>NC_140673.1:5112857-6391071 GCF_054131305.1 Coturnix japonica | reverse complement strand
TTACCTATAAACTCTCAGTGGTGGGGAAAATGTTACTGTGCTGCTCTAGCAGGAGGCCTCCTCAGTTTTAATCAGTTCTACTTGCTGCTACCGGGGATATTTAATGGGGCAGGCTGCGTGGGTGGATTGAGATACTGCCATCAGTGATGCTGCAGAGATCTCAACATGTACAGCCTCCTGCCTGGCCTGTGCCCCGGCTGTTGGACTCACTTAGTGAGAACTGATTAAAATCTGATTTGTGACAGCAGGATGCGAGCTGCCCACCTTGGGGCTGGACCCCATGTCTAATCCTGACCTCGGGGCCAGCTGAGGTTGTGTGCCCAGCATGGACAAAGGGGCTGGGTTCTTGCTTAATGCCCTCCTTCAGCTCTGCAGGGTGGTGAGTAACGTCAGCAAATCAAGGAGCATGACCACGAAAGAGACACTGGCCTGAATTATAAGCTACTGTAAGGATGCCTTTATGTTGCCATCTGGAAGATGTTTCCTGAGACAAAGCAGCTTCAGTATGGTAAAATCAAAACGCAGTGTTTAGCATTTGTAATTCTGCCTTGGCTGTGCATCCAGTGATGGGCTGCATTGTCCTGGGACACGTGGGTGACAAAGCACAGCATTGAGCAGAGCCTCTGAGGAGCGGTGGGTCCATGGTGGTGACCACTGGGGCTCTGTGCAGGTGGCAGCAATGACAACAAAGGCTTCCTGAGGTGTCCATCTTCCTTAGAATGAGAGAGATTAAGGATGCAAAGAGTGAATATGTCTATTCTTTCAAGGGTCTCCAGGTGCTCCAAAATCTAAATGGGCCAAGCCTTCTTTTGAGGAGGGAAGCAGTTATTTCCCATGAGAAAGATGGTGATACCAAGGCACTGAGATTTGGGTCCCCCTTGTGATGGAAGCATGGAGGGATGGTGTAGAGGCAAGGCAATGGGCCTTTCTCAGCGTGCACTTGTCTTCCCTTTGTTGCGTGCAGGTCCCTGGACATGGCATGACACAACTGCTGGCTTCAGGCTGAGCTCTGGCTGTGTGATGGCTTTTTTGGTTGTTGGTCCTTCTCTGTGGCTCTTTGGTTTGGGACCAGCGACCTCTGTGAATGACATCATGGTGGCATAAAGAAGTAGCAGAAGAAACAGACCTTAATGATGATTTCAAGACTGAAAGAAATGATCTTTTTTTCCCCCTCAATCTATCACCTTCTATTTTTCTCTCAGGCTCAGCGTAACCCAAACACATTGCTGTGGACTTGAAGTGTGGTAGTTTGCTTGCAGAGGGATGGTGTCATTGGGGGCTCAGGGCCTCCCTGCTGAGAAAGGACAGGGATGGGGACGAGGCCAGGTGTCCCTGGCTGTGCCTTGGGCTAGAAATGATGGCACGAAGGTCCCTGCTGGGAAGGCTTCTGCCACCAACCCTGTAACAAAAGTGTTGGAGGGGGTTTGCTGGGGATTTCTAGGTCTTTTAACAAAAATATCAAAAAATCTGTCTGTCTCTTTCTCCTTCTTTTCATGTTAAGGGCCAGAGTATGGGTGCAGGGAGTCTGGAAATTTGGTATTTCTCTGGGACAGATGCAAAGCAATGAGGTCTTTCTTTCCCCCCACAGCCTTTGCTTGTGCTGTGGTTCCCTCCAGGACTCATGAGGGGCAGGTTGCTATCTCAGAGGAGGGGTATTTTTGTTTGTTTTTTTTCCCCTTTTCATTTTATAAAATACAAACAAATGACAGAAAAGGTCAGGTGGCGGGAGGGGAGTTCTGCTGGCTCAGAGCTGTAGGGACCGTCGCTTCCTCCCAGAGATGTTACGGTGGTTGTAAGGTCGCATCTTCATTTCCACGAAGGGGATGGAGAACTCATGGCCTTTCCAATGGTACCAGTTAATTCCCTGGAGGGAGAAAGAGGTAAAGGGTGAAGGGTTAAGGTTTGGTGTAAAGAAAGGCACACACACAAAATGAAAGTGTGAGAGGAAGGAAACAAGCTTGGTTGCATAGAGAAACCAGAGGGAAAAGCCTGCTACAGGAAGAGCAAGAAACTCTTCTGCTGAACTGTCTTGCTTGTTTTTTCCCACTGCCCAAAGGCTCCTGATGAGATTTGGTGGATATATTTTGTAGTGTAACCTACAAGAGCACCATGGCAAATGACCAAGGCAGCCAATGTCAGTGACCCCAGTGACCAGACCATGCAACCCCAGCCACAGCCTGAAGAAATGCTGAAGGGTCTCAGCCCAGCTCTGCCCTTACCTGACTGTGCCGGGACTCTCCATACTTGCCGTTGAGGTTGGTCCGGTGGCAGTTCTTATACCACCAGGCCCCCTTGTAGGACATGGCACAGTTGGTCACGGCCACGTCGTTGTCCCTGTCCTTGGTGGAGAAGGGGCGGCCCTGGTGATAGGTGAGGGAGTCCCCTGTGGAAAGACACGTTGTTAAGGGGGATGGACCAACAAACCCACTTGTGGCTTGTGTGCCTCAATGTTCAAGCCATCTGGCCTTTCATGAGGAAATTCTGGTGTGTGTGGTAGCCTGTCAGTCAACAGCTCAAATAGCTGAAGGCTGGTGGGATGGTGTGGGAATAGTGTTAACTGGGATTACTCATGGTGGATTCATCTGAGGTCCTCTGCTGTTGGTTTTGGATCAGAACAGACCATAGGAAATCTTAGGGTTTGGAAGATAAAGTAGCCGTCTGTATTTGGATCTGAATTTCAGTGTTTCAGAAATGAGCTAAAGCCTTGATTTCTTGGAGTCTGGATCAGCTGCATACCTTGAGGAATTTCCCTCCCTCCCTCCCTCTTGCTAACCAAAGGGACCTGCCCATTCTTGAGGAAACCAAGCACTTTTCTCTTGAACCAAAATGCTTGCCCTTCTTTTCTCCTTCTGGATAAGAGGGAGGAAGTGTCTTTCTGACCCTTTTGGAAGCCATGTTATGTCTTATTCCACCAAACCCACCAGCCTGCTCTCCCCTCCTTACTAAGGGGAGAGAAACTCCCTTTGGGGGAAAGAAAAGTGCTGCACAAATGCTGCTGCAGAAATGGAAGGCAGAGAACTATGCAATCTGGGACTGCTTTTCTTCCCAAACTGTGCATTGAATGCTTTAAGCAATATTGACACACACAGGGGTGTTTGTGAAGGTTTGCAGTCACTGGACACTTCTACCCCAGCTAGAGGGGCTGTAGCTGTGCCCCTACCCCCTACTTGGGGCAGAGACCCCCATGTTCTCCTTCCTTCCTCACATGGTGGGCAAAGCTCAATGTTGCTGTGTCAGCTGAGCCAACAGGTGTGCCCATGCCCTTACAATAGTGGCTACCTTTGGGTCTGTATGGGGCAAAGTTCTGCAGAGTATTTCAGATTTTTCCATTGCTGTAGGAGGGTGATAAACACACCCTGCAGCACAGCATCAATAGTGAGCTGCGGTGATGTTCATTGAGATGACACCTCTGGTGGATGACCTGATTATCTGAACAGCAACGACTCTGATATTTAATATATTATCCCTGATGGAAAATTCCCTCAGTCCCTAGTGGAATTTATCAGTCTCTAGTGGAATTTATCAGCCTGCTTTGCACAGTGAACTGCAGGAAGGCAGAAAGGGCCTGTAGGCTTGCATCTTTACACTCCAGAAATGCAAGCTTTGATGTTGGGACTTCCTTTACACCTTCACACTGACCAGTCCCAGCATTTCCCTACTGGGGAAGCCCTCAGCTAGCCCTGAGGCTGTACCAGAAGTGCCATTGTAGTCTCCTATCCGGAGCTTGTAGAGGCTCCGGGAGTCACCGACGGAGAATTTGTCATAGTAGGCGTATGCTGCTTCCTGGCCATCCCTCATGTCTATGCGCAGCTCGTAACGTCCCTGCGATGTGATCTTGTGGATGTTGTCCAAGCCTGGGGACACAAGCAACAGGACACCTGGTGAGATGCAGCACATGAATCTGCAACATCAGCAAACCAGAAAGATCTGGGCCAGTAAAGTGTTTCTGGGAAATGAAAGCAAGACGAGGCAGTAGAGGGCAGGTTGTGGTTAGGCCTTATCTCTGCTGACACTGATGGGGTGTAAGCTTTCTTTCTCCACTCAAGCTGCACCTCCCTGTGGTTCTTTCCTGTTTTGGGCAACTGGCTTGCTGACTAAGGCCGGGAGAGGTGCTTGAGAAGTTGTGCTGTTAACTGTATTGTTCACCAACACCTCCAGTCATCCAAGGGAAGATGCTGGTCCATGAAGGTCCCCAGCCTGGGAGCAGCAAACTGGGGAACTCCATGATGTGCTTTTATATCACGCAGAAGTGTGAATTTCAAATGCATAGGGCAGGGAATGAACAAGGGAAGTAAAACAGCCTGGAGAGATTGCAGAGGAGAGGAGCTTAGGTTTGACACTTTGGTGCAAGATCAACAGTGAAGGTCTTACCCAGCCAAAACTCATCCTCCAAGTTCCCAAAGCCAACCCTGTAATCTGCCCATTTTCGAAAGAAGTCAGTCAGCCCATTCTGCCGCCTTTGGAAGACCTGCATTGGGGAAACCAAGGGACACTATGTGAGAAGCGGATGACCTGGTCAGGCTTTGGGACACACAGCCAGGAGAATACTCTGCCCTGCCATAGCGCCTTTCAGTGGAGAAAATGGCAATGTCCATCTAGTTAATGTTAATTGCAGCCATGCCATTGGTTCAGGTGTGGATGGATCAGCTGAAGACAAGTTAGAAGATGCAGGGAGCAATATTATAATAGACCGAGGAGGAAAGACTCAGCCTTCAGAGTTTATGCTATACCCAGTGTGGTTTCTCCAGTTTTCTAGCATGATTCTGTGTTTGCTTGGCTCTTTTGTGATACCCAATGGGATGCTTTGAAGCAGAGTGAGATGGAGGAAAAATTCTTGGCTGAAAATATAGCTGTGCTAGAACTCAGCAGTTAAGGAAAACCTTTTTTTCTTCTTGTTTGGACTATACATCTATTGGGGTTTTATATAATACATGCAAGTGATTATTTGAGACAAAAATAATCCTAGTGCCAGAGCATTGTTTCCCTCAGTGGCCAGTCCATCTAAGTAAATACAAGTGGTGATGGTGCAATTCAATAGCAAGACAGAGATTTGCCTCTAAAATGCTCCAGTGCAGATTCAATCTGGGTGATGCCTGACACCCTCCTATTGCAGCCAGTGTGAATCATTCCCTATGAAAGCTAGTAGACATTAATTTTATTTCTAGAACAATAAATCAGCTTCAAATTTACTCGCAGATCTTTCTCTCCAAAAGCACTTGCAAACACGTCAAATAAATCAAAGGCCATTTCTCCAAGTGTAACTATTATTACTGGAGTGTGGGCCATTCCCTGTGGTGTGGGAAATGAGGCGAGCAACATTAAGCTGGCGTGGAGCTTGGTTTTGCTGTCAGAATGGGATGGTGTTCCTCAGTGATGGGGACAACGTGCAGGGAGGCTGCCATTGCATAATCTGGGCAGGGAGTTGCATGGCTCAGGGGGTTGCTGTCCCCTTGGAGAGGGTCTCAGTGCTACGGGGCTGCTCCTGGAGCTTTGTTGGGGTCAAGGTGTGCCACAGTAACTCACAATCCAGCCTCCGCCGTCTGTGTTCATGTCACAGAACACCTGCACCCTCTGGCTGAGGTCCCCGTTGATGGAGATGGTATAGACACCACTCAGTGTGTCTCCATTCATCAAGTGCTGGGCACAGTCCTGAGGGTTGGCAAAGACACGGCCACCTATGAAAGAGAGCAATGATCAAAATCAGGGCAGGCAAACAGCTTTTCCATGTGCCTCGGGCCCTGATGGTTACAGTCCAGCAAGGATTTAGCTTTGTTTTTGTGTCCTGGGTTCTGCAAGGCAGTGGTGACTGTGCATCCGTCGACAACACCATAGAATGCAATGGGGTAAATCTGAGCACACATTAATGAGTTCCCACACATCCTACGTTGGAAAGATGTGTGGTAACACTGTGATGAGTGATGAGGAATGTCACGCCTTTCATCGTCTTTCCGCATCGTTTCTATAACCCTGGGGTTTAAGCTGTCGCTGGCATATTTGGACAGCTCTGAAAATGCCAAAAACCTGTTCTCCTCTTAGGATTGCCAACTCTAAGTTGGTTCTATGACTTCACTGTTTCCAGGGGAGTTCTCCTGACCCATGTCCTTGTAAATGACGTCAGACTTGCAGTTGAGAGAGTATGAAGGATGTACCATGTTCATCTATCCTTAATGCACAGCCCCATAGGAGTGGCAGGACAGGGAGTTCTCCCATTGTTTCCCCAACCCTTTTGACCAGAAGACCCAAAATTGTCAAGTTGTCACTTTTGATATATATCCCCTACTTCTTCCTCTCTCTGCAGAAGTTCTGGTGAGACAGTGTTTACATTTTGTACCATTCAACAATGTAAATTACTTCAAAGGCATCCACTCCAGGCTCCCCTGGGCTCCGTACAGATTAGTTGTTTCTTAATTCATATTCATATCTTAAAGAACCAAGCAGACCTTGAAAGACATTTCAAACCACTATAAATTATAAATACCGTATCTATTTCTTCCTTTTGTCCCATCTGTATACAACTCCCTAAGAACCTTATGCAAACATGAAACAAAGAGATGGAGCTATTAATGTGTCAGAGGGAATGGAAGAACCCTGAGATGTGTACTGAGAGCACAAAGAAGCAAAGCATTTTAAATTAAGCCTATTTCTTTCTTTCTTTCTTCTTTTTCTTTCTCCTTTAGGTGGGGTAGGTTGGGAGAAATTGGTTTCCTGTTAATGCCTACCTTGAGCTGAGTTAAACTTCTGTTGAGATGCTGCATCAGCTGGCAGTGGTGTTTAATGAAGTCAAGGAGACACATTTTTGTTTAACTGAAGTGATGCTCTCATTACCTGGTGTGAGTGGGTTTGTCCTGCATTCTCCTCTCTGAGAAGCCAGCTATGAGATGTTTTGTCCCTGACTCCTGAGAAGCCTTGAAGATTACACACATTTTCCCATCACCTGCTGGAAATGCACTGACGTAATGCACTGTATGGGAAATCACAGCTTGAACCACTGGTTAATCAGCTGAGGCAAGTGTTGGGTCAGCTGCGGGAGCACAGGTGAGAGTAATGGAGCTGTGCTCCTGGAAGGGGTGGAACTCGACTCAACCTCCTTTGAGACCTCATTTAAGGGCTGACCACCACTGAGGCAGCATCTCTTGGAGATTGCTTCCTAGTGGAGACTGCCTCAGCTTCTGGTCAAGGCATTGACATTGGTGAGTTTTCTTTTGTTTATAACCTTTGACTATTTACCGCCATCTTGGTCAATACCTTTACAATTAGCCACCCTTACATGCACCCAGATAAGGGATGAGAAAAAAGTAGAGTACCTCATCTGTTTAAAAAAAAAAAAAAAAAGCTTTTTTTTTTTTTCTGTTGGTGTAAATAGTTTCTGTTATCTCTTGAAAGCAGGTGAAGGAACCTTTGCATGTAACCAGGATGGGGAAGTGTATCCACAGCAAACTCAAAGAAAACTCTCTGCACTGAACTGGCAGTGAAGATGGAGGGAATTTCTCTACAGGGACAAGGGCATCATTTTGGCCTGGCCTGCAAGGTGTGGGTTCTCACTTGTGGTGAAGGTGGTGGAGATGAAGCCACTCCGCATGGCATTTTGGGCAGCCTGCAGGTGCACGGTGTACTCGGTGGTCTCAGAAAGACCCTCCAGGCGGATCCACGTGTCCTCAGCATCCACAATCAGCTCCTGTACATGGGAAGACACCAAGAGCAACAGATGAGAAAAAGAATGGGTGGCCTAAAGAGCAAGTGAAGAGGGAAGGGAAGCCACAGACTGCTGCAGCCCTTGGCTGAGGGTGCAGCATGGCTGCTTACAGCTCTGGGCTAAGTCAGCGTGAGGTCCAGCTTTGGGATAGTACAGGTAAGAACTCACTGCTTTGGACACTGGAGGTTTAGTGCTCTATTTACTGACACTGCTTGGATCTGTTCATCTTCAGAGTGGGGCGTGACAGATTTCCTGAGCGTTGCAAGGAGCAGGGCTGGCCAAGCCTGGTTATCAGCCAGCTTTGGCTCCATCAATCCCTGTCATGTTAATTTTTCTGGTCATCAGCCAATGCCACAGAGCATTATATTGAACACCTCTGCAATGCTGTTATCCTCCAGCAGCAGCAAGTTACTTGCACCAGGAAATGAGATGATTTACAGTGACATGCTTCTGATAGTGTTTGTAGCAGTTCCTCCAGACAGACAGATATGGACACACTTGTTAAACAGTCAGATATATTGTACTGAGGGATTAATTAGCTGTCTGTGCCTACCCTCCTCTTTGCAGGGAGGGCAAATCACCTTTCTAACATCTCCACTTGCTGGAAAATTTTCTCCTGCCTCAACTTGCTTGTGTTTCATGAGTTGTGAATTTTGTCTGTTCCCAGGCATTCCCTCTTTGCCCAGACTTGCAGGTTTTGCCCTAGGCAGTCCTTTTCTGCTTTTTCCAATTGTTTATCTAAGTTACATTTACTGGAGAGTGTAATGTGCCCTTCTGGTATCCTTGGCCTAATGAGTATCATTCTATTGGTTCTATGGGCTTCTTCTGCTCATCCCTCCGTGATCGAGTGATTGCTGGACTCACTGAACCTCTTCCCATGAAGACTCACCTTGCGACTTCCATCAGTTGATCTGTAGGTCAGGATGTAGTTCTCAATGTCTCCCACGGGAGGCACCCAGGAAAGCAGTGCACTCCGTCGGGTGACCTCACTGGCAGTCAGGTTTGTTGGAGGATCCAAAACTGCAAGGTGGATAGGCACAAGGGAAGGCATGTCCACACACACAACCACTGCATCTTCTCTAAGCTGTTCCCTGACTATATTGACTGGTATCCAGCCCCACAACCCCCAGCTGCAGCCTGAAGTCCATCCTCATCCCATTTCCAGCTCTGATTGCTCTGTTCCCAGCCTTGATCAGCGCTATGCAAACCCTCTAAGTGCCCTCCAGTGCATGCTCTGGAATGCATGTGGAATGGGGTCTATCACTCTCCTTGGAATCACAGTCATGGGGTTGGAAGGGACCACTGGAGATTATCTAGTCCAACCCTGTGCTAAAGCAGGTTCACTACAGCAGGTCACCGAGGAAAGTTTCCAGGCAGATGTATCACCAGAGAAGGAGAATCCACAACCCACTTTGATGGCCTGTTCCAGAGCCAGACTATGGCCCTGGGAAAGAACACCTGATCAAGGATCTTCTCAGGACACTGAACACAAAGGAAATCAAAGAAAGATGTCAGTGGGTGTTGGAGGAGAGAAAATGATGGTTAATGCATGCAGTAATGGGAATCCTGTTCTCATGTTGTGCCTTGTCTAGCACTGGTATTTGGGTGTCCCTTTAGCATGTGGCCATTGATATGTTTGGAACAAGAACTTAGCATCAGCCTTTCTGTCTTTTCCTGGGGTGGACAGATGGTTAGGGTCATGTAGGAGCAGAACTGTACATACGGGTTGTGAAGTTGGTGCTGATGGTCTGGCTGGTGAGGGGCCCATTGGTGGCATACATGGCAACCGTATAAGTGGTGCTGGGCTGAAGGTTGGTCAGCTGATACTCCTGGTTGATTCCATCCACCAGAATTGTTTCTCCCGCAACTGTTAGCCGAAAGATGAGTTAGGGTAGATGCTATGAGGCTGGGTAGTGATACATGCCATGGGGCCTGGCTGTGGGATGAGTCAGTGCCTGAGGATGGGGTACAGCTCCACCACCCACCAGCTACTGTTCTCCCAAGGCACAGGCTCCTTTACTGCTCCCTCCATGAAAGAAAACCAACACAATCCCAGGTTTGGGGTGGGGGGAGAGATAGAGGTGAGCTGAGATGGAGCCCTAGCAAATCTTGCAGCAGAGGGGTGCGGGGTTTCAGCACACCTGCGTGGCGGGTGAGGACGAGGACGTAGCTTTCCACATCCATCAGCGGCGGGTTCCACTGCAGCAGTGCCTCGGTGGGGGTGATGTTGGTGGCGGTGACACCCAGCGGAGCATCCATGGCTGCACAGGGGACAGATTTGGAGGGTCAGGTGCATTAAGGGACTCTGGACTAGAAGCTGGAAGGGCTTCTTCTGGCCCTGGGTCTCTTCCCAGGCACACATTTACCTACAGAGGAGATATTACTGCCCTAGCTGGTGAGCAGCATGTTGCAGCTTGCATTGCTTCACTATCCGGGTTTGCCTTCCACTGTCTTCCCAATACACAGTCTGAGAAGCTAAGGTTTTTTAGGTTTTGAGGTGTCCAGGGATAGCAGAGGGTTTTATTCTTGCAACAGATGCTGTTTGTTTCAGGACTCTGGCACATATTTCCCTAGGGATTATTTTTGGAAGCCTGTACTTCCTTTAGGAAAGGTTGTTATGGTTGCCCAGCATCACATCTCTGCCCTCCCTGTGACTGGTACACAGATTTGTCACTCCCTCCATGACAAGCATATACAGGAAAGGCTTTGCTTAGACATACTTTGAAAGTCCCCAGTGGGTCCTTGTGAGTCTCATTCATCATCTCAAGCTCACCTCAGGATGCCATTAGGTTCAGTACACTCTTGGTTGTCTGATTGCCAGAAACACTATGGGCTGCCAGCCCTGCCCCAGTACAGGACATGGCCCAGTCTGATCACTGCCTGCCACTGGGAGCCCTTTCCTACCTGTGTATGTGGTGATGGAGGCCACCTCGCTCTCCTCCCGGCCCCGCACACTCTTCACTCCAATCTCATACTTGGTGGCAGGCTGCAGAAGGCGGATGGTGTACTCAGTGGCATCACTGCCAATGGCTGTGCTGTCTGTCCTCCCTGCAGGGACAGAGACAGGAGCTTTGGTGACATATCTGGCCCTGACCCTAGGTGCAGAGTTTGCCCAGGAGGGGATGGCAGTGCCACAACCCAGGGTGTCCATCATCCTACTGACTCAGTCCTTCTATCATCATTGGCAAAACTTGGGCTCAAGGGTTGGAGAGGAGGGTACAGGAGGAGATCAGGGCTAGTTGTGCCGGTTGTAATTTGGGTTCTGCAGTGATGTGGGACTAACCTCTGCCCCTGCTCCCCAACCCCAGCAGCTGCTCTTGCACCACATTTTCCAAAAGAGAAAAGTAAGAGTGAAATGGGCTGAAGCTGCTGGGACACTGCTGAAGTCCTCTGCTTAACTTAGGACCAGCCCCATGTGCATCCTGGGGTACAGCATAGCTAGGAGGGACTTTGCACAGTGTCTGACCCCGTACCTTCAGCAGCACGGTAGGATATTCTGTAGTGATCAAAGGGAGCAACAGGAGGGCTCCAGTAGATGACCATGGAGTCCTGGGTGATGTTGCTCGCTCTGAGGTCCTTTGGTGCATCCATCCCTGGTGAGATGGAGCAGAAAGCACAGCTGTGGAAGGCAGGTCCACTCCCCCTCCTCCACCCACCTCCTTGGCAGGGTCTCACACTCAGTGGGTACCTGTTGTGATGGAGCCTGTGACGGGTTCAGAGCTGACTGCGCCATGGACAGCCACCAGGGACACCAGGTACTCAGTGGATGGCCGCAGACTGGTCAGGCTGGCATGCCTACGGGTGCCATCCAGTGCCAGCTGCTGTGCTGCCTCCTCATCCCGGGGGCTGTAGGTGAGGACCAGGTGGTCTGCAGGTGGGGATGGATCACTCCACGTGATGTTCACACTTGAGGATGTCAGCTGGGAGAAGTGCAGCTGCGTGATGGGCCGGACTCCTGAAAGCCATAGAGGGGAGATGCAGCCCCCTGCAGTCTGCGGCTCCCAGCGTCTTGCTTGTATCCAGTATTGTGCACTGGAATATAGGGGATATAAGGGGGGTGGCAAAGCCCCACATGTGGGTGCTCCAGGGGCCTGAATCTGTGCTGGGATCAAGAGGCAGAACTGGAAAGGGGAAATGGTGTTTTCCTCAGTTCTGACTGTGAACGTATGATGGGTGGAGGGGACAATCTGATACAATTGAGATGAGCTGTCTGTACTTCTCAACCATGTTTTTATTATCCCAGAGGTACTTCTGAGGCCCCTCGAGGCCTGGATTCTCCCTTCTGCCAGCTCAGACCACAGAGGACAGCACGTTTTCCTACAGAGGCTTCCCTACTTCCTCCTTATGGAAATTTTAAGCCAAGAAGATGTTCAGTGCCACCATCCAGAGGGGCAGGATGCCCACACTGGTAGGGCCATCACCTTTCTCAGGTCCATGGACCTGCTCTGATGTGGATGGATTGTCCCTGAGCTCTCATCCCCATCCCTGTCTCGTGAGTTTTGGTGGTGGGGAATTGGTAATGGGGTAGTGCCCTGTGCTTGGGCACTTCTCCACTTGGTTTTCTTTACCTGTGAAAGCATCCACAGTGGCCTCCAGGCTCTGCTGACGTCCCCTCTCAGCAATGATGGAGATGGTATACTCTGTCCCTGGCTCCAGCTCAGAGAGAGTGAGCTGTGACTCATTACGGGACACCGTCACCTCAGAGGCCATCCCCGAGGCAGGGGTGAAAGTGACACGGTAGTGGTCAATGGGACCCATGGCTTTGGTCCAGGACAGTGAGATGGATGTCTCCGTGGAAGCCGTCACCAGGAGGTCCCGGGGGCTATCAAGCTCTGTGGGTTGGATATTACAGATATTTGGTCCCATGCATGGGTTGTCCCATGGATGTTGTAGGAGCTGGAAAGCCATAGGATCTGACTGTATTCTGAGGCCAAAAGCAATGGGGCTAGACTCACCTGTCCTGGCATTCATGGTTGCTGGCACGCTCTGCTGGCTGTCCATCACGGCTGAAATCCCAATGCCATATTCTGTCCCTGGCACCAGATCTGCAAGATTGAGTAAAGGACACAGAGGGGTGTGAGAGCAGCATCCAACTTGGTGGTCTTAGAGAGTGACTCCCACCACAGCTGGAGGTAAAGGGACACTCCTGAGTGCCTCTAGAATCACCAGCCGCAGCACAGGCTGTAGAAAGCCTTTTGAAAAAGTCCCCAAATGCCTTTGGACGGGGAAATGTGATTAGTCTAGCTCTGAAATAACCAATTTTTAAGAGCCGTTACTGAGGTCTGCTGTAATTGCTGGCATCTAGACTGAAATTGTGTGTGAACGAGAGGGAGAAAATGAGATGGGAATGATAAAGTAGCTGTGTTTGTTTCCGAAATGATTCAGCTTCAAATATTGTCACAGGGTTGGTGTCTCGAAAAGAAATAAATTATGCAGAGTAAATGAAATGGGCATTAATTAGTAAACATACAGCCTAGCTGGGAGCTGACTCAAGCACGATCCTTGAGGAAGATATGGCCTGTGGTTCCTCTCACCTGGGAAATGGAAAAGGAGCTAATGGAGCTCGTTTTGTCTGTACCTATTGCTGGTTGCTCTATCTCCATGGAACATCTCCAGGGTCTGTCACTCCTGCTTGGCCTTTGACAGCTTCATTTTTCTCTTCCTCATGTTCTGTTGATCTTTCCCACTGGGTCAGAGAAAGCCATAAGCCCTGCAGCCCAGCCTTTTCTCTCCCATCTCTTGGATAGGGAAAAATGCCCAATATTTCTGACAGCTCTGTGAATTCCCATCTTTGAAAAGAGACCTATGGGGCAGGGCAAAGTTTGCTGTATTTTTAAGCTTAAATATTCGATAAACTCTGCTCAGCACCTTTCCTTGGCACTTTTCTTAGGAGCAGATAAAGGCTTTTATGCCTTGGACCCCACCAGGTCCTCAGCAGCTGCAAATTTGCTCCAACAGGCTGGACTATGGGTGATGAAACCCTGGAGGAGAAGGCTACAGTGTGTGTGATGAGGATACAGAGAGGCTGCTTGCAGCTGCCATGCCATCAAAAAAGGCTGTCCTCGTTTCTGTCCCCCTCATATCATCCCAAAGGGCAGCAAATGTCCTAGAGTACAGGGGACCAGTGCCAAAACCTCTATCTCCTGCTGTCCTCATCCATCTCTGTCCCACTTTTCCACTCATGAGTGCAGCAGAAACTATCCCTACTACATTCTTTCTTACACACCACATTTTTCAAGCTAACTGCTCTAAAGGTTTTTCTGCCCTCCAGCCTTTCTCATGACTCAGTGCCTCCATGCCTGTAGCTTTGCATTAGACTTTCCCACTGAACATGTTTGTTCCTATATGTCCATATGGCGGAGTTGTCTGAGCCTGACACAACACGGGAGAGCCTGGTGCAGTGCCATATTGAAGATCTAGATAAGCCTCAAGCTCAACAAATGATATTTTTTTGGTATGTAAGTGTTGGGGTGAGCATCAGTGTCCCATCAAGAGGGGGAAAAGTAAAAAGAGAAGTAGTGTTTTCATCTAGATCAACCTGAAGTGTCTTCCTCTCCCCAGTTCTCACTTCTGCATTGCTAGCTGTGCTTTGGACCCTTGTGACAGCCCCAGCAAGGGACATCGCTTGGCTCTCAGCAGATCATCGTCCAGACTCACAGAAGCACCAGGGTAAGCTGATTTGGACTTGCAAGGAGAATGGAGATGAGTGAGAGTAAAGATGAAGATGATGAAGATGAGGATGAAGGTAGTGCAGGCATACCTGCAAGAGTGGCCCGGGTGGTGGGGCCAGTGTCCCGTGGCACCAGAACCTCGTGGTAGTGCTCTCCAGCCAGGGTGCTGTAGACCACCCTATAGCTGTGTGCCTCTGCCTCGCTGTTGTCCCAGGTGAGCTCGAGGCTGGCGGGGGTCCTTGAGCCCACCCGTAGGTTCTTGGGGGCATCAATCTCTGTGCAACACAAGGAAGAAAAGCATGGTCTCTCTATGGTTGAACTAGATCTCAGAGGTCCTTTTCAGCCTTAATGATTCTATGGTCTCACCAATGGGCACTGGGAGCTGTGGCATGGCTGAGAAATGGGGAGGGGACACAGGTGGCACATCCCCACGTTTGGGATATCTGCTCTTGCCCCGTGCTCAGCACAGACCTGGAGGTGCCCCTCATGAACTCATCAAGGCCAGTGCTCTAAAGCCATCAAACACTGGCCTGAACCTCTTCTAGAAGACCTCAAGCATCTCTACAGATTCATTCATGCTCAGACACTGTCCAGACTTATAAAATGTTTTATTAGTGCTGCAGAGGCTGCATGCCAAACCTGTTCAGATCTGTACCATAGCTGCCTGCAAGGAATGGGTTTGAGCAGGGCAGGCTCTGGCTGCACAGGAGATATGCATTAATTCCTGCTCTGGGTCTGGGCTTAGGAGGGATTTTTATGTTGCCTTTTAGAAATAGAGCAAATAAGGCCAACTCAGCAAACCAATTGCAATGAACATCTCGTCTCATATATATATCTGCATAGATATATACACACAATTCACACGCTGTGGTTATTGTAATAGGAGCCTAGTATCCACCAGTGATGTACATGACAAGTAATTTATATACCATAAAACAGTACTGATGTACGCTCTCTACCTCCTCCTTTATGGCACGGTAAATTAAACCCGTTAGCTATCTGCAAGCTTAACATTAATTAAAATTTTACTGACCTGTTAGGCTATTCATATAAGACATAAAATAAGATATCCGTGTTTTTAACTGGGCTGCTTCCAGCTGCCTGATTGCTGATTTTTCAGGCACTGTGCCTGTTTCAGCTCTCAGTGCTGAGCAAGTATGGGAGCACTGTCTTAAACTCAGACCCCTCTGATGCACACTGGTCTGTGGGTGGCGTCAAGGGTGAAAACTGCAATTTAATTTAGAGGAGAGGAGAGGATGATCTTTGAGGTCCCTTCCAACCCAAGCCATTCTGCCATCCTATGATGATTGCAGTGAAGTGGGTGTTCATCTCTTTTCTTGAGTGACAATTGATAGGACAGTAAGAAACAGGCTCAGGTTGCACCAGGGAAGGTTTAGGTTGGGCATTAGGATCAATTTGTTCACGGGGAAGGTAGGCAAGGATTAGAACAGTCTTCTCAGGTCAGGGGGGGAGTCTCCATCCCTGAAGGAACTCAGGAGATGTGTGGACATGGCGTTGAGGAACACGTGTTAGTGTAGGGCGCTCAGTAGGTCAGGTTGATGGCTGGATCTGGTCTTTCTTGAAGGTCTTTCCTACCCACCCACCACACCACTCTGCAGCATTCATCCCCCTCGCTGGCTCCTCCAGCTACCTGTAGTGAACTGGGCAAGGGCCGGCTGGCTCTCGTTGGCACCCCGGAGGGCACTGACAGCGAGGTGGTAGCGGGCGCCGGGCCGCAGGGCCTGCAGGGAGTACTGGCTGAGGGGGGGCTGCAGGCGGAAGGTGGTCCTCCCGCCCTCCCCATCCGCTAGCCCGTACTTCAGCAGGATGGCGTCCACCCGGGCACGTGGTGGTGTCCACTCCACAAAGGCCACTGTGTCGGAGACGTCCCGCACCAGGATCTGCGTTGGGCCGTCGATGACTGCAGAGGGTGGGGGAAAGGAGGGGAGGTTAATGTGGGAGGGTTGGATGGGGAAGTGCAGCGGGTATGGGGTCGACAAGCTGTGACTTGGCCTTCAGGGTGGCGTGAAGAGTTGGCACGAGGCTCAACTCTTCCAACCTAAAGCACTCACAGGGGCTTGGTCATGGGGAGTTCCAGTACCTTATTCCAGACCCTCCACTTTCCTGACATCACTCTTGAGCAAAGCATTTCAGATATGTGCCAATTACAGATACAATGCAACTTCTGCCCTTCTCAAGCTGAGTATAGACAATTCCTCTCTGTCTTGCTCAGGAGTCATCTCCCAGAATAAAACCTCCTACGTTTCTCTCTGGTCCATTTTCTTTGCTCCTATATAACTGCTCATACTTGGTGATGCATAGAAAAATGCAGTTTTCCTTTGTGCCTGGCTCTTCAAGCCATTCAAAATGCTTTTATTGATGATCTCCTTCTTTCCACTCAATTTACTCTTTTCCAAGCCTTTCTATTGTTGGCAAAATTTATCATCAATGATATTTTGTCTATTATGGCTCTTGAAAGGTGTTGACAGTGTGTTAAATAACACAGGGCCAAGGACTGATCCAACCATCAAGAGCTAGAGAAAGTCTCTAGACATGTTCCAGCATCAGTGCCAGCTCCTGCTTTGTAGCTAAGCTGCAGGATCAGCTCTTGGAGCTGCTGACGTGTTAGTGCTGGGGAGGGAGAGGAAAATGCAACTGCTCTGATGAGGCTTCATAACCAGCTGGGAGCAGGGTGATGGAAGGTGTCCACCAAACACCCTCAGATAAAGGGGTTCTAGCTAAAGCATTCATACTAAGCATCTCCTGAAGAGGCTGTTTAGGACATTTTTACTCTATTTTGCAGAGAATTGGGCTCTTTCTTTCTCTGCATCCATCAGTATTCGGTCAAGGGAAATCACATGCTCAGCCCAAGTGAGGGATGCTTTGAGTACAGCAGGACCATCAGCATGGACAGATGCTACTGTACCATGGCACTGCTGATGCGCTGGCTGCCTGCTTTATCTCTTCTGCGACCAAAAGGTGGTAAAAAAAACCACATACTAGTCTGCCTTGTAGTTTGAGCTGTGCTGCATATGCCCATATGCTACATATATTGGAAATGTCATGATGTAATAAGGATGTGCTGAATGCTGTGTCCCAGGGTGAGAAATCCTGGGAAGGGATGAAGGAGCTTAGAATAGACATGTGGGGGGAATTGGAAGTAGTGGGGTGAGATCTGGGGACAAAACAGCAACAGAGGAAGAAGGATTGTTGGGAGCAGGGCTTTTAGGTTGGAGATGAGTGTCTAACTTGGCCAAGGCTAATCCAAACAGTGCATCTCATGTTGGAGGTGGAGACCACAGCCCTGCATAAAAAGCAGTTGATAAAGTCAACTGCTTAATTTGAGGTAACAGCCTCTCTTTTTTTTTACTTTTTTTCTTTTTTCCCTGTGACTTCCTAGGAAAAGGGAAAGGTTTGCCTTGACCAGGAGATGTCTCTGTTAAGCCGTGTCAAGAGGAGCAGGACTATACTGAGGAAGCTCAGATCTGCAGCCAGAGAGGTGCTGTCTAATGGAGGGACCATCCCTGCACCACCCCTTCCTCCCCAAAGCCCCAGATTAGCATCTCTCCGTGCTCTGCCCAGCGCCACATCCTCTTGGTGAGGAGGGGATTGCGTTCTTCCTCACACACCGAATTTCATCAAGCTGCTTCTGGCTCCCTGCCCCGCTGCCTGATTTGCCTGAATGGGTGGGAGGACAGGGTGTTTGGAGGCACAAAAGCATGTGGGAGCTTTAATATGGAGGAGATGAGTAGGCAGTGCACTTTTAAGAGTTGTATCTTGGGTGCATCCAGCCTCCCAAATGTGCCTGGGGTAAGATTAACAGAGAAGAGCAATTCATGCAGCTATAATGTGCAAGCTGACTAGAGCCGTGACTCCCAACCCCATTAAACACACCATGCTTTCCATGCTTGCAGCAATTTGGGAGGGAGAGGGACAAAGTGTTGCATGAAAACCTATTGCTGCAATGCACCTGTAGCTTGGGCTTTTGGGTTGAATACTGGTTGAAGAAAAAAACACTTCTGTGTATCTGATGCCCCAGCACCTGGCTTGGGCAGCTTTCTGGCCCCAGCAGATGTTGTGTTTGGAGCTGATTTTGCTATGGGATGCTGAGGTTCTTGGGATGCACTGCCCAGCACCGGGCTCACTCACGGGTGGAGATGCTGTCAGAGGCTGGGGGGCTCCTGGCTTGATCCTTCAGAGCCACCACGGTGACAGTGTACTCCTCGCCTGGCTTCAGCCCCGTCTGGTTGAAGGTGGTAACGGTGCTGGGGAGCTGGGCAATCACACCACCCTCGTTGTTCTGCCAGGGACGGGGGGGAGAAAAGGCAATAAGAAGGAGGAATGGGTTTAAAAACAACACAAAAAAACTTCTTTCTTTTTTTCTTTTTTGGGGGAGTACAGGCACTGTTGCATGGCAAGGCGATGACCCAGCCATGCACCCCCAGATCACATCCTCATCCCAGCATGTCTCATCATGGAGATGCAGGAGCCTGGGACAAAGTCACCCACCAGCTGTGGAGCACCTGAGCTGGGAAATGC
Source organism: Coturnix japonica (assembly GCF_054131305.1). NCBI lineage: Eukaryota > Metazoa > Chordata > Aves > Galliformes > Phasianidae > Coturnix > Coturnix japonica. The sequence continues at coordinate 6,372,168 of NC_140673.1, read as the reverse complement.
TCCCATCCTCTCTCCTGCCTCATACCTTGTTGTATTTTGCCATCTGAATATTCCCCAGATCATAAAAGATAAAACCAAAGCCTCCTTTTATGGCACGGCTTTCATGCAGGGGTGAAACCATCGCGTATTTATTTTGGAATCCCCTCCTTTTAAAATATCTTGAATTCATTATACTTTCTGTTTTGTACTCTGAAAAACACATAAGTCTTTTAAGCAACTGCAAATGTCACCTTCCCTGCCAGTGTTTGGACAATGGATCTTTTCTTGCTGCTGTCTTTACTAATAACGCACTAAACAAATCTGTGCACATAGCTCTCAATCCATATTCATCTCTTTTCCTCATTAAACAGGAAATCTTCCATTTTATCCATAAATTGCCATCTCACCTACCCTAATTTTCTTTTCTATGCCTGTTATCACTGCAGCCTTTCATCAATTGCTACTCTGAGACACTCTCATTGCCCCAAATATCCCTGTGTATTGCTTTCCTCTTTCCTTTTTGCACCCCAACAACCCCGATCCTGCTATCTCGGAACCATTTGGTGTGTGGAGGGTGGCTTGTACAGAGAGAGGGTGTGCACTCCCCCTGGGGACACTGAGGACAAAATTCCACACCCATCTTTTGGAAAGGCAGCTTGACCTCGATTTGCAAGCCTACAGCACAGGGGTTATTTGCTATAAGACTGCTCTAATGCTATATATATGTATGTATTTCCATGTTGCTGCCTCTTGGGTTTTGCTTTTAATTGGGGTGCAGCAATGGTTTTGTGTCTGTCCAAGCGGCTTGAGCCGTCAGTGTGGCTTCCAGGCAGCCAGGGAGACAGCACCCTCTGTCTTGCTTCGGGGGAAAAGCTGATGACAGACGTGAGAAAGCCCAATTTCAGCAGCAGGAGCACAACTGTATCTTCACAATGCAAGAGCTCACACTTGATGGACGGTACTAAAATGAAAGCCCTGTGAGCTGCAACCGTTCCCATCTCTGAAATCCTGCCCGAGGAACAACCTTCCTTTTGTACTTTATCTCTTTGTTTCATTCCCAACGTGTCTCTTGCTGGTTTGAAGCTTAAAAAAGAGAAATGGGAGCCAACAGCTTGCTGCAGTGGGCTGGCTTGAGGAAAACCTATTGCTGATGTCCTTGTAGGAGAGATGCTTCTATCCCACAAACACATCACCCCAAAACATGCCTATACCCATTTATCTGCTTCAGGGAGGATGCTGCTTAGATTAATTCATGAGTATTGATGAAATGTTTGAATGATGCATGATTTGTTTGCCACTAAATTGAAAGCTCTGGTGGTCTTTCCTTGGCATTGCCCTGTTTTATGGCATAGGGTTGGAACCACATCACCTTTAAAGTCCTCCCCAACCTAAGACATCCCATGATCCTATTGCTCTATTTCATCCTGATGCCCTTGGTTTTGTAACTGCAGTACCCAAACTTTGGCTTCGGTCACAATCTGTGGATCAAAAATTGCATCAAGATGCTCCCAGACCTTTCTGAAAGTGGGGAATGAATTATCTCAGGCCCCCGGGCCCCTGTTTTGTGCTGTGTCTCATGACACTTTGCAATTGAGAGCTGTTAAAACTTTGGGGCCAACTTCTGCTGTTCCTACTGCCCAGAGCTGCCTGACTCCAGCAAGGATTTTGTACAAGGGAAAATGGCATAATTGTGCCCTTAATCAGCATTTCTTTTACTGCTGGGGATTGAAAGCCTCTTGTAAAGAGGCTCCATATACAATTGAAGCTATACTTATGGCTAAATGGTGTAGAAATTATGAATATAGATGAAATACTTGATGTACAATTTCTGTTACTGCGTATGGAAAATAGGCGATATTTAGGGCAACACTTTCATCATTCCCATCTTTCCTGGCACCAGTTCTACCTGTTCATCACTGCAATTAAAATGCTGTGGCAGGAGCTATCTGGGCACATAGTTGGGGATACTGGAGCCCTGACAGCTAACGGCTGGTCATTGAGATCTGGACTTCCTGGAGTGGCTTAGGGTGTACCCTGCGATGCCGTGCTGTGAGGTAGCATTACCTTGGGGATGAAGCTGATCTCCCAGCCATCAAAAGGGAAGGAGAAGGGCTCCCACTGCACCTCCACTGTTGTCTCTGTGATGGTCTTGAACTTCAGCCCCTGCGGCGTGGCCAAGTCTAGAAGGGACCAGGAGGTGGTGAGGGCTGGGTTGACCTCCTCGCAGCTATTTTGTTATTGGGGTGGTGGAAATAGGGCCCTGCTGGTCTCTGTTAGCAACATCATTGTCCTTTTGGGCTGGAGGGAGAGGAAGGGGATGCTCTCCACTGTGGCATCCCACTGCATGGCACCCAATAACACCATGCCAACAGGGTGAGCAATGGGGTTACAAAAGTGGTACCGGCATCACTAGTTTTTCCCCTGCTCACTCTGCCTTTAATTTCCCAAGGGTACTTTCTGGAGGCTGCTGTCACAGCCTGCTGTTCCCTTTTCCCTCTGACATTAAGAACCTCATGATGCACAGGAACATCCCCTCTTGCTGTGCTGTTACCTCTGCCTTGGAGAGTCCATCCAGAGAAAGGAGCAGAACCTGTGACTTATATGATATATCACAAAAAATGTAAGATATTTTGGGCTGTGTTCTGGGGGCTTCAAGTAAGCATTGAAATTTTCCTTGATTTTCTGCCATCTGTTTGTTTGTTTTTTTTTTACAGGCTGCTTTGAGCATTCCTCATTATATGGGCCAACACCGGCTTCTGCAGCCGTGTGATGAGCATCACCTCTGGTTATTGGGGTACCAAGTGACAAGTGCAGGCAGATACTTACTGGTTGTCACCTTGGTGGTGACAGGGCTGCTCAAGACATCACTGATGACTGCGTAGATGCTGACATTGTAGGCAACACCTGGCTCCAGCTCCGTGATGGAGATGGTGCTCCAGTCCCCAGGCACCCGCTGCTGGAGCTGGGATCCCCCTGGCCCCGCTGGCTGGTATGATACCACATACTCAGTGGCTGCCCCGGGGCTGTCCCATGCCAGCTCAATGGAGCTGTCGCTGATCCCTGTCACTCGCAGGTTTTCAGGAGGAGCCACTGACAGGAAGAGAGAGGGAGAGCATCAGGATGTGCATGGCTTGTTTTCTGTCCACAGGTGAGGGAGTGTAGGTCTGCTGGTTAGACATGGGCAAGGGCTCTTGGTTGGGGGTCACGTGCTTACATGTTTTATTGCAAGGCAAAGGCTCAGGAGAACCTGCTTGTACTGCTGTTGTAAAAGTGGCTCACCACCAGTATCTGGACAAATCTCAATGGCTATTTGCTTGCCTTCCAAACCTTTATGCATTTCTTTGGGGACAGGAACAACAGACAGGCAATCAAACTATGGGATGTGAGCACAAAGTGCTCCACCATCTTTTGGTTCCTTCCACAATGTGTGAGATTCTGGGAACTTTGTGTCCCTTCCTCATGCAATCAGGTCTAACTCACCCCCCCAACACACCCCTGCTACCTGCCGAGCAGTCCTGCCCTCCGTAGCCATCCTCGCAGACGCAGAGGCCATCCTGGCAGACACCTCGTCCACTGCAGCCATTGGGACACCGCAGCCACCCGCAGTCCTCCCCAGCATAGCCCTCGATGCACACGCAGGTGCCGTTGTCACAGTGTCCCCTTCCCGAGCAGTCACGGGGGCAGCGGGGTTGAGAGCAGTCCTCCCCACCGAATCCCTCCTCGCAGATGCATTCTCCATCCACGCAGAGCCCGCGGGAGCCGCAGCCGGCGGGGCAGCGGAGCTGGGAGCAATCCTCACCGCCGTAGTCGTTGTCGCAGACGCACTGACCCTCCAGGCAGACCCCACGGCTGGAGCAGCCCCTCGGGCAGCGCGGCTCGGAGCAGTTGCTGCCAGCCCAGCCCTCGCTGCAGACGCAGCGGCACGATTCCAGGCTGAAGTTCCCGTGGCCGCTGCACGGTAAGGTGTAATCCAGGCGTCCTGCAAAATGATGCGGACGGGGCGGTCAGAGCCTGGGGTGGGGTCTGTGAATGGAGGGCAAGTGGCAGGGGTGGTCCTCCCTATAGCTGTGCTCTTTTGTTTCGTGGGACTTGGTGGCTTTGGGGATGCCCGAGGTGCAGGTTCAGCATGGGTCATGCTGGGGCTCAGGGTAGGAGCTCTAGTCTCAGCTCCTGGCTCCTGGGTGCCAGAGCTCCCCTTAGTTTCTCTGTAGTTCTCCAGACAGTTACATGGTAAAAAGCCCACCCTGGCCAACCCCTCTGTACTAACTACAACTCAGTGGACTCTGCTGTCTCCTCTCTCATCATACAGTTGAGACATCCCAATATTATGTCCCATTATTATAAACAAAAATGTATAATATTCATCCCTATCCTTCTGACTCCTGCTGAAATGGAGAGAGTGGTTTGCACGTGAGTTAGGGCTGTGGGAAGGCAGGGAGAACACACAGCCACCTCCTCTGATGTCCCTGCTTTGCTCAGCAGTGCTGCTGTGGGGTGAGGGGGAGCACATGGCAATGAGGGCACCAGTTGCTCTGACACTGCCCATCCTCCCATGTTTTTCCTCACAACATGGACCTGCTGCTTCAGCTTTGGGTTTACAGCAGCCTGGTTAATTCTTCCCCTTCTGACACACCTTTTTGTCCCCCCTACTGAATCTCTCATCCTAGATGAGTTACCTGGATGATAACTGATAGATGCTCTCTCAGCAAGGCTTAGCTGCCATACTATGTCAGACAGAGCGGTTTGGGCTCCTTTGCAGGATGCTTCCTGCAAAGCATTGGGAATGGTGACTGGGTTCTCTTCAGATCTCATCCTCTAGTTAAGTTATCAAAGGAGGAGAGAAGATGCTTGTAGGTGTGCTGTAAGACAGCTCTTTCCTTGGGGAAGTGCCTGAGGCTATGGGGTAGGGATCTTGCTCTCATTTAAAGTGTGGTGAATTGAAAGCAGCTTGGGTAAAATGAATGAAATTACTCCAGTTTTACCTCGGCACGCATCTGCGGTTCGAGTGAAGACTCCAACTAGTGATAAATGTTTAATGGGACAAGCTGCGTATGTTGCAAGCAAACCAAATTGTTCCATCGGTCTTTCAAATGTATTCCTTTAAATCAGGTTTTTCCTATTGCTCTTCCTACTCTGTTTTAACCCTTGCTGTGCACACAGTCGTGGCTTTCAAGGGTGTTGTCCAATCCCTTTTATGCTCACAGCTGATGGGTGCCACACTGGGGCATCCAAGCAGGACTGAGCCAAGCCTGGAGCCAGGAGGGGCCACCTGAGAGACCATACTGGTAAAACACTGATGCTTACAGTAGCTGCTAAGCAGTGCTGTGCAGAGCCAAGGCTGTTCTCAGTGAAGGGCCAACAGAACTGGGAGGTAACAGGTTGGGAAGCTCAGCCCGCTCATCCCTTACCAGCCACAATTTTATTCTTAATGGGATTTTAGCTCTGCCTAATGGATACACTTCTGCTGATGGGGTTTCCATAACAAGTGGGCTTTGGGAGCTCAAGTTACTGAATCCCTCCCAGGTATTTCCCTGCCTTGGAGGCCCTAAGCTGGGCTTTTCTTGGCACAGCTGTGACACCACGGCTGAACAGAGATTTTCATTCATCGCTGCTCTGAGTGACATTACCAGCTCTGTATTTATTTCTCCTGCCTTTTGCTTGAGCCCTGTATCCCCAACAAGAGCTAACAGCATGGTATTACTACCTGTGGCTGCATTTTCTTGACAGCAATTGGAGTTGCATTGGTCCCGGAGCATGGAGACCTCTCTCTCCAGCATCTCAATCCTGCTCAGCAGCTCCTGCAGGGACGGGAGGGAGGTGGAGCACTTACAGGCCTGCTTGGGCAAGTTTATCCTGTGGGTGAAGGTGACCTGGCTCTCGCTGTCGGAGGTCTGCTCCGTGTACTCCGCCAGCCTGTCGTCTTCTGAACTCACCTCCTCAGCCGAAGACCTGAGCATGGAGGAGCAGCAGCTGTCCGCGGGGACGTTGATGTTGTAGATGTGGTGGAAGACCATGGGCTGCTCTTTGATGGGTGGGCTGCAGTTGGCCAGGCCCCCCTCCTCATCCACTGCCGGCCTCTCGGCTGGCTCTGTTGTCACCTCCAGCCGGCACTCAAACGGCTTCAGGACAGCACCCAAGAGCAGCAGGTTGAAGCTGATGAGCACGTTTCTCAGGACTGGGTTGTCACTGTCAGTCCCCATTTTCTTGGGAGAGGGAGGAGCCTTCTAAGCCAACCTTGGTTGGCCAAGTGTGAGGAGGACCTATGGACAGAAAGGAAAAAGAGCATGATTAATGTTAGACCTGACACTGCACTAAGGTCAGAGAGGCGAGTTGTCCAGAGAGATGTGGGCCAGCTTGACATATGCACAGTCCCACTGACCTTGGTAGAGCCCAAAGCAGCCCCAAGATGGGCACAGGGCTGGGGGAAGAAGGTAGACATTCTCCAGAGCATGCATTCCCAGCATTCTGGCTCCAGCTCTCAATGACAGAAGCAGATTCTTATTCCCATAGTATTTTTGAAGGTAACAGTTGATTTGGTACTAACAAAGCCCCACACATCTGTGTTTCCACCCCCATGTGGCTACTGCAATCAGTGCAACATCAGCACTGGGGTTAAAGCATAGGTGCCAGCAATGCATGGGTGATGACAATGCATGGGTGAAAATACCACATCCTTACTCTTCTCTGGACCCCTCCACTGGTGCCCCAGGAGCTGAGCCTGAGGTTGCTAAGCTTCCTCCAGTAGCTATAGGAACAGCAGCCTCAACACAAAACACCGTTAAATTACACCACGCAGGCTTGAGCTCCTTTAGGTTTGTGCTCTGAGCAGACAAATCCCTTGTGATGAAGTGGCTTCACCTCCTACCCATGCTCTGGATTACAGGTTAAAGTTGCCTTGATTTGAAAATAAATAACTTCTCACTTCTGTATCAATTACAAGCCCCCAGGTACCAATCTGGGCTCCAAGGACATGATTATCTGCAACCAAAAACCTCCAATGTCAGCTCATTTGTGCTGGAGATGGATTTGGTCCCGTTACTCTTGCTGGGACTACTGTGTGTTGACCAGTGCTGGACATCAACAAGTTTGCCATGAGGAATCACTGCCCAGTCCATCCCAGGATAGAACTAGTGGGCAGGTGAGACTGAGACTACAATTACATTGCTCTCATCATTTGGAGGTCAGTGGTTCCCAATGTGGATGGGGTCAGCCACTGGGACTCTCACAGTATCTTTTTTTTCCTAGGAGTGCTGTATGCCCTGGGAGGGGAATGGATAATATCTGGTCCCATTGGGATGGGACCTGCCTTGAGGAGCCAGTGTCCTTGTGCAGGGGCAGTCTCCTTCAGGCCACAAAGCTTGGGTTTTTGGAGATGGGAGGCAAGAGTGGTTTGCTGCTTGTCTGTGGTCTGACTTTACTGCTGTCTGTAAGGGCCATAATCTTGAGCAGTTCCCCTCTCTCAGCGCTATTCCCCTGCTCTAACGCTCCTCTTTGAGGAATGAAAATGCCTCCCCCTCTTCGTCAGCTTCTCAGTGAAAATATTTGTTTACTGTTTTTTCTCTTACAATACCATGGTACTACAGAAAATACAGCTATTCAGCTGCCTCTCAGTCTTTGCAGGGTTATTATCCCATATTACTGCAGCGTTCCTCCTGCATGTTTCTTCCTGGCTCTGTGCTCAGTGCCTGCCTCTCTTGTGATCAGGCACATGGAGCTTTGCTAGGCTTTCTCTATTTCTTTGTGATTTCAAGCAAAGCAAATAAATGAAATTCTCCAAGGTGGAGTGACCTCCCCACCTTTTCAGATGGGGTTGGCATGGGGTATGGGATATGTTTCCATGCAGTGGTGGTTGCTTCCACCATTGTAAGCACATGGCGTGTGCCATGGTGAGTTTGTGGATGTGTGATATAATCCACCTGCCAGCTGTTTCCATATTTGTATTTCAACCATCATCCTCCATACTAAATATGGAGGATCCACTTGGCTGGAGGATGAGGAAGAGACAGAAACCATCTGACTCCTAATGTTGACTGTGCTGCCACCTAGATGCTTCAGTGCTGGGATGGAGGGACCAGTAGTCTGGTCTTAGTGGGCAGTGATGCCAAGCAGCTAGGATCTCTTTCTATGCAAAGTGGTATTGCCAAAGCAATTGGAAAAAGAACACAGCCTTTTACCCTATGGTGATGGCTCCTGTCAGCCATGAGGGAAAGATATCCCTTCAAGGAAGACCTGATAATTAACTCAGGTAAATAGACCACCATGGAGAAAGGTATCTTGAGGGAACTAGCTGTGATAGGGATGATATATGGAATTAAACAACACCCCATGACCCAGCCTGGCGCAGTGGGGCTGCATGCAGTGCCTCCCAGTAGCCCCCAGTCTTTACCCACCCTAGGTTCCTCCACAGCTCCTTGGTGGCTCTGGCTGACTCCTCTTGTCCCCATATGACAGAGAGGCCAGGCACAGGGGGAGGCACAGGGACTAATTAGCGCTTCCTGCCTTTGATTGACTTGCTGGCATGCAAGGCTCCGTGCAAGCTCCTTGGCCTCTCTCCCTGCTTTTATTTTCTTGTGCTTGTTCAGTGGGGAAGGAATTGTGGCTGCAAGCCAGTAGCATGGAGCTGGGCCAGAGCTTCAAAGCAGCAGCATCGCAGAGCAGCTTAGGTGGTAGGAACGAAATAAAGTCCTCCCACAGATCTCCATCACTGCGGGTGCCTATGGGGTGCTGCCCAGTGCTCATTTCTTGGGTGATGTATGGTGGCATCACCTCTCTTCCCACCCCATGGAGTGGCTTTGGGCAATGGTGATGCTGCAGGGGGTTTGTATCCCCATGGTACAGTGCTAAGGGTGCTTTCTCTTTGTTTTCTTTTAGTATCATAAACTGAACAATGGGTGCATTTTGGGATTGCAGGTATGTCTGAAAGCTACCAAGGGAGAGAGGCTACATTAACAACATGCCTGTAGGCAAATGTGGGGCCTACCTAGTGAGAATTAAAGTTCAAATTCAAGTTTGGCAGGCATCGAGTGCTTCAACTTCAGGGATGTGCGAGATGATCAATCTGCTGCCGTTTATGTGCATGGGGCTCAATAAAAGGAAACAATCTAAAACTGAGATAAACACTGGAGTGCTGTTTCCAGAAGCAGTGAAGTGCTCTACCTCTCAGATGTCCTCCCCTCACCCAGGATTTGTGTACTGGGGGCCTACAAAGGGAAGAAGTAAAAAGCCAAGATACATCCTGCAGTGTGTCCACCTGAATTATAGATTTTTGTGGCCCTGAGCAGCATCTGCAGCCTGTTGTTTATTGCTTGTAAATTTGGCCTTGACAAGCCCAAACCATGCGATGGATGTGGGTATGACACAGCTGCAAAATCACTTGCTGTTGGGGAACATCTTTGCTGGAGATGATTTAAGGTTTAAAAAACCCAACAGCATCCCCATGCAAAACCAGACTGAATGCATCAGGTGCCCCCAGGACCCATAGGACTGATACAGGTTGGCTCTTGTGACATGGGTACCCATAGAGTGAGTGCTTTTCCCCCGCTGACTAATTGTGTGGTTAAGGATGAAATACTCTCCTGCTTTAAACAGCAGTTCCCTAACTATACATGGAGGAAGAAATCTATAGTTCCCCAAGCTGCCTGTAAATTTGGCAGGCTTAATAATTCATGTATGCCTTTGTGATTGCAGCCTACATTATATCTTTCTTTCATTACACGCTTCCTTATTGGATTTTAGCGGCATGTATCGGTAGCCTCTGTATGTTCCCACAGGAAGGGATGAGAGAAAAGTTTTGGGATGAGCTCTTTACCTTTACACGTGGGCAGGTGGAGCCTGAATCTGACCCGTGTGATCCCACATCATCCTCAGGTGATGCTCAGCATGATGGCTTGCAGTGCTGCATGCAATGCCCCGCTCTCTGCTCTGCAGACCCATTTCCCACCAAACTGCCCAAGTTTACGAAGAAAGGAGTTCTGGAGATCCCACCCATAGTGTCACAGCCACCAGCTCTGCCCCTCACTTCCATATGCAGCTCTTCTGGCACAGAACTGTGCTGGTGAAACCATAAAGGAGGAATTAACCATAATTACAGAGCATTGCGGGTCACAAACACACTCTAAATCCTCTCCAATTATGTAGTAGCACTTAATCTATAAGGAAACTGTAGTTTAAGAGCAAAAATAAATATGAGGTTATTTTTATCTTCAGCATGGGCACTAGTCATTAACTTTGGAGGGTGATGGAGGACCTGCAGGCACGGCATGGTAGAGGCTGTTGGATGGGGCTGTGTCCCACAGGGATATGTTGTGAACTGCTGCTAGATCCAACCATACCAACAGGCTTTTAGCTGTTCATGTACCCATGCTCACCCAGCTCCACTTTTCCTTTTCTACTCTGCTTTTTTGCCCATCCTAAATGGACTTCAGGTGCAAACGACTGCGAGATTGCTTTCTAATTATGGCTACATTGAGCACCTGCATGGCAGGAGCCTGATGCAGGGCTGTGGGGACCTGGTGAAGCATCACATAAGCAGGCAGTTTCTGTACTTCTTTTTCCCTCTCCATCAATCATGGCTTTTCCCACTCCTGTTCCTGGCATTCCTCCCTTTGCCCATCCTTGCACAGGACTCATGGATGTAAGGTGAAGGACCACATGGGCATCTTCCAGCAAGGAGAAAATCCATTCTGAGAGCCCGGATCTCTAGTGAATTCACCCCATCTCAACAGCACTGGCTTTGGGTCCCTCTCAGCCACGTGCATGGGTTTTTTTCCCCTGTTTGCTCTCAGCACACAGCTCCAGGAAAGGCAGCAAAGCCTCGTGCTCGTGTATCTGCTGCTTGCTGTCATGTTTCATTAGTGCGTGAGCCTTCCTGCTCCTCCTCGGAGCTGTGTGCGTAGCTGCAGTGGATGTGAATTACCCAGTATGGGATGTTCCCATCCCAGCTCCTCCAAAGCACTGCCAACCACTGCCTCTGCTTTGTGGTAATGATGCAAATTAATGTATGCAACACATCCATGTGTGCATCCAGAAGCCAGACGAGCATCCAGGAGGCAGTTCAAAAAGCAGTAATTTCCATCTAATCACCATTTTTGCTGAGCTCCCCCTACACGTTTGGGGCAGCAGCACTGCTAGTGCAAGACTTTGACCCCCCCAGACAGAGCACACAGCTCCACACTGCACACTGCTGTGATGCATGTGAGCAGCACACTTCTTGGACACAATACATCCCCTCTGCAGAGCCCAGTGTTTTAGGAGTGCAGTGAGATGCTCGTCCTCAGCCCCACTGCAGGGCTCAGGCTGACTTCTGCCATTGAGAAGACAACCAGAGCAGGGAAATGAATCGCAGACGTGCTGCAGAGACTTCATTTGATAAATAATGTATATAGAGTTTGCAGTAATAACCACTTTTTTTTTCCTAGCCAGCCAGCCAGGCTGGCTTTGACACATCCTGGCTGTACTGTCAGATAGGTTAATCTGTTTTATTTATTTTTTTTTCCACCTCAGATGAGCTGCATGCATGTGTACAGCTAGGAGGTGGCAGCCCTGCCTCTGCTTGTGGCTGCCCAAGATTCAAGGCTTCTCCCTTCTTCTTTGGCCTCAAGCTGGCTCCCATCCCCTGCTGTATACCCACATGGACTCCCTGGTTCAGTCCTTACACTGCATCAAGGAAGGGTGGAAGACCCCCCTTTCTACATCCCTCTGAAGGAACCAGGAGCAATCTCAGTGCTTTGCCCTACAGGGCAAGGTACTTGGGGAACAGCAGTGCCCCAGTGTGGACTGGCACTGAGGACCCAAGCCAGGCTGGGTTTTTATTGCTCTATAATACGCAAGTACCTCATTAAGGAATGGATATAAATGCCTAATGTAATTTGCTGAGCTTGGAGCCGGTGCAGGGCATGGGAGCTTGGAATGATGCCTGCTGGTCTGTCAGGGTTTGTGAGCTCCAGCTCGTTCCTGCTCACTTAAACTATCCCACTAGCACTATGAGTGCTGGGTTGGACTGTTTACAAGCCAGCACTTAAAATCAATTTTAAGGTTAGTTTGGTTTTTTTTTGCCTGAAGAGCTGCATGGAGACACAAGGCTTGGGCTGAAGGAGATCCTTTGGTCGTGTGGCAGTGATGTGCCATACCCCTGGCGCTGTGTCACAGCCCATCACTGTGCTGGCTCAGTTCCCTCCCCTCCCTCTGTCCCCAGCACCCACATGCACATATGTGCAGTTGCCCTTTCCAGAAAGCTGGTTCAGCACCTCTTGTTTCTCTGTATTTCTGAGTCTTATCGTTTCAAAGCCCAAATTAACCACAGCCATCTGAAACACGCTTTCTTGTTGCCCTCCTTCCCATTTGCTTCCAGTGGATGAATAAGTAGTGGTAAATGATGCGCTGTGGTCTTCCATGCAGGGCTTGCTGGACTGAGCAACAAGATCTCTTGCACAGCAATTACATCACTGTGGGAAGAGCCAAAAATATGCATGGAGCTGGAGTACAGCAGTGTGAAAGGCAGGGATTTTTGGTTGCAGGATCTTGGGAGCAGTTGGTCAGATTCAGCAAACCCAACCCACTGCTCTCCTGTCTTATTACATGAAGCAAACAGGACAGAGGTCAGGGCAGGAGAGAGGCTGTGGTGGATGGCTGCATCCAGGAGCTCCCTGGCTTCCATCAAAGCTCAAGTATCCATAAAAAGCTATTAGTTGCCAAAGCCTTTGGGCCTGGCAGGCAGCACTGTGCTGCTGGGGGCGGCCTGCTGAGCCTGCAAAACCTGCAGGAAAACAGGATCGTGGACAGGAATGGGACCCAAAGCTTAATTTGCAGCCTCCTGGTCAGTGGGATGGAGAGGGGATGGTTATGTCCTCTGTGGGGCTCAGGGACAGCTTGGGGCTGAGAACATGGCTTTAGTTTCTTATAATTTAAGTCCCAGTTCTGATGGTGTAATGTTAGAGCTTCTGCACACTCAAATGCTGACTCAGCCTGGGCTGGTGTCCAGGCCCCATTGCTCTCTCCTGGTGTTTCTCTCTGCCAAGGAAGAAGACATCTCAGGGCCATCAGCAGCAATTTTTTGTTCCCACCAATGGAATACCAGCTCCATCCTCCAAATACATGCCACAGTGGGCTGAGCCCTAGGTGAGGACCAAACACATGCACAGCCCTGCACACATGAGCTGAGGGATGCTCATCTCTTTGCAGGGGCTGAGCCTGAAAGAGCCTATTTCTAATTTTGACAAGGTCAGCAATAAATCAGCATGAAGGCAGCAGCATCATGGATGCCTTAGGCAGTATTATTCCCAAAGGTGAGAGGAGCACTGAGGCTGGCAGCAGCCTGTGCCCATAGGAGACATTTGGTTTCCCAGTTTTTGAATGGAAGCTGATAAACTTTCTCCACTGCTTGTGGTACGTGGCATCAACAAGAGCCAAGATAGCACCAATAACATCTCTTGCATACAGAGAAGTTGATCTCATTCAGTTATTTTATTCTTTTATCCTCTCTCCAGCAATTTCAAGAACTTCCTGAGCTCGTGTTGAGATGTTGATACCCAGGTGAAAGGAGAGGTCAGCCCTCACCCCATGGGATTGCCCTTAACTAGGAGTGTTGCATCTTTCTCCTTCATTTCTTTTCATTATTCTTTCCCTCCACTGAGCAGCTCAGTTCCACAGTGACCAGCAGACATCCTGAACGCATGTATCTCCAAGGAGCTCTGAGCATCCTGACCAGCCCCATACTAGAGATGTGGGACATCCTAATCCCTCTGCTCAAGCAGAAGTAACACCTCGAATGTGAGAGCTGCCTACTCTGCAGCTCCTCCTAAGGCAATATTTCTCTCCTTGATTTTTACTGCATGACACTGCTCACCATTTATCATTATTTACCAGGGCTGGAGCCTCTGGTGATGACACCAATGGGAGTTTTTCACCAGCTTCCCAGGGCAGCCACAACTGGTTGGCCATTAAGGGATCTGCGCACAAGTAGGTCCTGGAGCCTGGCCAACCTTCCCTTCCAATTTCCCCTCCTATTCTTCAACCTCTCTGCCTGTTTTCCCTTTGGGAGACCTGTTGAGGTGTATCGTTTCTTTTTCTTTTCCTTCTTTTTCCCCTTTATTTTTGTTACTGTATATAGCAGAGTTTGATCTGGCAACCAACCAGGGGACCCGCAATTGCTTTGTCCTTTGGTGTGCTGGGTTATTTCGACTTCAAGTGTTTCTATTGAGAAACCGATTAAGACAAAAGAAAGAAAAGCCATATCTTTAAGTGGAAGTGAACCTTTAGGTTATCTGGGAGGCAATCTCCTTAGCTCTTTTCTTTCTCACTCTTCACCTTGCTATTTTTTCTTTGTTTACCTCTTTCATTTCCTTCACAGGTGCTTGAGGCATTTAAAGGATGCTTCTCCCTTTCCCAGGCAGATGCCACTTCGAACTCACCAAATTGTGCCCCTAAAAGCAGAGGCAGAACTACACAGGTTATAGCGTTGTAGTCATGCTGGCTTGCTGATGAAGGGAAGAAGTATTTTCTGCCCAGAAAATACCAGCAAATGGCAAGAAAGAATGGGGTTTTCCTCCTAAAGTTTAGCAAGGAATTGGTAGTAGCTGACTTGGATGTAGGCTACACTGGTGGACCAATGTGAGTCAGCATGGGGAGGTGGGTGAGTAAAAGGGACTTTTCAGTACCTGGGTCTCTCATTACATGCTGGTAATGGAGCCTTTAACTCTACCAACACCTCATGGGAGAGCAATACAGCAGGATGGAGTTGTTCCATTCCTGGGGCATATTAAGAGCAACATCTCATTTCCAATGATGGAAAAAGCTACCAGAGAAGATGCTGCTCTGGCTTTGATTTGGGCTAATAGAGTAGAACTGCTTGGGGAAAAAAAAAAGAAAGAAAGAAAAAAAAGTGGGAGGTAATTTCAGGAAATAAATCACAAAATAATGGAGTGCACGGTGCCAAGAGAAGGGGAGCAAGAACAGCAGAATGATGATAATGGTCTGCAAAAGAAATTCTCTGGGAACTGGTAGGTGACATCTCTAGGGAAGATAATCCGAGAGATAAAGAGAGCAGGGAAGCTGGCAATTACCTAAAGTGACTGCATTAGGGGCACCAAAACAGGCCGTGTTGATGCAGAGGGACAAGAGGAAGGTGGCTCAGAGACCTGGCAGACGTGAGGAGTTGCAGAGAAAGGGAAATGAAAACAGGGACCCAATGATGAGGAGAGCAGATGCACCAATACAAGCAGAGCAAACTCCAGTAGGCCATCAGTTTAATGGCTGGGGAAAACTGTTTTATAAGTGCATGGCAAGGAGAATAAGAGCCAAGGAGAGCCCAAGCTCTTTGCTTCTTGAATGGAGGAAGAGAGCCAGAGTTGCAGTGCAGGAACACAGTGTGGGCTGAGCTTCAGCCCTCCCTCCCATCCAGCTCATCAGGACAGGATAATTACACCAGGCTCCAAAGCAGCCCGGGGGGGTATTTAGAGTCAAGTGTGCTCATGTCAGCAGGGCATGCCCTGAGCTGCCTGCACAGGGCTAACCCAACCTATGGGGCATGCAGAGTTCTCCAAGTCCTGCTTGAGCACAGTGGCCTGGGAGCACCGTGGTGGAAAGCACTTGCAGGAACCCAAAAATGGCCATTAATGGGACTGAAGGAAGGGCCGGGGACCTTGTGTTGAGCTTCAGGAGGAGGTGAGTGAATCAGATGCTCTGCCTCATCCCCTGCAGTTGTGCCAGCATCGCTGCAAGCCGATGAGCTCACTGGTGTGTCTGTCCCAGCCAGTCACTGCCACACAGCGCAGCCCACAGGGGCCATCCCTGCCCTACAGCTGTGCTGCCACCACCAGCTCGTCCCAGTCACCGTCATCTCCACTGCTGGTGCTCCTCATCTTCATCCATGCCACGGGCTGCCCCCCATCCCTGTCTCTTGGGTTCAGAGACCTGAGGAAAACCTCAGGGTTTGCTCGGAGCTTGTTTTCCATCTCTGCCCTGTTCCTCGTGCCGCAGCACAGCATCCCCGCTGCCCATCACCCCTGCACTGCATCCCTAGGGACCACAGTTCTGCCGTGCTCTTTGCATGTCCGCGTTTGTCTTAGTGGTTGACCCCTTCAGTTGATATTAGCCTCCCGGTCACCTCCACCACTGCCTGTCACAGCCAATTAGAAATATAGTCCTCTCTGCATCACGGTCCTCGTTAAACCAACCATCCCTTCTACCTGCTGCAGTCGTCACCTCATTATAACTCCATTACCTTTAACAACAACTCCATTACCATCCATTATCTTTCTTATCATCTCCTTTACAAGGCTGTTATCTGCACCTCCTCCTCTCCAGCTATCCCCTCCTCAATTACGGTACCATTATCTTTATTACCACCCCATTACAGTCATAATTATTCCCATTACAATTCCAAGATCTGTGCCTTCATCCAGACACCCCGTTGTCTCCAGCAGCCCCATTACCACCATCAGAACTGCTCCTCGTTGCCTCCGTGGGATAGCACTGTAACTGCCTCCCTCCCTGCAATCCTAATCACCCCCATGCCGACGGCCGTCTTTTAATTGTTTTTCATTACAGTTTTATTGTGTTTTGCTGTTATTACTTCCTTTACCAGCCATTCTGCTGAAGCAATGTGATTTGAATTGGCACCTGGGTGAGAGCTGGTGCTCAGGTCCGTGGTGTTATGGCACTGCATTGACTTGTACTGGCCCTGTGTGGGTATATTCACCCCATTCTCCATCATAACTCCAGCATGGAGATGGGAATGGTGGGAGGAATGGGGGGGAGCTGTGCAGGGGGGAGGGCACCTTTCTGAGTGTGCTGAGCTGGGGGTGCTTTGCTCTGCCTGTGGGCACCTCAGCAAAGGAGGATGAGGAAGGAATCAGAGCAGTTACAGAGAGCCACAAAATCATTAGAGGATGGGGAGACCGCTTAGCTGGAGAGATGTGGAGAGCTGAGCCTGTTCAGTCCATCAGGAAGATGGAGTGGTGGCTTCAACTGTTCCTATAAGAACTGTCAAGGCAGGGAAACACTAAAGAAGATACTAAAGAGTTCCTGGGCACTGAGAGAGCAGAGTGAGGTGGCAGGGAGAGAAGGCAGCAGGGATGGGGGGTGGATGAGAGGATGCTCCGTGTGCGGGCAGCGCTCAGTGGGGCCGATGGACCCACCCCGCTGGGATTGTGAGAGCAGGGAAGGGCCGGCGGGTAATTAACGCTGCGGTGTGAGCCGCGATTTCGATCAGGTTGGAATGCCCCGGGGTTATTTCCCACGATCGATGCGCGTCATAAATAATGCATCCTGCGGTGGGGTGGGGGATGTGGGGGGGGGAAATGCTGCCTTTCGTTATCAGATGCCGATGTAGATCGGCAGAGCTGGGAGGGAGCGCGGCTCAGAGCAAAGAGTGAAAAAGGGGAATAAACACATGGAGGAGATTTGGCTAATTCCAGCTCTGCCGAAGCAGACCGAAGGGAGATGGCACAGTTATTTCTGGATTCTGATAGGGTGGATATAATAGAGGGTGGAAGGAGATTTGGGAGTCAGAGGAAAGGATTTGGATGGATGGGGCAGCACCAGACTCCCTGGCTTTCAGCTTCCATCTGGAGCCACGGGTTGCCCAAGGGATCTGCCTGGCTTCCACCATGGTCAGATGATCCTTTGCCAGGTGACTCTTCAGCCAGTTCAGTTCATAACTCAGGGTCTTAGCCTGCATGGCCCCATTCTGCATCTCCTGCTCTGAGTTTGCTGCCAACACATCATCAACCCTCCAAGTGCTCTGGAAGCAAAAATAGGGACCTGGTGCATCTCTGTGGTTCTTTACCAAGAGAGTGGTGAGGTGCCAGCACAGGCTGCCCAGAGAGGCTGTGGATGCCCCATCCATCCCTGGAGGTGTTCAAGGCCAGGTTGGATGGGGCCCTGGGCAGCCTGGGCTGGTATTAAATGTGGAGGTCAGTGGCCCTGCCTGTGGCAGAGGAGTTGGAGCTTCACGATCCTTGAGGTCCCTTCCAACCCAGCCCATTCTATGATTCTGTGATTCTATGGTGCCTTTCCCTGCCCTTCTATTGCAAAAAATGAGAGATCTGGAGCTGGCCTGGTGGGAACAGGGCTTTCCAGTCCCCTGGGCTGCAGCCCAGATGGTCTGTGCAGATTACTGCAGCCTCCAGGGCCACCAATCCCAGGCAGTTTGGCAGGGCTGAATTCCCTCTAAATGACAAAAATAAATAAAATCTCTCTGCATTAAATGCCGGGAAGGCCATGAAAGAGCTGTGTACACAATGAAAACAAATACATGGTTAAATAACCTCTCCAACAGTATTTCTCTAAAATGCCTCTCTAAATAACGCAAAGTGAAAGGCTTGCTCAGCAGTGATTAACTTCGGTTCAGGAAGATGGTCTGTATCAAATCGTTACCGTCAGCTGATTAAAAATGAATTAAACCTAACAGAAAACAATTCCCAAAACATCATCTCGCCTTCCAAATGCAATTCCCAAAGACACATTAGAGCAGACCCTACAGAAGGAGTTACCTGGAGAGCCTAAGGATGAAGCGGCTGATGGGACCAAGGATAGGGGGTTGTGGGGGCGAAGGGGATGCTGCTTAGGGTGAGGAAAAATAACTCAACCTGGAGACAGCTCTGCCTTGAGGGGACATTTATTTCCAAGCTGTTGGTTTTGAGAAATAAAATAAATGAAACAAGCGGGAAGGACCGCAGCTAATTTAGCATCATTTGTCTGCTTGGCATCTGGTAAAGGTCTGAAGGATCAGGAAGGACAAGCAGGTGGGAGAGACCCACACTTGTGCCAGGCTTTGGAATGGGTTCTAATTCCTGCCAATCAAGCGTAGCCAGCTTTTAATTGCCACACTCCGTGTGAGTCCACTAAATGGCAGCGCTTCAAATATCGCTTCTCATGGCAGATTCTCTTTTTAAGTAGTTCCAGTTTTCTTAATCTTTTTTCTTTTTCATCAGCAATTTCATAGTGGTTGTTGGGTCTCATCATTGCTCCCCTTGTTTGGAGTGACCAAGAGTTATCCCTCCTGAGGGCTGTGCCAGGGGAAGATTAGGTTGGACAACAGGAAGAATTTCTTCATGGGGAGGGTGGCCAAGCATTGGAATGGGTGGTGGAGTCCCCATCCCTGGATAGGGACGTGGGTTAGTGTGGTGGCACTTGATAGATCAGGCTGATGGTTGGACCCGGTCTTTTTCTCCAGTGCTTTTGGAGATATCATAAAAAAGGATAACTGACAATTGAAGGGAGCCCGTCATTCTGACACATTAATAACAGCCTATTTTAAGCCACTGAGAACACGACTCAGCAGGTTGGGAAGTTGTAAAACCATCACACAGTGCTCTGCCTCTCTCCTTGTTTGTGCCTCCTAAAAGCAGCAGAAAACCCAAATAGTAGTGTTAACAGCAGCACGTATGCATGCATATGTATGCACACCCAGTACTTACATATCTATGTGCTTACTCAGGGTTTGGGGTATGCCAAGTGTGGCTTTCTTCCATGTCATCCCATGGCACATCCCCACTGGGTACCACTGCTCTTGCCCTGCAGAAACATTCCTGCTGAGGGTCTCACTTCATCCTCTGCATCTCTTCCCAACCAGCAAAGCCTCCCATGTGTGGGGACAACAGGGACCCTATCCCCATCCTCTGTGCCCCCAGCTCCTGGTAATGCTTTCATCTCACTGCCTATTTACCCATCATCACTTTCATGCACTGTTTATCCTGCACTCTTTATTCCCCACCGATCCTCCCTCACCAGTCCCTTGTGCTCTGGGTTGGAGCATTGCCTATTTATACTCTTAACCTTTGTCTCTCTTTCCTCTGCCTCTTCGATCTGCCCATCAATCTTGCCTGCAGCCTCCATCACACCAAGCCCGGCGTCACCATCACCACACTCCATCAGAGCTGTCCTATCCCATGTAAAGTTCTTTTTTGGTAGAGCGTTAACAACAAACAAGAGGTGCCTGAGATAGAGACATGGTGCCAGGGAGGATAACAGCAGTGGGTACAGATCCCACAGTGCTCCCATTCCTCATGTTTGAGGCAGAAACTGAAGTATTTAGGTAAGCAGCTGCAGAAGTGATGGGTGGGGAGAAAGCAAAGCAGAGCTTCCCCAGAGCCTCACCAGGTGCCTGATAAGGGGAGAAAGTGCCATTAGGGACAGGCTGCTTACAGCAGGAATTTACTTACAGCCACAGGTAGTTAATGGCTTTGTACCACAAAGCCCTGGAGGTGTCTCTCTTTTCATTCCCTGGGTGTCCTGTTTAACAACCTCTTGAATTATTTATTCTGCTGTTTGTGGTCCTTGCTCCAGTGCCGGGGCATTCCCCAGCTTCACCGGGTTACAATAAATAGCACCACGGTCCTGGATGTATGTTGGGGTGTTATGAGCATCACCATCACTCCTGTGTCGGTGCTGGTGGGTATGCACATCCCAACCTGACCACCCCATGCATCCCTCCTGTATCTCTCCGCCCACGGCAGTGCTGGCATCTCTCCTGAAATCTTTCCTAAGCAGCCCCATTATAAAGTCACTGTTATCAACCTGGGCTGCAGGACAGTGCCATGTCCAAGAAAGCACAGTGGGAAGATGAAACCCACTTGAGCTCAAATCCTTCATCGCTTCCAACCTGGGTCAGCTGTGCTGCAGCATGGCACCAAAGTGGACACAAGATCATCAGATCCAACAGCCAGGATCTAATTAAAGCCTCTAATTGAGGCCTCTTTAATTTGGCGATCTCGTGGGGTGAGTCACAAGAAGACAGAGGAGAAATAAAGGGGAGAGAAGTTTGGCAGAGAGATCAGCTGCACCATAGGTGTCTTATCAGGACCCACAAAAAGAGAGGCAGGGACAGCATCACTTGTACAGGTACCACTGGGTCCAGGTAGAGCATCATTGCATCACCACCCATTTCCATAGAAATCTGACCTGCCTAGAGCTAGTTTAAGGGAACGGCTGCCTTCCCATCACCTTCTTCCTCCCTGCACTTCCACTGCTCTCCCATCAGCCCTTCCCCACACTGCTCTCCCCTCCATTCCTTCTCCTTATCTCAGGCCCTCTCATCTCCCAGCCTTTGTGCCGCTGTCTGTCTCTGCTCCAAACCCTCCTTATCTCCACCTCTCGCCGCTCCAGCTCTGTTTACATCACTAAAACACTTGTCCAGGTCAAACACGTTTTCCTGATAAACACATTTCCATTGATTGCTGGGAAGAAAATCCTCCAGAGCGGCAGATTCTGCACTCTGGGGATCGATAACGAAAATCCCCTTTACCCCAGCCCTGTCCATCCCACAGCCTGTGGGATGTGGGACCTGCAGGGTGATTTGGAGGGAACCAAAAGGGAAGGGTGGTGGGGACCTACCTGTTGGTGGGGTCACTCCAGCCACCACCAAGCAGAGGTGACAGATGTCCCCCAGCTGAGCCCTAGGGTGTGTGAGCAGCCCTTGGTGTGGTCAGCTAATGCACTTGTGAGGGGGAAGCTTATGCATTTCCACAGCGAGTGGTTTAGCTGTAAATCCACAATCGATAAGGAGAAATTTAATGGGATTAAGCCTCCTGCTTCTGCTGCAGAGGAGACGCTCCCCACCAGGGTTCCCTCTCCCAGGGCACTGCCATGGGATGAGATGTGGCCATGGGCACCACGGGGACTACCACCTCCTCCTTAGGGCTGCAGGGAGCAAAACCACCCAGGTGTAATGCAGAGATGGAGCTCTTCCCAAGGGCAAATACATCCCATGGGTGTCTATGGGACTGGGGGGGCTCCTCTCCATGTCCCCCACCCACCTGCATGCCCATGGTGCTGCCCATCCCCTGCCCTGCTGGGATGGCTTTTTTAATTGGATTGTGACAAACATTTAATGCCTAATAGAGCTCACACTGGCACAGTTAATTAAGGATGTGACTAATCCAATTCACTTGTGGGAGCGCGGGAGGAGACGAGCAAGAGTGAGCACATGCATGGGGGGCAGTGGAGGGGAGGGATCCGGATGGGGAATGATCAGCTCTGCCACTACTGCTGTTCCTTTTTCTCTTTACAAATGATGAAGAGGGGCTTTTTTCCCCCCACTGTTTTTAGTTTCCCCCTTCCTCTTGGGTAGAAGCCGAACACCGTGGGCTCTGCATGAGCATCCCTGCTGTGGGTAGGATGCCGAGACCCCAGAGCATCCCCGCAGTCGGGCACGTAGTGCCAGCCCAGCCAGCTGTGCCAACATCTGTATGCCGCTCACTCCCTGTCCCCCCGGAGTTTATAAATAAAACAAACGGAGTTATTTTGGCCCCATGGACAGGGCTGTCTCCTGCAGCACAGAGCTGCTCTTTCTCCAGCCAGAGTTCATTGTTATTCCCCAGCTGAGAACAGGACACGGATTGAGTGAGGTCCCCATCTGCAGTGGGCAGCCGGAGAGAGACTCTCTTCATATTAGTGCCTAATGCAATAAATAGCGCTTTTCAATGGAGCCGGGATGGAAACAAAAGCCCAGAGTGGGGAAGAGAGAACAGTGAGGCTGGGGAGGGAGAGGGATGGGGATGCAGCAGGAAGATGGAGATGGGTGGAGGACAGAGGATGGAGATGGAGGTGGAGATGGACTGAGGATAGAGAATGGAGGATGAAGGTTGGAAATGGAAGGTGGAGAGGGGAAATGGAGGACAGAGGGAAACAGAGCTGTGAAGCTCTGTGATCCAATACTGGGTGCAGCTTTTCCATTTGACCAAGAAGGTGACGCATCCCCAGGCATGACAGCCCAGACTGGACAACGGAGGCAATGCTGATCCTGAGCGAAGCATTGACAGTCATCCCTCCCTCCAGCAGCCTTGCCTTGAGCATCTTCAAAGACATCTGCTCCCGCACATGAAGTTGGGTTCAGATGCAGCAAAGAACCCAAAGCCCTGCAGAAAGCAGCAGTGAGGGAAAGACAAGAAGTAGGTCTGAATGGTTGTTTGCTGGGATGCAGCAGCAATGCAACACCCTGCATCCTGGGGACCCCTCCAGCACCATCCCACAGTAGGACACAACCCTTGCAGGTAGGACACCATGCTCCCATCTCTAGCATCACCCTTCAGCTGGTGGCACCGCAGCTTGGTGCTGGGGACACTGGCTGTGCCAGTTGTGGCCAGGAAGCGAGCCATACATTAATCTTTGTTCCCCACCATTAATCTTCATTAACACAAAGCTAACACAGGGAAGTAGCACATCAGCAGAACGATGGATTTTACCCTATTTACTGTCTCTGAACCCTGGCAGGGCTGGGATGCTGCCACAAACACAGGGACCATCCCAGCCTCCATTGCTGCAGGGATGCTGCGTCCCCAGGTAGCACCATAGATGCTGCCCATGGGGGCAGGGCCACTGAAACCACACCAGCCATCCTGGTTTATCTACTGGGAGGGATGCACACCAGTTATTAATGAGGAATTACACAGAGGGCTCATCCCTTCTGTGGCTGGAAGTCCCCTGAGGCATTCTTGCCCTGTCCCCTTGTAGGAAATAATTACTGGCATTAAAATTATTTACTGAATGAAGCGATTCTTCGAGTGCTATCTCAGAACTGTTTGTCTGGTTTGCTCTGCTTCTAGTGCTACATAATAGATTAGCTGGGTAATTACAGCTGAGTTTAAGGCTTGCGCTTTGCAATAGGATTTTCTTGGATACCTTGGGGCGAGGGGGTCCCATTATTGCCAGCTCGAGCAGTTCTTGTGGACACCCCACTGCACCCGAAAGGAAAACAGCCCAATCGATCCCAATCAATCCATGTATAATTAGCAGCCGGGAGCCCTTGCTGGCTAACTTGAAGGCAGCCAGCCTCTGTTGCAGGGCTGTGCTTCTGCTCAGGGATGTGCTTCAGCAGTCGGATTTGTTTTCAGATATTTCTGCTGATGAACATGATTTCAGCAGGAGAAAAAATGGAAAGGGTTCATTGTTCAGTGTTACCATTTTTAAAAGGATGCTTTGGGACTGAGACAAGGATTACAAGAGCCAGGGCATCCTCACCCTTCCTGTTCGCCCACTCATCCCACTCCACCCCCTGCTCAGAGCACTTGGCCCTCCACAAATGCACCCCACTGACTCAGAAGGTGGCCTCCACCAAAGGGCATCTCTTCACTTGAAGGTCCATACGCAACACTTTCCAACAGTGGAGGTAATTTTGAAGTCTTTTTTTTTGAGGGCCTTCAGTGATGGGGACCCATCAGAGCTAGGGTAGCATTGGGACAACTCAAGCAATGGCCCAACTATCTCCCAGCACAGGGTTGGGTGCCATCCTGGCTATGCCTCCATCCCCTGTCTGGTTTTGGAAGCAGGGCAGCTCCTGGCACTTCCAGCCCTGCCGTTTTCTGCTCCCCCTGCATTACTGGAGATGAATGTTGATGCTTATGGAAGTGCAAGGCTTTGACATTGAAAACAAGAAGCAAATCTGAGGGGAGGGAGGGGTGTGAGGAGGAAAGATCAAACAATCATCTGGGGCTCATCAGGAAGTGGCTGCAAGAGACTGAGAGGGGTAATTATAAAGGTAAAGTGAAGGATTTTGAAATCAAGCTCTGAGATGAACACGAGAAAGCAGGAGGACTTGGAAGAGGCAGGAGAGCAGGGAGCCCTGCACTGGGCATGGCTCTGCCCCTGTTCTCTGCACCCCTTGACTGCTAAGGCAGCCAGGGCACCACCCACCTTCTTTGCAGCTAATTCATGTTCATCACGGTATTCACCACAGCCAGCAGCTCAGTTCTCTATATGACAACTGGGAAGGCTCCCTGTGTCCATCCCAAGATGGGGTTTCTCCAACTACCACAAGCTTCACATTCAGAGAACACCACAAGAAATCAACTGAGACAAAACCTCATGTTGAGGTTTAGAGAAACCACCTCCAGGTCAAGGAGCCAAAGAAGCTCCCTGGAACGGACCTGCACAGCCCAGACCCATGGCAGCACCTGCCCATGTGCTCCACAGAATCCACAGTGAGCTGTGCAGGGGGCCACAGCCTCCTCCCCTGCTTTTCCTTCTCTTTTCCTTTCCTCCTATGTTATCAGTCCTTTACATCCCATCCTGCTGCTCTCTGGGCAGAGGGGTTGGAATAGCTCGTAACAGAGCCGGGAGCACTCGACCCTGCTTGGTCCCCATGCCCCTGTGCCACACTGGCAGGGACAGCAAGAGGCAGCATCTAATGACATTGACATTTCATTTCTCATTATAGACACAATTAAAAGCAGAGCGGATTATAAGCTGCCGCCACGCCATGTCACCCTGCTGCCGGCTTTATCCCTTCTGCTTGGGCAGTTCCATCAATGAATCGACTCCTTCCCCCACCGCGTTGATGGCTCCTTTCTGTTTGTTTATATAACACACTCAAACGTCCACTTTGCACCCACACTCCTGTACTTGCTAATGAACATTTGCTCGGTGCTCACCACATTCACCACAAGCTCTGGGAGGATGCTGGGGGGGCTGTGGGAGCCCAAGGCCCCTCTGCTCCCCCTGCCCACCCCACACTATCGCTCCCTGCCTGGTACTCCCCTGCACGAGCTGGGCACGGCCACGCCGGTCCCAGCCTGCACACAGACGTGGCTAAAGGTGGGATGCTCAGCAGGGCAACATCCTCGCTGTGCTCAGCATCCTCCTCCTCGCAGGGCAGATGCTTTAAGCCAGGAGCTCTAACAGGTACCCGTTAACGGAGCGTGCCTAATTAATCCGTGCCTCGGCAGCTCCCACGCATAGCATAGCTCTCCCCTCCAGCTCGGCAGCACTAACCCCGCCAACAGCGCTCTCTCCCCGCTCCGGAGCCGCCGCTCAGCGCTCATCCCGCAGCACCCAGCAGTTCCCCGGCAGCGCACCCCGCGGGCAATAGAAGGGCACCGGGTGTTGGGGAGGAAAAAGCCCTCTGGAGCTCGGCAGCCAGCGGGGCTGTTTCCTTTGCTTGGTATTCTCCAGCTTCACGAAGCTCTGGGGCTGTTGTTTAAATCTCCGTGTTTTGCTCGGAGCGCTACAGAAGCTGCTCCAAAACCCGCAGATTTGGCCCCAAACCGTACCAGATTTGCCCCCAAACCTGACGTGCCTCCATCAAGCTGCCATCGGTGTATTCCCGACCGTGCAAGAGGGGAGGCAAAATCTCCTTCAAACTTTAACCAGAGAGCGGGGATGCGGGCAGCTCGGAGCGGCTTGGGAGGGCTGCGGGGCGGAGAATGGGGGCAGCTCGGCGGGGCTGGGTGCGGAGGGCAGCGCTGCGCTGGGGATGCTCCCTGCCCGCCCGGGGACGGCTGCGGCTGGCACGGCTCCGCCGGTACCGACACGGCGCTGCTCGGGGCTGAGCCCGGAGCTGGGCAGAAGGGAAACAGGAGCAGGGAGTGGGAAGGAGCACGAAGGGGAGAGAGTGTGAGCGACCCCCCCCCCAGCACCGCCTGAGCGGATGAAGTGAGATGCATTCCCCCTCCTCTCCCCACACGACGCGGGGGCTCAGAACCCCATTTCTTTCAGCCTCATACCAACAACAAAGGGAACTTGCAGAAAGTGCGGCCACCTTCCCCCCATAGCGCAGCCCTTCCCCGTTGCGGCCGGGCCGCCCCCCCCGCTCGCAGCCCCGCGTCGCCCCGCAGCGCGGAGAACCGCAGAGCGCGGAGCTGTCCGCGGTGCTGAACGCACTCACCGGGCCGGGCCGGCGCCTCCTGCCTCCTCCAGACGCCTCCTTCCTCGTCCTTCCTCCTCCTCCTCCTCCTCCCGTTGCCGTCGAGGTGGAATTGGGGCGTCCCCGCTCCAGGGGGGGGTCCCCGGGCTCGGCCTGACGCCTGCCTGGCGCCGGCAGCCCGCTGCCTACTGTGGCAGAGCGGAGCGACCCCGGGACTGCCCGGCAGCCGCTCCCTCCTCTGCTTAAATTTCAGCGGCTTCGTTTTTTTTTTTTCTTTCTTATTATTTTTTTTTTATATATTTCCTGCTCTCCCCTCTTCTCCCCTCTCTCCCCGCTCCGGGCTCTCCCAGCACGCAGCCACCTAGTGGGCAGAAATGGGAGGAAAATCCCGCCCGAACACCCAGGCGGCACCGCTGCGGCTGCACCGCCTCCCCCCCGCCGCCCTAATGCCAGGCGGCTGCCCCGGGGGAGGCATGGAACAGACAGGGAGGGGGGCAGAGGGACCATGAGGGGGAAAAGGGAGGGGTGAGAAAATAAAGGAAGAGATGCAGAGAATGAGCTGAGTTATGCTGGGCTGGAAACGCGAACCCCTGGGGAAAAAACAATTCAACAAGGTTTGGGTCTTGTTCCTCCTTAACAGTGATGGAAACAGCCGCTGGTCTGGGGTGGTTCCTGCCCTGCAGATCATAGAATCACAGAATGGTTTGAGTTAGAAGAGATCTTAATGATCATCCAATTCTAATCCCTCTAGATCCTTCCAACCCAACACTTTCCACTAGACCAGGCTTCCTCGAGCACCTCCAAGGACGGGGCATCCACAACTTCTCTGGACAACCTGTCCCTCACCATCCACAGAGTGAAGAGTTTTTTTTCTAATCATAGAATCACAGAAAATCCCAAGTTGGAAGGGATTTTCCAGCTCCCTTCCCAAGCAGGATGGACAAGGTGCTGTATCGGCACTTTGACCTGTCTCAGACCAGCTGCCAGACCTTGGGGAAGTGTAAGAATACATGGCCAGGCTGGCATGAGGGATTTTTGCACCCATCCTTGCTTAAAACAGTGAAAAATCCCCAGGTTCAGTAGCCCACACTGCTCCTGTAGACACTGTTGCTGGTGTCACCAAGAGAACAAGAAACAGGCTTGCTTCCCCGGTGCCTGCTGCCTCAAACACAACCAGGAGGGAAGTTTCAATTGAATTCTCTCTTTGCAGGTTTGGAACTGTTTGTGTATTCCTGACAAATCCTCCCAATTACCATCACTCAGCCCCCAATATGCAGGAAAGACACTGAAGAGATTGTGAGGTTGTATTTTAACATATTCAGAGAGCTCTGATTTCTTTTAACTTCAGAACTTGGCTGAATATTTCTGGTAATGAGCCTGCCAATGCTTTTTGCCCAACAAGGAATAGCAGCACTGTTGTGGGTTGATGTGTTTTTCCCAGTTGAATTGGTGAACTGAAGTCGAAAAGAGCAATCTGACCTAATTACACGTACAGCTTTGGACACAGCTCCCACAGGTGGGTCCCAGTGCTGCCCTCTTGGATCCAGCCAGAACATGGCACAGTGCTGAGGTGGCCCTAAAGGTGTCTGTAACTCCAGAGACATGATTTTACTTCTTAGGGTCCCATGCCACTCTGGGTGGATGGCTATTTACTTGCAAGCAGAGTGACTGAGAGCCTTGAGGTCCATCAATTGCTGCCCCACGCCTTCAAATCCAAAATGTTTCCCCACTGCACTGAGTGAAACAACATCCCACAGCACTTTGTTTCATCTTCCACTGGGGAAAGACAGATCGATTCTGAGAAGCCTCTTTGAAATGTACTCCACAGAATGTGGGCTTCAGGCTTTTGC
This sequence comes from Coturnix japonica, assembly GCF_054131305.1. Taxonomy (NCBI): domain Eukaryota; kingdom Metazoa; phylum Chordata; class Aves; order Galliformes; family Phasianidae; genus Coturnix; species Coturnix japonica. The sequence goes on along the minus strand of NC_140673.1, from coordinate 6,343,761 downwards.
ATTACAAAGAGGGCAAATCTGAAACGAAGAGAAAGACATTGAAATGAAGAGTTTCATCTGAAAGACATCTCACTTTTTGTTGTTTAAGAAGTGTTCAAGTGAGGCAAAAAACATATATATGTTCCTTGGAGCAGCCTAATGGGAAAATAAAAGCAGTAGATGGGCATCGCTGGTCAGCAGCACTCAGTATCCCAGGGCAGGACAAAGGGTCACTGGATTACTGGATCCCTGTGGGATTCTGCAATCCCCACAGCTGGAGCAGCAGAGGCCGCCACCAACAAAACCAGGAGTGAAGCTGAGAAGCAGAGCACAAAATCCCTCACCCAAAAAACCAAGAACCCCAGTTGTGTGGCCAACAGGAGCAGCTCGAGGGCTGCTGGTCGCTGAGATGGAGGGCTGTGAATAACAAGAGGCGGAGAGCAGGAGGGATATTAAAGCAGTTTGAGTGCAGTCACGGAAGCAATAAACCCAAATCTTTAAACCCATCTAATGCCCCCGTGATCAAATCCCGAATTCCCTGCTCCTGTGAAGCAGCTGCAGAGGCAGAGCCTGGGGTGGTGGGGAGAAGCAAACTCTGAGATACGAAGAGAGTTTGTCTCCCTCGGATGGCACGCGCAGTGTGTCCAATCTTCATATCAATATTAATATTATTGCATGGCATCGCCGTGCGCTCATGCTGTGGGTTGCAGCTGACACCGCCGTCTATAAAATGCTTATTACCAGCAGATAGCTTTCTGAAAACATCCAATAAAAGCCGTGTTTATAGATCATAGGCAGCACACGAGAAACCAAATGGATTTTTCATTTCGTGTTGGAAGGAAACGACCCAGCGCTGCTGCTGACAGCGTGGAGACCTGTTGCTCCTTGGGAGAGGCAGATTTAAAGGTAAAAATGAAAATAAAACCCAAAAAAGGAGCCCCAGAGGGTTGAGTCTGGGGGAAGAGCCAGAATCCTCTGCTCTGGTCCCTCTTCCTTCTCGCTTTCATGGTGTCCTGGGTAAGCGATGCTGACGTTGGCACTTCATCATCATTAAAGAGTCGTTGCTGCTACGAGCCCTTGATTTCTCATCTGTCCGCACCGAGAGCATCTCCATCGCCAGAATAAATTACTCCTCAAAGCAGAGGCAAGAGGCTCAGTGATGATGACCTGTGTCCCAGGGAGAGGCAGGTTGAATGTGGGGTTACCACTTGCTTGTCCTGGGCAGCATCATCCCAGGGTAACTGTGAGCAGCAGCCTTCCCTTCTGCACCAACACTTCTCTGCATCTTTGCTTTAAATGAGCCCAGGCAAGTGGGATTATTCCCCTGACCACTGCGCTCAGTGCCCAGGTAAACCTGTGATGATATAAAGCAAGGGCAGGCAAGTTTTCTTTCTCCACTATGGCCACACAGTTTGCTTCCTTTCCCCCAGTCCCAGCCCACACCCCAGCCCAGCACCGCTGACTCCGACGACTTTGCATCAGCACAAGGAGCAGCTTTGCAGGCTCGCAGACAGACAAATAGCTCTGTAAACAGCTACAGGAAAAATTGGCACCCGGGGGAACGTTGTTCCAAGGACCGTGCTAAATGCAGGGATTTGAAACCATGATTTTTATGGCAAACAAGCCCGACACACTTGCAGTGGGAGCGCTCACACGCTGCCTTCTGCATCTCCATCCCCTCCTCGCCCCTCAGGCAGAGCCATGTGCAGGTGGGGTTGCAGCATCCCTGGGATGCAGCAGCATGCAACAGGTTGGCAGGGTTGTTAAAAATGCAAGATGCCCTTCAGTGCTGCTATTACCGAGACAATTCATTCTGATGTTACTGCGTGTTAAGGGGTGTATTAAAGCAATTAAGCTCTGCTTTCAAGGTTTAATATCTGGAATTAGACGAGGCTGTGGTAGCTCTGGGAGGGCTCCAGGAGTAGCTGGTGGCTCCGATAGAGGTGGCTGCAATGGGGCTCAGCCATTGGCCCCATCACCCTATAGCAGCCCCCTGCCCACCACTGCCTGATGGGCAAGAGGGAAGCTGAAGCCTTCTCTGCAGGAAGCACAGTGTGTTACAGCTTAGCAGGGGGATGGATTTGTGCCCATTTCACAGATGGGTAAAACTGAGTCCTGGAAGGGCCACGGGCTGGGATCACCAACCACGGGTCCTATAGGCTCAACTCCCTGTTCAGCCCTGTTTCTTTCTGTTCAGGCAGGCAACATGCAGTACTGGTGTTTCCATCTCTGGGCTGCACATGGGCTATTAGGGAAAAAAAAGATGATAAATAAAGATAAATGAAGGAAAGAGGAGCGTGTTGGCAGTCCTTCTCCATCATTCCATTCCTTCCTTAAGCAGATCAAATTATGACCTGAAATCACTGAATACATATTTTATTATGTGGATAATTTAAAGGATGAGGGTGAGAGAGAGAATTTGTAAGGCGCAGTGGTGTTAGAAGACAAAGAGTTACCATTAATCTCCTACAGGGGGGAAAAAAGGAGAAAATGAATTGGAGGAGGGAAGAGAGGTGAGAAACGTCCATGGTTCACAAGCATCGTGTTGGTGCATGTGCTGCTTCTGAACAACTTCTGAGCCCTGTGGCCCCTGCTTGCCCTTGCCAGGGCTGTGCCCAGGGCTACACCTTTGCGGTCTGCTGGGCTTTGGCTCAACTTAGGCGGCAGCTGGAGCGTGATGCTGCTATGACTTTGAGGGGTTGCCCCTCCACATCACCCCTCTGCCCCTGCAGATCGATAGTGGCTTCGGGATGTTTGTTGGTCGGCACATGATCAGGAGGAGATGCTGAGTTTGTGGTTTAATAGAAATAAGCCACAGGATTGTCATGTATAGGGTGTGGGAGGCAAGGGTTGGAAAAAGGGGAGTCATGAAGATCTGATTAAGGAGGATACATCCACCCCAGAGACCCAGGGAAGGCTACATGGCTCAGGGAAGGGCTGAGTCATGCTGGGATGGTGGTGTCCTGAGCACAAGACAAAGGGGCTGAATTCTAGCTTCAGTGGGATGTTATTTGCAGACACTCACATTTTCAGGTGGTCTTGAATGGGATTTAGTCTTCACTGCCAGCAAAGACAGGTACCAAGTTGAAAGGAACTTTGGGGATTAAAAACATACATACAACATTTGTACGTTCTTAGGGGTATCTGGAATTCAGAGTGCTCTTTGTTTCAATGAGTGCAAAAGATTCTCCCTACCCAATGTGCACATTTCCTGGATGGAAGGACACTGGGATGGGTCCACACCTACAGCCTTTCACCCCTCCTTGTTACTCAAATGCACAAAAGCAATCCCCACAAAAATCATCCCAGGTGCAGCAAACAGGATTAAAGCTCTCCCCAAGGCCCCCAGGCTGCATGAGCAGTTTGGGATTTGTGTTCGGCTTGCACCACTGACTTGATTTCAGCTGTCACATGCTATTACTCACGCCTCCTAAGGATGGCCTGGATGTTCTTTTAATTTGAACGTCTCCAAATTATGTTCCTTGGCTGCCTGAGAGGATTTCAGAGATGAGGTGGCAGCGCCGTCCAGCTGCAGCTGCCAGCAGCCCCCAGCCCCACAGTGGGAGCACAAAGGGATTTCAGGCAGTACACTGGGGCTGGAGGTGCAGCTCATGCCTTACAGCTACTTGTGCAAGTCCTTAAGAAGTCACTGCACACCCTGCCCCAAAGGCTTTTTTTCCTGCTGCTTAATTGTATAGGATGAGTCCTCATTCTGCCTCTGCTGAGTAGCAATGGTGAATCATCACCCAGACCCAGATTTAAGGGGGTGAAAGTTAAAGTAGGAAGGTATAAAATTCCTGTTCTTGAAGATAAGCTAGGAAAGATTTAAAACCACTGTTTTTGGTGAAGCTGACTCAACTCAAGCTGGCTTGTCAGTGGGGAGCAGGGAAAGCAGACTTGCTTTAACCCAACACAGTTTCATATCATTAAGAGAGTGAAGAAACAAAATAAATACCCCAGTATTGCCTTGTTGAGCTGAGAGCAGGTTGGGAAGACCCTCAACACCAGAACCCGCTCTCAAAACAGAACTGAAGCAAAGTGACGGTCACCAGGAAGCTGTGGGATGGGCTCTGGTCTTTTCCTGCCACACCATGACTCCATGGGGGCTTCAGCTCTTTGGCTCCCCATGTCATGGCAGGCGATGGGCTAACAAGGTGCTTTCTTCCAGCCAAACATCAGGGTTTGGCTGCCCTCTGGCCTCCTCCAACAAGGAGAAAGGAATGACTGCTTTTGAGCAAGGAAGGATTGGTTCTGCCTTTCTAATTATCTGCTGGTGTCTTTGCAACCTTCTGGAATGAGACCAAATTAAACAAACAAGGATCCAGCATGTGAGTTGAATGCTGGCATTAGCAGCTTGCCTGCACTTGCTGCTGAAGAGCCCTGACATATTGATATTAATTCAAATTTCCCCTTGACCATCACTTTCGATTCCCTCCAGCAATGAACTTCTTTTTAGCACTGAAGCGCGATCCTCCCACTCTTCTATTAAGTGCTTTAAGATTAATTAAAGAGGCTGGCTTGCTCTTGTGGGATTTCAAATTCACCCAACACCTCTCCCAGAGACACAAGCACTGGAGGCAAAAGCTGCTGTGGGGCAGCTACCAGCCACAGGCTTTGTCACTTTGGGTCTCCCAAAGCAAGAGACTGGGAGTAAGGGCTGCACACACCTACTGCAACAGCAATTAATTTTCACAATGAGAGTTAAGCACTGGAACAAGTTTCCCAGAGAGGTTTAAGAATTTCTGTCCTTGCTCGGTTGAGCTTTTGAGCATCTCCAAACCCTGGAGCAACCCAACGCAGCTTTGAAGCTCTGAGCAGGGGGTGGAGCAGAGACTTCCAGAGGTGACTCCTGAATTGGATTATTCCCCGACACTAAAAAAAAGGCTGAAAACCTCACTGAGGTCATGGGCTGAGGATGGAAAGGAGGCTGTTGAAGGCTACCACGTTGCTGAAGGAACACAGCACGGCATCAGTACAGCAAGTGTGTGAATTGGGAACTCACCAGCCATTAACCAACCTGCCTGGAGATGGTTTCTTCTCAAAACAGTAGATGAGAACTGCTGCAGGTCTGTGCAAGAGCTGTTTGGGAAGGGAGAACTACCATCTCTTCCACAGTCTCTGTTAACTGGACCCGCTCCTTCCACGTGGGTCATCTGCAGGATCCTCATCACTTGTCCTGGCAAACACCACACAGACAGCAAAGCAATGGCTTTTGGATAGCGAGCTGCTCATATAGAGGACATGGGAAGACGACTCATTCGAAAGAAATCCAACCAAGCGCTGTTAAAAGATTATAGTAATTATATGCAACTTAATTCACATCAACAGCAGAAAGTTACCTGAAGGAAAGAAAATTAAGGGGATTAAAATAAGGAGCATATCGCTTGTCACAAAAAGACAAAGACAAAAAATGCCATCAACCCGTGTTTATGAGCTGCTGTGTTTCTAATTAGGGCCAGACTCTGAATTTGCATTTTATCTTGATTGAAGCGGAATGAAAACCTAGAAAATAAAGGAGGCTAATGTTAAACTGTTTTCACTGCTTAATTCAAGGAGTAACCTCACAGCATTCAATAGCTGTTTGTTTTTTTTTCCCCCTTCTGTTTTCAACATCTCATCAGAGCCATTTCAATTTAAAGTCCAGAGGACATTCAAGTAGGGAGCAGAGGAGGAATGAGGGCAGCTGCCAAGTGGCTGCTTGTGGCATGGAGCAGGGGGATGAGATGTGCCCGAAGGCCCCTGTCACAACACCAGACACAACAGCAGCAGCCTGCAAAACAAATCAATAGGCACCGATAACTGAGACAGGCTGAGGGAAACCCAGCATCCAATGCAGGGAGGGTGGCAGATCTCAGGCACAGGCACCCCTGAAAACACAGTGAAGATGGATATGGACTGCTCGGCAGGAGGCCAAAGGAGCCCATCTCGATTCCTTCTGTCACAACGACCCTGGTGACTCACATGGCTGAGACCTGCAGCAAGACAGTATGATCTCATGCTCTGTCCTCTCTCCCTGCTCTCCTTGCTCTTTCTGTCCCGGCATGTCAACAGTCACAAAGAAACCCAGCGCACACTGGGTGCTGCCTACGGTGCTCCCTTCTATCTGAGAACTGCAGCACATCTGTCCACTGTAGCCCAGCTGGAAACAAGCACGAGCATTGGGTCAGGACAGGATCTGTCCTCAGCTCTGCTGTAAAACATCAGCTCCAAGCATTTACCACCTTTCACACACAGCAGGCACAGCTGCATGACTGGCAGCCCAGGCAGCAAGACCTTGCTGTGCTCATGCACAGCACACAAAACCCTGCGCCAGCAACCCCAAGCCTTGGAGACACATGAACTCAATGAATGAACTCAAAGGGGCTCCGCTTGTGAATTGAAATGCTGCCTACAGGTATCGCTGTGTGCATTGCACCTTCACCACATGCAACAAGAAAAAGCTGCTACACCCACCCAATTCCACTTCCAGGCTTAACAAGTGCTGGCAGCTCTGTGTGACTGCTGCTCCTGGGGACCATCTGCACCTTCCTCCTCCCCCTGCTCTTCTGACAACAAAGCAACGACAGCTCTTAGCATCATGGTTTATTCCCCCTCCGTATGTACAGTTAAGTGTATGCACGACCATTAAAAATAAGGCTACTTATATCATGGCTCTGAAACACATTACAAACCAACTCCATCCTCTCTCTTATTACAGCATTCACAAGTCTCAGCTTCCATTGATGGTTTGCAGAGGGGCAAACGTCAGTGGACCACAAGGGAGACCAATGGTGCAGGGTTTGGTAACTGGAACAAGATACTTTCTCCTCCAGCTGGTAGAGTCAAAGGCAGGCAGCTCAGTGTCAATGAGGTCACCTCTCCATGACGTCTTGGTGGGGGCAGTCCAGGTCCCAGGCAGCTGCAGCTCACGTCACTTCTTCACAGTTGGTGGCAGGCAGCAGAGGACTAAATTCACGTGGGTCAGAGGCTGACTTACTCCTCTTCTTTGGAGCAGCCCGTTAGGGCCAGAGCAGGGGCACAAAGGGAAGAAGAAGGGGAAGCTGCCCTTCTCTTCTGGGTAACCAAAGGACTTTAGTCTCCAGCGGCGTCAACCTGGATGACATTTCTCAACATTTAATGCATCTAAAAAATAAAATCAAAGGAACAACTCAACCATATCTGAAAGCAAATTGCTTGCACGTCCAGGTAAGGCTTAGAGACTTCATGCCAACAGAGATGAAGGAATAGTCCAGATAAAGACGAATGGAGGTGTGCGACTGAGGACAGCCCTGTGTGGTCCAGTAAGCGCTCCCTTCCCCAGTAAATCTGTTCCCATGTGCAACAAGAGAGAATCTTCCCGCTTCAGCTTGTGGCTCAATAAATTTTATTATTCCTTTTTGTTTTTATTTTAAAGAATTTGTTTTCCTATCATAAAAATTAGACAACCATACCACCACCAGCAGCAGCAAAGTCTGTGGAGTTAATGTTGATGGCAGACAGTTCACCGGTGTTCCCAGCATCTCAAAAATGTCCTTGAAAGTCCATACATGGGAAAACATACAAACAAACATGGTGGTTTTGGGGAGGAACATCAAGGTGGTTTCGGTTTCTTGTCCCACTGAAGATCCCAGATGAACAATGCAGCGTTATCAGCAGGACCAAGTACCTCAAGCCTTGAGAAAAGCCTTCATACCAGCTCCAGTACCTGATTAATAGGAAAGACAAGAAGTACAGAATAGGAATTTATGACATTCATTATGTCCTACATCAGCATATAGATCATTAGGACAGGTCTGACCCTTCTTGTCTCCACCTCTTACCCTTTATTCACCAGCAAGCAATAACATCAAACAAATGAGACGGGCACTATGAGGGCTGTCACCTGCTGAGTGATTTGTACAGCACGTAACAACCCAGGGTGGTTTGACTGGGGACAGCTGGGGGCTGTAAGTCCATGGGCACACACTGGCATGGTGGAGAGGGATGGGCCCACAGCATAAGTGCCCTTTCCTGGGCACTGCCAGCCTGTTGCACCTTCCCCACTGTCTGCTAACAAGTTCTAATAGAAATATCAGAATCCAAATAACCTTGGCTGTTTACACATTTCTCCCTCCACCTTCACTCATTAACAAGCAAAGTGCATGAGCAAAACCATTCCTGTTGCTGCTGGATTCACTTAAAGGTATCAGAAGCATCTGTGTGCTTTGCCCGTTTAAGTAGGAAGGAAGTGACCAAAGTAATGAGCAACCAATTCCAAAGTCTGCCAAATAAATCACCTACAAATGAAAAGCTACAGCATCACACTGCAATAACAGGAGTAACCAGGCCAATGATGGCCTAAAAAGGAAGAAAAATATAAACTTAATCACACAAACAACTCGGGACTTATTTCTGCTTTTTCAGTCATTTTTCCAGGTTCGTTCAGACCATTGTACTTGGTCTGGCTCCAGAAAACTGCTGTCACATGATGGCATGAAGGAGAACTGGGAGGAGGAAGCTCAGATTCACAAGGGTGACAACTCAGCATGGAACTCTGCAGACAGCAAGTAAATTCCTTTATCAGCAGCCATGGGAAGCATCAGAGCTCTGGGCTATGAGCCTGCAGCATGAAAACCAAGCCTTAAAAGCACAGTGGAGGTGAACACTCCTGGGTTCAGTCCAGGACAATGCTGGACCTGGGGCTCTGCAGAGGAGCAGCACCTGGGTTTGGGCAGTATTTCTGCTTGGCTATGTGCTCGATAGAGACACAAAGTGGGACAAAGTCTTCTGCATGTTATTTGACATTGTGTGGACAGAAATACGTTGAACAGATATCCTGGGAAGACTTGTATTCAGGCACTGAAAACCTGGCAAAACATGAGCCTCTCTGTGCACAGGGAAGGCTGTTGCTTTCGTGAAACTCTATGTTGGCAGCTGCTGTCTGTTAAAGTCAGTCCACATGCTCAGAGTAAGCAATGCGAGGGAGCAGCCCTGCTCATTTCAAGCACTGCTTTAGCTGGCTGCACATCAGGAGCTCAGCTTTCAGCTCTGCTGCACCAGCCAGAAGATGGGGTCTGGCTAATGCCAACGAGCAAATGCAGAGCCTCCTCTGCTGTCACAAAAATCAACACGAGCGCGTGGAGATGTTTGTGCCAGACAGCACTAATTTAAAACCTCTCCATTCAAAGCAACGCCACGCAGCTGCTTTTGAACCAACGTATAAATGCAGCGGCTGCTGTGGCAACTGAGATGTGGCACCTATTATCAGTCAGGAAAAATATTGCATACATAACACCCAGTGCCAGGCCTGTGTTTAATTTAAGCAGCACATCACTGCAGAGCATCGAGCTCTCCCGATGCAGGCTAGTTTCCCTTCTGCACTGTTGAGAGCAAAGGAGCAGTGGATGCAGGGCAGCACCAGCAGCTTTCTGCACCCTGGTCCTACCTCTGTTATATGCCCATCCCTCCAAATACCAGAGGCAAACACATCATTTAAACTGCAAACTTCCATGGCTGGGATGACCTCCACTGATGGTTTCTGCTGGCTGTACCATGTCTGCGGCCTCTCTCTTTACTAACAACAGATTCAAGCACTCAAAGAGAAGATGCACAAAATAACTTACCTTAATTGTACCCTGACTGTTAGCAGCAATTAGCACGTTGGACTCCTGGAAAAAAGAAGAGGCTCAGTCACCATTTGCCATTGCTTTCCCATTTTTTCCTTTTCCTTTATTTGGAATAAACAGCAGTGAAGTAGTTGCTTTTTCATTTTAAACACGGTAAGTATATCTAATTGCAAAAGGAACTTAACTCTTCCCACTTCCAAGATGCTTTTGAGGCTAGAAGTCTTCATAAAAGTTACATTACCTTAAAGAGTTAGAAAGCAATAATCCCTAGTGCTCGTACACAGCTTTAAATCTCAAAAGCAATTTACAAACATGAATTAATCCTCACAGTCCCCTTGTGAAGTGGGCAAATAATAACAATCATTTCATCTTTTGGCAGCATATGGACAAAGGTCTCTGGTGCCCTACCTAACTAAACCAACTCATCAATGTGACAAAAGCTCTCCAGCTCAGCCAGGGGGTTTCCAACCAACAAAACAAAGAAGGAAAAGAGTAGCTTTGTCTTACCCCGCTGTCAGAAAGCAATAGCAAATACACCACATTTAGAAGGGAAAGAAAAGAGGGCTTCAGCTTTGCTGTGACTCAGAAAGACAGCTCCTGTGAACCAATGGAATTCTCTTATTTTCTTATCCTGGTTGTCTGCAAATTAACACCTGCCACACCAACAGGCAACCTCAGGCAGACACTGAGTGCCAGTCGCATACAGGAAGCCCTCTGCCCTGCTGCCTGAATGCCTGATGGCAGTGCAAATGCACCCTTCCCAACCAGAATCAGGGCAGGGAAATCCCAAATGAATGATACAGTGCCAAGAAACATCAAAAAGAAATGAGCACCACAGCAATGGCAGCAGCACTGGAAGCAACCCCTCCCTACCTGGTGTCCTGCGTGCCCTTTTGCAACCAAACCACCTGCCACAAACTGTTTTGTCTAATGATATCCCCCAACATCTTTCAGTTTCTCTTGGTGCTGCTAGACAAAGTTGCTGTAATTATCCCATCACTTAACACATGCATTTTTAATGAAGCCGGTGACTGGAACAGACCTGCTGGTGTTCAGCGGGCTGGAGGTGGCCCTGCAGCAGGCACATCACTGCCTGGGGGACAGGGCGATGAATGGGGCTTCATGCTGGATGCATGGAGCACTGGGAGCCCACACAACCACCAGCTCCGAAGCAAAGGGGGAGAAATCCCATTTGATGTGTAAGTCCACTAATCAGGTAAGAGCAGCCTTCCGGCGACCCACTGGGCTAACTGTTAGAAATAGAATTGTTCACCCCCAATTCTATCCATTAGGGGATTAGTTACTACTCCTGGTATTATCTCAGCAATGATCTTCCAATGTCAAAGCTCCCGAGAAGAAAATACATCCTCAAAGGAAACATATACTCCCATTTCCATTAATTTGGAGGCTAGCAGAGTCTAATCCTGTGAGCTCCCCAGCTTCTGGTTAACAACTACAATCCAAAAACAGCAGGAAGGATACAGATTTAAGTGTGATTTGGTGACCAGAACAGGGAGCAGATCGTTCTGGGATGCCTGATAGGATTAAGGGGGAGAGGCACAGATACCAATCTACTGAACCATGCCAAAGAGTGAACTCCTGGGTACAGACAGTCCAGGGCCAGAATGATTCCTGTTTGCACTGCGAGTGATTGGTAATTCATCCTGTGGCTGCAGTCTGCTGGGGTACCACTGTAAATGAACTCTGGTTCAATGAACAGTTTTACCTTGCTAAATAAAATAAAAACGCCAGAGGGTAATACACTCTCACTCTCTAGTTCTTCAGAAGCCACTGTTTCTTCAGCAGGGCTTGAGCTAATCGCTGCTCCGCCGCTTTCATCCACAACACACAAATGAGAGCAGACAGCAGCAAAATTAGCACCAAATCTGTCATTGAGCAAACAGGGACTCGTGTGTTAGGCACTCCAACACTGCTTCTCCGGGAACACAGCAAGGGAACTCTTTAATCCTCTAGAGGAACAACACTCTTCCTTCTGTGCTGCCCACAAAACAAGCAATACATGGAAGGCATCATAAACCTAAGCAAGTTGTGCAGCTGCTTAGATAGCAGCACGAGCCCTGTCAGTTTATACCTCCCAGCAGCTACACACACGTTGAGCCAATCTGTTTGCCTGGGTGGGTAGAAGAGAGTTACCTCAAAGGACCATGGCCACCTAAGCTGGCAGATGTATGGCACCACTGCCAGCATTCAGGCTTGAACAAAGACTCCTACTGTTGGCTTTGATTGCATGTCCTACTTGATCACTTTGTAATCACGCATGGCAGGATGGGTCGGAAGGCTGGCTCTCAATCCTTCTCTCATTTATTGCCTGCATGAGTCCAAAGATCCCAAAGCAAAGGTGGGGGGATGTGGGAGACCCACCACAACTGAATGCTTGTGCCCTGGAGTAACCAAGTTCTGAAATGACTCTGTTACACATGTACCCCGCTGGGTCCTGCTGTGGGTGGTAAGCAGCTGCAGCACTTCCTGCAGCAGGATCTGTAGGTGCCAGCTGCCTTCACTAAAAGAAGATTGAAAGGGAAAACAGCCACAACAAAAAAAAAGAGAACAAACACGATAAAAATCAAGCGAAGGTTTTACTGCCTGGCAAACAGCAGCATTTTTCCATCCGGCAAGCATTACTGCACCCTGATGAAATGTGGCAACCTCTCCCATGCACATCAGGGCAGATAAGGGGTGATGGGTGGAGATGTGATGCAGCGTGCATCGGTCCCCTGCCATGAGATAACACAGCATTTCAAACAAGCCAGGGACAGCCACAGAACTGATGAGAGACTGCTGAAGATTTTTTGGTCTTGTTAAATCGATAGAGAAGAGGCTCTGGGGATCATCAGAACTGCGCACTCGGAGTTATGCACTAATTTAAAGATTAATTGACAAATGTAGGTGCACCTCAGGATTCGCATCAAGATGAACACGGGGTGCTCCAGGGCTGAAGTCTCATCTTGTGCTGAAACTACTCAAGAACAGCCTTTCTTTTGTGCTGTCTTTTCCCTCGGGTGCCCTGACATTACTATGGGAAGCCTGAAAGACAGTTGCTTGACGTTGGGAAGGGCTCAAGTCCACCAGCAATCCCTTCCTTCCTACAGACTGGATGTGGACCTACACAGAGATAGGCACTGTGCAAAATCAACCTGTAATGAGAGCAAAGGTGGTCCAGACACAAGCACCTCTGACCTGAACCTGGCATCCCCATCACCCAGAGCTGGCGCTGGAAGAACGTGACTCACTCACCCCCAGTAACTTCAAAGCCACTCACCCTTGGGATCTGATGGGACTTTCACTGATTGCACCAAAAGGAGAAATTGCTACAGCACATTCTTGAAGGGAAAGAAAAACAAAATCAAATCTGGGACCTTCCTGAGTAGATGAGATACCTGCTACATTCATCATTCAAAGGAGTTATTCACCTGGTGACAGCTGGGTTTTGAAGCACTCTGATTTCCTTCCCTCCTAGATGAGCCCTGCGTTTGGATGGCCCTGGGGAGGCAATTTGTACAGGGGAGGGAGGGGAAGGCAAGCCTGGCTGGCTGCTGGTATTCATGCAAGAGCAGTCAGAGAATCAGAATTGCTCTGGAAGTTTCCTGAAGCTTGAGCTAACTCAGCTGAACAACTGAAGCCCTGAAAATTGTCAGAGCTGCTTCAGTGTGATAGGAAGTAAGGGCTGTAGCTCTGTGCAAGAAAACACAGGTGGGGGTAATTGAATGAAAGTCACTCCACATGGATAGTTTTTAGAACCACCATGAGGGCACGGCTTCTTGGATGGGCACACATTGGCACTCAGGTATACAACTCTACGGTGTAATTGCACAACCTGTCTCTGCCAGCCCCCCTTGTTAACAAAGAGGTGAACAGGAGGACCCTGCTGTACCCTCACCTGCATCCTCAGCCTCCAGTTGTTGTGTATCCCTCATCACTGGGCTGTGAAATCACAGGCAAGTGGCTTACGGTCTTCCTCTCCTGATAAAAATAGAGGGCCTGTCTCAAAAGGACTTGGTACAGGCAAGATGAACACAAATCGCTTATCTCTTTTTCCTTTAATCCTCTTTGCAAGACCACTCACCCACTGTTAACCCACACACAGCAATCCTTAAATTCAGATGTTCCCAATCTCTGCTGCAACTTTCCCTGAAGGAAAAGCTGAAGCATCATCTACATGAGAAGAAGAGCACAGACGCACACTTGAAACATCTCTGTCCCTCCAGTATGAATAGGAGCACTTGTTTATCAACATAACCTACGCTTCTACAGTTTGCAAATGGAATAGTTTTGTGCTTGCTGGTCCAACCAGGCCAGAGTCAGAGTGCTTGAAGGGCTGCTAAATGCACTGGGTAGCAAACAGACACTGCTTTAACTGCATATGCAAACACATAAAAGATGCAGAAGCGCTCCTCAGTGCCATTAACCAGACACAACTAAGCTTCAAACCAACTTGGCCAACCGCTTCCCACAAGGACTGTGCTGAAGAAGAAGCCTGCTTAACGGAGAGATGAGACAACACAGACTTATTTCCTACTTCTGCACTCTCCCTCCTGTCTTCCACAAATAGCAGGAAGAATGCAACGGGCTGAAGAAATTGCTTGTTAGGAAGGTTAATGTAGAGACGGTGGAGCAAGATGTTTCTCCAAATTATACATGCACGTGTTCACACAACAGACTCAAAACCTTATTTGGGACTTTTCACTGTCTTATAAATAATTACAGAAGACAAACTCGTGCCTCTCTTCTCCCTACATAAATAAACCACATTCCCCTCCAAACTTCCAGTCCCGTAATCATTGAGATAAGTGTGAGTTTTCTGCATTTTCAGCTACATTCCTTCTATAGATTCACAGTTAGGATTCTTAAAGAACTTATTTTAAATTAACAACTTCTCACCTTCCCGCCCCAGCAGACGTTTTTGCTAACAAAAGCCTGGTTTGTCAGCAATTCTCTTTCAAGCAGCTCAACCCCGAACACGTATTCAAAGGAGCTGGAGCCCTAATTAAGAAAAGCTGTTGATACAATAGCAAGATATACTGGCTGAGAAAGCTAGTGCTCAAATGGCCATTGTTTTATGTTATTTATAGGCAGAATTAAAGTGCACAGTTGGATTAAATCTAGTGCAGCTTGCACAGAAAGCTATTTTTTAACAGCAAAGCTACTTGGTCCTTACAGGAGATGGCTATTACTCAAGACATATCCCATGGAAAGTTCTCACACTGACGCTATGCACGAAGCCTTTTCATGTATCGAGATGCATGAAAGTGGTTCCCCAACAGAACACCAATGCTCGCCTGCTCTTCATCTTGTAATTAGCAGATTATAACGGCTTTTCACTCTAAATCCCCTGAGATCCAGCTGTTTTCTTGTTGCATGACTCAAGCCAGCTTTTGTTTTTGAAAGAAAATTACAAATTCTAACCTGAGAAACAAGATGAACCTCCAGCGTACAAAATCAAATGCTAATAAGCCCAACCAATAAACGACATCTCTCCCCAGCAGGGCAGTACTTTGCATGTGGAATTGTCCTTTCTCCATTGTTGCACTACAATCGTTATCCATGAACAGCTGCACAGTGCAGTGGTTATAGCAGCACTGTCCAACCTGTTATCTCCCCATGTTCCAGAGCCCACTTCACGTGCCATCACGTTTGCTCGATGTTAATCCCTTTGGAACAAATTTAACTGACTGCTATCTACTCTGGGAACATCGGGTCTGAGCAGAAATTAATTAATTCTTTAAACTGAGCAGTTTTTTTCTAAAGAAAGAGGTCTTCCATACACACGATGTCACACCAAGGCATTTCAGCAGCGGCCCCATCCAACTCTCCAGCTTTTAAGCCTGGAACAGAACACGTGCCTAAACAGCAGTTTTTAATCCTTAGAAACTGTATTTTTATCTCATTCCGAAGGTAATTCCTTTGTACACGGAGATAAAGCCTCCTTAGGCTTATCTATCTGGGGGGGGGAAATGCAACAACTCAATAACCTAAAAAGATCTCATCTGTGCCTCTTTCTAGCTCCAGCTGCAGAGACTATTTCTACCCCCCCCCCCCAGGTTTATAAACGCTGCACAACCACACCTACACAGGTGTGTAAAAAAAAATACACATAAAGGTATTTTTTTTAACACATTAACCTGGAGATTTACAGATGACAATACTCCTTCAGCTGCTTTCTTTAGAAAGGGTTGCCCACAATCACATACGCGCTTTCCTCTCACGTAGGAATTCACAGGTACTCTATAAAGGAGAAAAAGCTTTCAAACAAATTAGTTTTCATCATTCTGCCTCATGCAGAGCTTGCAGCTTCTGCACAAGATGAATCTAGCCTCGCTGGGAAATGCTCACAGGTAGAAAGTCAGCATCTTGTTGAATCCCTGCTCTCATTTTTCTGCAATCCCATCCTTTAACCTCTTTACCGTGGACACTTTTATTAAAAGTTTCCTGACACATCCACAACTGGTATTTTCCAACCACAACTCTCAGTACATGAATACATCCTTCTTTCTAGCCCTAAGAAAGCCTCCCCGAAGAAGCAGTCTGCTCATTTATGGATTTTACACTTAATGTGTTTTTCTACTTTTATTCAGACAGAACTCAGCACAAGAAGGAAGCGTATAACTGGAGGCTCATTCGCTATCATGCAGACAGGTCTCTGTATTCACAGCCCACGGGTGCTCAGAGGCAAGCAGTCCAAGACTTGCTCCAACGACATACTCAAATAAATAGTAAGCCATCTCTCAGCCAAGTGAGAAATGGCTTTTTCATAGCGTGACCTTTCTTTTTCAGCATGTAGCTCTCACGAAAACAAGATCAACATGGCAACTGAAGACCAGGCTCAAAGAAAAACAGGCATGTGTATGGAGCAGCATGCAGACGAGCACCAATCTGCTCCTTCCCACACCACCTTCTGAAGTCAAGATGGAAATGGAGGCCAATGAGGATGATTGTGCAGGGGCAAGAGCCAGCCTGCAAAGCACACCCCAGGAGGTGCTGATTATGGTTATGGGTAACCACCTCTATCATTTGATGGGCACCCGATTTATTTGGAATTCAACACAAGAATAACTTGTCAGAGCCTTATTACTTTGCATCTAATGCAGACTGAACGACACTGCTCTAGCAGCTGTTGCACATTCCCTATCAGGCAAGGTAGACAGACATATGTTAAAAGCAAATTATGTTGGTATTAAGGTACACACCCAGCCCTCATTCTTCCCAAAGGGCAAATCATCTCATCCTGCATGTGCGGGACGGCTGAGCTCTGGTGCCCATTATACGTGGCAGTCTCTAAAGCTGTTTCTTTCTATCATCCTATATCCTGGGATTTCAGACACTTGCCATAAACAAACAGCTCAAGGCCTTGAACAAAGCCATCAACAGTGCATAAATACAGCTTGCAATAAGCCTATAAAAATATATATACATAAACATGCAACACATTAGCATCAACACTGTAAAACTACATTAAGCAGTTAGGCATTAGTTTAGTGAAAACAGCCGTTAGCATCCGTTCTGTTACTTCTAAAGACCCCAAACATCCAAGTGGCAATTTTACATACTGCAATGCTTCACAATTGCAACTGTCCAAGATCTGCATTCTTGCTGCCCATACGTTTTCCTCCTTCCCTCCCTCCTCCTGTTTGTTGTGCTCAGTCATTACCTCATGCTGGAGGTGATGAATTTAATCTCTTCCCAAGCAAGGTCATGCTGCCCTGCCCATCAGAGCTGTGTGTGGCAAAAGGAAGCCCCAGGGCGCTAACACTTACTATTGCTATCGCTGTATGTTTCTCTCCCAAATGCTCATTTAATCAGAAACAAAATGTGTGAACCCAGAAATTGCCACAAAGTCTGCATAAGAGCACTCAGAAATGTGATCTAAATCTGGTAGTTTAGATTTTCATCTTCTGCAGACCAACTGCAAGCCATTGGGGATCAGAGGCTGTAAATAGAAGTCAGTAGAACGTGAAAAGCCTTTTCAGACCAAGCAATCCTGGAATTGCATGAGCAGCTCACCCTATAAATGCAGCCTACCGTGGGTGCTGAAGGGTTTTGGTGCGTAGCAAAGAGCCCTGCTTCCAACTGCTGTTCTGGGCTGGGGAGTGGGAGGAACAGGTGCTGAGAGGAACCCCTGATTGATGCTAAAGCCATCCATTTCTGTTTCCCAGCCTCTTGGTCCTCCTCCATTTACAACAAGCTCTTTGACCTACTGTTAAGGGCTAACTCCAATTTGTTTAAGTGTTTCTTTGCATTTAGTTAGCTCTCATACGCCTCTTTCTTTCACACTTCCATGTTCTCCCATCTCTCTTATGCTCTCTCCTCATTTTCACCAAACCAGGGCTTTCTCTTCCAGCAACACTAAATCCAGCACTCCTTGGCTGCTCAGTTTCCTCTTTCAAGTCTTCACACACCAGTCTGTGCAAGAGCACTGTGATCTCTCCCAGACCATCTGTCTATAGCCTCAGGAAGCTTTATATCTGAGACCATTCTCCCTAGCATGAGATCTCCCACCACACCCCTCCATTCTGTGCTCTTTTTTAATGTTTCAGGTGTCTGTTTGACACCAGCTTTGTAAATCCTGCCTCCCTTCCTTTCCAAACCTTTTGCCTCCAGCATGCTATCTTATCTCCCACACCAGTACACACATCTTGCTTGGGTTCTGAATGGGAATGGATGCTGGCTAACCCACTCCTCCAGTCCCTGTAACCCATTCTTTGACCAAGGGTATCGTATCTATTCCCATGCATCTTCTCAGCTCTCCATCCTTCCAGGTCCCTGAACTCACTAGTGCAGTCTGACAACATATCTGTTCCTCCAGTCCCTGCTTTGGCTTACAGCTACAGCTCATTCCCACTTTCACCTCAGACACCTGCCCAGACAGGAAAAAAGAATATATGGAGGCAGAAGCTTTGTGACTACAGACTGAAACTCCACATTATTTGATGGGGAAAATAACTGTTGCTGGGCCAGGAGTGTTCAGCAGGCAGTGATCCGTGTCAGCAGCCTGGCAGACATACATTCCCCCAGATATACTTTCTTTTGTTTTTTCATCCCCTGATTCACAGAAGCAAGTTTTGCACGTCATCTGCTGTGCCAAACTGAAGCGCTCTGTTCTGCATGCTGACAAATAGTTTCCAAGTTGGGCCAAGATGACATGCCACATTCCCTGCTCTCTGTAGCTCAGTGCACTGCTGATGGCATCCCTGCACCAGGCATTAGAGTGTGGGTCCCGCTGTTAAATCAGCCCCCATGAAGAGATACCACTAAATAAGCCAACAGCTGTTCAAGCTCCTGCTTTCCCTCTCTCCCAATAAAACCATCCTTTACATTTTCAGTACCAGGTTTAAATCTCTACACAGGTGGATGATACAATCCTAACACTGACCCAACCCCCCTTGATGTTAACATTTTAAATTATTAAGGCTTAGTTTTTCTAACGCCAATAAATCATTTCTATGTGCACATTTAATTAACAATCCAATCAGTAAAAACAACTTAGCATTCACACAGCACGTTTTATCAGAGGAACCAAAGGCATATTACAACATTAATTAAGTGTAACAAATGTCCTGGCCAGACAGCTAACTATTATCCTACTTCGACACGTGGGGAAACAGAGGCAACACACCCTCTGGATTTGCCCCAGGTTAATCCTGATGTTCACAACATGGAACTGAAGACAGAAAGCAGGGAGTAATACCATTGAGATTTAGCTCTCTTAATAAGCATTCATTTCCTGAGCTGTGGTATTTACTTATTTGCTGATGAGAAATCTGCTCAATCTGCATTTCTCTCCCAAACAGCGCAGGGGCACAAATCACTGCTGTCGAGCCCACTAACCCACAACAGTCTGCCAGGTGAGGCTGAATGCACTGCATCCAACACGCTCTCTGCTTGTGGGTTCTGAAGAACATGTCATGGCCCTTCCTATCCCATAGGTCGCACCCATGTACACTTGGTATGCAGGGCACTTGCTTTGCAGGACACAAACCTACACCAGTGTCTGCTGTCTCCCATGCACTCTGAGCACTTCTACAAGGGATCCCCTCAAAGGAAAAGCAGAACAATTAATACATTATAAACACAGATAGTGGCAATCAATGCAGGAGAACGGGTTAACACTCAAAGATGTCAGGAATGATGAAGAGATCCACGCTGAGTCAGGCTGGCTGGGTCAGCAAGAGGGGAACACTTTGGCAAAAGCTCACGGAATGGCTGATGGGCTGAGGAAATCAATTTATTTAAAACTGATAACAGATTCATACTCTGCTATCGTTCACGTTGGACGGTTTGGCTGTCAAAGCTTCAGGGGCAATAGGCTGTCACTTTCTGTCTGTTTGGACAAAACCCAGCAAATTGGGTCTCATAGCGATCATAGCTTCTTTGCACTGTGCTAATGAAAGTCACCTCCACCTTCGCCTGATGCAGACAGGAGAAAAAAAACCTCACATTAAGACAACCACATTCTGACAGTTAATTTGCAAGCTTTAACTGTAATAACGTCCCTTTTGAAGTGAAATCCCACCCCCAAACCCTGATGCCACAGCAACAGCACAGGAGCTGTGACAGCTACTGCATAGTCTGTGTGGCAGCAGTGTGCTGCTACACTGTGCTGGTGGCAATGCCAGGCAGGGAGATGGAGCACTGGAAAACTCCAAGCTTCTTGGTGACCTGACTTCTGCTATGTGGAGGTTTAAGGGCAATGGTGACTTAAAACATGCACTTCAGCATCTCCCTCCACAACCAAGATCACTTTGAAGGATCGGAATGGATATTAAAATCCTCACCATTTTCTTGATGGGTCTTGGAATAATACTGCATAGGGACCCAAGTGCTCTGATAGCTGTGAAACAATGACTAACTGAAAGAAGAAATACAGTGGTTTCAGTGCAGGCATGAAAATTAAAGCCTTCACTTCTCCTTAAGCCTGGAGTGAGGTTTTTAATAGCAACTGGAATGAAACCAAGGGTTTAATTGTCAAAGATGCAGTCTGCAGGGCCAAAATGAGAGCATACCTAAGATGTTATACCTCTAGCTGACACTGCATGCAGAGAAGATGGAAGTTCAGGCATCTGTGTGATAAGCAGAGCTATAAGCAAGGGTCAGGACCAAGATGCAACTCTGAACACAAGTGTTTCCACATGACACTTTTTGGTTGAGTGGGAAGAGATGTGTCAGAAGAAGCTAGGGGAGATCTAAGAGAAAGGCACAAGGGTAAAGCCCTGTGAAGCACCCTAGAACATGGTATGGCTTTGGTGTGCCACAACTGAAATCAGCAGAACCTGGTGAGAGAAAAGGAACAAACTGTTTCTTGCAGAGAAAATGTTAACGTTTAGCATGCATACAAGCTTCATGAAATTATCCCTATACTAATGTTATTTATAACATACACCTATTTGAGGAAGAGGACTTTGATTTAATGAATGCAAGTTTAATTAAAGTAAAACAATAGTTCCCATCAATCTTGAAACAATTCACAACCTGCTGCTTTCCTTCAACATTCAATCGAGCTAATGGTATAAACAGACCAAGCGCAGTGCTACATACCTGAAGCCTCCTGCAATGCAGACAAGGCAGTGCAAGCTTTACCATACCATGTTGTTTTCTCTAGCCTCCAGAAACGGGAAGCTGTTGCATTGTATGAAGACATAAGAAAATTAATAGGAAATAATACACTGATAAACTTGAGATTGGCAATGGAAATGGCTACAGCCTCTAACCGTTTTCTTCTGCTGTGGTGCTACAGGGTAAGCATGGATAGGGCTGTAGCAGCTTAGCAAGGAGTTCTTGCCAGCCAACAGAGACATTTCTTTGCTCACCCATGGCCAAGAAGAGGGCTGAAGTCAGACTGGCTTGGCATCAGTGTGGTCTCTCTTCATCAGTATGAGCACATGCAGAGGTGGCTCAACTGGACCTCAAGCCGGGAGGCAGAGTGATATCTTCTACTTGGAAACTAAAAGAAATCTTGGAATTTCTAAAGGGAGGTACATCGCAGCCCACACAGCATTTCTGCAAGCCAGTTTTCAAAGGCAGGCCACACTGCAAAATATCAGCGTTGATTACCAAATGGTACTGCTGGTACTGAAAGACAGTACAGTAAATTGAATTTTAATAAGGAGTAAAGCTCTGACACTGAAGGTGAAGAACTTCATTAAACAAAACCATACATTGTACAGATGATACATAGGAGGTTGTTTCTCTAATATCCTTCTGCTGATGCTTTCTCTATTGTATTCATCCGAGGGAGAAGAGAGCAGGAAGAGATGATGGCTATGCCTTAGGTATTGATAATGATGAGAGCTCAGCTTTATAGCTTTAGCGCAGTAAGTGCAAAGCATGACATCTTCCCTACTTAGTTCTGCAGAATGAACTATTCAAAAGGTAATAATGAACTGCACATCATCTAAAGGACTCAATTGCACTTCTCTGCTTGCTTCCCTGATCCCATCCATCTATAAACGCCCCAGAATCCAGAAGGACAGTTGAAACTAGCAACAGAAATGCATCTGAGAGATCAGAAATCACCGGGTCATTCAACTGTAGAAAAGCATCGGTAGATTTCAAAACCACAAGAATGCAAAATTAACAGCCTACCAAAAACTGAGACTGAAGTCAGAAGAAAAAGGCAGGACATCCTTAGACAAGTTCATTGATTGGGAGAAGAAAAAAAACCCAACCCAATCTCTGCACACAATTCTTACGGCTAGAGAGAAAATTCCCTTTCTTTCTTCCAGCTCCCTGTAACTCAGTTGCCTCTAGAGGATACCAGGAGGTAGCCCCCGAATTCTAATTGCATTTGCTATTATACTAATCACGTGGATTTCAATGGGTAACATCAGTGGGACTTGCATACCAGGTATTCTCCACAATACCAGTCATCCGAAAATCATGACGGGCTTTTTTTGTCTAAGGTCTTTAAATAATTCAGAGAGGAGTTGTCAAGCTGAATCTGCAAAGCTCCCTTGACTTTGTACTTCCACTATTAGTCTGACTGCCTATTGTTTACAAAGACAAAAGGGAAAACATTACTGGATCATATGCCCAGAGAGAGGGGAGTCAAGGACTGGAAGGACAAGTGCTACCAGATTGAAGAAGTCACATAATCCAGATGGCAAAGCAAAGCACGCAATAGGTGAAACCCAGATGCACCAACAAAACGGCAAGAGAAAAAAGTTCCTGGTTCACTTGTGCTCTAAATAAGCAGTGCTAGCAGTTTCATGTATAATATCATGTCATTCTTTAAAAAAGGAATACCCCAAATGCAAATGGTAACTTTAATTAGTTAGCAATTAAAAGCACAACTTTTCAGCTGTACAGCTGCAGCCACCTCTTCCAGATCTGTCTCACTTCTGCAGAGCAGTGACAGGAACCAGGCAGTAGGCCAGCACTTAATAATCATCCGAAACCCCAGTGAGAGCAATTTCATCCTCCTCCCTTTTCCTTTCAGTCTGTGGGCTCTCCGGGCAGACAAACACAGCGAGTTCAGCTGAAGATTCCCTAGGTCCCATCTGGGGACACCAGCAATGACTGCAATGGCCCCTGGCATCCCAGGGAGCTCTTGCGCTCCAAAGTGCCTTTTAGGTATAAATATCCATATATATTTTAAACGACTCTGGGATGTGAACAGCTTTGATGGGGTTTTGCACAGTCATTTCCAATCACAAGTGAAAGCCTGGCTTGCAGCAAATTACTGCCTCATGAAGCAGCAGGAAGAATTGAGAGGGAAGAGAAGCCCAGGAGCCCTGTCCTATGCCTGTGCATCTCTACAGAGGGAATTTAATCACTTCCACCTATAAACCAAATGAGGACTTAAATAAATAAATAAAAATTAAAAAAAAAAGTGTGTGTGTGTGTGTGGGGGGGGGGAAACAGCTATGATTATAATCTTGCTTTAAACTAATGGGCTAGCCTCACTCTAAGCAATTACACACAGCTTTGGGTTGCCCAATGGCCCTTTCCATGCTGTGGGATGAGCTGGCAGCAGAACAAGCTGTCCCTGAACATCTTGGCATAAAACATATATGGAGGGGAACGATCCAGTTTAGTTGGCTCTCCTAAAGCAGACAGAGACCTCCACTTTACTCTAGGAAGGCTGCAAGAGTGGACAAAACACTTGTTTTGCCCACGACTGGTCCCAATTGGTCCCAACAGCCTCCAGTCCCATTTAGTGACTAAGACATGCTTCCTACAGAGTCTTCTATCCCAAGCTTCTGACCGTATCCAATCCTAAACGAAACATGATTTAAAAGCATGCAAACAAACTGTTGGAAAAAGGATTCAAATACTAGAAAAACATCACAAAGTGGGAAAGCTTGACACAGAAGGCCAAAATCATTCTGGACACAAGAAAGAAGCCACACGAAGCACAGGAATAACAGCACTCAGCAATGCCCCTAAGACTCTGTCTTTCTTATTCGCTAGGTGACTGCTAGCTAGAAGGAGTGCCTGAAACTGCAGTGCTTTTAATAAGCCCCTAAATCTCCTGGCCTTGACTACCCTCCTAAACTACAGGGAGCAGCGTGCCAGCAGCGTGCTGGCTGCCAGCATCCTTACAGCAAGGCCATTAAACAACAAGCTGCTGGTTCCCAGTTTTTTTTCTTTTTGTTGCTGGATGTGGTACATGCATCTCAAATGAGCACTACCAGATCCCAAATGTTCCTCATCACAAACCATTCTCAAGCTGGGACTCCTAAAATGAAGTGATGGACTACGGAGTTGAAGCATCCCAGCCCGAAAACCCTTGAGAATTAGATGCTTCTCCCCATTCTTGGGTATCCAAAAGTGGCAAATTAACCCCTAGAAACAGTCACTACACGCTTCTTGCTGAAAAAGAGGAGATACAGAAGGCATTAATTCTTATAAGTTACAACAACTGTAGTACAAAAAAACCTCTGAAAACATTTATCTTTCCAGAGAGGCAGCAGCGTCCTCCTTCACACGGTGCACATCACAAGCAGCTCACAGGCCCGTGATTTCTTAGCACTGCAAGACTGTAAAAGGATTTCGATAAAGTGGGTAATGTTCTACATCACTGTTTAAGGACAATTCAATCACCTTCTGGATTAAGCCTTGCTCCCGATTAATCTTAACAGAGAGCAATGAATAGGAAATCCAGGTCCCAGGAACGAGGAAGATTTTATCTTTAAACCCACAATTCACAAGCAAAATCACCTCTCTTACAATGGATAATTCTACTACTGTTCAAGTTATTTTCACACAGTGGGTATAAAAATTATCTTCCGATATCTCAAATTGAAAGGAGCGATTTTTAAGCACTGTCTTTCTGAACGCACGCGCAGATTGACAAAGCTGTATCAAAAAGAGGAGCTCGGCTACCAAGAAATCCATTAAGCCACCAACGACACTAATAGCAAAAAAGACATTCAAAAAGATTCAAGTATATAAAGGAAAAAACTGTGTTACGTACTACTGGAATCATAGGAATGAATGAGCCCCTGGTGCTGGGATCCACAGTAACTCCAATTTTATATCCTACAGTGTAAACAGGGGGCTGCACACCTGAGCTCTGCTGATGAGAAGAGACAGCAAACACTTCTGGCATTAGATCAGTTTTACTTTGTGTTTTTTTTTTTTTACCTAATCTGCTTCCTTCTCCTTTGACTACTGCCTTTTAAACACTCCTTCTGCAGAGATGCTGCTGCTTGCTCATTCCTTCATGTATATCACAGCTCTGGAGCAGGTACCTGCTACTTCCTCACAGGCTGCTGGGACCTGAGAGCAACTCAGAGCAGAGATGGGAAGAAATATAGGACAAAGTACAGTCAATCTGAAGATAACAACAACTGTTCTGTGCCAGGACTAAGCAGAACTTATTTCCTGTCACAGCAAAACTATGTGCTCTGCTACATCATCAGCAGAAAGACAGCTCCTGCAAAGAGTTCATGATCATCTGCTGCCCTAGCTATGGCATCCAGGGAGGAAATAAATGATACAGGAAGAAACGGCCTCCAAAAAGCCACACGCAGCACACACACAGGGTAAGGGACAGAGACAACGCGGCTCAGCGTGCGACAGGTTCATTACTTCACCCCCTTTTATTTATAGCGAGAGGGACTCCAATTCCACATCTACGTGTTATCTGAAATTAATACAGGAGCCCCCGCCTGGCTGAGAACACACTTGTCAACATCATAAAAGCACTTTCAACCTGCTCATAAAGGAGAATGGGAGCCTTAAGAGCCTGCACAAACACAAGCTATCACCTGTTCTGCAGTGGGGATGGAGCTATAATTCCTGTTCAGAAAGCTGAGAATTGCGTGGTGGGCTTACAAGGAGACAGCCCTTGTCCCACCTGTAGGTTCAGCTTGCTCTGCTCCTGGGGAGAGCAAGGAACGTCATTCTGAGAGCCAGAGGGTGACTGCAGAGGTCCATTCCAAGATAGTGGGAAAGTTGCTGCCAGCCGGCTGCATCTCCTTGCCCCATCGCCATACACCTATCCAAACATTTATCTAAAATAAATCTTTAGAGCAGTATTTTTCTTATACAAACATCCAAGCATCAGCAGAGCGATTTTCACAGTGTGACTGCTTACTCTTTGCAAGGTAAATACATTCCCCTCGCATCCTGAAACAAAGCCACCTCGTGCATTCCCAATGCAGGCTGCAGCACCAGAACAAAAGTTCCACAAGCCGCCAACTCCTGCTTTCCTTTGCATTTTCAAAGAGTCTCCAAGAGTTTACATTTCTTCTTTTGCATTGTCAAGCCAAGCAAGAACCTCACACAAACAGAAAGCCTACAGAGAGATGAATTCTTTTGTACTAAATAAGGACATTTGTATTTCACTTCCAGCTCATTTTCTCTTTCTTTTTTCAAACCGCCGCTGGCTCAAATTCATCCCTTCAAACGCTGGAGCTAACGTGCATGTTCTAAACCAAGGCACATACAGAAGCACCATTAACCTCCTACTTTAATCAAGGATATTTCGCTCTAAATGATCACAGCCTTCCACGAGCACATACTTCCCAGACGAGATGGGCTTTCCATCAAGCTGTGGTCAGGAGAACAAACTTGGCCAGAGAAGCCTGCTTGATAGAAAAATTCTTTCCTGAAAGAACAAGAGCTCAGATAATCAAATTGATCAACCAGGAAATGAGGAAGAAAAAATTATCATGTATGCTGCTTTATGCTGGAGGCTTGGCTGAGGATGTGGAGTCCCTGAAAGTGAGGTAGTGAAAAGAGATGCAGCTTCTCCTCCTCCTGCTGCAATTAATTTATAATGCTATTTGCAGATTACAGGTAAAAAGAATTATTATTATTATTATTACCTTTTTGTTGTTTTATTTTTCCTTTAAGTAGATCTGAACCAATCTTTCCTCCTTGTACATGCAATATTGCTTATCTTCCTTCCAGAATCTCTCATTATTAGAAGTGGAAAACAATGCAGTTCTATCTGCCTGCTCCCCAGGCTGCATCTCTTAATACTCATTTCAGACATACTATATAAATCTAGAAAAATTCAATGCTGCAGCAAACAGCTTATTTTTCTACAGCTTTAGTGACTAGGTAAGAGCTCAGAAAGTGATGGCGATGGGCATAAAAGAGGTACAACTGTTGGAAGACCTCCCCTGCAGAATTCAGAGCACCTTGTGTAAGGGTGAGCACAGCTCTATTGAGCTGCCCAACCTTCACTAACAGCATCACTCCCATCTACAAGGTACCCATTAACTTACTAAGCATAATTTTCCAGCTGTACTGGATTCCCTCCTTCAGGCAGGGATGATTAGTATAATTCTGTATGTACTCTACATACAATAATTACACGGCCTAATTACACAGACAAGCAGTTGGATTCATTGATGGGGTGACCATCGCATGCAGGTAGCTCACTCATCTGCCCTTAGTGAGAATTAAGCTGGGACAACAGCAGAAAGAAAAGTAGTCTTATTTCAGTGGGTTAGAGATTAATTCATTCCTGAGTTGGCAGGAACCCTTAAGGATCATCAAGTCCAACTCCTGGCTCCACAAAGGACCACCCAAAATTCAAACCCTGTGTCTGAGGGAGATGCATCAATCCTTTTTGCTGGGGGAAAACCAGCACCACAAAAGCCTTAATTCATCCTCTACCAGCAGGCAATGTGATTGACACTGAACCGGTCACACGCTGCAAGGTTTTTAAGGTTTTTGCTATTGATAATGGAAGTGCAAAAGGCACAAGAAAACCTTCAGAACGGTTGTTCCAAAGCCAAGCAGTAACTGCTACTGTAGAGACCTACATAAAGCAAAGCTTTTGCAGTCAAAACTACCTGTGCATAAATGCTTCCACTTCCCTCTCACCCAGAGATTAAATCATCTGATCAAAATCTTGCGCCGGGAAGGAAAAAAAAAACAAACTCATTTCCTATTTTTTCCACTTCATTCAGACTCCGTAAAACATTAAATCCTTGCCAGTACAACCGCTTAATTGGGAGCACCAGAGCAAAAGGTTGGTGCAGCTCATGAACTGAGACAACGGAACGGCAGTGACCTGGCAGAACTCACCATCAGCAGGTGCACCAGAGAATGAGAAAAGGAGTACCCTGAGGTTGCTTTGACTGAAGCAGTGGCACTTGTTAAAGGGGATGAGGTTGTAAAACCACCTTAAAGCAGCAGTGAGAAAGGAACACTAGCACTGAGGTTTTGGACGCCCTCGGTGTGGGAATTGTGCTGCTCCACTGAAGCTGGCTTCAAAGGCAGTGGTGAGCCCAGTGCCAAGGGCTGCTCACAACCTGCTCTGCTCTTACAGCTCTGAAATCAGGCTCCTTCTTTAGTGCTGAGATGGAAACTTGACCCCTGCAGTTCCCATCGTAAATGGGAGATGCTTCACTAAACACAGACTGACTGCTGCCTAGCTTGCTGAGAATTGGCTAAAGGAGTCACACCTCACTTTGCGCCAATCAGAGACTTAAAACATATGGCACTTCCATAACAAAAGCCAGATGAACTGAATAAGTGAAAGGCTAACAGTGGATGCTCAGGTAGTTTTCATGATGAATTTGGAGGAGAGCAGCTTTTGTCAGAGCTTGAGATCAGTCAATATGCGCCAGCTCTGGTACCCACATACCTCCTCTGTTTCATTCCAAAAGTGACTTACAGGTTTCAGTGCACAGAGATAAGAAGGGGAGCAGCAGCACTATTAAATTAATAAATAAGGATAGGCCTTCTTATCCAAAGACTATGAGTTCAGAAAGCAAGCCTAACATCTCTAAGCCATAGTGCTAAAGAGGGTGAAAACCCCATGAGGCTGAACTCTCCCACAAAAACAAGAACAAGAAGAACAAGCCTGGCAAAAGAGAAGCTTACAACTCGCAGCAAGCAGGTTGCTGGGCACCATCTGACCAAGCAACCAAACAAAGCCTCTACCAGTCACTGGATTCAGCATCTTTACAGCTTGGCAGGACATCTATCAGAGTTCAGGCCAAGGGTCCATCAGCAGCACTGCAGAGGACCAGTGAAGAAGAAAAGAAGTCATATAAACACCTGATTTGAAAAGCAAATGTGTGAATCTGCTCTTATTTTCCCTTCACAGAACACACAAGGGTAACCCCAAGCAATGCTGTTATATAAGTAATTTTCTATGACGTGGCACTGTTTGGGATACAGTTTATGTGAAGGGCCACCCAAATCCGTATTGCTACCTCTCAGCTTGTGCCTTGCAGCATTATGGTACAGCAGGGAACTAAAGATGGAGTTGGGAATGAAGTCAAGGTTACAGCTGAGCTCCTGCCTTCGGCTCATCTGCTATAAAACTCAGACCTGAATAAAGAACGTGTGTTTACAAAAGCAACAGAGGCCCAACAGGAGAGAAACAGCCACTTACAAGTTTAATGACAGCTGCACAGAGACTTCTTTGCATCCTCAGCTCACGGTGCGTACCATACCAATGCAATTTCTGATTGCATTGGGATGCCCTTGTTTTTCTAAAACCTAGGAAACAACAAGAGCCTGCTTAGACCTCTGCTTACACCGGCAATGAACTGCAATCCATTATCTGTACAGCTGCACCACCGGGATCAGCTCCTGGACTGTAGTGCCAACAGTGTTACACTGACCGCTGTGTCATTCACTGCTCTAGGAAACAGATGACTCTAATAAGGACCTCAGTCCCACCTGCATGGTGCTTCTGGTGACGTTAGAAGAGATGCATCGGTAAGCAAATATCAGCTGCACAAGTTTGGGAGTGTAAGTGCTGCCTTCATTCAGGAAATGTGAGCAACTTTGATCTGCCTTTGCTTCAAAGAAAACACATTGGCCCGGTAGCAATATTCAGCGATTATGCAGGGGAAAAAAGATGCACGCCTCACCTTGCGGAAGGAGAGAGAAATTGAGTTTGCAAATGTAAACGTAAAGTTAACAAAGGAAAACCAAGCCACCTACACTTCTTGGAGAGGCTATTCCTAAAATAGAAGCTCGAATGATATCGGAGTGCTGCAGTACCACAGGGGACCTGAACTTCCAGGGCTGAACAAAAGCGACACTCACCCCCTCTGCTCACACCAACAGCAGCTCTGCATCTAGAGAAGAGTTAACATATGCGTTATGCACCCACTGGCGTGCTGCGCTGAGCCCTGAGACAGCAAAATGAAGGGTGCAATGCATCTTTTTTCCCTCTGAAATGCCCCTCACCTGAGAGCTAAGTGCCTGAAACCCTCCATCCCTGCCCATGTTGTTGGGAGGCAGCTCGGGGAGCATCCCGCAAGCCACGGAGAGGGAATAAGAAAAGCATTTACCAATATTTGTCTTCTTGTACAAAAGATTCACACTTAAACACTCTCTCCTAAAGCCTATCATTTGCATAATCGCATTACCAACGTGGTCTTTCACACAGAGTGAAGTGTCAAAATACTGCAATTTCAATATAGCGCATGAGACATTAATAATAGAGTATGATGTCTTTCCCCCATGAAGTTTCCTGTGGTTGGACATCAAAGCTTCCCGATAAGGAATAAAACATTGTCACAGTAACCTGAGCAGTTTGATTCTCTTTAGTCAAACAAAAAACAGAGCCCAAAAATGAGCATTTGAAGAGATGTGGGTATGAGGGAACAGGAGCACGTACAAAAGTAAAGGAGCACATACAAAACTAAAGGAGCACGTACAAAAGTAAAGGAGCACGTACAAAAGTAAAGGAGCACGCACACTGAACTTGTGACTTCTTTTTGTCTGCGAGGCTGAAATTATTCTGCACGCAAAAATAGCTTCCGAGAAGCATACAAAACAATATATACTTGTGTGTGTTGGTATGCATAAGTAATGTGCTAAGATTTGGAGGAAAAAAACAATCAAGCATGCATGATGTACAGTGTTATCTTGCAATATTCTGGGCTCCACTTTTTTCTTTAATGAAAACCAGAGATTCCCAGGCAAGTAAAGGAGGAAGACATGAAAAAGATAGAAGAGAAATAAACCATGTTTACAATCTAAGAGTGGAAAGCGTGAAGCAGCTAAGTAAAGAAGTCAAACACTTCTTGTTGAAAGCATTGCCAAAGGCCAGGGAGAAGAAGAGGACATGCAGAGAGGAAGGGGAAGCCATCACATAGCTCCCAGCTTCACAGCACACATGCTGCAGGGCTTAGGCAAGTTCCACTGACTGGAGGAAAATCTTTGAAGATACTTGTTTCGAGGGGGGGGGGAAGGAGGGATAAGAAAGGAAAGAAAAAAATAGAAATCTGATCAAAGCCTGATCTCTTTGCTTTTCTTAAAAGCTGATCGTTTGCAGCTTGCCATAAACTGCTGTGCATTTCAATCACGAGGGAGAAGGCAAAGAATGCATCCCCAGGATACTGCATCTCCAGCATACTGCAATGCTACAGCACAGAATGACCTGCAAGAACACCAGGTTGGAGATACTGCATGGCAATGCTGCGGGGCCAGATTCTGTGGAGCTCAGCCCAGCTCTGGGAAAGAAGGGATGAGCCAGAGAACATCCCTATATCTCCATCCTCACTTGGGTCTGGGGAGGCAAGGACAGTTTGGGTCTGACCACCTCAGACAGCTGTTTTGCTCCTAAGCTTTAGTTAGATTCCTGATTCCATCTTAACTATGACCTGAGAAAAAAGGATGCTGCAAAAACAAGCAAGCCTCACTGAAAGTGTTAGGACAACATTTGCAGCTATTTTGAGGCTTTAAACGTATCAGAAGTGAAGTAGAACAACAACAAAAGAATCTTACTCTTGTTCCTGCCCCCAGCCCCCAAATCCCACCTAAATTACCACCCTCAAGTTACAAGAGCTGTAGCTGCAGTCAACCCAAGTTACTCAAGAACGATACTGAAAAAGCTTTTGGGTTTTTGGGAATGACAAAGGAGGTTTCATTTCTAATGTTCATAAGTCATCCAAATTAATTAGTGCTTTAAAACGGCCATGAATCACTTCCCGAAATAATTTGTATTGGTTAAATTAAATCCAGTGAAGGGAGCCAATTTGCTGATTGTAAATTATCAGAGGCCCTGACTAGTTTGTGTGTACATTGTGTACTGTTTATTAGGCTACTGGGAAACAAAGGATGGCTACTTTTCATCACTGAACAAGATTACAGCCCTATTAAATGACCGGCTTATTGTGAAATAATTATGGGTTTCTATTTACAGAATTCAAGCCAGACATCGTTAGATACAAAGCTGAGCATCGAGAGGACGGGAACAAACAAATGGAGGAAAATCTGGCTTTCTGAAGAGCTGCACCAAAATCCACCTGAAGGGAATATTTCAAATCTTCATACATTAACGAAAAGAAGTTCAGAGATGCAAAACTAATTATGTAAATGCTTCTGTCATATCACAGTGCCTAAAGGCAGCTTGAAGCCTGAGTCCCTCAGCCTGCTCCATTCTGTTGCTGCTGGACAATTGTTTCCAGAGCCCCCCCTAAATCCAGATGCCTTCTGAAGAGTGCCAACAAGGCGAGAAGATACACACCAGCATCTCCCATGTAACACAAAGGAGATGGATTCACAGTGCTGCTGCTCTTCCACCTGCTGTGGTCCTCCCAAACCACCCAGTGCACACACACATACGTAAGTAAGGCTTTACCAAAGCTAATTTACATGACATTTTGCTGTTCATATCTTTATCTCGTTACTGGTATCAAAACCTTAACATTTCTGCTTGAGAAACTTTTCCCCAGCTAACCTGCTTATCAGCAGTAATGAATACTCACGCAAACAGGTACAAAATTAAATGGCTTCTTTACAGTGATTATGATAGATTGAGCCACGCTTAATCTACATAATCAAATTGCTTCTGTGTTCAGCAGTAATACCTTTTTGCTGTCCTGGGAGCAGGTTCAGCATTGGTTTCTCTTCTGACAGCATCTGGGAAATGCTAACTGCAGGTAAGAAAGGGGCTAGTTGAGATGCAATCGTTTAACACAGATGTGTGAGGCATACCCTGAACTCTGCTATGTAGGAAGCCAGGTCCAAACAAAAGGTGCTGCCTTTAGGGAAGGAGAAAACACGTCTTGAGTCTGCTTGGATGTTAATGAAATGAAAGAGTCCTGAATGAGGAGAATTTTAGCCATTTCAGGACCAGATTTGGGTTTCAAATAAAGTGAGGTAAATCTTGCCAAGGTGTCAGAAATAGAGGCTGTATTACAGAAAGCAGAAGAGGTTCAGGTTGGATGTTGGGTACAAAAAGAAGTGCCTTAAAAACAAAACAAAAACCCCATTTACTTATGTTGAAAACGCAGCACCAATAGAAGTATGAATGCTTCCTTCCTCAAGTACACGCTGAAACATTTGTTCTTTTTTGAATAGTCTAGCAGAAACATTAGCCTACAAGCTAGTACTCATTTCTAAACATTACCTAAGAGCTGAAAAAGTGACTAAGGCTTATGCAAAATGCTAATAAGCACTTACAGAGAACAATTTCTCTAACTCGTTATGCCTTTGACACACGTGGAGAAAACACATTGCCTGGACCTGTGCAGCTGGAGAAGAGACAGCTGTAGCAAACAGAGCTCTGCATCATCTTAAGCAAGGGAAGACCAAGAAAGAGGGAGAAAAAAAACAGAGATGGGTTCTGGCAAGGGCTGCTGGCACAGCTTGACTTTGGCTCATGAAGAAAGAAAAGCTTGAGTTACACAGAAATAGATTTAGGAAAGAATCAATGACATTTCATCTGAAAGTTTTAGCTTAAGTTTTAATTAGGATCTGAGATTCTGCACTGAACTGCATGAAGAGAAGGAATGTATGTTACTGATGCTTCCCGAGATAACTGACAGATCTGAAACTTACCCATCTCATCTCAAAAGGTTAATTAAAGAACAATCCTTGAGAGCAACGCCATAGGGAAACAGAAAAGAGTCTGTTCCACCTGAGAGTCCTGGGGAAAAGCTGGCAGGCAGCGCCTGCACCCCCACCTGAAAAGCTCCAGTTTCCAAGCTGAAATCAGTGCACAGTGACCACTGCCATGGAGACCCAAAATGATTCTGAACTGGCCCAGCATGACATCAAGAAGAGCACAGAGCTTGCCCACAGTGCTCGCTATGGCTCCTGGGCAAGTGCTGCAGTTTGGGCTGTGCTCTGTGATTTGACACTCCTCAGCAGAGCTCAGAGCCATTGCCACCAGCGGCCAAAGGCAGGGGTGGTAACTCTTATAATTAGAAAACTAAGGCAGAGTGAGTCACCCAGGATCAAAGGCTGCAATTAACCTAGAAACAGGCGCTAGGTTCCCCAGTGCCCATACACACACTGACTGTGCTGCAAAGCAAAGGACTTCTCTCATGCCAGCATCATTAAGAAACACGCTAGCTTTTTAGGGAGCCTATATACAAAGCTCATCTGAAAATTTTATGCTAATTTAGGAGACCATCATCAAAAAGGAGAATAAAAGTTTCATCACTTGAACAAGACCGTGTGGATGTAAGTGACCTTTGGCTGTGAAGTAATTTAATTTACTAGGAACACGAGCAAAGTCTCAATTAGGTCTGAGAGGACCACTGCACAACTAGAAGAGGAAGAGAAGCGTGCAGATGCAGGGCTGGAGAGCACTTCACCTCTTGGGGAGGCTGAAGGGATGGCACAAGGCAGCAGTGAGGCTTCTGGCCAATGCCAGCACAGTCAGATGCAAGTAGCACAAGCAGGATGGCAAGTGCTCCAAAAAGAAGTGAAATACTGAAGGAAAACACTCAGCTCTCAGACCACAGGCAGTTTTTTGCTTTTTTCTATATAAACTGAAGCCAGGTGCTGCGGCTGTCATGGGAGATGCTGAAATTTGGTAGAAGCCCAGGAAAAAAGCAGAGGAATGGTAGAAAATAAAATCAGGACGGTGACAGATTCTGAATGCTGCTTAACAAAAGGAAGCTTCAATGTTATTTGGTACAATCTTTATGGGCCCAATTTAACTGTTACATTTTAAAACTGTCTTACATTTTCTCACATTTTTATTTCAGAGAATTTTTTGTTCCTGTTGTAGAGAATTGTTTGACAGCCCACGGTGACCCCCCCAAAAAGTAAGGCACAATACATCAGAGATGGAAAAGGCTGATAAGATTGGACAGCATTAGAAATAATCCAAGAGATGGGCCCACTGTTAGGGTGCTGCCTGTAGGAAAGCTGCACAGGTCAGTGGGCAGACCAGCCCAACGGAGAAATACAGCAGTAAAGAAAGTTAAGGAAAGGGTGTCTACAGACACAGAGGTTTCTGTAGCATGTTATAATCCAGAAGAAACGTGAAATCACACAACTTCCTATAGTAACTCTCAATCTGAGACATGACAACTGTCTGTACCAAACGCCTCGAAACTCCCCAGCCAGAAGTGTAAGCAGCCCTACACATTCAGTCTCATGTCCACAGCTCAAACTGAAACCACCCGCTTTTTGCTTTTGAACTGAAAAGCAAGCTTTCATTTTAGAGACTTGTCGTGTTTTTTTTTACCCCTTGGTTTCTTTCTTTTAACTTAGAAGCATTCATCTGAAATGAGTTTACACCAGTGACAACTGAATCACGGTTGTGGGGGCAATTTCTTCATACTCAAACAGGAGTGGTGGATGCTACCCTTCTAAAACAGTTCTCTTTGTAAATGCAATGTCTAGAAACATCAATTAGGCAACATTCCACTTCAGCTCCTTGATTGACTGCATTTAGGATGAGATCCTCTCCTCCTCCTCCCAAAAAACCAGTTAAGTACCTGATCTGCAAATATTTGCACAGAAGAGTCACTCATTCAAGTTCTTTATGCAAGGTTTTCAAGGACACTCCGAATTAAAAGCAACACTCTTGGGTTTCCAAAGCTTCCCCACACTTAAAGGATGCTCAAAAACATGGATTCAGGTCTGCTTGCAGCATTAGTACGCACTTTAAATATAAAAACTGCCTGTTACTGATGTACTCATTGAAGTAAATGCAGCCAGGGCTCACCTCTTTTATATATTTACTCGTCCACACACGGGGCACACATTTCAAATAGCTAGCCATCTATACAGGGTAATGTTTAAATCAGAGCACACAGAGAGTATCTGTGAGTGCCTTCATTAAAGCAATGCTTCCTCTAATGCATGCACACAATGGAAAGCCAGTAGTATAGTGCTGCTTTTAGGATTTCAGTCACAAAAGTAAAGGTATTCAGACACATGGATGGAAAACATCAGGCCACAGCAGTTCCTCATCCCCTGGCATCCTCTCCCTGCAGCTCACAGCACTCCAGTCATCCTGCAGTCTTCACTTTCTTACACAGGCCTCCAACACCCATGAACAGGCAAATACCAAATGCAACCGAGCCCTCAGCAATGCCACTTGCTGTGAAATCAGAAGGGCATCCTTTCAGCACCCTGCTGTGTGAGTGAGCAGAAAGCTTACCCCATCTGGTAGTGCCCTCCAGCAGACAGCACTCACAAATTCATTTGTGTCATCTTCCTTCCGGTCCTTGTCCAGGACGCTCTTGACCGTATCAAACTTGAATGTCAGGAGTGTCTTTGAGAGGCCCTTATAGTATAGGTAAAGGGAATTATTTTCGCTTCCTAGAAATAAAAAATACAGAAGATTATGTTCTGGAAGCAGACAAAAAAAAAAAATACAGTTTCTTAGCCCTTTTATTCTTTCAAGAAATGACATTTCTTCCCAGTAGTTGTCATCATGCTTGTGGTGCCTTGGCAACTGGGCATAACCACAGCAAACTTTCACAACACTTACAAAGAGAATAGGCTTCATTACAAAACAACTGCAGTATGCAGTGCAGATGTAAAATAAACCAGATCCCAGCTTTTCTCCAGAACTTCCTTAGGGTCAAGCCCTTTGAGTATGGCATCTATGGAATGCCTGCTCAGTGCCACAGCTGTGAGGCAGGTAGCACTGTCATACATTTGCTTGCAGTAATCGAATATGACAGTAGGTTCCATGGAGGTTTAAGTGAGAGAAACTAGACAGCAAGTAGGCTTTATTTAAAATCCATCCCAACTTCTGCCGTACAAGCTATGGAGGGATCAGAGAACACTTCTCAGAAGGATCAGCCTGCCAGTGCTTTTCCACCAAGACCTGGGGATTTGCAGAGGTTCAACAGTCCAAAAAGTAGCAAAAAGACAGGAATGACCCAAGGAGTAATTGCTTAAGAATGAATTAAGTCTTCTGAAAGTTGTTCACCATGAGGGAATCAGTCCTTTACCATGCAGACTATGTGACAAGTATGTGACCCACTCACATGCTCCGGGCTGCTAACCTTCCTAAGAAAAATGCAGGAAGATGCATCAGCTGAAAAATTGGAAGGGTGTATGTTGTATCAACACCAACTACGTTAACAAGAAGTTTTTGGTGGCAGCAAGTCCAAACTGTTGTACACACAGACCTCATATCAAATGAAAGGTAAACCAAGCAGTAGTCCCTTAGGTTAAGCTGCTTACATTGTTCCCAGGGAAGCTCAGGACAATCCTCTACTAAGAAGTCCATGCAGCGACATGGCATGCTGCTGCTGTGCTTCGCAAATGAAGAGGCAGGAACCCCAAGCTGTCCCACCAGCCCTGGGGTAAGGGCAGCTGCTTTACTCACCACAGGCAATGTAGTCTCCGTTGGACGCCAGCCCTACAAAATTCTTCTCATTGATGTGGCCCTTGAAGGAGCGCAAGCAGTGAGGTTTCCCTACGTTCCACAGCTTCAGCTGACTGTCTGTTGACCTGAAAACAAGACTTGAAGTTACAATGCTGCCATATGGCAGGTAATCCTTGCTTGAAACACTGCTCCTGAACACCCTACTTGCAGTGTTAATGTGGGAAGTCTTAGTGCGCTTGCAGAGATTTATCCCACTTCAAATCACGGTGCAACCCCGCCCGAGCCTGGGAAAGTATCTGCTCTTTTTAAAAGCCTGTCAAAATGTTTGAATAAAATACTTCCTTGCAATATTACTCTTCCTCTCTCCTATCAACTGCTGAGTCCTCCACTGAACTGCACAGCCTGTGGGACATCACTGCCTCCCTCAAATCCTTGCAGATCTGGGACACGATTTTTTTTTTAACTTCTACAGCACAGAGGAAGTCTGTTCCTTCCTGCCTGCTTGCTGAAATGCTCATTCATGCCTTTACAGAACTCAAGGCAGTCTCCTCCCCTCTGGCTGCCTTCAAAGCACGACGTTCTCCCAATACCAAACATCAGCACATAGAAACCTATGGGGGTTCAGCATTACTACTTGCATTAAATTCACGTGGATTTCTCTTGTGTAATTGAGACTGCCTAGATATAAATCTCAAACTTTCGCTGTTCTCACCTTGGCAGCAAAGCTAAATATTACTTTTAGAAATATACAGCTCCATAGGGATTAAGTTGAAGTCGATGTTTCGCATTGTTACCCCGCTTGTAAACATACCGTCTATTTACTGTGAGCAAACCTCCCTTTCGGCAAAAGCAAGGTGCTGCAGGTAGACTTCTCAGGCTGGCAGAGCACAGGCAAAATAGGAAGATCCCAGATCTCAGGGCTAATTCATTTCCTTAGAGCTGATGGGACTCAAGCCTCTCTCACCTGCCAGGATTTATTGTCTAGCCAGGCTCCGATGTCCCAGCACTCCCTGACTTACGGTTGTGAGCACATCAACTCCTGATGAGGAAGGCACTGGAGCACAGTTAGCCCACCCTCGAGAAAACAGATAGAGCTGTTTTGATCTTAAATTTCAAAGAGAATGGGAGTAGGACCTGTCATCCGGATGAGATGGAAGAGAGGGGAGGCTGGTATAGGCTGTGTCACCCAGACGTACTGCTTTTCAAATACTGGGAGTTGGAAGGAAAACAACCCCACTAACAATATCCATCAAATATTCCCAACGTAACACATTAGTCCAACGTCACATTTGCCTAAAAATATAGCATGAGAGAGATGCACCTTGTGCTTTACTGCAAAAACCTTATCTCAGCCCTCAATGACAGCTGGAATGACAAAGGAGAGATAAGGGAGCTGCAGCAAGATTTGTTAGTCATATGTAATAACAGCACGAGGTCAGATCCCCATGAAGGTACAAACTGTATCTCCAACACTGTGACTTGAGCAGAAGTGCTATCTGAGTCCCAGGTCTTGACCAGGGAGGCCTAAAACAGAGCATTCAGTTTCCCTAGCTTCGCTGCAGCTCACTCTCCCTTCCCTTCTACTCACCATCAGAGCAATACAAAGAAAAGGGAAAAACATATATACTACTGGTTTGGTGTTTTTTTTTTTTTTATTATTTGTTGTTTTTTTTCATTGTTGTTTGTTTTTGCCATTTTTTTTACTGCCCAGAAGTACAAGGACATTGCCTTCTTTGCTATTAGGATAGCAGTGTTATTTTTAAAACGGCCCTTTTTAAAGCTTCAGAGTTGCCTGGAAACTAAAAATTTCAGAAGGCAGAGCGAAGAAGCAGCAGAATAATCCCTGGTCTACAAGCTGTCAGGTTCGTGTGACAGCTTCTGCTATTAGTTAACCCATCAAGACGACCTTACGTATACAGGCACTTAACCTCCGTGTTTTAGTAACATACATTCTAGATCTTCATTAAAATAAACAACACTTCACATTAAAAGCATTCAATTAGTAGTAGGTTAACAATATTCTATCACACTCTGGTCATTTTTTCACTCCTTAGGACAAGTGTGCCATACAAGATGATGGTTACCTGCCACTGTGCCATAAGGATAAGAATAGGCTATTGATCCTTCTGCTGTGACACTGCTCTTCTGGATTCATACCCTCTCCAAAAAAAACACATCATGGATGTGCTGCTCTGGTAAATCTGCCTCTCTGTAAATTAGCACTGCAATCAATGTGTTGTGCTAAATACCAGGCAGTTCTGAACATTCTCGAGGTCAAAACCTAACTCTACAGGGCACAGTAAATCAATGCAATCTATAAAACAGCTTTAGCTAGAAATCTAAAGAATCTGAATATACAAAACTATTTTTTTTTTCCTTTAAAGGAATTGGTACTTGGCTTTTGGGAGTCGCTACTGCTGACTCCCCAGTTTGCAAAATTAAGACATCTATTCTCTTTGATGCTTCCTTTTGTTCACACAGAAAGATAGGTGAGCCCTACAGTTAGCTCCCTCATCCTGTTACTGCCTGTCCAATTCCAACAGCTCTATCAATATTCCTCCCACGGCTCAGGGATAACCACTCTCAACTGGACAGCTCAAGTAGGACAGGGCAGTTCAATCCCACAGCATCCTATGCATCATGGCTGTAAAACATTCTCAGCCTCCTTATGCTTCTAGTAAATGCTTTCTTCTTAGTCAGATCTGGTTCAAAGCATTCAATTTAATTTGATCTATGTTCTAGGTATGAATTTGCACCCTTCCAAAGAGCTATAATGCTAATGGAAATAAGAAGAGGAGCTGATGAAATACAAACAGCACTGGAAATCACTGGGGAATCCTCCATCACGCTGCTCTGATCAGCGTAATTCACCAGCAGTCTGAATACTCAGATGTACGCCTCAAGAAGCTCTGCTTTGGCTCCAGGCTGCTAGAGCAAGCTGTGAGAAAACATGGGAGAGAACTGAGATAGACAGACATCTACTCAGCTCAAGGAAGCAAGTTGGGACTAGATTTAACCCTGTGATTGCACCCTGTCTCCCCTGATGTCAACACACTCACGTACAACACCTAACATTCCCCTAGCAGCCTGTAGCCTACAAAACCTATTTGCCTTTTCCCCATCGTTTAACAGGGGCTCATCTCTGCTTTGTTCATGTACCCGGTCCTTCAAATATTTCCACACATCATCTGATAGACACACTCTGCCCTACATGACTGAAAACTTACTTAGAATGGAGGCAGCCATATTCAGTTTTGGGATGGGCTCACATGAGTTGCTTTCAAGTTGTGGCCAAACACCCTCTTCAATGGTAGCAACACTATTTGATCACTTCTGTCACTCACCAGATGCCCTTCTGCTGCAAATTACTATTCTCAGGCTGCCAGCAGCCTTGTCTGCAGCAGGGCTCTGGTCAGGAGCACCCTCAACATACAGGCTCTTTAGAGGAGGACCATCAACTTGCAACTTCCCAAAGCTGGGGCTTAAGGACAGAAGTTGAATCTACTTGTCTTCATGTTCCTCAAGCTTCTTAGCAGCATAAGATAGAGTACAGCCAAGTAACACGTGGAATAAATTTCTATTTTTGCCTTGGAAAAAGCAAAGATCTGCTTCCTAAAAGCACAGCAAGTGTGTGCATCCACCCACACTGGCCACCCTGCAAAGTGCCCGTGACAGCTGCCAGAAACCAAGGGCTACCAAGTTCTTACCCTGCATAAAAATAAATACTTACGCAGAGACTATTTCCTCCCCACTCACAAATTTTGCATAGGAGACTGCCTTGCGATGCCCTTTGAACACCATGATGGGTTGCTTAGTGTTGCGAAGATCATAATAGTGGACACAGTGATCTGGAAACAAGAAAGAAGAGGTAACATTTATCAGCTGGGAAGGATGAATGAGACATCTCATAGGTAATTAGACACAATGAAAGCGCTGTCTATACCTTCTATATCTCACCTCACGCTGCAACTGGGGTAAACAATCTGCACAACAGGAAAGGAGCATTTCAAATGGGCTGCTTCCAGGATTCAGTGCTACAAACCTCACAGCCCATGTGCAAGGCAGCAGCTAAAAGGACTCTCACCACTCCTGCCTTTCCTGGCATTGTGCCTGGGCAGCCTAATTGCCACTTCTATGCCACCCCCCCCTCTCCTTCCTCAATCTGTCCCCTCTTGGAAAACTGCTGAAGAACATTAGGCTACAAACTCAGCCTGTCTGCTACTTAAACAGCAGAAAACAGACTGAATTCCTCATGCTCACCTTACACAGGTAACCTCTATACTTTTGTTTTTGCATCTCTCCTTGGGCTTTATTACCGATCAAGAGAGAATAAGCATTTCTGCTTGTGAAAGAGCAGAGACTAAATTTCAGTTCTTTAGATTTAATTCACAGATGTGCTGCAGTGCCACAACCACATAAAAAGGATTGCGACAAAATTAGCAATACATTTTATTTCCTCCACAACTAAATGCCACCTCCCAGGAAAACAGGAAAAGAAAAAGCAAGAATGGAAGCCCCCATGAGATCCAAGCCCTGAGGCCACCCAGCGCTCTTCCTAGCCTAATGAGGTTAATCAGCTTCTCCCTCCCTGACCTTCTATTGTCAATGCTGAACTTCATTTAATTATCTCCTGCTGCTCTGGACACCCAGGGAGGGCAGGCAACACCATGTGCATGGAAGCAGAGCAGGAAGCCTCCCTTAGAATTACAGAATCATTAAAGTTGGAAAAGACCTGTAAAAGAGCATCTAGTCCAACCCTTGACCCATCCCCACCATGAGCACTAAGCCATGTCCCTCAATGTCATGTCTCCACAGTTCTTAAACACCTCCAAGGACAGTGACTCCACCACATCCCGGCACAGCCTATGCCAAAGCCTAACCATTCTTTTGCAGAAGAAATTTTCCCTAATATCCAAACGGAACCTCCGCTGGTGCAACTAGATGCCATCACCTCTCATCCTGCTGCTGCTACCTGGGAGCAAAGGCCAACCCCTACTTCACCACAGCCTCCTTTCAGGCAGTTATAAAGAGCAATGAGGTCTCCAAGCTCCTCTTCTCCACACTGCCCCATCCCATTCCCTCAGCTGCTTCCCATCACACTGTGCCCCAGACCCTGCACAGCTTCACTGTCCTCAGCCTTCTAACCTTGCAATTCAGCGTACCCAGACAGCACTCAACACTGACTCAATCTTCCTTCTGCTGAAACAAGCATCACCAATGGAAGATTATCACTAAGATTACCCAGAAATGAATTTCAATGCCAATAGCTGCAGCTATTTCTGTATTTGCATGGTTTTGAAGCAGGGCTCTCAGTCTCACAAGCAGTGCCTGGCTGTCTCAGTATCCCATGTGCTTTGGATGATAACTGGATTCCCATCGATCAGACCACAGCAGCTCCTGGAGCAGAAGCAGCTTTTCACCCACATTAAGGGGCTAATTGCAGGACACAGAGGGACAGGGCCGTATGGCAGAACCTGCAGTCAGATGTGGCATGCAGGTAAGGTGTCCTCTTTGCTTTAAGTGCCTCACTTCACTGCATATCAAGCTTTTCCAGTTCTCTCCCTCTCCAACCATGTCCTTCTTGCAGTGCAGAAGCAGACACTCTGAGTCTTCTCCATCACTGACACCAGGATTCAAGCAGGCAAGCCTCCCAACTGGGCTCAAGCTCTGCAGCTGCTGTGTCCCTTCACACTAGCATCAGGGCACTGGGAAGTGCTATGCTCCCAAACACTCCTTCACATGCTCCTGTTCCTTCTACCTCCAAAACAGGAGCCTCAGAATGGGTGATGGTACCAACTAAAGTCCAAGAGCTTTCCTACAATCAAGCATTGAATCACCTTTAGAACAACACAGTGATGTAACATGCATACTCAGCAATGGGATAATTTTCAAGGAGAAGTCAGATTAAGTGTTATCATTCCTTCAGTACAATCTGAGCACCTTGCTCCCTTCTATCTCTCTGAAAGCTTGCTTCAAACCCGGCAGGTTTGCTAACCTGGTCAGCATACACCTCTGGGAGCTACACCTCTTGGAGCTATGAAACAGTTAACTGGCAATTGTTATTTTAATGAGCAGAAATGATCCTAGCAGGGCTTCCCATTATGAGCCAGTTAGTAGATAAGCCTTTCAAGCCTATTTTTGCTCCCAGTTTCAGCCTCCTCTCCAGCTGGTCTGTCATTAGTATGCCTCTGGATCACCAGATTTTATCCTTCAGAGGGTGACAGGGAAAGGGGGAACTGCGGATGGGCTGAATGAGAACGTCTCAAAGCATCTGGACAACGGGGAAAGGCAAGGGCTGCAGCAGGAACCAGCAGTCCATTGCAGCAAAGGGAAATGGAGTTGCACTCGCCTCCAAAATATGGCAACAAACAGCTGGAAGTCTGCTGGCACCCAGCACAACGTGCCTCCCCATGGCAGCAGGGCAATCAATCACTGTCTGCTCTCATCACCGCAGGGCCGGGGGGAACAGCAAGGCCAGTGGGCTCTAAAATTAGCCACTTAATTATTAATTGATTATTTCAGCAGCCCGAGTGTTGGCGCGCAATTGAGGTTTTTTTTTTTTCTTATTCGACTGAAGCAGCTATTTTTAAAGTAGTTATGTGAAGACAAACGCATACTGCATTCATTAAAACCAGAACAGGTGGTCATGTTTTACAATTAAAGAGATACTCTCTCTTTCAGGCCATATGGACTTTCCGCAAACAAGATAAAAAACGCCATCTGCTGAGGAAGAGCAGAGTCCGAAAGTGAAGCTAAATGAGAGGAACACAACACCCAGTTAGCCCAGTAGGAGCCCCATGGGGTGGACTGGGATGAGGGCACAGAGGCATTGAGTGCTGTGCAGCTCAGCAATAAGGGGTCCCAGCATCCAGCTGGTGGTCAGGAGAGCGGAGTGGGCATTGAGGGGACTCAGCCCCCAAGTTCTGTGATTGCCCTTCAACTTTTAAAGCAGTTTGCATGTTTCTAGAAGCCGCGAGTGTGTTTGTTTTGGTGCCAGCCATGCACAGCTCCAGTGAGATCTATTGGTGATAGGTGGACGGCTGGACTGGATCATCTCATAAGTCTTTTCCAACCTTGGTGGCTCTATTGATTTCCTTGTTTCGTTGAGCATTAAAAACCATCATCCAGCAAGTTTTATTTGTTAAGGTCTACAGTTCCCACCCGAACCCAAAAGCTCACTTCAAACAACTTCCAAATGATGTTTCCACAG
The DNA here is from genome assembly GCF_054131305.1 of Coturnix japonica. Classification (NCBI taxonomy): domain Eukaryota; kingdom Metazoa; phylum Chordata; class Aves; order Galliformes; family Phasianidae; genus Coturnix; species Coturnix japonica. The sequence continues at coordinate 6,299,015 of NC_140673.1, read as the reverse complement.
TGCAAAGCCTCACACCTAACCCCGAGGCAGAAGCAGCTCTCCACTTCTGCTTCTGTGTTCCTGCTTAATTGAAATATATACGAGATAATGGGAAGGGGTATGTATACATACCATAACAAATTAAACACTCTGAAGCAATTCTCATCTAATTCAATGTCACCGCAGACACCGAGCATGACAGAATTCTGCTGCTGCTCCTCCTGAATTCAGATTAATCAGGTCATATTATATCTGTTTTTATCGCTCTTTTTTTTTTTAATGGTCTCAGAAGGCAAAGAAAGGGCAGCTCAGCTCAGCTACCACTGCCACGAGGTCACAGACCACAGGGCTGAGTTTTTAAATAGCACTTCCAGAAGTGCTTACTTCCCCAATGAAGCAGCGCTTTCACCTTTGGGCTGCCCAGGCGACAACTCATCAGGAATTCAGACTTTCTACTGCCAAGCACTGACAAGTCCAGCAAAGCTTCCCAGAGATGCCCCAGCCCCCCCCTCCCACCTCCAGGAAATGCAGCCTATATCTGCAGAGGCTGCCATCACTCACAGGCTGGCTCGTAAATTAGCAGGGCAAGCAGTAGGGCTGGAACACCGCGAGGAGATGAGCATCTCCATCACAGCTTGGACACAACGGAAGGAGTGAACAAACTGATGATCTGGTTACAGGGAACCAGGTGAAATACTTCGACAAAGAGAGCTGGGAATTGCTAATGGACCCGGCAGCAGCTTCAGTAATTTTATAAGATGTAATTGCTCTTGGATTTTCAGTGGTTTAAACAACAATAAAGAAGAGCGAAGTCTGTGTTTTTGCCTAAAATGTTTTTTCTTACACTTAGGGAGATTTGCTGCTAAAGTTCACGGAACAGCTGTTACCAGAAGGCTCTAAATTCACATCACCTATTGAAAAGCTCTTAAAATATACTGAGGAACAGCAACTTTGGATCAAGGTTAGCAAAGAGCATCGTAGGGCAGCAGATTTTTTTTCCCCCTAATGTTCCTCTGAGTACCTGTGCATCGCGGTGGTGACGCACACAGACCAATCCAACTCTCCAGGTACCAGCAGTTCCAAGCCACATTCATCTTCCACGTCACGTCCTTCACCAGCAGCATTAACTACCCTACAGCTCCAAGTACCTCGCAGCCCTCCAAGGCTTTTTTTTCTGACTGAGAACCACTTCCTAGAAGGAATACCAAGCCAAGGACAGCAAAACAACAGCTTACCTGCAATGCAACAGCTTTGTATTCAATAGATGTGACGACTAGAAAGCCCCAAGAGCTGCACGCAAAGGTCCTGTAGCTCTCCTTAGGAAAACTGAATTGCTGACAAACTGACGACCATTTTTCTTACTTCATTCAGAAATGCATATTTCTCAGCTGTTCAATATTTATGCTATTGATCTACTCAGAATATAAGCAATTTAAGTCGTTCTCATTTTTCAAGGGCTTACATGCCTGGGAATGCCAGTGGCTCTGACCACACAGATGCTATAGCCAGGAAGACACCAGCATCCAAAGTTGGAAAGCAACAAATCAGATGCTACTTGAGGTCTGCTAAAGGCCTTTTGTTATCCAAGCACACTTCAAATTATTAGTAATTTCTTAAAAATAAACAAGGGGCCAAATCCACTTTCTATATCAATGCTCCAGCTTCAGCCTACAGTCCAGCATGTCTTGTGCTGCTGCTGTTTCACTGAAACAGAAGCCCAGGCTAGAAAACAGCACTCAAATGTATTTCTCCTGTGTTTCTTTGTTCACAACAGCCTTACCTGTTTATCTAGTATCTCATGTCAGTGGTTGATTATTCCCTCAGATTTGTCTGCTTTCTTTTTCCCCCTCTGTGATATTCAAGTTTGGATCAAAGCTGCTGCCCTTTGCCACAGTGAAAGTCTGTATGACAGGTAGTGAAAATTAAAGATATTTATATAAATCTGACTGAGGAGTGGAGGGGAATATTTATACAACTTGCCTGGTAACGTTTAATCTGAATCTGGGCAATATTGGTGCAAGATACGTCCGCCCTCCTCCAGTCAGGTTATCCAATACAAAACCAATACAAACAAAAGGGCACAAAAAAGACCACAAAAAGCACAAAGAAGTAAAGGAAGAGAGGCTGGTTAAAAAATGATTTTGGACATCCTGAGGGAAGCACCCATTGCTCAATATGCACTGAAGGAGTTCAATGAAACCCCAATATTTATATTTAAATATCTACCTATAGAAAATGGTCTTTCACTCATTCCTCCTCTACCAAGTGTAAGCAAGAACATTCAGCACACAGAAAGGATAGAACAAGGCCTTCAAAGCTACCCAGAACTATATCTAGGCAACTTGCTCACAAAGAAAAGAGTTAAACACATAGTCATACCCCAATGCATTGCATTGCTTCGAGCCTAGAGGTCCAAACAAAAGCTTGCATTTCATGTGTCTGAGTGAACATAAAGAGTACATGTTATCACTCCCACAAGTGCTATGCCATAAAGAGAAGGGCAGGCCACCTTAAAGAATTCTTGTTCACCGTACACAAACAAGCAATAGGAAAAACAGAACTTTGCCATCAAGATGAGTTAACCAAAAGCCTTTTTTTCTGCCAGGCTCAGTACAGTTCTGTCCTACAAAAGGGAAGCTTGCATCCTCAGAGGTAAAGGCTCTGGCTAAGCTAAAAACAGAAGCAGAATCAGAAGGTACAATCTCAGTCTTCCCTGTTGAAAACTTTTCTTCTGTTAGTGCAGAGAAAGAGGAAGGAGATCAAAAGGGACAACATCCTGATCTTAAAATAAGCTCACATCAACTGTGGTACACTGTCATATGGTGCACTATATTGCATTACACTGAAGATGACTTTTCTGTAAGGACCAGTGCACATAACATGCAAGCTGAGTAAGGGCCAAATAAACAAGTGTAGCTATTTCTCAGACATCTGAGATAAGACAGAAAACTGCTATCGGTGCCCAAGCTTCAAAGATGAAATACATTAAAATAGATTTCCTTTAATTTAAGATTCAAATTTGCTTAAGCCGTTTGTTATTATTATTCTGGAATCTCAGATCTTTCACGTTTTGCCTACTTACTCCCACATACTGGAGGTGGCACGAGGTGCTGCCATGCAACCTTTGTTAAGTGTAATTAACTTTATTCTTATAGTTGGAAAGAAGGAAAGAAGGAAAGAAGGAAAGAAGGAAAGAAGGAAAGAAGGAAAGAAGGAAAGAAGGAAAGAAGGAAAGAAGGAAAGAAGGAAAGAAGGAAAGAAGGAAAGAAGGAAAGAAGGAAAGAAGGAAAGAAGGAAAGAAGGAAAGAAGGAAAGAAGGAAAGAAGGAAAGAAGGAAAGAAGGAAAGAAGGAAAGAAGGAAAGAAGGAAAAGGAAAATGAACTACAGAACTTCAACTTTTGCAGAGTCTGTAACAACAAACAACAGCACTTTGAGGTCTACAAGGGAGTGAGATGGAAAGTTAGCTTTCCCTATGACAGAGAGGTAGACTGGAGTTTGAGCATAGGGTTGAGTGCTCCAGCCCCGGGAATAATCCACTGCACTAAGGAACATGAAGGCTGGTCTTTTCCAGTGTATAAGAGAGTATGGAAGAAAGAAAGAATAGTAAGAAAACTTTCCAGCCAAAGAAGCTTTACAAAAGATTGATTTCACTCTATAGAATAAGACCAGAACGGACAAGGCTCAACACAGGCTTTGGTCCATTGCAAGCAATTGCAAGGAGAAAAGACAACATGACAGTTTCCACTACATAAAGAAAACAGATGCTTTGGAAAAAAAAGAGAGAAGACAGCAACACGTTAAGCACGGGGAACAAAATGGACTTGAATTCAAGAAAACAAAGCCCTGCAACAAAAATTAACACAAGAATTTCCTGAAGAAATTGGATAATATCAACAGCAGTGAGTTGACACCAGTGCCCTCTTTACAAACTATTTCCTCTCCTGTAAGCGAAGAGATTAAATATGGGTTTGATATAGTTTGAAGCAAAGAGCCTTTGGCAGACAAAACAATCCGGAGCATTCTGCTGAAGAATGCAGCGTTCTGCACTTGCAGCATGACAAATCACATGGCGAGGAGAGAAGAGAGATAAAACCATTTCATCCCAGCATTTCCCTGCTGGAAGATCATCACAGCATCAGGCTGAGTTAACTGCTATTTATTTTTCCTGTCCATAGCTTCCCATCAAAAGACCTCACAAACAAAGAAAATTCTATCCCAGTGCAGTCAGTGTTACAGGCACAATTACAGTGTTTGCTGGGTATAGCTTCATATTCACAACGCTCCGTTGCTGAAGTTACAAGCATTCTGTTTATGTAACTAAAACAAAACTACCCGTTTGAAGCATTTGTTTTACCTCTTCTTTTTAAAAGAAAAGAACAGTTTTCCTGGATATCCATTTTCTTTTACCCTGGTGGGGAAACTCAGCAAGGTATTCAAGGAGCAATGCCTTGCTCTGCAGCAGCCAACTGGAACAACGTCCTTATTTTGTATTTCATGTGTGCACCCAACGTGATTTGGGATGCAGTGCTTCATTCATGTTTGCTCTCTGAGTTCTGTCTAGACAAGTGGTCTCAAACACCTCTGTACAGCACTCCCAGGGAGCTCATACACATCACAAGCATTTAACAGCCACCCACCAAGGGCCCAGGGTTGGAAAAGCACTCAATAGATTTTTCCCTGTGGGTTGAAGCTCCCTGATGTTCTCTTCCCTTACATCCTGGCTCAGAGGACTATGCAACAGTAAGCAAGGTTCGTATGATTTGTTTTGCTGGTGGCAAAATCTGAAATCTATCTGTTAAGTAAAACACAGAGCAGTGATGTTAGTAGGGCTGTTATGGGGAGTTTCTAAAGCAGAAGAAGGCACGCAGGTTTTTGGGGATGACTGCATTCTGACAATCTCATTTTCTCATGCTGTAATAAAGACCACTATTGGAGGCAACTGCCCATCATATTTAAAGAATCCAACACACAAATCCAGCCCTGATCTCCATGTAAACAAAGGCAGAACGCAGTTCTGAGAAGAAGGAAATGCCTAGCAACCTTCTGTAGGGCAGACTGGATGATACAAAAAGCAATATGGGAAAGGCTCACCACATGCAAACTGAATTCAAGGGAGCTCCAGTTGCATAGAGCACAACTGGTAGGGTCAGTCTCATGGCTGGCAAAACCAATAGCTCACGTAAGCACTCTTCCAAGGAAAGGCTCAGGGAGGTGACAGCAGTGGGCTACAGGTTAGCATATGATATACGCCGACAGAGCTCTGCAGGGAGGATGATACTCTGCTTCAGCCACTGATTGTAATCTCTTACACCAAATGCTTTTCTTTTTTAATATATATCAACACTAGCATTTCACTGAAGATCTATATCTCCCTCTGCTGAACAGAAAAAGGGAACAGCAGCCTTGATGGGATCTGCCACCTATTTTTTAACCTTTGGATTCGACAGATTCCCTATGGCTTGAAGATACAGATGACATTTGCCAAGGTATGGAGAATGGTCTTTATGCACCGGGGACGTTTTTTATTGACTTGTCTAAAGCCTCAGCCCATAAAGCCTCCACTAAGTAACTTGTCCCATATTAAGGGGAGAGGGAAGAGACATAAAGCTTTAGAGATCTTAATCCATTGAGAAAAATAGTTGAGGTGGGAAGGGGAGCAAAACAGACTTCTCTTGAACTCCTTTGCAACTTTGACCTTCATGGCTTTAAAGAACTGCAGAGATTTCTCATAGGAGTAAGGGATAGATGGTCTGTGTGCAATTCAAAGTTTTTCTTATATCAGATTGCTGGAAAAAAACCCAAAATACTCAGTAAAGATAAGGCAGATCTGTCAGTGTTACAAAACTAATGAAGACAATAGCAGACCTGCAGAAATCTGCTGTTCAGACTCTTATTCAAACTCTTCTTCTTGACAATGGATGTGTATGACTATATCCACTAATTCATATACTTCAAAGACCATAAATGACTTTCATGACACCCAGAATATGTTAAGTAATTTAATCGTAAGAAGTCCCCCAACCCATGCTATAATTTAGATACATGTCTGAAGATCTGAACTGTCTCAGGTGCACCAGAAGTCTTGTACAAAGACTGCTGGCTACATCCATCAAAGCCATCGGTACCACCTCATTTGCTGAGCAGATCTCTCCTGATTCAATGTACTTGCTGCACGCAACATTTGACCTTAGTGCAAAACAAAAGTCTTGTTACTAATTCCCTCAAAGCATTGGAGGTCATGGAGCAGTGAGGAAGGTGGTAGTCAGGCTTACACTGACCACAAGGTCCAAGACAACAACTTCATGCAGGTGAAGGCCTGATACACTATAAAAGATAGATATGAAAAGGAACATCCTCCCTAAGATTTTATTAGCATGTTTATGGAGCAACAGCTTTAGGATTTCTATTATATCAGCAAACATCACACAAGAACCACCACACAAGCTTCAGAGCAACCAAACTGGTTCTAGGAAAAGTGCAGGTTGCTGCAATAGGCATTACAATGTTCAACTGAGGACACAGGTTTGTCTAATTCTCAGCCAAACCTGATGTGTGCCCAGCACTATGCTGTGCCTGTCTGGCCTGAGGAGATACAAGCCTCCTCCTCTGAGGTTTTGGAGGTGGTGATCTCACTCATCGCTTAAATGGCCATCAAAGTAGATTCCCGTCTTGTTGGAAGAGATGATGAATATTAAAGATATTATTATGTCACAATCACTAACACTCAGACTTCAGATTGGAGTGCTTCAATCAAAACCCTGAAGATATGGTAGATAATGCAGATGAGAAAATAAGTATGGAAGAAGTACATGACAATACACAGGAATCCAATGTGGAAAAGAGGCAATCTATGACGTAACTAGGCAATGAAATGACCCACAGGAAGGACAATTGGATGTGTACATACATCTACAGCCTTTCTTTTTGTCACCAAATTGAGATGCAAGTGTCTAACAGTAGGAACTGAAGACAAGCTCCTCACAATCTAGGCCAAGCATCTTGAAACTCTCCTCTTACAAAACATGGGCAATCTCCAGATGTTCAGACACTGTGGAATGGAGCCTTCTAGAAAACAGATCACACTGCATTTGTATGTTGCAGATTTCTTCCTAAACAAGGTGACAATTTTCACCAGTTTGTATGGAAAAGGTACTCTGTGTTGTCTAAGTCCAATTGTACACTGTCCTCAAATAAAAACCTGTAAGCAGTTTGAAAAGGAGGTACAACAATGAGGCACTAGAGAAGATGTCATTCAAATAAGTAATTCCTTTAAATTCAGCCATCAGAAACAAACTGCAGCTTTGGAAACTGAGGTTGAAGCAAATTCAACGCTTAGAAATAGAGCAAAAAGTCCTAGCAAGAGCAATTTGACATTGGGAGGAAAAGATGAATCTCAGAGCTGCCTATTCTGTTTCTCAATTTCAAGGCTTATTTCAATCTTAATTTGAAGTTTGTAGTGTTGACTAAATGATTTCAGCACTGGTTGTAAGACAAAATGTTGGGGAAAAGAATATTTAAGCAAACAATAAGAAAGCTCGTTTCTTGCTAATGGCAGATTTATCCTTTTCTCCAGAGAATCAAATGGAGCTTCTCAAGTTCATTTCATTCGTTCACTTGGCACTGAAGTGTGATGATCTCTTGGATAGTCTGGTACCTCCCAGTAGGTCTCTGTAGTGGTATTCACTATGTACTGCAATGTATGTATTGACCCAGTGAATCTGAGATGACTTTTTCTGTGTAAATAACGTGAAATAAGCTTTAAGTCCTGAAATCTGTATATACAACACCTTCTTCATGCCTGTAAATGGGTTTTGGGTTTTTTTTCCTGTCCCAGCCTGATCTAAAGGCACTGCACAGTGCCTGGCTGAGCTGGCATCTCTCTGTTGTGCCCACACAGGCAGGTCAGTTTACACAGCACTGGTTTAAGTAACATGGTATGGCTGCAGTTCCTCCATTTCCCAGTTCTGAACAGGTGCAGATCTACCTTACACGTCTGAAATCTGAGCCAGAAAGACAGTCTTTGGACAGGCATCAGGACAGAAGGCAGTTTGATACTTCAATTTATATTACATTCCAGCATTTATGAAGAGGGATCACTTTTAAAAGAAACATTCAATACAGTGTTCTAAACTAAACAATCTTACTAAGCTCAGCGCTTCCCCCAGATTAATTACTATCAGTTCAGACAAATGATTACTACCATTGGCTGAAACCACAGAATCATAGGAGCTGGAAAGGACCAAAAGAGATGATCAAGTTATACCTCCAGCCAGTCTCTGTGCTGCTGATGACCACCCTCTGAGCTCTGCCAGTCAGCTCAATGCACCATCTACTTATTTATCCCACATTTTCTAAGTTTCATAACAAAGATGTTGTGTGAGACCATGTCAAACACAGACACCTTCCCTCAAGGGACCCTTAGAAGACTGAAGAAGGGCTGCAGATGCTTTCCTAGCCTGCAACAAATGAAACACTTGGCACAGTTTCTGGAATTAGTTTAAGCCATACTATGTCAGGCATGCACTTGGAAAAGCATGGCCTTGCCCCCATCTTTCCCTGTCAATAGCCTCAGAGATTACAGACTAGAAGAAACTCACTGAATACCCTTAAAAAGGTAAGATACCCTGCAGGTCCAGCTCAACAGAATTTACAGGCAAGTCCTGGACTGCTGCATGCTGCACCAGTTCCATAAAGGCTGAATTTTCTGTGCTGCTGTGAACTTTATCCACATGCTTCAAAGAAATGCCTAACCTTAGCCCGTGCCTTTGAATACCAAACTCGATTCAAAAGCTAAAGGCAATCCTATAGCTTAAGCTCAAAGAAGTTGCTTAACTCCACCCTAAACATATCACATTTTCACACAGATAGATCCTTTCTGAGTCATTGCTGGCTTTCAGTAGAGCGAAGTACTTACCCAGGAGAATCTATTAAGGTAAGACCTTGCTTTCAGCTGGAAAACATTAATTCTCTTCCAAAAAGGCATGCTGCTTTCTTGGTCATTAATATCACATCATTCTTCTGAGATGAGTGACAAGGCAGGCAAGTCACCCAGATCTCAGGCAGCATGAAAGGCTGGCTCTACACAAAGATATTGGGAAAAGAGAAATCACTCCCTCCAGTTACTGCAGCAAGAAAATCAATATTTCACTGGACAAAGATGGTCTTCGATGCAGTCCTGCTCGGGCATCAGGTACATTAGCAAAATTGAATGGTACTGACTAAAAAACCACACGTGACCTTGAACTCGAAGTGCATCAGGGCTGCGCAGGGAATTTAAGAGGTGGGGATACAGTTGAAAAGAAAAAAAATCAAAACAAAACGGTTGACATAGCAACAAGGAGTCCTTTTTCAAGTTGTACGCTGTGAATCAGAATCATTAGTTTCGTGGCCTTTCAACAAGGAACGAAAGGCTACAGCATTCAAAGCCAGAGTATGATGCCATTCTGTAATGCTGAAGATGGTGCAAGAAAAGTGTTTTTAAATAGCATGCAAAACCTGCTGGACAAGGGCAAAGTCATCTGGGAAGGACAAGCAGCTACTTGGGAAGCGCTCTTGCTCAGCAGCATTGTACAAGAAGGGAAGGGAATAAGGAAAAGGGACAGAATGGGGAATGAATGCATGGACAGGAATAGGCGGAGAAGCCGGAGAGTGGGGAAGAGACTCCACCCCAGTGTAGACAACCTCAACCTCTGAGGCTGTAGTTTTATGTAAGCATTACTACCAGCACAATGAGTGGTGCCCAATGCTTTTCTGGGTCAGTACACCTGAATCTACACTGTCAACAGATTGTGACAACGCAGTGATATCTGACTGAGGTTGAAACTAACCCACCAAAATGTTAAGCTCTGAACATGATGCACATGTTCCGCTGCACTTCTGTCTATGTATACTCATCAGCTGCTTCCACTTGTTTGTACAACTCCTGGGAAGCAGGTAGACTGCTTTGTGGCTGTGTAGTGCTGAGGAGCCCCTCTCATCCCCAGTTCAACCTGCCACATTTATGGGTCCTGCATGGAGAAAAAAACCACATGAAAGATGATGATGAATCTAGTGCAAGAACTCAGGAATTCAAAGTTTTGATGATCTGATCTCCGCATAATATATGGGAAATAAAAGGTCAGCAGTAGCTGCTGACGGTATTACAGCATGCTGGGAATAAAGCATTGCTGCTATCAATAGCTGTGCTTAGCTCACTGGAGATAGTAAGACAAGCTGATCTCACCCAGACTGCATAACTTGGACTTTCAAGCTGCCAACTGTATACATTTGCAGCCCATTTTTCACAATTTTTCCCCTAAAAGCAAGGAAACAGTACTGCTCAAAACTATATGGGTTGAGGGTATCAATGCTATTGCTGAAGCAGAACAGTAACAACCTTTGGCCATGACTTATACGGCTAATTTCAGTATAAAGACCCACCTATTTTTAAAAAGAGGAAAAGACCACAAAATTACCTGATTTTATATTTGTCAGTGATTACAGTTTATACCGCACAATGTTTCAACACAGTAAGCATGCAAATAGAATCTTTTATGAAAGGAATAGACAAAAGGGATCTTTTCTTCTTTATGGCCCCTCTCCACTGCAATGGATTCCATCAGGTTGCAGTTCTGATGTGATAGCTTTCTTCTCACCTGAATGGCCTGTCAAATTTTAAGACAATTATTTCCTAAACTGAACACCTATTTCTCTATTTTAGGTTCTACTTCCAGTGTATTGCTTGCTTGTTTTGTTTTAAGACACAGAAATGATCTTTTGGTCATCTGAAAGCTTTTGGAGTAAAGAGTCCAGAAAAGAAACATCTATCATCCATCTAAGATGGGAATACTGGGATTTGCAACTGTAATAGCAACTAAAGCAGTTTTCTGCAGCATCTACTTGAAGCCAAGCCAGTACTTCACTCTAAAGGAGGACACTTCATATGGAGATAACGCATGAACTTGTGCAGAGCAACATCCAACAACCTAAAGACGAATAGCGAAATCCTAGACTTGCAGTCAAAATTGCATTACTAAAGCAAGGGTACCAATTCACAACCTATCCCACGTACAGAGAAAGGGGGAATGGAAGATATGCATTTAGTAATTGAATTATGACACAATTAAACCAACCCACACCATCTTTTTATACCTCAAATATTACATACTTTCCCCACCAACCATTTCATCAATTGCCTCTTAAGTTCTAAGCTGTAAGGATATATACACACATACATGCACGCAAATACAGCATCAAGTTCCATCAAACCAACACTACGAAGCACATACAGGAGCAGCACTTCTGCTTAAACACTGCACCCAGTTCTGTTGGGTGGGCAGTGTTGGGAAATCAGGGCTCCTTTATCACTGAAAAAAATCATTGGGACAGTAGTTGACATGAATTCTCATCACTGAAACTCCTCTGAGCACCTAAGCAAGTCAATGCAGAGACAAGCCCACTTCCTAAAACTGCCCATTATAGTTCTTAATGAATCAGTGTTTTCTACTACCCATCTTTATTTCTGTGACAGGTAACAGGAACCTCTGCATCCCTATTTCCTTTTTAAACACTGTTTAAAGAAACCAGATTTTCTCTCTCTTTGTTAATTGTACAGCCCACGTGACAAACACGGTGTTCACAAGTTACACTGTTGTTTTTCTTCCACGGACTCAATGAAATTAGTAAACAAGATCAGTTCAAACTGATGGAGAAGGAAAAAACTACTTCTGTCATAACACATTAAACAGGAGAGTGCCTGCTTTCATACTCACTATAGAGAAAAATAAACTAATTTCTTTACTTCAAATTTTTACTTTAGAAATAAAACCAGCTTTTAAGATCCCTCTTTTTTGGTTAATTTCATCTGGCATTTTTTTTCCCCCCACTCGTATTTATTGCTGAAAGATTAATTAAAATTCTTTTGTGGGAAATCATTCCCACCAGTACAATTAGTCCACGTAATTGCTCCCACAACCACTGTTAAATATCCATTTTGCTTTTTATTTAGACTTAATTGCCAAGCACCAAGAAGATGCTAATTGGTGGTAAAGATGCTTTTACTTTTTACAACAAATATCGTCTGTCTTCCTCCTACGTGCTCTTCCCTACTACAAATACCATTTTACCCTCAGCTACCTCAACCTCAATAAAGCACATGTGGTGATACGAAGCTTCCACTTAACCCCTAATGTCCACTAATGCCTCTTTCCCCAACAAGACGAGACAAGTGTGGTTTTAATTTGGTATGAGCATGGCCTGATAGATTCAGACACACAATCTGCTTTCATCCCATGTGCCCCTACAGCTTCAAAAACCTTCATAGATTTATCTGTGCCTTATCCTCTCCTCTGCCTTTCAGGTGGAAAAGAATCCCAGTCACTGATTTATCAGGAAGAATTCTGCTTCATGGTGCTGTTACATATCTATTTTAATCAGTAGCTGATCCATTTGGAGCTAGTGCTCTCATCGTTCCCAAGAGCCTTTCACAGATAGCCCCTTTCATTCAAATGCTGCTAGTAGGTATTATAATTCAATTCTATTCTTGCATGTAATTCACTAACCTTCAGCAAGATGCCTGTCAAGCAAGTCAATATTTTACACTCCAACTTGAATCCATTTTTTGCAGTGTATCAAAATGCAAATGTATTTTTTCCTCCTAAGAGTCAATTCTAAGCATAACCAGTCTGGAAATTGGAACACCTAAAGAAAAATGGCAAAGTAGCGATTGCAAGAACGCGATCAACATATCTCCCAAAGTCCAGAGATAGCAAGTGTCATCAGAACATCTAGTTACAAGCACATTAAAACTCCCTGAGGAGAAGGGAAATGCAGAGTTGGTTAAACATTTATATGTACCTCTAAGTTTCAATTGCTGCATGTGTAGCACAATACAGTTTCCTCCTGAAGTGATACCCGCTCTGCTTTCAAGTCTTTGTACAAACAGCAAAACCTATTTAATCTAAAAGAATAGAAGTCATATTGTGCCTTTCCCAGTGACATCAAGAAACCCCCAAAGCCATTAACATTAACGCTTTACTCAACCTAGGAAAACATCAACCCATGAACAGGAATCATATCTGCAGCTATGGGAAACATGCACGGCCACTGTTCTACAGCACGCCTCAGGTAAAACCAGTTGAAACTCCCAGTATGGTTTTCTACTATTTCTAAGCAATGCTGTAAATTTGAAAGGACAACTATCACCATGTTAACACGCTCAACCTTGCTTCAAGACTCACAAAGCTGTGATTTGCTTGGTAGCTATCTCAATAAACACATTGTGCCTCTTGCTTTCACGAGTTTTTTTTCTCTGATACACAGGCAAATTAAAAAGTCAGGCTGCAGGAAGGAGTTGACACTCAGGTATCACAATGTCTTCAGGGTGACTGCACATTTGAAAAGCTTTACTCAGAGACATTTTAACTGCAAAGATACTACACTCCTAAGAATAGCAGCCAAGCTCAAGAAAGAAGAAGCTTAAAGGAAGGAAGAAACAATACCTCTTTGCTCAAGGATCCTTTCACCTACCTGCACAGCCAAAGGCTAGGTGGTATCTAGAAGAAGGGCTGAATTTGACACAACACACATTCGCCTTGGCTTCAATGCTTGCTACGGAGTTGTCCAAATTGGTAGACCACAGCTTCACTAGAGAAACAGAAAAAGAAGTTAGTAAGCAAAAAGACCCAACTTCATCTGAAAAGTATGGAATCACCTTCAAAATTAAGATGACAAACAAACTCATTTGCCAAGATGTTAACAACTAGAAATGGCTAGATTCTAACTGATGGCTGCTGAGCCTGACAGCTTTCCCAGGTACACCAATACTCCACTCATCCCCATACACTCAGGAGGTGCTGAAGGTGCATGTCCCATGCAGGTGATGGGTGCACAACAGATGACTCACTGTTATATTATAATCTCAACATTTAAGATGACTGGACTGCAGATCCATATAACCACGAGCAGGAAGGTTTATACCCCCTTTTGTTCTTTGTTCCCTTGCTGAGATGTACAGAACTCCATGCTCCAAGGCAGAACTGCTTTGCACTTAATAAATGCACCTAATTGTATGCTTAAACACAAGCGAGTAAGAACAACTTGTTTTATTCTCAAGAAACTGGCACAGACAGAAAAGAAATCAGTATGCTAGCTTCCTATGATGATATATTTCCTTGGTACAAAGAACTCTACTGTTTCTCAACACTGCTGTGTGAACACTGATTAAACTATGTTGTACAGAACAAGCTCTTCCCCAAAAGTACTACAGTGCTTCACAGGAAGATCAACAGAAAACACCAGTGGCTTTTCAAAATTTAGCTTTCTCTACTATCCACAAAAACTTCAAGCATCATTTAACCTCAAAGATGAAGTGATAAGTGCTCCCCACGTGGTCAGTCTTACTCTTAAAATAGAATCACAGATGGTTTGAATTTGAAGGGATTCTAAAGATCCTCTAGTTCCAATACCCCTCTCATGGGTAGGGCTGTCGCCCATCAGGATCAGGCTGCCCAGGACCCCATCCAACCCGGCCTGGAGCACCTCCAGGGATGGGGCACCCACAGCTTCTCTGGGCAGCCTGAACCAGCACCTTATCACTGTGAAGAATTTCTTCCTTGTATCTAACCTCCACCTACCTTTTAGTTTAAAGCCCATTAACCACTGCCTAATTCCTACATGCCCTTATAATAAGTCCCTCCCTAGATTTCCAGTGGTCCTCCCTTTATGTACTGGAAGGCCACAATGAAGTCACCCTGGAGCCTTGCCTTCTCCAAGCTAAACAAGCCCAGCTCCCTCAACCTTCCTCCATAGGAAAGGTGCTCCACCTTTGCTCTGAGCATCTTTGTGGCCCATCCTCTGGCCTTGCTCCAACAGCTCTACATCCTTCTTGTGCAGAGGGTCCCAGGCCTGGATGCAATACTTCAAATGGAACAGGGCAGAACAGAAGAGGACAGTCACTTTGCTCACACCGACCAACGACCACACTGCTTTTAATGGAGCTGAAGATACAGTTGGAAAACGTACACAATTAGCAAAGGTACAGATGCCCTGCACGCAGCATGCAAGTGTCAGCAAGGCTGATTTAAGTCTGCAGCAAGTTGTGCTGTACTCAAGCATCATGAACTGTGTTCTGAGGCAGAGCAAGCTAAAGCCAAGAGCTGAGCATGTAGGAGATGCACAAAGGCTTAAACCCCATAAAAGCTCCAAGACCCTGTTGGGTTTCTTCAGATCTGTGGCCATCTCTTGACAGAAAGTTTGCTTCGGAGGTGAAGGTGTAAGTAAAAATGGCAAAGAAGAGCAGGAATCTTGTTTCCCACTATAGTCAGCATGTTAGTGAAATAAGTATTCTCATGGTGAGTCCCTTCCACTTGCAGAGCACTCCTCTATACGTTCTCTTGGTCATTCAAATCCCTGGAGCTCTGAAGGAAAAGCAATCCTGTGTGGATTATCTGAGGGTATTTTAAGTCAAGGAAAAGAAGGAATGTTGGCAGGTTCATTCCAGTGCTCCTACTTCTTAATAGTATTGTTATTAATGAAAAGCTGGCAATGTCTGATCACACCTTAGGGAATGGCTCTAGGAACAGAGGAAATACACAACTGCTCAGAGCACACCAACAAATCATTTTCAAATACAGCCCTGTGCTGGCATCTGACAGCTGCCTGGAACCATTACAAGGAAGCACGAAGACAACAAAAAACACAAACATTGATGCATACTGGATGTACATAAAGCCATTACATAAAATCCAATGAAAACAGCACCCACACTGCTGTTGGTTTTCAGCAATAAATCTATCCTTATTTACCTGAGCCATAATGTTCACCTTAAACATCTAGCCACGTTTGTAAATAAAACAAACAACCTTGTAAACATCAATTAAGATGTTCTTTTCTACCCAGATCAGACTGGAAGGTATAACTCCTCCATTGTATGTCATACTGGGGGACAGAAGAGAAGCACAAAGCTAGAAAAGATAATTCTGCACTGTAATATAACACTAGTATTTTGTATTAATGAACGAAATATACACTCAAAGTTGCAGTGCCAGTAGAGGACGTCACATTTATGAATGTGACAGTATAGGAAGCAAACAATGCTGTCATTATTGAAGACACGGCTGGCAGACAACACTGCTTAAACTTGAGGTATGCAGCAAAGTTAAATGTTCTCACAATTTAGAGCAGTGTTCTTCCCAAATCTAGGAATAAAAGCAAACAGACTCATCTTGAAGCCTTCCAGCTTCCCCTGACATTTATAGCAGTCTCCAACATAGCCAAGTCCCTTCTTGAAACCACCTCTACTAAAGAGCCATTTGGTCTCAGTTTTGATGCAGAAGTTATGCGAGGGCTACCATTTCAGCTTCAGGTTTTTTCCATTCCAGTCTTCAGGTCACACTGTGTAGTCATTTATCTAGAGGAGAGTCAACCTGTGTGTTCAAAGCCATCATAATATTCGTCGCAACTGACAGATGCAGATTAGAGTCTGCAGCAATTTCTGTGATCTGGCTGCTGTGGGATACACCAGGCTCCAATTATATCTTAGTCAGTGCCATAAAAAAGGATGTATGCAACGTGTAACAACTCATAATGAAACTTGTCAAGTTCTACCTGCAACTGTCCATTATTTTTCATAAAGAACTGACAGTTTAATAAAGCATAATTCATAAGAGTTTATTTACTGTAGCTTTCAGCACTGAGGTCGAGGCAGTAATTATACAATACACAGATGTCTTTATCACTTTGAATTGTGTGGATGAGACAAACAACCATCTGAGATTGACTATTTCTACAACACATGTTCTCAGAGCACACTTCCTAGTATTGCTGCTGCTGACAGGTACAGTTCTAAGTGGCCAAGTGGCTACTACTCACCACACAAAGAAGAAGATGCTTCTGGAACAGCCTTCGCCTTTTCAAATGTTTGTACCTTTTTAAGATTATTTTTGCTCAGAACCAACTGTGTCAGTTTATAAATTAATCTTCCATAGACCAAACACTAACTAATAAAGGAGATGGAAGCCTGCACTGCAATAGCCGAAGAGGCTGATGTATGAAATCAGCACACTGATGGTAAGGTCAGGAGTGTGATTTAAACTCCTGATTGTTAGAAGGCAATGACTGCGAGGTATTTCCTTCCTACACACAGAAAGTTTAAGACTGTCAGTCAGGTATCTGGGTTGCCACTTTACCTGTCAGCATCATCTTGACCTTTTGAGACACTCCCAGTTGAATACAATGGACCTGAAAGCTCCAGGAAGTTATTGAACTGCTATTAGCCAGGAAAACGAATGAGCTGAAAGTTCAGCTTGATATTTTAAGAGCTGTAAACACCTAAAACTCCACTGAGAGTCAGTAGAAGCTGAAGGAGCTAAGTATCATTCAAAATGAAGCACCAAACAAACCTCTGATATCCTCACCACAGCTGGAAACATGCTCTGACCTGCAGTCATCAGTACCCTCACAGCTGCTTCTGTTCTGCTGGAGGTCCCCGTTTTGAGCTGGAAATAGTGAAGGGACTTCAGCTAAGAAAGGACACAAAGCCAACACTCCTTCTGTAGTTTAATTAGTCAGTATTGCTAGCGTCTCTGCAAGCATCAGAGAGCTTCAAAAAGATCAGAACAAGGAATACAGACTTGATCACTCCAGAACTGCCTCAGTGAAGATTTAAATTCTCCCTGCACACCAACAGGTAATACTTTGCCTCATTATCTCATTCACTAACATGACTTTGACCACTAAACTACATTCTCAGCCCAGAACTTGTAGCAATGTTGGGTTAAGGAAGAGCTGCAAGTCTGCACTAGCTCCAGCACTACCCAGCACTTCAATATCGACTGTATGCTGTCACAAAATTAAATTACCTTTGCTCAAAGAGCACAACTTCACCCTTTCTTACTTACATGAGAATCACAGCTCCTGCCATTATTATGCGAATAAAAGAGCTGAAAGTAGGGCCATGCAGTTTCCCTAGGCTGTTTGCATCGTAAGTAAACACTAATTTTGCTGACTGCCATCTAGGTGGCATGCACCTTTGGGTCTCTATAGATGTACTCAACTACCTTTGCCACTTTAAGAGGGAAGTGCATAACAACCATAGACAAAATGATGTTTTCATGCATATGGTAGCTATTTCAAGTGCATTAATGCTTTTACGCTCTCATTACCTACTATTAAAGTACAAAGATCTACCACAAATAAGCATCCTGGATTATGTTCATTTAATGAAGAAGCTGATGCAGGACCCAAGACCTGAAGATGTTGTTTCTTATTGTATCAGAAGCATTTTATCCTTTGTGACACTTCATTTATTAGCATCCTCTTTGCTGCGTCTGAGCCCTGGCAGAGACAGTTGTGAAGCACCAATGACAGTATTATTAATCTAAGACCTGCTTTCCCAAATATATCTACTGAGGATACAGAGTGCTTTAAAAATTAGCTTCCAACTTGAAAAGACTGAGAAGGGACAGGCAGATACACAGGTAAGCAGAAAGAACTGGCTAAGCTGTCAACTTTTTTTTGCTGGCTTGTCCTGAACACTTGACAGAAAAATTTTACAGCCATGCCTTCTAGAGAAACATGGAGAGATCAGCTCCAATTGTCCTGGTCACACCAATATCTATCAACAGTGAAATTTCTTGTTAGAAAGCCAAGAGTGGCCTTGCACAAGCAGAGAAGAGAACAGGAAGAGTATGGAGCTCTTGTATTTCCCACCAGATACTGCACCTGGCCAAATATGTCCTTAATCTTCAAGACCATTCGTAGGGGTTACATTTTCCTCAAATTCAACCCTTTTTATGTGAAATCAAAGTTGGACACCAATGACAGTTCAATTTGGATATTTACTACTATTGCTTTGTACCTGAAACGACTTAAAAGCGGTGCTTATTTCTAACACTCACACAGAAATCCATTTATGTTCTTGTTTTGTATGCAAATCACAGGCAAACCGTGGTGGAGGTAAAAGATAAAGTGTTCCAGGCCAGTTCTATTCACTAAAAAACCTCACCAACATACCTTCAAAAAGACCTTTGAGGATTGAAATGCCATTTATGTGGATCTGCAGCCTTTATTTCAATAATATCTAAGTAAACACCGCCCTTAAAAACTATTACTGAAGAAGTGAACTGTCAAGTTAGAGACAAGAGCTCTGCTTGCGGCTGGCTTTCCACAACTGGACAACTTGTTAGCATGCTAATAAATGCGAGTCTACCTAGTAGATAAGCTTCTTTAAATGCACAGCATGAGGGGGGAGCAAAGTGATGGAAAGGCAGATAATTTGCAAGGTGAACGTTCACACTGCATTTAGGCACACACAAAACACTCTTGACTATCAACCATAAGGGGGAAAGTGCAAAAAAATATACATATTAAAAAGAATCTTATATATAAAATAATTATTAAAGCTACATTTTCTAAATGAAATTGCCAGTGACGTGAACAGGATTAAATGCATTTGATGAACACTAATACAGCTTTCTTTTGAAACAGTTTTTAAAAGCATTTAAGAGGTTCTCGAGGTTTAATTGCTGTGCAAAAGTTATCATTTCAAAGCAAATCATGAACAGCTCTGACCAGGG
Source organism: Coturnix japonica (assembly GCF_054131305.1). Classification (NCBI taxonomy): domain Eukaryota; kingdom Metazoa; phylum Chordata; class Aves; order Galliformes; family Phasianidae; genus Coturnix; species Coturnix japonica. The sequence goes on along the minus strand of NC_140673.1, from coordinate 6,279,483 downwards.
CTCTGTTAGCCCATCTAGCAGAGTTCACCTCCACTGACTACAAAAGGAACTCTAAAGCTCTTTTTGCTTGATAAGCAATTTGTTATTGTAAACACACTATAGATAAAATCTTGCTCATTAGGGATGAAGTATGTTACACGTGTTACAGATTCCTCAGTGCCATCCCCCTTCTTTAGATGTTTCCTGACTCTTAGAAGAGGAACGTTCACCTACCAGCTAGGTTGGGAAAGAATTGCCTTAAGGGTTCTTCAAAATCTCTTTAACCAATGGATCTTTGAGTATGGAAAGTTGAGAGTTGCTCCCAATAACCCCATTGAGTCCACTCTGCCCAACCCCATTAAGCTCTGAAAAACACCCTGCACGTTGTGAAAGAGAGATGCTTATTGCCGTGCAGGACATTTAATGTTCAGAACTATAGGTAAAAATGCCTGCTGCTGTTCAGTGTCTGCATCTTGCCTGACAACCTAATTTCTGGAACACAAATACATGCTGTTCTTCTGAAAGGCCCTGAGGCTTTAACTCAACAAGCTTAACTAATGTTAAAACACACCTAGTTTTCTTTAGTGCTCTGGAAGATGATGGCGAGAGAGTATGTTACCCTAAAACTGAATGTCACACCAAGAAATCTTAATCCCAATAAAGGCTCTCTCACTCTTAAGTTCTGAACAGTTTGGTGGTATCTTGACATGTTACTACATCAACAACAATACTGAAGGCAGCTGAGGGATCAGCTACTTGAATGATCACATTTCTGTTCCTAGGAGGGAATGCAGAAAGCGTAAGTCTTCTGCACAGAGACAAGGGAAAAGAAAAACAATACCTTTTGCATCATCAGAGCCTGAAGCTAATAGCTTTGGGTCCATCAAGTTGAAGTCAACACTCCAGCACCTTTTTTCATGCTCCTGTTTAGAGAAAAACGACACATATTTCAAGGCAGTGAGCTGTAATCTGATCAAGCAGTGAAAGAAAAACGCATGCTGTTTGCTGTAAATTGTCAGGCTATCCCTAGGCCTTCTGGTGGTTTCTTAAAACCTTTTCTCCCAGTCAGATCAATGCTTGTATTATACTAAACATGGCTTGGAAGAACAGCAGAACACCAATTTTTAAGAACTAAAAACTGTTCTTTTTTCAATCTGATATTGAAATTTGAAGCAATTATGATTTCAAGATATATATGTTAAAGATTTATTTTCCCACTATAATTTGGCTGTTTTTCCAATGTGTGCTGCTAATTATTGTAACAGAATACAGCTTTGTCTCCCAATACTGATTAACACGTCTGTCCAAAACCACTTAGAACATCTATCAGAAAGTCCTGGAAGCTCTCATCTTCATATCGAATTACTAAACAACACTTCTAGTGTTGAATCCTGTGTTTTTCCACTCAAACATACATTTTCAAGCCTGCACACAAAGCACAGAAGGGCTATATTTGTTACACTGACATATCTCGTGTTGGAATCGAAAGCACTGAATGAAACCTGAAATTTGGGCAAATCCTTTGTTTAAAGCCTTTAAACAAGACGATAACATGAAAAGCTCGCCAAGACAAAGTCGCTAAAGGAATTCTAATATACGTGAGGCACATGTCAGTGTGTGCACCTTTATCTCTGAACATCTAAATCAAGAATTCAGGTAATTCGATAGGAAGCAAAATTAGTTTGTTTTAACACAAGCAACAGCTGGGTCCTCTCCAGGCTCATTACTTAGTCTCAAAGAAATGCAAAACGTATATGTGAGGAAAACAGACAAGATTTATTTTGCCCGGTACCATTTCTTTTTAATTGACACGTGTACAGGATTAATGAAAACAAACACTGTAAATGACTCAAACACAATGAAAAAGTATACGAAGCTTTAAGTAGGAATTAAAAGTTGTGCTGAACTGTCAAGAAGGAAGAACTGAAGGCTTGCCTGCACAGACCAGTTTCAATGCAGTATTCTACCTACACAACACACAGCAAGCACTTCCAACCTCTTTCCACCAGGCCACCTTTACTTCCAACCCCCTTGTTCTGACCTCAAGGCTCTCAGATCTATTAAATAAAAACACTGTGTTCAAATAGCACAAAAAGACAAAGTACCACAAAGTTATCACAAAACAGGTCTCGCTGTTGAACTCAGTCCACATGTGCCCACGCTGCTCTGCTGAACACAGGACCGTACTGGGAAGCCTTCTGCCTACAATTCCATTCTCCTAGACTCACCACACAAGTCTGCATTTTGCTTTACTGCTTTACAAACACCTGTAACAGTAATCACTGCAGGATTTCACAAAACGCTTTTGACAAAGACAGATGTGGAACAGGTATGGAGAGAGCCAGACAAAGGTTTCTAAAGAAGGGTGAGACAAATAAGTTCCAGGAACTCATTTCTCCCTGTGCAGACTCCCTACCTGGAAACAGCAGCAAGACTGGTGGCAAGAAAACATCAACTGCTTCATGGCTGTGACAAGAAGACAGAGCTGCCTCGCTCAGAGGACTACAGCTCAATAACATTGTATGGATAAGACATCTATCAAACAGAAGCAGCATCTATTTCACCTACAGTTGGACTAGAAGCAGCATCTAAATCTGAACACTGCTCCCCAGACACAGTCTGTAGTGCAGAGAAGTGTCGCTTGCTGATTACACGTTACCTGGTAGACCTTGGATCTTTGTCCCGTGAACCCATCCCACAGGATGACTGTGCCTTCATAGTCACTGCTGGCTAGCAGGTTCTTGTGGTAACTACTCCAGCTGATACAGCTTTAAAAGAAGAAAATAAAGAGCCAGGTCAGTTTTACATGAAACCATACCCTGTGATACGTCAGGTGATTAGGCTTTAAAAAGCACGTAACACTTGATGATCATGAAGGTCTTCTCCAATCTAGATGGTTCTGTGATTTCATTCAGTCATGCCACTGAAACACTTGAGAAAGGACAAAACCAAAAATCACCAGGAACAGCAAACCTTCCTCCACAAGCTAGGAGAAAAGCTTTATATAAGAGCGAGTGACAGAGCAACATCACTTAAGCAAGCAAAGTGCTAGGATTTGAGTTATTTATTGTTTGGATATATTCATTTCTAATACAGCTCTTGTTCTAGCTTTAAGTCCTCAAAAACTCTCACAGAAAGGTTAGTGTTTGATGACCTCACCTTTTGCCAATAGCTACTGCCTTATTTTTACTACAGAGATAACTACTTACCTAACGAAAGCTACACATGCAAAGTATAGGGCTGCATGGAAGGCAAAACAGTCTTACTCCCTGGCACATATACAGTTCCGTATAAAAAGCCCACTTCTTATCCAGAAGAAAACAGCAGTTTGTTTGCTAAGGGCCATTCAGGAGATGCTGCTGACTGGGAAGTGCATTACATGGGTTTATATTTTAACCAAATTAAGTAGGCATAAAATCTAAATGACAATTCCACTGACAAACTAACTGCTAGCAGACAAAACAGGAGCAACAATTGTGCCAAGTCACATTCATATCGCTCTGGCATTATGCCTCCGCTCTGCCTCCTGAAATGTGACAGAGGTAAGCAAATTTGTAATACTTGTTCACCAATTTTTGGACCATCTGGCACAAAAGCATGCCAGTTGGTATCAATTGCTATGTATGTAGCAGAAACTGAACTGACAGAGCCAGCTCATGCAGGTCATCAAACCACTCTGACACAGTTAACTAGATTAGGACAGCCTTGGGACCAAGTTTTAACCAAAGATACAGCTCAAAGTTCAGGATTCCATAACTTTTCTGTCACCCTTTGACTACTGCAGCTGCACTCTGAAATATGATGTAGATGCATGAAATCATTTGGGAGTACTTTACCACGGCCAATTCTTGGTTCCACTGTATACTCGTATCCTGTTTTCCTCAGAAATAGGGCACTTGAATATGGGAAAATCCTTTTCCTTTCTTAAGGCAGTTTAAAAATACAAACACCATTGTTCTTTGATTAGCACAGCTCCGGAGTCCTACTCTTGACCATGCTCAGATTTACAGGGGGTGCCAATATTAAAACTACAAGGGGACTGTGGGTACCAAGCACTAATCTCAGCTGACTGCTATTTAACTGTAGCACCAACAGGTTTATTTGAGTAATGTGAAGCAAGAAACCCAGCTGGTTTCTGAGACAAATTGAAAGAAATGTGTGAAAGAAATAACATGCTGTCAGTGTTTGCATCAACAGGAAACTTCGCTGGGCGATCCAAGCCTTCTAGCTCTGACTTGCTCTTCTGTACATATTAATCTAACTTAAAATGAGAGCAGGCCATCCAAAAGAACCAGTTTTCAACAAATCTCTCACACCACTGTGCTCACCTCTACCAACATAGAGCCTGTTCTCACCTTTGGACATTCATTTCTTGTAACAGCCATCTACTGTTTGCAATACTTCACAATCAGAAATTTCCAAGTTTCACTTAATATAAATCATTATCCTGTACCACCAGGTGCTAAAAGAAGGGTTGAGGCGATCCAGCTTAGGCAATGCTTTTCCTGAATATGTCATTAATTAGAAAGCATATCTTCTGCCCTTGTAGGTACTGCTCCCAAACGTATCATTAAGGAGATATCATCATTATGTCGATGCTACCACCTCTGGGCACACACAGCAAGGCAAATCTTGAGTCGATGATTTACCTGAAGCCTCATTGCGAGGATGAAGTGGCTCCCTGTGGACCAAATGCAGCTGGCAGGCACTGCCCACCAAGGACTGCAGCGATCCAGAGATAACCATAGCTGACATCTGGAGTCCTGCTACCAGGTGACCACTGATGGAAGCAGCAGCAGCTCACAGCCCTACAGCTACAGCATGAGGCCCTGGGCTGGGAGCAGCCTCCAAGCATTGGCAGGGGGCAGGCACTGACCCAGACATATCTATTTAAACCTGTTCCTCCCATCATCTTATCTTCATTCAAGCCAGCACTTCAAGGAGACAGCTTAAGAGAAACGTATCTAAGTTTAGCCATCATAGAAGAGCGGAAAGAATACAGCAAAGGGCCAAATCTGAAAATGCATTCTTCCATCCAGACAGCTTTGAGAGCATGTCAGACAGGCAGCATCAGCAGTAGGAGAGAAAGGCAGATGGGTTGGTGCCAGTCTGGCTGGTTAGAAATGAACTATGAAGAAGTGTAAAACTGTGTAACTGCACTGTGTAAATAATAATAATAATAATAATCCCTAATGATGAAACTTTAGAACTACTGAGTAGGTAGAAAAATATAAAGGTCAGCTTAACATTGCTGTTTGAGATATGCTAGACCAGAGAATGCCTAAGGATATAAGTAACGTCAGGCTTGTAAGGAGAAGTAATAGATTATCATAGCAATCAATATAAACAGAGAAAAAAGAAGGGTTTCTGTGCCCTAAAGTACATCCAGTAGATCTGGCACAGCAAAGACCAAGCTAAGCATTCTGCACCACTTATCCTGATAGTGTTAGCAAGGGGTTAACACTCACTTGGAAACCATTTGTAGATAGACTGAGAGGGAAAACAGGAGCTGACAGGTGAAAAATGTTTGGGGATTTGCAGCGACTAAGTGGTTCAATTAACACCTTTTAAGTCACACACACCATAAATCTTTCATTTTTAAGGAATACGATTAAAGGATCATAATAAGACAAAGACAATCCTGTTCCACCTCTCTGCTTTCATTCTCCCCTCATCACCACCCAACTCTCTTTACAAAGTCTGAAATCAGAGTGTTCTCCTTGACAGTGTAGTGCTTGAGCTTCTTTATGACTTAAAGCCTCTAAAGTAACTTTTTTACAGCACAATTCAGGGTTGGAACAGATAGAGACCAGGTAAAGGACACTTTTTTACCTAAGTGTTCCTTGTATTAAAATAAAGGCTGCAAAGGGATGAAGAACAAGTTGTTCTGAGCACACCTACAGCTCTCCTCCACATGGCTTCTCTGGGATCTACAGAGGGTTGGGACGGTATTGCAGAAGGTACTGGGAAGGGGCTGATCGTTTTCCTGTGCCCAACACAGGTAGTTTTGTTGAAATTTTAAAGACCTTTTATCTTCCTGGGTTCCTATAAGATGTTATCATGGATAACAAGCTGAGTGAGACTCAGAAATGCACAAGTGAGCAAGATGGAGACTGGGAAAGTAAAGGGCAAAAGGGAGACGGACCAAAAATGCAGCTTACTCAGTCCTCAGGTGAGTTAAGCACAAAAACCCCAGGAGTATATGGAAATAACCTTCTAGAGACAACCTTTGGATGGCCTGCAGCCATGTACAGGGGAAAAACTGAAATGTGGAGGCTATGATGTATGATACAAAAGATAGATACCTAGGGCTGAGATAATGCATAATTAATAGTGGGGTTGTGAAGGTCACCTTTTATTTAAAATACTAGTGGCCATACTTCTCAGTTTTCACTTTGCTTTTTTGACCACAAACAGTGAAACAGTTGCACCCGAGGTTTACTTTGCTGTAATTTATGACAGCTTTCCTTCTGAGATATTAGCAAGGAGAAACTTGCTGAGAAGGTCTCACTGAAAGCTAATTATCCCCTGCTGAAGCACTCTCCTAACCTTGGCATCTGGTCCAGACACACAAAATCCCTGACCCTGTGAAGCTGTGTGCTCATTTTGTTCAGTGACACGAGTGGGCAGCTCAGTGAGAGCTGTCAGTTGTGCCGATGTTTCTTTCATGAGCCAATGTTTTTATGGCTGAAAAGTCTTAAAATCCACAATGAAGTCACCAGGTGTCAAATGAATGGAGCCGAGGCTTTTAATAAGGCACAAACTACTTGCATAGCGGCCTGCTTTCGAGTACCAAATGTTTCAGATCCAGTCTAATGCCATGAGTGAACTAATGCCCAGTAATTAGAAGACAGAAACGCCTTTAAAGGAATGATGTGTTATTGCAAGGTCCATCCCTGTGAGAAACAGCACTAACCAAACACTTCAGAGACATACAGAATTACAGCATCATAGCAGATATTAAAACCAGATTTATTCTTTTTTTTGAATCAAACCAAAGAAAGTCCCTCATGGGGTTAAGAGAGAAATACTTGTAAAGAAAAACATCTTACTGCAAAATAAGACAGTTACCTTAAAGCTGGAATTAATGGAAGTTGGAGGTGTTTCTGTTCTCTGCAGCAGAAATATAGACGCCCAACAACCATCCTTGAAGTTTTCCAGCATAAACTAAGATCATACCTCTCCAAATAGCCCACTAAGCTGAAAAACACCACACTGAGTTTTTGCTTAATTTCAGCTTAATAGCGGGGACTGAAAGACACTTTAAAAATTGACAGTAATATGCCTGCAAACTATTAGGCTACAGCAATCATGCATTTGATTTATTGACACCAAGAAATGAGTACAATAAAATACTAGCAGCCTCCTAAAAAAACAAACACCAAAACACAAAGCAACAACCCAGCTTTTACTGCAGTTGACTAAATAGATGCAGCCAATTTGGGCGGCTCGTGGTAACATCTATCACCGAAGTACAGATGCTGCAAACACACACACAGTGGTGAGCATGCAGAATATCAAACATGCATTTGAAAGGCGTGTTTACCTAGTCACACTTGCACATCACCTACTGTGGATTAATGAGGCCTAAAGCAAATTTCTTTCACCTGGAACACTAGCCCTCTTATTTTCTCTTTCCCTGCTGCAGTGTATGGCACAGCAGCCTATGGCACAGCAGCCATTCTGCCTGTTGGATAAATCATAGGAGAGCTGTGCTTGCTGCTTGTCCCACTCTGGTTCTCTCCCACCTCCCCTGCTCAGAGGGAGCTACAGATTACTGCCTGCCATAGCTGGGACACAGCAAATCATAATTAGCTCACACGGTGCTTTTTATAGCTCCTGCACAATGCCAGGATTTGTTTCTTGTGCTGAAGCTATGAATCTGTAAATGGGATTTTTATGAGGATTTATGTGTCATCTTGTGTTTTTCCTGGAAGCTTTTGCCTCTGCCGTTCCCAGGGGACGCGATGCACGCTTACCAGAAAACTGACACACCAACTTCCTTCCCCATTCTTAAAAATAAAGATCAGGAAAAGCTCAGCAGGCGATGAAAAAGGAACATGTTTAAGAAGCAGGTGGGTGTAAAGAGGGGGTTGGAAAAGAGGAAGAGATGCTCTGTGCCAGGGCTCTGCTCCAAGCAGGCCTACAATCCATCACCACTCGGTGAGACCTGAGCTTGCAGAGGACACCAATGCTGTCAGGGCTGGTGCCAGCCTCAACCAGGGCTGCCCTTCTCCTCCCTTCCCATTTTCCTTTGCCTTCCCTTCCCCAGCTGCTCCAGGACAGCAGGCCTGGCACCAGAGGCTGAGCCTCTGCTGTCACCTGTCAGCTCAATGGAAGCCCGCCTGAGCCACTGCTCCCCCAGAGCTGAATCACCGGTGTTAAGCTAATCACTTCTATCCCAGCATCATTGCCTCCAACAAGGTTAACCAGGATCGATTTAGGGTGAGCTTACCATGACGTGGATTTGGAGAGCAAAACCACCTGCAGACAGACAGCCCTGGTGCAGTGCAAAGAGGGATGTTACGAGCTGTGCTGAGCGCCTGCAGCCATCTGCAAGATCCCCATTATACCAGGGCTTTTTTTTTTATTGTTGTTTTTTCAATAGCCTGCTCTAACCAGCTGGGACACAAAGGTTCCCATAAGGCAGCCTGACAGCAAAAGGAGTTTTCAATGGCAGCACCATGGCAGAGCACCAAAACCCACCCAAGACAGCAGGCAAGAGAGGTACCACCCATGCAGTGCTGCAGGGATGTGTTTGTCCCTGGTAATAGAAAGGCATTAGTGAGGAGTTAGAATAAGCCTTTGGAAGATGCTGCATTTCCACCCAAATTAAGATGAAACAGCCTTAAGCCAAGGCTTTTTTTTTTTTTTTAACCATAATGCAGGCACAATTTCAGCATACTGCAATATTCTGTAATGAGATTACAGTCTTCCTTCCTATATAACTTCTCCCTCAAGCTACATCACTTCAGAATAGCAAATTATTATACTGTTTTACACTGTGACAGAGAGCCCCAGGACCAGTGACTGGCAGAACAGCTAATGGATATAGCAAGGATGCATTTGACTGACAGCCTAACTTTATTTGTCAAAACCAAAAGCACCCATATGCTGAAGGAAGGTTGATATAATGTGAAGGTACCAATGGAAAAAAAAAAGAAAAAGAGCATTTCTTGGGAGGAAAGAGAGAAACTAGGGCAGGTAAATGAATGAAGAGGACCCTGTCCATCTCTGCTGAGGCAGAGTGTCAGAGGACAGAACATTTGCATCGTCACATATATATATGTATATATATATGTATATACATGCATGAGATTTGAGGAAGAGAAGAAATGCTGAATGCAAGCAGTATCTTGTCTGGAGCACAAAGCTGACAAGGGTAACATCAGTGAATGTGCTAATGCACCAGCAGCTGCCAGGGAAGGGAGAACAAACAATTACCTAATGCCTGGCAGGACTGTCAGGGCAGATTCCTATCAAATGTGAAGCAGTAAGTTGGGAAGTGAGACTCGGACAGCAAAATACCAAATTCACATTACTTTCCACCTTCTAATTAAGACGAGAGATTTTCATCAGGTGCTAGATTGTTCTGTTATTCTGCTCTTCTCTTCAGAACAATGAAGCTGAACAGTGTGAACACTGCTATGACTCGGTCAAAAAAGCTGAGCATTTCACAAGTCCAGCAGAACACAAGCTCCATCATCAGTACGGTTTATCAATACAGGATCCTCTGATATTGTTTATATTCAGCTCCAAACAGGCAATAAATCAGACTGGGAAAAGACAGTTGAGTGATACTGATCTAAATGTCAATGCTATGAAAAGGAGACAGGTAAGAGAATGAAGAAGAAATCCAATAGTTGATCATGAAGGGATCATTCCAAACAAACAGGTGCATTTACATAAGCAAGCATCATACAAACACACAGCTGTACAGGGAGACTGCCTATTATATTGGTATGCTGCCTAGCTCACAATGAACGCATTAAATTAAAAAATTGGGATTTTTAAAGTTACGTTAGCTGGATTCTTTTGATAGAAGTTGTGGGATAGGTTACACTTCCTTTGGCTTAAGTCACTTATAAGGATTAAAAAATAAACACTAACAGTAACAACAGAAGTACAAAAATTAAGCAACATCTTTTCCCGAGAGCTCAACATCATGAGGTCCATCAGGCAAATATAAATTCATAGGCAGGAGGTGCAAATGAGGTGTACTTCTTGAGGACCAGTAACCACTTGTTGCAATGGAGATGATCTTATTGAATAGAAGAGTGTAAATGAATTGGTGGCTGTTATAAGGAACTGGAGACAAAAAGTTATCTGTATAGCCCGTAGATCCACAACTCAGGTTTTACTCTCCTTTTACCCAAGTGGATTTCCAGCAGCATTTGCAAGGAACACGAAGACTCTTCACTACCATAAGCTTCTTTCTCGGAATACTTGGGCCCAGCACACTCAAGCAGGAGTGCTTAGTGGCCACATCATCCCACCCAGAGCACACAGCAAGTTCTCTGCCAGCTCCTGCTTTCCACCCTTCCCCTCCCAGCCAAGTATTACCCACGGCAGACAAAGAAAGCAAAACAACAAAATAACCACGTAAACAAGCGAATGGAAAAGGCAGTCTGAGAGTAAATACAAAGTCAACGCTTACCTGATTTTGGAATTACAGGTCATTTCATTCTCAGGGTAGTGAATATCCACTGCATCCTGAATGACTGTACCATATTCATAGACTTTAATCTTCTTCGTCACCCCAGCGATGGCAAAGTAGTCACAGTCCCGGTCAAATTCAATACTAGAAAAGAAAAGCACAGACTGAGAATCATGCAACACGACACATATTCAGATTACAAAATACCTTGCTGGTAAGTACATTTCAGTACGGCAGAGCAGGTAATAATCCTCCTTAAGACTGCAGTTAACAAATACGATGCACAGAACACTGTATAAGGTGTGGCACCAATGACAGAGTTCTTGCTTTCAGGCACCATTTTCTAATCATCCACTCCATACACATCCAACTCTTCGATTTACAAAATGAACTTCTGTTCAGAAGCTCTAAAGGTTTTTCAGTTCAACTATATCAGCTACATTACAAGATACCCAAATATCACAGCTGACGGTTCACCCTGGAAGCTTGCTTTACATTCAGCTGCATGGTCTACAAAAAAGATGCTGAGGGATGCTTGCCCATTGATTTGTTTTGGATGCATCGCTCCATCCTTCAGCAATTCTGTACAGCAGCTTGGTGAACTCTATGTGTTAATGCAGGGCAAACCAGCACTACTGGAAAAGGCCCTCTAAATTCCTTAAGTAACAACAGAGGGTTGAAACATATATCATCAATACTGTAAAACACATGCACGCTACGACTTCCACTTAGGGTTGCTCTTGGAAACAGAGGCACTTATTTTCTTGAACTGCAGGGCAAGTTTGTAATAGATATCAACAAAGCAGCAAGTAAAAGCAGTCACCTTATAACAAAGTTAAGCTGCAAATGAGAAAAGCCTGCGGTTGTACATGATATACATCAGAGAGAAAGGCAGGCAACAGGGTATACACAGCTCAATTCATTGCTATTTCCACAGTTTGGAAGGGCTTGAGAGAAACCCACTTAACATCTAGTAGCCAGAGAAGTAAATTTCCTTTCTAGAAGCAGCTCCTCACCAGCCTGTAGCCCATGTCATGCAAGGTATGGCAGGATGGATGTGTGCAGACACTTAACTAGTTTCAGGAACATCACTGTCAGTGAGACTATAATTTGGTGTTACTCCCAGAAAGAAGGTGGAAGCAGCATTTACCCTCAATCTCTATGTTGCAATGATGAGTCACCAGCTCTCCTCTAGTCTCCCATCTAAGCAATCCGCTATTACTAACCATTCAGTAATTAATTTCAATCTCCACTGTCCCTATCAGAATTCTCTTCAGAAGCATTTGTGAACCAGACAGCACATTCAGACTGACAGCAGAGAACACCCAGTTTAAGCTGAGAGGATTTCACACTCATATAGCCTGAAAAATCCTGAGCAGGGGTACTTACGGTACCTTTCTACAGTCAGAAAGTGACAAACCAATTATAAGAGAAGAGGGCTCTTCAGGCAGCACTCACAGCTGCCACAGCTCGTGTTTCTTACCCCTCGCCATAGCTGAGCAGTTGAAGGCACCGCACTGCTTTCAAGGGAAGAGAAATTCAAATGCCAACAGGGTTTTCAAATCCTTGTAGAGGAGAGATATCATCAGGTTATTTTTAAACTATGGAGACGAAGGACTTTTGATATGCTGCCTGACGATATGAAGTAATTCAATGAAGCAGCTTGTAACTTGGCCTTTTAACTCAGGTTGCCTAAAACTCCCCAAAGCGCTGCAGGAGACAGTTCCTCCACCACTGCTTGCTTGCTACAGTAGAGATAGAGCAAGTCAGGCCAAGCCTGCCAAATCAGTTCCAAAAAGAAGTGAAGAAAATGAACGTGCTTATGACTGGGGAATAAGTGAATCAAGAGGACACACAGGCATCTATTTATATAAAAAGGGAGAGGGAAAGCAAGAAGTAAAGCAGCCAGGCTGCTTCTCTCCCTGAGCCTCACCTCCTTCTATATAGCCAGGACAAAAGCACTGTTCCTGACTTGACTTGTCAGCTCACTCTGCTCTATGTGAGAACTGTATAATCGAAAGCACACGCAACAAAAGAAGGGATTTACTTGTACCACTGTCTTAATTGAACCGCAGCCTCGGCTCCTGCTTGTCCGTGGATTCAGGTAGGGCGCAACTAAACTGATGGCAGCAATTCATCTGCTTGGACTCAATTTATACCTTCAGCCTTCTGCTACAGCAGAACAAATAATTTATTACAATGGCTGGTAAAAAGCCAAGTTACTGGAACAGAACACTGTCTCAGCGAGGGTAGGTTTCCTTCTCTAGCATTAAGAGATATACCATAGACGTAACAAATGAGCATCTCAATGCATCTGTAAAAGTTAGCACACCATTACAAATAATTAATAAAAAGCATCAACCACCAAAAACAGATCATCAGACCTGCGACCTTCAGACAGCATCAAAGACACTGCAGGGAGAAAACTGATGCAGAAATGAAGCAGCACCTGCACAGATGTTTGGTGGCTGTGAGGAAGGCAGGCAAACCCAACACAGCAAATCTAACAGTGTCGCATCCTGCCCTCTGCAACCTACGCGCAGTGCTGGTAGGAAAAGCAACCCACCTTTCTGCCAATCAGCTTTTAGTAAGCGACTGGCAAAGAAAAATATCAACAATCTAAGTAACTAATGGAGCAGATTATTCACTATGCAAAATTACTGCTAATATTTGCAGAGCCTCCGCTTCCCCCCTGCACTAATCAGGATTAGGACAAACAACCCCATTCGCACAGCAGCCATTCCCACACTTTTCCCTACAAGTCCTCTAAACATGTTTAGTATTAAGCAAGGCTCATTTGCACTTAACTAGCTCGCTGGTATTCCTGTCACTTACCATCTCAAGTCTTTTTGTTTCAGTATAAGCTCTGCCTTACACGCATGTTTATCTTTATGAAAATTCACAGGAGAATTCAGTTTTACATATTGCCAAATGACACAATGGGGCTAGCTCTGATAAACAACAACCTGCTTTTCAGGTGACATATTTCTAAAGCCAGATTTACATAAATAAATCAAGTTGCAGCCATTAGTACAACAATAACATGCAATCGGGTAATAGGAAATAACCATTTTTGTCCAAAAAAAGGCCATCACTCAGCAAAACAAGCAGCCAGAGCACAGCACATGCAGCAGTTAGCATCTGCTTCATGTGCAGTGAGAGGCCACCAGCGAGCCAACACAAGGCAGGAAGCGCTCGTGTGCTGGATGTTAATGTCCTCCTGAAAGAAGAGCCATGTGTTTGAAGTAGACCTAATGTAGGACCAACGATGATTGATTTCAGTAGAGTGCTGGAGAGGGCTGAGGGAACAGCAGTGCTGGAGCTACAAACCTACCTCAACCCAAGTGCAAGCAACCAGCTCCAGTGATGGCAGATTGTTCTCTAGACTGACAGCATCAGTACTATGTGAATTTTTGGAAGGAACCTTCTGGAGATGAGACATTTCCTATGCCCAAATCACTGCTTTCTTTCTGCTGAGAAGTCAAGTAACCAGCATCTTAGTATTATCACTAACAGCCAGTGGAAAGCAAATCCATTCTCAAAAGTTCTGGTTTCTCTGCTGTTTTTCTATAATCTCAGAGATTGAGAGTAAAAAAAATAAATCAACTTTTTCATTTTTATTTAAAAGCCAATGACATTAGAGAGCACTTCCAGCTAACAAATGGAATTATGAAATAAATTGCTTCTGAAACACGTTTTGGACCTTGGCTTGGTATTGAGGGTAGACCTACGGGGAAAACAGTGAAGAATGAGTATTCCCCATTTTTACCACTGCATAAAGCCTTGCTATATTTGCATCCTGATGTTCGCCACATCCCTGGATGATGTACTGGAGTTAGAGAACGCATACAGATGGACAATTGGAAGGATTAAAGAGATGAAGCAGCTCCCTCACAGGCGAGTGCCAGAACGACTGAGGCTTTTGCTTTGGAAACAGGTTGAGGGAAGGGACAAGCAGGGTGTACAAAGTCACAGTTTATGAACAAAGCAACAGCAAAAGTGGTGGTGAACCACTTCATATTAGAAGTGGAAAGCACTTTGCCAGAAGACTGATTTGGAACAGATGAAGGTTTATCTTGGGTTCCCCATGGCCCTTCACTTTAAAACACACACACACCACACCTGATCCTTGCTGCTGCATAGTGTGATGGGAACCTGACACTGGTAATGAACACTGTACATATACACACTCTACAATCACTACTACAATCCTAAGTTCTGACTCAGTAATAGAATCTGAGACTGCAGGAGTTACCATTTCCAGAAAGGGTACATCTCAGTCCCTCCCCATGGGCCTATATATAGTTTTCTGACTGAATATACCAAATCCTTTCAATTCCACTTTCTACCTAATATGGTGCTGTTTCTATTTCTACATTTCCAGTCCCACATTCAACAGCAATCTGGATAATTGCTCTCCATTTTGGGGAGCGGAGGGAAGTTAACTGGTGGGAGGGAAGCAGCAGCAGCAGCATTTGCTTTCAGTCTTTCTCTCTTTGTGCTTCCACTCCCCAGACTATGGGGATATCCCATCCCAAACCCTATTGCTTGCA
Organism: Coturnix japonica; assembly: GCF_054131305.1. Taxonomy (NCBI): domain Eukaryota; kingdom Metazoa; phylum Chordata; class Aves; order Galliformes; family Phasianidae; genus Coturnix; species Coturnix japonica. The sequence goes on along the minus strand of NC_140673.1, from coordinate 6,264,294 downwards.
GCCTCTTTGCCTATTTCCAACGTGTTTTGAAACACTGAAGTCAAAAGATTAGAAATTAAGGTTACAAGCCAATCCACGAGCAGCCCTGCAGACTGTTTGGCACCTGGGACCAATACAGAAATTGGTATTAATATCACATTCCTTAGAGACTGCTTTTACAGCAGACTTTTATTTTAAGGCAATGTAATTAGTGCCACAAAGCGTGCACTCACATACTAATTTGTAGTTTTTAAAACAAAGCTACATTCAGACGGTGCTTGTATTTTGCACTCCAGCACCTCAAAGATGAGATTTTGTCACATCTAAAAACAACTATTACTGAGATAAAAAACAATCATGTTTTGCTATCAAAAAGCTGTTATGCTAAAGCTGTGCATAAGAAAAAATAGTCAGTTTTAAATTATAAAGCAACAGTTGCATTAGTGACTCCTTGTTGCCCCTAAATACTTGACCTGTGCCATAAGAACACAAACAGACCACCTTCAGTTGAACATTTTGCCCTGTTGAAACTGCTGTACCGCAAAGGGTGTTTCCAAATAGAAACTGAGTAAGTACAGTGCAACCTTGAGTTACTGCAGCCCCTAAATCTTATGAAGAGCCTCCTAAATAAAAGAAAACAAAACAGCATACCTTTCAGTTCTACAGCCTGTTACACAGACAGACAAGTTAACTACATAAATGAGACTCTGCTTAATGGATACCAACATCAAAAAGCAAACATCTTCATCCTTAAGAACTGCATCAACCTGGGCTGGACACGACCGTAGATTACCAGAACATTAGCTTGATTAGAGGACAAATCTGACAAAGATGTCTCAGCTACCACAATTAAGGCCTCTTAATAAATCAGATTCAAGTTTAACAGAGGTCTGATGAAAAACGTTGGTGGATGAGACATTCCAGAAGACAACTTGCAGGGCACAAAGTTTTAAATACAGTAGTAGAACAGAGCCATTTAACCAATAGCAGATATTAGTTTTACTACCTGTATATTCATTTAGTTCAAGTGGTGACTGGCATGCATCTTCCTCACCTAATGCCATACTGGGACAGCAGATTCTGTAGGCTGCCTGCTCTGTTCTTTACTAGGCTATAGAGTAATCCAAGCAGAAGACAATAATGGAACACCTACCCCTAAACAGGCCCAAGCAGACAGCCAGGACACAAAGATATTAAACAGGTGCATAAGCACCAAGTACAAAATGAGAACATCATTCAGCAGCATCTGCCACTTTCACTGAAAGAGGCTTTTCCAGCCTTTATGAGTCTAAGACCACCAAGTCCAACCCAAACTCATCCCCATCATGCCAACTGACCATGTCCCTCAACGCTCACTCCCAATATCCAACCTGAACATCCTCTGGCACAACATAAAACACTTTTCCTGTCAAACATGCCCACAGCCCCTATGCCAAAGGTGAAGGTAATTTTATTTATGTTTTAGTATAATCTAGTTATGACTTGGAATCACAGTTTGGGGCTTACGGCATTCCTATTGCTTCATTTAATCTCATTCAGAAAAGCAGTATGGGTAAGTTCTGTGTAACATTCAAGTCAAAGCTGAAACCAGAAGGATAATTTCAGTAACATCAGCTACATGTCTGACCCAGCACAAAGGAAACTTAAGTGGACAGAAAGAATGGAAAGAGAACTCACAGCCCAGCTAATTAAACAAGAGTCCATCAGCCCACGACAGCCTCTGGTCCCAACAGCCCAAAGGATGAAATTACATGAAAATTGATGCATAGAAATGAATGAGCCAGAAACTTGAGAAAGCCTTCCTATTCCCTAATCATAACCGTAGTTATCATTTACTTCCCAGCCCCAAGATCTCCATCATTCAAATCAACACTGAAGCCCACTTGGTGCCTGGAGTTATTACTATTCTGTTCACAGCAAACCAGCCAGGAAAACTGGCAGAGATATTGGACTTTAGGATCCCTCTGATACCGTGTATCCTGATTTTCAGGGAAAAAGAAAACTGAACATCTGTTGTAAACTGTTGCAAACAGATCTCCATTTCATCCTATGCCTCCCCTAGCAAAGGCAATCTGCTTTACAAAGCAAGCGTTCCAGTCCAAAATTAAGCACACCACTTTTCACAAAGAAATACCTTTAGATGCTTCTGAGACATGAGCTGCATACTAGAGGGCTCACAGTTTTGGTGGGGTTTTTGTTTTGCTGTTTGACTCTAGCAGTCACAATCAACTTACCACAACATTTTATAAGGTAGAGCTGGATCTGAACCAAGGCCATAGATGGAGAAGGACTCAGCAAGGTTTCAAGTCCATCTCTGCCAGACTTGCTAGAACTGAGAGACAATTTCTTCATGTGCACCTCCAGTGATGAAAGCAGCAGATCCAGAGCAGATCCCTGTCACCCTAAGATCAATACCATCAGGGCTCAGCAGTCCTGTTACAATGATATCACTCCTCGCCACTGTAGGAGTATGAGAACAGATGATATTGATCAAAAGCCCAGACTACTGAGTTGTTAGTAACAGCACATTCTCCCACCAAAAGCACAGGGTTTGGGGTTTGATCCCTTCTCCTGGAGATCTTCAGGATACACTGGCCGCTGTTGGAACACATCTTGGGTAACCTCACCTGCCACTGCTTCTCCTTCACACTTCAAATGTTTTCAAGTACAGCTCTGCTTAGGAGTCTATTTGCAACACAGACATAAGGCACAATAAGTCAGCTCTTCACCAGTTGATTACCTGCTTTTCCCTGTAACTGTTTCCCATCAGCAAGGGAACAAACAGAGAAGGACATTGTTGTTTACTGAAGTCTGCACTGCACAGACAAGGTGAGTCCTCAGCTCTGGGCAATTGTGAAGACACTATAGTACCAACCATGCTGCAGTCATACTCAGTATCCTTCTCACAGCCACAGTAGTCTTGAGCTTTATTCTGCTCTGTTTCAAAGACAGGTATAAAAAGGTACCAACTTGACTAAGTAATGTCATTAGACCTAGTTTCGGGCCCATTTCATGCTTACAAAAATCCTTTTATGTGTAATGAAATACCATCAGTTCTAATAGAAGCCACTTAGTAATACTCTCAATTCATTCTAAATTGAAACTGAGGAGGTTTGGTAGGTTCTCTCTGCTCCAACATCAAAACCAACAGAGCTACTTTCATGCCTTCTCATCACTAGATAAAATAAAATTATTCTTTTTTAAAACCCAACAGGAGAATATGCTGCACTATGAGACAGTGCCTCCTACAGTAGCTTAACTTCCATAATCAAGATCCCCTCTGTTTTGAGGGGAAGCAACTTTGAACATAATATCCTCTAAAAACAACCCAAAAATCTCTTCTAACTTTGTCTGTAAAATCATGTAGCTAGGGACGTACTATTCTACTAAATAAGTTTTATTCATACATGTATTCAGGGGAACCTAGTTTAATTAGCACTAATGATGAGAAAAATCTATAGGGAACTACTGAATTTTGCAAGCAACTGAACATAAAGCGTACTGATAAAAAGCCACTTTACTGCTAGCGATGCTCTTCTGCATGCTGAAGAGATGACGACAGTCCCAGGGTTTATATGGTAGATACACAGAAGTACAATGAGCCAAAGCAACTGCAAACAACTACCATGCAAGTTAATGAGGATTAGATTCAGTTTTTCCAAAGTCACCATTTTAAAATAAGCTAGGCTAGGGCAAACGTTAACTAAAAATCACCAACAATTAAATACAGCATGTTTCTAATGATGTTAGCTAAAACTGCAGCCAAATCATCGCTGTGCCTGCTGCAATATTTCAGGCGGCTTATCCAGATTTGAAAAGCAGGATCCTCAATTTTAACCAGGTTTGCTGGTACGCAAGAGTTTATTGACAGCTCTGGGGGTAGCACTGCACAGCCTCAGCATTCCAAAACATAAGAGTGGAAGAGATTTTAGGCCTCCACACACGCTTGCCACTCTCCTTTCAAGCTCGGGAAGTGTTTTCAGAAGGAAGCTCGCAGCCTCCTGCCAAGCTGCGTATGATGGAACAGGTTTGAGGGAGGAAACCTTACTCCACCCCACAGTCAAACTCAAGCCAGTTGGAAGGCTGTCTGTACATCCTACCAGTGCGATGCCATGAATTAGGAATAAGCTTCTGATAGCGATTGAAATTCCCTCTAAATATAGGGCCATCAAAAGCTTGCAAGCTTCCTTTCAAACCACCACATTTATTACCGTGCCAACAAAATTGTGTTTCTTCAAAACAGAGCATCGCAGCTGCAACAGATCAACAAATGCATCTGAAAAGAGCTCAGAACAGGAAGCATCCATCAGTACCGGGACTGTAATCAACGCAGCCCATCTACAGGCCTCCAGTTCCCCATTTCACCATCACGCCAAAGGCATTACTGCCTCCAGCTGACCACACTGCCAGATTCCCCATTTCCCTAATGAGGAGCTCAGATCAAACCGGCGCCCGGCCCATGCCAGGCACACGGCCTGCCAAACTATTAACCAGAGCCTCCGAATTCATCAGACTCCATTAGCTCTTCTGCCAGACGCCCTGCAGCAGAGCATCAGGAGGGACAGCTGGAGACAGTAACCTCTTCAGACACCTCGGCTGAATCCAACAGGCAGCGTGAGGCAGGGTACCAGCCTTCATAAATATCGTGTCCGCACGCCGCAGATGAGCCGTGTCGAGGAGCCAAAGAACAGGCTGGGACAATTAATTCTGATGGCCCTGCTGCCTGGCAATGATGGAAGGAGGTTAAAATGCCATTTGAAACATTTTCAGTCCACCTGCCAAATCTGTTTCAGGAAATTGCTTTGATAGCATTCCGAATCTCTTTCTTTGGTTAGTGTTTTGCATGCTGTTTCTTCAGGAAGAGGTTCTGAGGGATCTTCCTTGTTTGTCTCATAGAGAGAAACCTGCCCTGACTCCCACCACCATCATTTACATCAGTGTATACACACACTCATACTCAGCCCTGTAACCACACAAACACCAGTGTCACTTCACAGTTTATCCCACAAAACACCTAGGCAGCATATGGATCCAAAGCATCTCCATCCTACTTCTCAGTTCTTAGTACAGCCAACATTAATAACCATTAGCTCCAACCTCTTCTCCAAGCTGAGCTGCTGGGGGGGTGATTTCGTTTCTTTTCTCCCTCAGAACTATTCAAGCCCACACTACTCTGCATGCCAGCCCATCATTTAACAACCTCAACTCCCCCCTAAGCAAGCAAGGAAGAAAAACAAGAAATCCAAAGGCACACTAATTCTTTTCAGATAATGACCTGCTACCAAAGCGAGGCATTTCCAACAAATCCAGCTAGAAAATTAAAGAGCCCACTAATAAACTACTGAAATTCATGCCCTGTTAATGACAGGCTTTGTTTCCTCAAGCAGTCAGCTATGAAACTCACTGCATCAAAACTCAAAAATTAAAGAAAGCTATAAAATTGGGAATGGAGGAGGCAAGCTTGTGGAACTGCCTTTTGCCAATGCTGTCCTTATGTGTGTTCAGCAGATAAGGTGCTGTGAAACTACAGCTTTTGTTGTTTGTAAGTCCCAGGTCTGAGGTCAAAGCACCACACTACAGACTAATGATGGCATTTATGTGAATAGGAGGAGAAACAGAAGCTTCACAGGAAAGTATTTTGTCCTGATCAAGAAAAGAAGGGTGAACACAGGGATGCAATACGACTTCCACACACTACTCAGGTATCTGTCTCAGAAGACATTCTTGATGCTACTGCATTCATTCTCAATTCCTGCAGCTCTACAAAGTCATGCTTTGAGAAGCCCAGCCTTGTTAGGGTAAATACTCATGCTTAAATTGACATCTAAATACATAGGAAGTGCATTTCAGTTTGCACAGTGGCAAAGCCACGTGAGGATATTGTTTCTTCTTGAACCATAAGGCCAGAGGAAGATGCTCAGCAGGAAGTTGGAAGCAGAACCTGGAATTTAAATACAAGCTGACTGTGTGCATTCAGCACAAACATACAGAATGCAGACCTGGAAACAGGGAGATTCAAAAACCTCATTAAATGGCATTTAGGTCCAAGCTGCTTTACCGAGCGATAGAATAGAAAGTAATTCAGGTTGGAAAGAACCTTGCAAGGTATTGAGTCCGACACCCTACCCAAAGCATGATCAGCTCTTCTGCTAGTGCTTCCAAGGCAGGAGGAAACTGATTCCCAAACTGATCAAGGACTCTTCAATACTTTTTACAGACTATTTATAAAAATTCATACAATTTGATTTAAATTACAAAACCCATCTAATTATCTGTAGTTGTAGACAGCTTTGAAGTACTAAAAGCTTAATGGGAAAAAGATCTTCTTACTACCAGATAGTCTGAAATTACCAGAGGAAAAAAAATAAGGTCCCACTGGTGGCTATGAAAGTTTCATTCATTAGCTTCCCAATTCCTAATTATGTAAATGCTAACCCTAAAAGCAAATTCACACGTAGATGCAAGAATATATCGCTGCAATGCCAACACAGCCACCAGAAGGTGTGTATTTCTGGTCAGGGCTGGAGAGGTTCTCACAGTTCCTTTTGGTCCTACTGCTCTGGACTAGGAGGGTTACAGTATGGAGCTGAGATGGCCTCAAAGTCAAAGTTGCACGCTGACATCTGTATAACCTTTCTGCTGGTTACACATCATAGTGAGCTTCTGCTCCAGGGATCCAGACCACAATTATGTACTAAGAAATGCATTAGTTTTGCACTCAAGAGAAAAAGTAATGGAAAGGCTCAGTATTTTGCCCAGCTCTAAGTAAACAAAATTCCATTTCGGCCCCAGACAACCTCTGGTGTATAGGCCAAAACCTCATGTGAATCAAGGTAACAGAGCCAGAGGAGAAGCACAAACTTCGAAGAGGTTCAGGGCTTTCCACTTCAAGCATCCTCTGCTATTCTGCACTTAAAGTCGCTTCACCCGACCATTTCTCCTCCATCCAGTTATGGAGAACAATCCAAGGAAGACAAATCCATCCACAGTTTAGAACTGCCACCTTTAAATAAGGGTCCATTTTATAAACGATCGCTTTAAGAAAAGGCCATAAGAAAAACTCAGCCCTACTCGTTTCTCACCTTCTCAAGCAGCAGCATCCATTCCACTCTGAAACGTAGTCCTGCGAAGGATAAACCCACATGCACGTTTCTGTCATTCATCTCTACCACCAACACAGAAGCATCACCAGTTTAATAAAACGGCTCATCTAACCCCTGCCAGCCCAGAGCATTAAAAAGCGAAGGGGCTGGGAGGTGAAGAAAAAAAATAACACTTGTGTTAGATAGAACTAAAAGGCATCTTATTAAGTACGGAACTCAATATATATGAACAAGTAATAGTAGACCAAAGGAAAAAGGGGAACAGAAAAATGAAACAGCTCAGTGAATCGATGGAAAACATGCTCCTAATGGGCTTTTTTTTTCCTTTTAATCTCACCTTTGAGGAAAGAATTTCAGGTCATGTTACTGAAAGGGTCAACTCAAACAAAAGCCCAACTTTGAAACAGTGGCTTAATTGTACGGTGTGAGTGCAAGGAAAGCCTCTTCATATCCTGCACTTGGCTTAGAGGAAAGAGAATAAAAAGCAAGTAATAAAAGAAATAAATCCAAAAAATGAACAAAGGACTCCAAAAGGTAAAAGCTCTCATTTGATTAGCAAGGTATCAGCAGCCAAAACCAATTTATTTTATTATTATTTTTTTAATGAAGTAAATCACTAAGTCACTGGGCAAATAGAGCTCTGGCTATCCAAACCTCCTCCCACGTCATTTCAAGACCTTGCAGAGAAGTGGTAAACTAACCCAGAAGAATTTGCAGTCTGAGCCAATTAGAAAAACCCACACGGCATTTGCCCAAAAAAAACCTCTGAGGGCTTCTAGGACAGAAGTCAGCCATGTTTGCACCCAACCTGGGAACTCCCAGCAGGGAGTAGCGATGTGCAGCCTCAGGCAGACATCATCCCACTGCAGCCTTGTAGTTCTCTATTCGGTTTCTTGAAACATGAAAGACTGCCACGTTATACTCTGAAGGCCTCTGACAGCGCTAAAGCAATTTTCTACATAAATCATTGTAATGCTAACGCTGCAGTTTACAGTCTCATCTTTAAAAGAAAGCCTTCTACTATTTACTGCCTCAGTAAGTGGAGAGAGGAAAAGTTAAGCTCTGACGACTGCTCTGTCTGGTGGCATAATGAATGGAAAATTTATTCCTTGGCCCAATTCTAGCTAAACTTAACATACTCGTGAAAGCCATGTAAATACTTTGTCCTCAGAGAACTGAGTGCATAAAAATACATTTAGCATACTGAGCTACACGTATGCTCCAATTGCAAAGCAGGCATGTTGAAAGTGCCCCAAAAGCGAAACTGAACAACCGGTCAGTGTAAACCCTTACATGTATTTTCACCGAATATCTTTTGTTCAGCTTTTGCTCAATGCAAATAAGGGGGGAAAAAAGGATGTGTTGTGTTTTCATGCACGAGCATCTTTTCTAAGCAAAGTGAGGAAGATCACCCAGGCTGGGCTCACCATCTGGCTGCGTGCACCTTATTAAATCAGTGTTAATGTGTGATGGACGATGCAGCAGAGGGAGCACAGCCCCTGCCCAGCTCCCAGCACCGCAACCGGCGGCTGCCACCGTGTGGATGCTGCCCAGGGACAGCAGGATTGCAGAGCAAGGAGGAAGAGTTCCCAGGGTACGCTCAGTGCTGGGGAAAGCTACACTGGAAAGCAGAGCTTGTCGTGTCCTGGAGGGCAGCAGCAGCTTCATGCCTCACCAAAATGCTTCTAGGTAATGCAACATGCCCAGGGTTGTTCATCAGCTTTTATTAGCCCTCAAGAAGTTCAGGCATTCATAAATATGCTTGTGGCAAGTGGCTCAGGAGACTGCTGCTCAGCTTTGGGGGTTTTCAGTCGGCTTATATACAGCCTTTAATTACACTTTTCATCCCGTTCCCATAAATCCGGTTTTATTTCCCTTCTAAACAAACAAACAAGAGGTTGCTGATAACGAACATGTTTCCATCAACCTCCCTTTGCACACAGAGCTAATATATCTTATCAACTCTCTGTTAAAGAGAACAGAGTTCTCCAAGTCCAGTGTATTAAATGCTAAGGAGTTACAGCAATGCAAACCAGGCACCTTTGCATTCTGTTGGTTCATACCATCATTTTATTAAGAAAACCTCAAGCTAAACTGCACACACAGGAACTGAACTTCAGGTCAATCCCACGTTCCACTTTTAAATATACTTGAAATATCCCTTAAAAATACCACCGGGTTGCTTTTGGGTTGTTTCTCTATTTTTTGGTTATTGGGTTTTTTGTTTCCTTGTTTGGAGGGGTGAATTGATGAGGATTACCTACTGATAAGTCATTTTTGCTTTGTATTTAAATGCACTTGTGTCAACAGCAGCAGCTAAGCAGTAAGACTTCTCTTTTTGACTTTTATTTCATTGATGCTTCTGACCTACTAATTTGGCTGAAGAGCAGTGGTGAACAACTGAACATGTTGGCCAGCAAATAGTACATATAAACTCTCGATTAACCAGTTCAAACTTGGAAGGAACTGTCTGGATAGCCAGAAGCAAACTGGAGTTGCAGTGGAAGCACATTTGGCAGCATTGTTTTTACCAAGGCACTTAAGGACACACTCAAATGCAAAATGTCTTAAGTCAGCCCACACACTGAAACCCCTAAACATCCCTTAAATGCTTTGATAAAAAGAAAGGCTTAAGCAAGGGAGAAACACAAAGGTGGAAGCCACACTCTTGGGGGCTTAAATGTGTTGCAAATTAGGTAACTACAGATTCTAGCGCTAGCTTGGATGGAGGCCTTACTCTATCTTCATTTTTAACAACAGTAAAATACCATTCAAATGTATATTTCACCCAAGAATTATAATACCTTCAAAACCGGAGCGAGATTTACTGCCCTTCCAGTATTTTCTAACCAAATACCACAAAAATGCTGTTCTTGCAGAATGTGAAGGAGAAGAAAGGGCAAAGGAGAAAAATCCAATCCATGCTGAAGTTGGTAGCTGAGGAAGTTTGTCTATGTTGCAGTGAGATTCCCATCTGCATTTCATTGCAGCCAGCACGAACCCAATCAGCACAGGTTAAATACACGTCAGATCAGTGATTATTGTGTTCTGACCTCTGTGACTAAGTCGGACATTATACATTCCTGCTACATATTGCAGCAGTTAAGGGATCAATGCTGCTTTAAAAGAAAATATGTATTTTATGCTACACATGCCTTGGCTTCTCCACATAACACATTTCTTGTGGTCTTTCAAGAAACAGTCAAGCTGTTCTGTCACTGTCTGGATGGTTCTGTCATACAGCACTAGACCAAGGCTCAAAGTCTGAGTTCAATTCATCATGCTATTGTAGCATTACTTTCAAGACCCCAGGTATGGCCACTTTGGAATTCACGCTCCCTTCCTATAAATTAGGGATGATGCTACTTCTACAAATGCATTTAAATCTGTTAAATGTGTCCCTAAGAATCTTGTGTGTACTGCACGTATGCCATACAGGGAAAAAAAATCCCAATTAGCACGTTGCATCATCTTTCCCAACACCACCAACAGCTCTAACCAAGTTACCACAGACTAATTAAATCCCCCAGGGAATGCTTCCACAGCTGCTGAAGTCAGTTTAAAGTATGGCCTGCTGGCAGGTCGCAGCTTTTCCCTATCCCGTGTGCTTTCTCAGGCTTGATCCCTAAGGGAGCTTGGTTCGTGGCATGAAACTAGAAGAAACTGATTCTGTTGAAAGACATTTCACAGAATCACAGAATTGTAGGGGTTGGAAGGGACCTCTAGAGATCATCGAGTCCAACCCCCCTGCCAAAGCAGGCTCCCTACACCAGCTCATATGTCTAAACAAGTCCATTGCAAGCTCAGACCTTAGTGGTGCAGAAGACATGATCATCCCACGTGGCAGAGGGGTGCAGAGTTGTTGTTGGCACAAAGAGAATTATTATGCTGATTTTACCACAACCACCCCCTCACCAGTTTAAGCACGACAGAAAGAGCTTCCAACACTTAGCAGAGGTCAAGCAATCGCAGTCACCAACAACTTAGCTATTTAATATTTGCCATTACAACTGGCTCCACAAACAAGATTTAATAACACCACAGATTCCTAACATTACCAGCATCAGGAAAAATGGCTTAAAATGCTAGATCTCCATTATTTTTAATGCAACTTCACCATGAAGAGGATCGAGCCTACAACAAAACCTTCATGTCTTACTAGAAAGGCTTCTCAAAGATTCCACACTTGGTTCTGATCTATATCAGCTGGCAGAAAAGGTACTACTGTGACTCTTAAGCACATTCACAGACCGATGATAACCACACGTTCATCACAAAATTATTTTGGTGTAGCTAAAGCATTACACATGTATTAAACAAGTTATGATATGTACAAGCAATGAGCTCTGCCTCAGCAGCCTGTATCACCATGAAACGCACTGCTAGAGCCACCAAATTTCTCACCTGGAGACTATGCTGGAGCCATTGTAGAGGTCACTAGCATAGGACAGCGTTGCCAGGGGCCGGACAGAATTGTAGCGTGTGAACTTGGATAGACACTCCTGAAACTCATCCAGCTGGCTTGTGGTTCTGCTGTCATCTAGGGAGAGGTGGAAGAGTTGCAGAGGGTGAAAAATGAATAAGAAAGTAAATAAACACAACGGCAAACATGACGCGTGTCTTCATGTGTTACCACCTCTGCTTGCTATTTGGGGAGGATTCTTGGTCAAAAATAGGTTCTCTCTTTCATCTTTTTGGCATTCCCTCAAGGCAGCAGGATTTTCAGAGCATAAATTAAGTCCTTCCAATGAACCTACTGCATTGAGAATCTGCCTAGAGATCATAAATACGCTTTCCTGATAGATGAGCTCACTTATTTTAGTCAAATTCAAAGCCTACGGGCCATAAGGTTTATTAACAGAAAAGCCTTAAGCACATCAAATTGCACTGTAAAGAATGTCTAGCATTCTATGGAAGTGAAAAATATATTCCTTTCCCCCAGAACTATACTTCAGGTACAATATGCCTACATTTGGTGTCAATTACACTCAAAAAACTTGTAGCAAGAAGTATTTCTCTTGTTACTCCAAAAGCAACAGAGCTGAGGGAGAGCTGTTTCACGGCTAGAGAAAGGAGACAAGCATGAAACCAAAAGACTCCATGTGCTGTAAGTTTTGTGAAATTATGACCTTCAGCAGACAAGATGAAATTCAGCCAGCGTGAATAATAATGATGAATATTCTGTGGAAAATGGAACAGTTCGCTACAAACGTTAAAAGTAAATTACAGTACAGAGGGCTAAAAATGATTCCCTGAAACCTCACGAGTCTTAACTTTCTTCGGTACTAAAGGAATTTTATTTCAACCATTTCAAAATTTAGAGTTTTCTATATAAGGAAGAATTCCTAACTTACAGCCATGCCTCATGGACGAGCCAGCTTTCCTAATGTGATCAAGCAACGGCAGTCAAACATCAGGCAGAGCCCTCAGGCTTTGTAGCAACCCCCAGAATCTGCAGCAATTCCCCCTTGCCTTCCTTGCAGCTCTGACATGCAGCACCCTGGATTGCAGGTAGTCCAGTATGCAAGTCACATTACTGAATACTTTGCCTTTTATTAAACCACAGCACCCACTGCAGCAGCAGAAAGGTACACATCATTTGCCTGTGCAGCCGAGGTCGCTAATTTACGCCACAGTTAAGCTTCCCTTATCAATAGCGTAAGAAAGTGATATAACTCAACTTACTGGAAGTCTTTGGAAACACTGGGGTGAAAAAAGGAGAAAAATTGCAATAGTTATTTCTAACATTTCTGCACCATGGTAATTCCTTGCCATCAGAAATTATCTTGCTTTGTAACCATAGGGCATTTTGAAGTGTCCCCTGCAAGCTGTTTCATGTTTGATTGCATAAAGAAATAGCAAAGTTCAGTAATAAGCGTGTTTTAGGGTACAGCCATGGGTACATTACTCATGTCAGATAGATCAGAATGAACAAAGCACTGCTTTAAATTAAACCCTCAGCACCTGACCACTAAAGAAAACAACTCGAGAGGCAGCACATAAACATCAGTAAGTATTTTTCAAAGACCGATTCCTCCTTTGACACTTTAATAGGAGCAAATAGCTGCTGCTCTTCCATTTCCCTCATTTAGAGATCAAGCACACAGTCCTCCTGTAATTTATTCTGCATCTATGTCTGCAAAACGGGATGTTATTTCTCAAGACATTTTCCTCGTCAAAGCACGAGGCCATTTCATAATTCCAGCTGTATTACTGCTCTGCTCCTTACTAGAAGATTTTCAGGCATCTCTTGCAAATAAACCCCTTATATCCATATTAAATCCTATTTAAAATGTGTCAAAAAGCAGGAATGACTTTGAAGAGAAGAAAATCTAATTAAGCATTACAGGTTATCCCTTATTTAGGGCAAAAACAGCCGTATCAAATCCTCTACTTTTGGTGCAGCTGACATACACATAAACAAAATGCACAATTGCACCGCATTCATATTTATAGTTCCAATTATGAAGAAAAATGTCTTCAACAAGGGAATGCTGGGAAAAGTCCAATTTGTTATCCTTAGCTAATAAACGTATTATTTTAACAAAAACACAGCTCCGTATCACCAAGATAGCACACATGGAAATATCTGTGCATGATCTGTGAAGTACTGCAGCCTGCAGAACATTGCAAGCACCTCACAGGAGTTTGGCTGGTCACACACAACTACCTTCTGCCATCATCTTGCAGCCCATCATGCCACAAATTGTTAGAACTATGGTGCTGCACATCTCTTGCCTGCCACAGCCCATTGCACTAAACTTTTTTTCCCCAAAGCTTGCTTGTTCCCCATGAGAGCCAGAGAGCGACCTTCCTCTCCCTTAAGAGGCATCCGTTTGACCTGTTCGCTTCCAAAGAGAATATCGTTATATAATTAAGAACCATCCATCCACCATGTAACAATTACTCTAGCTGCTGCCACACTGTTACTCAATTATGAATGAGGCAATCCAGGCAATTGTGAAAACAGCTTCTAATTCTACAAAACAAGTCTTAAATCTAAGGTGTGCCCCATGGGATAATGACGCTGCTGCACACTCAGCTTCTGTACTTGAAGCCATTTGTTAACCAAGACTCACAATCAGGACAACAAAGGATAACCTCCAAGTGTTGTACCGCACATTAAATATAGTAACATTTATCAACTTGTTTTCACCTCTTTAGTATTTTGATAAGTGTTTTAATGACTGTGCTTTTTCCACATCTAGAAGAAAGACTACCCAGCCACCGCAGCTTCAGAACAAAGATTAGAGAAAAACTATTTAGTGGTTACGACCTTCATAGTACAGCATTACAGAGCAACATATGTGGCGCTCTGAAACAATAGTATTATACTTTATAAGCTTAAAAACCTCAAAGACTGGTCATGAAAAATCCACACAAGGTGACTTGAAGAAATATATGCATATGTATAGCAGTGTTTCTCAAGGCAGGGAAAAACAAAGGCTTGTCTCTTAAAAGTGAAGCTTTCCTGAGAAGCGGGACTGTGAGAAGTAAATGATGTCAAAAGCTGAACAGCAAGCAGGAGGAACTCACCTGAGACACGTGTCATCCTTGTGGAAAAATAGCACTGCTCCAGGTCCTCAAAGTGAGCTGTGAGCCGCTTCCGTCGTGAGGCGAGCGTGCTGTTATACCACGGCTGCTTTTTGGCCTGAATGGAGAAAATGCTTCTTGAGAGAGGAAAAGACAAGCCTGGGCTTTATTTCAATAGATTCTAAGAAACTGAAATACAATTTATCCACTGTATCTGGTGAGTCAGAATTTCACAGCGACAATGAAGAATATCATGTTACTATCCACTCATGACTAGGGCCTTGCATTGCACCTTCTAACCTAAGAAGCAAAAAGAGCTGCTTTTAGATAGCAGTCTTCTCAATCTCTGCAAGCTCAGCTTTACACACAGAACAGATGGCAGCAACCCATGGGGAGCCATGTATCACACTGGTGCAGATAGATAGCAGAGGCCCAATATACAGCCTTTCAACTTCCCAAATCAAATGGACTGTACAAGAATCACTTCCTAGATCTCTAGCAAACCACTCATAAAGAGTAGGGGCTGTTTAAGGAGTCAGTGAATTATTCCTTCTGAAGTAACTCAGTACCTATAAAAGTAAACAAGTGAGGAAAGAAGCAGGAATACACTAAGAGACTAAGTTCAAAGGTTAATTGAAAATAAGTCCATGAAACACAAAAAACCATCACTTCCCAACCCACACAGGCATCAATGCTGAGGGAGAAGGACTGAAACTACATAAGCAAGCTCTCTCTTAGAAAACAAAGTACTTCTTGTTTCAATCACTAGCGAAAGGAACAAATTATTGCACAAGGAGCATGAAGAGCATCTCGCTTCTGTTTGTGTTTCAAAAGTCTCACACATCACTCAGAGATAATGGGGGAATTTTAAAAGAACCAACAGGCTCCGCAATGAACATTTCTTAGGGCACAATACTCCTGAACACACACAAGGTGTATAACGCCTCTCAAGTACTAACAAAACCCACATGCCACGAAGAACACAGGTTCAACTCCCCCTCAAATCATGAGGCAGAATGGGGCTGCTCTCATTGCAAATGTCAAGAAGCCAACAAGACTAAACAAAGTTTAGAGCCTACTTTGAGATTCTGCTTGTAACTGTACAAACAGTAACTTAACGCTCAAGGGAAGAAACATACCCCGAGCAATGAAACTTCCAGATGCCACTTCCTGTGCGAGGCCCCTGGCTATGTGCTGACATTGCGACTCATAGCTCGACAGCTTGTTTCATCTTGAAAGCGGCTCCAATCTCAGAACACATCTCCAGTGCTGGAAAGCACTCCTACCTCAACAACTTTTGAATACAATTTTCAAAAGCTTCACAGCTTAAAGAGAGAGGTGATGGAACATTTTACAGCACCACTCCCCTAATTTTGCACCCCAGCCTCTCTCCACACATCAGAAGTGATGAGGGCTCAAAGTGACTCAAGCACCAAGGAGCAATCACTTGTTAAGACAAACAAACCTGTGACACAATGAGGGATACAAGTCATGCCTGGCTCTGATCTGCTGGTTGTGTCTAGTCCACGTGGAGGTAAGCATCAGTGATTTGAAGTACAATACATCAGCAGAGGACAACTCCTCCCTCCATGCAGCCTCAGACTGGCACCTGGTGACCCAGCTGTGCTGGGAACTGGACTGCACCTTGTGCTAAGCCTCAGCAGCAAGAGGTTTAAAGCTGCTTGAGTTTTTAATCAAAACATTTACTGAGCTTCTAAGCAGATAAGACTGCTTGATGGCTAGTTGTTAAGCAACACTAGGAAACAGAAGTGGAAAAAATAAGGCTATAGGAGAGAAAACACACCCAAGTACTTTTCATTCAACCGCTCACTATAATATGGAAATGCTATCAGTGTTGTTCCAGTTGAGAACGATAGTTAGGGTTACTCTTAGCAAGAATTATTCTTCTGTCTGAAGTCCAGTAGGTGCCCTAAAGAGTCCTCTCAAACAACTGTGGGAAACCTTCACAGCTGCTCACAAGCTCCTCATTTCCAGCAGAAAAGCCAAATGCTGTAACTAAACACTACCTGCAGAACTCCCCAGAGCCTATGTAACTTGTCCACTGTTTTCTACTGAAGCTCAGCCTCTGCAAGAAAATTGTCCTATGGCTCAGGGCACATGAATTCTTCCTTAAGAACACATTTGCAAGCAGTGCAAAAAGTAATCGCACTGTGAAAGCAAGCTATGCTGTCCCTTCTAGTTTAGTTACACACTGCCAGCTGTAAAAATCTATGATTTCTGTTGTGACTGACAATTTAAAGTGTGCAACTGCATTTAAATTCTTAGAAATGTTCTTACTGTAGAAAAACTTTTAGCTGTGAAGTCGTGTTGAAATGAGACTACCCTTTGAATGAAATGTTTAAGACTCCTCTCTCCGCTCTCCATCCAAACATGCATTAAAGTTTGATTAGTAAATTTGCACTAGAGAGTATAGAACCTGCACTGTCAAGGACAAAGAAATTGGATTGGAGGACAAAAAGAATAATCTCAAACAAATCTGACTGTCATACAGTCTGACTAGAAAATCTAGGTTGTTTGTTCTGTGCAGTACAGCTATGGTGTTTTTTTTCCCCATTTCAAAGGAAAAATTAAAGTACCAAGACAAGCAACGTCAGTAGGGAACAAACACGATACCGTATCAGTCCTGAACTTAAAATCCCCATGAACATTTCATGTGCCCTTTACAGTAAGGTAGAGCTGCAACATTTTGCTTAAGCAAAAACCCCACAGACTGCAGCAGAAGGAATAACAAGCTTTCTTATACAGATGGAGAAAAATTTCTCATTACTAATAAGTTATACAGTTGCAAACAGTGATCTGCATATGCACTCAAGCTCAAAACGTAGGTGCTTTTTCTTGATGTCAGTTACTTGATCAAATAAAATCCAGCAGCACTTCTACCAGTTCATTTGCCAGTTCCTGAATATCTCTAGTGGCAGCACACAACAGAGCTCCTAAGACACAAGTTAACACGTAAACAACAGCCTACCTAAATAAAGGCTCATCTCTACAATCAAAACTCTCCTGACGCAGTGAGCTGGATACCAGTGTCATCTTTATACTTCAGATGAACCACTCAGAGCTGCAAGACCACAGCAGCACTCTATTTGTCATTTGCGAAGCTGTGTGGATCAGACCGAGTTTGGAGGCTGCCTGCCAAACGGCCTCACTGTATGCTGAACCTTTTGCCCTCTACAGTATGAATTCTTACTACAGTTTGTAAGGCCCTAACAATGATAAACTAGAGGGCAACTGCATATCTGGAAAATGAATGTTCTTGTTTTAGAAGTCAGACTTGATCCAACTCTATGTAATTCAATGCAGAGCGTCAGGGATTTACTTCTCTTCTAAAACACTGCTGACTTGGGAGAAGAGATGAAAAGCAGAAAATATCCTCTCTGCCCTGGAAGACTCAGCTTTGGGAATTAAGTCACACATCTAATAAGTTACACTTATTTTCTTTGCTTGCATCACTATGAATATTCACAACTACGCACAGTCATTCTTACCGCTATAGTCTCAGCTCAAGTTTGACGACATAACCAGTAAAAGCAAGAGGCCAGTTGACTGGCAACCTAGCCTGTGTTGTACTTAATCTCTCCCCAGTCTCCACATCCACTGCTCCTCTCCCCTCGTGCACAGACACGTGTATTACCTTACCTGAGAACTGCCACTGAAGCCTGGAGGCTGGCTGTACTCCGTGGAGTCAATAATACTACTGCAAAAACAAAAGAAACAGTCTGTGTAAATCACTGTACAACCAACCTTCCTCATTTCCAACCTCTACTACCCTCCCCTATCCCTTTACATCCTGTAGCATACTTTACCTTTGGAACCCATTTTACAGATAGGGAACACAAGGCTGTTTTTTATTTGGGGATTTGGGAGTGACGTGGGGTTGCAATGTCTCGAACAGAATGCTGATCATCCCTGTGCGTACAATACATTCATTTCCTGTCGCACACAATTTAGTGTAGTACAATCTAATAATTCCTAATTAGAATGCAAATGCATATCTTTTGCATGAAACATGCATTCTGATAACTAACATGCTACCATCGGTTTTCAATTCCTTTAGGAGAAGTTTAAATCAGTAGCATTTGAAACAGCAGGACGAAGAAAAAGCTAAAGGAACCAGCTTAAGAAAGACAAGTGTTCCAGACACCTCACAGAACAGACACCAGCAATGAAATACAGAACTGAACTGAAATACCAAAGGCCAAGAGTGCTAGTACTAGGAACTGACACGCTACATATAGGCTTCATAGTCAGTATTTATAATGACCCAGCGAATCTAAATCACTGCTTTTAAAATGTAACATATACATGCCAACTCCAAATGTTCCAATATCAAAAATGCAAAGGTATCTGACAGTGCTAAAAAGAAGGTGGTAAGTACACTCTCATTTATGGGCCAAATATAAGTGAAGCGCCGGAGCCAGCTTAAAGCACACCTATTCAAAAATGTTACATGCACAACACCGTTTCATTAATTACAAAGAACACCTTCCACAAATCACCATTATTTGTCTCTGAAAAAATCTTTTTTCTCTAATGCTTCTGCTGTGTCATTTCATTTGATTTGGACAGAAGCTGTGCTCGTTATTCTCAGCTTTACTTCCAAGTTAACCCTAGATTTAAGCACTGCCTGGGAGGAGCTGCCAGAACATTTCCATAGGCCATGGTTTTGGAAGGGGTTGTATGTAGTGATGTTTAGGTAATGGCTGCCAGAACAGATGGGCAGACATGACATTCTTGGTCATGAATTGAGTGGTCTGGCTGAAACACCAGTCAGGATGAAATAGTGATACTAATGCTTAAATATTTCTCTGGATGCTTTAAAGCTCTCCTTTAAAGCATCTCCTGGAAGTGGAAGGAAGCAGAAACAGATGAGAGATGATTTTAAAGTATCGCTAGTGGCTAACTGGCAAGGTGAGATTGATTGGAGCTCTGTTACAAGCAAGACTAAAGCTGCAAACAAAGAAAATCTAAGGGATAGAAATCATTATTTGCTGCTAGCTATTGCAAAGGAGAAATTGCAGAGCTGTTTCAAGCATGGTCAGGGACAATGAACTTTAATTTAGGACGTGGCCACATGAAATAATGAAACACATACAGTAGATCCTGCCAGGAACAGCATGAATAAGACACTCGGCTGGAAAGCAATGAAAAAGTACTCCACTCTGAGACAGGTAAAGCAGCAATTAACAGCAAAACACACGGACTTAGGGTGTCTAGTCTCGTTCTGCTGCAGGTTGTCTGGTGATGTAAAGCCTTCAGGAGTGCAGACGTCATTTCCCCAACCAGAATACAAATTCAAAGCTGTATCTGCATGGTGCCTGAAGCCGAGTTAAGCTGGCATATGTTTGCATGTTTTCCATTTAAAAAAACAGGAAGCAAATAATCAGAAAAATCCAAGTTTCCTCTGAACTCCTTTTAAGAAGCTGTAGCAGGAGGCTCAATTAGGAAATCCAGCTACACTAAAACGACATACTTAAAAAGCTGGAATGAGAAGAACGACACAGTAACCCATGCCTGTAAATCACATTTGTTATATTCTTATGAGATGGTAAGAGCAAATGCAGGGGGAGGAGATGAGGATTTTGTTAACTGAGGCCGAGTTACCAGGCAACTAATTTTTTCTTTTTCCTTTATTTTTTTAAACATCAGAATCTCTCCCCAGAAACACCTATTAGAGTGATGGTTTGTTATTGCTATTACTGTCTGAATACCTAGCCACAGAGAAGCTGCTGCTTCTATCTCCTGTTTGCACCATCTATCCATAGCAAAAATAGCACACGAGCCTGTTCTGATAAAACCCAGAACTATTTGTTCTTTCCCCTATTCTTCCCATCTTGTTCTCTATTAGTATACAAAGGCAGCAATCTGCAGTCCTGTAAACAAGTGGCACGCTATTACTCAATTGAATATTTCCTCACGTCCTGTACAAGCATAAAAGAGAAAAACACTTGTTTCTTCAAGCAGAGAGCATTCTGAACATGGTAGTTGTATTTGTTTTCTTGCTAAGGGATTCAGAAAGGGAGATGGGGGGAGGCACAGTAATTTCACATTCTGATGTTGTGGATGCATGAAAAAAAAGCAAGAAACAATGAAAAGAATTAATGAAGCAAGGCTGTAATTTAGAGCAAGTAGTTGAATAAGGGCAAGTCACTGGAGACCAGATAAAACTCTGAATTCCAGAGAACCATATTCTTGAACTTTAAATTCAAAGGCTTATAGAGATTTTTTTACTTGTACTTTTTTTAATCTCAGCAGGGTTCCATGATAGCCTTGTGCTATTTATGAGTCATGGTAGTAAGTTTATATTATTGGATTTCATTGCCAAGGTGTTTAGCATGTTAACAAGTTACATTCCAATTTAATATACCGCTTTAATTCAGGGGAAGTGTAAAAAGCCTCTGCCAGTTTAACATCATTTTAATGTATAAGTGAAACTGCCTCCAAAATATTTTATATTTCATCCTTTCTGATTCAGAGCATCATCAATAAAAACCACTTGGAAGATTAAATACATCAGCTACCACAGAAGGAAACACCTGCAGATTTTAAATCTCCTATCAGTTGTCCTGCACCACTCTCTCCAAGGAGGAATCACAGCTAATTTGGGAGATACTCCACAAAACTTATACTTAACGTTAGGAAAAATTTCAAGCGTTAAAAGTTTCTGGAATAAGAGTTCGTGTAATTGAAGCCAATTCAATTATCTGTATTACATAAACCACTGTCAGGATCAAGGAGGGATGGAAGTCACAAGAGCCAGGTAACAAGGGATGCTTGTTCAGACGCTGCCTTCACCTACCATTTCCTCTTGCACTACTCACAACTACCTCTTAATGTAGCAATGCCATCAAGAAACAGAAAAGCAGTCAGCAATCCCACGTAGTACAGAAAGACAGTGTATACTCTGTGTTATATATCACAGTCCTGGTATTACATTGTACAAGAGGGGAAGGAAATAAAGGTTCAGACTCAGCCAAGATGGAACTGAAGAAACATAAGTAAGAAACCAATCCCATGGCCTCAGCAACTGCAATGGTCTAGCTGCCTACCACCATCTCCCAGCAGAACACAGTTGAAACTCCCTGAACAATTCTGGACACTGTCTTACATCTTCAAAAGCAAGGACAGAGAATAATTGACCCTAGCACATGAAATAAGGAGGCATAAGAAATACTAAGAAATTCTCAGTAGACTGAAACCAGTGTAGGTCACACGCAGCAGATTCTTAAACCCTCTCATAAAAACTCTTGGGCTTAAAATGTTATTTGAGATTTCAATAGATAAAGTTATCTGGGAGTTTGCTTGTTAACTTGCCCCAAGTAACAAAGATGCATTTCTACTCGTAAACACAATCTTCTCAGAAAAAAAAAGATTTCTACGCCTGAAGGCACTCAATGTGTGAGGAACAAATTCAGCCCAGCCCTTGCTGAAGTTATCCCCAAGCAGCAGTAACATGAAACAAACCACAAGCAATCTGTTTAATAGCCAATAAGCAGAAAAAACTAGCAGAACCTGACAAAAATCTCATCAGCTTCACAAAACTGCTGCTTAGCAGAGCAGCAATAACCCACACAGAAAACACACCTACACCCAAATCTAGGCAAGCAGCGAAGGACAAAGCAACAAAGGCTGCTCCTGTCCATCTCTACTATATTCCTTTCCATCGGAGCCAACTAGAACTTCCTAGAAATCCTAGTGATTCTTTTCTCTGGGTCCAAAAATAGCAACTTAGAACAAAATTCCCAGCCACTAGTGCTGTGCTCCATACCAACGCATTGTTTCTACATCTCTCCAGCAGAGGAAATCTGATCGTTCCTGTCTAGCTGGCTTCTGAGCTACCAGGTTTGGAGCTGATAATTGTAGTAATTGTACCAAGAAACTTCTGTGGCAGAAATCAACTGCTTATAGAACTCGTACTATCAGGAAAATACACTTGGGAGAGGTAGGAGAGATGACCAATTAATAAAACAATTTGGCCCTGTGAAATCAGAGCTTTCTTCCAGCTGAAAAAAATATGGCTATAAAGAACCAGAGCTCTTCAAACCTTGGCACTCGCAACTTGGATGTAAGAAGCATCTGCAATTTTGTCATCAAGAAACCAGACTATGCAATATTCCAGACTAAAATCCACATTGAAAATATGTTATTAGAAAGGCATTTCATTAAATCAAAGCAGACAGTAGATAAACTCAATCAACACTATGTATGTTTCACAGCCTGATTCTGTAAGCCTGTACCTTTAGTCCCTCATGTGGAGTGCAAAAGCCAGAGGACACTGGCATTATGTTTTCATATGTCAAAAACCTGCATAATGTTCAACATGTATTTAATAGTAATATTTCATACCATAGCAAAGGCTTATAACTCAAGTTAACTAACCCACGCTACATCTGAAACCATCAGCTTTTCACATCATCTGGGTTGGAGAAGACTTGTCATCCAACTGTAGGTTCAGATGGCTTCGTTCATGTGAATCTCTACCAGTAAGATCAGAACAGGTAGATACTGTATGGCACTCAAGTTTTGCTTGTGTTTTGTGCATTGCATGGAGAGGACTAACAAGAACAGCACAGCACGTACAGCTGGAGATCCAAGTTGCAAGCTCCGTACCTGTGTGAAGGTGAGGGAGCTTCAAACTGCGGCACCGTACTGTCCTCACTGACTGGGGAGTACAAGCCACTCATTTCCTGAAACAGAAAGTCAGATTACAGCAAAGCTGACAAAACACAACTAGTAGGCATAATTTAATATATGGTGTTTACATAGACTTCCTTGCATTTCCCTCCCCCTTGACTAATGAAATAACGAACTGTATCTTTAAGTCTTCAATCTGCTCCTGGAAGCCTTTGCAATACCTGAAGAAACCTTGATTCTATTCTTTTTGTTTTTTTTCTTTCAGGTATTGTTTCTGACAAACTCAGGTATCAACTGGGTTTATGAAGCCACACAGTAACTTTTTGCCCTACAAAAGGCAGTTGTAAAGTTTATAGTCAAACAAAAAGAAAACACCAATGGATTTAGTTAACATCCAAGAGTCCCTAACCCAGCACCTCCCTTAAGCGCAGCAGAACAAGCAAGCTCTAAGCACATTTTCAAGACGCATGCTAACTTTTATCTAGTAGCCTTTGCAGCTATAAAGTAATGTCAGATGTAGGTCAAGGCAAGAACAGCCACAAGACCATGGGGCAAAGGTGGTACTGTGCCCCAGACTTAAAAGAGGATCTATCAGTCTTCTGTGGAGTAGGTGCACAGGGAAACTTTGCACATGAACTTGGCTTTGTCACTTCCAGACTAAATCACTGCAGTGCACCCAGTACGAAATTGTACCTTTAATCCATTTGAGAAATTGAAGCTATGCAGGATGCTGCAGCTCATTAGTTTGGGGGGCAAAGTGTTCCAGGATGTTACTGGTACTTTTAAAATTCCCACTAGGCGCCCATTAGTTGTTAGGTATAAAGTGAGATATTTGTGACAAGAGCTTCAGAGGTCAGTACTGAGGTCACTGTCACACTCTGGATGCATACCCCAACTGCAGCCTGCTGAACTGCCTGATTAAAGAGCAGAAAAGCAGGTAGCTAGACATTCTCCAAGGGAACCCGCAGCTTTAAGAATAGCTTCTCCTAAATTTGAAGGCCTATTTTACCAGTCAACAAGCTAAGGTATATTTATTTCCCAAGAGCTGAGAAAAATTCAGGGAAGCCAGCTTGAAACACAGTGTTATCCGCTGAACTACAATTTGCATAGCTATCAGCTGAAGGGAAGTTCCTGCAGCTGTCAGTTCTATTTATACTTTGATAATTCCTCAGCACGTGTATAAATTCAACATAAATGTAGAAATCTAAGAGGCTTTGGGGCAGTGGATGGGAGATGGGACTGACTGCTCGAGGCAAGCAAGAAGAACAGCAGCCAAGCAAACTGATTTCCCAAGAAGCTCTAAGGGAAATCTATGTTGAGAGGTGGCAGAATCTGATGCATTCCTAAAACAGTTTCCTACCTCACAATCAAAACACTAGAATGACTGGGGGAAAGGATCAAGCAGAAACCTAAAAGACTGAATGAGGATAGCAGGATTATGCTGATGGGCTCACAAATACTTAGAGAATAATTCTTAACAAAAAGTCTCAGGAGGATCCTGAGAATCAGGTAGTAGCAGAAGGTTTCTTTTCTGACATATAGTAGATACTGATTCTGCTCTGACCCTGTCATTGCATTACAGCTCTCTCATGCGCCCCGATGCACCTCCATTTCTATTGTGGTGTATTGCTAAGATTTAAACTGTCTGCAGACAGCCAGAATAGGGCAACACAAAAAATCATACATCATGGTCAATAAATTGAATGCTGATTGCCAGCAATTATTCTAAAACAGTACTCACATAAAGAAATTGAAAGATATGATTATATAAGAGCCAGGCTTCAATAAAGCTCCTCCTTTACTAACCTGCAGTCTGCGCACATCAACTATGTGAACAAATTAAAGAAAGAGCATCATCTGTTCATTTTCCCATTACTGAATCAAATGCCATAAATTTAACACATCAGCCCCACAGCAAGGCAGACAGCTTGATGGAAAAGAAAAATTGCCAGAGTCAGAACAACGTCTGGGCACCTCACCTCTACTCGTTTAATATCTTCTTCCAGAACACTTAGCTCCTTCTGGATCTGCTCCAGTTGCTGTGGGTAAGAGAATGGGAGAAATCTAAATCAATCTGCACATCACTACTGCTGAGTTAAATTAAGATCTTTTCAGAGAGAAACCTTAACTATTTTAAGTGTACATGACTCAAAAGTCACTAGGCAGATGTTCATATGTACAGACTGACATAAATATATACAAACTACTTTTAAGACGAAGTTACTATCGTGAAATGGCACAAAACGAGCATGATATACTTTGGTTTTAAACAAAGATCCATATTATTCAATATATACACTTCCACACTCTCGTAACACCTTCCATGCAAGATATTTATAACTTGTTTACAAGCATCGAATGTGATCAGTCAAAGACACCACAAATGAGACCACAATCACCTCATACTCCAAGAAAATATGAAATACTTAGCTAAAATGTATTACAAGCACTTCCCTTTCTAGCAGTTAACCTACTAATTGACAAGTTAAAGTTGCTGGTAAGATTTTCAGATTGGCAAAAACACCCATTATGACCAGGGAGAGATTTGCTCCTGGTACCAAGCAAGCATGGTATCAATTTAAAAGGTGCAGAACCTTGGATTACACCACAGATTCCAGCCAATCTAACTGAGGTCTGTCCACAAAAGGCTCAGAAGGAAACATCTTCCAAACTCACCAGCCACCATTTCCTTTCCCTTTTTGGGGTCACACTGTTGTTTTTTTTCCCTCTCCAATCAGACACTGCACTGGTTTGACTCATCCCACACAGTAAGGCCACAGACTTGGTGCTTACTGCTTACTCCTAAGCAAGAGCATCACCTGCTCACCAGCTCTAATTCTCATTCATCATTCAGTAGATACCTCCCATCCAGGCAGCCACACAGCCTGTGCCTAGCATCTCAGGACTCAAACACATGCACTATGCTAGGAAAAAGCTCTAAACACACTAATCCCAGCTTCTGTGCAGGCCCAACTCACCAACATGCACAACCCTAATTAACAGAGAACTGGAAGTCCACCTAACTTGCCTCACCTTGCCATAAAGAACTACAGACAGCTAGCACTATGGCATTTGACCAGAAGCTATAATCAAGTTGGCAAGTCCACTGAAAGTGCATTAAGCACAATGTTCTTTAAAGGTCAGTCACATTTTTGTTTTACTGGATTTACAAGGGAATATCAAACTGACCCAAACCAAAATTATTAGTACTGCATTACACAATACTCCTAGCACGACATATTCCCAAGAATATTTGGCAAATTTTTTCTGAAGGCTTATTCCCTCAAGTGCCCTGCTCCTTAAAATGACAAACTTTTGCTTAAAGACTAAAATTCCCACTACTGACCAGCATTGCAAACACTGACATACTCTGCACCAGAAAAGCCATTCTTTTAACCCACCTCTTTGACATGAAGAATGTTTCTGTGCCTAAAGGAAGGAGAGGACTGCTGCATTCACACCTATTTCTAAGATGGCAGCATCTTCCCTGGAATGAGATGATGTTGTATCTACATTCCAGCCACCCTACTCTGAAGCCTTCAGTTCACAATTTTAGTCACAGACTGCACAAGTTTAATGGTTTAAACCTAGACTGCCACAGATAATTTACAAACCACTACACATATCAGATAATTCCATTTTCACTTGCAAAACCTACAGTAAGAATAGCAGGTGGTGCTATAGCTCCAAGATTAGTGGTAAAGCTAAGTGACACTTGCACAGCATGGGCCCCTGCCTGTGCTCAGCTCTAGCAGTCAAACACCATTAGTCCCCTACTCCTTTAAACTTAAAAAGAAGTTACAAAACCTCACTTCCAAAATTACAGCAAGGAAATCAGCTATTCTACAACATACTGGATCACGGCCAAACTAGATTACTGATAAATAACTGATGGCTGTTGCCATCATGTGACCAGGAGACCTTTCTATATGCACTGTGCAGAGACACTTCAGTGGCCAGCTTTTAGTAACTACTGCACAGTACTAGAAGTACCCAAGACCTCATTTGCTATTGCTAATTCTTCCTCCCAGTTACATTTAGTCCAGCAATCAGATTTATCGAGCAGCAGCAAGTCTAAAAATGAGGTAAGCATGTAGAATGTTTACTTCAGAAAGAGTCTTCGGATCTCATAAGCATCAAATGAGATGATACTCGCACTGAGTCTTTTTTTGGTAGCTCGAATATCTCATGGTCTTGCTTTAGCGTATCAAAGTCTTTAAATCAGTTCATGTTCACAAAAAAACCTCCATACAACATCCCCTTTCTACATCATCTTCTCAGTATATCAATAGCTGAACCTCAGTTCAGATACCCAGTGAGATAAGTTTCTTCCCATAAAACTCAATATCTCAAATACAGCTCTAAAGAGAAATAGATCAGCTTTCCCTGGAAATGAATTGGAAGTTTCACATGCTTCAGTGTTTTCTTTCCATTCCTTCTTCTGATAGAGCATGCTACATAGATCAAGTAGGCAAGGAAGCAATCTCCAGAGTTGAAAGAGATTTTGTGCCTTTAAACCACAAGTTTTGACACCAAATTCCATTTGTTGACAGCTTTACCAATGAAGTCTTTGCATGAGTGGAAAACAATACAAGGTTCCTTTTGGAGCATTCTTCTTGTCTTTGTACAAGCCTTTGCATATTATTTCCATTGGTTAATTGTGGGATACAAGCCTTTTAGACATATGAGCAGGCCACCCATAAGACTTGTCTTGATGATATATTTCTTCCCTGCAGTCAATACTTCCTCCAAATGGCATATATTTTCTCTAAGCAGGGGAAGAGCTAACAATGGCTTGAAGGCTACATCCTGGCTAACACAAAATTCCTGCAGGCAGGAATGGGGGATGCCTGGCTAACCAAGTGTGTTTCATACTTGTAATTTCCCCCAAGCCCTCCTGAAATAAATCTGCCAAGTCAGGTTGCAGGGACAATGCTTTGAATGCTTGCTGACACAGTCAGGTAGAAGGACACCACAAGAGAAAAATCATTGAGGCAGGGAACAAAACTGTTTAAACATTTAGATCAATTCAGTTTAATAAAATTGTGCACAAGGCCACTTAACTCCCAGCATTAGGTTGCACACCCTCCTTTCTTTAGGGATATCTCCCCCACCGCACTAAGAAATAACAGTCAGCTATTACACACCGGTATTTCTGCAGTAATCCCTAGTTGTCTGCTCATACCCCAGCTGCATCCTTGGCTTATCACTACAGTCAGAGCTCACATGTCTAATTGAGCAGCTTAGAAATGCAAATAGATTTAAAATACCCGTTATTTAAGTGCAGTGCATAGGAAAGAGTACTACAGATATAAATTTACCTCGGGAGCCCAGGAATGTAATCAAGACTATATGACAACATAAGAGCATGACTGATTTCTAGTTCTGTCACCTCCTCTTGCTTATTCATTAGTTCATCCGTGTGTGTATGCACAGAACAAAAAGATCTGACAGGTGAAGTGATTAACACAAGCTAATGACATCCCCGGAGAATTCATGCTTATAATTCCCTGCAATTACCCCACAATAACTAATAACTCCTCTTATTTTTAGTATTTAACGTGCTCACAAGATGGAGTAAGTGGAGACAGTTGGATAAATGTGTATCCGAACTGAAAAGAGTGACAATGATTCTGAAATGCTGAGCAAGCATACAGCACAGTCAGCCTGAGAAGAGTTTGGGATTACTCCTCTGTTCCATAATGTTTGAGAGATGAAGACCATTTTCTTGCATTGGCTGATGCTAAAAAAAAGTCTTGCTTGGTAAATAAGAGAGACTTAATGTGACCTTATTAGAAATAAAAAGCCCATAAAGACAAAGTAGTGACAGCTGCCAAGAGAAGCATGAATATACCTAGATGATATCACCTATACATTGCACAACTTGATTTGTGACACCAGTTGTTAACTCAATATCCACCTTGGGTAAGTAAGTATGCTACTTCACAGAAACACACAGCGAATTCTCCATCAAGCAGATGTGTTAGAAGTGCTTTAGGACAAATATATACACACAAAATACATTCATACATATGGCAGTGCCTAGCTGCATGTGGTAGCATTCAAGCCACGGTAAAATAATTAGTTAAGTCTCCTTAAACTGATAACAGAGCAGTGCTTTGTTAGCAAGAGAACTGATAACAGCAGTTAAATGTTCAAGGGGGGTGAACAATCATTTAAAAATAAACAAAGTTAAACCTGAATAAACTATTTATGCAACACAGCTCAGGTAATGGCATTAAATCACTGATTTTAAAAGAGTCACAGGTTGATGTACTTGGTTTCCCTTGAAAACACTAATAAAACACAAAGTTAAGCTTTTCATTATTAAACTTGACCTCCTAGGCTCCTTGGATCTTTGATTTTAATAGAAGAGATATAATAGATGGAAAAAATGGGAAGTGTGCATTCAATTAACTGCACACATATGGAAAGGCACACAGCCACGCTAAGTCTGCCTTTGAGAAAACCCGCTATTTTGAATGATCCATACAGCCATCAACTATAAAACCATCCGTTATTTTGTTTAGAAAATATTTTTAAGCTTCAGCCATTTGTTTTCAATCCTTTTCCAAGTCAGACTCTTTTTTTTATTCCTGCTTTTACTGCCAAGGATTTTCTTTTATTATTTCTTTTAGCCACATTGCCATAGGTCACAAGGAAAACAAAACATAACCTTAAAAGAGAAAGAAACTTGCAAATACCTTTGTGTAAAATACATGCAGTAAATTTCAGCTTGAAAGATTTGGAAAGTTATGAACACATCAAAACAGAATTTCTAATGGAAACTTCTGCAGGTGCTGAACTTCCCATTTATCTTCTGGAGAAATGATGAAAGTGCAAGAAAGAGGCATTTGTCAAAAGACTTGACTACAGCAATATTCTGAATTCTTAAGTATGGGTCTATAGAGTTTTCTTCTAGATGTAACTCCCACTTTAATAAGTGAAGTCATCGCTATTTTATGAAGGCAGGAGGAAAAAAAACAACTTTGAGTGAAATAAGCAAAGAGTTACAGGTGGTAAATTATATGCTCTGAACATGTTGTAATGAAATATACAAGTACACTAACTCCAGGGCAAGATCTGTATTAACTAACAAAGTTGCCAGTCCCAAGATATTGCAGTCTGTAATTAATAAAAGATGTTAATAAAAATCATGCAATAAATAATATTCAAAGAGGCACACTAGGAAAAAAAGTTACCAGGCAATTTTGTATTTCTTTGAAGACTCGAGACAAAAAAAAAATTGAAACAGACACTCAATCATACACAAAAGAAGCTGTAACTTACTGAGTGAACTTGCAATTACTCACTGTGCAGTCATCTGTACTAGAACCAGGTTTGAATTAGTAAAAACAAAACAAAAGAGTAGTGTTCCTTCAGACTCTCTCCACAAAAATAAAGTCTGCTTACATGACTCAGAGTTCTGTCAAATATGTTAAATGTTCCAGAGTCTTTGCTGGTTGAGTTCCATCTTTATTTCTTAAAGTCACCTATTAAAGCATCAAACAGCACTTAAAATTTGTTGAAAGATCTGATAACCTTTCCTGTGCTTTACTGCTTTATTAAGACAGTCATTTGAACTCCTCTTCCAAATTAATACTTCAGCCTTTCTGCAGACATCTCTATGCAGGTTAAGACTGAATGCATCATCACCATCAACATAGACCACCTTCCCCAAACAGCAGCTCCTCTGGAAGAAATCACTTGGAAAACAGAATGGGGTATTTATAACAAACTCTATTGACTATGGGAAAGATCTTGGGATAGATTATATCTACCTTGGGATAAAGAACCAACTGGATTCATTTATTCTGTTGGTAAGAACTGGAGTCTTGACTGATGAAAACAGTTTTTCTAGAACCTTCCTACTAATTCCTATCTTCCACATTTCTATGCGTTGTTTCTCCTTATCTTTCTTATCAAGTGAAAAGAAAGATTGCAAGTGCAAGTCCTGACAAGGCTTTATTTCCTAAAAGATGAATGGCAAGGCCAGATGCTAACCACTAAAGCAGGCTCAGAACTGACAGGCTTGCACAAATGTCTTTTGAGATGTGACAGTCTGCATTTGATGTTAGAATACAAAAGGGGGAGAAGGGGTTGATAAGAAATAACATCCAAAGTAGTCTTGACAACAAAGGGAAAACATAAGCAGGGACAGAAAGGACCTGAAGTAGATTCTCTGTCCCAGCAGGCTTCAGAATGCTCCCAAGGCCCCATATTTCCAGCCTTAAGAACTGACGTCCATTACAACTGAAACTAAGGGCAAACACAGATGATATGAGAAAGGTTTCCCAGATGCTGAATAGTATTGTCAGTAGAGGAACACTGCACATACTAAAAGGCAAAAAGAACATACAGAAGCCATGCATTCCACCCAAACGTAAACTAAAGCTGGCACTAACAGCAAATCCTTCTGTGAAAGTAACTCTTTCAGCTGCAGTAGTGCAGCTTAAACACGTCTCAGCAGTTTCAAGCAGTGCTCAAGTCTCTGACGTTTAAACAAGGAAAAAAAAAAACAAAAAAACACAGGAATATGTATTTCTTTCTTAACCTTGAAGGCTCAGTCAAACAGTTTGCTTCATACTAAGTGGACACATCTTCATTGACACCTCTAGTATAAGGCATCCAAGATATCCTCTAGTATATGTTTTCCTTTGAAGTTCAGCTACTCCACTTCTCAGGTGTGGCTGTACCTAGCTAAGCAAGTCTCAGACTCAACACATGCATCTTTAATTTGTACTCAAAGAAAGAAGGTTGTGGACGTCTACTTGTGGACAGGTTCAGGATAACTTCCTTTAGGATGACTGTGTAAACAAATCCTCATGCCATTCTGAACAAGGTTGTTCCTGTGCATCGCCTTTATGTGGTTCAAGTTTGCAATAAGCTGCAGTCAGGCTGTTGGGTCTCAGATTTCTCCTATCTTTCAACAAAAAAACTGCCTCTAGAAAGCTCATTCTTTTGTGGTTTTCACCATCATTTCCATAGGTTTCTGGGAAATTTCTGCTACAAGAGTGTATACTATTTCATGACAGTTAGTAAGCAACATGTTCCAAACCATGAAAGACAATGCATCTGACGTGGAAACATCTTTCATTCCTTGAGACATTCATTTTGAGACAAGTAAGAAAAGAGCACAGACTATTTGTTCTTTTTTGACACAGCATTAGTCATGGCATTTGATACACAAAACCAAATTAAGACAGACCACAATTTCACTCCTTCTCAGTCTTCCAACTTTTCCATCACAAATAAAATAAACTTAGTGAAGCATGTTGGAGGAAGGGAAGCCGGGGATAAAAAGTTCTTCATTAAACTTACATCAGCATGAGATGAAGAGGCAAAAAACAAAACCACCATAATGAAACTGTCATGTGGTAAACGTATTAGATTGCAAGGAAAACTGTTTGTCCTCTGTGTGAGGACTTCCCCAAAAATGCCTTGCTTTATTTGCTGAGATAATGCCAGGCTTCCACATTGCTTACATAGAAACAATATGACAGAAAGCAGCAGGCACCACCTCACACACTAAGAAACAAAGCACGTTACCTCTCGTTTGTTTCTTCTGGCAACTTTGAGGAATTCCATAAGGATCTGCAGCTGGGCAGCATGGGACTCCTGTAAAACAATAAATAAGGGTGTACCACTCTTTCATAGACAGCAACAAGCATTCATACACAGTACTCATATATTCACGTAGCAAAAAAAGCTGCTTTCATTCAGAGATGAGGACAAGAAACTGGATTATGAAGACAGTTCTAAGAACAGTAGTTTTACTTGCCTTGCAGGTTTTAAAGGTTTTGTTTGGTTCATGACAAGTTTTTACACGAAAGAAGAAACCTTTGCAACAGTTGTTTGTGTGTTTCTGAAGGCCCCCCTCTGCTGCACCTGAAAATGCTTCTGGAATACCAGTTCTTTGCACACTTGTCTACTCTGAAGATTGTTAGTATTCACTTCTGCAAACAGCATAATGAAGGATGAAATACTTGTTTGAAAAACACTAACACTTGAGATTATGTAAGAAGACATGACGATGGCTGAAGACATTTCCTGAATAGAAGACAAAGTCATTGAAACTAAAACACATATTTCCAGTCTTTCCATAGTTATCTCCTTCAAGCATCAACTTAATAATTACACCTAAATTTGTTAAAATCTTAGAGAAAGAGAAGAGGAGAAAGAAGACCGCAGGATGAAATAAGGACATTTCAGAATACAGTCCTATAGTTGTGCTCCAATATTCTGAAGTTTATTCTCACAATCTACAGAAATTTTTGTCACTGATTGACTGAGAACATGCAGTCAAAACAGCTCATGATATCGACACACAACCCGTTACAGGCAGAAGGGAAAGAAATAAGGAAATTAGGATGCAAGGACACAATTTTCTCCTCTGTAATTTTCTTCCTCTCTCTCCCCACCCCTGCAACTGTAATTGAAAAGTAAAGCAAGCAAACTCAAGAAAAAAAGCTGTCAAGCATTCTTCAAGTGTAAGAGGATGCTTTTTACTTTGTTTTTTTGAAAGTTAAGTATTCTTACAAGATTTTCCTTCTCAGAAGTACTTATAAGCTCAATCATGTTTCTTTGTTTCACATTTGTCACAAGTGACAAATAGGCTTGAGAATAAAGGGGTTTTACTTTGAACTTAGAAACTATACTCCCACCCTATCATCAACAAATGACAGTGGAAGAGTTACATACAAGCCCTCTCTCCAAACCCCAAGAGAGGTACGTAATCTTGCTCAAAGTCAATAAGTATCTTTGTGTTACTCCCCCACTACCAGAGACACAGACTGAGTAAATATCGATTCTACAAGAATAAGATACACAACTTCCAATACAACTTTTCCTCACCATTTAAACGCTACCCAAGCATCCCTCGGCCAAAGTTTGTAACCCAGTTTTATTTGGAAGATCTGGCTCTTATAACTGAAAATGGTCATCTGAGACCAAATGGCTAAATCTTTCCCAAACCAACAACATATTGATCAATCAGTACAGCTTGCTTCACTCTGCACCAACCTTCAGACTGACTTAATATACAAGGCACAAAACAAACTTACTGCTTCTAATTGCTTCTTCTTTTGCACCAGCAGCTCCAGCATCAGGTTGACGTTAGCCAAGTCAAGATTGTCTTGATCAGTTCCCAACAAATCTTGAATTATCTGCCACCTGTGGCCATTCTAGAAAGAAAAATGAGAGACATTGGACAGAAGGTTCAAGAAGTTCAGGGCTATACGCAGCTACAAGTATCCAAACAGCACTATTTCATCCCTTTGTAAAAAATGTCAAAGCAGGTTTTACAAATCAAAATCCCCCAACTCTCCCACACCTACAGGAAATAGCTCTTCTGTCCCACTGCTGTGTAACTGCTTATCTTGTTTGGAAGATATTTTAAGCATCTGTGCTTTATGAGAACACAGCTACTGCTAGGAAAAAAATTATTACACAGCCCCAGTTCTATCTGATTTGTGCCCTAGTTTTTGAGAACATATTTCTATGGGGAGGGAAAGCAAGCACGTTTATGGAAACTCAGTTGAATTATATCTACCTGAAATATTGTTAACTGGCAATCCCATTTAATTTTTTTAACCGAGGAATACATAAAGGCTTTATGCTAAATTGAAAAGTAGCATTAGTCCATTTCTTTAATGCCTCCCCACCCCAACACCACCACTATTTTCCTCTTAAGACTACTTTCCTGGCAAACAGGAGAGCAGGAAAGAAGCTGGAGTTCAGCAGGCTGATCTTTTCATCCAACTTGTTAGAACTAAAAAGGACTCCTTGGAGAGCAAGCACAGTACCGTACAGCCCAGACTCCCATCTCTGAAGGTTGTTTGCCCCTCTTTTTCTCAGTAAAGTTAGGCAAAAAAGTATCTTTCAGAAGAGGAAAGGCTGAATTATAGGCCAGTGCTAGCATACCTTTACATGAGGAAAACTCAGGATGAAGCTGAAAGGTCTCTGGGCCTCCTAAAACCCAAAGCTGGATCAAAAACCTTGTCCTCAAAAGCTACGACATTAAATCAAGATATTTAGGTTTGCAAGAACTAGAAGTGCCTTCCAATCCAAAGCAGACGTTTTCTAAGAAGCTATAGTGTATTTGTATTGGCTACATTAAGACAAATAATGTAACATCCATATAGAACATTATTCCTTTTTACACAGCGCCTAAAACCTGTGGGAACCACACAGACAAAAACCTCAATTTCAATCTGGAACAGCTAGAAAAAAATATGTATATTTATGTATCACTTCAAGTCAATATGCTAATAGAGAAGTTTCAAGTAATACAATCTAGAATAAATTTCAGGGTATACTTTTACTCTTCTAAGAATGGAAAGAAAGAACAAGCATCAGATTCACAAAAAAAGAGAATTCAATGGTGAACTTGCTGAACTGCTGAAGATTTTTATTTAATACTTTAAAAGGATAGTAATAAAGCTACAAAATATTAACCTGAAAATTATTAATCTGGAAACAAATTCCTTCCAGAAATGGAAAGTAATTGGAACACTGTTATAGGTTTGTTGGGCTCATGAGACGAGGTTGAGGAGAAAGAGATGTTTGAGTAAAATGAAATGTACAGGCGAAGACTCATATCTACAGATACCAGATTCCAGAAACGCACTTCCAGTATGGACAAGAACACAATTGATTTGTTAATGCTACATGCAGCGTGAATCTTGTCTTAGCCATCACTGAAGGGACCAGAACACAATCTTTACATACTGGTGCTATTCCTTAATGGATTCTACTAAACGATTTAGAAAGTTTCAGAGATTCCTTAATGTGGTTTCTTCAATTAATGAGACGAATACACAGCCAAGAAACAGTGCTCAGCACAGGATTCATTTGCTGTAACATGTCGCAAATAACTTCCTTTATTACATTTGATGTTAAGAGAACAGGCATGTTAAGAAGCACATACGGCATCAAGGCTTCTTTTTATAGAAGACATGGCGTTTTTGTTTGCTGGCAAAAACAGATAATAGTGTTTCTGGAGTAATGTCATAGTAGATTTTTCCACTTACTGACAGTTATCTAACGTAAGGGTATCCACAGGTATAGTTTTAATAGTGCACTGTGAGAAAGCAGAATTGATTTCCAAAAAGCTATAGCACATTCCTTCAGGTTAGCTGTATGAATTTTAAAGTTAGGTATCAATTCCCTTCTATTTTATTTTCAGTAGAAAATGGGTGGTAAATAAGCCAACGAATCTTTAAAGCATTCTCTTTCCTGAAGCACACAGCTGCTGGAAGCATTGTTTTCTACAATGTAACCCCTAAATTAATAAGGCCTCAATAGAGATTTAATTTTCTTTTTTTATATTACACTGACCAAAACAAATTTACTTTGCATCCTTATTTATGAGTTACGGAAGCCCAGGAAGGAAACCAGAAGTACTAAGACAAATATGCAAGTTTCCTGATTAATATCATATACTGTTCTGATCTTAAACATACAAAAGCATCCACTGCTACAGCACAGGGATTTCCTCCAGAGAACACAGCTCAGCCTAAATTGCACTCTGCTACCACAACATGAACAAAGTCTAGAAGAGAACCAGGCAGTCGCATCTGGGATCAGAGCCAGGACAGCAGTACTCCAAACACATCTTTCTCCCTCTTGTGGTTAGTATTATCCTTCAGTTTCTCTGTAGAACTTAACTTCTCGCACATGATCAGACAAGCCTGTACTACTATTAGTCCTAATACAGCTGTAATTTCCAACACTGAATAAAGATGATTACCTTTAAATAAGCGTGCTTCCACGGGTACTTTCTCAGGTTATATTCAGTACATCGCATGACATTTAGTTATGCTAAGTAATTAGCAACTTGCTTCTACCTGTACGAATGCTGGCAGGAAGAACTAGAGTCAACAAGGCTGTGGAGATGCACTGCCACTAACATTAGTGTTATTTCCCCATAAAGCATATTAAAACACCAGCTTGACAATATAATCTCCTATAAACCAAGCCACATAATGACTAATGTTGTACAGAATCTTTAAATAAATATAAAGTAAGAAAGTTTGAACATACGGTGCTACTCACTGAATGGTCCAGTTTGAATCTTTTCTCCTCAGATCTTTGTTTTTGTTTAAGAATAAGTTCATTGACTGAAAACAAACAAACAAAAAACAACCAGATATCAGAAGAGAGATTTAAAAGCTCAAATAAAATGAGAAAAAACCATCCCAATCTTTATTTGCAATTACACAAAGTTAACTTGCATCTAAAACAGTACGAAGTTGCTGACATTTTTCTCCTACCAATTTACTATCTGGACATATTTTTGTGAAGAGTATAAAGATACATTAAAAAACCAGCAAACGTGCCAGTTTCTGAAACATTTGTTGGCTATTGTGGCTTTGAGGCTATTATTAAACGGGTATCCCAGCTATGAAATCAAGATTTTGTTCAATTTTGATATTTCATACTCCAACATGTTTCACTTTGATCTTTTCTCCCTGTAACACAGTATTTAACTATTTCCATTCTTTGTTTATGTAGCAAATAATAAGTACTGTGTACACACAAAAAGATTTTCTGTATGTAATTTAGACACTAAAATGCATCACATGAGCCACATTGGCAGTCAAAGTAGCACCATATACAATTCAGCCTCCCCACATCAGCATCTGTACTTCAGAAACAGCGTTAAGTTCTTGGTTATTAAACAAATGGCAGCACAAGAAATCAGAAGTAATTACAGAGATTGAAATCTCTAGTCGACATAAAACATTTCGCTGCTGTCTACATGCTATAAAAAGCAAGCCAGAGTCTTGCTGCCATAACTCAGCATACAGAACTGCTAGAGGCAGTGGAGTATTAACAATTTATACTACTAAGCACGTGTATTTATTTATTTTAAAACACAGCTGACCAAAGGGATGATGCTTGGACTTCATTTTCAATCTCTGCAAGCAGGTTATTTATAGGATGAATTTACAAGCACATGTCTCCCATCACAACCAAGACGTTACTTACACAAACAAACCCAGGGCTCACCTAAGAAGTTAGGATAAAGATGATCTATGTTGTCCACAACATAATTACATTTGGGGCATCTGTTGTTGTCCTCCAAGCTCTGGTGAATACATTTGTAGCTATTAAAAGAAAAACAATTAAGTAAAAATAAATAAAGAGAAAAGAAAAAGGTACATATGCATAAAGGAAAGAATATATACCTTAGGTAACGTGTACTTCATTTAGATGCCTAGTTAATGGCTGCATTGCCAAGATGCTACAGTAGAGTCAAAGCACTCCAATACTGACTAAGGGCATGCTACAGCAAAAACTGAAGTTCTTAGCAAGGATTACAAAACTGTGTTTTAAGTACTCGGCTCTTTTATTTCAGTAAGGATTGTGACAATGTGGCTAATTCAGTCACACTCACATCTTAAATTCATGCTCCTTTTCCACAGGTAGAGCAGGCAGATGGACAGCATTATTCAGAAGCACCTTTCTACATCAGCCAAATACTTTGCAAGTACACTGAAAACTACTGCACATTCAGACCTTTAGAAGAGCCTCACATTTTTCACCCCATCTCCCAGTAGCTGTTCTTAATACAAGGCACTCCAAAGGTGCTGTGATAAACTTGTTGGCTATTTGAGGGATGGACTAACAAGATGCACTTCAGCATGGAGCTAAAGAACCTCACTCCCTACCCAGCTTTAAGTCAATTGAAAGAAACATCCAATGACACATCATTGCTCTGTTCTACCTAAATAATTACGCCTTTCATCTTGGACTTCTTAGAATAAAGAAATCCCAGTGATCTATAATGAAGCATTATGTTTTGTGCTTTGTATCAAATGTTACCTTACCTGTATGCAAGACAAAACTTATCCTGAAAGTTAACTGAATCTGCTGCTCAAGGTAATGGTTTTATGCTCCTAAAACACTACCACTTGCAAAAGGTAGGAAATAATTTTCCTATTTAACAGGTGCTGTAAGAGGGCAGCACACACCAGACATTAAAACCTCACGGGTCAACACTTATTCCAACCCCACTCTGAAACCAGGGAAGCAGGTAACTTCACACCTGCACCTGGAGGGTTCGTGTCCTTCTCCACAGAAGATTTGCTCTTTGTGAAAGCCAGAGATACCATACTGAAAAATACATGAACCTCAAAGCCAATTCGATATAGTAGTTTCCTAGTAAACAGTTTGCAAAGAGAAAAATATAAAGGAGGTAATAAAGAAGCAAGCCTGAAGCACACCCTCTGTCTTAAGTTTAATGGAATTGCAATAGATAACATGGAGGCCAATTGCATGCAGTCTTGCACAAAAGCAGAGGACCTGCCAACACCAACACCGGCTCTCATGACCTTTATAACAGCAACACCCACTGCTTCAGATGGCAATAGAAAAAGCCCTCCTGCAGAAGCAGCCCTGACCCTGGAGTGCTAACAGCAGTTTAAAACTTCTCATTTTTTTCCCTCTATAGAGAAATATGGCAGCACAAAGCTTCATCTTAAATACTTAGACTTCTTTATGTTAGTCTAACTGGTAGCAACCACCTTTTAAACTTGATTTCAATGTCTTCAGTGCAAGGCCAGAAAACAGAAGTAATAACTCACAAGGAAAGTGGTCCACAGCAATGTTAGGTCTCAAGCACCATACAGGATGGATGATCTGTGCAATACAAAGATCTTACCAGAAGCTGTGTCCACACTTTGTCATGTAGGCTTCTTCAATCATATCAAAGCAGATGGGACTGGAAAAAAAAAAGTTGTATTTTTTATGAAGTGTTATTAATTTGAAGCAGCCATTCAAACAAGTGTAATCTTTTATGATTGTAAAATTGAAAAGGACAGAAAAATGCAACAGCAACTAGGCAGCATAAAGATCAAAAGGGCAATCAACAGTTCTTTGAACTCTGAGTAATACTGCAGTTTGCTCCAACGGGAGACCAGGTACGTGTTCACCCCTGAAGCTTTCAACAGTTGTAAACCACTCAAAGCCAAAGCACCACTGACAAGCATTGAACCTCCTGGCCAGTTCAAGCTGACCCTAAACTATTTTTAACATAAATTATGCCTATGTGACATCAAGATCAGTTTTTTCTTCTATTTTTTCAGCCAATAGCTATGCACAGTTAAAAGAAATGACTCAACAGTGATGTCATGAGAATTAGCTGTAACAAGCTTGAGGCACAGGTGCCAGTGAGGGCTGTGCCCTGCAGGGCACACCAGACTGCAGGCAGAGCTGAAGGGCACCCAAAGGTATACAATGCAACAAGTAGGAGCCAACAGCCTGAAGGTACAGTGCAGCAAGTGGGAACCAACAGCCCAGCAGTGTTATAAAGTGACAAGAGACAACAGAATAGAGGAAACGGGAACCCAAACTAGGAAAACAGGAGAACGCAGTTGGACACCAAGGCTTTTGTTTTTTCCAGAGCTATTTCTTTCCACAGAGCCCAGGGCAGGTAGGAGGTAAAGGGATCTACTGAGATAGCAATACAGGATATCTGCCTCCTTGATAAGCGGTTGCACCAAATTTGAAGGGGAAATGGAAGGCAAATGAAAGACAAAAAGCTGCTCTTAACTTCCAGTGACTACTCTAGTTGCTATTCCTGATGGTTGGTAAGACATGCTATGACATACATACCTTCAGAATTCGACCAGTTATCTAGCAAGGTGCTGTGGATAACAGTATCATAATTTTCTATGTAACACATGCTACAGACACGCTACAAGCTACACCTTGCTTTCAAACCCAGAGATTCCAATGCCGTCCTCACACTCCCGCTAGTCCATACACATCTACACTCAGAGAGGAGTTAGTCAGCAGAACTTCTTCAGAAGCAGCCTCCCCCTTATGATGTGCATTTTCATAGGATAACCTGTTAAAAAACCACTAACAGCTTTTACAAGGCTTTTAAGATGAAAACATTTGATGTCAGACCAAACCAGGAAATACCTAGCTAAGCAAAGTCATCACAGGAATCATTTCCCTTATCCCACCACTCTGTTCAGAGATGTCTGGGACCCCTGAGCACTTAAAAGGAGGAGGAACATCTCTTAAAGTATCTTTTAAGCCCATAAAGAGTGGATGCCATGGCCACTGCAAACTAAATCCCCTTCAAAGTGACCAAATTGGGAAGGATAGATGCCTTTAAGTTTGTTCAACCTGACACACAAACTAGGTTGTCTTAAATACCCCAAGAAAATCAGCTACGTGAACACAACTTAACTGTGAGCAAAGCAGAATGTTATCCTTTGCATCATTCCTGGTCCTCCAAAGTCGCTATAGTAATTAACAGGTACCTGCTCCTCTTGTGCCCCAGCAGATCCTTTACTGTGAATCATTTGTCCCAAGTTGCACCAACAAAAGGTGTTAAGGTCTCTTGTTTCTACAAGAAGTAACTTAGTTTTAAGGCACTTTTTAGTTAAGAGGAAAAGCAAGCATCACTTAAAGGCTAGCTAACAGAAAACAAGGAGTCAAAAACCTGTGGTTATATAGTCTCTGAATCTGGTCTCTCCCCACTGGTAATGAAGAGTTTAATCACTTTGCTGCCTTCCAGCCATGCCATATAACATGCCATTATTTGAAGACAGGCTAAAAATTGCTGTTTTCTGCAGCAACAGATGTGTTTTCTCTGGTACACTCCTAGCACACTGCTCACAATAAGTGCAGGAAACAGCTTTTCTGTCTGCAGCAAGACATCACAAATTAGAGCTAAAGAAGGAATATAGCCTCCTGACATGACAGCTATCCCAGACCATTGTTTCCCAACTTATTCTTCCTCATGCCAGTTTGACTGGAAAAGTGACAGACCCAAAACAGCTGAGAAAAAGCAAACAGAGCCTGCAAAAATAGCCACTTGGCACCAGGGTTACTCTCAACAGAGCCTAAAGTTACCATTAGGAACCATTCCCCCCCTCCATCCCACCCCAGATACTCAATGATTTACAAGGGGAAACAAGATTGATGCCTTTTAATACTTATCAAAGCCAAGCTGGCTGTTAACCAGAGAAGTTGCTATGCAGCAGTTGCTTTATGTTAGTTCAATAGAAGGAAAGTTAAGAAATGAACAGAGGCACGAGACAGGAACTTGAGACTCACTACAACTTGCAGCATTCACTGAAGCATAGGCATGGTGAAACCAAGGCTCCTCTACACAAGGTAGCTCCTATTCACTGTTTGATGGTCACAAGAAGAAGAGTCATGTAAAAAAGGTGCAGGTTACTCCAGCAAGCCACCAATTTCACTCCTCTTTAACAGATACAGATACTTTATTAACTGAACAATTACCTACCCCATGCTTTCTAAACCACAAAAGCTTATCTGTGGGTCTGGTTGAAGTGATCACTACAAAATCCAAGCACATTTCTTATTTCCATGTGTTCCAAAGCAAAGCAGACCTGTTAAAGTTTCTCCCTCCTATTCCATCCTTCTGGGATCCAAGAGAGCAGCACTGGCTACAGGCTCTGAATGGTCACACTCAGAGTAAATAAAGACCACTGCCATCAACTATACTTGATACAAAGCTCAAATGTAACAGCAAACCACAAGAATACAAACAACTATACTTACACATGACATCATTAACAGGGAAGCACCTAAGGAAAGAACTGGTTTTAAAGACCTACAAGTCTACCTTTAAATGTAGCAAGTAGAGCTTCCCACGCCCAAGTCAGCTGGGCGTACCTCTGTATGCAATATCCTCTTCTCCATATGCTCTTATTTATGTCAGAGCTCAAACAAGTGATGAAACAAAACAGCCACTGAAAAGTCAGCCTGCAGTTCAGACCCCCCAGTTTGGGAAGCAGAACAACTGGCAACTGGTTTTAGAAAGTTTGAGCCAACCATTAACTGGGAGGGTTAAAGTAAGGCCTGGGAAAACCATAGGCAATTACACTGCTTCAGAGGAGGAAATATTCCTATTAGAAGATTCCCTTTCAGTCACTCCTGAGGCGACTGGAAGGAGGCTTGGCTATACAAGCAATACAAAGTCTATCTTTAAATTCTACATCCTATACCAAGAGGAACATGAAGTCAACCATATTACCATAAAGCTGTCTAGTAAGTCACACACATGCGCTCTCCTGGTCTGGCGTAATGCGTTTCCAGGCAGAAGGTGAAAAGTACTACAAACAGTACCTATTTACAAACCCCTGAGCTCAAGATTTCACAACTCAGACTAGCAGCGTATGCCAGCATTTGCATTAAAGCCTAGGCCTCACATTTCTGAAAGCACATTTTTATGAGATGGAGAGGCTGTGCACACTTATGCTACCAAGAGGATTTTCACAAAGAAGTTCAGGTGAGTTGTATATGTGAAGGTCCTTCCTCCTCCAGCTTCAGCTTGGTATAGACAGAACATGATGCCAAACTTG
Source organism: Coturnix japonica (assembly GCF_054131305.1). Taxonomy (NCBI): domain Eukaryota; kingdom Metazoa; phylum Chordata; class Aves; order Galliformes; family Phasianidae; genus Coturnix; species Coturnix japonica. The sequence goes on along the minus strand of NC_140673.1, from coordinate 6,220,673 downwards.
CAGCTGCATCGAATAGTAACTCACAGTCCATACGCAGGAAGATCACTGAGCAACCCCTGCATCTGGCAGAGTCTTGAAAGCATCCCTGGAAAGAAAGAAAGCTTCCTCTTCTCAGACTAAGTCAGCCAAAGCTTCAGTTCTTCAAACCTGTGCAGACACCTGTCTTGCTGGATGTTACTCAAAGTTGCCAGTTGAGTTTTCACTTCTGTATTGCATAACTGTACTGCTACTTCTAAATAAATAAATAAAAGAGATGAGTGCTATAATTCAAACCTATTGTTCATAGCAGGTGCTACAGCCCACTGACATACATAGCAGTGAAGAACCCAGGTAAGTTAACTCTAATTATTACTTGCTCTTAAAGTCTCTGACCTGTAGTTAAGTAGGCCCAGCGTGGCTGTTCTTTAAAGCACAAAAGGATGGGAAAGGTATTTTGCCCTGATTACTGCTCAGCTGATTATTCTTTTTCCTTCTCGCTTATTCAAGCCAGCAGCACTCCTGAATGAGGAGAAAACAACTAATTACACACTCTCCTTGCAGCACCTGCCTGCAAGGAAAGAAAGCAGCTGCATGAAATTTTGAATGGACTCAAAGTATTTAAACTGTCCTGCAAACTTAATGGTAAGAACTTGATGCCCCCTTCCTTTCAGCAACCTTATTTCTACAACTCATAACAAAGCATGCAGCAAAAACTGACTGGACAGGGATGCGAAGTGATGGCTGCAGACCAGAGCATAATGAATAGACAAGTGCATTCAGCATCACATTACTTACCGTAACCACAAAACAATAGCAAAGCAGCTATTTCTCCAAACAAGTGCCCTTAAACCCACTTAACAAGGCCCACTGTTCAGACAGAGCGCACCAGCCAATTACAGCTGCCTGCTCACCCCAACTCCACTACAGAGCAAACCTACAGCGACAGGTAACGACCAAAAATTACTCCTATTACTAGCAAGCAGTTGCTGGTTTTCCTGCCACCAACATCACAGCAGCTTCACTTGAGTAATAAGGATAATTCCCATCTACTCTAACAGACGACTTTAGGGTCCGTGGGGTTTTGCTATGACATGTGTCCTGCAGACACAACCATCCAATCCTCCCCTGCAAGTCAGCAGTCAGACAGGGCCACCTTGGCAGCTGTAGTTCACTTCTTTTCTTCTTGTACTTCCAGCCGATGACTCTCCTACAGCTCACACTTATTTCTAGTCTCTTATCACGGCTCACCCCACAGCTGAGAGCATTTACCCCACCTTTCTGTTCTCACATTCTAGTACATCCCCCCAGCCATAAACACCAAACCTCCTCCTGACGTTTAAAGATTTGAAACCCATTACCAGCAAGCTGTCTTTAAACTGAGAATTACCATCAGATCCCACAGCAGACACAGCATTGGGCCTTGGTCTTCCACATCTGCTGGACGGGTATTTTCAAGTATAAACGGCAGCCCTGGCTGAACATCAGAAGGATGACATGTGGGGAGGTTCAAGGAAGTAAAGCTTTCCTCATCACTGCAGAAGTTCTGAACATTAGAAGAATGACATATGTAGAGGATTAAGGAAGAAAATGTTTCTCATCAGCACAGAAGTTCCTTACTCATCTGGGTCTAGGTGCTGGGCTGACACAAACACTTCTCTCCAGCTAACAAAGGAAGGCGCACACCAGTTTTGCTGGATTTGTGGTGATCAGCATCCAAAAATAAATCAATAAATAAAGCAATGGCCAAGGGGACACAGAATCATAGGGGTCAGTTGGAAGGGAACTCTGCAAAAGCAATAAGAAAGTGCTCAAGTCGCCTTGAGAAGGGGACTCCACCACCTCTCTCTGTCCAGCCTGTCCCACTGCTCTGCTACCTGCCCAGTAAAGACATATAGAACTGAAGGAGCAGGAAGGGACCCCTGAAGACCATTTAGTCCAACCTCTGTGCCAAAGCAGGCTCCCTACACCAGGCTGTACAGGTATTCAATACCCAGGTGGATGCCTGAGTAGAGAGGAGACTCCACAACCTCCCTGGGCAGCTCGTTCCACAGCTCTGTCACTCTTACTATGAAGAAGTTCTTATGCACATACATGTGGAACTTCCCATGCTCCAGTTTGTCGTTATTTCCCCTTTTCCTGTTGTCACAAGCATTGAAAAAGAGTCTGGTTTTCTCCCTTTGCATACCACACTTTAGATATTTATAGATATTGATCAGATCCCCAAAGAACTTCTTCCTCACCTTAGTATGAAACTTCCTACCTTGCAATTTGCGCCCACTGTCCCTTGTTCTGCCTCTGGGCAGCACCAAAAGTGAGAGGTGTCCCTGCCTATAGCAGGGGGGTTGGAACTAGATGATCTGAAAGGTCTCTTCCAACCCAAACCATTCTACGACTCTATGATTCTATAACCAAAAGAGCCTGGCCCCGTTGTACAGATAAACAGCCATAAGCTTCACTCTCAGCTTCCCCTCGTAAGGGAGATGCTGCAGGCCCCTATCAGTCCTTAAATAAGCAAGTAAACCACGGGACCAACTCCAGGATCCTTCTGAGTGGGAACGGGGCAGCAGGAGCCCCCTGGAAGAGAGGGCCCAGGACCACAGGAGGGGCTGAGGGCCGCCTGGGAAGGCCTCGCTCCCCCCCAACCCCCTCACTCACCACACAAAGTCGTTGCTCTTGTCCTCGTAGGAGTTGAGCAGCCCGTTGCAGAGCGGGGTGAGCAGCGGCCTCTTCCTGCCCCCTCCTCCCGCCCCTCCGCCTCCCGACGAGCCGCCACCGGGCCGCGCCGCCGCCGCCAACCGGGCCAGCCCCGCGCCCGCCGCCGCTCCCGATCCCGACACGGCGGCAGCCACCAGCACGGGCCGAGCCGACGCTCCGCCCGAGGAGGACGAGCCGGGCGCCATAGCCGCGGAGGAGGAGGAAGAAGAAGAGGAGGAGGAGGAGGAGGCCGGGGCGGCGGGCGGCGCGGCGGGGTGCGGCGGCGGGCGGCTGCCCGACATGCCGAGGCCGGGCCGGGCGGAGCGGGGCCGAGCGCGGCGGGCTCAGCGCATCGCGCGCGCGCGGCGCCGCCGGAACAATAAAGTTTGTTGGAAGAAGGGGAGGGGAAAAAGGAAGGAGAAGGAAGGGGAAAAAAAAACAGCCCAACAAAACGCGCCCGCCCGAGCGCCCCCGGCACGGAGCTGGTTCAATCTTTATTGACAGGCGGACACGGCGCCGCGCATGCGGGGCTCCTCCCAGCGGGGCGGGGATGCGGAGCGGAGCATGGAGCCGTGGTTCCATGTGTGTCCGTGCGGGTCCATTGGGGCTGAGGGGATCCCGAACGGTTCCGTCCTAAAGGCCTTTCAGTCCCACTGTGCACTGAGCAGGGACACAGCTCCATCAGTGCTCACAGCCCATCCATCCTGACCTTGGCTGTCTGCAGGGATGGGGCACCAGCACCTACCTCTCTTTTCAACCTGTGCCGCTGCCTCACTGCTTTATAAAAACCACTTGTTTCTTTTCAAACAGCCTATAAGTAATAAAAATACAACAGCCTGCTTTGCATTGAGTAACTGTATTGCCTGCCATCAGTTCTACCTGTCTAGGGTTAAAGAGATTTCAAGGCAGCTGGTGAAACTCCAGGGCAGCCCCCAAGATTGGTAATCCCAAAACCAGGTATGGGGAAATGCCCATTGAGCTGAGGTCTGCAGCACTCCTCCCAGCGCAGGTAGCAGAATGCGCCTTCAGTGGGCTGCAAAACCAGTATGATGGCTGGGAAAACTGGTCTGGGAGAAAATAGTGGCTGTCAGTGCTGGTCAGCAATCTGCTGTGTGCCAGGGATGGCCAGATCCTGCATCTCCCAAAAGGAGATGTTAATGTTGGTTAAAAAGCCAAACCTGACGGCAACAATCAAAACAGTCCGACGAAGCTGAGCCAGGGAAGTCAAAGCCGCTTCTCTTCTCAGTCTGGGTCAGCAGACTCACCTTTACAAGCTACATCTGCCATTATAGTCACTCCCATGTGTTAACTCTTTATTGCTGCTACTGAAGTTCCCTTTCTTGAGGATTTTAAGGGGCCTTGATTTGTTTTGAGCCAAAGAGGAAAGCAACAGTTCCTTGTATTCTAGAGCAATCAGAAGCTACAGGGATGAGCGTCTGCAGCAGACTAGTATGTTACCCAAGGAAAAAGCAAAGTTGTCACAAGCAATAATAAAGGCAGTAGTATGTCTGCATGCTTCATGCATACCAAAATATGGTCTGGTCATGGAAAAGCTGTGCAGTTCTTGATGCTGTCAGTGCCTGTGATCCAGGGGGGCAAACATAGCACAGGTGAAAGGTGTTGGAGGTGAGCTGTTTTCCCTTGGTCTAACTGTCACAACACTGCTTACAACTGCAAGCGGGAGCTGAGCACCAGTACCTGCAGTGCCTGAAGGCCAACTCTATGATACTGAGCTTCAGGAAATCATTATGAGTTCCTGGAGGTTCTGGAATCAAAGACATTGTCTGTGCTTCCCTGATGAATATTGAGCAGCCTGTGGCTTCTGCTAATCACCGGGGACCTTTCATTTCCTGGGTTACCTTGCATTACCAGTCCCAAAATCAATGCATGCAGCCTAGGGGAAGATTAGATGCTACTACTTAGAGATACACAGGTATCTGCACTGTACCAGGATAAGGAACATGGTTTTCAAGATCATCATCAGAATCATAGAATGGCCTGCACAGCCATGTGTTGGATGAGGCAGGAACCTGGCACTAAAGGAAGGAGCAGACAAGTAGTGTCTATAGATGAGTGAGCCTTAATAGCGGCATAGGTTCTGCTCTTCTGGATCCATAAATCCTGCTCACTGTAAGTGAGTGCCTATTGTGCCTGCAGCTCCATTTACCTGTGCAAGTGGAAGATGTGATACCTGCTGTCAGCACAACGGCAGAAGCCCAGGGAGACCTCATCTCCTTCCATGCAGTGCGACATGGGCCAGGTGTATGAGGAAACCATAATCCTGTCCTGGGCTCCACTGCTGATTGCCATTAGGAAAATTACTTCTGCTTCCTTTGCCTGTTGGTCTGCTCAGCAGCACTGCAGCCCCTGCTAGGAGCTGCCCCTGGGCTGGGGAATTGCTGCTCCAGAGGTCATTAGAGAGCCTTATTAATAATCATTGCATTAACCTCCCAGCTAGCCAGTGACAGAAATGCCATTTCTTCTCATTTTCTAGCTGAGAAAAATGAAGCACAGACAGATTCATCACCTGGTTACAGAGTCAATGGGAACTTTAATGCTCCATAAATCTGAAAATTAGGCTGTCAGCAACTTCTCCTAAAGCAAACTCACAGCACAGCTATCTGGGAGACCCCATCCTTACCCATTAGACACGCTCCTTCCTCTGCTTAAAGGGAAGACGCACATCTCCAGTCTTTAATTCCTGAAATCAGATGCAGAGATGTAGGGAATCTGCATGGTATGGTGGATGGGCAGCACTCTTGGGTTTGGGGTTTTTTTCCTTTTTAATTTACTTTGTGAGTTTAAAAGTGCAATATCAAGTATTGCTGGGAGAGAAGATGCTCAGTGACCTCTGATATAGTTAGCATCATATGGTGTTAGTAAAAAAAAAGAGGAATTTCAGTGCTTTATAGCAACACCTTTGCCTCTCCCAGAGGAAATTTTGTGCATTAGCCGCAATATAACTCCAAGCTACTGTAGGGATTTTGAGCATAAGTGGTTCAAGCATTTTCATTTTCAGAGGTGAAGAATCAGCAAAATAAAATATTAACATTTGCTGCTGTGTTTAAACACCTTTTATCCCTTAAAGTGAAAAGAAAAAGAAGTTATCTGGGGTTGTGTCATCTCTTTGCTGCCAGCTGCATCGTTTGTGTCTTATGAAATGGCATTTGTTTTGATTGAACTCACATGAGGTTGAAAGGAGGGGTCTCACTTCATTCTGACCTACCCAAGCAGAAGCAGTTGCCCTGTCTTGAGGTCCCTTTCATTGTCTGAAGTTCCACGTACACATTTCCCTGATGGCTGAGCACCTCTCCTGCCTTTTGCCCACTGCTTTGCCAGGCTCTGCTCCTCTGCATCAGCTCACCGGGATGGATCACTGTGATGCTGCCTTGTGCAATGTGGATTTTTCATGATTATAACAGACACCACGTTGTCACTGCTCTCATCCCTCCTTACATGTGTGGCCAGAGAAATACAACATGATACTGGCACGGGCTGCCCAGAGAAGCTGTGGGTGCCCCACCCCTGCAGGTGCTCAAGGCCAAGTTGAATGGGGCCATGGGCAGCCTGTGCTGGTGAGGGGCAGCCAGCTCATGGCAGGGATCAGGATTTTATGGTTTTTAGGGTCCCTTCCAACCCAAGCCATTCTGTGATTCTGTGATACCCAGACTGGAAGTTGGGACTATGCACAGAATCCAGCACCTAGCAGTCCTCACTGCCTTTGGACCTCAGCCATACATCCTCTGCCTGGAAGTGGTATTTAATCTCAGTTCTGGGCTTCTCCCCCTAATTTGGGCTTTTTCCATCTCTAGGTTCATCTTTTCTCGACGTGTTTCAACTCAGGAGCCGAGGATGCCTGCACGGCAACAGCACCCTGAGATGCTTCAGCAGCACTGGAGATGGGCAGAGAATGGGGCTTTGCAAAGCCGGCTTGTTCTCACTACCGGGATTTGCCATCAGAGGGCAAGCTCAGCCCAAGCGAGAGCCCGTACTGCCTGCTGCCAGGCTCCTGCTGCTGGGTAATGGCAAAGGCAAGCCGGGCCGATCACTGCCTGTCCCGCAAGAGGATGGGAGGCGAGCCTATCCCTGCAAAGATTTCTCTCCTTGTTCCCCTGAGAGCAAATCCTGCTCTGCAAGATTACCAGCAGCAAACGGTGAGGAGGACGCTGCAAGTCTCCTGCAGCTCCAAATTTGATACAGGAGTGGTTCCCAGGAGCCTTCTCCAGCCTCCCCTCTGGTAGAAATTCTATTGACACTTCGTGATGGGATTTGAGATGGAAAAAGACGGTGCTGAATGGGGCTGCTCCCTTGAACTGTCAGTGTGGCTGCACAGCCCTGGCAAAATTAGTGGTACTGCTTCTCTAGGGATGTGCAGTGACTTTGGGTGACCGGGAGCAGTCCTGTGCCGGAAGCAGTCCTGAAATACCAAGCAAGCTTGGTGTAGCAGGGGGAATATTCTCTGTTCCCTGTGTTTGATCAGCTCATGTGAAGGCATCCTCCATGAGGACAGCTCTCCTGAGCCCTTCAGGTCATGGCACAAAGAGAAAGGCTTTGAGCTACAGCCGGAGCTTGGCATGTGGTCCCCTCTGCTAGCTCCATCTGAGACCCTCCTGGTGCACTTAGCAAGGCTTTGCATCTCGCCAGCCCCACCACTGCGTTCCCCCTCCTTGCCTCTGCCAATACATCTCGGCCTTAATCCACACCCCCTCCTCGCCCCGGCGCTTCCTTCAAAAAGCCTGACGCTGGAGAGCTTTTCAGAAGGGAATAATGAACCAGACGCTTTCCCGGTGTCTCTCTTTGTTGTTTTCCAGCCGTGGGTCTCCCCTGAGGACAGAAGGCCCTTTGTGCTCCGTGGGGTCCCCTTACAAAAGGAGGCTTGTGTATAGAGCATCCTCCTGTTGGGTACCACATCATATTGAGCTTTTTCCACCTCTGAGCCAATAGCTCAAACCTTGGCGGTACGTGGTGCATGCCTGTAGGACAGCTCGGTGGTACTCTGCCTTCCAGCTGGACAGTGAGCAAAGGGTTAACCCGGATGTCATCGTCTCCCCTGCCCATTTGGTATTTGGATTGCAGCCATGTTTTGTTCTCTAGATGGCCAATAATTGAATAAACTCTGCATCTCGGGTGAATTCAAAACCAGGGAATGAGCTCTCCCCATCAGAAGTTGATGCGATTTCCCTCACAGGGGCTTTTGTTGGGAGCCAGAGCATCAGGGCCTCTTTTGGTGAATGCCCCAGTGGCTTTAAATTTGGGTCTGTATATGCATAAGGGAGGTCCCTGTTTGTTCCCTGCTAGGAGTGAAATACAAGACTGCAGCCTCACAAGTGGGCTCAAAGCTGTTTAGCCATAAGGAATGTGCTGGTGGCTTGGTGATGTCCTTGCCCAAATTGTTCCATGATCCTGTGATCCTCTGAGCACTGGGAAAGAAAGGCAAAGGCTTCACATGCTGCTAAAGGGGATCTCGGTGCGGCTGGAAGAACAGAATACAATGTAGCTGATTAACATCACGCTCATTAAATACCAGGCACTTCTCTTGTGCCCTTGCCAGAAGTCACTCTTAGCTTCAGGTGGCAAATTCCCACTGTAACTTTGCATATGGGCATGTGGTGAGCCCAAAGAAAGCCGCCTCCTGAAAACTCAAAGCAGATGATTTATTGAGCTATTTAAAATATATCTGCTTCGGTCCTTCTTTGTATTCCCTTTTCACAGATATTCACACAAATGCCTTTTGAGTCTGGGAACCAGCAGCTTTTTGGCATGCATTCATTTTGCAAACAGGGGCATTCACACCAGAAATGCAGTTCTGGGCTTTCAGATCCACGCCGTCGGCAGGCGGAGATGCACCATGCAATCTGCCCTAGCAGAAATACCTGGCACAGCTCACGCTTCCAACTTCACCCAGCAAAATAATTGCACAGAGCTGTTTACTGTCAATCTGCCGACTGCGTGTTATTAATAGGAGAGATGGATCGAATAATTAGGGCTAATGATTAAATTAGAGAAAGTTGTCATCTATTTGAGAGTGGTTCTGGGAGAGAGGCAGCATTTGACGATTAAACTGATAGGCAAAAATGATTCACTCCGCTTTGCAAACATGCTCTGCATTATGGCAATACACAGCCGCCCACCCCACGCTCAGCCCTCACAGCAGAGAATATGGAGGGGAAAGAACAGAGATAGGCTCCAAATTCAACCAAAACTACCTCACAAGGATGAAACCACCCCTTGAGGAAAAGGCAAAGAGAGGCAGTTATCAACTACAGCGAAAGTTTGGCCCTGCTATTGTGGTAGACCCTTATTGCTGGTAAAACCAAGAGGATCCAAGCTCTTGGAGATGGCACGGGAGGTGCCATACGGAACAAGGAAGCACCCACTGTGCTGGGTTCTCTGCCTCCAGAGCCGTTGTCCTGCCTTGAGTGTGACCATGGAGGACAACACAGGGACATGTGTCTGCAGAAGAGTAAGTATGGCAGCAGAGAGCTTTGTGAAGCTGCAAGCGGTCACCAAAGGGCAGGATTCGCTTTAGCCATGTCAGCCATCCAAAAGCTGGCTGCGGCAGCAAAAGATGCTGTTTGAGTTCCCTCAGTGGCCAAAGAACGGAACAAGCAGCTGTTGGAGAGTGATGTCATCCAAACCAGTTGCTTCAGATACCTGGGGTAATGCAGCCCCTGCTCATCCCTTCAGTGACTAGAGAGAGGGCTGGGATGACTCGGTTCATTCATACAACTAGCTTTCCAAACACCAAATGTGAGGTGAGATGAATTCATCCCAAGTGTTGTAGGAATTTTCCATGGAGTTATCCAAAAAAGGTGAGATACCCAAGGGTCTGTTGAATGGATGAAAGCCTTTCCTAGACCACCCTGGGCTGAGCAGCTTCCACACACCAGCCTTGGCGCACACCTTTCAGCCACCCTCTGCCCACAAACCCATTTCTGTTGACAGTGGCGTTCACTAAAACTGGGAAAGTGCTGAGAAAGGTCATCCCACAAAAGTTCAAGTATTGAAATACATTTGTTTCCAGGCGGGAGCTGTACTTGGGGTGGTTGCTATCCCAAGAGCTGTCGAGCCAACTCATTTTCTGGTAGGAAAGGTGCCAGCATGTTGAAGGCTGAGGGAATTTTGTGGAACACGTTCAGAAAGCAAATGATTGATTCACAATCATCTGTGGTGGAAAGCTGATTCCAGGAATTATGTGCATGCCAAGCTGAAGCCCGTCGAAGCCAGAGAAAAAGCATCTTTGAATTCAGGTCATCAGTCAGCAATGGGAAATGTCCCGAGGCCCCGACGCAGGAAAGCATCGCTTCCAACGTGTGCTTAAGTTTAACAAACCTCCGCTAACGTCAACGGTGATAAAATTAAACATGAGGTCAAGATTTTGGATAAGAGTGCTTTATGGCCTGGAGGCTTACGTGGCTGGGGAGGTTGGGCCAAAGAGCGGGCCGTTCGATATTGAGGAATCTAATCAAGGAGCTCCTGCGTAAGCTGCCGCGTGAATCAGTGAATAATTCGGAATAACAGACCCATCTGAGTAATTCCTGACCTACTGGCAGGCAATTCACGCAATGTCCATTAGTGATGTTATTCCTCGCAGAGGGCTTCTTTGGAAGGTGGCGGGCCTGAAGCCAGCTCCACCAGATAGTCCATGAAAAGAGGAGCTAGGGAACATGGAGTTGGTCCTTCACCCACCGTTGGCCCATTGGGACAACAGGACTTAGGGCAAAGGGAGACATTCTGGTGTTTCGACCTGCCTTTGGAAAGAATGGGCTCAAGGCAAGGTTTGCATGGAACAGGGAGATCACCACAAGTGCAGAAAAAGCCTTGTTTCAAGCTAACACCAAGAGGACTAAAAAAGATGGAGAAAACTAAGCTTCATTGGTTCTGTGCATCTAATAGATAATTATCTGCCTCCAGTGAGACATTTCATCAGGAAAACATACTTGCTGAATTGTGAAGTATAAAATAGGCTTAGATACCCCAACACGTGTAGGTGCTACAGCAGAGTAGCTGTGTTTAGGGCAGGGTCACGGTTGGCCATGCTGTGGGTTTTACCATGTTGCATCAGAGAAACCAGGCTTTCCATTAAGATGCTGCTGTAGAGAGCAAATCGTGTCTAGGGGCATTTGTAGATTGTAAATATTGGTAGCTAAACAGAGATGCTTGGCAGAGAACAAGAGCACTGGAAAAAACAGAGCAAAGGAAGCAGTGACCACCAAAAATTCCTTAGGGTGCCCCATGCCTCCACTTGTCTCCATGGACCTGGTGACTCCAGGGTGCACCAGGCATCCCCGTGCCATGGGAACATGGCCATTGCCCTGGGGTGAGTCCATCCAAGCTGCACTGAGCCCCCTGTCCCCCTGTTTCCCCCTGAGGTTTTGTACACCCTTTGTATGGGTGTTGCTGTGCTGGAGTCTCCCTGTGCTGTCCCTGCCAGCTGGCACCTGCGTGCATGGCAGACAGCCACTGAGACATGCCACTTAGCTCTGCGAGCGGCTGTAGAGAGAGCCTGACAAGATCAAATGCTAATAGAGAGGTTTTCTGAAGGTTGAAACTGATCTTCTCGAGGGCATTTGTGGCAGGGAGATGCCAGAAGAAACCAAATAACTAGTGCATCGTGGAGTAAATCATTTAATTTTAAATGTTCTCTGGACAGGATTTTATAAAGAAAGAAAAAACCCATTAAGTGCTTGGAAAGCTGTGCTGTCTTAAATCTCCCCTTTGCTGCAACTCCCATAGATCATCGCAGCCCAGAGCTACAGGTGACAGCTGTGTCACTGCCCTGCACAGCCCTGCTAGTGGTCAGTCTTGGTTTATCCTCCCATTTTGTCCCACAGATTTGCCTCTCACCACGGTGGGCAGCCAGACAGGAGCAGCATTCCATTTCCTACCAAGGGGATTCTCCTTGCCTCCAACAGCACGTGGCTCAGGGCTCTCCAGGCACTCCACCTGTGTGTTGATAGCCCCTGGAGGACTTTCTTCACTGAACCTTCCCAAAACAGGTTTGGGTCCAGACAGTTTTGAGAAAGGCTGGTTCAGACCATCCATCAAGCACCACTCGGTGACCCAGCACTGTGTGTGTGCTCCCCATCCTCACATTTCCACTGCCTCTCCCCCCATTTCTCCTCCCCGCCGTTCTCTGCTAATGGATCCGGTGCATAAAAGTGAGGTTTCGGAAAAGATCTCTGAACCCAAAGAGACAGCCGGGAGATGGAGAGAAGGGGAAAGAGAAAGAGGCTTTTTGAATATTGAATTAAGGCTGTCTCCAGTATTATTGAATTCCCATAAGAAGGCAGCCAGTGAGCCCACTGCTTTAGTGTCCTATGAATATTTCATTGCTTGACTTCAGCTCTGTGAAAACAGTTTCATGGCACAAAAGCACCTTTTTGGCTGGAGGGCTCCTCTCTGAGCTTGCGGTGAGTGCCCTGTGCTCACACCGGCTGTGAAGTCACTGTGGCTTGTGGACGGAGACATCTCACACTAAAGAAAGCTAAATTTATCAAACCCAGATGGTCTTTTTGCATGACCCAGACAGGAATTTCCAGAAGACAACAGATCAGGGCTCAAAATGAGTCAAGAAGGGGTAATAGAAGGGGATTGGGAGTGATAGAGAATGGGGTTTGAACTGGGATGTGCTGACAGCTGTGCTCCCTGCCCCATTCCTGGTGGTGATGGAGACCATTCTCCATCCATCAGAAAGATGATGGTGTCCGTGTCTCTATCCATCAGGAAGATAATGGCATCCACGTTTCCATCCATCAGGGAGATGATGGTACCCATGTCTCCATCCATTAGGCAGAACTGGGGATGCGTCCTGATGTAGGCACCAGTGTCAAGGCCCTGGTTCTGGTGGGATTCCTCAAAATTTAGTCACCTCTATGGAACTACTGTGGATTATACAAATATCATGAGTTTCTCACTTTGGAAATCTCTCAAAAGTAAGCTTTTTCATGAAATGCTGATCACCCCTGCTTTCAGACAGGGAGTAAACCTCATTTGCTAATGCTACAGAGAATGCCAATGCTTGAGCATTGCTTGCCCATGTTGCATGGATTAAAGTGGTGCTGCAGGTGCTGTGAGCATTTAACACATCTGCAGATGCATCTGGAGTGATTTGAGTTCAGAGGGGGTTGGCTGATCCCAAATCACCTTCAAAGACAAAGAGGGTTTTAATGAGAGCTAATTATTTTACTGTAGGTAGAGGAGATAATAGTACTTGTTGCTGAGGTTACCCAATACTTCCCATTATAAGGCTGTTTCCCATTTCTTAGAACAATGCCCAAACTGACCATTTAGACAGAAGTCATCTGCCAGAGGTTTGCCTCAGCTTAGATTCCGGAAAATCTCAGCTAGACTGGGTCAGCTGTTTCTAGGAAAAAGGGTAGGGTTTATCTGTGCCTGAGCATCCTTCCCAAACCTCTTAGAACTGCCATAACATCTTGTGCTTCATCAGGGAATGGGGAATTTTGGCAAGAGTGCACCCTTAATGCTACCCAGAGCAGAAAACCCATGGGCAAGCTCTCAGGGGGTCCATGCTTGTGCCCTCTTCCAGCTGCAAACCACTGCTAGGTTACTGGAGGGAGCACAATGCCTTTCAGTAGCTGATTTGAGCTGGCAGACTGGTTCTTAGCTGGACTTGCCAACCATGGGGCAGTGAGCACGCCTCCCCACCCTGAGCTGTGCTCCATGGACTGGAGAACTCCATGAAAACATGCAACTGAGTATCAATGCTGCCCCATCCATGGCCACATTCCTCACCTGTTCCATAGAGCTCAGGATGGGACCAGGGCATAGGGACCCAAATTCTCCCGCTGGGTGCCTGCCTGCTGCAGGCAGGGGGCTGGTGGGCATCCTCAGCTTCTCTCAGCCACTTGTTCCCAGTGGAAGAGAAAGCAGAGAGGCAGCAAGGCATTTCCTGGACACCTCCCCTTCCTCTTGTTGGGAGTGGGCAGGAGTGACGAGTTGTCTCTCGTGGGTGCTTTGCAACACCGGAGCAGCCTGTTCTTTCAATAATGGATGAGAACACGCCGCTCCGGCACCGCTCTGCTTTTGCAATTCAATTAGGAGAAACACGAAGCCCAAGTTCGTGGACCAGCACAGCTTCCCTGCACACGCGTGCTCCTTGTGCACTTGTAGTGTCAGCGTGGGAGGGCTTCTCCCTGGCGCCCATTGCGTGGCATCACCAGGCCCTGGCCATAGCTGGTCCCAATTATGGCTGCAGATGGCTTTAAGCCCCATCATCCTAATTGTCCAGGAGGGTGCTGGTGGGCAGCTTGGGCTGACGTCAATGCTGCACAAAGCCAGGCCAGCCCTGTCTGCCCCGTGCATTGCTTGGCGTATCGTAGAGTGGTTGGGCATGCATTAGGGTGGGCGAGATGGATTGCTCGGCTGGTAACTAGGACAGAGAGATAAGCATAATGGATGGATGGTCAGAGAGCAAGCATGCTTCAGACGGTTGAATAAATCACTTTGATTGCTCGTACGTAAACAAGAGGTGCTTGCGGGACTCAGCTCTCCAACTGGGGTGCATCCAAATGAAGCCCTCCGATGGCTTTTGAGGATCTGAAAGGCGTTTGAAATGCCCTTCATTAACTGAGGAACCCCCTGGCCGTGCACCTGCCGCACAGCTGGGGTCACCCAGCACCTGGCCCAGGGCCCACATCCCTCTGGGCCCTTGTGAACTGTGCCACTCATTGTGCCCCCGGCCCAGAGTATGTGGATGTATTCCTCATGCACAGCACTGGACAGTCTGTGCTCAGCTTCAGACAGAATGGTTTTGGAGCAGGACAGGTGTCTGCCCCAGTGGGTGTGTGGCCATGGTGAGCTTCCAGCACACACAGTCACGTGCACAGTGTCCCAGTGAGCTCCATGTTTTGCACCCCACAATGAACACACAAGAGCTGGCAGTTAGACTCCATCTCAATTAGGCTCCATCTCAATTAGCCCCTATCTCAATTAGACTCTATCTTGATTAGGCTCTATCTCAATTAGGGGCTTTCATTCACACCACAGCTGCTGATTTGTCCTCTGTAGCCCGGCTCTGTAAACGCTTCTTGCCCTCCTCCTGGGCCAGGAAAACCCTGCAGGACTCCAAAGCAGACCATCAGGGTCTGCATCCCCGTCAGCCCCATAACTTCCCCCCGCTTCAGCCTATTGCAGCTGAGCCTGGGCCTGGGATGCAGCCCCTCTCCCCTTCCATCCATCCCACCAGCCTCCCCCTCCTTCTGTCTGCTCGTTGCCTTAATCACCCTCTGATCAATCTCAGGAGGAACCAGCAACGCAGGAATGGCAGATGGGGAACAGAGCATGAATATTAATTAGCACTGAATTCCAAACAGAGGACTTTAATTACATTAAAAGCGCAGGCTCAGAGGCAGTGACTTAGTTCCTGCTGTAAATCTGTTGGCAGGTCATTTGCCTCCATGGTGTCAGTGCTCTCTAATGAATGAATATATACATTTGGAGTGCTCATGCGTGTAGGGAAATAGGTTCTTGTTCCAAATATGCAAAAGTGAACGGGTGCATCTAGAGGGTTTCACTCACTGGGAGGATTCAGAGAAATAATTATTAGTATAATTATTTGGTAACAACACGCCTGTTCTGGGAGCTCTGGTTCATGGGCTGGAAACCTCTGGTGTCTGGGTGCAACCTGCTACTTTGTTGTTTGTGGTCTGGTCACTGGGGGGAGACCAAGAACCACGGTGTTTTCATGGGGTTCGAGCATGTGGTCATTGCTAACCGTGATGATGCACTTGGGAACATCATCATTTTCCATCATAATGAGTTTAGGAACAATATCGTCCTCTTTCATCGTCATCCTCCATTGAGATATGCTTGGAAGCATCATGAACATGATGTGCTTGGGGATATCATCCTCTGCTGTAATGCACTTGGGAGCATCATCTTCCATCATTACATCTTTGGGAGCATCCTCTTCCATTCTCTGTCATCCGTAGGAGACTCATCTGGGGTAACCTGTCCAGAGCTCAAGGTGGGCAAACAAAGAACCTGGAGATAACATCTGAGCCAAGAGGACAGGAGTGGATGTGGACTCATGATCAAGCGGCAGCCGATGAGCTCCTTGTCCTACACTCTTTGCTGGGGATGCCTCTTAGGATGTCCACAGAACAGCCTCCCACCAAGCCATGCAAGGGCCATCCCATCATGTACAAAAAGCAAGCCCTGCAGGCACATTGCCCACACTCACCCTTTTTCTTTGTTGTTTTGAAGCTGGAGCCAGCATTACCTATGACTGTTGAATGTGCACAACGAACCCACCCTTGCTCTGTCCAAGGGGCATGCAGGAATATCTCCTGCTGTCCCAAAGGTGATGATGTCAAGACGCAAGCTCAAGGGGAGGAAAGAGGGTCTACAGGGGACTGGGAGGCCTTGTTGTGATGTGGCAGTGATGCAGTAGGTTTTTAGGGGAGCACTGGCAGCCTGGCAGGAGCACCCAATGGGTTATAGCACCCAGGAAGGCACTTGTTTGGAAAGGATGTTCCTTATCAGCAAGATCTTTGTGGAGGAAACCCCAGCCCCTGGCTTCAGAGGCTGGGTACTAAAGGTGCACTTGGATCTGTGATGAACTTAGTCAAAAGGAGACAGTACAATGTTTGTGTGTTTTGGAGCAGGTCAGGATGGACCTCTAATTCCTAGCACCAATGAGTGGCAAATACAAACACGTACATAACCACAGGAGGCAGAGTGAAAGCTGTCTGGAGGTGGCAGGTTTGTGCAAGTGATTACACTGAGAATCAGGCAGGGAAAGTCACGCTAACCTGGAGAAGAGATGATACTGTGCAAGCAGCACATCTGAGGGGGACCAGCAAGCAGATGTCAGTGTTGGCAGAGGGATGCTGGAAATGCAGCAAGGACGTGTCATTATTCTACCTGGACTCACCTGCTGTGAGCGTGGTGCTCTCCTGGAGCTCCTGTCAGAGCTCAGGGCTCTATTGATATGAGCTCCAGCCCATGCTGTGTTTGTTTGTTCCAAGATGCTCCTCATGCAGGTGGCTGAGCTGATGTCCTCAGGACCATTATTCTGCTGTTGGCACATGGACCACACAGTATCCTCCCCCTCCCCTTCAGCAGACACTTCCTGCCTTGCTGGGACACAGAAATACACTTGAAAATCTGGACTTAATGGGGCTGAAACTCCTGACCAAAAGCAGCAGGATATGAGTGAACAGAGCAGAAAGGCAGCCCCAGCATCTCTCCTCATTTTTCCATGCTCTCTCCTCCGTGGCTGCTGGAGGAGCAGTGTTACATAAAGGCAGCCGGGTCTCTGCCCTTTGTGAGCTGTCAGAATCACTTTCAATATCTGAGACACCCCATCTGGCAAAGGTCGTGCTCTGTTCTCTCGATGGTCTTAATTTAGCGCCTGTGAGTTCTTGGAGATGTGCAAAGCACTGGGGTGTGGGCAGCTTCCCTGAATCAAGGTGTGAGCAATTGGAGCATCTTCTCCTGCCTGAGAGCCTATGGTGTGTACTGAGGGCTCACTCAGGCACTGGTGAGTGCTCAGCCCCTGGGCTTGCCTTCAGCATCGGCACATGGAAGGTGCAGGGTGGTGGAGATGCGTCCTTGCTGCTCATTATTTAGTCTTTAGCTCTGTGCTCAGGGGAGCTGGGGTCACATACATTGCTTTTCAAACAAGGAATGCAGCAGAAGGGGACCCGGAAGTTTCATGCCAGTATTTTAGCCAGGTTGCTCACCAGTGCTGATCTGCAGAGCAGACGAAGGCAGGAAACCCACCGCGTTCCCAAGCCAACCTCCAGCGTGCGGGGCCAGGGTCTCTGACCTCGGGGGTCCCAGCTGCCTGAATGCACTCCTAATCTGCTTGGGAAAAGATGCCACAGCTGGGATGTAGGGAGGGGGGAACCAGGCTATGCCCTGAGCTGCTTTGATTGATCAGGCTTGCTGCTGCAAGCCCACAGGATTTGGCTGCCCAGCCGTGAGCAAAAAGCTGCCTTCTCCCCGTGCCTTTATTCCCGTGTCAGTCTCTCCAATGGTTGCCTATGGAGGAGCAAAGGGTGAGGAAGGCTTTTGCTGATGGCTCTTGACAGGCGTGGGGAGAGGCACAGCTCGGCTTCAACTCCAGCAGGAATGCTGCTTCTCACCTCCCATGGAGCAGGCTGTAGCCTTGTCCCTGCACCAGCAGTGTCACCTCAGGGAGTACGGAGGGGGCCTTAGAGTGGCCAAAGGGTGCACAGCAAGGAAGTGCAGACAGTTGCCCTCCTGCACTGGGTTCTGTGAGGTGAGGATCTCCATCCAGGCACTGTGTGCTGGGGTGCCAATGGGATGCTGGGGTGCCTGCACAGTGCAGGACAGCCCACGTGATGCTGAGATGCCTGTGGGATGCAGGTATGTCCATGGGATGCCTTCAGAATGTGTGGCTGCTCACAGAATGCAGGGATGAACACAAGATGTGGAAATGCCCCCAAGACACAGGGGTGTCCCTGGGATGCAGGGATGCCAAAGGAAGCAGGGCTGCCAATGGGATGCAGTGATGGCCATGGGTTGCAGGGCTGCTACATTCCCAGCCGAAGCATCCTTGCTCCAGGCTGGGACCTCCAACACACATCCACTCCTTGGACACCTTGGAGGGAGGCTGCATTACTCTATGGTGACTGGAGCATCTGCTCCCATCTATGAAAACCAGTGGAAAAGAACTTGGTGACAGTTTCTAATGGCAAAGAGCAGTGGGGATGGCTCTTCCAGGCTGCCCAGGGAGGTGGTGGGGTCACTGTCCCTGGAGGTGTCCAAGAGCTGTGGAGATGTGGCACCGAGGGACACATCAGTGAGCATGGTGGGGATGTATTGTTGGTGGGCTTGGTGATCCTAGTGCTCTTTTCCAACTTTAATGATTCCATGATTCCCCATATTTTCTGCCACCTGGGGGGAGGTTTTGCCCAGAAAACCTCCATGTGCCAGTGTTCATGGTGGCTGGCAGGCTGGCAAAGCACTTGTCCCTATTCCTTTACCTTATTCCCAGGTCCTGCCATTGCCTTACACCAGTGAAACCATCACATGGGAGTACTGATGAAGCAAGACTGCTCTTTCTGTGTGTGTGCATGAGGGGTAAGAGGGGGGAAAATGTGCCTTTTGGGAGGGTTTTGTTGCTTCAGAGCCAGGTCCAGCCCAGAGGAGCTGTCTTCATGTCACACATGTTTTGGGGCTGCTGGGGTGTGGGCTCCTGGTGCGACGGCTGGCTGGCACAACAGGGCGCGTGGCAAGATGATGAATAACTGCTTAAAATAAAGTCACCACCACTGAAAATAAGCTGTCTCGTGGGACCCACTGATATCTGCCCCTGGTAGATGGGGCTATCAGAAGCTTGGCTCATTCCTAAACTCACACGCACTGTTAGCAGGGACTGCTGGCATTTGCCCTAGCACAACACTGCGGTGGGGCCAAGTGCTGGGTAGTGGTGCCTCTGAGTTATGCCAGCAGCGGGTGGGACCCCTGTGCTGGAAGGGGGCTGCAGTCCACCCCACATCCCTGGGCAGTATCTCCATCTTTGGGAACTGTGGAGCTCCCCTTCCATGAGCTCTCCGTGTCCTCATGCACCTCGCACACATCTTCTTGCATCACTGTGTCCTGGCGACGCTCTGTGCCACCCCTCCAGTGTTTCCAGTGCTATTTTTAATGCCCAAAGCATCAGCCCCCCACCTCCTTGGGAAGCAAACAAGCCCCGTGTGTGCAGCTCCCGCTGCTTGTGCTTCAATCCCTTCCCTCCTGCCTGGCTGCTTTGCAAGCCGGTACCCTGGAAGGGGCCTCCCAGCTCTTGCTGGCAACCCTACTTCAGACTGACCGCCACAGATAGTGCTTCGAAGTGAAAAATACATATATATAATAATAATAAAAGGAAGAAAAAAAAAGAAAAGAATCTCCTCGATGTAGTTTTCAGATGTACCTGAGGGTTTCTCAGGGGAGGTTTGGCAGCGTGGTGCTCAGAGGGGGGTGAGGATGTGCCAAGGTGGGTCCTGGGGGGCTGTGCTTTCCCCCAGCTTGGGCGGCATGCCTCCAGCCCACCTTTCTGCAAGTGTCAAGCAGATGGGACCGTTGTTCAGGGAAGGGAAAAGAAAGAAAATAGGGAAAGAGTGGAGATCTCTGGGTGAGGGGCACTCCGGGGCTCTCTGCTGCGTGAACTGCTTGCTCTGAGCTCTCGGTGGGGAGGGCAGGGGATCGCCCCTTCCTCACAGGTGAGGGATGGGACGGAGGATAGAGACGGTGCCACGACCGGAGTGAAGCGTGGGCACGGCTCGTCTTGGAAAGAATAGAATAAAGAGAGAAGGAAAAGGAGGGAAAAAAGAAAAGGAAAGAAAGGAAAGGGGAAAAGCACGCCGGGCTCCTCGGCAGTGCGCGGAGAGGAGCGAGTGAGGCAGGCGGTCGGGGCAGCCTGCGCTGTGTCCTCAGGTGTGGCCGCGGCACCGCTCCCATCCCCTGATCCTCTCCCAGCCTGGGACCGAGCCGCGCCGTGCTGAGCCGGGGAGCGGGTCCTGGTGGGGTGCAGAGCCCTGGGCAGAGCCCAGGAAGGCGGAGGAAGGGAGGGGAGGGCGATGCGATGCTTCGCTCGGGGTTTATTAGATTGGACATAATCATCTTTAAATAAGGCAGCCCCCCCTACCCCCCCCCCAACCCCTCCCCGGCGGGGGGAGCCGAGCGCCTCGGGGCTTTCTAGATAAGGGCGCATCTCCCGCTCCAGCTCCCGCAGGCAGCGCCCGGCTCTCTCCTTCCCGGTGTCGGCGGGCAGAGAGCTCCGGCACCGCCGCAGGCAGAGGGGTCCCCGCGGCCGTGCCCTCTTCCTCCCCCTCTTCCTCCACCTCCTCTTCCCCCTCCTCCTCCTCCTCCTCCTCCCGGGCCCGCAGAGGGGAGGAGAGCGGCGCCAGGGAAAAAGTTGGGGGCAGCGGCACCGGGGGAGGATGCCCCGGCGCTGCCCCGACTGCCGCCCGCCGCCCCCTTGAGCCTCCCTCAGCCCCGGGGCCGCCGCCTCCCGATCCCCCGTCCCCTCGGGGCCATGCAGAGCCGCGGGGCTCCCTTGGTCGCGCTGCTGCTGACGGCGCTCAGCCTGACCCGCGGGGACCCCCGGCCCCCCGGTCCCCCGCAGCCTTGCGGGCTGGAGGCTCCGAGCCGCCGGGCGGCCCCACCGCATCACCCTTACGGGCTGTACCCGGGCCGAGCGGCGCAAGGGGGGCTCGGAGCCGCAGCCCCCCAGGACTCCAGGAGACAGCGGGGTCGGAGGCCGAGGGCAGCCGGGGCAGGCGGCGAGGAGCCGTGGGGCGAGGCGGAGGGCAGGCTGCGGGGCCGGGCGGCGAGGGTGCCGAGCCCCCCCCGGGGCCGGCCGCTCCCCGCCCTGTACTTCGCCGGCGGCCGGGAGACGCTGTCGGCGCGGCCGGAGGCGCTGCCCCACATCCCGCGGGAGCGCTTCACCCTGGAGCTGTGGGTGAAGGCGGAGGGCGGACAGAGCAACCCGGCCATCATCGCAGGTAAAGCTCGACGTGTTGCGGCGGAAGGGATGAGCTGCGAGGTCGTGAGGTGAGGGTGGGATGCGGGGACAGAGCCGAGATCTGAAGCTGCTCACCTGCGACAGGTGACAGCACCCGCCCCGTCCCACCGACACCCCAGATCCCTCTCTCCCCATGTCCCGGGCACTCACCGGGAGAGGGTCTGTATTTCCCGGCCCCTCGCCCCCCCGGGTTTGGGGTACGGAGCTCCCGGCGAATCCCCCCCGGCCCGCGGAGCCCTGGGAGCGGTGGCCGCACGGTGGCAGCCGCACCTCGCGCACCGCCCCGGCCCGGGCTGCGCGGTGCCCCCGGGTTCTGCGTCCCCCCGGGGTCCCTTCTTCGTGTGGTTGCCGATGTGGGCTTCAATCCGTGGGGAGACAGATGGCACGGGGATTTAACCCACGGCTCCCCAGGAGCTGGTGATGGAGAGCTGCAATAAGAGTCTTAGAATAACAGAATAGTTTAGTTGGAATGGACCTTTAAAAAACCATCCGGCCCCACTCCGTGCACTGAAAAGGGGCGCTCACAGCTCCATCAGATGCTCAGAGCCCCGGCAGACAGACCTGGGCTGTCTGCAAGGATAGGGCAGTCACGCACCTTTGGGCAGCCTGTGCCTCTCCACTCAACCCCTTTGCTTCACTTACCATTGGGCCCCACACATACTTTTCTCCTTGGGATGCAGAAGAGGAGAGTGGACGAGTGGCAGAGAGGGAAGCTGAGCCAGTGTCTCCCACCCACCCGTTTCACAGCTGTCTGCACCTGGAGCTCAGCCCTGCAGGTGCTCTGCTTTACTTTCCCCAGCTAGTTTTCTGTCTTTTGTTGTTGTTTAATTTTCCCTTAGCGGAGGGTGGGCCTGTCGTCACACAGCGACCACTGGCACTGGTATGATCCCCCGCTCCAGGCTTTGAGTCAGCCCCACGCACCTCCGGCTGGCTGAGTCACCCGCAGCTTCCCACCCGCTCCCTGCAGCTGGCGATGCGGGGCCGTGGTGATGGGGACAGGGATGGGATGGAGCAGTGCTGTTGTGCTCTGTGTGTGCAGGTGGCACCGGGATCTCCGGCCCTGCTGTCCTGCTTGGATGGGACTGAGCATTGGGTGCTTGGTGTTCAGGGAGGAGCCCTGGGGGAAAGGATGCTCTGCGTGGTCCTTACAAAGCTGTGTACTTCTCCTTCACCACTCTCCTGGCAGTAAAACCAGAAGGGTTATTTATCCCTTGTCTGTCTCCACCACCTGAACTTTACACCTCGGTGCTTTGGAGGGCAGTTTTGTGGCCAGCTTTTGGCACATGGGTGCTGAAGCATGGCTGCTTCCCTTGGTGTTTTTGTGGTGCTGCCAACAACTCATGTTTTAAATCCAGCATTATCACTCTAATCCTGGGTACAAGTCACAGGCCAGGTTATGTTTCCCCTTTCCCAACCTATAGATCAGGTGCCAAGTTGTACTTGCAGATTCCAAGGTTTGTGTCTCCTCTGCAATGGCTCTTTCCCTTTGTGAAGCTTGCTGCTGTGTTATGAGGTCCGGAAGGGATATGTGGGGCTGTGGTGGCCTGGCTCCCTTGGACATAATTCCTGTGACATGGTCCCATACATCCTTATCTCTGAATTGGAGAGAGATGGATTTGAAGGGTGGACCATTTGGTGGGTAAAGATTTGGCTGGAAGGTCATGGACAGATGGTTGAGGTCGATGTCTCTATGTCCAAATGGAGGAGTGGGGTCCCTCAGGGGCTCATCTTGGGACTGATGCTCTTTAACATAATCAGTGACATAGATTGAGTGAACCCTCAGCAAGTTTGTGGATGACTCCAAGCTGAGTGGTGCAGTTGCTACAACAGAAGGAAGGGATGCTATCCAAATGGACCCTGATAAATTTCATCCCCTTTCCACCCTCGCTCTGACCTCCCTCCTGACTTCCCCACCTGCTCACCCAAATAAAGAGCAATGCCCACTGGCCAGACCCTGTCCACCTTCATTTGCGTGTGTCTCATCCAATGTGACCTCATTGGTTAGTGGGGTCATAGTGGTGGTAGATGGAAGGTTGGGCTGGATGATCTCAGAGGTCTTTTCCAACCTCAGTGATTCTATGACTCTATGAAAACTTCCCCTGCCTCTTCTCCCCAAAACACAGAAGCCCAATAATTTGTGCTTTGCTCTTTTGTTCCATTTCCCCAAGAGCCATCTCAGTGTGGGAGGCAGTGGCATGCCACAAGGATGCTCACAGAGCAGCAATGCTCTCCACTCCTCACCACCTCCCTCTTTTCTTTCCAACCCCATCCCCTCTGCAGGCGTCTTCGACAACTGCTCACACACGGCCAGCAATAAGGGCTGGGCTTTGGGCATCCGTGCCCTGCGCCTGGGTGGCAAGCAGGATGCCCGCTTCTTCTTCTCCCTACGCACGGACCGAGCGGCTGCCGCCACCGAGGTGACAGGGTCCCACCGCTACCAACCGGACACTTGGACCCACCTGACTGCTAGCTATGACGGGCACTGGATGGCCCTCTATGTGGACGGGGTGCGGGTGGGCCACTCTGATGGGCAGGGAGGGCCCCTGCACAGCACCTTCATGGCCTCCTGCCGCACCCTGCTGCTGGGAGGGGACGCCTGGGGGGACACTCATGCTTTTCGGGGACACGTGGCTGGGCTGGCCTTATGGCGGGACGTGCTGCCCCAAGCGCAGCTCCAGCGATCCTTCCTTGAAGGGGTGCCTGGCAGCTCTCCGGTGCTGGCTGCTGGCTTGGACACCTTGGAGCAGCAGTGGGTGCCATTCCGTGAAGCCTCGCTCCCCCGGCGCCGGGTCCTGCCCCCCGCCGTGCCTCCCATCCTCCATCCATTCGGTCCTCCAGCCTGTGGGCAGACGGCGTGTGACAACGTGGAGCTGGTCTCCTACTACAACCGGCACTGGCCGCTGCGTGGGGCCAAGGTGGTGCGGTACCGCGTGGTCAGCCTGGCCGAGGACAGTGGCGGGCAGCCGACAGTGAGCCGTGAGCAGGTGTGGAGGCAGCACCGGGCGCTGAGCGAGGCCTTCCGCCCTTATAACATCACCTGGCAGCTCAGCCTGCTGGAGGTGCGCAACTCATCCTTGCGCCGCCGTGTCGTTCTGCTGGGCTGCGAGCCCAGTAAGGTGGGCAATGAACGCTGCGACCCCGAGTGTGAGCACCCACTGACTGGCTATGATGGAGGGGACTGCCGCCGACCTGGGCGCTGCTTCTCCTGGAAGCGCCGCGATGGTGTTTGCCACATGGAGTGCAACAACATGTTGGATGACTTCGATGATGGCGACTGCTGCGACCCACGGGCCACTGATGTCACCAAGACCTGCTTTGACCCTGACTCACCATACAGGTATGTAGGGGGCCAGGCTGTGAGGCTTGTGAGCTGTGCAGTATTTTTCTGTGCGAGGAGCCCTTCTCTCGGTGTTTCCCCATCAACCATGGCACCAGACATGACCCCCAGCTGTTTTTTCACCCTGTGATGAAATTTGATGGCAGCCACCATCTGCCTGTGCCCATATTGTTCGTTATTATTGGTGCGGTGAGTGGCTCTGCTGCCTGCTCCATGGCTGTTCAGGGTGGCCACCCATTCCCTCTTGGCCACCAGAAGAGGCTTTGCTACTTAATGGAGACATAGCCAAGGCTCTGTCCTTGGCCATGCAATGTGCAGCTAGAGGAATGTTTTCATCCTCGAACAAGAAGGGCTCCACCTAAATTTAAAAAGGATGAATTTTTGCTGGTATGAATCAGGACTTCCATTTGTCAGGATTTTCCCCTGAAAGTTGGGAAAGAAGCAAAACAAAACAAAACAAAGCAAGAAAAAAAAAAAACAACACACAAAACAAAACAAAACCCTTCCTTCTGTGGGAAAATGGGAACACTAGGGAAATAACAAAACTTCTGTAATTTTTCTTTCCGCAACCCTCATTGGTCTACAGACAAGACAGGACTGTAGGCAAAGCTCTGAAAGGGAAATCCATCTTGCATAGTGGTTTGGGCATGGACTGCATGGGGACCTGGGCAATGTGATCAAGTACTTGATCTAGCAGCTAGCAACCCTGTTTGCAGCAGGGGGTTGGAACTTGATGATCCTTGGGGTCCCTTCCAACCCAAGCCATCCTAAAGTTCTATGACTTAATGATCCTGCTATTGCTGAGTTCCTGAGCTGCATGTTCCCTGCCTGCATGGGTTATCACAGTGGTTGGGGTAGGTACAACCTGAATTTGCACCCCTCTGTTTCATGGGTTTCATGGGTCTGGGAAACAAGGAGGTGAGGTGAGCTGGTTGGGTTGGTGCCCTTCCTACAAGTTGGGGGTTTAATCCCAAAATACACAAGCAGGCATTTGGCCATAAAGCATTGTGCTTAAATGAGTGTTTATGAGGAGCGGGGCAGCTGGGAAACTTGCAGGAGGATTTTTAGGGTAGAAGCCAAAGGGGGAGGAATAACAAAAAATAAAACTTAACAAACTGAGGAAAGGCAGTGCAGCAGGAGCCAGGTGCCTGGAGATAAGAGCTCCCAGCATGGCAAGAGCAGTGGCTGGGGACAGCGTTGTGATGTCTTTGATGGAGATGGGCAGGGGGAAACACGCTGTTGGACATCTCCTTTTGGGTCAAGGTGGCACAATGGAGCTTTGGGGTTTTTGCGCATTGAATCAGCTCTGCTGTATTTCATTTCAAGGCTCGCTAAAGCAGTGGTTTGGATGTGAATGTTTCTCAGCACTGCCAAAAATAATCCAAAGGAGAAAGTCAGCACAAGACACTGGACAATTTCTTACTTAGTGCTGTCGACAGATGCTGTTGTTTTGGTGAAGAGCCCTGATACCTTGGCTTGCATGACCTTATGCGCGTGTAAAAGCTTTTGCCATCTTAGAATAGCCCTTACCTCTCTATGACTGCATCTCTGAGAGAAGTTAATCTGATTGTTGGAGAGAGCAGAGGAAGCTCTAGTGCTTCCCAGCTTGTGGAAGTCTCTGTATGCTTCTAGAGCTATGTTTGGTCTCAACACATTGGCTATGCATAGTGCCATCCAATATCAATAGCACAGCAGGCAGATGAGGCTTGGAAGGAAGGGTGGCAAGACTGTGGGGCAGGGAGCTGTGCTGAACCCATAGCAGTGTTGGTGTGCACACAGCCAGACCGTGGTACTGAGCCATAACCACAGCAGGAGACGTGAGCAAGTCAAGGACATGATTGACCATACAAAGAACAAGGGGACAGATATGGCAAGAAAACTGCCTGCTGTCATCCAGCACCCAACTCCTCCACGAGTTGCTGGCAGTGTAATGCCAGGATCCTGGAGTAATTTTGTGTTCATTTACTGCAGACATCTTCTTCTTACAGAGTTTGAGTGTTGTTGTAATTGGTGCTCTTGGAAGGAAAGCAGCAACAGCTCATTAACAGCAATTAACACTCAGTGTGGTCCCCCCTCGGGCAGTAACTCAGTGAGCCTGGTGTGTGACACAGTGAGTGTGAAAAGAGCAACTGGAGGGCAGTGTGGGTTCCAGCAGAAGGAACAGAAATAACACAATAAACAGAAGAATTGGTGGTAGAGGTGCTGCCCTTTAGGACAGCCACAGGCACAGAGAGCATCTGCTATGGCCCTGAAAGCTGCAGGGCTAGGAAGGTGTGGGGCAGAGCTTGAATGGGGCTGTCCAACATGCTCTCTGCCCCACACTTTCCCTTCCTTCTTGCCAACCTCTTGTTTTTCAGAGTAGCAAATTCAGTTCTGCCTCCTCTGGGATGGCCACAGCTGTGATGTTAGGGTCTATCTCATCATCAGGACACTTGATGGGCTTTAATGCAGACTTAGCCAGCCTGCCTTCCTCAGGGAGAGATGCTTAATTGGGTTAGGGTTGTTGGGAAGCCTCCCACTGTTTAAGCAGTTTCTTCAAACACTAATCCAGATTAACCTCACTGAGTGTCTCTTGTGCACAGGACCTAAGGATAAACTATCACTCAGCAACTCTCCTTTCCTTGCTACAGAAAGCCTAAGCCAAGTGCTGGGCTCAGGTCTGGGAGCTGTAAGCACTGTGGTGAGGAGATGAGCATCTTGGGAACCCCAAAGGGAAATCCAAAGGTAGCAGTACTGCTCCTGGTAGCCACTTCCCCAGGCTGGTAGGCCCACTGGGGCTGGGCAGGTGTGGTAATTAACAGGGCTTTTTGATGGAGCTTGATGGATTCCTTGGTGGGTTCTTTAAAGTTTCATGTGAGAGGTTGGACTGAGCTCATAAAAAGCTGAACCTTTCCTTGCAGGAAAGCACACTCTCTCTGGGCTCTTCCCATTGATTACTAATTTCAAAACTTGGCAAAGATGGATGGGATTGTCCATGATTGTTGTATCCTGAGGACAGGATGTCCACCGAGATGCTTCTTCATAATGTGACAGAGAGCCAGTCCACCCAGACTCCTGGTTTGGGTCAAAGACCCCAAATTTACTTTTGACCCTCTCAGCCCAAATACATCAGGTGATGGTATGCAACACATCCTTTGCATCTGATGTACTGTGTCAAAGATGAACCCAAGAGTAGAGTTGTGTTCTGAGGAGCAGTGAACTCTGAGAGGGAGTGCTAAGAAGATGGGCTCCACTCTTAGTCAGTGTGGCTTCCTGAGCCCTGCAGTGTGTCTGCACTCACGTCACTCCCAGGTACTGCTGGGGGGCTGCTCACCTCAGCTGTGGGATGTATTTTGTTTGGTTAGATGTCCTGTTTCTTCCTTCCAATCTCTCATCTGCTGTGAGAGCTGCTCCTTCTCTGTCATGAGATGCAGTTGTCTGCCCTTGTCTCTTACAGGAGTTGGATGTGCTGGTCTCTTTGGTTTGGCCTCTCTTCCAGGTTCTTGATAGAGAGAGATCTCCCAAACTTCATCATTCATCAGGCTGAGTTGAGCATCCCAGAGGGCTTTCAGGCATTTGTTCTCCCCAAGCTGTGAGAAGGACATAACACCTCCAGCTCAGGCTGGCAAAGGGAAGAGCAGCACACACTGCCCAGTGCCCCAGGGTGGCTGGGACTGTGCAGAAGGACAACCCGATCCGCGTGTGAGCGGGAGCAGCAGTCCCTGCCCAGCAGCTGTAGGAGCCCAGACGCTTTCAGGGAAAACAACCCATCCAGATGTGAGCTATTGTTCTAGCAGTACCACCATCCCAGGGGCTGATCAGATCCAGACAACAATTGTGAAGGAACAGCGTGTGTCCAAGGGCTGGGGAAGAGGAGGGGGACGACTCACTCTGTTTCCAGCTTTTCAGCACTCCCTGGGGTTTCTACTCATCCATCCGTGCGCAGCTGAGATCCCAGGAAATGACCCAGCAGGGTGCTTGGCAGCACGCTGGTGGGACTCCATCAGCCCCACGCTGATGGGCTCTTGTGGATGATTGATGCACGTTTGGGTTGGCAGGCTGCGCCGCGGACACTGGAGCTGTTGAATGAGCATACCATTTTTAGTTTGCCTTGGCTCTGCTGACACCGTTATATAGGAAATCAGATTGTCCCTTTGCAGAGGGTGATGTGTGGAGAGGGATGGGTCCGACGCAGCCCAAGCCCACCAGAACTGAGCAAAGCAGAGGGCTCTGGGGAGGGGAGCGGTGGGAGCTTTGGGGTTTTCTTGTTTGTGGTTAACGTAGGGCTGTTACATTACAGTTCTTCCCCTAAATAATTGTCTTGTATCCTCTTTGCATTCGGGAGAAAGGCATTTTTAGAATGCTGGCTTGAGCACACTCCGGCTGGGACACCCGATTGCCTGGGCCTAAAAATAAGCTGGGGGCTGGGGACTTGATTTTTCCCCTTCTTATTTACTTCTTTAAGAAGAGGAGGGGAAGTTTGGATTGAATAGATTTATTTTCTTTCTCCATATCGATCTTCTTCCAGAATAACACCAAGAGTATTTGCCCTTCGATGAGCAGCTTCATCCTTGCTCAGCAAATTCACCCGGCTACTGCCAGCCCTGGGAAAGGTCCTTCACCCACACAGCAGAGGTTGTCTTTCTGTAGTTCCCACCTACCTGTGCTGTGTGGAAGGGTAATTCCAGCTCTCCAGATGGGGAAACTGAGGCACAAAATTCCAGCCATCTTGTGCGGCAATGCAGTGTTGACAGCCCCCTGCACCTGGACTGCTACTTCATTCACTGGCAGAAAGGAAGGGAGAGCTGGTTTACAACATATCTCCTGCGGTTTAGATGGGGACCAAGCTTATCTGTACTGTCTGAGAGAGGGAAAGAGCACTGCAAGGCTCAGTCCTGGCCCGGGAAATTTTCTATTTTTCTTTGAAACAAACAACCGAGGCAGAAACCGAACCATACCTGGCTTTGTTTAGCTTGGAGCCTGCTCTACAATAACTTGCCACTGTTGAGTTCTGCCTTGCAAAACCGCAAGGGGCTGCAAACATGTTCCTTCACACGTGTTCTGTGTAACGCGGGTGGCTCAGCAGCCAGCATCAACACCGGGAAAAGGCAGCGGGTGCTCAGCCAGGCGGGGGACAGCCGGGCTTTCCAAGATCTGCTGGCGTGTGCTGGAGCCACACTGCTGCCCGTGCTGGGACTTGGAGCAGATCCATGTGCAGAGATGCTGGGCTCCTGGCCTGGCTGAGCTGCTGCTGTGCTCGCTGCAAGGCCCTTGCCTTCCCCACCACCTGTTCCAGATCTGGGTCTCTTGCTCTGCTTCTCCCACATTCTTCCCACTAACTCCCCCCATGCTCCCAGCGCTGTTTACCTGGGTTTGGAGGTAATGACATCCCATGATGTCAGCTCCACTCCTCTTCCCAGGGACCAGTCCTCTTGCAGCCCTGGTAGGTCTGTAGGGGCTTTTTCACTTGGTAGGTCTGTGCTCTTTCAGATGGCCAAGACAGTGGAGGAAGGTGGTTCTCTAGAAGCCAACACAACACAGCCAACTGAGCATTCTTCATGCCTGCTGTAAGTGGAGGGTCAACACAGGACACAGGTGGAAAGTCCAGCTCAGCAGGGTCCTATCAGCAGGGGCTGGAAAAGCCTTAAATCCATGTCTCACCTTGTGGATTTTGAGTTCCTTTACAGTTCACTCCTTCACTGTCCCATACTTTTGGGATATGCTAACTTCTAAATGAACCAAGTTTTCTTCTTGGAACTTTGAGCATCTGATCTTCAAGTGAGAACCCATAGGTTGAGCTGAATCTCAGGAGTCATTTGACTTTTATCTCTTGCTGGAAGCAAGGGACAGTGATTGTGGCCAGGGAGGATGAAATGTTCCACGTGTCCTCTGCTCCCACCACAAGAGGCCAACCATTCTGAAAGCCTGGCTCTCCCCTAATGAAAGATGTCCTACCTTGATGGGGCTCAGATGTGTTGAACGTTTTAAGATGATCTCACTTGTGAGGAAATTGAAAGTCTCTTTGAGGAAGAGATGGCCGTGATTCATGCTGATAGAAATAGAAAGGCCAAACAAGCAAATGGAAACTCCCTATTGACCACGTCCCTGCAATTTAAAAGGGTTTTTACTACCTATTCCAGTATTAATTTGAAAATCATATGCATTTACTCTTACATACTACAATCAGATGGGTTTTAAGCCATTAAGGCCCATTGGGTCAATAACTACCATTTTCAAAAATCTATTAAATACCCATTTCCGTGGAAATAGAGCTTCTACAATTGATCACAGCTACCAACTCCCATTAAAACAAATCCCAAACGCTATCAACTCCCTCAAGATGTAGAGCACTAAAACACAGATTGCTGGGACAAATTTATCCCAGGGGAAAGTTGATGGTCCATCATACTTAAGCAACACAAGAATTGTCACATAAGCCAGGAAGTTTATGGGACTTGTGTGTGTTAGTCTTCCCTAAGGGGGTAAAGAGGAAGGTTTGTGGGGTGAATCGGTAGCTTTAGCACAAGCTCAAAGCCAGACACCCGTGGGAGCTTTTTGGGAAACATTTGGCTTATTTTATATTAACTTTCAAGTGTGTGTAGGCTTTGGTTGTTTGGCAGAAGCAAATGATGCTTCAGGGTTGAAATGCTGGAAGAAGTTAGGAATTTGTGGGTCTGTTCTTGGTAGAACAGGATTTTCCATATTGTATATTACAGTGCACACACGTGTGTCATGCACTTGGAGGCTGTATGAGTGAAAACTGTTAGGAAGGTTACCTTACAAAGATAAGGATGCCCTTCTTCCAAGTCCTCTTCTCCATGCACCTGTAAGCCCTTTAGGGCTGCTGATGTGATGGACCCTAAAGTTGGCTGCAGAGGTGCAAACGTGGTGAGACTGCAGGAGATCTCTGCGGTTTGTTTCGCCTGAGAAGTGGCTTGAGATGGAAGGACGGTGCCCAGGGTCTTGAAAATGAGGTGCAGAAAGCAGGACTGTGCAAGTCCTAAGGCCACCACAAAGCACAGACTTAGCATGTTCCTGTGCTCAGCTTTGGAGGGCAATAGCTCTGGTCATGACAAAGGATGACCCTTCCTCTCCAGCAACAAGTGAAGTTGAATGGACTTGGGTTGAAAGCGGAGGAGGCACTGTGTGTTCATCAGCTTAGAGGAATTAAATTTGAAGGAGATGAAGGAGAATGTGCATGTTCCCATCCCTGTGAGAAGGTGTAGACATCCAGAGGGAATGCTGTGAAGTTTCTTGCCTGTGCCATGCCGCTGATAGGGCTCATAATAAAATGGCTTCTGTATCACCCATCATGGCCCCATGAGCCTTTGGGACCATTGCTGTCTATTTCTGGTGCTTTCTGCAGTGCAGGATGGACTTGAACCTCATGGAATAGCTGTTTTTCAATGAATCTCTATGGAGAGCTCTTCCCCTTCAGATCAGGTTTGCTTGGTTTCCTCTTGAATTCCTAATAGGGTGTGAATGCTATCCTGTCCTTCAGAGATGGCTCAAGTACAGTCTCTCAGCTCCATCCAACCATCTATTTCCATTATTTTTTGGGAAGTAGGGTGGAGGGTGGAAGTAAAGACACAGAGACTTAGAAAGCAGAAAGTCTACTGAGATTTGCAGGTAGATTTAAGGTCTGTCAGCACAAAGATAACTGGATCAGCCTACCTCATTGTGATCTTCGTTCACCCTTGCAGACATCAATGATGCATTGCAATGGCTATTCTCCAGTCACATGCCCTGTGTCAGCCCTTCTGGATTCAGGGTGGCACTTCTTCAGCTTCCCACTGCAAATATCCACCAAGTTTTATCTGTGAACACTTTGATTTCTGCAGTTTAATCTCAATTAAACTGATCTTTAGTCCCACCTTCCCTGCTCAGCAGACCTCTTCATTTCTTCTATCGCTTTTCTTATTTCTGAAAAGGGCCTTTTGCTCTTTGTTTTCACTGGAGTCAGCCTGACTTCAGGGAATTCCCATTCCACCCTGCACTCCCAGCCTCTCCGATGCAGCAATGCCTGCTGCTTTGTCCTGTTTTTACCATTCTTAGTTCAAGGACTTTCTTTATTCCTCTGTCTAAATTAATCTCAATCAAGCCATAATTAGTTCAGGACAAGTTTTCTTTCTTTCATCAGCTCTTTCATAATTCTTACACTGCTTACCAAAACCCGGTCTAAAATAGTATTGGCTCCTGCTGGTGCGGTGATGATTTACTAAAGAATTCTGTTAGTGAGCACTTCCAGGAATAACTGGACCATGATGTTGCGAGCAGCATTTATTCTTCAGCCTATCTCAGGGCAAAGTGCCCTGCAGGGCTTCCTAATCTGACACTGATGGTATTGTTCCCTTTCACCCAAATCTGACCTCAGGAAGTTACATGCTCCCATCTGATGTAGCTGGCAGTGGGTCTGCTCTGTGCTATGGTCCACAGCCTTCTGCTCTCTGTGCTCAGTACATCTGCATGGAAGGGGCACAGTCTCAAACCACAACCATTGTCTGCAGCTATGCTGGTACAGCTCTACCTCTGCAGCATCTACTGCTGCTTTTTCAGTCCCAAAGCCAAATCCACATCCCACACAGAGACTGAGGTTTCCTTCTGACTGCAACAGGAATTTCTCTTGGGGAAGGAAACCCTGAACCCCACGGCTCTCTCATAGGAGCATTTTGGTGTGCCATCTTTGCTGACATTTGGATACCCAAACCTTGATGATAAGTTTGAACTGTCTCTCATACAATGCTGCTAGTGATGGTTGCTCCCTGCTGCTCTTTGACCAACAGTATCAGTGCCTCAGGGTTGGTCTTCTCAGGCAAACCCAAGACATGATGAGATACTCTTGTCCTCTGCACACCCAAATGGCTTTGGATTCTTGGGCTGAAGCCCAACACACAGCAAAGCTGATGAAGTACTCCCAGGGATTACAGAGGGCATCCCGCCAGTGGTGCTGTGCCTCCTCTCAGCCCAGGGAGTTATCTGCCTGTTCCTCCAGCTTCTCTTTGACAAGTTTCATGTCTGCCTGTGCTGTTAGATGCCCAGATGACTGAGCTGCCTTCTTAAGCTGCATGATGCCAGCAGTGATGCTTGTGACATGGCAGCATAGTTCTGAGCTGGAATCAGAGCACAAAGGTTTGTGGTTGAAGAGGGAGTTGAAGAGTCTTAACAAGTTCAGGAAGACTTCTGGTTACATATCACCTGGGAGCTCCTGTGCTGGGAAATAGGAATGAGGATTCCCAAATCCTGGGAAGATTTGTGTACGCAAGCCTGAGTTCAGCAGCAAAACTTTTTAGACTCCTTGTGGAGTTGCCATGGAGGGAGAGGCATTGCAGGGGTGAATGGAATATCTTTGCTTTGGCTCACCATCTGGAGGAGCATCTCTTCATGGACAAGATGGAGAATTCCAAGTCTGCCCTCTGATGATATTCATGCCACTTAGTTCAGCACCTGTCTTCATGGACTGAGTCATGGCTTTTTGTCTTTAACACCTTGCATTAACCCTTTGCAGCCCTGGGGGAGCATGCTGTCAGCACAAGTTACTGGCAGGCTGGTTCGTGTTCCTGGGAAGTCTGAGGGATTCCTCGTTTGTCAAGAAGAGGTTTGGGGAAAGAAAGGATCCTCCCTGCTTGGCAGGAGTAGGAATTTCCTTGCGGTGGATGAGAGACATGAAAGCAGAATCCCCTGTGACTTCATTAGGCTGGATGGTTAGTTTGGAGCTGGCTGTGTCTCAAGTATTTTCCAGCTGTCCATGGAGGGCACTTGGACAATTTCCATTCATCCCCACTCCCACATCCCTTCTGAAAAGCCTACAGGGAAAAGACTTCTATTTTTGCATTGCAGTGGAATTCCTGTGGCATTACACACTGTATCCTCTGCAATACCCAGAGAATTCAGTTTGATTTATGGTGCTGTGTGGTACACGTTGGTCTTGCTTTTTCATTCAGAAGTGCCATCTTTTGCCTTTCCTTGGTAATGGCCATTTTTATGGCACCAAGACTTTTTGCTGCTCTTGCTTCTCTTCTCTCAACTTCAACAAAATCAGGCTTGGTTTGGTTGCCCATTCTACCACCCAGTAGATTACCAGATCTTTTTCTCTTTCCCAACTCTGCACCACCAGCATTCCTACTATCTTTGCCAGAAATTGCTGCTTGCAGAAGAACACCAAGTCTTCTCTATTGGCTAAGTCAACACAGACCTTGACTTACAACCGTGAGTAGAAAGATGCCGTCTTCCCCATGGATTAGGAAAAAAATGGTGCAAGCAAACACACGAGAAAGGATGTGAAAGCTTTCCTTGGAGGCTTGGAACAAAGTATGACTTTTCAGCTGCTTAGAATGGAATCTTTGGGTCTTCAAGCCTTAATCAGAGCATCAAGTAATTAGATTAGGTGTTAGGATTATTTTTTTTTCCTCCATGAAAGCAACTAATTAGTGGAGTAGGTTGCCAAGAGAGGTAGTGAAACCTTTGTCCTTGGAGCTGTTCAGGTTTCAGCTGGGCATGGCCCTGAGCAACTTGTTGTAATAAGCTTTGTACCTTAAGAGGTCAGACAACATGACATGTGGAAGTCCTGTCCAGCTGCAGTTTGTAAGTCTCTGAATCCACACCTCTTTGAAGATGATCATGGAAGCTGCTGGACTTCCTGTTTTCATCTCCTTTAATAATTGCCTGAAATTTCACACAGAAACAGTACATCTTGTTCCATACACAGTCACATGTTCCTGACCCATTACTATGACCACAGACGCATCAGGGCTGCCCCACTGTACTGTTGAACAGTACAAGATCTAGGCCTCCTATCCTGCTTTTCCAGCAGCCATGAGTCTGAGAAGCATTCACATGGTACCTAAGCCCACCTTGTAGTCAGATTACTCACTAGCATCATTCAGTTAGCTGTGCCATAGGTGAGTACTGGCATGATGGAAGCCCTCACGTCTGGATTCACTCCTTCAAACATCATCATTCCAAATGGTGTTCATGCCTATACTCCATACTAATAATGACAGCTCATGATCCTTCCTACCTTATTCTCCAACCACTTTTGCACATATTCTTCTTGCAAGCTACACTCTCCCAGGGGTGCACGTACTACCCAGGCTCAAATGGCTCTGCCATGCATCTAGTTGCTCACCTCTGAGTTTATTTCTGTTCTTAGAGAAACATCTGCAAAACCAAAGACCTTTTTATGCCTCTTTTCTGCCCTCACCTTTATTCTCTGTGTAGAGAGGGTGTTATTTCCTGGGTGGGTTTTTTTCCTCATTTCCCCCCCCCACATATCCTTCTGGCTTTCCCTGTGCTTGTGCATCGGTTTGCAACACCCACTGTGCCCTAAATACCATCTAGTTTGGAATTCTCTGATCCTGAAGGAGCTGGGAAGCTATCTGGGGAGCAGAGATGTCTGTTACTTGGTTCTTTCATGGAGACCAAAAGCTTCTCTGCCATCCCCAGGGAAAATCACAGAAGCGCCGAAAAGAAGGGAGAGCATGACCTTGGCAGTTAGTGACAGGCAAAGACGCCAGTTGCATGCTCCTTGTCTCAGCTAAGAATGCCAATGGAAAAGAGGGTTTGAGGGGAATCAGAGCTGCCTTTTCTAGAGTTGTTTTGGTCTTGCTCATGTCTTCGGGGATGCTGGAAGGATGTGTTGCTTTCCTTGCCATGGTGGATGAAACTGGGGTCTCTTCCTCTCCTCCTCCATCCAATCCAACTGAGCACCTCCATGCTAGAACTGCTCTCCCTACCCTTAACACAACACTCTGAACCATCCCAATCTTTCAATGGAGGAAATTAGTTATTTATAATTAAGGGTTGACCAAAAAATGTTGCTAATGTCAAGGGAACGGCAGGCGACAGCCAGAAAAACATGATGTCTCCAGAAGAGAGGCAGCGGGAATATCCCTCTGAATAGGGCTGACGTTAGCTCTCGGAATTTGGACAGCCTGGAAGGGTTTGGGGCTATTTTTCCAAGATATCATAGGTCAGGAATCAACATTATTTTTAATTCTGCGTCCCCTGAGCAGCTCTGGTACATAAGAAAGGCTTTTTCTCCCCTCCTTGTACTCTATTTCTATGAATTTTTTTTTGCTTTTCTTCCTTCCGAGTCATGCCACAAATATGTTCTTCAGGTTTATTTATTCTTCTCCCTATCTGTTCCTCCCAGCCTGCTCCCATCTTGGTTGGGTTGCAGAGATGGCGTCAGCGTGGCGCGTGTCTGGGATGCTCAGGCGAGACATCACAAATAAGAGATCATGTTATCCTAATTTGCTGTTTCCGGTTGGGAGAGTTTTTCTTTCCACAAGCTGATGTGCCTAGGGAAAACGTGCTGGGAATGCTTCTTTGTGGTAGGAGATCTCAGGGCCTGGTGATGAAGAGATGGTCATCTCATCCCACTGTTAAATACTGCCTTATGCTTCAGCTATAAGCGGCTGATGTTTTGGAACTGCTTTGTCACAGGGAAGGTAGTTGAGATGCCCAGGACAGGATGGCAGGTATGGGGAACATAGTCAGCAGATTCCAATTGTGTGATACTCACCAAGTTGGTAGTGACTTCTGAAAACCTGTGCTATTTCAGCTCCAGGGAGATGGTCACACTGGGTTTGATGTGCTACATTTTCCTCATGTCATCCTGCTCCGGTGTGCTTTTGAAATCCTGTTCATCTGAGTTTTCAGTTCACTTTTTCCTCCTTTTCTTCCATCTGCTGTAGCAACCTCTCTCTTTCTAAACAAGCCTGTTGGTATAATAATTTCACTAGGGATCTTGCCATTTCAAACAGCGTATTTGCACTTTTTTTTGTTTTGCTGGTTTCCCTTCTCATTTCACATCTTGGACAAGAACGTGCCTTTTTCCTCTTAGCCCATGTTTAACTTTTAGTTCCCTCTTCCACAGTTCAGCGTGGTGAGGAATGCTCTAATGGATACCACTTTTACAGAAGCTGCTAATTCAAACACAGCCGGTGAACCTTCATGGCTGGTCCAGTGTAAAGAAACAGCTGCATTCCCTTCGTGATCGCTCCATGGAGCTCAAGGATGCCAATTGCTCCTGGAAGCATGGGAATAAGTGAAATGCTTTTCACCACCTTAATGTTGCTGTTGGCCTTATGCTGGGGATTTAGTCATTCTTATGACATATTTCCACAACGGTGCATTTCCATCATCATTCCACAGTGATCTATTTGAAGCCTTTCCACGTGTTTTCTTTCCCCTCAGGATCTCTTAAGTTAATGCAGCTTTCCCCTTGGCTTCATGAACTGTGGGGTCAGGCTCCTCAGATTTTGAAGACACAGCGGCAGTGTCTAGGGCTACCTGTCCCAGTGCTGTCTCAGCTCATGGGGTTCATGGCACCGATAGTGGAAACACTAGTAGTTAACTTAAAAGAGCACCTGGCACTTGCAGCAGAGCCCAAGGCCCTACAATCCCACTACTATTTTTATTGGAATTGTTGTTATTATTATTAAGTTTGATCCTGATCCTTTTACACAGCTAAGGACATGAACTCTGTAAAGATCAACACTGTTGGTATACCAGTTAATGCAGAATAGATCTCTGACCTATGCAAAAAGCACCCCACAGATGGGAGAGCAAAACCTAAACTTCCTGACTACCATACATTCTCCAAGCACTGAGACATGCCAGCCCTGCAGATGCAGTGAGGATCATTTTGGAGATGCTCCGGCACCCATGAGAGCTACTGCTCTGCTGTTTGCTGTAGGATGGGTGCAATGTTTCTCACCTCTCCCAGTTCACCACCTTCTTGTGCCCCTAAGAAATGGATGCCTTGGATATCCCTGTTCCAAGTTGTTTTTTGATTCCAGTAACTGTCTAGCCCCAATTTGGAGACTGGAGAAGAGATAGTCAGCAGCATTACCATGAGGTTCCCCCACTAAACAAGCACTTTGGTGGAGCTGTATCCAAATCTGCTTCCCTCTCCCTTATTTCAGAGCTCCTAAACTTCTCTCCCACAGCCATCCCAGCCCATCCTACTCAGAGGGAATTTCTCCAACATCAAGCCATGCTCCATTTTGAGCAGAGCTGGAAGAGCAAAATGTTGTTCATACTCTGCCTCCTTGTGCAACATGCAGGCATGGTGGTGAGGCTGCACTCCCTTTGATGCAGTACACACTGCAGGGATTCCCTGTTCTTTACCACCCACCATACCAGTTGCCTGGAGGAAATAGGTAGAACCAAGACCCATGGTTGTGAAATCCTATGAACAGATTAGAAACACTGGCAACAATTCTTTGGATTTGCATGACTGCATCCAACCCAACCTCAGCACTAACCTTTTCCAGCTCAACTATGGGCTGCTCTTGCTTGTCCTCTTTGCCACATTGATATGTTTGCTGACTGTCTGCTCTCCCTTGTCCTTACAGGGCATACATGAGCGTGAAGGAGCTGAAGGAGGCACTGCAGCTGAACAGCACCCACTTCCTCAACATTTACTTTGCCAGCTCAGTGAGGGAAGAGCTGGCTGGTGCTGCCACTTGGCCATGGGATAAAGAGGCCCTTAGTCACCTGGGTAAGCAAACTGCCTGACTAACGAGGTCTCAGGGTTTTTCCACTTCTTTCTCTCTCAGTTGGATGGTTGAAAAGATGCACTAGAGCTGGGAGAAAAAACAAACTGGTATTTTGAGACAAAGCCTTTTGCCTTCACTTATGGGATGCTTAAGGAAGATTTGGGGTTGTTCCTCCAGGTTAGCCATTCTTCAGCATGGGTTGGCATTTTAGCACTGAACAGAGAGATGGTGGGGAGAGATGCAGGCTCTGGAGAGGCAGCAAGAGTCACATCAGTCCTGTTTGGTTTAAGAAAGGCTGGTCCTACAATGGGGTAGGGTGGATTCTTTCAGACCATCCAGACCCATCCACCAGGATGCTAGGAATGGTCAGCTTTACCAACGACAAACATAAACCAGGAGACTCAGCAACTTCAGAGCAAAGACTCCAGATACAAGCCACTCAGAACACTGAGCATCATCCACTTCCAAATCCAGCAGCAAACGTGAGGATAACTATCAAATTTAAACCATGTTTTTTATAACTCAACTTACTGCTTGTTGAAGGCATGGTACCCTTTGTCTCCAGTGAATTCAGGGCAGCCCATAAAGGTCATCAGTCCTGGCAGACTCCAGACTAGTTAAAGGCAACGCTTCACTAGAATGTAAATGTACTGTGTGTTTTCTCCTATTTCTACTGTCTCTCTTTTTTCCTGCCTCTCCCTCCACCTCTTCAGTGTCGGAGTTTTCTGGCAGAGCTCTTTACACTTTGTAGTCAAAACATCTAAAGTGTTTCTCAATAAGTTACTGGAAATAATTACTCGTGACACCTGCACAGCAGACCCAGACCTTCTGCTTTTAACCAGCGTATGATGTGCAACTCTTCAGTTTCACGCTGCTCTTAAAGACCTGTTTTAAATCTCTTCTTTGCCAGCTTCCCTCCCTCAATGGTTTTTCAATGGCATAGTGCTACAGTTGCTAGTTGAGGAAGGCAAATCTCCATGAAATTTATTCCCTCAGCTTCCAGAAATCGCTTCCAAGTCTCGTCTTGACAATCGTCTTCCTACAGCAAGTGCTTCAGACACACATGTTCTCATCAGACCCCTCCCAATGGCTCGCAAAGAGTCATACAGAAGGGGAATCAGGGTAACTGCTTTAATCAAAAGCTTGCACTTTAACTCTGCTCTTAGAGCCTATGTCCAGCCAGAGCCCTTAGGCAGAGTGGCACCATCTGGAAATGTTGGATCGGGGTTTTACCGCAGAGGTTCAGGGGAAGAGGGGTGTTGGCCTGGCTCTGGTGCCAGAGCTGTGAAGTGCGAAGCTGGATCTGAACTTCTCTGAGGCTCTGGCACAGACCAAAGGCTTTGGTTAAAGACTGTCCTTAGGTTTAGGTTTAACGAGCTGGGAAGGGAGGGTGATGGACTCTGTGCTCTGTAAACAGTAGGCTTGTCAAGCGTTTCATACCACACACAATGTATATTATTGTCAGCACAGAAGAAACTTAGGACTGAGTAGAAGATTACTGGAGAATCTGAGTAAATGTGAAGGTACAGTAAGAAAGAAAAGGAAAAGCTTGGGAGGAGTTAATAGTAACTTGAGAAAGTTTCCTGAGCTTTAAGGACCCAGCAGTGGCAAGGGGTGGTGACAGGTCTTCACAGACGAGTGGAGCCAGTCTCCAACAAGACACTCTCCTTCCCTCCCTTCAACTGTTATCAGCTAGGCTTCCATCCCTCCTGATGTTTACGTTTTAAAGCCAGCCTGCAGGCTGTGTTCTCTCTCATCAGAAATGCCACCCACTTCGTTCTTTACAGACATCACTCTCTACCAGAACTGTTACCCTCTACTTCAAGTCTCCTACTGAATCAGAGTAGCGTTCAAATTATACTTACTTCTCCTAGAAGCTAGCCTACCTTCTGGTCATGCTCTTCTCTCCCCTTGTTTACATATCTCTTTCAGAACTGAACTTTCATGGATGATTTCAAGAGAAATACCATGAGACTTTTTTTCTCCAGCTCTTTTCTTCTGTTTCAACCCTTTCCTCTCATCCCAAAGCTTACAGATCAACTGTTCCCAAATTACTCATCTTCACTTCTCTAGCAGTTTATCAGTCTAGGCTTTGAACTCTGCAGAAACTCTTCATAACCCCTGAGCACATCCACTGAGCAGGCCCTCTCCACCTTCCTGCAAGTATCTTCACCTTCATTTCCTCAACCAACTAGTAGCACAACATAATGGAAAACATAGCAGTGCAGCAAGATCCCAGATTGCAGTAAGTGGAGCATTTCAGTATTGCACTAATGCATCAGCTATGAACACAGTAACAAAGAAAAGAAGCTGCTTACCTTCAAAAGACCTCAGGAACACAGAAGTCTCCAGCATGATTCCTTTACCCCCACTGCCAACCCTTAAATGAGGGCTGGGAAGGGGGTGGATCCTGGCTCCATCCCTTTGGTCACTCAGGCACATTGCAAACACCTGAGCTCCCCTGGGTTGACCCTGCCTTCTGCCAGGTGCTCCATCACTGCTTCAAGCCTTGACTTAGCATTTCTGCTACAAAATACCAACAAGCAGCAGCTGTGCTTACTGAAGTGCAAAAGGCAATGACTGACTTGGAGAGGGTGTCCCAGTCTGTGGCATTTCTGTAAGCTACAAGACAGCCAGCAGCAGAGCTAAAACCCGAAGTCATTTGCACTGCTGCATATAGCCGTTATTTCTACCTTGATGTTTCCACCATACTCACAGTGAGTTCTTCTCAAATTCAGCGTGTTCTTGCTTGGAGTCCAGAATTCATATTCTGAGAATTTTCATGTGCATCAACTACAAAAGACAGGGATGAAAAACTCCTGACCTATACAAAATTCATCCCTCCACAATGAAAAAGCCTTATCTCAGAATCCCAGCAACGCAAAAATATAAACACTTTCAACTTTGTGTATCTGCATGAGAACTGTATTCGCACAAACACGGTAGAAAGGCAACAGAATCATGAATATTTGAAGTTATAAACATCTTCGTTAGTTACATAAGCGGAGGCCATCTTCTGTAGTTATATAAGCGGAGGCCAGCTCATATATCTGGCTGAGGTCACTGGATCCTGAAGGAGGGCCAGTCGTTCCATCAAAGGTACCTTAGGCAATGGCCATCTTCCTGTCTGACTAACGGTCATGGGTTTGTTCCATTAATTGCCATGACTCAGTGCTTGGGGAAGGCTGGCCTCCGAGACAGGTTTAGCTTTGCGGTTTGCTGTTCTTGAGCGTATTCTCTGAAACAGCCCTGAACCAAGAGCTGCTTGGTTTCTTTGGGGTCGACATGAAGCAGAGCCCCTCTGCATTTGCTCAGTGACTACATCTAGAAGAAGAGTGAGGTCCTGGGACTGGGAGCTCCTGATTGTGTAAATGGTGATCCTAAGGGTCAGGCATGAGAAGGAAGGCACATGCAAAGCTCAGTTCAGTCCATCTCCCAGAGGAGAAACAGAAGTGAGGGGAAGATCTGATGTGCAGAGTGCGCAAGAGGAGGCTGGTCTTGGTGCAATGGGATGCTGCAAACACTTCCATAGTTTGTGTTTGCAGTTAGGACCCGCCAAGAGTGGAAACAAAGCATCCGGGTCTGAAGTAGGGGCTCTCTGCAGCTCTTTGCTCACCAGGGAGCTGCGGGGAGAATGGAGGTTCTGGAAGTCAGGCACAGTTCTCATGCTGTTTTTAATCCTGCCATCTAATTAGCCACACAAAGTACTAAAAATACGAATGTCCTCATGGAGTGTGGGGGAGGAACTGGGCCAGGGGAAGCCAGCAGAGAGGAGAGAGCGATAGGGTATCCCAGCCTTGGCATCTCTCCCTCCCCTGCGACACTTCTTTCCCTCCCTGCACTGGAATCCCATCTTTTCCCCCTGTTTGGGAAGAATATCAGGTTTCTGCTGGAAGGAGGACAGTTTGGTTGCAGAGCCTCTGGTGCCCCTCCGACCGTCTCTGTGGTTAGTGCTGCAGGATGCGTGCAGGGCTTTCACATCTCACTTCTTTTATTTATGAACATTATTTTCTTTCTGCATGCACATTCCTCCTTCCAGACCTTTGGGCAGGCAGCTCCCTGCCTTGTTCAGGCTTGGGTTTGGCTGCAGAGAAGTCTTTTCTTTCTGTTTTGTTTTGACTAAAGCGGAAAGTAGCTTTCTGTCTGCCCACTGGTCTCTCCATCTGTGGGGTGCCCTCTGTAGTACTTACCAGCCTCAGAAATGGGAGGCGGACAGCATGCAGAACCCTTCTGGATGAGAGGACACAACTGAACGTGCAGGTGCTGAAAGGATTTTCAACCTCTTACTTCGTATGGCTCGAAACCAGTCATAGACCAGTAGGACCAGGAGATTAAGCAGTGAAAGGTCCTTTGCTCTGTTGTTCTACTACTGGGGTGAAAGAGAAGGTAGCAGTGTTTTAACCACCCCTTGCTCTGAGCCAACAAACTACCCTCCACACAGGAGGAAGAGTAACCAGCATGTTTTCAGCTAGAACATGGTGCCACATCACTGCTTGTTGCTGTCTCCCACCTTTCCACACACCACATATGCAGGATGCTCCATGGAAGATGCCACCCCTATTTCTTCAACCCCTTTTCAACCTGTTGGCTTTGTAAGCATTGCTCAGGGCACCACTAAGGGCTCCTTTCCAGCCCAACCCAGTGTTTGTCCAGCATGGCTCCACAAGAGGAGTCACAGTTCTGCTGGTCCCCTGCCAGGGACACTGTGATCTGGAGGCAGCCCTCTCTTGGAAGGAATGCCCTGTACTCGAGGACACGAGGTAGTCCAGTAATGCACGGAGCTGATTCAGGAGCAGAATTAAAGCTGTCCATGCTGTGGCTGGAGATGGGATCACACCGTGGCCCTCTGCCAGTTATAGCTTTGCTGGCAGGGGCAGCAATCAGCAGCAAAGATGCAGTAGCCGAGGCTTTGCTGCGAGGTAGCTGGCACAGTAAATCCTCCAGGGTCTTGCTAAGGAGGGAGCAAGCTGTGCTGGAGCCAACTATGCACTGCACTGCCATTCAGGATAGCTAGGTTAACAACAGTGGGGTATAACCAATTTGCCATGCCGTTTTCCAGCTCCTGAACCATAGACAGCATGGAGGAATGGGGGTAGGGGAGCAAGGAAGAGGGAGGAGATAGCCACTAAAAAGCAAGAGAATGGGGAGAAAAGAAGCAGAGTTTCCACTGAGGTCTCCATTTGGGCAGAATAAAGGAAGGGAAGTAAGAGAGAGGAGAAGAGGGACAAGTTTTGTTCTGGAGCACCCTGCGTGGGCAGTTTCCCAGCAGGTGTGGCATACAGTCCTTACAGAACTTGTGCCCTGGAGCAGAAGTCAGAGATGTTGGCACTGAACAA
This sequence comes from Coturnix japonica, assembly GCF_054131305.1. Classification (NCBI taxonomy): domain Eukaryota; kingdom Metazoa; phylum Chordata; class Aves; order Galliformes; family Phasianidae; genus Coturnix; species Coturnix japonica. The sequence continues at coordinate 6,176,342 of NC_140673.1, read as the reverse complement.
AAGCTCTGCTCCTCTCAGCTTTCCTCAGCATCACTGCTCCTTGCTCCTCTCACTGCAGGCAGGTGAGCAGGAAGGAGAAACACTGTGTCCTGCAGGTTGTTTGGGGCAAGGTCAGCACGGACCTACCCTGTGCTTTTAGATCTTCTTTTGGGTTCTTGCTGAATGCAAAGCCAGGTGTGTCAGGACTTTGCTAGTTTGTTCTCCTCTTCTGCCTTAGGAGCTGGCACACTTTAGCCACCTGAGGCTGTCGGTGAGCTGTCTAACCTATGGGGAGGTCTTTTGTCCTCTGGTTCGAAAGGTGATCACTTGAAACTCACTGCATGTTTGCTCTGGCTCCAGACTTCTCTTGGAGTTGTGTACAGAGGGAAATGGTAGCTGAAATCATTGAAAGCTTTGAGGGCATCAGTGTGAATCCATTTCCATGGGAATGATGGATATATCCACCTTCAGGTCTGAATCTGGCACCTCAGCTGCGACCTGAGCAGCATAGAGAGAGGAGTTTCAGCCAGCATAGGTGAGTCACTGCATCCTGCTGTCACTTTCTCCTGCTGATCTCCGTGCTTACAATTTCAGGTGGAGTTGTCCTCAACCCTGCGTATTATGGTGTGCCTGGCCACACGAACACCATGATCCACGAGGTAGGGCATGTCCTGGGGCTGTACCACGTCTTCAAGGGAGTGAGTGAGAGGGAATCATGCGACGATCCCTGCAGGGAGACAGTTCCATCTATGGAGACAGGAGACCTTTGTGCTGACACTGCCCCGACCCCAAAGAGCAAACTCTGCAGGGACCCAGATCCCACCAATGACACCTGTGGCCAGATGTATTTCACAGGAACACCCTTCAACAACTACATGAGTTACACAGGTAAGCTGCTACAATACGGAAGGGGTGACCATTGCTAGAAAGCTGGGTCTTCCTTCCGTCTTCACACATAGCCCCCTCCTTGTGTGCTCCTCTCCGGTGGGCAGGGATGCGACAGGCTGAGTTCAACATGGGACAGTGTCCCTCTTATCGGCACAGGAGCCCCGCAGCCTGCAGGGCTGTCCCGCAGGTCCCGGTGCGGGTGTTGGGATGACGGCCGACGGCAACACGGGGCCACCGCGGATCGGAGCCTTCGTGCGGCTGCTGAGGCAGTGCCATCTTGTGGCATTGGGGACACACGACACCAGCGAAGCCTGGTCGGGGAGTCGCAGGCGTCTCGCATGCATCCCCATAACAGCATTTGGGGATGGGGGAAGATGAACGCCTCCGTGTCCCCCATCCGGTCCCTGCCACCCCCAGCCTGACCTATATGTTCCCCTTCGTTTCCAGACGACGACTGCACCAACACCTTCACCCCTAACCAAGTGGCCCGGATGCATTGCTACCTGGACCTGGTGTACCAGCGCTGGAGCCAGGGCAAGAAGCCCACGCCCATCCCCATCCCACCCATGGTCACAGGGCAGACACAGGACTCCCTCAGCATCTACTGGCTGCCCCCCATCAGCGGTGTGATCCACGAGAGGTGAGAGCTGCTGCTGTGATGGCTGCTGCAATGATTCGGGGCTTGCATGGGTGCCTGATGAAGGGTCCAAGAAGCCCCCAGCGGTCCAGACCCCATCTTAAAGCTCTCTGCCCATCCGCTACAGCTGAAGCCTCATGAGCGATGTTCTCCTTGTATTAGCTGTTACGAGTGGGGATCTGCTGGCAAAGCTGCTCAGCACAGAGCTGGGAGGTGGACAGGAGCCTTTCTGGAGTCGGTGAAGGCTTTGAGGGGGCTGGCATGCTGCTCACAACCCCCGCCAGCTGGCAGGGCTCAGCCCATCCATACAGACAGCTATCCCCGCAGCTGCCTGGTGATGGAGGGAGATACACAGTTCAACCTTTCCTTGCCCCTGGCCAGCTCCAGCACAGCCCCCTGCTATGAGAGCAGGCTGCTGCACCAGGCTCTGCCACCAGCCTTCTGCTGTCAGGGTGCTGGGAGGGGAAGCCAAGGAGCGCTGGGAGGCAATGCCAATTCTTAAACCCAAGAGTGCAATCACAGAATGAAAAATGAGCTTCATTTAGCACTTATTGTATAAAATAGCCATTTACTAGGAGGAAATGCAGCCTTGTGGTTAAGGCAGGGAGCTGGAACCGCAAAAGCTGGGTTTCGTTCCCAGTGCTGTCACAGGCTCCCGGTGTAACTAACTGGGGGTAAGTCAGGAAATGTTTCAAGCAGGGGAAATGATGCTGAGGAATCACTGAGCTGGGGAGCTGTGCGCAGCCTTGGTCACTGGGCAGCTGTCTTCTCTTCCTCCTGGTAGCGCTGGAAGGTCAACAGAGATGTGGACAAGCCTCCATGGTTCTTGAATACCTCCAGGGATGGTGACCCCACCAGCTCCCTGGCAGCTCACTTGAATGCCTCACCATTCTTTATATCCAACCTGAATCTCCCCTGCCACAACTTGAGGCCATCCCCTCTCATCCTATCGCTGTTACCTGTGAGAAGAGGCTGACCCCCAGACTGAAATCTAGTTGGACCATGATCCTGCCTGGGTAAACTTGGATGGTAAATGAGCTGGTCACAACTACACACGTTGTTCCTCTGTGTCTCTGGTCTGCAGGGAACTGGATCCGCTCTGTGATGACTGTGCTGAGGATGGCACTTTTCGGCAGTACGTGCATGAGGCCTCATCCCCTCGGGTCTGTGACTCCTCTGGCTACTGGACCCCGGAAGAAGCAGAAGGTAAACTCTTCTCTTTCCTTGGCTTGAATCCCCTGAGCAGAGATGAGGTTGAAAATGGAGCCTTTCTCTGAGAGAATGAATTGTCTTCTCGTCAGGGAAGCTCACTAATGGAGAAGACCAGGTGAAGCAATCCCATAGGTTGTCCAGATCCAGAGGACCTTCTGGTTCTGAGTATTTGCATGTGCATCAGACACCAGGGCTGACAGAAAATGAGGGAGGGCTGAGGAAGTACAGCTTGGACTTCATTGTCCCTGTGGATGAAGCCCATGCACTGAGAACATGAGTGTCAGGATGTAGCTGATGCTCACCATCTGAAAACTCATCCCTAGCTTTTGCATTTCATGGAATGATTGCTTGCCAGCAGTACAAATCACACATACATGCACAAAAGGCAAGTTGAAGAAATACACAAATTTGTGCTTATTCAGTGATACCAAACAAATGAAAGCTTGGCTCATTTCTCTTCAGTGGTTCCTGTTTCCCCCGCCTGTCTGATTCACTGGCAAATTAAAACTACAGCTGGAAGTATTAGATGTTATTTTCTCCTTTGCATCAGCCTGTAATTACCACAAGCTCATGTTGGCTCTGTTGAAAAAGAGACAGGTTTGGGGGTTTTTAGAAGACTGATGCAGGCTTTAAACAGATGCAGGCTTTGAACTGCTGGGCCCTGAGGGATGCTTGCAGTTGTTGGTGAAGATGAGAGTATTTCAGTACACAAGGCAGAAATCTGGTGATGCTTTCTGGGACTGATACCCCAGTGCTACCTGTTACCTGCTGAGTGCAAGAGAAATGAGTTAGGCCTGCACCTGATGTGTCCCAATGTCCTTATCTCCATTGGTTGAATGGCAGTGAGACAAGACTAGGCAGATCTGATGCTTGTGTGTGTAACCAAGAGGTGGGTCCTCACCCTTTGCTCCTCACATCTCCTATCCAGGCCCCCCGGATGTAGACCAGCCCTGTGAGCCCAGCCTGCAGGCCTGGAGCCCAGAGCTCCACCTCTACCATATGAACATGACGGTGCCCTGTCCCCAGCCGGATGGCTGCATCCTGGAGCTGCGCTTCCTGCACCCTGTCTACCCCGACTCCCTCACTCTCTGGACCACATACCTCTCCACGGATGCTCCCAAAGCACTGGCTGACATTGAAATACTGACAGAGCAGGGGGAGTCCATCCATTTGGGCCCGCTGGACACTTACTGTGATGTTCCCTTTACCGTGAAGCTCAACATCCACAAAAAGGTGTCCGGGGTCAAAATCTACACCTTTGATGAGAGGATGGAGATAGACACAGCCCTGCTGACCTCTCTGCCTCACAGCTCCCTCTGCTCCTCCTGTAAGCTCATCCAGTACCGCATCCTCCGGGATCCTCCCTTTGCCAATGGTTCCCCTGCCACCTCCGTGCAGCTGCACCGTGAGTTTGTTGACACGTGAGTGCTGCCTTTTGGTCCCAGTGAGTTCTTACTGTGTGAAATGCCATGCTCAGTGCTGTGAGCAGATTCCTCGTTCAGCATTCAGGAAGCTTGATGCAGCCCCGTTGTGCTAGCACAGCCCTTGCTAACGAGAAGCAGCTCGTTAAACCCAGAAACATGACCAGTAAAATGATTGTTAGAGTTAATGCAACTTCTCCCCAGCTCAGATCCTAGGGGAAGAAAAGGCAGGCCCTTCTGCATGGCCTGGCAGCAGCCCTCTTCCCACAGCCCCTGCCTCTGGCATTTTAGTGTATGAAGACATATATCAAACCACGATGCTGCCTGGGCACAGACATGTGATTTCTATAGCTCTGGGTGAGCAAATTTGTTGCAGATGAATGGATTCTTCTCTCCTGCTCTTTGTTTATGCCTTCTGTTCCTGCAGGGAAGTCACACCCGGGCAAGTGTACCACTATCAGGTGCAGGCAGTCTCTGGGACGACCTTGGGAGAAGCATCCCCACCGCTCGTACATGTCCATGGAGCACCCTACTGTGGGGATGGGAAGGTGACTGTGTAAGTCAAGAAGCCCCTTCCTCCCAGCTGAGGGTCTTAAAGCTGTCAGGTCACCCTGTCTCAAAGGGAAGCATGGGGTTAGTCCTCTACCCAGGGGTATAGGACTGTGTTGAATCCTCCCAGCAGACTGGGCTATAGAGCTTGTGTTTTGTAAAATGCCACACGTACAGGAGATGGAGATGTTCTGTGTGAGGAGCAGGGTCTGGATGAGCCATCCAACCTGAACATTCTCTCCCTAGAAAGATATGGTTTCTTCCTTTCTTTATGCCACATATTGTCCTTCTGTGGAAATGGACCCAAGATATGGAGTTACTGTTACTAGGCAGAAGCACCTAGAAAACGTGAGTCAATAGTATGAAAACATCCTGCTGTGGTCTTTATAGGAGCCTGGAAGAAGAATGTGATGATGGGGACTTGCTGGATGGAGATGGCTGTTCCAGGAAATGTAAGAAGGAAAAAGGCTTCAACTGTGTTGGTGAGTCCAAATGGATTTAGGCAACCTTGCTCAGCAGGAATCAAAAAGGTGAACTACTCACACCTCCCTCATAGCAGGCCTAGTGCATGTGGTGATGCACCTCAGCACAATAAAACATTGGTTTTATTTCTGGGGCTCATCAGGTCCTTGAGATGGGAAATGCCAAGGCCAAGTGGCCAGCATGCCTCCTAGAACAGGAGATATGTGTGGCTGGATCCAAGTTCACAAGTGTGGCATTCCCCATCTTCTTTAGGAGAGCCAAGCCTGTGCTATGTGCATGATGGAGATGGTGTGTGTGAGTCCTTCGAGAAAACCACCAGTGTCACGGACTGTGGTCCCTACACGCCAGATGGATACGTGGACCTATGGGCAACAAAAGCTTATGCCTCCCATCAGGATGAGAAGTCCTGCCCTGCTTCATTGGTCACCGGAGAGCCTGTTGCAAAGGTAAGACTAGGCATGACAATAATAATAATAATAATAATAATAATAATAATAATAATAATAATAATAATAATAATAATAATAATAATAATGGGCTTTTCTAGTAATGCCTGTGTAATAAAGCTGGGGAATTCACTGCCTGTGCAAGAGTGTACTAAAGAAATACAAATAAATCAGTGCAGCTCTGGACTACTGTGTTTCCAGACAGAGAGCCAGCAGATGACTGGGACATTTCTTACATCCCTCTTTCAGCAGTTTCTAGGGCCAGGAACTGCAGTGCACGGAGGTCTCATCCAAACCAGGAGCATCTCCTATGCACCTTACAGTATGATAAATAGTGACCACCCCTATCCCACCAGCTTGATGTACAAGTTGGAACATATGAGTAGTGCTATAAAGTCAAATAAATAAATAAATAGAATACCTTATAAGGTCAGGGCTTGAAGGGATAAAAATCACACATCTGTGTTGCTCTCAAGCTGTCTGTTCTGGAGCCAAAGCAAAAATCAATGGGAGAATTCCCATCTTTCATGCAGGCTTTGGAGCAGGGCCCTGGAGGTATAGAACAGGATTTCACACGATCAGTGTTAACACGATACGTGCATATTCTTTGCTAACAAACTGAAGAAGGGGAAGAAGAGTAGAAAGGGTACATATTTAGCTATCTGCACATGCACTACAACTGACCTAATGTAAGGCACATTCTTCACAAGACCCAAACCATGATTAAATTGTTGGTTCACATCTGTGCCCAGTGAGCTGTCTCAGCCTTGGGTGCCTGCTCCTCTAGAAGGACACATGTACCTATTTCTCCTAGACTTTGTCCTGCAGGCCTATGGAGATGCCTGAGGTCAGTGATATGGCTGAAAACTGGCATTCAATCAGACAGTTTGCATCTTCAGATCTTGTTAACTCAGTCACAGCGACCACAGTCCTCCTGCCATCCCAGAGCCTGGTTATTTTTCCTGGCCATTAGCCCCATGGGCAGTATGAAGTACCTCAACATCTTATTTACAGCATCCTAAAAGGACAGAAATCTCCTGTGCACAAGGTGGGTGGTGAGCTGTCAGTCCCACATCCTAATTACCTTCATGCTAGGAATTACTGTCTCTCTGCTTTACACTGCATTGAGCCTCATTTTAGAGAATTAAAGAGAGCCCACAAAACTTCTCTCTCCTACTTTCTTCTTTCTGCATAAGAAAAACAACATCAACCCCACCAAAACTGCTCTCCTTTCAGGCATGTAAATCCTATCTTCACACTGTGCCAAAGGACCTTTCCCAGGCTGCTTGGTTCCCATGTGCTCCCAGCCAAGACAACACTCAGGATCCAGATGAGAAGATGCCTTTGGGTGGCGAGAGAGTTTGGCTGAAGGTAAGCAAGGTGTGCGGGCAGGGATGGGAGGATTCACTTGCCTTTGCCCCGTAACTTCAGTGACTGAGACCACTCCTCTTCTGTCCTTCTGTAGGAGCTGTAGGAATCTTAACTTCTGCACAGACAGGGCTGTGTATCCCACTTTACAGAGCCCACAGCAGCCAGCCATAGCATGCAGGTCCTGCCACTGCTGACCACATACCAGTCCTGAGGGCTCTGGTGCTTTTGGGAATGAGCCTGGAGCATCAGACCTCTTAATCCCAACAGGCAGAGAAGCAAGGCAGGGAAGAGCCAAGGCTTAGGCCTAAGTGATTTTTATAGCATTGATTTTCTGGCCACAGCCATGGTACAGAAGTTTCATGGCTCCTGCCTGGTCTTGCTGGAATACTGGGCTTGGTCTTGCTGCCTCCCTGCACCTCGCCTGCATTGCTGGAGACCTTCTGCACTGGGCATCAAACTGGGGCTATCAGAATCCCACCACAGAATTATAGAACAGCTTTGGCTGGAAGGGACCTTAAAAATCATCTAATAGATCCAACCCCCTGCTGTGTGCAGGGCTGCCACCCACTCAAACCAGAGTCAATAAACTTTGCTGTCACCTCTCTACCCTCTGAGCTCCTCTACGTCCCCAAAGAACTTCCTTTAAGTGCTTTTTTTCCCCTTCTGTCTGTGCTCACAACCTGCTTTCCAGCTTCAGTATCTGGTGCCAGCCATGACAAATGGACCTCCTTTCTTCTTTAGCTAGCATGAAGGCAGAAATCTCCCTCTGCCCTACCTAGATGAAAGCTTGCTTTCCACCTCTCACCAGGGGTTAAAGCATGTTCCAGTTTTATTGGGGCTTGTGGTCAGTTCTCTTCCTCTATGGATGTTTATATTAAAGACTTTCATTACTGGTTCTCCATGCTCTCTTTAGGAGTGCTATTATTTTCCATCCATAAAATTATTTATGGACTAGTAATAAATATGCCTTTTTTTTTTTTTTTCTTTAATAGTTTGCCTGATTGGTAACATATTGGGTTGGGAAAGACAGATTCTTGTTGACAATTCGCTTAGCACACCCGCCTGCATGGGCAGGGACTGTTCACACATGCATGTGCACACTGTTTCCTAGCTATTGATCCCCATTTTACAGCCGCACCTGTGTCACCAGGGCTAAAACCACACCACAAAGCCTGTCATGGGGTAGGAATTGCTTCCTACTGCCTTGCTGAAGAGGTGGCACCAATGAGCAAGGGAGACTGTAGGCAGGCTGGGGGCAAGAGGTGCACATGGCTGTGCCACCTAATGAGGCATCTACCGTGCAGATGGGAATAATTACCATTTGCAGATCCATGGCCACTCTTTGTTCTCCATTTCCAGCACATCTGAGGAAGAGAGGAATCAAAATCACTTGGAGGCAAGTCAGGATGCATAACACACAGGAAATTAAATGGGAAGGGGGAGAGAGAGAGAGAGAGAAGAGAAATTAAGATAGCTTGCTGTGGTCAAGCATGAAATATGTAAAAATAAATTAAAAATATTTAAAAAACAAAAAGTAGAAGGAAAGAACTGGGATGTTAGATGAGTCAGCTGCTGTGGCTTTAAACAGGCTGCTCTGCAGGCTGGCAGACCTGAGCTGATGCAGAAGGATTTCTCCTGCTCCAGTCTGTGTCCACGTCTCCTGCACCCTTTGGCTGCTGAATAAGGATGGGGTACGGTGGGGATAACACCTCCCTCAGCCCCATACCAGTACTGGGGTAGAGCTGAACCCCACAAGCCTATAAGGAATGCCTGATGTGATCAGCTGGGATGTCTCCTGAGCACAGCTTTGCTTTGAATTCCTGTGATCCACGTATACCCGCGTTCAACACTCTGTAGAGTGGATCTGATCAAAACACATCTTGGTGCTGGGGTGGGGGAGAAAAACATTTCTACCCTCTTACTTCCAAGGAACATCTGCCCCACCATGCTTGATGGCATGCATTTCCTGGCTGTCTCCTGTAGCTTTTGGGGCTTTAGACAAGCGGGGAGCTGTTGGCTCCTTGAGCAGGCAGGACATCCTGCCACAAATCTTTCCCCATGCTGGCTGACAGACAGCTCACAATCACTCCAAGTGCCAGGGCCAGTTCTTGCCTATAATGGAAGTATTGCAGTTGTGCTGTCAGCAGCTGTGCTCTCTGCATGTGCCACTTGTGGGGTGCAAGAAGGGTGAGAGAGGGGCTGTCTGGGTCTTGGTTAAGTGCTGCCCTAGTCCTCCTCTTTCCCACTCTCTCTCATGGGGTCACATAGGTTACATTGGGTGTTCTTGCTCTCAGGATCTCCCTTTCTCTCCTTGCCCAGGTGTGCTTTGAGAGACCTGTGGTGCCAACCTCCGTCCTACTCTTCCTGGCCTCTGATGGCACCATCCCAAGTGACCAGCACAAGCCACGGGTGACCGTTCAGCTGGGTGATGTGGATGGGCTGAACCACTCTTTGGGTGAGCATCCTGTGTGCTGTACCACTGGTCCACAGTGGCTGCCAATGCCCCAAGACATCTGTCACTGTCTTGGGATCTGATATCCATCCTCCACTTTGCAGTACCTTCTGCTTCCCAAACATTGCTCCAAGCTGATCCATTGGGATGTACAGGCAAGCAGGGGAAGAAAGCCAAAATGATAGCAACTTCTTTCTTCATCTTCACCTTACAGGGACACATGAGCTGTCATGCCAGCAAAACCCACTCATCATCAGCGTGACCCACAGCCAGAAGCCATCATCCCTCTGGGCTGGATCAATGCTGCTCAACTTCTCCTCACCACTTGTGGGCATCGCGGCTGTGGCCCTACGAACACTGGCTGTGCCTGGCTCCTCTGAGCCCTCCATCTGTCTGCTGCAGCACAAGGAGGGACATGATCAGCAGCACTACAGGTATTTCCTTCCCAGGTTCTTCTCCAGGGGCTCTTGGCTTCAATTTTAATGTTTTTACACCCATATGCAAGTGTGAACTTGAATAGTAGAGTAGGATCTGATGGCTTCCAGAGGTCCCTTCCAACCTCAATCACTGTAATTCACTCTTTGAGTTGTTTCACAGCTATTCTCCAATGGGTTTGGAGCTCTCACTCAGTGTCAGTAGACTTGTTTATAGTGCTGTGGAGGTAACAGGGCAGGGGGAAAAAAAATAGCATATGGCCTATGCATCTGTATAGAACTACACTAAAGGGCTATTTCCTGATGGCAAAACTAAGATCTCTCAGCTAAGAAGTAGTTATTGAAGCTAAAACATGGGTTTCTTCTACATATGCTTTACCAACATCAAGATCATCGAATCCAATCATCAGCCCATCACTACCATGCCCAATACTATAGCATCTCATGCCACCCCATCCTTCCACACACCATGGAGCACACTGGTCCCTACTGTGGCTGGCATGCTCCCTGTGCTGACTTGTGCTGCCTCACTGCAATGTGCTGGTAATGATAGTAGCAGCCACAGTGCTAATTAATTGATGTCAGGCATTCAACGATGCCCACCTGTCTTTGTAAAGCTGTAAATGAGAGGCAGTATTAATGGAATGGGGAGCTCTTCCCAAGCAAGTCAAGTGAGGAGAAACACAAAGGACCAATATTGAAGGTAGACTAAGCCAAGAGCATACCAGAAACGTGGACATAGGGAGAATGAGGGGACAGTGCTCAGGCTTGTCCAGGAGGGACAATGAAGCTGGCAGTTCCTGGTTATTAAATCCATGCAACTGGGAGTGCCGAGTTGGGCCTGAGCTTTCATAGAGGCACTGAGAACAAAGGGCTCTGACTGGGGTCATCGTAACACTGCTGCCATCCTTACTTCTCTTCTGCTGATGATCCTGGATGGACAAACATCCCTGATAATTAATGAGTGTGTGTGTGTGCCTGTCTAAAAGCTTGTGGGATCACAGTGTGATTGATTTATGTGGAGCTCTGGAAGCTGTGAATATCCTGCAGTCGCTTTTGACTTTTTTTTTTTTAAAGTGCATGTGTGATTTATACAGAAACATAAATCAAGGTGAGTCAGCATATAAATATTATTCTCAGCCTTACATTAAAGGATCAGTGTCCACCTGAAATGCAGACTGTTTCCTCCTGGTAGCTGTTAGAGCTATGTACACACATGCTTCCAAGCCCCCAGCCAACTAATGTGGTTTTTCAATTACATTTTCTCATCTTTTAAAATAATTTTATTCTCTCATTGCTTGGGGAGCTTCCCATCCCCCCTGAGAAGGGACGGAAAGGAGGAGCAGACTGACCAGACATAGCTGAGCATCACTTGTATATGGGCAGATGTAAAAGGACAAATAGCAGGAAGTGAATGTTATTCTCTTGAAAGCTTCATAGAGACACATAGCTGGTGAGAGAGGAGAAAGTCCAAGATCCTGTCAACTTATTTCTGTTAGACAACAGTGGCTCCACAGCAGAGAGGGTTCCTAAGCACATCCCATCTGTGGGAAAAGCACTCTAAGTCTTCTACTGCTAACAGGCTCAAGTGATGAAATGCAAGCCTGTGTGAAGCCAGCTCCCCTAGCACCAAAGGGCACAGTGCCTGCTGTCCCCTACAAATGGCCATGGAAGGACTCAACGGGACCTTTGAGCCCCTCTCCCTTCCCCTTGCCTGCAGCACTGAGCTCTGCAGGTGTAATGCCACAGCTGGGCAAGAAGGCAGCCAAAGGGCTGGCCTTTGGAGAAGATATGTTCTAAAGCAGCTTCTCCTGGCCAGAGATTTCAGCCATTAGCAGAGGTTTGGTGCAGGGATGAAATAGTCCAAATTATGCTGTCTGAAGATATTTCTGCTCTTCAGCCAGGCTGCAAAAAACACTCAAGTAATTCTCTTCAGATCTCTGCAGCCATGAGGCAGCCCTAAGCACCCCAGACAGGCTTCTCACCTCTCTGCATGGCCTCCCCGACCAGCTGTGAGGTGGTAGTATGTTAAATTACAGCTTATGCTCGTGTCCTTAGCAAACACACTGAATGAATCAGATCCACAGAGTTTTAGAAGTAGGAAGTATTATTTATAGTATTACTCCCTTGGATAAGAGGCTTGAGTATTTAGAGGGGGGTTAAGCTCTGATTTACAATCTCCAGTAGTCTCACTAATAAAGGATCTGCCTCTTCTAAGGCAGGAAATATCCAAGTGGGATTTTTTCCCCTCTCTTATTGTATTCTTTAAAACCTATTTCATCTCCAAAACAAATGTACAGCGATATTTCTGTTTTTCAGGAGTAATAATTGGTTTCCCATAAAGTCAGGTGGAGCCTGGGGAAAAAAAAAAAATCCCCTATAAAAGAAAAACAACAGGAATATAAATTCTTAAGAGGTTTAGAGACATTCAGCTGTAAAAGATCACAGAAGATCTGTGTTATTCCAGTAAAGAGCTGAATGGACCATTCGCACGCACCCAGCCTCACATACACAGTATGTGCATGTAAGTTCTTTCCTAAAATAACCCAAGAGAGGGACAGTAACAAAAAGCAAGAAAGAAATGAGGTTTCCTGACTCTGGTCTAGAAACACTCATTGCCAAAATAATAAATACGGTGGCTTGGTATTTCTGTAACATCTTTCATCATGAAGGATCTCAAAGTGCTTTGCAGGCTTAGAAACAAAGGATTAAAAACAAAGGGACTGTACTTTTGCTGGTGAAATGCAGCAGGTACCAGACATTAGGAAAGCACACAGTTGTTTGGAGGAAAGAGCTGCCTTCTCCTTTCAGAGCTGCTTTGGCTATTGCAGGTGGAAGAGCAAGACCAGAGCAGGTTGATATCCCTCCTCACACATTGCTCCCAACACCACAATCCACTCTCCACTGTCTCTGCCAACAGCCAGGGCACATTTTGCCTTCTGTACTCAACCAAAAAGATACAAGGTCAAGCAGAAACCAGGCTTTTAATGAGTTTCCTGAAAATTCCCATCTGCAGAGATGGATGTGTCCAATGCAAAACCTGACCCAGGGACTCTCCTTTGAGATTATCCCTTCTCAACCCCAAGTTGCACTCAGCTTGAGGAATACTGCTCCCATCAGGATGCCATCCCACCAGGCTCCAGCTCTCAAGTTTTCATGCTTTTCTTTACATTTTAGGAACCAAGCCGCAATCCTCCTGTTTTCCTTGGTACAGGCTATAGATCGAACTAAGGGAACGCTGTTCATTTCCTCTGTTACTTTTATTTTTAGCTCAGCTTTGTTTTTAGAGTGCTTTATTTTATGTTAGCATATGCTGGGAAGTGACTTGGCAAGTTAACAGGAGAGGTGCTACAAAATGCAGGCTGCATTGTGTTTGCGTTTCCTGCATGAAACCCACAAAAAGCTCATTTAACTCAAGAGCTGGCATTGGCTTTTTTGCTAGATGGGAAGGGCATCAGGGAGAGAAAAATCAGACAGAGAAGGAGCATTTTTAGGTATTTCCAAGAGGCAACCTTCTCTGATGAGCAGTTACCTCAAAGAGCACCATGCACATCCTCTCCTGCAGGAGAAATCCTCTCAAGAACCAGGGCCATGATCCCAACCACTGCCTCTCCCACAGCACGGGCTTGCCTTTGCCTTGCCCTCTGCAATCACACTTATGAAGTGCATGAATTAACTTCCTTGAGAACAAAACTAAACAGCACACCATCATCTTTGTACAGCCCAGCCATCATAGGAGTGCTGAAAATAGGATATAGCACCTATGCAGGAACTGAGAGCCACAGAAGTGTAACACTATAAAAGTACAGCAGTAATAGAAGGGCAACAAAGTCTTTAACTGCAGCAAATGAGGACAAGCCCAAATGAAGCAGCCACAAACACGAAGGAAAAAAAAGCTGCTTACCTTTGGAAGGCCTCAGGTAGGCAGGGATCTCCAACAAAATGCTCTGACTTCCACTGCAAACCCTTAAATGAGGGCTGGGAAAGGGTGGGTCCTGGCTCCATCCCTTCTGGTCACTCAGGCACATTGCATACACCTGAGCTCCCCTGGGTTGGCCCTGTTTTCCCATCAGGTGCTCAACCACTGCATCAGGCAGTGACTTAGCACTGGGTGAGGAACTATATGGCATGAATGAAGAATCAAATCCATCTATATAGTAGAATCATACAGATTGAAAAAGACCTCTAAGGTCATCTGGTCTGACCATCAACACATCACCACCATGCCTGCTAATCACATCCCTCAGTACCACCATGGTATTGGATGAGCCAATGAAAATAATTGGATAGACTGATGTAAAGACCCCACTTTCTGCTCTCTGAATGTATTTTGGTGCAGTAAGCAGCAGGAACTCTCTGGAAATAAATTAAGACTGAGCTCCTCTTGTTTCATTTTCTGCCTTTGCTTCCTATGGCTATAGGGAGGCCAAAAGATCATCTGACATCTTAGCAGTCTCTCTATCTTAGCCTTCTCTATCATCTGTGGGGTGGATGACAGTGGATGACTCACAGGGATGTTATTGTTTTGGCAAGCTTCTTTGGGAGTCACGTAGAGAAGCAAACATCTTCTCTTGAGGTGGCAACCTCAGTGAAGATCTTAATCAAGAAGCATCACCACCGTTGGGTCTGTACATGCAGCCTGCTCCCACGAGGATGGTTGCCATCAGATTTACCGTAATGCTGTGAGACCTTTCCTCTTCATGAGAAACATGCCCGAAGGGAGAAGAGATTCTCAAGTATTTCCAAAACACCTTTCCTCATTTTCTAGCTATCCTTTTTTGCAACATTGGAGTAAACATTTTTTATCTCCCTGATGTTCTTCTGTGTTACAATCTGGACTCCACCAGCGTGCATGCAGTGACTACTTTTAACTTCAGGAGGTTTGGCTGAAGGCTTTACCTTTCCATCAGCACCTTCCATAGCCCCCCAGATTTGCACTATGAGATGAACTTCATATAATAATAATTTTCCCCTGTTAAAGTTGGATCTCGAGCTGTTTTAGAAGCAGTGTTTGGGTTGAAAGCTTAGGTAGATACAACAGCAATTTATGGATGATTTATTATACTTCAGGCAGCTGCGCTCTATTTGACTTGGCTTAGCTTGACTTGGGTAAATCCTTCAGTATTCTCTGGGTCCTCTGAAACAATGACTGTAAAATGCAAAACTTTGTCTTTTTTGCAATTTGGAATTCATTACAACAAAACGAGCTCTTCTTATTGACATTCCCACCTCTGGTTCAGTGCGTTCCCTCGGAGGTGGTTGCCTCTTGCTTTATATTAAAGAAGGATCCTGAAGGAAAAGCTCTCCTCTGACTTTGTAGAACTGATCCCTTTTCAAAACAAAGCTCTTATCATTCCAAAGCAATCAGGGCCATTGCTTGGCAGAATTTCTCAAATTTCCAGATCTGAAATTTTCTTTGATGTGTGAGTTATGGAACTTGATGAGCCCAGAAAGCCATGCAGGTCTGTGTTGATGTGGAGTGAGTTAGGAGAAAAAGCTTGGTGTTTGGTAAAAAATGTTGTAGACAAATCATTAGTCTGAGCTTCAAAAGGTGCTGAGAAAAAAAATAAAGGAAAATGGAAAAAAGAAACCCAAAACATTGGCCTGCCATACATCTTATACGGACTGAATCAGAAATGGCCAAATGTCAGGGGTTTGCAGCTGTGATACAGGAATTTCATTTATCATCAAAAGGAGAAAGAGCTCCTTTATGCTGAGATCAGAACTGGGCTAACTGCATCGTTTCCTTGTCCAGCCTTCTCTGGGGTGTTCCAGCAGCTGGGAGCAATGATTTATGCCATCGTGCTACCTGAGCAAGCAAGGCATGTAGGTTGCGATGGGGCTCTTTTTGTCCTGCTTTTGTATGGCAACAGGCTCAGAGGATCCTGTCCCAGACTATTACAACGGTGTTGGTAACCATAAAACAAATGATTGAAGCAAGGGTGTAGGTAGAATATTATTTTTCTTAACTGAGCTTGTATTTGGGAAGAGCACCTTTCAGCGACCCGAGCCCCTCGTTGGGTCTGGAATAACAACATCAATCTGAGAGCTCAGCACCACTCAAAGCTTGGGTACATGCCTCAGATCATGTCCCAGCTGAGGCGTGGTGGGTTTTTGTTAGTCACACAGAGAGTGGTGATAGGTTAATTATCTTCTGGGGAAAGGATGGAAAGCTAATTATTTCTGAAAGATAGCTATATACACATACAGGCAGGGTGCATGAGTGTACATGTGTAGTGCATATATAAAGTCATGTTTCAGTCTTACATTTTGATCCAGCATTATAAATCTCTTACTACCTCTATATAATATTGTCCATATATAACGCAGAAAGAAACATGCTTGTCTCCTGATCTGTTTTCTACCAGCACCGTCAGCTGTTTCCAAACAAGCTGAAAACAAAGCTGTGCCTGGTGGTGCTGAAAGCGATCTGTGCTCTGCCATTTGTTGTTCAGTGATGGCACCATCCCAGCTGCATGGCTGTCCCAGACAATGCATCTGTCACCACTCGGCCAGCGCCCTCAGAATGGCCCCATCCCAGCTCTGCCCTGGTTGGATGTGCCCATAGGGTGCCACCACCATGCAGCCCGGGGTGAGCCTGCCCTCTGAAACTCATCATGACTTCATGAGAACCTTTCGTAGAGTTGTAGGATCTTTAGTGTTGGAAGGGACCTTTAAGGTCATCTGGTCCAATTCCCCTGCAATGGACAGGAACATTCACTAACCTACCAGGTTGCTCAAAGCCTGGTACAGCCTGGCCTTGAAAATCTCCAGAAGTGGGGCATTCACCACATCTCTAGGCAACCTGTGCCTCACTGCCCTCACTGTAAAAGACTTTTCCTTATATCCAACCTAAGTATACCTTCTTCAAGTGTCATGTCCCTTAAGCTCACAGAACCTGTGCAGAACCCAATAGGCCAACGCAACCTACAGGTGTCTGGCCATCCTACGGCTCAACCCTCAGCCACTTCTTCGGTGGTAGAGCTGAGACTGGGTGAGATAATCCCTGTGTGCCCAGAGGTTATAGGGGTGAGGAGTTCCTTGCTTTGTTGTGTTGTGGTGATCCATCCTTCCAGGGCAGGAGGGATGCTGCTCTTTGCTTGGAGTTTCATAGAATCATAGAATCACCAGGGTAGGAAAAGACCTCTGAGATCATCCAGTCCAACCATCCACCTATCACTACTATTTCCCACTAAAACACGTCCCTCAGTACAACATCTAAATGTTTCTTGAGCAGCTCCAGGGACAATGACTCTACCACATCCCTGGGCAGCCTGTTCCAGCACTTCTTGTGGTCACTCCCATGCGCTGATTTCCTATGTGATAAGGGAGAGGTAGAAGGGGACAGCTAGGTCCCATTCCCCTCACACACTAGGGCAAAGGCTGTGTCACTGGGAGAGGGCACCGGCAGAGAGCGGAGCAGCCCAGGGAAGGTGGCTGCAGGCAGGAGGGAGGGGAGAGGGCTGCAATTGGTACCAGATGCCCTCAGAAGCTAATGACCTGACAAACGCTGTGCTCGTAAAACAAATTCTTTAAAAAGGAAGCAAATGGAAATATAAGCTAGTGAAAGAATTTGCAGCAGCTGCCCTGAAACCATTTCTCACTTCATAAACAGGTCTGCATTGAAAAAACAGCCCCTTTTTTCTTGTTCTCCTTTGTGGTCCCCTCCCGTGCCATTCCTCCCCTCTGTCTGTGCCCACCAGCTCTTTGGAGGCTGTGGCCCACAGGTTTCCACTGTGCCTTTGTCCAGATCTGACAGCACATCGCGTTCCCTTTGCATCCCCGCTGGCAGCAGTTTCTGTGCATTTGTGGAATTCCTGGCTGTGCGTCCTCGGCTGGTGGGGTCGGGCAATGCAAGATGCAAAGACAGCACAGTGTTTGCTTTTTGAGTGCCAAACGGTGCACAAAGCTGTGGGCAGCCCCATGCAAAGTGAGGCTTGGCCAGGGAGCAGGGGGAATGCTGGAGGGTACTTTCCTGCTCCAGGAGGGCTGCTGGCATTTTGGCACTGGTACTGCTTGCAGATGGTTAAATAAGCATATGAAACAAAACAGTCCCGACCACCAAATGTCCTGGGGCTTAGCTCATGGGAGCAGTCGTGTTAAGCCCATGTCATGCCCTAATTCAATCCCAGTTTACTCATCCACTGCTGCATTTCACTGACGGAGAACTTGGTCTCCTGGCTAGTGTCGCTCTCTGCTCTGGGGTATTTTGTGATGCTTAATCATTGAACAGCAGGGGTCCTTGGCAGAGAGCTGCTGTAGTAAGGACTACTTAAAAGTAAAAGGGCTGCTTTTTTTTCTGGGAACAGGTGACACCTTGCAGATCTCCTCAGCCCTCTCACAACCTGAGATGGTTCAGAGAGGAGGATTGTTCTTCCCTTATCCATGTCTCACCTTGGTGGCCACAGAGGAGCTTTAGATCTGAACAGATGTGTGTTGAGGTGGTCTTGTTCCCAAAGAGCCTGGCAGGTAGTTGGAAGGTTGGTTCTCTAGTATGTGCAGAGGTTTCTTGTCCAACAAAACCTTGTATTGCAGTTGGACATGTGCTGAGGGTTCTCTGATGTCTTGTATAGGGTTTGACATACCTAATGCCCTTCTAGTGGTGGAGGATTTATCCTAGAATCATGGAGTCATAGAAAGGCTTAGGTGGGAAGGAATCTCAAACATCATCAAACTCCAGCTGCTGCCATGAGCAGGGTCACTAACCACCATACCAGCCTGCCCTTTGCTCCATCCTGAGCTCCCTTCATCTTTCCTTCCACATGCATCCATGACCTGCCGAGCATCCCATGCAAGTGCCACCTGGCCAGTCCCTTGCTACAGAGTTCTGGGATCCTGGGGTTGACCCTTCCCTTTTCTTCTCCACAGCTGTGCCTATGGTGCCTGCACAGGGCTGGGAAGCTGCACGCAGCCAGTGATTGCTCATGTTGCCAGCCTGAACTGCTCCTCGGATGGCCCAAGGCACATGGTGTGCTCCGTCACCTGTGAGCAGGGCTTTGTGCCACGCTCTGGCAGTGGGAAGAGCCTGGGCTCCTCACAGGTGAGTACCATCAGCATGACGGTGACCCTTTGACTGACTTCTGGTTTCCAAAGGTTTCCAATCCCAGGCTCCTCACAGCCTTTCCAGCAAATGGCATTCTAACAGCAGCTCTGATGCTGGACCGCAGTGCTGGTTGTGCTGCTCTGTTGCCATCTTCCTGCATCCCCATGTTGCCCACAGCTCTTCCAGGCTAAATGCCAGAGCAGAGGACATCTCAGGCCAAGGCGACGCACTCCAGAGGGAGGAGCAGACAATTCTCTTCTCTGGAAGGGAGGGTTAAACATCCCAGGGACATTTTCTCTTTTAAAGTTGAAGTTAGTGGCTTGGGGAAAAAATGAAGTCATTGCAAAGAGACTATATTTAGATGGCTACAGAGAACAGCCTCTGGGAGCTTTTCTTCCTTTGTGCTTCCTTGCCTGAGCCTGTGAGGCAGGGCAGAGGTCAGCATAAAAGGGCTCATCCTGCCTTCCAGAAGGCCAGGATCTGCCTTGTAAAGCTGTAAGCCAGCTCCGCTCTCAGTCGATGATGAGGAGACCTGGGGCTGGAGGTCCTCGAAGCAGAGCAGCTTGGATGTGGGCAGTCACCTTGGCAGGGCTTTGAGCACAGTGTGTCCCATCCTTAGCTTGTTCCTGGAGAGGGGACAGAAGCTGAGCTGGCTACCCCACAAGTCCAAGGCAGAGTGTGAGACTCTCACATATGGAGACAAGCAGAGGTAAATCAGGCCATGGGCACATGATGGGCCTCATTCTCCCTGGAGAGCCCCAATTGTTCACCCTGGTAGGCACTGGGAAGTGCAGTGAGGCAGGAGAGATGCACCCCTCAGCCCCTGAGTGGAAGGGGAAAAATAGATATATTTTTTCCTGCACACCCTCTCTGGGCTATGGGGATGGAAATCATAGCACACCATCATATACTGCTCTGTTTTGGCGAGGTCAGTACCTAATATTAATCATATGGAGGGCTGGAACCCCTGGCAGCTGGGACTCAGGTTCTCATGCAGGCCCCCAGCTGTGTAAGAGGGGCTATATAATGACAACTTGTAAATAAGATTTTACAAATCTCTGATTTCAGTGAAGACTTCAGGAATGACAGGATCAGGACATTTGGGGAAGACCAATCAACAGGAGAGGTGAAATACCTGAGTTAAGACTTGATCTTGTGGGGAAGAAAATGGTAGTGTGCAGATCTGGGAATAACTCCTTGCTTAGGAAACTGTTGTGTATTTTCAAGTAAAACACTGCATTAAGGCTCATTTGCTGGGGTCTGATGGAGACTTGCTTTCTCTGTAGCAGGAGGTGACGCTGATGTGCAGTTCAGGGCGGTGGGACCGATCTGTGACTTGTGAGCCTGTTGACTGTGGTGTCCCTGACCAGTCACATGTCTACTATGCGGAGTTCTCCTGCCCCAGGGGGACCACCTACCTGAAGAGATGCTCCTTCTCCTGCATCCACCCTGCCAAGCTTCGAGGTACGGTCTGGGGTGCTGAAGAGATTTAAGTCTCCCTTTTTGGTGCCTGTCCCAGGTTGTTCAGGACTGAGCAGTGATATTTTGAATTTCCCAGTTTGCTTCTGCCACAGGTGTGCCTTTGAGAATCCTTCCCAAAATGATAGACATACATCCCTCTTGAGCAGGGTCACCGTGGCATAAGGATACTCCCTGTGATGCCCAGCCCTGGTTGGCAGCCCACATCCTCAGGGATGTCTTCTGCTAACTGGTGAAGTCTGGTTGGCTGTGGCATTACACACATGAGTGAAGCAAGAGTGCAGACAAACAGAGGGGGTTTCAGAGAGCCGCAGATGGCCTGGTGCCTGGCGGCTGTGGGAAATAATGTGGTTCAGCAGGCCTGGGGCCTTATAACGCCATAGAGACTGATGCCCACAGCTGCAGAGCAGTCTCAAGATGTGCACCACCCAGACACACAGCAGTCCTCCAGACACGCCACGGCCTGGCTTTCATTCTGCCGACTCCATCAATACCCACAGGAATGTTTTTAAGCCAAGTCAGAGAAAGAGAGCTACTGTTCCTGTCTATGCAAGGCTGAGCTGGATGGGATTTCGGGGGTAATTGCCTTGACAGCTTCAAGCATTGGGACTTTATGTGAGTTTCCACCAGTGCCTTCGCTCTGAACAATCGCATACAACAAATCATTTTAATGGGTGCCCTATTTTACGGCGACATTTATAGCTGAAACGCATGAAAATCATTTACTGTTTTTTTAGTTAAATCTAAGGAGCAAAACTGGTGGTGGAGAATTAAGGTCTCATTTCATGACAGGAGGGAACGCTGCAGATCCCAGCGTGAGCTGATCAAAGGGCAGCGCCCGAGCGACAGCTCGACGGGCCAAGCTCTGCACAGAGCCATGCCGTTGCCTTCAGTGGGTCAACCCAGGGCAGGCATGAAGCTGATATTTCCTTGACAGCCTCCTCTTGTTCCTGCTGAAGTCAACGGGAGGTTTGCCACGGGCTCCCTTGGCGTCCCATCTACGGGTGGCTTCCAGCAGCTGACAGCGGTCCCAATGGGGCTCCGCCAAGGCCTACAAGGAGAGGGGGATTGCCGAGTCGTCAAGGCAGGAACGTGTCTGCTGCGTGTTCTCCCCAAAAGCTCTCAGTGCTCATAAATGCTAAGAATAGGCAAGGAAAGGATTACATAGCTCCTGTCACGGCGCTCGGAGGTGGGGACAGCCCATGCACCGCAGCCGTCAGGAATACTGGCACTGAGCAGGAGCACAGCCTTGTCTATGAGCTGTTGTAGGCAGAGTGGTGAGTCTATAAAAACAAAGTGATGCCTGGAGGGAGCATGGCACTGTCTGGCTGTACCATGAACCTGCTGGAGGCCCAATACAAAGCTCCCAAGAGAAAGTCCCAATTCTTCAGTTCTACTTTTCTTCTTACTCAGCAAGAAGCAGCAACCTTAGCACGTGGTGGGTGCAAGCCTGGGCTCCTCTGGCAGGCCATGTGGGGTGAATGGAGTTGTGCTGAACTAAACACGAGGAAGGGCCCATGCCTGTGTTTTTGTCACCCACAAAAGCCCTCAGCCCACCCAAGACTCTCCTCAGGCATCACCAGAGTTGGGGATTTTAAGGGAGAGTTTGGGGGGAAATATGCAGAACCAAGGTCATTTCTCCATCCCTTTGAAGCTGTCCAACTGTGCATACAATCTGTCTTTGTATATATTGCCTCCTGTGGTGTTACCCAACAAGAAGATGTGTGCTGGTAGCTCAGACCTTCCCTCAGAGGTGCTCCAGCGCTGACCCAAACTTTCTACTTCTCTCCTGGACTCAGGGATGAACCAATGGCTGACGTGCCTGGAGGACGGGCTCTGGTCACTCCCTGAAGCCTATTGCAAGCTGGAATGTGATGCTCCGCCTGCCGTGCCCAACGCTAGGCTCCTGGTCCCACGCTGCATGCAGGGTAACCACGATGTGGGCTCCATCTGCCGCTACAAGTGCAAGCCTGGGTACCACGTGGCAGAGAACACAGTGGGCAAACCTAAGAAGTAAGTCTGGGATGGGTCTGCAGTCACTTCTCCTTCCTGCTCATGAACAAAGAGTACAGGTCATGATGCTTTATCTCCATCAAAGCACTGCTTCAGCTGCTGGAAGAGATATGAAGCAGAGAAGCTTGCTCTCATGCTTATTTTGTCAAATACAAGAGGCGTTCCTCCACTTTAGAATAAAGCAGATGGGAACTCCATATAAGCTGCTGTGTATATTAAGTGCCTTAGCCTGAAGCGTATGAGTTGTCCGGTGCAGCTCAGTGCACTTGCCTCTTGCTGAAAAGTAAGTGTGTGCAGAAGTGTTTGCAGGCTCTTGGGTAATTCAGTAGGGCTGTGATAAGGTGACAAGTGATCAAAACAGATCACAGCACTAGGGTTGTAGGAACAAACAACGGCCTTCTGCTGGGGTTAATGTTTTACCCCCTGCACATCTTGGCTAAATCTGATCTTGAGTGTTTGTATTTCAATTGTAGAAGGTTTTTCCCAGTTCTTTGGGGAAAAAATCCTGGTGATTCACTACCAGCACTGTGATGCTGGAGGGCTGAGCAACGTTTTGTCTGCAACACCTCCAGCTGAAGTCCCCTTGGGTATGGTCACAAAAGATTCCCTGGCAACAGCAGGGTCCTCCCCAGAGTCCCAGTGCTAGCCCCAATCAGATAATTATGTGCTAATTGTTTAATGCCCTCTTCCAGTTTAAATTGGATGCAGACTTCAGCTCTACTTTGCTCTGGGGTAGGGTTGTTGTGCACTGGGAAGCAGCTGCCAAATTTCTTGCCTGGTAATGAAGGAAGTGGTTTCTGTAAACAGTTTTTCACAGTGTTAGGAGGATCTCTTGGGCCAAGAGGAGCAGAGCAAATTACTACTATGGCTACAGTCACATGGGCTGCTTTGCAAACTGGGGAGCAGCTTGGATGCCTCTGGCATTCAGGCGCTGGACATGCAGTTAGATCAGCACAGTCCCAGCCCTGCTGCCACCTCTTCTGTGGCAAAGGGTGTCTTCTGGGAGACCTCATGCTCTTCTAGTGTGCATGTGGCATCTGTGTAGGTCAGGACAGCTTGTAAAGCAAGTACCAGCCTTGTAAAGGACTGAGTGCTGCACAGGTGCTGATGGGTACAAGAAAGTGAGAATGCTGCTTTTTTGTTTGTTTGTTTATTTATCAGACTCCTGCAGTGCCTTTCTCCCATACATTGTGTAGAACTGCACAGCTGCTACATCCATAATGGCAGTCCAAGCCCAGGGACTTTGCCCCTAAGGCCACCACCCTCTGTTCCTGCTTGCTCCATAACCAGTTCTTGGGATGAGCCCTGAGAAGCTGGCAGGACTGTCAGGAGATGCACTGGTGAGCCTGAGGAATAAATGGCCCTTCACCAGGATCAAGGGATACATGAGAAAGCCCAGCCCCATGGAGATGTCAGCCCCTCCACCTCTTGCCCTCTTCAAAGACAGCAGCAGGCTGATGGAGGCCACGAAGGAGAAAGAGGAGGTGGGGAACATGGATGGGAAGGTGGCCTGGAAGAATTTAGCTGGCTGAGGGCTGGAATGGCATCAGAAGGACGGCAGCGGGCAAAGCAGGACAGCCCATCCCAGGGATATCACAGCATAGCAGGGCACCAGGCCATGCACATTTGTGGTGGGTACAAAGGTGCAGGGCTATCGCCTCTCCTGCCCACATCTGGTCCCTTCCAGATAAAAGACAAACATGCAGGCAGCCAGGAGAGCCAAAAGCCAGGTAAAGAAAACAGGCTGTCAGCAGGGCTCCATGTCATTTCCACTTCTAAGACCTTCGATAAAGATTTACTGCCCAGGTTGCTCAGGCTGTAGAATCCTTACAATCTAGCCTTGCTTTCTTTTAACTTCCCATCAAATCTCCCTCCTTCCTCCCCCTCTTTTCTGAAGCCACCAGTCTCCTGCCATGGGAGATGAGGTGGCTTTGGGCTCATTCATCACCGCTCTTGTGTGGTGGACCCCAGTGTGGGTCTGGATCCCAGCCAGGCTCCTGCTCCCACAGCCCTGGGGCTGGATGGGGCTCATGCCTTCACATTGGGTGCAGTCCCAGGCGTCTCCCGGTCTCCTCTCCCCATCAGACATCACACTGCCCAGCTGGAGGGGGAAGCGTTGACTCTGATTTTCCTGGCTTCCTCATTAATCCTTGTGAAATGCCGCTAAGCCAGATCAGAAGGAGTCAGGGGGCCTGGAAACTTCAAGCTGCTTCAAGGTATTTCTTATTTTATTTATTTATTTTCTTAAAAAGCCTCTCCCTTCCCTCCTCCATGCCTGAATACAAGCTGCCCCCTTCATATGTGCAGTGACGATCCATGTGCCACCTGGGGTTTAAAGGCACAGAGACTGGCAGTGGGACAAGCCTCCAGAGGGGAGGGACTGCAGTCCAGGTCTGGAGGGGCTGCGGAGGGACAGGGAGAGTTCATGCATGAGGTTACCCTGGACCTCAACCAGAATCCCCACTGAGGGCAATGAGGCTGCACAACATGACATGCCTCTGTGCAAAGACCATGAGGAGCCTCTCCTCAGTCCTTCCCAGCTCCATGCTAAAGGTCCTATGCTGCAGGTCAGAAGAACAACAGTGACGTGCAGTGGCTGCATCAGTTATACTGGCCAGGTGGCCAGATGCTTTGAGAAGGAGTTTTGCTTGGTGCTAGAGGCTTTGTACCACTGCTTTGCTCATATTGCCCTAAAGTCATCAGCTTAACCTCCGGTGTAGCTGCAATGCAGCAACACAAGGAAAGCCTTTCTCTGCTCTGATTTACTCTGCATGCCAGGCAATGACAGAAAGGTAAAATGCTGCTTGAGGAGTTGGGCAGAGCAAAGTCTTCAAATCAGTGAGGTCTGATGGGAACGTCTTTGTAAGGCAGTGAATATTATCCTGGTGGCAGGGGCAGCAAGCAAGAGCAAGAAACTGGCATTGGGCTGAAGCTGCAGATGTCCACAGTGAGATCTAGAGATGTTTCTCCCCACCACCTTTCCAAGATTGGATGCAGTTTCAGTTCAGTTCAATCAATTCAGTCAATTCAAGGCTCCTGCTTGAACTGGGGGCCCTGCCATGTCCCCTCCCTTCCTGTGCCTTCCCTGTGTTATTGCTTGTGTTCATCAGAGCAGGAAACATCTGCCACTTTTATAAAGTCTCTAGAAAAAGTCAGGTCTCTGAAGGGGATTCTCAAAGAGCTTCAACTATTTAAAAAGACAAGAATGCTTTGAAAAGGCTCCCGAATGTCCCATCCAGCAGCACCCAGCAGAAACATACACACCTGCTTTGGGGTCAGTCAGACACATGTCCACCTTGGGTCACTTCTTCTCATGTGCATTGTCTTCCAGCCTTCTGGGTTGGCCAGATCTGGGCAAGCAGAGCAGGGTGCTTGCATGGACATGAGAAGGGCAGTTTGACCTGATGGAGACATCACCAAGCCCATTGCATTGCGCTCTGACAGTGGGGCATGGCCACGATCCCCACTGCTGTGGTGTGTGGTGGGTGGCACAGGTGGCCCCAAGGCAGCAGCTCAGAACAATGTAGTGCCACCCTGAGGAGTTTCTGCAGCCCAGCACTGGATGTTAGATTCCCTCTGCAGGGCACTTGGAGCCCTGCTTGATAGCTTTGGCAGCTTGAGTGGGCAGAGGCAAGCCCTGTGCAGAAGATGTGAAGTCTATCTTGCTGCCGAGGCGAGGAGACAGAGAAGCGGGTGGGCTTTGCTCCTGGCCTTTCTTTCCCCTTCTTTTTCATCCTCTTTTTGGCAAGCGGTTCACGCTGGGGCCGTTTCAGCAGCACAAGCTGGTGTTGGTCTGCTCTGGTGCGGCAGCTCCTCAGTGAGAGTGGGATTGACAGCTCTGGCCGCTGCACAAAGAGGAGCCTCAGCAGGGCTGGGTGTGGGCCAGCAGGATTTACAGGGGAGGCTCGCTCCTCCAGCAAAGTATGCAGCTACTGGCGGCAGGACAAGGCAGCCCTGCACGTACCCGTGGGGGCTGAGGGCAGGGAGAGATCATCCGGAGGTGCTACAAAGGATGGAGGGTGATGGGGAGCACAGGAAGAAGTGTCTGGGGCTCCAATACCAGTGCTGTGAGAAGCCTGAGAAAAAGTGCCCAGGGGTCCCAAATCATAGAATCATGAAGGATGGAAAAGATCACTAAGATCATCTAGTCCAGCTGTCAATGCATCGCCATCACGCCCACTAAATTGGTGTGATGGGGTGGTGGGTGGTGTGAGAAGTGTCCAGGATTCCTAAATCAGCACAAGGGGAAGGAAGGTCCTGGCTGAGCATAGGTTATCCCATAGAGCAGTGTGGGAAAGCCCCATGAGTGGGGGTTTCAGAACCAAGAAGGATTGTTTCTGGAGTCTGCAGTTCAGCTTTCTTTCCATCTCCCTTCCCAGGAAGTTCCTGAAGGTGCAGTGCCTGGAGAGCGGGCAATGGGAGGAGGGACGCTGCATCCCTGTGGTGTGTGAGCCACCCCCGCCAGTGTTTGAAGGCATGTACAACTGCACCCAGGGCTTTGAGCTGGACAGCCAGTGTGTCCTGAGCTGTGAGCCGCCAGGATCACGGGTGAGTGATGGGACAGGGTGGGGGTGAGCCACACGTTGGGCTTCAGAGCACTGCAAAATAGCAGGGCTGGGCATGTTGGGGCATTTGGGTACCACTTAAAGCTAAAACGGAGCTCTACTTGCTGCTGGAGATGATTGTGGTGGTGTGGGTGCCAGCAACAGCACGGATGCACCCCAGCTTAGAGTATCTCCAGATCCTGGTTTCTCTCTGCTCTCCAGGTTCCCATTGTCTGCACCAAGGAGGGCACGTGGACGGAGGAGTTCAAGCTGTGCAAGAGCCTGAAGGGCACCTGCCCACCACCCCCAGAGCTCAACCTCGTGGAGTACAAGTGTGAGCAGGGGCACGGCATAGGTGAGGGCAGGAGAACACCCTGCAGAAACCCTGTGTTGAGTCAGCTGTCCTGGAGAGCCAGCTGGAAGGTCACAGTGACTCTTCTACTTGGGCCAATTCCCATTAAATCTATGAAAAAAAAATGTTTTCTTTTTTCAATCTCCTCTTGAACACAGAGCCCTAGGGTGGCTTTAGCCCTGTGCATCCCCTGGTAACTTAGAATTTGCATCAGCATAAGCACTTCTTCAGAAGCAAGGACTGACTCATCTCTAGGGCAAGCCCAGCCCTCTGTAGTGCTTTATCTCACCCTCCAGCTCTCAGTCCCACTGCAGCCTCTGCACTTAATGTGACTGCTGACATCTGCAGGGTTAATGGGGCAGGTCTGAGATAAGAGCTGGAGTGACAGCTGTGTGTAACAGGGTGCTTTCACCAGATGAGGGACCACATCATCCATTTCTTTCTAAAAGACTTGGTTTTTCAGATGCAATGCTGTCACAGTCATTACATCCCACCTTGCATCCTGCTGGGTGGGACATTAGTGTAAAACCTAAAACTGGCTGAGGCTTGGCCAAAGATAAACTTGGGACAGACCTAATGTGAAGCTGAGACTGAGGTTGGGACCCACCTGCTTTGCCAAGTGGGAGTTTTACAGCTTTTTGTCCTCCTGGGTCATAGGAAGTCATGGTAGAACTGTAAACTCTCACATAAGTCAGGGCTGGGGGAAGAAATTGTCAGCTATTGGTAGGCAAAGGATTTCCTTTAAATGCATCTCAAGCAGTGAGGAGCTGGAATGTTGGTGTCCAACACCATCCCACAGCAGTCAGCTGCCTGCTTCCTGCTGCAGTCCCTTAAAGCTGTCTCTCCTTCCTCAGGTGCTGTGTGTGTACCTTCCTGCATTATCCCCCCCAGCGATCCAGTCATACTGCCTGAAAACATAACTGCTGAGACTATGGATCACCGCCTGCAACCGACCAGAGTCCAGGTACGCAGGGAGATAGCATGGTTTTCTCCATGAATGTATGCTCAGGAGATGCCTCTGGGTTGTTCATCTTGGCCACCTCTGCCTTGATGTCCACTTAGAGCCTGGGATGAGCTCCACCAGGGCTGGCATGGCCAAGGACGCATCCTGCTGTGTATGCAGGTATAAGCATTTGAATGGGATGTCCAGGGAGGTGGTGGAGTCACCATCTCTGGAGGCATTCAAGAAAGGTGGAGATGTGGCACCGAGGGATGTGGTAAATGGGCATGGTGGGATGAATTGGGCTTGGTGATCTTAGAGGACCAAGATATATCTCAGACCTGCTTCACTCAGGCCAGCAGAGGCCATGCCTGGTATCTCTGCACCATGCCTGCTTCATCTAATTGCTATGAGGCTTCAGGCTGATTCTTCTGCTTCATAACCAGTGCCCAAGTTTTCAGCATTTCTTCCTCCTCTTTCACACACTGAGGATGCTACTGCACAGCCTCCTGCCTTCCGAGACCAAAGCTCAGTGTGAGCTACTGGATGTTATGTGAGTTTTCCAGGACTCACAGGATACCTTTGTGAATGAAGCTAAATGCAGGAATCCTGCTGACTTTTGGGATGTGCCACATGCGATTGGCAGCCAAGGTGCTTTAATGGCCGAGTGCAGATCAGAATTCACCCCTGGCAGAGGGCAAGGTGTGAGCCCTGGTCCCTGAACACCTGGAAGCTGCAATGTGGCCCCGGGCAGCGTGTCCCTGCCAGGGAGGAGGTATTGCAGTTGGCTCTGCAGCCAGGACTGCTGGCCACCCGCTTGCCTCTCCCTCCCCAACCCTTACTCATTCTGTAGGCAAAACAGCTCAAATAGCTCACATAGTTTGGATCTCCGTGGCACGACTTTCCCAAAATGCAGCTCCAACGGGGTAATATTTCTTAAAATAAAACCGAGATGCAGAAGGAAGGAGGTGGAACAAAGGAAAACAAACAGTCCTTCTGGGAGCTGGCACCCCTAATCCAGGCCTTCCCCTCCTACCAGGAAGCCGCAGAAAGCCCAGCAGCATCCCCATGCCATATCTCCATGCCTTTGCAGCAGCAGGATGCCCGTGGCATGTGGGATTGTGGAGCCTGAGCCTTGGATAGATCACCGGGTGGCTTGGCCACAGGTTCTCATGCAAGGGAAACATTGTGGAGAAGTGAAGTACAGTGTTATTTTGAATTGCCCCTCGCAGCATCTCTATGCCTGGGCTGCCTTGCTTTGCTCTCTGCCTCCTGCTGTGCTTGTGTTTCCAGGAGCTGCCACGCTCCCAAGGTGGTGGGGAGGATGTGACAAAACACACCAGGAGTGCAGAGGCTGCCTGGGGAGGGCATTGCTGTTTTTTATGCTCTCATTCATCGCATCCTACAGCCAAGAAGGTCTGGGAACTCATTCAAGTTGTACAGCAACCGCATACAACATATCCAATGGGGTTGGGATCCAAGCATCCTTTGGGGTGAGCAGGAATTGCTCTCTCCAGTTTCTCTGTCCCATCCCATCACAGCTGCCTTCCCTGCTCTGGCTGAGGACATTGCCTCTGGAGCTTACTCTTGGCAACCCATTGGGTTGGACTGAAGACTTGGAGCAAGAAGGAGCTGAAAAATACAGTAGAAACACAGGGGTTTGTCTGCTACCACCTGCAAGGGTGCTACTACTACCCTGCCCTCTGGCCATCAGTCACTACCCTGGCATACATGGGAAGCAGATGGAGATGCCACCAGCCAGCCTGCAGCTCCCTCACCCCTCCCATCACACACAAACCCAGGAGTAAAGCACCCCATGAAAGCATATTGAGGCAGAGCTGCTCCATCCCATGCTGAGGGTGCTGGAGCCATGTTGGTGGAAGAAAGACGTGTCCATCCATGTAACACCCCATGCTGTACAGGGCATCCTAGGACACTTTCACAGGCCAGCCGTTGTTTTATGGGGCCTCGGATTTCAAAGCCTGCTTGAGCTTTACAAGGAGGAAATTGCCTGTGTGGTGGGGCTTTTCTTCCCCCATATAATCATGAGTGTTCCCAACAACCCCCTTCTGAATTATGGGGACGGAGCGTTCCAGTTAGATGAAACTCAGTCCTCCGCATCCAGTTCTTGTGTCCAGTTGGCTGCAACTGCTGACTTAAAACCTCATAAATACCTCTGCGGTGGGGGTGAGCATGAGGCTGGTGTATCCAGCCCCAGCCAAGTCGGGGGAGTTGAGTCCCCAGGTGTCTCCCTTGTGGACACAGCTCTCAGAGCTGTGCAGGGTGAATTGATGCTGGTGTCCTGGGACAGCTGGCTGGGACGTGAGGCTGGTGCAAGTGGGAAGTTGATAAATACATCACGGTGTGTTGAGATGAACAGAGGACTCCATCTGTGGTAGTACTGGATGGCGACTTCCCAGCTTGGCTGCTGCCCACCATGTGTAGTGCTGCCAGCCAAAACCAGATCCTGGTAATCCTTACTATCTCCCCTTTTCCTCTCCTGGGGGTTCATACATATACATACATATGCATCTATCTCTTTATCCAGGCTCTGCTTTGAACAGTGTAGTCTGCTTTGTGGGTGAAGCTTGGGTTCAATGAGCTCCAAGGGGTTTCCTCCGGGCAGAGATGCAGGAGGGTGTTAGGGCTGATCTGCCTTGTGGAGCTCAAAGAGACCCTGCACCACTGGGAGCATGCTTGTGTCCTCCCTCCACCATCTCCCTAACAGTTCTTTTCTCCTCTCCTCCCCAGCACATCGTATGCACGGGCAGGCTGCAATGGTACCCAGACCCCTCTGCCATCCACTGCATCCAGTCATGTGAGGTAAGCTTCCTTTCCCAGCACATGGGACAGCTCCAGCCCTGCGGTGCAGCTGGGTAGCGCGGATGTGGGGTCTTTATGATCAGATGAAGTCTGCTATGGGTTGGCATAGTGGAGGTCTGCGATGGGTTGGCATGGAGAAAGTCTGCTGGAGTCTCGGTGTTTTGGCATTCACCCGGAGCATGCGGTCAGAGCAATGCTGGGGGTGAGCTGCAACGCGCCGCGTGGCCACGGAATAGGTCCAGGGCTTCATGCCGCGTTTCCTTCCTTGCGCTCTTCTCAGCCAACCCGGGAAGAAAATTCTAGCAAAAGGATTTCACTGGCAAGGGGTATCCCCAAAAATCGCGTGCTGACTCCAAGCCTGAATATTTCCTTAACCAGATCTGCAGTTCTAGAGTAATACGGGTCCAGAAAAGCCCTGCGTGACTCACGCGTCCAACCAAAACAAGGAGGATTTCCAGCGTCGTGTGTGCAAAACAAACCGCTCCCCAAGAATCTGCAGACAAAGAATTCCTTGCAGAAATCGGTTAGCCACTCATTTGGTTTTGAATAATTACCCGGCAAGAGAAAATCATAGGCAGCCTGGAGTCGGTTCACAGAGGAAATGAAAAATAGGCAGTCTTTGTCGAGCACGATTTGTTATTATGATTGAGGGTTAAAAAAAATATAAAGCTGGGGTGGGTGGGTGGGGTGAAGAGGGAATTTTGGAATGTTGTCTGCTAAAAATTTGGGATTTCTACCAAAAAGGAAAATGTAAATGAAGTCTACGCACCAAAAATAGCTTTGGGTTTTGCTGATTTTTTTTTTTTTTTAATATTATTATTATTTTTTTTTTTTTTAAATGCACTCATTTCAATGCAAATGATCAGGTTTTGCTTGCTGGTTCTGCCTAGCTCAGCTCTTTGTCAGCTGAAGGGTGGAAGAAAGGGCAGCGTGTGTGACTGTTTGTGACTGTGTGGCCTCAATGCAGCAGTGGACATGTCCCCAGAGAGGAAATGTGCTTGGCAGGACGTGCAGCAGTTATCTCCCAAACCTGGTGGCTTGTTGTGTCTTGCTCCTGTAATCTGTAAGGCAATAGGATGTTGTGTGCTAGAGAGGAGTTGGATGGCTGAGTACCAGAGCTCAATGGTGGATTCAGTGCCTTGGGAAGCTCTATGTCTTCTAATTGAAGTAGGAAGGTTTTGTGGCTCATCTTGGGTCTGCGTCTTCAATGAGAGATATCGTAAAGGATGATGGAAAAATGCCAGCTTGTTTGTTTGCATGAGAGAGAGGCACTGAGTCTAAAATCCCAGTGTCTCATAGCAGTACTCCCTGTCTTCTCATTAGCCACCTAAGCGTGCTCATGGCCAACACAAGCTCTTTCTGTTCCTGGATGTTGTCATCCTCATTTACTTCTAAGGAGCATTCCCAGACAAGAATTGTAGCCTACAGCTATAACTTAAGCAAGCCAAAACCTTGCAGTGCCCTAAAAGCAGATAGAGTCTACTCTCGTCATTGTTATCATATACTTTTCTACACCTTTTCTGCTTTTAATTACTCTTCCAGTAGAAATGACCGAGCAGTACACGCTCTTCCAGCTGCGGTCTCACCAAAGCCCTGCACAAAGCCTATGTGTAAATCTCTTTTGATAAGACCCAGGAACGTATCTGTCATTTCTGCAGTTGCATCAGTCTGGCAGCTCAGAGAGACCTGAGGTCAGCAAGTACACCCAGATCTTTCTCTGCATCCTTTGTTTCCAACTGATGAGCTCCAAGCTAACAGCAGATGTTTTACTATCAGCACAAGAGCTTGCCCTTCAATTTTACACAAGTGAATGTCATCCTGTTTCTCTCCCTAGTCCTCAGGTCATCTCTTTGTCAGATATCCTGATCCTCCTCTGTGGAACAATGCCTTCCTCCTTGTTAGCAATTTCATCAGCCAGGCCTGTTTTTAAGGTCACAGTCACTCACTGCAATACTAATGAAGATTCATCCTTCAGGTTGTTTTCTTTGCCCCGATGCTTTCCTTTCAGAAACAGCTCACAGCCGCCTCCTCCCTGATCTCCTCCTCTCTTCTCATGTCTTTGATTACTCTTTATGTTGGACTGATAAGCCAACCTTTTAATACATGTTTCATAGTAGACATTATACTGCCACAACTCTTCCCCAAAGGTATTGCTCAGAAGGCTGCTGGGCACTGGGGAGATGAAAAGTGTTGCCATTCCACAAAGGAAGTGCCCCTTGGTTTCCATCTCATCTGTGCTCTCTTGCACCCCCACAGCCTCAATCCCCTTTCTCTCCTGCCTGCATCTCCCTGGGTGAACTTGGAGGCCATTTCACTTGGGGTGAATTTCTTATGGGCTGTGGAGATGCCAGACAGTGAGAGTAGGGTATGGATGAAATACAACCCATAGCCTGGCCTTGCTGCATGCCATTCCCCACTCATCCCCGCGTCTCCTTCATCTGCACAAGGAATCTTATGTTTTTGGAGATCCTCCTGGGTTTGGCGTGGTTCAGCTCGACTTGCCAGCTGTGTGGGACGGATGTCTTAGGCCCGGATTCCTCCCTATCTAACAGTAATCCCTCACTGGAGGCACCTCCTTTTGGAGCCCAGCCTCTGCTCTCCACGCTGTTCCAGTGGCCTCTCCAGGTCCCCTCAGGTCTGAGTCACTCCTTGGAGATGCTGTCGTCTCTTACTGAGTGCCCTGGATGAGGAATTGCTTTCATCTGGCCGCCTCATTCAGGGAACAGCCCTATTCAGGAGAAGTGCAGCACTCCCAGCTGCTGGCACGGTCCCTCCCCGCAGGGTCCTCTTCAGGATAGGGCACAGTGAGCAGCAGCCAAGCCCAGCTTTGACCAACCCAGCCCCACCTCGCCAACCTCCCGCTGGAAATTTCAAGTCACCATGTAATGGCATCAGTGAGATTCTCGTTCATCTCTCTCCTCCACTGGCAGCAGACCAGCTCGCCTGCTCATCCCTCTCACTCCTCTCCCCACCTCCCTTCCCTTCCCACTAATCTGGCCGTCCATCTGCCTCCCCGTCTCTCGCTGCTCTGTGCCAAGTTCCCCATCCCCTCAGTGCAGAGGCACGTAGTTCAAGGAGAGAGAGAGTGATGTGAACCCTTCCAGAAGCCCATCAGGAATACGAGTTAGCACTGAGACGCTTTGCTTCTCGAGGGCCAGCGGAACGTCTCATCCCCTTCCATCAGTAGAAAAACAGATGGCAGCACTGGGAGGAGAGGGGAGGGGGCTGGGGAGAAGAATGGCTTGTCCCCATTGCTGTCCTGGTGCTGAGTCCATCCATGAAGGTGGCTAGTGCTTGCCACACCTGGGAAAGCAAAGCAGTCTACAGCCCACGCTGCCCACCAGCTCTGCACTCTTCTTACTGCCACTTCAGGAGGAATACACTGCAGTTCAGGTGGAAAAGCCCACCTCTTTTATCACTGTCGTATTCACAGGATGGAGTAACACCACCGTCCTGAAGAGAAACGTAGGCTGCTCTTGTGGTGATCAAGCAGACATGGGCAGCCAAGCCCTTCTGCAACATTTCCACTTGCACAGGTAGCAAAGGGTTAAGTGTAGCAGGTGCAGGCACCCTTTCTGCCTTCTTAGTGAGAAACACTTGAGGTTCTGGTGCTGGTCTGAGCTCTGAGGCTCTGCCTGTCCTGCCTAAGGTCACCTGGCTGGGCTCTGAGCATCCCTGCTGGGGGACAGCCAGGAACATCAGCACGAGGCCATTGCAGGTGACAACAGCCCATGGCAGGAGGCTGTGGCTGGCGTGGGTTGCCGGGGATTTTGCAGGTCTTTCCACCATGAGGACAAGGTCTCTCTGCCCTTGTGTGCGCTGCCGATCATGTTATCACGATCGTAAAACGCAAAGCTGTTCTCTCTCTTGTGGTTTTCCTGAGTAATTGCAGTGGAAATTATGAGTTAGGGATGGAGGCATGTTTGTGGCTGCAGGCTGTTCTCGCCTCTCGTGACTCAACAGGTAGCCAGGACCCAATGGGGTCTTCTCAGCTCTTCTCAGTGCTGTGCACAAAACCATGACTTGTGTCCAGCATTTGGCAGCTGCAATTGACCCCTCCAATAGCATGTGCAGTAAAGGCAGGGGGAAGTCTCATCTAAAATCAGTTTCCCACTGTAACTTAATGCAGTGGGAGATACAATGGGACCCTGATCAGAATGGGGCTGCACAGCAGGTGATGTCTTCTCTGCTCCTGGTCTGTAGGGCAATGGGGCACCCCAGCTGCTCTGAAAAGTGGCCAGATATCTCAGCATGGCCATTTAAATTCACTCTCTTTGTGGTGTTAATGCACTGGCACAGGCTGCCCAGGGATGTGTTGGAATCGCCATCCCTGGAGGTATTCAAGAGCTGTGGAGATGTGGCACTGCCACCTGCCTTGATAGGGTGGAGAGGATCCTTCTGCAAGGAATGTGGCTGCTGTTCCTTCAGGCGTCCCACCAGAGCCTACAGGCCCATGTGCTCCAGGTGAGCACACACCTAATGAGTTGCTCAAGACTCTGGCACATTCCCATGTAGGACACAGTGTGTGCCACGTCTCAAGAGAACGTGGTGAAGCAATCCATGTGACTAAACTGCAGTTTGTGGTCAGCGTGGGCTCAGATGCAGCCCCTGACTTGAAAGGGGAAAGCCCTGGGTGGCAGGCAGCTCTCTGGAGGTGGAACTGTACAGATACCTGCTGGGCACATTTCCGTGCTGCTTAGCTTTGGCTGTGGGCTGACCCAGCAGATTGCTTCTCCTCCAGCATTCCCCTGAGCTGTGCTTTTCCTGCCCTGCACACAGATTGATCATAGAAAACAGGTTTTCCTAAGGGGCAAAGCAAATGGATGGGCACCCAGAGACCACACAGCAGCACCAGGCCAGGGACAGGCTGCAGAACCCCACATCCTGCTTCCTTCTTTCAGACATTGCAGCTGGGGATGCAGACAGGAGTGGAAAACCACTGAAGGCACCTACTGAAATCAGAATCATTGAGTCGCGTTTGACAATAAACAAACATCCCTGAGCGCAGCCCGGCCAACTGCTCTTCCAACACGAATATTCCCCTTCAGCTCCTTCATCCCTCGTACATTGTTTTTCTTTCTGTTTAAGATCTGTAACAAGAACTTGGCAGAAACCAGATACAAGTGGGTCAGGAGGCCCTTGTGGTTTTCAGGGCTTGTTTTTCATAACCCGTCCTATCCTGCAACATACTTTGCACGAAGGGCTTGGCAGGCGATGGCTCTGCCAGCAGCGGGCACGGTGCTGAGGGCAGGATGGCAGGCTTATGGCACGGGGAGCCCTGGGGACACCCCTCAAAGACCCTCAGGCTTGCGTGGAGTGCTATGTGCATGTGGCTTCTTCCTAAACTGCCCCTTGCTTATTCTTTCCTGCCTTTGGGTTATTCCTCCTGTTCTCTGAGCGGTGAGATCAGGGTGTACAAAGGACAAGGCTAAGGGGACACCTGGAGAAGATGTGATTGATAATGAATGGCTTGGGGGCACCAGTAAGCTCAGAAACAACTGACACTTCATTTCATTTCCAAGCCATCCTGGGGGCATGTGGCTCCAAGGGGGGATATTAGCAACAATTTCTTCTCAGAAGGAACAGTCATGCACTGGCACAGGCTGCCCAGGGATGTGGTGGGGTCACTATCCATGGTGGTGCTTAAGAACCATGGAGATGTGGCACTGAGGGACGTGGGCAGTGGGCATGGAAGGGTGGGCTGGGGTTTTGGACTTGGGGATTTAGAAGTCTTCTCCAATCTTAATGATTCTACGATTCTAAAACGAGCACAGAAATGGCTCAGGGGACAGAAACCAGGTAGCACAGAAATAGTGGATAAAACACTGGTGCTGCACAGATTCATTCCTTTTTTGTCTTCTCCCAGACACTTGGTCTCAGGTCTCAGGTGCTTCTTGCCAAATTTCTTTTGCTCTCCACCCTCAAGGTCTCTTCCCCTGTGCACAGCAGCTGGGCAGCACTCACTTGCTGTTCAGAGTGGCACAGGGCAGCGAGGCATCCCAAAAATCTTCTTGATCAGGAGCCAGCCCTGTTCCCTCTTTGTCCCTCTCTGTGTTTTTCAGAGCTGATTTCCTCCTTGCGTGCCAGAGAGCCTCAGGAAGGAGAGAGAGGGAGAGTCAGCATGCTCGGGGTGTTGGGGAGGGGGGAGCAAAAATAATGAAATAAAAGGCACACTGCAATAGAGAGAGGGCCAAGAAAAATATTCAATCCAAACAATGAACATTGTCATTTCCTCCCACAGTCTGCATTCCCCGTCAACTTCCCTGGGCAAGCTGGAGGAGCCAAGAATTGCCGGGCTCCTTGCCCCACCAGCGGCAGTGTGTGCAAGGAAGGGGATGCATCCTTGGGACACTGCGCTGTAGCATCCCTCTAACTGTGGCTGTGGCTGGAGGGACAGGGAACACCCTGCTTTTTCTATAGGGGAACAGTGCTTTGGAGTGGTGCTGAAGGGTTGGAACAAGGGCTTTTCCATGTGATGTTTTCCAGGGACACACGTGAAGGTGGTGGATGCATTGGACGGTTGGGTAAACCTGGCTATTAACAAGGTTTTGGGCACACTTTGTGTGCTCCTAGACACTTCCTGGAATAGCAGAGCTTTCCTGGGGCTGCAGTGGGGTGGCAAAGAAGGAAAGGGATGGAGGTGACCCCCTGCCTCCAGCCCCAGGGCAACTCAATGTCCTGTGGCCATCAGCCCAACTTTGGGCTGACACTCATCTACCAACTGGCTTCCACCTGCCTGAGCTACGAGTCACTGCTTTTTTGTGTCTGGCAGTGAGCACCTGCTGGTGCTTCTGGAAAACCATGTGCACAGCAAGTAGAGGCATGTCCCTGTAGAGGTTATCACCCAGCCACGACCCTGCTTCCTTTACTGCACCAGGTCCCTTTGATCTCCAGTCTGCACCAGCTCCCTTTGATTTCCAGTCTTTCCATGGAGCTTGGCAATGACATCTCCAGGGCTGGTCTCTGCCTGTTGCCAATTCCAAAATGGTGCTCCCCTGATCTTCTGGGGCTTCTACAGCTGAGAAGAGCGAAGGCACCTGCAGAGTAAAACATGGCCATCATAGAATGCAAAGGATCTGAAGACCATTAAAACCCAAAATACTGTTGCCCAAAGGAGAGGACACAAAGACAGCAGGAGGTTTTCTGACTTGGAAGAAGCAGAAGAGCAACCTAACTGCCCTCCTTGCATGGAATCAGTGTGGCTGCAAAGCGCAGGACCTGCACAGCATCCTAGAAGCTGGGAGGAAACATTTTGCTTATGGAGGCTGAATTCTGAAACTAGGATCTGGGCTTTCTCTAGCTATAGGCAGATGGAAATCACAAGCATTTTCCACAGCAGCACAGAAGAGCTGTTCAGTACATAATTGGCCAGGTGCACACTGCATTTTTTTTCTTTTCCCCTTTTTTTCCACCTTTCTCTGAAGCATCTGGAATGGGTCATTGCCAATAGGAAGGTGCTGGGCCTTCAGGTCTGCTCAACCAGAGCAAAGCCTGCATTTCTGAGAAATGCTGTTCACCAAGTGCCCGTGACGCAGCACCAAAATATGTGCAATACTGATGGCATCTGTGGTTTATCCGTTCTGCTTCTCTGCCTTCTCCAAACCCAGCCTCTCTGGCTGCCTTGCTCACCACTGTTCCTGTCACACCCTTCCAAGCTCTTTCACAGTGAATCAACCTACATATAAGATTGAAGAAAAGCATCTGGACCCCATTCACCTAGCTGATGACTTTGGGATAAGAACAAAGGAGATGGCTCTTGCTCCTATATTGTCTGGTCTGGTTCATCTGCAGGGACAGAGCCAGCAGCCTCAGCTCATACTCTGGGAACTGTACAGGGGTGAGGGGAAAATGTTGTGAGCAAAACACTGGGTGCACAATTGCTATTTTTATTAGGGCAGCACATTGCCTGGCCCTGCGGTGCCAGGTGCCATTCTCCACATGCTAACACATGCCCTGGCAATGCTCCTTCCAAGACTCAAGATGGATGACAAAGCCCAGCTCTTACTGTCATGCAAGCTGGCCATGCAGCTCCCCATCATGTCCTAACTCACTTCCAAGTCCTCCTGGAGCCCTTGGCACAGTCTGGCCTCCCTTCGCCCCATGCAGGTGTTGTTTCCTACAGAGCCACACACTGTGTGGAAGCATCCGTAGGTGATTTTCTCTCTCAGATCACTTGTTCATACTTAGTTGCACTGCCTGTGTCTTCCTCTAGACTCTTGCAAGACCACGATGACACTAACACAAGCACGGACCAAGGGAAGCCAAGAGCAGCACCACGGTTTGCTCTTTCTACTTGTAAAAACTGGAGCTGGCTGGAGGCTCTGTGGCAAAGCAGCAGGATTCATGGCATCTCCCTCACAGATCCAGTGAGAGCCTCAGCATCTCCTCGTCAGCCCAACTCTGGTTGCTCCCCTTGATCTCCCGTTGTCCTGTAAGCAATGAGACTGAACCTGTCCTGGTGCTGCGAGGAACAAGGCCAGTGTCCCCAACCCATACTCCTGGCTCTCAAGAGTCTCCAGTCCAATTAGTCATTTCTTATTTTCCCCTCATACGTTTTTCCAATGTAATTTGGAGCATGAGCTGTTAAGTTTCCCCAACATGTGTTGCCATAGGAGCCTATATTTGTTTGGGGTGGGGAACGGGCTCTGGCGGATTGAGGAAAGGGGGCAATTAGCCCTAATAGTTATAGAGAGAAAGTGAGAGCGTCTCCTTGCCCATCCTGTTCCTGCCTCTGTCCTCCCCCACCTTGCACACAAAGCACGATCTGGAAATCGTTTCAGACCTGCGCAGCTGGGACCGGCAATCCTCCGCGGTAATTAGATGGAAACTACAGAAGCAGCGGGTGTTGTTTTGCCAATGAGTCATGAAACATGGAGTAAAGCTCAAGGAAAAACTCCAACATGAAAGAAAATTATGTCCAGAGCGCGTCACCATCAGCGGCCAGTCCCCCGCCTGCATCCTGCACCTGCCAGCCCTTGCCCAACAGAGACTTCTGCTCTCCATTCTTTCAGAGCCATTGGGGACCCTCATTGGAAGAGGAGTGCTTACCCTTTTGTATTCTTGCAACTGCACCTTGAAGTCCTCTGATTTATCACTTGACCATTGAAATGGCCTGACTGCTTTCCTGAGCTAAGGGATGGTCAGATTTCTACCAGAAGCCCCTTATGATGACAGCAGGAGGATGGCCACAGTTGTTCAGCCAGTAGCTGCCAGTGCAGAACAGGAGAAATATTTCAGTGCTAATCACCCAGATAATGAATGGCCTCTCCATTCTGTTAACACATCCCATTGTTGCTTGGCCGTACTTATGTGGATCTGTGCTAAATAAACTTCGGCTATAGCTCCTGACAGCTCTTTGCAAGCACTCCTCATGCACGCTGCTGGGTTGCACCAGTTGTGCAGCGTTGTTTCTCAGGCCCAGCTGGCTGCTGCTCAGCCCCAGTTACTTGTTTCTCTTCTCTAATCAGATGACTCATGTAACTAGACCAAAAAAAAACCTAAGTGGATTTCTGAATGGCTGTTTGCGCTGTTTAATGTTTCTGGTCAGAAAGCTATTCTGCTGGAATAGGTTTCTGCTTCCACAGTACAGATGAAAGTAAGGAAGGCTTGTTAATGTTCAGGCATTAGTTTGAGCTGTGCAAAAACAGGCTCTGCACATCCCCAGCAGATCAAGGAGATCCCATGGTGATTCACGGCAGAGCAGCAAAGGGCACTGGGCTGTGCCACTCGATGAAAGTCCTTCACTACTCAACCATATTCTGAAGCTAGAAGGAGGCCTTGTTGCCAGTATTTCTCATTATCAGTAAGGTTAATGCTTTCTCTACTCAAGCCAGAATTGGATTTTGACTGCAGGGAGTAAGTGCTTGGAGATCTGTTTTTCCCATCTGACCACTGGATGAATAGGCTTGTAGTCCAGCCTGGCAAAGTTTGGTGGAGCTATGTGCTGTAGAGAGGGCTAGAGCTGCCTCTAGAGTCTAGAGTACCGCAGGGACATGTCTTCTGACATCAGAGTCAGACCAAGAAACTTCTGGAAATGAGTTAGTCCTTGCAACCAGTGTTTGTAATTTCTTGGCTTTGCTCAGGCACAAGAACTTCTGGGGCACTCCTAACCTTGGACTCTGTAGTCCAAGGGAGATAAAGCATCTGCCTTCCTGAAATTGAGCATCTATTGATCCTCATGACCACCTCTCTGCTCCTGGCTGCCCAAGCCAGGTCACCAAGCTCAATTTCGGAGCCAAGCTCATCAGAAGGAAGGTTTCTGATGGGAAGAGTAGTGATGAGAGAAGAGCTGGGTCAGCCTCTTACAAGGCCCTTCCCATGTGAACATGCACAGCTGCACTGCGGTACCATTGCATGAGAGCATTGTAGCTTGCTGAGGATGTGGGATCTCTGCTCTTGGGGGGAACTTTGCACCTTCGAACAACCCTTTCAGCAACTGCTTGTTTCTGT
This sequence comes from Coturnix japonica, assembly GCF_054131305.1. Lineage (NCBI taxonomy): Eukaryota > Metazoa > Chordata > Aves > Galliformes > Phasianidae > Coturnix > Coturnix japonica. The sequence continues at coordinate 6,134,827 of NC_140673.1, read as the reverse complement.
AGCCCTTCCTAGCAGATGGCTGGTGTGACACCATCAACAACAGGGCATACTGCCAGTACGACGGAGGTGACTGCTGCTCCTCCACGCTGTCCTCCAGGAAGGTGAGTGAGCATTCTCCGCTGTATGTGCATTTGTGATTAAGTGGTCCCCATTAGCCGTGCTTTGCTGGCTGTGGAACCAGGCCTGCAGTGCAATTCTCCCATCAACAAACCCATGATTTTAAACCAAAACCAGCTGAAGCTGATAGACATCATTCCACTGATTACAGTGAGGTTTGGACTCACGCCAGTGAGACCGAGAGCTCAACCAGGCTCCTGCTGAGGCTCACAGGATTCCCTCTCACTTTGGGAAATAAGTCCTGAATACATGCCTTCCATAGGATGTAGCACTAGTCATGGTGAGTCAGAAGTCACCTTGTTGTAAAACTGAGTGATCTCAAGGGAATTTGGCATTTTGGCATGGTCTATTGGCATCTGCTATGAGCTGCCTTTCCCAGTTCTCCTTGGGAGAGGAAAAAAAACCAAGAAAACAAAACAGGAGAAATAGCATATAGGAAGAAACTTGGCATTAGAGCTGTGCAGACCCTCTTTTGTCTCCCACCACAACCACCCCTCCCACCTAACTTGCTACCCAACGCTCACGGCCCATCCTTCCTAAACATATCCAGCAGCAAAACAAAGCATAGGGCACGAGAGGATTTCTCAGTGCAAAAATATGTGAATTTGGATCTTCTCATCTTTGTTGTGGAGCTTGAATCATTTTTCCTTTCATCACACGCACACACGGAGTAAGGTAAAAATGAAACCCTGGGAAGATCCAGTTGAGATAGGACAGAAGAGGCTTTACAGCCAGGTGATGAGTGAAACCTCCACACTGATAGCACATCTCAGAGCAGGGCATGGCTCTCGGTGTTTGAGGCATCTGGATCTCTGGCCAAAATAAAGGACAGGCAGTCCCAAGGAGACGCAGCCCAGTTCGTGTGCCCCACAGGCAGCTCTCCAGCAGTACGAGCCTCTTGTGTTTCTCTCTTAAGGACGGAACACACCAAATTCTCCAGCCTCTCACTGGCTGTCAAAAATCAGATATGCTCCCACAGTAAGAAAAACTCCAGGCTCTGAGCCTGGTTTGCATAAAGCCTCCATAGGAACTGGTTATCTCAACTCCCATGGCCCACTGCTGGGCATCTGTTAACCAGGAGCCAGATACTGTGTTGGTGCCCTGCCACCCTTCTCTGCTGTCATCAGCTGAAGTGGCATAAGCTTGCTTGGCTGGATACAGTTGATGTAGTGCAATAAATCTCTCTCATGCATGTGAATTACCATAGATGGACCCACTGCCTCTCCTACTGAAGGTCATTCCTGCCCACACTGTTTCCAGCCTACCTAGGTTTTCTTTATCTGTTGCATACAAGAACTGTAGGCATATAACTCGGTTCCCACACCAAGTAATATGGAGGTTGCTGTGGGTGGGAGGTGCTGAGTTCCTCCAAGAGGTGAACAGGACAAGGCTGTGCTATGGTTGAGCCCGGAGAACCAGCCCATACCAAGGTGGAGAAAGGTTATGGAGGTGAGCAAAGGGATCTGAGAGTGGAGGCTTGACCTGGGCTAACATCTCCTTTGTGTCTCTGCAGGTGATCCCATTCGCTGCTGACTGTGACCAGGACGAGTGTACGTGCCGTGACCCGGCAGCTGAGGAGAACCAGTAGCAGTGGCATGGAGGGCCTCTATCAGTCAGGCGAGTGCCGGAGGAGCGAAGGGACACCCAAGGAGGCAGCAGGGTGCCAGGGCAGCGGGCACAAGGATGAGCCAGACAGGAGGATGGCAGTGGAGGCCGCCGAGCAGGTGGTAGCTATGGAAGAGGAGGACAGGTGGTCCCATCCCCATCCCCAATAGGCTCCTGCCGGGGACTTCGGGTCCAGCCCAAGGGGCTCCGCACGGGGTCCAGCACCGGGAGCCTGGACGCGGCTGCAGCCATGTGTCCTGGTGCAGTGTTTTTGCTCTGGATTTTGTCACTATTCACTCCCCTCCCTCTGCTGTACAGGCTTCTTTTAGCAAGGTCGAGGTAGTTGTGATCTCTGCAAATATTTAAACTTAATTATATATATATATATATACATATATATATATAATATATATAAAATATTATATATTATATTTTCTTTGCTCTTGATGAAGCTGAGAAAGGATACCCTTTGTCACACACCCATGCTGCTGTGAAGTACAAACCATTGGGAAAAGTGCAGGTCAGGGCAGGAAGAGCAGGGAATTTCCCCTCGTTTGTGGAGCAGAAGCTGGAAGGATGACAGAGAGAGAAGCCAAATGTCCCAGCCAAGCTAGAAGGGAGTTCCTGGTGGATGGTGTGGAGGCCAGGACCTCGAGGTACTCTCAGTATCCGCTGATGGCAAGTTTTGCTCTTGGGATTCACTGTAGCTTTGCCTTGCTCTGGTCCTGGAGCAGGATTTTGAGGTTGAAAAGGAGTGTTGTGCCCTAGACTTACCTCGGCTGTTGAGACCCAGATAGATGAGGGTTGTGATGGGCAAGCCAGAATAACTGTGATGCTCTACAATGAAGAGGCTGATGGAATCCTCCTTTTCTTTCCCCGTGTCTCCAAATATGAGCTTCAACAGTACAGTCAGCAGATCTTGGACTAGACCAGGCCCTGTAGCACAGGGAGAGGCAGAACCCCAGTGACCCATCAGGACACTTTGAGCACCATCTCCCACTGAGCTTTCCTTATCGCTGTCTCTGTGGCCCATTGCACTGCATGCCCAGTACAGCCTTGCTTCGGTCTCTTCTTCCTAAAAATAACAAGTGAAAACCTTCATATTTGCTCCTAGCCTCAAAAGAGCCCAGCAAGAAACCTTGGCCCCCAGGGCTGATTCCACAGGCCCATAGAGACAGAGGGTAGGGAAGGTACTGGCTCAGCTGGGACTGTTACTGCTGGTTTTATGCTACAAAGAGAAAAGGGATGGAAAGATGAGAACAGAGAAAGGACCGTGGGGCAGGAGCACAGAAACCCATCTGTATCCAGGAACTCTGCATCCCCAGAGATGGAAGCCCCATATCTGCCCCACTACATCCCCAGAGCACGGATTGAGTCGGTGGAGCCAGGGTTTGTCTGGCACCAAGCGATGGAGAGAGGGTGACACGGTGTGGAGAGACCAGGGAACGTCAAGGCATCCTTAGATTCTTTCTAGCATCCTCCCCGCAGCCCACGTTGTCAGGCATCTCCAGGAGTTACATTTGGCTGGAGGACAGGAGCAGGGGGCAGAGGCACCTGGACATCCCAGCAGTCCCAGGCAGGAGATGCCGTGTCCTCCTCTGAGCCTTTTCCCTATCCCTCACCCCACGGGCAGCCTTAGTGTCCCAACCTGCTCCGTCACAGATACAGCAGGACTGAGGGACACCTTGGGGACCTGCTGGCCATGGTAACCACACATACATAGGGTTCAGGTGACATAAGGAGGGAGATGGGAGAATTTCAAGCCCTAGTATCTTACCTGCTCCATGTCAGCACTACTCGGGCACTTACGTGTTTAGATGCCAACATTTGACTTACTTTTTGGGGATTAAAATCATTGTCTTGGACGTGACCCATCCCTGATCACCATGGGCATAAAAGCTGGTGGGCAAGGTGCTGGCTTGGCTGTGGGAGATTTGTGCTTCTCATGGATGGATAGCTTCTACGTACCAAAATATTGTTCTTCTATAGCAACACTGAGTGGTTTGTGTCCCCTTTAGGGTTTTATTCACAATGGAGGCTGCTGCTATTTTTATTTTTTTGTATTTGATAATTATTTTTTATAAAAATCTATGAAAAATAAATAATCTTCTCATCCTTCATCTCTCTTGCTTCCTTGCTTCTACTGAAGTTGGGCTGGGAAGATGGTTGGTCACTTAAACATTCGGGGAAGCACTCTTAAGTACCTTTTCTTCTTCCCTTCTTTCTTTTTCTTCCCTCCTTCCTCCCTCCTTCCTTTCTTTTCTACCAGATATTCCTTGTGTATGTGCACAAAAAAGCCCCGCATGAAGTGGGCAGCCTCACCATAGTGCCCAGGTGCAAAGACACAGGGACCAAAATGAACTGCTGCCACAATACCAGATGATCCCTGTCCTATGGATGACCCCCAGATCCCACAAACACCCCATGTCTCCAAAGCAGAGGACACCAGTTGGTGGCCAGTGTCCCCTTCTCCATATCCTGGCTCCTACCACTCACCTGCTATAGCACATAGTGCAGAGCCCCGGCTCCACCTGGCAGGATTTGAGCAGCCCAAATCTGTGCTGGGAGCTGTTTGTCTTTCCTCTGCCATGCCTGCCTTGCAGATGGCGGAGAAGGTGAGTCATGGCTGAGCAAGTGGAAAGGTCGGGAAGAGCTGGAAAACACAGGCGGAGGTGGGCTGGGGACTGATGGATGCTGTGGAGCAGCACCTGGACTGGAAGGCTTCCTCTTCCTGCTCCTGATGACACACAAAGGCCTCTCTATCTGCAGATTGTGGACTTCCATCAGAATCAGATTTACTTCTACAGAAAACAGGGCATTAAGAGCTTCTACAGCCTCCAGCAACCAAGACTAGGTTTTGCACTTAGAATAATGTCTATGGCAGTAGCTAAGTGAAGAGCTGGTTTCTCATCCTCTCCTTTTCACCAAGCACCGGACTTCAGAGCAAGAGGCTGACCTCTACATTCCCAAGACAAAGGGTGCACAGTTCAACAAGGATGGTGGTGCTCTGCAGACTGGATTTGGGAAAGCTTTGGCAGCAATTGCACTTCAGGATGGCCAACAGCAACCCTAGTAACACATCTGTTTGCTGCTGGGGAGCTGAGGAATGCTAGCAGGAGCAAGACTGGGCTTTGCCTACCCCTTCTCCAGACCCTAAAGCTGCTGCTTAGTTTCAGCTGGTGGTGTATCCCTTATAGCCCACTTTGCCAATTTTGAATTGAATTTATCCCTTTGCTTTTAAACCAAATGACCCTTGAGGAGGTTGCATTTCCAAACCAAGCCATTTCACAATTCAATGGTTGAATGGTTCATAGAATTATAGAATGGCTTAGGTTGAAAGGGACATTAAAGATCACCTAGTTTCAATCCCCCTGCCCCGGGCAGGGTTGCCAACTGCTAGATAGGACTGTTCTTTGAAGGTGTGATGAGGCAGCCACATTGGATTGCTCATGCTTGCAACAACACGCCCTGGAAACACATAGCCCCTCTGCTCTTCCTCCTCCTCATCACCATCCTCCTTCTCCTCCTCTTCCATAGGTTATAGTGCAGTGACTGCCACAGTACTTAGCTGCATGGAAAATAGCAGGAAGAAAGCATTGGGTATATTTTTAACTCTTTTTTTTTTTTTTTTTTTTTTTTTTTTTGCAATTAAGAAGTGGAAAGAGAAAAAAAAATCAAGTTGTTCCATAATACTTAACAACGTCTGCTTTCTGATGGATTTGTGCTCTACAGCCTTTGAATTCCCCCTCTCTCTCCCATACATTCATAGGCATCCTGTCTCCCATATGTGGCAGACTCAGGGTCTCCCACCTGTCTGGCAGAGCTGGTGGGAAAATAATCCTGGTGAAGGGGCCAACTACAGGCATGCTGTAGTTGTTATGAGCAGTGGAAACGAAATCACACTACACGAGACTTCTAAGGCATCCTTATCACCTGCTAATCTGCTCAGGCACTGATTTTCACATCACTCGTAGGCAGTCAGTGTTCTTTATGCTGCTGGACCTCTGTCAAAAGTCTGCCAAAAGGAGCCCAAGGTTCCCCAGGGGTGGTTGGCTGCCAGACAGCACCATCCATTCACATTATAGATGAAAAGAAACAGGTTAATTTGAGACTCTGCTCCCAAATTCCCAGCATTCCTGGAGGTTTCCAGATCAAGGACTGAGAACCCCTGAGTGAAGGTGCATCATCCTTCCCAAAACCCAAACTCCAACAGGCAGCTGTGCCATCCCATGGAGCAGGTATGCAAAGTGCAGGACGTGGCTCCAGCAGTGTTTTGGGACTTGGCTACCCAGAGCAGACAGTTAAACCTGTAGGAAGAAGCACCAAGTTCAAAGGCTGTGAGCTTCTATCCACCACCACCAGATTACACCAGCAGGACCAAAGCTATAAACAAACACCCCGGTTTGCCAGAGCCACAGATTACTAACAGCTCCGTTTAATAGTCAGCTGAATTATCACCTGGAGTTTTACATAATGCTACAGTGATTTTTGTAGTTGTTTTCATTCAAAACCTTTTTTTAAGTAATCCGTAAGGGTTTTGAGTTTCTTGTCCCGTGGCTATCCCACCCTAAAGCACCCTACTTTCAATCTACAGTAGTAAAACGTCACATTAGAGTTTTAATATAACATCAAGGAACATGAATCGTAGCCATCTTCTGAAATAAAAGGACCAAACCATCTTCATATGTTAAATAACGGCACGACAATTAAAAGGTAGTAAGGCTAGTATGGGGGACGGGCATAGCAGAGAAAAGAAAATGGCCCAGAGGTTCTTCTCAGGTGAATGATCAGCAGTGGGAGCATACACAGTGCCCCATCATCAATTTGGGTGAAGAAGCCTGTGAGAAAGGTGCAAGTACTCCAGGTCTTCCTGGCAGCATCCCTGCGCTGTTCTCATCTCATCTGCTGAAATTCATCAGCAATGAAAGGATGCTGTTACCAAGGGGAAACCCATCTGTGTTCCATATAAAAGCCATGTAAGCAGTACTAGTTGGCCAGCCACCAGGTTGTGTTCGAGCCAGAGCAGCCCTGGCCCAAGCCCTGCTCTGAGGCGCTGGGTGTTGTGCCCTTTGTCCATACCTGGCTGAAGTTAAAGGATGACTTGGTGTCGGCTGGAAGAAGCAAAAAGACCAACCCAAAGCATCCTGGTCAGGATTCCCACTGTCTGGAAGGAAACGGGACACCTGCCCAAATGCATGAAGAGACAGTCTTGTTTTGAGCACCAAGCCTTTGGCATCGTCTGGCACATCCAAATATAAGGAGCCACATGCGAGAAGAGGCCCAAAGGTCCTGGTTGACTTCCCCCTTGCAAAAAGCAAGTGTTGGCCCAGTGAGCCTCAGCAGACTAATTCATTACAGGTTTCACATCGGCACCCAGGTAATACTGACTGCTGGTGGCTGCTCACAGCAACTTCCAGGTGCTGCCCTGAACAAGAGGTCTGTAAATAGGGAGGGAGGGATGGAGCAGCGTGGTCCTGCAGGAGGATGTTCCTGTGCTGGCTGCTGTGCAAGCACCAGAGGGCAGTGCTGGTGGCTCCCATCCAACACCACACAAATACTCCAGCTGCATCCTGGGCAGGTAGCAGTAGGAATGAGGTGGGAAATGGAAAGAGACAGGCTGAAGATTGCTCCTGCCAAGACTGAAAAATGGAAATTTCACTCTGAAGAGACATCATCAGAAAAAATAAAAATAATAATAATAATAAAAAAATACAGCAGGGTTCCTGTCTCACCCACATCAAAGGTGCACAGTCAACAAATCCAGGGGTGCCTCCTCTGCAAAGCAGGCTGGGAGCTGAAGCTAAAATAAAGCCTTGTGCTGCCTCCAACAGCAGCAGCAGTAGAAGGGTTGTGGAGAACAGTTTGCTCTGAGCAGAGCCCAGTGTCCCAGAACAACCCCAGTTCTCTGATATTTTTTTTAGGAAAAGAAATCACTGGTGAGAGATGCAGATGTGAGCCTGAATATGGGAAAGCAACACCCCCTGAAGAAAGAGCACAAAGGACAGGCAGCCCTGTAGGACGCGCATGCTATGTCCCACTCTTCTCACCATGCACACCTTGGGCTGCTCCATGGCTCAGGAGCAGCTGATGCAGAAAACAGCCTTGTTCATGCCAACTGGATGCTGCTGTCTTGGCTGCGGTTCTCCTAAACACTACTCCATCATTGCTTTCAAGTCTTTACTATGTTGGCTTTGAAAAATAATAAAATGGAAGGGATTATTCAGTTGATTTCCTAAGAGTTTGATCCCACAAATGTAAAATAAAATAAATCATTATGTCCACATAGCTGCTGGCCCCGAGGCCAAGTTGCCTTTGCCCTTCAGGACTCACATCTCTGACCATGACAGAAGAACCCTGAGGAGCTGAGTTTCCCATCACCACTTCCTTTCCTCTCCCCTGGGCTGGTGACACCAGGCCAGCCCTGCCTGGTGTGGCATCAGGTCCCACCTCATGCCTTACAGTTAGAAAAAGAAAACCAACAAAACCTCTAGGATGCCCAGTGACTCCTCTGCTCCACAATGACCATTAGAATCTCAACCTGACTTGCATCACCAGCTCTCCCTTCCCATAGGAATCACCATGCTTCTCCTATGACTGGAGCAGGGACGTAGCATGGTGCAGAGGGCTGTGTCCTCCAGCCTGCCCTCCCCGGGCCATGCACCCACATCCACCAGTTGAGGAACCTCTTGGCGAAACAAACAAAAAGAACCAAGAAAACTGGGTCCCACAAGACTCCTACCTATAAAGGCTTTTGGCCAAGTTGAAGAAGAAACTAATACTGAGTCAGTCCTGCACAGAGCAGCCATTTCATTCCCCAATCCCAATTTTTGTCTCCAGAGATGCCCTCCCCCCTCCCAGTCAATATATAAAACCCCCGCAGCCACCCAGGGAGGGCCTGCGTGTGACCCTCAGTAGTCCTTGTCCCCATAGTCATTGTAGAGGACGCTCAGAGTTTGCTCCTCACACGTCTTCTTGAGGTCACGGCTGAGCTCTGACCAGTTGAGCCCGTAGGGCTTGATCTCACTGTAGCGGCAGGCCAGGTACTTGAGGGATGAACGCTGCAGGCTGATCTTGGGCTCCCGCAGGAGCCCATTGCACCAGCTGCTCAGGTCTCCCAGCTGCGAGAGAATCAGGCCAGCTTTCCTGTATGGGGTGGTGGGAAGGGGAGGAGAAGAGCAGGAACAGAGAAAAGTGAAGTGGTTAGGGATGCCCGAGACTTTGCCCATGTCCTTCCTCTACTCTGCGTTGTCCCCATGCAAGTTCAAGTTTGGTGAGGGTTTAATGCCCCTTAGGAAATGGTAGCATAGAGGTAGATGTCATCAATTAATCAAGCAGCATCACCTCCATTGCTACACCATGTCCAGAGAAGAACAGCTGAGTTGTGAAAGATCTATAGCACAAGTCTGGTGGGGAAGAGCTGAAGGAATGGGGTGAGTCAATGTGGAGAAGAGGAGCTTGGGGGGTACCTCATCACTCTCTCCAACTGCCTGAAAGGAAGCTCTGATGAGGTGGGCTCAGCCTCTGCTCCTGGGTAGCAATGACAGAGTAAGAGGTGACAGTCTTACATCACAGCAAGGGGGGGGGGGGGGGGGGGGCAGGTTGGGTAATAGGTAAAACTTCTCATAAAAAAAGATGAGGCACTGGAATTAACAGCCAGGGAGGTGGTGGGGTCACCATCCCTAGAGAGGTTTGAGAAACACACAGGTAAGACACTGTGGGACATGGCCTAGAACAGTCAGAAGCATGAGCTGATGGTTGGACAGGATGATCTTATCAGTCATGGCACAAGCAATGTGCTGGGGTATCACTTCCCTGCTGTCAAGTGGCTAAGAGGGATGAGATGGAGAAGAAATGTACAGCACTGGGAACTAACATGCTGAGTGTGGAGAGTTAGGGGGAAAAAAAAAGCATTCACAATTTCATGCTTGTTATCTGTATTAGTGGGGCCTGTGGGTGTTTGTTATGAGCCCCACAAGATGCAATATCATAAAATGTAAGTATAATCAATGACACTCCTGGTACATGACTTACAGTGTTCATAATAATGGTTTAGGAAATGCATCTCACAGGACAGCATGCAAGCTAGGAGGACTACTACTGAGGCATACAACAGAGGGTCAATCCCAAAAAGCTCTGAAAGAGAAGGGGATATGGTGGCACCTCCCTCCCCCTCCACTTTATGGAACGCACATTCTGCATCTACCAGTTGCAGAGAGCAAAACAAGCAGTAGCATTTGGTAAAGAGCCATCAGGCAACCCACACTGTCTGTGCAGCCCAGCTAAAAAGCCAGGAGACAAGGTCAGGTGGCGGAGGGAGAGGAATCAGTCTGCAACAGAACAAAGACATGTTGCACCCTTGGGGCAACACAGCTTTGGGGTGGGCTTGTCCTGGTAATGAGAAGTGCTGAATATCCAGCCTTGTGTTAGAAGAAGCTGTGGAGGAACACGGGTGATCCTGGCCAAATATGAGCTAAAATGTTTTCTTTTCATGGTTTTCCTCTAGAAACTGCACTTCTAACGCTCTTATCAAGAACAACACTATGTCCAGATAAAACACATTATGTTCATCTTAAACTTGTCTAGCACTTCCAGCAATCTCCAGGGAATCTGGCAGATGTGTAGGTAATGGATCTAAATAAAGTGTCTTGCAGGCAAGTATTACATGTGCCTGGAAACCCAGACAAAAATGGAAGCGACCCAAGGGCTGGAAGAAGTTTTCCAGCCAGCTTTAAGGTCAGTTTGGTGGGGTCAGGATAGAAGACATTCCACTGGTAGCTGTAACAGCATCCACACAGCGTGGGGCAGGTCGCAGACACACAAATCATGATAGCGGGGTGAACAAAACCTTCTTTGTCACATTTTTGCTTGGATAAGCAAGAGTTGCATGTAGAGAATACAGCTGTGTTGGTGCTGGCTTGACAGCTCAAGGGTATATGTAGGAAACATAGAAATACCCACAGCCACACCATACTTACAGCCAGGGCAGAGCTGTTTGGAAGAAGATGATGACCCTCAAGGCTAAGCTGGATGGGCAACCTGAACTGGTGGAGGGCAACCTCCATTGATCCTTAAGGTCTCTTCCAAACTAAGCCAGTCTGTGACTGATTCTATAAGCCCAGGCCCAGCCAAAGCTAACACTGGCTTTCCTGTAGCTGAAACCTGCCAGAGGTCCAGTCTGGAAAGGGGATATGAGCATTCCCCAAGCAGGCAGAGCCAGAAGATGGCATGACAGCATGGAGGTGGAAGAACGCTGCAGAGCCAATCTCATGGGTTCAGATCCATAGCTTCAAAGGAGCATCGGCAACATTCAAACAAACACTCTCTGCTGGCTAAATAACATCATCTGCAAGTGATTTGTCCTGTCACCACCAATCTGGCTGCTTTACCCTTGCAGACAATCAAACAGGAGGTCTGCTTTCCAAGATTTGTCATCACCAGATCTGACTGCAGCTGCCTAAACGGCTTTCCAAGCAGTGCGAGCTGCAAACAATTCATCAGCAGCTCATATCATCCCATCCTGAGTGTTTCCAGAGGGTGGAATTCACCCTCTGACATGTAGGTTCATGAAGCAAATAGTAATATTTGGATAATCCAGAGGCATTTCTCGTCACCCCATGCCAACGTCACTGCCACATGGGCTGGAGAATGCAGCTTCCACCCCATGTTCTGGGGTTCATTCCTTTCCTCACTGATGGTAATACTTGTGGCTATGTGTCAAATCCAGATTCCCAAACTAAGGAATTTGATGCACTCATCGCAAAGAAAAACCCCACCACAACAGATGTCACGGTGCATGCAGACTGGGGATGGATTTCACATGTGGCACTGGGGACAGAGTTGCACCACCACAGCTGGGCTCAAAACAAAGGTGAGACATGAGTCCAAGCCTGCTGGGTCCCACAGTGCTGAGGGAATGAGGAGTTGGTGGAAATCCCAGCAAAGCTGAACTAGGAGAGGTGCCTAAAAGACTTTACATGCAGGGGAGTTGGGGCAGATGGCCTTGAAGGGTCCCTTCCACCTCAAAATATTCTGTGATTCTATGTGGAGGATAGGGGATCCTCTGCTAGAAGGCTGTAAGTGATGACTTGGAGAAACAGAGCTGGAAAACAGCAGCTCAGCAGAAAGAAGGCATCCAAAGGAGGGCACTGTAGGGGACTGTGTGTTTTGTAGATAGGAACTGTTACTGATGTACATTTGAAGTAATCCTGACCGCTGACCAGACTCAAGAGTACAGCTCTTTAGAGGCTAGATGCTACAAAACATCACAAAGACAGATGCTGAAGGAGATGGGTAGAAGGGAGTATTTGATTCTATGGCTGGTTCCATAGTTGGGAACGGGAGGGCTTCCCTAAGCCCTGAACTTGAGGGGCTACAGCCACCTGAAGCAGCCCTGGTGGAGTTTAGCATCAAGGCACTAGGCCAAACTCCAGGGTCAGTGTAGACCTGGTAGGGTGGCAGAGTATGATGGGGCTGACTGTTTTTCCACCACCCAGACCCATGATTATAGCCTTCAAGGGAGATAGCCAAATCCTAAACACCCATGCACTGGTCTGCTTTCTGAGCCTACCTGGGTCCCAGCTCATCCTCACAGCGCCAGGTGAACTCCCCAAAGCTCTCATAGTGCTGGTTGTAGTGGTAAAGGACACGGTGCAGGCTGGGGGAGCCAAGGTCCAGCAGGGTGTTGTAGGCTGTCTGCTGCTCCTTGCCACTGGTATAGCCATTGAAGAGGTTGTAGATCTTGTCTGCAATTTCTGGGCATAAGAACAAGGAGTATTCAGTGGGGTGCACAGAACAAAGCCCACCAGGATAATGCTCAGCTCTAGTGAAGCCAAGAGACAAATCCTCTGTGGCATTTACTGGAGCCAAGATTTGTCCCCTGGGGTATGATTAATGTCATATCAAGGCAGAGGAGGAACAACAGAGTAGATGGCATTCCTCAGGCTCAGCTGGACTAATCAATCCAGTTTAGGTTCTCATAGTTTGACCCAATTAGGAAGAGAAATGGTTGGTGACATCAGGTACTGCTAGTACAATGCCATTTATCTAGAAGAAGGAACACAACTGGGATTTCTTCAGACACCATTTCAGCTATCATCTTCTTTCTGGGCAGGTCAAGCAAGACTTTCCTCAGCTATTTCTCCACCCATCTTCAACACATCTTGAGTTCCTACCCCTTCACCCATGTTCTCAACAGCACAGAGTGTGTCTGCGTGTGTCTGGGGTGAAGTAGGCATCACAGCCAGGACAGGATATGTGTGTAGAGACATGACAGTCAGGAGAACTCCTTGTCACTGGTCCCAAGCATTACCCTGTGGACACTCAACCCTATGCCCAGGCACAGGATATAAATGTACCCTATGAATAGCACTTCCAACCCATGTCCAAATCCCAACCAAGTCTCCACGCCCTGAACAACAAGGCTGTTTTTCAGTTGTGTAGACACACATGAAGTCTTGAGTCAGCATCTCACCTTGAGCTTTGACATCATCCACCACAGGGCAGGGCGTCTTGACCGTCACATCACTGGACCTGGAACGTCTCCCCGTGTTATCAACTCCCCAGAGGGTGAACCTGGCCAGAAGGACAGCAGTGAAGCTGCAGGTCCTGGGCCCTCACACAAAGTCAGGGAGGCTCACACAGAGGAGGTGACTCACATGTAGATGGTGTCAGGCTCCAGGCAGCGGATGATGAGGGAGATGGTGGAGGAGAGCCTGTCAGGCACCTGGGCTGGCATGGCACAGGGGGACTTGGCACCAGAGATGATGTCATCCACAAAGCTCAGCACCGTCTCTAGGGGGAGTGAAGAGGACACACCACAGATGATGACATTGGTGTCCCCAGGGCTGTGCCCACCACCATGCTGCAAAGGCAGACCAAGGCTCACACATGAGTTTGGTGTGGAGACAGACCCACTGCTCTTCCCTACCATCTGTGGGCCCCCTGCAATGCTCACTGTCATGAAAAGGAGGGAGGGGCTACTTCCTCTCCTATGGGATAAGGAATACTTTGCAGCACCTCACTGCAAACAGTGTCTTCCAGCACCTCCATCCCGCTCTCCCTGCAGTGAGCCCCACTCACCAGTCTCCACCTTGGAGTGGTCCATCCTGTCGGTCACTTTCTCCTGGCGGAGGAGGTAGTCGACAATCTGCACTCCGATGGGGGGCTCCGAGTGCCCCCACTCCAGCACTACCAGTGTGCTGCTGGGTTCATGCACGGTGGAGAGCCGTAGGCTGGAGAGCAATGCTTGCTGGTGAGCACCTTGAGAGGGCAAGGCCCACTGCCTGTAGGCAAAACTGCCCCACAAAGCCACCCTAGCTCCACCACCCCTTACCACCACCACCACCTCCTAGACCCACCGTATCACAAGGCCAGACATAGGGACCTACATGGGGTGTGGGAGAGGTGCGCAGGTGGGCAGCCCATCAGCCCCAAAGGCACTTGAGTCACAGCGACACCAGTCCTCAATGACATCCCCACTGCCTGAGCACCACAGTGAGCTCATGGTGGCTTCCTGCAAGAGCTGGGAAGGAGAAAAAAGGTGCAAGTTCAGACTGGCATCCCATCACCAGAGCACGTGCTTATGGTGGCAATAGGCTGATGGCTGGACTGGATGATCTTAGAATCATTAAGATGGCAGAGACCACTATGATTCATCTGTTCCCTGATGGGTGACAGTGAAATAGTTCAGCATGGTCCACCCACCCTGGGGATGGGGTTGGCAAGAGCTGCCAAAACTCATTGCGATGCTAGCTGCCTGTGAAGAGCTTCGTAATGCCATCCCACCACCCCCAGCTTCTCACCCGCTGGGTCTGGTTGTTGGTGACCAGCTCGTAGATGGGTGCTGCTTTGGTGACCTCAAGCAGGATGGGCTCTGCTGGTGCATCAGGGCTGGAGGTGACGTGGCAGAGGGGACAGGATGAGGGGCAGCGCCCACGGCTCTGGCACTCCATCCGCACACCCGCTGCCATGCGCTTGGTGCCTGACTCAGAGAGGCTGGCAATGTACTCAGGGAAGGTGAGCACTTTAGGGTCCCGCTCGCGCTCCTCTGACTCATCCGATGGAGAATTGCCTGAGGGGAGGGGAGAAAAGAGGGGGGCAGGGATGGGCTCCATACCATTGCAAAGGGGATGCTCCTAAGAGAGAGGGTGCCCAATGCACCACCCTCTCCCTCCCACCCCCCACCCCCAAAATGGATGAAATGCCCTCTGGTTTCAAGAGCAGAAATCAGAACTGGAAAGCCCACCCTGGCATCCTCTGTACCTCAGTTTCCCCAGCCCTTTGCCTGGCTGATGATATGCCACCCTTGCACTGGGTCCCCACAAGAGGGAGCCTCATTCTTGCAGCTGAAGGCTCACGAAGGACCCATCTGGTCCCTCCCTCCAAATCAGCTTCATTTCTGATTTCTTCTCTGTGCTCCCTGGGTTCCCAAAAAGCCCCTGTTGAGGCCAGTGGCCCCCATTCACAGAGGCAAAGGGGAGCACAACCCTTTTGGCAGCTGCTTCATGACTGCCTCCTTGCATTCATCCCCAAGAATTAGGTAATTCTTAAGATAATAGCAATGATGAGGACATGGCAGTAGGGTGGGAAGAAGTGAAGGAGGCCAGGGGCACTGCCAGCTGTGGCTGTGGGATGCTGCTGGCAGCACATCCACAGCTCTTTGGGAAGAAATTCCTGTGGAAGGGTCTGGCCAAGCCAATCTCTGAGACCCCTGCGAGGAAAAACAGGGTTGTTAAAGTCCTGGATATAGGAGCATGGCTCAGCCACCCCAGTGAGCTGGAATTGGATCACTTTGGGCTGGCTGTGAATTGCAGCTTCACAGGCATAGAAGGGAAAGAAGAGGAGCCAGAGAATGAGATGTCTCTTGCAATTTCTCAGTCGATATCCAGCTCCTGACGTTTGCAAACAAAAAGCAAAGGAGGGAAAGTGGCAGGTGCCAGAGCAAAACCAAAATGTGATGTTGTGGGTGGAAAGAGACTGCCAGACCTGAAAAGCCTCCAAGCAGGAAAATCAAAGAGGAGGAAATTGCAGGAGGGAAAAAAATAAATAAAATACCCCAAACAACAAGTACTAGCAATCAAAAGATGCTACATCTGGATCCAGCTCTCAGCAAAGCAGCAGTGGGGCTGGACACAGGTGGGCTTGGGAAGAAGCCCAGGCTCCAGGAGCCTGTAACATTCATGCTCAGAAAGGAGAGTTTTACACCCAAGTGGTCCCCGATACCCCAGATTTCCAGTTCTTTCCTTGCCTGTGCTATTTCTAAAGCAGGTTGCAGATGCTTGCTCCTCTACAGAGAAAACAGAGCTGTGCTGGGGTCACTCAACCCCCTGCCCAGTTTACCAATGACCAGTGCAGCACGGGTGTGCAGACAAAAAAAGTGAAAGCAAAATGCTGACAACCCAAGAGAGGAACACACATCAGCAGGAGGAAAGTCTGGCCCCGGGATGCGAGTGGAAGAGAGCAGATATGGAGGAGACAAAGGAAAGGAAGGAACAGGATTAAAGGCAAATAGCAGCTAAGTCCAGAATCAGACGGGACAGCTTGGTGGGATTAGCGCCTTCGTCTTTCATCTCCCCAGGGATGTGGGTATTTATTTTCCTTGCTGGCCGGGGCTGATGCTGGCTGCAGTCCATGAAGTCCTTGGACCAGCTTCAGTGAGTGGGAGCCGGGTGGAAATAGGAAAATGAGGTGGGACGCAGCTTTTGCAAAGGCTGGGCACTGTGCCTGCCTGTGTCAATGGCAAACACAGCTCCTGCTCAGCCAGGGGTGGCTATGGAAACAGTCCTGGGGCTCCTACCTTTACTGATGTCCTCATACTCCAGCCAGAGCTGTCGCTGGACCTGCCTGTTGGGGTACCAGATGGAGCAGGACTCCTCAAAGCCGTACACAGCCTCTTGGATGTAGTGGTTGCCAAACTGGTCCAGCAGTGCCACAAAGTCCCTGCGGGAGGTGGCCCCATCCAGAGAGTGCAGCGCATTGCTGAAGGCTGGGGAGAAAATACAAGAGGATGCTTAGCCCTTGGGCCCCCCACAAGTGTGATGGACTCCTGCAGGTTGTGCATCCCATTGCTGCCCCTTCTCCCCACATGCTTACACTGGGAGATGGTCAACTGGTTGAGCCGGACATGGTACATGACAGACTGCACCTTCCAGTGCTGCAGCAGAGGGTACCCCGATACCTCACTGAAGTTCACCATCCCTGCCAAGAGAGAACATGGTACTTGGACATAGGGTAACCACAGCAGCCACAGTCCCTTGCACCACGACCAAGGTGAGCTAACAAAGGGAAGGGGGCAGCACAAATCATATCCCCCACCATCAGCTGTTCCACACTTATTAACATTGCAGCTTTGAAAGAAAACCCATGGGCTCACTTCATCCTGCTGGCCAGGATATACAGCAGAAGATAACAAGCCTCCTCCTACATCCCTCTTTCCTCCCCAGACATGCCCAGGTGTGCTAATTGCTTTGTTAATGAGAGCTGCGCTTTATAAATGAGCTGTTGGCAGGCCTAGTCACCATCACACAATGGTTGTGGCCAGCCCAGAGGCTCTGGGAACTGAGCTGGACACGTGTGCACAGGAAATCGCCTTCCTCTGTCCCCTGGGTCATCATGGCAATGCTGGGGGTGGGTAAACCCACATAAGATGGCCAGGATGAGGGTCAGGGTGATCAACCCAGAGACAGAAAGGAACTGAGGGTTCTGACGGCCAGAGCATCCCACAGTGTTCTGCAGAAGGATGCTGGGACTCAGCCACCTCCTCCCCATTGGTGCCATTGCCACACTTCCCACGTGGCACACCTCTGCTCAGCAGGGAAGCAGTGAGTCCTGCTGCTAAACAGCCCCACAGCAGGAGTTCAGGAGGAAAACAACGTTCATACCCCCTCCTCAGCAATAAAGGGAGGCGGAGAATAAGGAGGATGAGGTCCTCTGCCTTGCAGTGCTTCTCCCTTCAGTGCTGGCTGTTACAAACAGCTTCAAAGCATTACTCTTCCCTGCAAAGTGTTTATGCAAAAACAGCCCTTCCTTACTCAGCAGCTCTGCCTCTTGTGTATTCACAGCGATGCCCAGATCTGCCTACTGACAGCACAGATTTCACTTCTTTCCAGTTGTTTTTTTTTTTTCCTCCCACCCTCTTAATCAGCCACAAAGAGCCAGCAGAGCGGTGGGAAATGAATAGGATAATTTGCTGGCTTCTGCCTCTTTGGAATAATTGCCACTGAAGTCCCCAGTCCCTTCACGGTGCTGTGGCCACTGTGGCATTGCCTTAAGTCACATCTGTGATAACCTATGGGTGCTGCCAAACAGACCTAGGACCCCACCTCAGTCCTCACAGCCTATAATGCACTGACAGGGCAAAACAAGGTACATTTGTGGTTTTAAATGTTTCTTTACATCAGTGACTCCAATTTGGAAATCAAATGAAGACTATTTGGAAAACATTTCTGCCTAGAATAATTAAAAACAAAAGCCTTTTTGCAAATTCCCCAGCTATCTGATGGAGAATTGAGCTTTCACACCACACAATTAATTTGCAGCCTCTCCCTCACAAATGGACAAGCTGGCAGAAGGCAACCCGTTGCAGTGATGTTATAGGCTCCCCCTATTTGCTGTTGGCTGAGATAGATAGGGGAAATGCATCACCTTTCCTTGCAGCTACTGACACAGGTGGGCAGTGGGTGCTGAAGCCAGGCTGAAGGCACCACATCTTTCAGCGTCCCCAAAAGGATGAGGGTATGGCTGGGCTCACTCACCAGTGAGGAACTCAGGGTCAGGTGTGGGGTCTGAGAGCTCCTCTTGGCACTGGTTCTCCAGGGGCACAGTGGCCACCACCAGCCCATCTGGCAGCTGCTGCTCCAGGCCCCTGGCAAAGTTGTTCTGCCTGGAAATACAGTGGAGAGAGGAGAACAGGGCAGGGAACAAGGGCCAGCAATCCATCCCTAAAACTCAACCAAGCACCCAAGCACCATGCTCTTCCTCTGGTGATGAGTTATGAAGGCCATGATGGCACTTGGTGGCCATCTTCAGATGTGCCCATACCCACAACCCATCCATCTCCTACAAAGCTTGGCCAAATGTGGTTGGATCAGCCTCTTGGAGGCCCCCAAGGGCTTCCCAAAGGGGAAAGGCTGACCCCTGCTGATGGTCATCTCTCCACATCCCCACTCACCTAAATGTCCCTTTGAGCACCTGCCCTGGGGCCACCTCCTTGGAGTGGTTGTTGTAGCCATAGAATATCTCCCCAAAGAGCGTCTGGTTCATGGGCAGCTCACGGGGCTCACCACAGTCCACACCATCAGAGCACGACTCTGAGATGAGCTGGCATGATCGCCCATCTGTGCCCAGCTTGTAGTCCTCAATGCACCTGGAAAGCCAGCAATATGAACCACCATCAGCTGCAGCCCCACCAGTGGGGATCAAGGTTACCCTAGCTGGGGGTGATGATGGGGTGCTCACCCACAGAACATGAGGATGTTGTAGAGCAGAGGATCATCAGGCAGAGGCACCATCTGCTGCAGGCACAGCTGCTCACAGCCCCCATTGAAGCCATCAGAGCAATCAACACCAACATGGCGGTCATAGCAACCCGTGCCATCCTTCATTGGGCTCAGGCCCGTCGGGCACTGGCAGAGAGAAGAGAGAGGTGGGATGTGGGGGGTTGTTCTCAGAGGCCCCTCCATCAGAAAATAATGTTGGGGAAATATGAAAAGGCCACAACTTGCACCAAAACCAGCTCCTACTGCAACAAATATTCATCCCAAGCTGGCCACGCACCACGCAGCCCGTTGAGTCCAACTTGCGGTCTGCGATGCAGCGGAAGTTCTTGCTGCAGCCCCCGTTGTCCCTGGAGCAGTCACGGACAGGGCCAAAGGAGTCAAGGAGAACCTCCAGGCTGTCGAAGGAGGAGGAGGTCATCAGCTCTTCCCTGTGGGGAGTAGGAGGTGTTTCACCACTTTGATACTAACAAAGCGTACTGCAAAACCTGGGGTGAGAGAGACTCACCAGCCCCTATGTCCTTTGGGATGTAGCTTTGTTTCATGGCCACACCTCCAGCACATTTGCTAGAGAAACTATTCAACAGCCTTGCCTTCACCTTGCTCACACTCACCTGACCTCCACAGCGTCCTCCATCACTGTCATGTCAGTCTTGCACTTGGCTGAGGGGTTGATGGCCAGCTCAGCCGGAGGGATGACAAAGCTCTTGCTCAGTGGCAGCCACATGCCTTCCCCCAGTGTGTAGGTGAACCTGTCAGGAGAGTGGGCATGTGGGGAAATACCAAACCCTACTGATGTGGGGACATCATGCCAGGGTACAGCGGGGAGTGCCGTTGCTGAAATACAGCCCTCAAACCTGTCCCCTCCCCTACAAAAGGAGCTAGGCTGATCCCAAATATTTCCCTAACTAGATACAGGCTTCTTCAGCATCCATCTGCCAGGAGCACGCTGCTGGGGAGCGTGGGGAGCAGGAAGGATAACGAGGGATTATTCATGTATTTATTCCTCCTCTCCAAGGTGTCCATAGCTGCCGCAGCTCCAGGGCTAGCAGGGGGAGGCAGCAGAAGCAGATGCACTGTGAGATGCATCAAGAGGGGACGAGTCTTTCAAATGCACCCAAATGACCCCAAAAAGCAGCAGTAGGATCTTTCCAGCTCACATGTCCCTAGGTGGTGGCATAGGGCACTGAGTTCAGCCAAGCCATGGGGGGCCACCTACTGTACCCTCCCCAGAACCAGCACCAGTGCCTGGAGAAGAGACCCAAGGAATGGTGGTGAAGCTGAAGGCAGGCTTACCGAAAAATCTTATCTGATGGCTGCTCACCCAACACCAAGTCAAAGCCACGCTGGAATATTGTGTATGGCCAGGGCCTGGAAGAGAAACACAGGAGCATCATGCCAGCATCCCAAAATGCCTCCCCAGATCTGCACTGCAGCAAGTACCTGTGATGCACGTACAAGATAGTAAAATAATTCCATATCCAAAATTTTGGGAGAGTGGGGGAATTTTTGGCAATCTTTAGGATTTACATGTTCATATACATCTGGTGCCCCCAGTCAACAGCATATCTCATCCTTTATTTTGGGCTACAGTAGGCTCCTGTCCCCCTCTTCCCTCTCCTGCAACATCCCTGAGCCTCACAGCCCTGCACCCTTGGGTATCACCCTCCTCTTCCCACCATGGGAATGTTGCCATGTGTCTAGGGACAGCTACACCCATGGCCAGGATGCTTTGGGATGTGCAGCCCATGCAGCATGGCCCCATTTGAAGAGAATTCTTTGCAAAGCATCTTTTGCAGAGCATTCATCACAGAGCATCTCTTGCATGGGGGTCATTTGCAGAGAGACTAACAAGTCAGAGACCAACAATAAAATAAAAAGGAGTCCAGGGGAGAAACCACCAGATCCAACCAAATCTCATTTGTGAAACAAGCTCAGAGCTGAAGCTGATTTTTCCATCCTGTCACCTTTAAAACGTCCATTGAGGGCACACATCCACACAAGCAGCATGGCAAACACCTGGTGAGCCTGGGGATTTTCTCTGAAGGCAATTACAGCTCTCCTGCACAAGCACTTCAATTCCTAATCTGAAGTTATTTCAGCAAGGACACACACACAAAAAAATCCTGATTGCAGGATTAGAGCACTGCTCATTTCCTGCCTGGGACACAATGGTACTTCTGTGACCAGGCACAGGATTATATCCAGCAGCAGAGCACAGTGCCCTGGATAAGGTCTGTGTGGATGGGAAGCAGTGCTCTCCTTGCATCTTGCCAGCTCCTTGAATGCTGCCCACATACACCATCCCACACTGCCACAGATGGGCTTTATTCTCTCTTCTCCAGAGTGCACTGGGCTGGGAACAAAAGCAGAAGCAAGGTATTGTTCTTTATCAGCTTGGCTGGACAAATGGTCATGAAAAGCACTTCCAGCAGTGCTCAGCCCACAGTAGTGATGCAGACACAGGGTGGCCAGCCCAGGGATGCAAGAGCACTGTAACATATAGGCTAGATATGCCTACAAGGTGAAAATCAGCACAAGGCCATTCAACAGCCCCTCAAGGGCACAACTCCCAGTGATACCTAAAAGTCTGGCAGTGAAAGCTTGAAGCCAGGCCCACTCCACCCAATGCATCTCTCCAGGAGCTCCATTTCAAGCCCAGAGATAATCAGGAACACATCTGCAGCACCTGCACCCCACACAAACACAAGGGACACAGCCCAGATGTGGGCACAGCCGTACAGGGCAGGGGGCAGATGTCAGAGAATCAAGGTCAGAAAGACCACTTGGATCATCCAGTCCAGCCACCAGCCCACACCTGTGACCTCCCTAGACCATGTCCCTCAGCATGACAGCTATTCTGTCACCAAATAACTCCAGGGATGGTAACTCCTTTACATCCCTGGGCAGCCTGTTCCAATACATCACTGGTCTTTCTAAGAAGGGTTTTTCCCTAATATCCAACCTAAAAATGTGATCCAAGAGACTATCTCCCATCAGCAACGCCTATCCCAGTGCCACCACCAGCTCAGTTTCAGCTCTGCCTTGCAAGGGCTTCCCCCAGGCTTCAGCTTCCCACCTCCCTGCCTGCTGCCATCCCTTCCAAGGAGTTCTTTATTAAAAATGCTAATGCTGGCACTTTCTCTTCAGGCTGCTAGTAAATCTGCAAGGAGAATGGGGTGGGGAGGAGGAGGCGGAGGGCTGGCTTGGTGAAAGGATCTGAAAAGAAAGAGGAGCTTTTTATCTGGCCATCCTTCAGGCTCGCAGAGCTGAGGCACACAGCAGGGGATGGAAAGAGACAGAGGAGAAAAAAGGCAGAAAAAAAGGGGGGGGGGGGGGGGGGGAAGGGGTGTGAGGGGTGGGAAGAAGGAAAAAAAAAGAAAAAAAAAAAGAGGAAAAAGAGCTAATAAGAGTATAAGTAGAAAAAGTGCTGTCCTTGTCACTTGGCTGCGTCCCCAGCTGCTCCATTGGGTGCATAGGGATGGACGTGACTGGGTGCACAGCTTGCAGGGAGAGAGATACCCCCCAAAATGGCACCACCTCAGAGGGTCTCAAGCTGTATATCAGAAAGATGGGAAAGGGAGCTACCTGCCCTCACATAGTTGTCTGAGCCCACATTAATGCAGTGCCTGCCAGGCTGAGGGGTCTCACCTGGAGAGCAGTAGTGAAATTCACAGAATCATAGAACCATCAAATCATTAAGATAGCAAAGACCATCATCAAGTCCAACCTTCAGCCCACGCCTGTGACTGTTCAGACCACGTCACTCAGTGCCACATCTACCCTCTCCTTAAAAACCTCTAAGGATGGTGACTCCATCACAGCCCTGGGCCCCACATTTCCCTATGCAATAGAGAAGAGCAACAATAATGGAAAACAAAAAGGCACATGTTGATCCCCCTTAAACGTGGAGGATTTAAGATCTCATTGTGCCGCCTAGGGTAAGAAGAACATGCGGTGATGGGACAGCATGGGACGTCACATAATGAATCCACAGGCTCAAGAAGTATGAATGTGGGCAGGAAACAGCTGGCTAGCTAAAGGCACAATTAGCAACCTGATTTGGGGTAGTCATACCATGCTGCTGCCGTGGGAATTTGGTTCAAAGTTGGCCAGATTGCTGGAAACCATTTTCTCCTACCTGAGAAACGTTAGAGGAAAAGCCAAAAAGCAGCTAATTAGAAATGCAGAGCGGAGCAGGAAAAGCAGACTGCTATCAAACACGCAGCGCAAAGCAGATTTGTTTAGAACAGCTGAAGAGCAGCACACAACGCAGGCCATCAAATTTATCTGCTGCACATGATCAAAAAGATCTCATTTTTGAAGAACTACTGCTGATTTAGGGACCAGATGCGTTCAGTAAGAGATGCATTGGGACGGCACTGATCTCAGCATAACATACCCAAAATACACGCAGCACACAAAGCCTCACTGCTGTTGCCAATACAGTACCAAAGCCCCCTGCTTTTCTGACCTTCCCCAAGCTCAGAAGCAATGGGATCCTATGGGGCCAGACTCGGTGCCTGGATTGGGTCGCAGTATTGGAGGGGTTAGGAATGTATTAAACAAACATCTGCCAGAAATGACTCAGATGCCATTGGTCCCCCCTTGGGATGCAGGATGGAGTAGCTGATTTCCAGCATCTCCAGAAAGATACTCATTTACACATCCAGCTTAAACCAAAATGCTTCACATGGCCACGCTTTCCAGAGATCCTATCAACAGTGAAAGCTGCAGGCAGGGATGATGGAGTTTACTGTTGGTTTCTGCTGCTACCCCTTTTCTGAAACTAAAACCTCATGGGCTCAAGGGAGAGGCACAAAACGATTCCTGTTTCACATGGCTTGAGAGAGGAGCTCTTGAAGGACAGTGAGGAAAACCCCAACCCACAGCACTGAAGCCCTCTGGGGAGCACAGGGGTGGGCAGGAGAATCATGAATAGCTCCAGGATGGTCTGGGGCTGAGGAAGAAAAAGATCTGCTTGTTTTCTCTACCCCAGAGAGAAAAGAAGGTGTGAGATGCTGCGTATGCTTTGTCACAGCATAACTTTGGGATGTCAGAAGAACCACAGAATGGCTGAGGTGGGAAGGAACCTCTGGAGGCCACCTGAGATGATGCTGAAGAACCCTTTGAATTAAGCAGAGCAAATGACTCCTTAAAGGGCAGGAATGCATTTGCCTTCCCTGCCCTTGGTTTCTCTCCTGCTTGCTACCATCTGCATTTTCTTTCCCAAAACACAGCCTTTTCTCCCCTCTCCCTTTAGATGGAGCAGTTCAGCTGGGAAGAAGCTAGAAAAGAACAAGGTGCATGGAAGCAGTGAGGCTGCAGTCCCACACCCAGCAGCAGCAAAAAGCAGAGCAGAAGGAAGCAAACACACCTACATACGTGATTACATGTGTTTATGAACAGCCCTGGGAGACAAAGTCATTTTCCCCCTCACTCTGTATGCAAAGGTATGGGTCTGGCACACTGTGGGCTCCTTCCAACCCACCCTGAGACACCCAACATGTCCTGGGGGCCACCAACCCCATCCCCATGCCCCTGTCCTCATCACTCAGTGCTGCTCATGGGAAGAAACAAAGGAAGACATGGGGAGCTGCAGACATCCCTACAGGACACTTGTCCTCTGGGGATGAGACTGGGGACCCAAGCATGCTGCTCTACATCCCCCATCTATGCATCCCATAAGCATCAAGATGTCCTCAGCCCAGCTCTGCTCACCCAGGACAGCCACCTCATCTCCCGTGGCCAGCACAGGAATTAATTGCTAAATTGCTTTAAAATGAAAAAAGGGGAGAGGGACTGGGGCCGAGCAGCAGGGCCCTGCTCAGAGGGAGGCAGAAGCACAGCAGGGATGCTGAGGCCAGCGTTTGATGGCTTTCTCTTCCTGCTGTGAGTGCTAATGGCTTCAGAGAGGGTGTTGGGCACTGTGAGTGAAGGGGAAGAGGAAGAGGCTGGAGGTGCTGGTGCATGCATGCCTGCAGGTTTTTGATGTCTAGGGTAGATCAGATGTTTTTTCCTTCACACTTCCAGGAGCATAGGAACATCGAACAGACATCTCCTGGTGAAGGATACAGAAGGAGTGCCCAAAAAAGGGAAGAGGAGCAGCTCCGATGCTCTCTGGGGAGCTGTTTACTCCAAAATCTAATGACTTCATCAACACCACTGCACCTCAGCTCTTCTTATTCTGAAGAATACAACCCTCCCCTCCTGCTGAGTGGCCAAAGAGCCCACACCCCATTGACCTCAGGGCTCACTGAGATGGCTTTTAACTCCTTCACTAAAGAGGATTTCCTACAGCCCTGCTTTGCTGCTGCAGGCCAAGATGGGCACAGCGCTGTGGGCACACTCACCCCTGGTTGGTCCCCCACTCATTCCGGATGCAGAGATGCTTATGGACAGGGTCTTTCATGTAGCCCTCGTAGCAGAGACATTCACCTACAGAAAGAGGGTGCACATCAGGGACAGGGGGCCCTGCAGGACCCCCACCATCCCCCGCTTACCAGTCTCAGGGTCGCACTGATGCTCGCAAGGGTCAAGGAGGCGGCGGGCACAGAGGTCCAGGGCCCAGGGGCCGCTGGAGTTTTGCTGGGAGAAGAGGACGACCTGCGCCGGGTTCAGCCAGTCGCTGGCGTCCAGCTGGCTGCCCTCCAGCAGAATAAAGCGGCTCCCTGCCGCCCGGGGGGCAATCAGCAGCTGTCACCTCCATCCCACAACAGCACCCTCCATCCCATTGCAGTGCCCTCCCTCCTGTGAGAGTTCCCTCTATCCAGTGATAGTTATGTCCAGACCATCACAGTGCCGCTTTACCCCATCCCTCTGTCCTGCGATTGTCCTCCACATCCCATGACAGTGCACTGTTAACCCACAATGGTCTCCTCCATCCCAGGAATCCCAGGTTCCCTCTGCCCCACAATGAACCCCTCCATCCTAAAGACCATCTCCACCCCAGTCTGTACTCTCATAAACCATGACATTTCATTAACTACAACAGCCCCTTCCATCCAGTGTCCAAACCAACCAACCCACAACAGCCACCACTCCTTTTGTTGTTGTGCTGGTGCCATTCATCTCATGACAGCCCACTCCACCCCACATCCATCTCCTGCACCCCGGTGCCCATCTCCTCTATCCTATGACACCCAACTCCATCCTGTGCTTGTCCCCACCATGTCATAGCCATCCCCACGAAACCTTGCCCACACTCATGTCCTCCATCCCACAGTTTTCCCCTCCACCCTGTACCCACTCCATACCTGTCCCCTCCATCAACTCCCCTCCCTTCTATCACAGTTCCCACCCATGGCTGGCATAGGTTGGCAACTGTAGGACCGTGGTCACTCACCATCAGCAATGAGATGCTCAGGGACATGGAGAGTGATCTTAACAACAAGGGGGCAGCTCATGTGGGAGGAACACACCAGGCTGATGATACAGCTTGTCACACTGATGAGGGTCAGCGTGGTCTTGTTCACAGGGCTGCGAGGGGACCCCACTGTAAAACACAAAAACTTCATTCCAGCCCCAAACCCAGCAGCCTAAGAGATAGGAGCAGCAGAAAACAGAGCAGAAGTGAGGGATGCTCACTGTCCACCCTCCTGCATTCACCTCGGCTGCGCCTCCGGCTCCGAGAGGGGTCTGTGTAGAAGGTCAGCTGGGGATCAGTGTCTGCCTCCGTTCCCGAGTCCCCTTCGGGGTTTAGAAAGGCTGAGCCAGCTGTGGGTGACACCAAGCATGGTTACAGCCATGGCAGCACCAAATACATCCCATCTCTGTATGGCCACAAAGGGCACAGTGCAATACATCCTGTCCCATCCCATCATTGATCACCTCGCGCCTTGTTGTTAATGCGTTTGCGTTGGCTGCTGGAGGTGTGGGACAGCAGGGTGGCCTGCTGGTGGTTGGAGTCCACAGGGCTGGTGGCGATGATGTTGTCCTTGTATTTGTTCATCAGGGACAGCTTTGCATTATCACTCCCTGGGCAGGAAGAATTGAAGGCAACATCTTTCAGACCAAAAAGAAGAAGAACAAAAGAAAAACAAAAGGGAGGTGAGAAAAAGATTTCCTTGGATCAATCCCCAGAATCCATACAAGGTGACTGGGGTTGATGGACCAGCCTGCTCCCAGTGCAGCTCCTCAAATCCCCAAGGGGACCAGCACATCTACCAAGCCTGGTTAAGCGTGGAGATTTAACATTCAGGGCATTCCTGCATAGCCAGGTCTGAAAAAAGAAGGCCCCTGGAGAGTTTTAGGAAGCATGCTGTGGCTTACCCAAACCCTGTCAAGGAAAGGCTTTTGGACAGCCACTAACACCTTGCATCTCCAAAGAAACGTGACAAAACACTCCAAGCAAAATACATATATATGCAATGAAGGGGAGAAGAGAAGATGGATGTGGTCTGAGGTACATGGATTAGTGGGCATGGTGATGATGGGCTGATGGCTGGACTAGATGACCTTAGTGGTCTCATCCAACCTTAATGATTCTATGGACCCAGCTCAGCCCCATTGCTGCCCGACCTGGCGTGAGGTCCATGCTGGACTTCTCATTGCAGCCCTGCAGCGAGTCGAGGGTGCGGGTCACCTGGCTGGCAAAGTCCTCTCCGCCATTCATACACTCGCGCTGGAGGTGGTGCCGCAAGTCGGTGATGTCATACTCGTAGCCATCCAGGATTGGGGTCTCACGGATACTGAGGGTGCCACTGGAGTTGTGGCCCTGCACACGGGCATTGCGCAGGCTCTCCCGGCCGTGCCCCCCAATCAGCACTGAGGGGATGTAGTGGATCTCATTGGCTGCTTCAGCACTGGCACTTTTCTGAGGTTGCGGCACACGGCGCCGCTTGCACCACCGCCGGCGGGTGTAGAGGATCATCACCAAGCAAAGGATGGAGAGCAGCAGCGCAATCATTCCTCCCTGTGGGCACAAAGCAGCAAGGCTCAACAGAGACTGCAGAACAGGCCTGGGAAGTGGGCTGGGAGCAGCCCAACCTCACTGACAAGAGCTCCTGGCACTGCAGGGTGAAGCCCGCCTCAAGCAGGGCCGGCTTTGAAGTCACCACTGAGCCATAAAAAAGCAGCATTTAAAGCAGAGCGTGGTTTGTTTGTGTTCTCCCGCAATGTCTTTGAAAGCAGCAAGCGGGTTTATTATAGGCAAACACTCCTACGGGCAACTTTTTCTGACCCATTTCCAGCCGCTTTCAATGCTGTCACTCCCAATCTCAGCAGATTTTCCCAGGGCATCCTGTGGAAACTTCAGTGCAGATTAAGTGAGACGAAGGCTTGGGACAGCAACTGAAGCAAGGTTTGGGGGATGCAGAATGGAAGAGCTCAGTCCCCACCGCGGCCCTAAGCACACCCAGCCCCACTACCTCCCATCATACCCAAGGTCACCCAGAGACATCACCACCACGGCACAGATGGAGGCGGTGAGATGAAAGCTCCAGCTGGCTCCTTGTGCCTGGTCTGCCAGGAGTAATAATAATAACAACAATAATAGTGGGGGGGGGAAAAAAAAAAAAAGAGCACATGGAGCCAGCTGAGAACTGCCTGTCCAACCGTGCCTCCGGTCCCCCTCTACCTTTTCATGCAATAGGTGTTCTTGATAAAATAGAATAGTAGTCATAATCTGCTCCATTAGGACCAAACATTAAGGAAATTATTGAACGAGGAGCAGGAGACAGAGCTGGGAAAGGAGCCCTAATGGCCATTATGGCTTCAACCTCTTCCATTCCTAGGATAATGGAGCTGCAATGTATCCTCACTGCCCACCCCCCAAAACTTCTTTAAAAGCAAAAAGAGAAAGACAAAGGAGGAGACCAGCAGCCCTGCAGACACATCCAGACAGGAACTAAGAGGACAAATCTGTCACCGTGGATGAACACTGGCAGTGGATTTCCACCTGGGTGTGCTCACTCCGTTTCTCTCCATAGAAGCATGGAAAACCTTCATCCTTCCCACTGGGACTTGGGCAAAGGACGCATGGGGACCCAGTGCTGGGAGGGTTTCTTGTGCTTCCCCCATGCAGAGAGTTGTCGTGATGGATAAAGCCCCTTGCCTTCACTACACTCACTGACCAAATGGGAATGATAGAAAATCAGCCTTGAAAATGACATGCGACTTTGACCCCAGGCACAAAAGCCAACCTCTGTTTGTCAGGGCAAAGGACACTGCTGGAGCTTAGTGATTAAAAAGCAAGGGAAAGAAAGGATGCAATCTGTACTTACACATTTTGGTGCATGAGTTGTGGGCATCCTTTCACCACTTTGATAATAAGACTCATTTCATACACTCCTGCCTGGATCTGGGTATTCAGCAGTGATCAAAAAACCCAAGACCACAGCAGCAGAGCAGGCTGACTGTGGGTCTGGCATTTCCCCAAGGCAATGCTCTCTCTTGGGGAAGGGAGCAAAACAGGAAAACAGACCAAAAGTGGTTTGGGGCTGGCTTTGCTAGTGACTTCTTTTTTTCCTCAAGACTAATCAAGTGCAAATGATGGAGGAGAAGCCTGGCCTCCGGCTGCAATCTGGAAGAGCTACAGCCCTCTCATTAGGGTAGGCACCATTAAACAGCCTGTTTGCAGCCTCGGCAACACATTGTCTCCAGCTAATTATCTTCCAGTGGCTCAAAAATGGTCAGTCCTTCAGATTTTTCCAAGATAAGGAAAAATAAAAACACAGCACCCTTCCCTCCCCACCCCCCTTTCTCCACCCCAGATCCCTGCCTCCTTTCTCTGCCATTAAACCTTTTCCCTGTGGTTCTGCACGGGGGACTCCCGCATGGAGCTGAGCTGAGCAAAGCAATGGTGACAGTGCCTGGTGGCACTGTGACACCACTGCGTATGGGCACCCGAACAAAGGGCTGCCAAGGGAGTCACTGTGAATTAACCCCATAAAAAGCTGGATGCGACCTTCAAAGCCCAGGGTGAAGGATTCCCACAGAAGCACTGGAGTACTTTTAGGTGGCAGAGAGTGAGTCATTTGGAGATGTGAATTCTGGGACAAGTGTAATGCAGCCCAGTGCTCAAGCATCCAGCACAGCATCCTACCCATCTCCATACCAAAGCAGAAGGAAAAGGGATGCACATACCATGACAGAGATATGCAGGATCCTCAGCTCCTCCTCAGCTGACTCCGTCTGGGGTTCTTCAGTGGGCTCAAAGCCAGGCAGGTTGGGAGCCCCATCCTGGTGGTGGATGTGGAAGAGTAGAGTGCCATTCTCCAGCCACTGCTGCCTCCAGCGCACCAATGGGATGTCATCTGTGTTGCCTGAAATCTCTGTGAAAGCAAATGTGGTCACAAGGGTGGAGGAAAGTACCAGGGGAATATCCAGCTCATCCCAAAAGGTGGATGTAGGACACAGCAAGGGGGTGGTGTGCCACCACGGATGGCCACCAGCATCCCTGAGGCTCTAATTTAGCCAGTTTTTGCCCATATGCTTCACATTACATGCAGCCCCAACCGCAGGGAGCAGAGAATACGGAACAACTTCTCAGGAGCGCTAATGGGATCACTGGGGCTGTGCAGCTAATTACTGCAAACGGAAAATATAATGACTGGAGAAATGCGCACGTGGCTGCAATCACACCTGCAGTGCTGGCTCACACTGAAGTATGCTCAGAGCTTTCAAGTCTTTGCCCAAACATTGCAGCTCCCCACACAGGACACAGCCCCAATACCTTCACAGACACCTCTATCTTCTGCCCAAGGACCCTGAGCTTTCCAGGTGCCTTAAGCTAGAGTCTTTGGTAGTAGGGCAAACGAGCAGAGCTGAGCTGGGCAGAGATGGCACTGGATGAAACCCAAGTAAAGCAGCAGGGGATGCACGCCTAACCAAGCCAAGTGTGCCCAACTGGTCCAAAATTGCACAGACACAGAATCATTACAGATGGAAAAGACCACTAAGATCACTGATTCCAAGCCCAAGGCATCCCTACTATGCCCACTAACCATGTCTCTTACTGCCACATCTACAAGATTCCTGAAAACCATTTCAGAGATGAGACTTAGCAAAGTGGGGGGTGACACCAGCACATCACCATGGCAGAGCTGGCCACTGCTTTAATCGTCTGTGCATAGGAAGCCTTGATCTTGCAGCTCCAGTTTGCTATTTCCATTTCAGCTGGTCTTTTTTTATTCCCCTCTGAAAACACAAGCATTATTTGCATTTGCTGTCATGACCATGAAAAGCACGATGAGCTTCTCCCTCGCCATGTGGGTCAGTCCAGTGTGGTCTCATTTATACTGTGTGCTTCCGTGGCGCTGGGAACCAGCCTGAGCTCACTTAGCAAATTGTCATCCTCATTTTGCTCGTCTCAAACCACCTTCAAATGAAAACTGGAATTCAATTATCGTGCCGAAAAACAACATTTTAAATTTACCGTTAATTAATTTCATTAGGCTGCCTTAAGTGAGCTAGCTACTGGAGGGAGGGAGGGGGGGGAATGCATCAAAAACCAGGTTCAGCCCTTCCAAAGTGATTTGATTAATCAAAAGAAACATTAACGAGTGAATTGGCAGGCGATTTCTGCTCAGCACGGGCTATATTTCTGGTGGCAATCAGCATGCTTTCACTGTCCCAAACAGAGAGATGCTAAGCTCTCCTTGGGCTACTGGGAAGCAGAGCTAGGAAGAGTGCACGCAACCCTGAAGCCAGAAGCACTTTTGAAATTCCCTCTAAGCACTGAGCTGCATGTTTCGGCGCAGGATCCCCTTTGAAAGTCTGATCCCGGGAGCCACAAGGGTTTGAAAGAGCCGATCTCCTCCCTCTCCCACCTGGTCTTTATTCATGGGCTGAAAGGGAAAAACAAGCTTTCCTGCTTTCTCAACTCCCCGCGGCTTCCCAACTTCAAATGAACTAGCTCAAATTGAAGAAAATATTCTCCCCACACCTGCTTGCTAATGTGAAATTAAGAGTAATTAAGGCAAGAGCTTTTATGCACAACAGGAACTCAACGTCCTGACATTTCCAAAAATGTAAATACCAGCATTTCCCCTATTGTGAAGACTGGAAATAATAGATACTAAGTATATGACATTGTGACATTTAGAAAGCTGGAGTAAAAGATGTTTTCCCCTGATCTGACATATCATTGAAAAATCAGCACCCTCCAGCTCATTAATATTTGAGGAGGACTCCTTGATGGAAGTTATTTAAATGATTAATAGATTATAGTAAATTTAGGCCTTAAAATAGGTTGTCATAATTTCAAATTTATTTAAACAGGCTTCTTTCTAAAAAGAATAATGTATTTCCATGAAAAAGGGATTCTTACTTTAAAAAGAGCACAACATGTGAGCTTCAGGGCTGACATGTGCGATCCTTCTCCCATCCACCACCCTCCCTTCTGCAGATGCATCACATACAGGTCAGAGGTGCTAGAAACAGGGAAAACACCCCAGAAATCAGCCCCCATCAACCCGAACAGGTAGGCTGTGACCTCTCCATCACCATGAAGGCAAGGCTCCTCCACTGCCTCTGTTCCTGCAGAGCCTGGGTAGGAGAACTTCATGCTCAGACCCCCTCCTCCTCTCCCCCATGGTTTTTGCAGCACTGCAACTGCCCCAGCCCATTCTATTTCTACTTTAAAAACAGATCTATAAGTGATTTCCTGCCCTGATAATGTTTTCCTGAAGCTTGGCTCAAGCAAGGCCAAGACCATGGCCAAAACCATGGCCAAGCCTCCTTGTCTCTTCCTCTCACATCCCCCAGTCAGTCCAGCTCCTCTCACTTTTATCCTTTCCCTGCTCCCCAAGCAGACACCTCATTGCCTGATAGGACATGCTACTGTGACCCATGGGGACCACTGGGGCTGTTTCTTGTGGTACTGATGGGGATCAAGTTCTACATTAGAACTGGTGGGTGTCAACCTCATTGACCAGCCCAAAAACGTGGTCCAGAAGACCCCAGAGGAGATGGGAGAAAGCAGACAGAAAGCCTAAAAATGGCAGCAGGGAGAGGATAATTTCAAGTTCAAAGTTTGAAAGATATTGATGACAGGCCTTGTCCTTGCATGGCTTTCATTAAGGCCTGGATGTGAAGCCATTAGCACTAGTATTAACTTCTTGCACCTCTGTTAAAAAATAGCCTGCCTGGGTCAGGGGTTAATAACTGTAGGACACCACTAATTACTCTGTGCTGTGTTTGCCTGGTATCAAGAGTGGTCCAGGTCCTTCCCATCCATGGGAGCAGCAGCCCCAAAGACCCCAACAGATGTGTTCAACGTAGCCACTGTGGTGCTCCCCTCTCAGAGCATCTGTAAGCAAAAAGAGCAAGCCAAGGAGAGGAGAGCAGGAAAGTCTGGGTGGTGTTGCTGGAGTGCTGGAGGCAGCAGAGGTATACCTGCTACATTATAGATCACCTGAACAACTTGATTTCTTTGGGACTGCCACCCAGCCTGCAGCAAACCCTGCCCTTGGGCTCTGCACACTGCTTTGTAGCAGGCCAGTACTGCATGCGCATACAGAACCAGCGCTCTCAAGCCCCTGCAGTGTCAGAAGTGTTGCCCCAACACTGACGCACAGCCATCACCAAGACTCTGAAACGTGCTGGGAGAAGAAAATGCACAAAAAGAACAGTGCTCCCCAAAAACAAATGCAGTCTTTTGAGCAAGGAGAGGAAAAAAAGGTAAAACAGTTTTTGTTTCCATTTGGAAGCATTTTGTGCTAATAAATGCCTCTGATTAGGCAAATGAACTCTGCCATAATGCCAGTCTCTGCAGAGTGCAGCTTTTGACTTGGACTTGCACTTCCTCATTAACATTTAAACCTGGCTTATTTTCCATCGGAACCCAACTGTGTTTTTATTTAAGTTTCCCATTATCTTGTGCATTTACTCTATGCCTGAACCTTGCACGCCCTTTAAACAGCTCTACCCCAGCTGAAACAAGCCCTGGTCCAAAGGCCTCTAAAGTGTACAGCAACATCCCACAATGAGCCATTGTGCTGGAACTTCAGGATGTGATTCACGGCGATTCAGATGTCAAAATGCATATCTTGATATTTAAGCAGTTTTTTTTCACCTTTGAGATTTTACTGACACATCTTTCATGGGATAATACTCGCACTTTTTATTGGCCTGCTTAAACAAAAATCACATTAACCGCTGACTATTCATATTTTATTTGCAATTTTCTCCCTTCTCCAGGCTCAGGTATAGAAGCCAGCTTGCTCTGTAGGTCACGCTGCCTTTCTAAGACAAGCCAGATTTTCTATACCAGCAAACACAAGTCTCACCCTATCTGTTAAGTACCTGCGTCACGGGAGATGGCACTTGGTGCAAAATTCCAATCTCAAGGAAGAAACACCCAGCTATATTTGGAGGTGTTCCCTGGATGGGTCCAATATGACACCCCACCATGATGCTCAACCTGGGACCAGTACACGTGAAGCCATCAGCTACGGTAGCAATGCTGACAGCTAAGCAGGTTTCTCCTTGAAATGCTGGGTACCTTTGCTTTCGGGAAGGTCATCAAGGAGCTCCTTTTTAAAGGTGTACCCATGTTTTACCATGAAATGGGATTTTTATCCCAAATATGCTACAGCCCTAATTTGTCCCTTTCTTTAATAGCAAAGCCCTCCATCACTCCTGGAGTGACACCATGTCACACCACTGTTTATAGAGCAAAGGACACCAATTCATCATTAGCAAAAACAAACCATCTGGGTTTGCTCCGTAGCTGTTGACCCTAAAACATCACACATCCCATTACTCCATTGGAACATTCCCTCCAAGGTTATTTTTCACCATGTCTGTCACTTTTGACCAAAAGTTGAAATAAGCAAGTTGGGATACTTGTCAGAGTTTGGTTTTCTGTTTTATTAATAGGGTCTCATTGACCATAAATATGAGATAGGAGACGTGGGATGAGAACGAGCATGTCTTGAACCAACACTCAGGAAAGCACCTCTGCTTTACGATCACGTGAAAAAACAACACAAAAGCCCACATGCTACACCATGACAGTAAAATACATGCCAGCAAATTAAGCAATGTAACATTGATATTTATGCTCTGGAAAGGACCACATCTGCAGCGGGTACCCCATCCCAACACACTGCAATGCCATCACATCATCCCCTCCAGAGGGAAGCCCAGGTCCCCATGGAAAGAGCCCAAATGATGAAGAAGCTCATAGCCAAGAAAAACTACTGCCCTGGTTACAATGCTTCCCCGCAAAGCTCCGTGCTATTTAATCTTTAGTAAACCTGAGCCACCATCTACCAGACCCTGCTCTGTTCGTGTCTACAGGCCTGAATCTTGGTAATGAGATTAGAAAGCATCACAGTCAAAGGACAAAGTACTCTTGGAGGAGATTTCACCACAAATGTATGATATGTAAGGCAGGAACCCATCATTCCATTAAGTGCTCAACTACAAGAGAAGGAGGACAGCTGCTGAACTCTGGCACAACACCACCGCTAAGAAACGGTGAGCAACTGGTGGAATAAACTTTGATGGGGAAGACTCCAAACTCATAAGAAAATGGAAATTAAAGGCCAGTAAATTCTACTTCAGCCCTGGTCAATTTGTTAGAGGAATCCGTTGGTTGCATGGATAGATGTGGGTCACACAACACTGCACACACCAGTAGATAAGGGTGTCCCAGTTGGATGGGCTCATTTCAAAGAGGTCTTGTCAAAAAAAGGTTTCCAAAAGAATCTAAGTAGGGATGTCAGAGTGTCCTCTGGAAGCCCACCACCATGCAGGGGAGGAATACGGTTGCATTTCATAAGGAAAGGAGGTTACCAAGGAACCCCACAGAGATCTTTGTCAGGACCTCAGCTGTTCTGAAGAGCTCTGGAAGAGGAAGCGAGTGACAAAGCTGGTCACCACCGCTAAATTTAGGTACCTCAGAGCTAAAGCTGTGAAGTGCTTGAGAAAAGTGGGCAAGAAAGTGGGCAGGTGAAATCCAATGCTGGTGACAGCACATTGATCTCAAGAACTGCCAGCAGTATTCAGGTCAGCCATCTCGTGACGGAGGCAGCAAAGGAGGTTCCAAAGATGCATGCAAAGAAGACAAGAGGTCTGAAATGTTTCCGTAGAGAGGAGAAACCAACTGTGTTAGTACTCAGCAAGGAAAACAAACAGCTGAGCAGGGAAAGAATAAAAGCCCATAAAATTATGAAGCCAGTGGAGCAGTGGAAATGGCAATGATTATTCACTATTTCTCACTTTGCAAGAATTAGGAATGTAAAAACTAACAAAAGGCTCTGTTTCATCCACCATGAAGCATGAAAGCCTGGAGAAAGGAACCGATTTTCAAGGCAGACAGACCCACCAGCAGCAATCAAGCCAGACAGCCCACAGAAAAACCCTAGTTTTAGAAACCCTGCAGTACAAACCTTGGTAGTACGGGAGGGGGGGGGGGGAATAAAATCACACAATATACGCTTTTTCCCATTTTCTCCCAATTATCAGCCACTCACTGCTGTTGGAGATGAGCTCCAAGGGACCACAATCTGCTCTGCATACACCCCCAGGTGCCTTGGAGTTGGAGGGTGGCTGCAGGTCCAGCTAGGTGCCACCAAGGCCACACTTGTGTGTCTCTTTATGAGTTCTTGTGGCCTCCTACTCCTCCAAGCATGGCCTTGATGAGGAAAGAAGAACTCGCAGCCTACCTTGGGACACTCCATATCCTAGCTATAGAACCACAAAGGCTGGGAAATACTTCTAACATCATCCAGTCCAACCATCAGCCCATTCCCACCATACCCACTCACCACGTCCCTTAGTGCCACATCTCCATGGCTCCTGAACAACCCTAGTAGAGGTGACTACCACCTCCCAAGACAGTGAGTGCCAATGCATCACCATCCTGCCTGAGAAAAGATTTCTTTCCTATTTTTTTTCCTCACTATTCCTAATCCTCCAACCTCCAAACCCTCCACACCATCAAATCCTACAAGTCCAAGACACCTGCCAAGATTACCTTCATCTTCCCAAGTCAGTTTTCACAGGGAGAAGAGCAGCTATTTATATCCATCATGGGCTGGCAGGAACGGTAATGGCTGGCCACCGCAGCCCATCTGGCAGACATTAGTGGGACATCAGAGCATATCGTACAGGCGAGGTCAGCAGCAGTGGTGGGACAGGCAGGGGAGGGAGGGGGATGCATTACAGCAGTGACACAGACTTCAAGGGTAAACTCCAGCCTGCTCCTGCAAGTTAATTTGTTTAAGTGCTCGTTATGCCAAGGCCAAGAGGTTGGGTGAATTAGACACTATTTTGATGGGACCCAAATAACGCAGCCAGGAGGTTCTCCAAGAGGTGGTTCACCTCCTCCCAGCTCCTCAGCATAGACCGGTACTCAACTTGGGGCAGGATGAGCCCCTAGAGGTAGAGCTGACTGCAGCTCGCTGCCATAAAACCCCTCAGTGCTTAAAAGCACCCACCCAATTTCAAGTTCTGCTTTTCAGGAAGGGAGAAGGGAACTGAAAAGAAAAAAAAGAAAATAAAATAGAGAAGAAAGACATAGAAGG
Organism: Coturnix japonica; assembly: GCF_054131305.1. Lineage (NCBI taxonomy): Eukaryota > Metazoa > Chordata > Aves > Galliformes > Phasianidae > Coturnix > Coturnix japonica. The sequence goes on along the minus strand of NC_140673.1, from coordinate 6,097,137 downwards.
GAAAACTTGAATTTATCACTCTTGAGAGAAGTGCTTGTCAGGAGGGCCAGAGACCAGCCAGTGCGCAGTGATCAATGGGAGGGCTTTTGGGTCTAGTCAGGCTTGTTTCAGATTTACAGGAACTGAATAGAGGCATAAATCTGTCGCTGCCTGACGAAAATGGAGGTAATTAAATCTGCAGGTGTATATAATTGTCATATTGATGATCTATATAAATCAGCAGAGGCACTGAACATGGAGTCTCTCCACGAGGAGTTTCCTGCCCACCTGCAGCACACAGGGAGACAGCAGGTGAGCACAGGGGTCCCATATCATCCACAGGGATGTGCACCATCACAGGAATTCCCCATGACCCCAAGAGGACAAGGAGCCTGGAAGGATGAAGCTGTGAGCCCTGAGCTTTGAGATGCCCAGTGGCTCATAGGAGGTGGATGTTACTTTGAAGCTCTGAGCCAGGGTGCAAGTGGGGCACCAACTTGATCTGGTAGCCTCCCACTCCTCTCTGTTTAATTTATTTTAACCTCTGTTATTTTGGGAACTTTGAAGCCTAAGCTGCTTGGAACCAGCTGCCTTTGTTGGAAGGACAGAAAGTGCAGAGCAGAGATCTGAAAGCAGTGGGATAAAAGGCCAGCATCCACAGCCAGCCTCCATGGAAGCTCCTGCCTTGCTCCCCCTGCATCCTAAGGAAGCCACCCTGTGATCTACTCACTGCTCTTCTCCCAGCAGCTGGAGATCCAGGCTTGTGCCAAAACATGGAGCATGCATAAATGGATTGGCCACCCAGAAGAATGCAAAAGACCACTGAAGGCCATAAAAGTGGCCACTGCTGTACACACCCAGTCCCATTTTTTAGCATCCTAAGCTGGCCAAAAGCAGGAGCATTTTCATGTTCAAGCAGGAAAGATGGAGAAGGAAGAGAAAGGCTTTTGTGCATAGCCCTCCCCAGCAAGGACCCCAGGCCTGCATGATGGCCTGGCTGCCATATAGGGTCTGAAATGGGATAATTAATTAAACACCAAAGCAAGTGCTTCTGCATTGCAGTCCAAATTATGTAACAAGGTTCCTCATCCCCAGCATGGCTCAGCTGTAATGTGACTGCACAGCACGGCCCTGTGCTCACCTGCCTGGTTCTTCAGACAGGGACTGCAGCCATGGGGATAAACTGGGGAACAAAAATAAAGAGCTGCAGTCAACTGCAAATACCTGCACCAAAGAAACCTACCCTGCTTTGTTCCCAGGGCTCCCTTCCCCCTGGCAACTATCAGTGCAGAGGCACATGAAGGATGCCCAGGGTTGATTTGCCCTGACCCACCACTGCTTCTGATCCAAAGGATGCTCCTTGTGCATTAAATCAATACTTCAAAAATATTTTTATGACATATTTCCTTTTGCAGAGGCTGAGTCCTCTGGCTGACACACATCCTTGTACCCCACTCTACAACCAAGGAAAGGGAAAACATGGTGCAATGCTATAATGTGACGGAAGGTACAGCAATGATAGCAAAGCCCTACACTGCAGCAAATGATGATCAGCCCAAATACAGCAGCTGGATGGAGAAAAACAAAGGGGAGAAAAAAAGTCTGCTTACCCTGGGAAGGCCTCAGTAGGCAGGGAACTCCAGCAAAACACCCTTGCCTATGCTGCCAACCCTTAAATGATGTCTGGGAAGAATGGAGCCAGAATTGCATGCACCTGAGCTCCCCTGGGTTGGCCCTGCCTTCCCACCAGGTGCTCAATCACTGCTTTGAGCTGTGACTTAGCATTTTCCACAACAGGTGGTAACAGAAAGCTTTCAAAGCCAGAACAGGTCAGGGTTTGAGCAGACGGACATGAGCCACTAACACTTCCACCACTAACACTTCCACCACATTGCTGTACTGCTCTGGGTCTGACTGGTCAAGGTACAGTACACATCCAGGAAGAAAGCATCTCCCTCAGGCTGAGCACTGCAGAACAGGTCGGTGAGCTGCAGCCAGATGTGTTTTCAGAAGTCACTAATGCTCTCTGGTCAAACTCTGCTGGCAGTTCTGTTTCCGATGGGAAAGCAGCTCCTCACCAGCCCAAGTGCCTCTGGGAAGGCTGCCTCTGGGGATGCTCAGAGCTGCTGAGCGGTATGTGGGCTCTCTGTGCAAAACCAATGTTTCCAAGAGGTTTCCCAGAGGGTGGGGACACTGGGGACATCATTAGGCGACTGGGCAGGATGTGAGCTCCGCATGGATATGAAGCTCATGCTGAGTTGGGCATAGCACCCCATGGGACCAAAGCATTCTTTGGACCTCAGCCAGCTGTTCTCTCTTCCCCCACCAGGCTGATCCAGCCCTGTGGCACACCCCGAGCCCAAGCAACCCAGCCCCAAAGCCAGAAAGTTGGTTACAAAGGCAGCATTGGGTCCCCAGCCCCGTGCCCTCGCTCTCCCACTCCCTTGGGGATGTATTAATTGGCTCGTCTCCTGGAGCTGTTAGCTGGAACAAATAAAAAAGAAAGGGGGGGGGGGGGGGGGGAGGGAGGGGTATGCTAAAACCCATAGTAATATCTACAGCTCCTCTGAGCTACAAGCGCTGCTTTAAATTTCAGGGTTTTTTTCTTCTTCTTTTCCCCTTCTTCTTTTTCGTTTTCTTTTTTTTTCCCCCTCATTTGAAGGAGGTTTCCATGGTAACTGTCTCCCATCACACAAGTGCCTGTCCCCAGGATATTTCAGGGTTGCTAATACCTGCTTTCCCAGGCAGCCACACCACACTGTGATGGTGACATTGGGGTTGGGTGTCTCAGGGTTCTCAGGTCCAGGTGCCACCTCCAGCCCTGGCCCAGTGGAGGGGACCACAGGAGCTGGCATCCAACACAATGCGACTGGGGGCATTCTGGGGAAGAACCATAGGTGATGGAAGGCTCTTCCAGGCTCTCCCATGCTCAAACACCCCAAATCCCCATGTGAAGGCACAGGTGAGCTCTGCTCAGCCCTTCCCCATCTCCTTCCCCTTCGCAGGTCAGTTTTCAGCTGGATCGGTTCCCTGCGGAAGCAAAGCCAGCTCTCTACATCCCTGATATCTGCTTGCTCTGCTATGCTCATTAGTCATACTAATTACTGAAATGCCTCAGAGCCAGCCAGGAGAGGGACCGTGTCTCCTCCTGCACCACAGCTGCACGTCCAAGCTTCCGTGACCAATGTGCCATCACTGGTGTTTCTCAGTGTTAAGCAGCCACAAACCAGCAACCAAAGCCTTCCCTTCGCCATACAGAAGAGCCCCAGCAATGTGCAGATTTCAAGCCAGCTTGAAATGACAGTGTTGTCACCATCCAGATGCTTCCCCAATCCCAGGAGGCAAAAATTCCCTCATTTAAAGGGCTCATGCATGTTGAGACACAAAGAGAAATGGTTGTCCAGCCTTGTTTAACATAGAATCATGTAATCAGAGAATGTCTTAGGTTGGTAGGGACCCCAGAGATCATCCAGTAGATGATCCACCCCCGGCCAAGGACGGCGTTGCCAACAACCAGATCAGGCAGTCCAAAGAGTTTAGCTGGATAATCAACCCTAAAATAATTAAATAGAAAGGTGGGGTGTGGGATGGGACCCAGGCACAAACTCTGCTGGTCTGGGGATAGAATGGCAGAGGTGGGACAGCAGCTTTAGTGTACTTTTAGAAGCCCCCAATATGGGTGACATCATCCCCAAAACCTCACCCACAAGGGATGGGACCAAGCCCCAGGATCCCCATGAGGCACAGAACCCAGGCTGTCAGCTGGGGGAGACGGGAGCAGCACCCTGCACTCCCAGCAGCCAAAATGAAGGCTGGGACCCTACAGCCTTCCTGTCTCATAAACCCATCCTCCCCCTCCAACCCCCCCCCCCTCCCCTTCCCCATGGTATTGGTGCAAACATCACAGTGTGCTCCCCACTCTGCTTTCTGGGTCAGCGAGATGCCCCGGCCCCACTGCTGCTGGAGCTGGCTGGATGCACAGTTGCCAAGGCAACGGGTACCCAGAGATGAAATCCCTGTGTTTGTGGATTGGAAAGAACAAAACACAACATCCCTCTACATCCGGTGTGCCATCAAAATACTCCCAGACAGAGAAGCCAGAGGGGCACAGCGGTGGCCTCGAGGATGCTTCCAGCCTGCAAAGCCGGCACAGAAGAACCAGGGAGAGGAGGTTCCACAGCAGTGAGATGCTTATGGAAGAGAAAAGAGGTGGCCAACAGGGATGGGGAAGGCGGTATCCTGCATGGCACAGTGGGTGGCTGGGTCCTAAGGGCAACATCCTGCCAGCAGCAGGGTGGGAGCATAGATCATCACAGCCGGTCTCAGTACATGCGACAGTGTCCAGGATCTAAGCCAAGTTCAATTAATGGCTCACAATCTTATTAGAGAAATTATTTCAGGATCTTGAGTAAAAGTCCGATATATCCACTCCATTCCATTAGTCAGGCTCATTTAGTAATTCAATCAATCTAAGCAAGGCAATTGAGCTCCTCTGGTATAATTTAACTCGGTTATTCTCTGGGTACTTAAGAATTTCTTAATATTTGCTCCATTATTTCACCATTACACCTATTCGCAGGTGCAAGGTTAGCAGCGAGGCAATGCTGTGGGTCCCAGAGCACCTCATCCCAGTGCATTGGTTTGAGGGACATGTGATGGGGATGGGGCAGCAGGGTTGTGCTGCCCTCATCGCCCCAACAATGAAGTCTCCTCCAAAAGATTGGTGAGGATTTGGCACAGACTGCCCAGGGAGGACGGTGGGGTCATCATCACCACAGGTATTACAGAACCATGGAGATTTGGCACTGAGGGATGTGATCAGTGGCATCATGGGTTGGGGTTGGACTTGGGGATCCCAGGTGTCTTTTCCAGCCTGAATAGTTCCATGATCATAAGCTACTGAGAAACATCACCTTCAGTGCAACACACAGTGGACAGGTGATGTGGAGAAGGCAGCTCCAGGGGTTGTGAAATCTAAGGGCTGCCTGCTGCTCTTTAGCCATAGGAAGGATGAACTCTGGCTGGCTGAAGGATCCATCACCCCAATTACTGGCGCCCCATGTCCCCATCTCTGTGTCCCCTGGCCCTAACACACAAAGGAGTCACAGAGCATTCTCCAGCAGAATCCGGAGCCTTAGCAGAGAATAAAAACTAAGGAGGACATGAAAAGGAATATAAGCAATGAGGTATTTGGGGGAGATATTCTACAGTGGTTAAATATGACCAGCTCATTGGTGCTCATCTCACCCCTCTAAAAAATTAGAATTGATTTTATATTTAAAAAGGAATCTATTTTATTTAAAAGAAAGACAATTTGAAATTGTGACAGCTCATATTAAGGCCCGAGTTTAGGATAATCTATTAAAGTCACTAAAGTTCAGAGTGTCTGTGTGCAAACCAAGTGAAGTTCCCTACCACACACACCGTGGGCAGAGGGGATGTACTTGGGGACATGGAATGACATGGTGCCACATCGCAGTGCAGCTCAGCACAGCTTCGTGGAATCATTAAGGTTGGAAAAGGTCACTAAGATCATCAAGTCCAACCAGTAACCCACCCCCACCATGCCCGCTGCCCACGTCCCTCAGTGCTACTTCTCCATGGTTCTTAAACACCTTTAGGATTGGAATGGGGAGGCAGAAACAGCTCATTCAGTTCACTCAAACTCAGGAATGGGACATTTTGGCAGTTGGAATCATAGGGACAAAAAGGCAGCACGGGTGTGAGGCCAGGTAATGGGATATGGAGTGCAGGTTGATGCTGCTAGGAGGATGGGAGGGAACAGTTAGCGGGAAGGGAATACTGAGCTGCAAATTAGCATCTCCTAATAGCCACCAACCAGTGAGAGTCAGGAAAACCCATAACTAATGCAACAGGCACCAAGCGAGATAAAAGCCAATGACTGAGGCATCCTTGATTCAAATCAGGATGGAGCCGAGTGCTTTCGCATCCCCACATCCCAGTGCAGAGCAGCTGCAATCCCTGTGCATCCCCTCCCCATAAAACAGAAGCAACAACCCCACAACCCACCCCCCACCACGGCTCTGCCTTGGGGGGAATGTAAGAACAGGGACCAGCGAACAGGAGCAGCTCATGGAGCCGCTGAGCATTAACTCACAACCCTTCCAAACACTGAAGATGCTGAGGGGGAGGGACAGCCCTGGGTAACCCAGAGGGGTTGTAAAGAATAGGGCAGACTCCTAATATAACCCAACTGAGACAACACATGCCCCCAGATAAATTAATGATGGTGAATAACAATAATGACACTTCGCAAAGGGGCCGTACCAACCCCAGAGCCGTGGGGCTCTGACTCCCCAGGAGCAGGGCCCAAAAAAGGGAGGAGCACCTGTGTGGCTTTTAGAGCATCCAAATGCTACAATGCCACGCGTGCGCGGCCCCGCAGCATCCATTGCACTGCGGCCCTGTTGCCACAGCAACGCTCTCCGGCCTCCACCGCAGCATCACAGAGAGGGGCCATGCTGGGGATGGGGACATCACATACCACAGCCCCCTCTGGCCATCCCCTAACCCCGGGCATAGCTTTGGGGGTGTCACCACAACCCCACTATGGCACTGCCAGCCCTGCACCCGGCTCTGCCCTTTGCATGGAGCAGAGATGCAGCCAGCGCTGCTCCAAGCTCAGATATAGGATAGCAGGTTTTGTGCATGCGGAGAGGTTGGAGGGAGACAAGAAGGTGACAAAGCACAGGGGACACAACCCAGGTAGAGCCACCACTGACCCTCCCTGCACACAGGATGGCAGACAGGATGGCATCGTAGCATAAAGCCATGTGCAGGTGTATTGCTTTTGGGATGGCACATGTACAAAGGGGACATTTGGACACACATGGGGCACCCAAGGGTGCAGAAGGTGGGCACGGCCACGGCAGAAAGAGCGGCCGTGGGGTTCACGTAGGGCGGGGGCTGCGTGCAGGAAGAGTGTGAAAATGGTATTCAGCACAAAAGTAAAAGCTTGCAGCAGATGCCACAGCTAGGCTTGGTGCTGGGGAAGCAAGCAATGGAGGCCTTGCTGCGAGCCCAGCATAAAGAAAAGAGCAAAGGGTTGGCTTAGAAGGGGCTGAAAATACAAATCATAGTAATAACGATACATAAGAGTGAGCCCATCAGCGGTGGGGAAGCGACGCTCGGCAGCACGGCGCTACCTGACCGGGGACCTGCAGCGAGGACCCGGCGCTATGCCCGGCTGGCAGCGCACTGCAGCGCCGGGGGGGAGGCGGCTCCGCTCGGAGCAGCGCTGCGGGCTGCGGCCTCCGACGGGCAGAGCATCGGGGGGGCAGAGGGCCGGGCCCGACCCAGAGGGGTCTGCGGAGCGCAGGGAGGAGCCCCTCGGCCGGGCCGCGCGGGGAGATGCTCACCCAGCACAAAGTAGGGCAGCTCCGTGTTCTCCAGGTCGTCCACCACCACCATCTCTCCGGGAAAATCGTTGCGCACCGAGAAGAGCAGCTTGGGTTCGGCGGCCGAGGGGCCGTGCATGATGCTCAAGTCGTTCTCCCGGAGGAAAGGCAGCGCCGACACCGTGATGCTTTTCAGTTTGCATTCCAGCTCCTTGGCCGCCGCCTCCGCCGCCGCCTCGGCGGGGCCGCTGCCGGCCGCCAGGCAGCACCCGGCCAGCAGGGCGCACAGCCCGGCCCAGGCCATCTTGCAGCTCCGGCGCCGGGCGGCGGCGAGGGGCGGGGACGCGGGGACCGGCACCTCCCCGTGCGGCGCGGTGCGGTGCGGTGCGGTGCGGGGCGATGCGGGGCGCTACGGCGCGGCTCGGAGGGGGAGACCCGCTCAGCACCTTCTTAACATCGCAGGGAATGGAGGGATCCTGGGATGGTTTGGGTTGGATGAGGGTCTTAAAGCCCATCCAGCTCCATGCTGAGAGAGGGGGTGTGATGGAAGGGAGGCACTGTGTCCCCGTCCACCGAGAGGAGCAGAAGAAGTGACAAATGATAGGGGACAGGAGGGATGTGGGGGATGTAAGGGAAAGGCGAGGAGGGTGTAATGGAAATGGAAGGGAAAGGAGAGGGAGATATGGAGTTGTGGAATGGCTAAGGTTGGAAAAGACCGCTGAGATCATCTAGTCTGACTGTAGAGTATGTATAAGGGAAGAGAAAGGAAAGGGTATCTACAAGGGAAGAAAAAGGAAAGGATATGTATAAGGGAAGAGAAAGGAAAGGGTATGTATAAGGGAAGAACAAGGAAAGGATGTGTATAAGGGAAGAGCAAGGAAAGGATATGTATAAGGGAAGAGCAAGTAAAGGGTATCTATAAGGGAAGAACAAGGAAAGGGTATGAATAAGGGAAGAGAAAGGAAAGGATATGAATAAGCAAGAAAAGGATGTGTATAAGGGAAGAGCAAGGCGATTATAAAGGAATGGTAAGGGAACTGTAAGGAAAAAATGAGAGACAGGAGAGAAATGCAGGGAAAACATTAAGAAAATTATGAGGAAAGGGATGAGGAGAAGCATAAGGAAAGGGATAAGATGTAATATAAGGAAAGGGGTAAGAAAACGTGTAAGGAAAAATATAGGGACAAACACTGAAGGAGAAAATGTAAAGAGAAGCATAAGAAAAAAAACATAAGAAAAAACATAAAGAAAATATAGGGAAGGATGAGGTGTTGTGTAGGACAGAGCACCACTCTCCCTTTGTGGGCTCTCTCCTTTGGAGACCCCCAGTGTCCCCATTGCTGCCTCCATCCCCTGGGCACAGAGCCCAGTGAGGGCTATCCCAGAGCTAGGGCTGCATCCAGAGGCTGTGACGGGCACCGTGCAGGGCCGGGCTGGGGGCTGAGGGCCCTCCCAGGAGCAGTGTCTCGTGGGTGTCCGACCCCACACAGAGGGCAGAGCACAGCGCTGAGTGTGGGAGCAGAGAACCGAGCTGTGCACCATGTCTGGGTCATACCCACACCCGCACGCTGAACCTGGTTATGCTTTCACCCAAATTCATCTCTAACCATAAGCCCAGAGGAGACTAATCTGGTGGTTCTAGGAGGGAGATCTCAACCTTCCCGTGGCAAAACCACTTTTCTGCGGGGAAAAACCTCCACTTTGGGAGCTCGGGAGGAAAGAGGACCGTGGTGCACGGTTACAGGCGGAGGGATTAAGCCCGACGTTTGGCACAGGGTTAATCTCGAGGCCGAGCGCTGCCCCACTCGTGCCCGCAGAGCATCCCCACGCGTGCCCGCTCCCCCCCGCGGCTCCACGGCGCCCACCAATGGGAGGGAGAGAGGAGGCAGACGGCTCCGTTCATTGGCCGCCTCCGTCGCATATATCATGGGGCGGCGGCGGTGGCGGGGTGAGCGTGGAGGTGGCGGCGGCCGCGGAGCGCGGCGGGACCCGGTGCGGGCTGCCCGCCGGCGGGGCCGCGCCATGGGGCGGCGGGGCCGGCACCGGGACGCCTGAGCCGCCACCGGACCGTGGGATCCGCTGCTGCCGCCTCCGCTGCTGCTGCCGCCGGTGCCGCCCGGAGCCCTGGGGTAAGCCCGACGGGATGGCGGAGCTTCTCCGCTAGTGAACGGAGCGAGGATGCTCCGGTAGGGTGGGATGCTGCGTCGGACGGGGCGGATGGGTGGGAGATGTCCCCGCCTCGCTGGGTAGCTCGGTGACCTTGGGTGAGCTGTCCCGGAGAGGACGAGGGGAGACGGGAGGCTGTGTCCCACGGTTGGTGCCCGCGTTGGGTTGCGCTCTTCCCTCGGCTGGGAAGAGCAGGAGCTGCGGGCGCTCCAGGGAGGCATCCAGCTAAGGTGCCCAACTGTACTGCCCTGCTGGGAGAACCTGGAGCAACAGCTGGCCCTCAGCGGCACGGGAAGGCTCCCAGCCCGGTGCCGCAGCGCGGGGCGAGGAGCGGGTTAGCCTATACCAGCAGCCAGCTTCCCTCCGCTCGCTGCTGGCTTTCATCATTTCCAAAGGAGCCCAAACTCCAGCAGGACTTGAGAGCAGCAACCCTCGGCGCAGCGCTGTGCCTCCCGCACAGCTACTTTCCAAGAGCCCTGTGCTTGGCCCCAAAACGCAGCTCTGGAGCACGGGCTGGGGTTGCCGGACTGTCCCCGTCCGTGGCGCCGGAGGTGCGGGACCTGCCGGCAGGTGTCAGTGTGCCCCCTCCATCCGCAGCCGTGGGGTCTGCACCGGGCAACCCCCTGCGCTGTACTCCGGCTGGGATCGGGGGGCTGCTGAGCTCCGGGGAGCGGGAGGCTGGTCCCACACGCACCGCATGTTTTCCCCTTGCTCCTGATGCTGCCCACTCGAGTGAAGCCACTTCACGCTGTGCACACTCCGACAGTAGGAGAGGATGCCTCTGTATGCGTGATCCCCCCTCCTCCTCCCGGGAGCTGACTTCGGGGATGCTCGGGGCTGGGAACTCGGCCCCAGGCGGGGGAAGCAGCCGCTGTGCTGGGGGAGCTGGATTTGACACGTTGCTCTTTCAAGAGGGTTTCTGCCTGTGGGTTTGGAAGTCTCTGGTGAGCAAAGCCAGAGGGCACAACACATGGCACTGGTGTGACACAGAACGCGCAGCTGCCTTCTCCCTCGACCGCAGCCCGGGCTTCATCTCATTTGATGTCTTATGCAAATCCTGTGCTCCCCGAGTCCTGGGATTTTCTGACATTTTCCTTTACTCTCATCTTAAAGTTCCTTGCTCTAAGAAAAGCTAATAAAAGGAACCCAAATCATAATGTCTTGCAGGTTTTTAAACCAGTCTCAAGGGCGGGGGGAGAGGCAGCGACTTACTGAAGTCATTTAGCAAGAATCTGCTCTGAGCAGTGCTGGGGATCACCAAGACTGCTGCTCAGACAGGGACAGCATGCTTAGAAGTGGCTGTCCCCATGCTTGGGATTCAGCTCCTGCATGGCCCTGGGTGGGCATGGAGCTGGTCTGACCCCACAGCACAGCAAATAGCATCGGCATGCACAGCTGAGCCCATCTGCTCCAGGCACTTAGCCTCTGCCCAGCCTCTCTAAGTGGCCTTAATTTGATAAATCTTTCCCACATTTAATAAGAAGGTGACTCAGTTAGAGTTTCATCCCCGCTAAAAGGCATCGGCAGGAGCTCGAGGCAAGCCCTCTCCTTTTGCTCCTGCATGGATGCACCTCGGCTGGTCCTGTCCCCAGGGATTCTGGAGCAGGATGTCACCCGTCTGCCAGCATCAGCTACCTGGGGGCTCAGACACATCCCCAGCCAAACCCCTTGTGAATGCTTCACGGCATGCAGGCGGCCGGATCAGTTTCTGCAGCGTGAAAGGGCAGAAATCAATGTTAATGTCCCTGACAATTAGCTAATGTCTTAATTATCGAACTCTGCTTGATTAGTGGAGGAGCGTGTTGCTCCAGAACTTGCCTTGCTGTTGGCATCCAAGCAGGCAGGACATAGCACGGCTTGGCAGGGTGATGCTGCTGCCGGGTCCTGTGGCTTGTTCAGCTGCTAACGAGGAGCCCAGCATGCCCTCCTGCCCCTCTCTTTCTGGGTGAGAGCATCAAAAGCAGAAGTGATCCTATTGCCATCTGAGCGCTAAGGGCAGGAGGAAGCCTCAGAACATACGGGGTTTTGCAACAAGCTATTTTTTGAGATGCAGCTCATGGCAAACCCAGCAATGCATTGCATGGGTTGTTGCCTGCAGGCAGCAGAGACACAGAGGGCTGCACCAGGACCAGGCAGAGCTGGCCAGGAAATAGGCTGTGCTCCTGGGCACATCTGCCAGGGACATTTGTGCTGAAATGCCTCTTCCTTCGTGTTAAGGGTTTTTATAGGCAAGGGGGGGGAAATAATTAGCAGGCTGGAAGCTTTCCAGCTTTTGCGATGCAAACTCTAAATCATAAAAAAAAAGGAAGAAAAAAAGAAAAAGAAATAAAAAGAAATAAAAGAGTAGTCAGATGCTTCTCATCAAATCCCCATTCTTTTGGATCAAGGATAAGTGATTAGAAAGTTATTTCCAGCTCTAGTAGTGAGGTCAATGGGGTTATGTGCTACCAAAGAGCTGTGCTGTCCCCTGCTTCTGCAAGTACAGATTTGCACTTACGTACTTATTTTATCCTACCCACCCCTGATATGAGCCAATAGAGCAGGGTGGCTAATGATGGTGTGGGATAGCGGGTCCCTGTTATCAGCTTGGTTCCTTCAGCATCACCAAGGCCAACCATCAACCTGATGCAGCAAGTCCCACCACTAACCTGTGTCCCTCAGTGCCATATCCTCAGGAATGAAAACTCTCCCACTGCTCTGGGCAGCCCATCCTAATGCTTGGTGACCCTCCCCATGAAGATATTCTACCTAATGTCCAACTGAATCTCTCATGGCACAGCTTGAGGCCATCCTGTCACTCATATATCTTATCTTTAGCCCTTAGCCTCATTGCTCTCTCTGGGTGCATTCCAGCAGCTCAGTGTCCTTGTAGCAAAAGTCCCCAAACTGAACATCAGCACTGTGTACAAGGGTTGGTCTCCCCCCTGTCCCTGCTGACTGTGCTGCAGCCCATGGCAGCCCCTAATCCACCTGTGCTCTGTTGGCACCTCCGTCGGGGTTATTGCAGCTGACAAGAACTTCAGTTTTGATTCCAAATTGCCAGGGAGCCGGCTGAGAGCACGTCATCAAAGCACACCCTTAAGGGTTTAAAAATAGAAGAAAAGGGGGAAAATAATAACAATGAGTATTTAAGTGTGATGATTCATCTGCCAAAGCCCTGGTTTAAGAGTGTGGGGCTGGTGCGTGCTTGGCAGGGATGAGCATTGGGTGGCTCCTGCTACAGAGAATAACAGGCATATCCTGGAAGTGCTGTGAATATGGGGTCCCCAAAACCTTGTTCCTATTGACCCCTATCCCATCCCAGAGCCTGACTGCAGCTGCTGGTTTCTCCCTTTTCTTAACCAGCCTGGGGATAAGGCATGAAGCTGGCACGCAGGCAGGGTAAGCCCCAGCTCCGTCCGTTTGAAGTCTAGAGCCTTTGCTGGGCTCCAGAGATAAGCCCGGGAGCCCTCCCTGCATCCCTGCTGCCCTCCCCTCTGTGGCCCAGTTCCATATTTTTATACCCAGCATTTACATCAGCTAATGAAGAACGAGTCAGTTCTGACGTTCCTGTGCTGACTTTGAACTCCGCTCTGTTCAAAGCAGGTTTTTAGGCAACCAGCCCTTACTGCATAAGGCAAGAAACCTCTCCCTGCTCTGGCTCAGCCCTTGCACCTTGCAGCTCCTTATCACTAGCTGCCCTATGGAGCACAGCAAATGCAGGCTCTGACCCCAGGCTACTGCTTCCAGCAAACCTCCCGTGTTTCAAGATACTCAGTGCAGGTGCTACAAGACCAGTAAGGTCTGAGCTGAAGATAAATGCTGGTTATCTTCCAAACACTGATGTGGACAGTACAGCTGGGTACAGGGTATACAAGTCCATTCAACCACCTGGCACAGGCTGCCCAGGGAGATGGTGGAGTCACCATCCCTGAAGGTGTTCATGAAATGTATAGATGAGGGGATGTGGCTTAGTGGGCAATATTGGTGGCAGGTGGATGGTTGGACTTGGGAGTCTCCAGGGAAGGGGCATGCATTGCATCTCTGGCAATCTGGGCAGCTTTCATCATAAAAAACATACTGTTTCTGTTATGTGATCTAAATCTCCCTTCTTTTAGTTTGAAAACATTTCTTTTTGTGCTATCACAATAGACCATGCTACAGAATCTGTTCCCTTCTTTCTTGGGTGGCTCTCCATCCTCTCCACACCCTCCCCTGGTGACCTTAGTGCCACATGCAACTTACACTCATGTCACCTACCACAAGGATGCCTTGTACTCATGGTCTACCCATCATGTGGTGCCATTGCAGGGTAGGATCCGTCCCCAAGGAGCGCGGCGGGGCGAGAGAATGAAGGATCCGGCTGGGCAGCAGCAGCATGGGGCAGCAGAACCTGCAGCGTGCTGACGGGCTCCCACTGATGCTCCCGTGGCCCCTGGCTCTCCTGGCCCTGAGTGTGTGCTGCGGGGCAGGCGGCGTGGCCACCGAGCAGCATGTCTCTGGCCCCGCATCCCCTTCTTCCTCATCATCTTCTTCCTCCTCCTCCTCTGGCCGAGCACCCCTCGACTGGCTCCTCACGGACCGGGGTCCCTTCTACCGAGCCCAGGAGTACGTGGATTTCATGGAGCGCTACCGGCAGGGTTTCACCACCAGGTACAGGATCTACAGGTGAGAGGCAGCAGCAGAGGTGCCGGGGATGGGGCTGGTTGAATCCAGATGGCTGATACTGGGGTTGCTCTAGGGGACCCGTTTCAGGATGCAGCACCTATACCAGGCTCTGCCAAGGGGAGATGTTTTCTTTTCATGCCTTTCACAATCCCATTCAGCAGCAAAGGCTGGGGAGGTCCCCTCAGTTCTGCCCACAACCAGCATCCAACCCCAGGCAGGTTTTGCCCCAAACCAGCAGCTATTTGCAATGCAGGTTGAGACGTGCGTGCCTAGCTGGGATTCTGCCAGGGCAAGGCTGATGCTAGAGGCCCTTGCAAGGCCCCCATGGCCCAGGAGGGGTTCATGGCACCAGAGCAAACCCTGCTGCATCCTACCAGTGAGCTGACGTCAGCAGAGGGATGGCTATGTTGTTGTGAAGCCAACACCCCAGGGAGCTCGTTTCCCCTTTCCCTGTCCCTGCATGCTACCAAGGGATGCTCCAGGGACACTGCTAGTGACGCTGGAGGGACAGAAAGGAGAACCCTCAGGGACGGCAGCTGAATCACTCCTCCTCCAAGAAGGATAACCTCGCCTTTCCCATGGGATAAGATCAAGGGGACCAAAGGACTGGAGGCTCCCATCCCACATTTCCCTCTGCCCCAGGCTGGGGAGGCAACACCATCCACAAGGAGCACCACCCCCACCCCAGCACCACCTTTTTTGTGCTCTGAAGTCATTGTGGGAGGCAGCCGAGTGCTGCTCATGTCCAACCTTTCCTCCTTCCTCCTCTCCCTTTTCTCTTAATCAGCTCTAATTAAACTGTTGGAAAGCCACCACCTGGTGTTAATTAGAGCAAAAAGCTGAATATTAGGCTGAAATTGGCCACATGATATTTGTGGGGCTGTTGTTTGAAGCAGAAGCAGGCTGAGGAGCTCAAGGAGGATATATACAAAACATCACCCCACGCCACAACATCCCACTGTCCTCCATCCCACCATGATCCCACCATCCTGGTGGCCAGCCCTCTGCACTACAAGAGCCCAATAGCAAATGAGTAAGGCTGGATCCTGCCCCACTCTGAGCTACTCAAGCTTCCAGTGGGGACTAGCACCAGAGTTCCACATCCTAATAGTGCCGTGCCCACCATCTCCAGCACCCTCACCCCATCCACTTCCTCCACCTCCAGCTTCATAGATAACACTGTTATCATCCACAGCTGTACACACCCAGACACTGAATTTCTACCTGTATCCATAGGGATGGCAATCAAAGATAGGTGAAGCCAGCAGGATGGAAGAGGTGACATCAGTGCCACCTGGAGACCTCTGATGCATACAGCTCATTATAACCATCAGTGGTTTAGAGACCAATGAAGCCTCGTCACAGGGCATCCCTTTCCCCATCCATCTCCAGGCTCTGATCATCACTTTTCTCCTTCCTGCTGCAGGGAGTTTGCACGCTGGAAGGTGAACAACCTGGCCTTGGAGAGGAAGGACTTCTTCAGCTTACCACTGCCCCTCGCCCCTGAATTCATCCGCAACATCCGTTTGCTGGGGCGCCGGCCCAGCCTGCAGCAGGTCACTGACAGCATCATCAAGAAATATGGGACACACTTCTTGCTGGCCGCCACGCTGGGAGGTGAGCTGGGGACAGAAAGAAGATGGGTTTGGGGGAAGAAATATGACCAAGAAGGGGACACATGATGTGCCCCCGCAGGAGAGGAGTCCCTGACCATTTTTGTGGACAAGCGCAAGCTGAGCCATCGGGCAGAGCTGTCGGGTGCTGGGAACAGCTCAGCGGTGTCACTGGAGACGCTGCACCAGCTGGCAGCCTCCTACTTCATTGACCGTGAGAGCACACTGCGCCGGCTGCACCACATCCAGATCGCCACGGCTGCCATCAAGGTAGGCAAGGGGGCAGCGAGAGGGAGACAGTGGGTGGGCAGTGTAGCCTAGCAGGGATGGTAGTGAGGCAGGACAGGGCAGGGTGAGCCCAGATAAGTGTGCACATCCACATTATTTATGGGAAACTGGGCACGCTAATGAAGGCGCATTTTTCAGCAGGCTGGAGGCCGGGCTGTTGGCTGTCAACAAGCCAATTAGCAGGCAATTATTTCTCCTCTCCAAGCTGCTGCAGCGTTGCCTTCATAGCTAGGAGCTGTCTGCAGCCCCTCTGTGCATAGTGGTATGCATCCCCTCCTGTGTCCCTCACCATCTGTGGTCCCAACCAGGTGACAGAAACACGGACGGGGCCGCTGGGCTGCAGCAATTATGACAACCTGGACTCGGTGAGCTCAGTGCTGGTGCAGAGCCCAGAGAACAAGGTGCAGCTGCAAGGTAGGAACCATACCGCAGGGATGGCAGAAGGGCCACCAAGGATGCACGTGGGTTGGGGGGTGCTGGGTCGGGCTGCTGCTTTAGAGATAAATAAACCAAAGTTGGGCAGGGAGGAGATCCGTCTCCTTTGCCAAGAGGAGCTGTGATCAATGGAGAGTCCAGACAGGTGGCTCTCTGCCAATGGATGTGAGCATCCAGGTGGTCTGGGAGAGGCCCAAGGGGGTCCAGCTGGGGGTGCTGAACCCCCTGAGCTCCTTCTCACCTGCAGGGCTGCAGACGGTGCTGCCCCATCACCTGAGGGAGCGTTTCGTGGCAGCCGCCCTGAGCTACATCGCCTGCAGCTCAGTTGGGGAGCTGGTGTGCCGCCGGAGCGACTGCCACTGCCAATGCCAGCCCACCTTCCCCCACTGCAACTGCCCTGAGGCCGACATCCAGGCACTCGAGGGCAACTTGGTCCAGCTCCAGCGTGCCTGGGACAGCCACCACAACCAGTTTGAGGAGTCAGGTAAGGATGAGAGACACCGTGCCAGGTGCTATATCCTAGCTCCAAAAGCATCTCCTTGCCCATACCCTCCTCTTGCAGTAGGTCAGGTTAGTGTACGTGGCTCATAAGCATCCGTGAGTACTCAGAGGCTGTGGAGCATGGTCCAGACAAGTAGTCTCATAGCTAGGACATAAGATGGGTCTTGCCATGAGGACCAAAGAGCCCATAGGCATTTTTTTAAATGGAAAGCAACAACTGATGACACCAGGTTCTCTGACTTGGCATCTGTCTCCCCACAGAGGAGTTTCAGGCACTGGTGAAAAGGCTCCCAGGGGATCGCTTCCTGAATAGGACAGCCATCTCCCATTTCTGGGCCATGGACCTGGACATTCAACACCGCTACCAGCAGCTGGGTACCAGCCTGAAGTTGCTCTCCAGGAAAACCCACCACATCATCCGGAGGCTCTTCAACCTCAGCAAACGCTGCCACCGACAACCCCGCTTCAAGCTGCCAAAGGAGAGGTAGGATGCCACAGCCCCATGCCGCAGGTTGGAGCCCCAAGGGAGCTCAGTCCTATGGTCTGTCTCCCCCTGGGGCTCGAGGAGCTCCCAGCTTGCTGGAGGGAAGCCTGAGGACAGCTTTGCCACCTGGGGATGCAGTCCTCGCAGGTTGAGTTCAAGCCTGGAATTGGAAAACAAGGGTTGGTTCAGTGGGATACACCAGTAGCATTGTGTGACCCCCCCCCCCCCAGAAATGAACCCAAGTTGGGTTTTTACTCCAGCCCTGAAACTGTCTGAGGACTGTTCAGTCCAGGAGACCCTACAACAAGCTGAAAGGAGAACGGGGCCAGCCCCTAGGGGCATGGTGGGGATGGTTGGACTAGTTGATTTTAGTGGTCTTTTCCAACCTTAATGATTCCATCCTAAGCAACTTTCCTACCATTTTCCTTCTCTCCTAGGCCACTTCATTACTGGTGGGGCCGCGCTCAGTCACTCCTCTACTGTGGTGAGACGACAGTGCCTGGGACCTTCCTGGAAGAAAGCCACAGCTGCACATGCCCCTCAGAGCAGCCCTCCTGCCAAGGGGCCATCCCGTGTGCCTTGGGTGAGGGGCCAGCCTGTGCCAGCTGTGCCGAGGACAACAGCACTCGCTGTGGGACCTGCAACCACGGCTATGTGCTGGCCCAGGGCTTCTGCCGACCTGAGGTGGCCGACTCACTGGAGCACTACTTGGGACTGGAGACAGACCTGCAGGACCTGGAGCTCAAGTACCTCCTGCAGAAGCGGGACAGCCGCATCGAGGTGCACTCCATCTTCATCAGCAACGACATGCGCCTGGGGAGCTGGTTTGACCCGTCCTGGAGGAAGCGCATGCTCCTCACTCTGAAAAGCAACAAGTACAAGCCAGGACTGGTTCATGTGATGCTGGCCCTTTCCTTGCAAATCTGCCTCACCAAGAACAGCACGCTGGAGCCTGTCATGGCCATCTATGTCAACCCCTTTGGGGGAAGCCACTCGGAGAGCTGGTTCATGCCTGTTAACGAGGGCAGCTTCCCCGACTGGGAAAGGACTAATGTGGATGCCTCTGCCCAGTGCCAAAACTGGACACTCACTTTGGGCAACAAGTGGAAGACCTTCTTTGAAACAGTCCATGTCTACTTACGGAGCCGCATCAAGTCTCTGGACGATAGCTCCAATGAGACCATCTACTACGAGCCCTTGGAGATGACAGATCCCTCCAAGAACCTGGGCTACATGAAGATCAACAGCCTGCAGGTCTTTGGCTACAGCCTGCCCTTTGAACCAGATGCCATTCGCGACCTGATTCTGCAGCTGGACTATCCCTACACACAAGGATCACAGGCTTCAGCCATGCTGCAGCTGGTGGAGATCCGGGACCGGGTGAACAGGCTGTCACCCCCTGGCAAAACCCGCCTCGACCTCTTCACCTGCCTGCTTCGCCACAGGCTCAAGCTGGCCAACAACGAGGTGGCCAGGATTCAGTCCTCCCTGCGGGCCTTCAACGCGCGGCTGCCCAATGCGGTAGAGCAGGAGATGGGCAAGCTGTGCAGCTAGCAGCTGGGCCACTTGCATCACAGAGTGAGAGGGCCTGGTGAAAAGACTCCCCTGGAAAGAAGAAAAAAAAAAAAGTTAAAAAGCACTCCAAAAAGAATGAAATCAAGGCCTTACCTTCACGCCAACTACGTGCTTCCACAGTACACCCAGCCACCGGCCATAAAGATGCAGGGCTCAAGCCAGGGGGAGTGAGCACAGGATGGCTCCATGCACGGGGACATTACCAGCACGGCCACCTCTTCTGTTTGGGGACATGTGCTGGTGGCCAGGGGCATGTGTTAGTGGCCCCACCGGAGCAAACAGCCCAATGCCACGAGGGCTCCCCGGTGCCTGCCATCGATTCCTCCAGCAGCACTCCAGTTTTTTAGTCTTTTTAAGATGAGTTTCTACAGATGCCTTTGCTTTCACGTTGCATTCTTCCCATGGCTGCATCCTCACAGGTAGCACTGGGGGAAAGCACATGATGGGCAGAGCTGAGTCATCACTCCCTTAAGTGTGGGCAGGGACCTGGATTCTGCCCCACAACGCTGCTGTTATGGACACTAGTGGAGACCTCTGGGCCTCTTCTCCTTACAGAGAAATGGAAACAAAAAGGAGGAAAGAAAAAGATGAAAAGAAAAATGTTTTATTTATGTATTTATTTATTCGGTTAGTTTGGGGGGGTTTTTTTTAAGCTTATCTATTTGAGGAGGATCGTTTCTTCTTGGTGGCTCCAGCTGAGAGACATCTTAGTAAAATGTATCTGTTTAATATATTTTTTAAAAAACGCCCTTTTTTTTTTTGAGCAAAAGAACAACCAAAAATAACTGAGGAAAAAAAAAAAAAATAAGAACAAAAATGATGTCATCTCTGGCCCTGGCTTTTCCATTGCTGTGCTGGGGGGTGGTGAGGAGGCTCCAGCACTGCGTGCTCTCTGTTTCCTGCTCTATCATGCAAAGCTGGCACTGAGCAAAGCCTCATGAGACAAGAGGTGTAGACAAGGAGCACACCCCATGCTAGCCAGCCATCTGCCCCCTGTCAGTGGCTTCATTAACACAGAAGGGTACTTAGGGTTCTTAAGTGGCCCATTAAGGCCATCTGTGACACAACACACCCACATGGGCATACCAGAAACGAGCATTAGGAGCTTTGCTTGGTGCCCTTCCACTGTAGTATGGGAAGGGATGGGAAGTCACTGAATCACCCTTTCAGTCATGTGGTTGACAGATATCTTTGATGTATCCATCCTTATTATTATTATTCCTTATTTGGAGGCTGCTCCAAACCTGTGGCATCCTTGTTGCTCTCCACATTCACCACTCCCTTAGAAAGCACATGAAGCAAAGTACAACCCACCCTGGGCAGTCCCAGAGCTGCTTCATCTCTCTATCAGCTAGACCCAATGCAGGCACCAAGGGCACCTTTGCATCTACTTCATGGGGCCTTCAAAAGACTACATCAGACCAACATCCCCAACAACCCTGCAGAGTGGAAAAGCACTGCCTCCCATAGCAGCCCCATTGCTCAGGGTGATCATCACATCTCTGCCACACTCTCCCCAGCTGCTAAAACTTTGCTGGAATGCCACAAGAACATAGCAACTTGAGCTCATCCATTCTGCTGCTGCTCCATCCTCAGGCTGGATAGATAAAGAGATAAGTGGGAGGAAAACAAAACCAGGGTAGATAGGGAGACAAGTGGGAGGAAAATAAAAGTGGGATAGATAAACAATGCTATTTATATTCTCTGTCTAATCTATCAATCTATCAGGCAGCCTACTGTGCTTGTAGCATCCCTCAATCTGTCACCTGGACTTCTGCTTTCCGCACAGCTGGCTTCCTTTGCCTGTGCCTCCCGGTCCTAAAAGGAAAAAAAAATGAGGCATTTAAATAACACAGGGGAAGTGAAAGCCATCCTCTCTGTGTCACAGCTCCCCATGCCTTGCTGGGGATGAGTGAGGAAGGTGGTGTGGGTGTCCTGCTAAGGGGCACCTGCAGTACTGGAGGGGTTTTGGTAACATGCCTCACCTCAAGGATTTGACAGTCTGTGACTTGGTCTCTGGTGCTCTCTGGGTAAACAGGCTGATACTCAGGTGCATCTCCCCATCATCAGTCACGATGAGTGTCAAGCTAATGATCCTCTGCTCCCATCCTTTGTGTTCTCTAGGCACTGCATCTCTTACCCTGTCACATATGCCCAAGTTGCTCAAACACAAACCCAAGAAGCAGCACACCAAGGCACCATTCTCCCTCCCCACCAGTCTCAAAGTGCCACCACTGCCCCACTATCACTGCAAGAACCCCTGGAGGCTGGGACCCCACATCCAGCTCTGGAAGTTTCATTTCAAACCCACCAGCTTCTTAAAATATTTAATGTTTGGGGCTCTCTCTACCTGTGCACCAGGTTGTGAGCCTCTGCATTTATACTCTTTGCAAAGCTACTCTTCACATCAGGAAATGCCAGAATCCCAAGCGTTGGCCTCAGGGTGTTACCACAAGGCTGTTTCCCTGCCCATACAAATGCTTAGCTCAAACAGCTCCAGCAGCATCCGCAGAGCCCAGAGGCGAGATCGAGCCTTGCAGCTCCTTTTTCAGTTCTGTCTGCTTTCCCCTCCCCCATCCCCCCATCTCCTGACAAGCTCAGAAGTGCAGTAGAGGTGGCAAATTAGCACCAGAGCCTCGTTAATTGGCAGGCAGGAGCCTTCCCCTGCTGTTTGGGCTGTCATCAGCTGCTCCAGCACATTTCCAGTTTCTCTCTTTAGGTCTATTTTCTCCCCTTTCCGATAGTTTTCCCCCTTGATCCATCTCACTGCCATCACTTTCAAAGCTCTCGAGGGCTCTCATCCACCCACACTGCACTCCCTGGGGTTCCCTCTCTGCAGAAGCCCCATGGGGCCGTGGCAAATGGCCACTTCTGACAGAATGAGGATTAGTGGCCCTTGAGATGATGATGTTGATGACCTCAGTGACTTCTTCCTCCCACTCCCACCACCTGTTGGGACCTCTTGAGAAGACAGTAGGGGAGGTGGTGGGCAGAAGGAGCCATGCTCCTTCACAAGGAACTGAAGATGTAGATCCAGCATGCAGGAACTTCTGTGTTTGTGTTCTGTCACTTTTGTGTTCTTTGTCCAGAGCTTTCTGTACTCTCCTAGAGTCCCATAGTCTCTCCTTCAATGAGCAGCTGTGGAGGATAAGGAGGGATGTGGCAGTGTCAGCCACCAGTCCTGCATGTGGTAGAGCATCCCCTGACCCACAGCCCATTGCAGAATTGCTTTTCCCTCCTCCAGTCTCAACTGCCATCATACCCTAAAATACATATGTAGGCTCTGAGCACCCACCCAATCAACAATGGGTAGATGGTTGGACCAGATGACCTTAGAGGCCTTTCTCAACCTTTAAGGTTCTATGACTCTAACCCTGCCACCTTCCAACAGCCATGGGCACATACACACTTGTAGGTGACTAACCTAGGTTACCCACCTCCATCCATCCAGGACATTTACACAAGGGGTGACAGCAACCCTTGCACAATCCCCACCTCAAGATGTGCTCAAGCACTGGGACGCTGCAGCTTTCCTTCAAATAACACCCCCAGGATCCTGAACCACACCAGCATCCCTACCTGTGCCATAAGAGCTGATGAGCAGCACGTCACAAGTGCCACCACAGCCAGCACCATCAGCACAGCTACATCTCAACTTACATCATTGGGCTGACTCTTGACTTTGCTCTCAGGGGACTTCCCACGAGTTCATGGCTCTGCTCCTGGACCAGAGGCTAAGACCACAAGTGATTTAGCAAAGAGCTTGCTGCAAGACAAAGGCATGCAGAAAAACACCCTGAGCTGTCTCTAATCTTGTCATTGCTGGAGCCAGTGAGGGACCTGAGGGGGATGATGGTGACACATCTCAGAGCACACTGCTGCCCAGGGATGCTGCATAGGCCAGGTTTGCTTTTAAAAGCGCTTTAACAGCCTGCAGGCAGGAAGGCATAAACCCTCTGAGCCAACTGCCCACCAAATCCACGGTGCTTACTGCATCCCCATGACAGGTTGCCACTACATCCCTGTGACAGGTTACAGCACCATCCAGCTGAGCAGACACACTGAGTTTTGACTCACTTCTACACCAAAATTCAGCTCAAAATGTAGTTTGGTGGTGTAGATGAGCTTCCCTCTTAGCCCTGCAGCTCCAGACAGGAACATGATAGAATGAGAAGGAACGGATTCAAACTGCACCAGGAAATGTTTAGATTGGATATTAGGAAACATTTCTCCTCCAAAAAGAGTGGTGAAGCACCAAGATGGGCTGCTCAGAGAGGTGGTGTGGTCACCGTGTGTGGAGCTGTTCAAGAACTATAGACATGTGGCACTGAGGGCTGTGGTCAGTGAGCATAATGAGATGGGTTGGGGCTGGACTTGGGATCTTAAGAGGTCTTCTACAACCTTAATGACTCTTATTCCTTGTCTAGGCTTTCCCAGTATTATGGGTCAGGAAAACAAGATGGGAGCTGATGAGCAAAGGTTCTTTCTCCCCCCCAACCTCATAGCCCAGTTTGTAGCTGGAGAGCAAAAGCAGAGAGCCCACACCACACAAGGTTTACATCCCTGGTTAGTAGCACACCAGGACATTGTTCTTCCAATCTAATTTCTAGAGTTGTTTCGCTGACATAACACTTCAAAAAAAAAAACAAAAAACACAACATATAATGCCTATACAATGCAATAAATCTGGGAGTAGAGATGCCTAGAGCCTGTCTGCTCCACTATGTCCTCCTCAGCCCCACAGAGCTCCAGCACAACCAGACTTCCCTTCCTGCCAGGAGTCAGCAGTGGCACTGGGAGCAACACTCTCAGGAAGGCTCCTGGGGGAACAGACACAGTGATTACCCAAATTGCTTCCTAATAGCTTTTATCTCCTAATTTCTACTTTGTCAAGTGTTAAAATCCATTAATAACCAAGAGACCATATGGAAAAACATTTAACATCCCAGCTGCCAAGAGCTCCCACCTCTGTCACGCTCCAGCAAGGTTGAGAGGAAAAAAATAATAATAAATGAATGATTATTTTTTTAATCCCAAACCCAGCTGGACCTGCACACATATTTACTGATTAGCAATGATTGGGAAAACCCATGCATGAAGCTGGGGACCCCACACTTCCCAGCCAGGCCATGTTGAAGTTCCTTGCAAACATTTCAAGTCAGAAGATGAAAATAGAATCCCTTATCCCAAGGAGAGTATGTTGCCTGGGAAACCAGGGATATAGGGGCACAGGTCAGGCTGGATGCTCAGGGCTTGCTTTAAGGCCAAGGGCATTGCTGGAAGAAGGCAGGCACTAGGAAAACATTGAAGTATAGCAGTTGGTGCCACAGACTACGTCCAGGCAACTGCAGGGGTCTTGCCCCCCTAAAAATGGTAATTGGTTACTGGGGTGGTAAGTAAGGTCACAAAGAGAAACACACCCAGACGTGTACAGTCCATAAAACTACAGTCTGTTTCCCCTCTAATTGGTAATAAATGTAAATGTTTAGTTATGCCTGGCTTGGGAGCTATGAAAAGCACATCTGGCTGGCTGGCTCTCCTGCCTGCCATCTGTGGAGCAAAGGGAAGGACAGCGCCTGCGCACCTGAGATCAGGAATGGCCCAGGAGCAGGAGGTGGACAAGAGAAGGATGAAGGGGAGATGGCTGGCATGTAGTCTGCACCCTACCCTCACCCAACCCACTGCAGTGCCACCAGCACTAGCTCTGCCAGACCCACACCGAGCACACCTTGAGATCCTGGAGAGTCAAAAGCTTTCCTCCTCTTCGCTCTTATTCTAAAAGCACTGCCTCTCACTTCCATGCAGGTTTTTCCTCAGAGCTGCATATCCTGGACTGTCCCTGAAGAGTTCAAGCCAGCCCCTCCCCTTGCCTTGATCAAGGCTGAAGCCTGAAATCCAAGAGCATTGATCAAAGCCATTTCTCTGGGTGAGATTTGCTGGCAAGGAACAGCATCTGCTGGCACCAAGCTGGTCTGGATGCTCATGGGAACACTGTAATGAATATTCACATGGAAAAAAAAGTGGCCATGCTGGTGTGAGGTACAGAGGACCTCATAGATCAGTGAGCTGAAAGGGTTTCCACTGATCCACAAAGGCATAACCTACCCCAGGTAGGAGGGATGCAACCTCTTCCCAAAATGCGTGGGATTGATGGGATATTCTGCTTTGGAGTGATTCTCTATCTACTGTGGAGCTGGTGCTGTTGCTAATGTTCCTTAAGAGCACCCAGAGCCTGGCCTGCTTCGTGTTTAAATGGTGGCCAGGCATCTACCTCGCACAGAAGGAAAAGAAGGATGGAGAAGGGGAGGGTGGGGTGAAGGTGCAGAGTGGTGTCTTGTTGGGACAGAGGCGACAAAACCACTCCTTCTCCATGCACCTAGATTCTAAAGCAGGGACCTTCACACCAAAGAAGCCCCACTGGGAGATTCATTCAACCTTTCAGACACAGAGCTCTCCAGAAGTCACATCAGCCCTCACACCACCTTCTTGTTCACCCCAGCCAGCAGAACCCAGCCCTGGGGGGGTTCCCACCAGCTCCATCTCTCAGAACTGCTGTGCCAAGGTTCCCAGGGTTGGGCCATTAGCTGAAGCAATGCCCAGCACATCCAAGACAGTCACACCAGCAGAAAGATGGCCAGAGCTTGGCCATCCCCCACTAAAGCCAGCAGTGACACGTGCGCAGTGCTCCTGGCAGCCTCTGAGCTGCTACAGCAGCTGGCTTTGAGCACTTTTCATCTAATTCAATGAAAATGAGCTGTTTGAGTGAATGAAGATAATTTAATAATGAATAGCTCCAACTTATCGGAGAAGCTCTCTCTGTTCCTGCCTGACAGTCGCTGCCTCTAAGTGCAATTTAATAAGGGAATCACCATCAGTCAGGCCTGTGGTTGGAAATCTGCACTCGGGGAAAAAGCTCTGCACTCCCTAAAAGCTGGGGATGCTTCTTGAAGAGCCTAAAATCCGTAATAAAAATAAAGAGAGCAAGAGGAGGGAAGAAAATCAGCACATCTTCAGAGACAAAATATAACGAAAAACAAGCTCCAGCTCGAGGGGTGCTCTAAGATATGACAGGCAGCAATGAAGGCTGTGAGGGGAGGGGATGCTGTGTGAGCTGCAGAAGAGTCTGCAGGCTGCGGAAAGCAGCAGGGCCACTGGGAGGGTTTCAAGGCATAAGGGTGCTGCACTGCTTTCTGCCACCCCACATGCCACTGCCCCCAGCTGGCATACCACATGCTGCTGCAGGAACAGGGACATGCCATCCAGCCAAGCTCAGACAGGACCTGCAGCACCAATGCTGAGGGCTCTGATGCTCCTCAGCACATGGAAATGCACACTGAGTCAGTCTGCTCCTGCAGAACACCCTTGCCGGGGGGACAGAAGGAATCTGCATTCCACTGAGCATCAACCCAGGCAGCAGGGGTCTCATTTTGCCTGCTACTGGGGCTGTCAGCACAGGGATGCTAGTCACAGGAATTCCTGCTGACACTTACCGGTGCTGGGTGCTTAATTATTAATTGCATTTCCAGTAGCAACTGTTGCTCACACTGATGGAGCTGGACAAAACATCACAAGCAATTAGCAACCCCTCCGCTCTGTTTTGCCAGTACCTTGCTTAACGTCCCACTCACATCCTCCTCTGATGGCTGCAGAGGGAGGAGGAACCCATTGGTATCCCCTCTGCTCTGGGCAGCCTGCACCCACCATGCCTGCCCCATGGCTTTGGATTCATTGCAAGTCCTCCCTTAGGGACAAAGTACCCCTTTAGTGATGATGGTCATCACCTGTAGCACAGAGCAGAGCCATTTTGGGGCCAAGCTTCAGCCACAGCTCAGGTGTTGGACCAAATTAATTTTTATCATAACCAAAGTGACTGGTCAGTAGTCTCCAACCAGGCTTTTCCTCGTTATGGAGACAGTTTCATAGCGAGAGCAATTTGGGGAGCTTATTTTCCACTTCATTGAGTGCCATGTTACTGCAAATGAATATATTCCTTGGTTGGTGTGATGGAAAATACAGCTGTAAACGCTTTCTGCTTCATTTGGATAAAGAGCTCTGGATAGGACTAAATATAAAGAGAATTTAAATGCTGTACTTCATTAAAAAAGTTGTTCCCCATTCTCTTTCTTCCTGAAAACACGGGGTTGGGAGCAGAGAGAGCAGCAGAAGGGTTTAAATTTACATCAGTGTAATGCTAACAGAACCAGTCACTGTATGCCCTGATTGAGGCTGGGGGATGAGGTGTAGGATGGGAGCCCACTGCCAGCCCCATCCCCACCTGGTGAGGTTGGAGTTCTGTGCCTGGATACTCTGCAGGGCTGGGCTCATAAAGGGGTTGCGCAGAGATATCCCAGTTTGTGGAAAAATCAGAGTTGATTCCTCCAGGAAAGGGCCACTACAATTCATAGAGATACTGTAGAGATCGATAAAATAGCCACCTCTTGCAATTGTGCTAAATTTAAAATTGCACCTTTCTCCCCTGAAGGATTTAAGTGGAATCAATAGGAGACAGCTTCATATAGCATAGAAGCTTCGTATAATTGACTGAAGTTAATTCAGTTTTATGCCTGAGCCAAGGAGCCAGGGGCAAAGTGACAACCATGACCCCGGCGCAAGGTTTGACCAACCAGCTGCAACTTCAGCCCAGAACCAGCAGTGCCATTAATAAGAGCGAGCCACACCAATCTCCTTCCCAGGGTTTCCTCTTCTCTCATCCTCTGACCACAACATTCACATCTGTAATATGCTGTAAGAGGATGGAAAACACAGCAATAATAGGAGAGTAGCAAGGTCCCAGGCTGCAGCAAGCAAGGATAAGCCCAAATGCAGCCATAAGCAAAGAAACAAAGAAAAGAAGTTACTTACCTTCAGAAAGACTTATGCAGACAGGGACCTCTGACAACCCTTATATGAGGTCTGGGAAGGGGTGGATCCTGGCTCCACACCTGGTCACTCAGCTGCATCACATTCACCTGAGCATCCCTGGGCTGGCCCTGCCTTCCTGCCAGGTGCTCCATCACTGCTTCAAGCCTTAGCATTTCCACTTTCTGCTACACCATTCCTTGGTGTGCTAGCAGAACCCAGGGTGTACTGTGTTGGGTGTCTCCAAGCTATGGCAACAGCCCAGATGTGCAAGGGACGTGGCTCCTATCACCCACTCCCATCACTGCACCTCCTGTTGATCAAACAGCTTGGAGCAAGCATGAACATTTACCACCCCAAATCTGGATCAAAGATGCCATAGTGCAATTATTACCTTCCCAGGGCTTGAAGACGATTGGCACTGGCTGGAAGTAGAACTGGTGTTGAACAAGTTTAATAAGCATATCATCTAATGCAATATTCGCACTGAGGGGCAGCGTGGCTTTAGGGAGGATTACAGCAGCTTTGCAGCTTTGCTTTGCTTTATGTGGGATATTTCCCATGCAACAGATAAAGCGGGATGAGCCAGCGATAGCCAAAAAGCCCGGTAGCAGCAGCCTGTAGAACTGCCTCCCATCTGTTAGGAAGTAGGAGATTACAGGCTCAGCTCACCTTGGGCTGCACTGTACTCATGTCCCATAGCCCCCTATAGGGACCCAGGACTGCATTAGGGCCTGGGGGAGCACATAGCCCCACTTAGCTGATGCTCTCCTATTTCCCTGGGGAAGAAATCACTGTCTCCACTCGGATCCCTGCTTACCCTGTGCAGAAGGTGTGGGTCAGCAATGATCAGGCTGCCCTATGCTCCTAGCCCTTAGGTAATATCCTATATAAAGCACTGTGGCCACACGCTGCCCCCGTGAGTGGCTCAGAAATATGGCTCCTGCCTAATATATGCGTTGGTTTTCACTCCGTTTTTGAACCAGCAGGTCGCTTGTTGTTAATTAATGCATCACTGAAATTATGTTTGGGGGCTACTAAGGTTTATTGGGTAGAAAATTATTTCAAACACAGAGAGCAGGCTGTAAAGATTGGAAATATGTTTCCAAGTATAAACCTAATTGCTACAGGGAATCCCTCTGGGATCCATTTGGAGCCCTCGCTATTTTATTTCCTCCCTCAGCTAATGGCACAGCCTGCTTTGTAGAGCAGCGGGCACACAGCCACAGTTGCAGCCACTCCAGGGAGACCACACATGCCGTGGGATGGTGGCCATGGGTTTGGGATCATGGAGATGGATGTGGAACCTCAGAGATGCATTTAGGATCCTGGAGATAGTGGGGATCTCAAAGATGTTTTTGGGATCCTGGAGATGGATGTGGGATGCTGGAGATGGATGTGGGATGCTGGAGATGGATGTGGGATGCTGGAGATGGATGTGGGATCCTGGAGATGGATGTGGGATCCTGGAGATGGATGTTACACCCCAGAGATTGATGTGGGATGCTGGAGATGGATTAGGGATCCTGGAAATGGATGTTGGACTCCAGAGATGGATGTGGGATCCCTGAGATGCATTTGGGATCCCAGAGATGGATGTGGGATGCTGGAGATGGATGAGGGATCCTGGAAATGGATGTGGGACCCCAGAGATGGATAAGGGATCCTGGAGATGCTCACACCCTGATGCAGGTGCCCAAACCCAGCCCATCTCTTTCTTCTCCAGCTCCAGATGCCAAGAGAATGCAGCTTGGCTGGCAAGAGCCCCATCCTTTTCAATTACCAATTCCCATCTCGAGGAGGTGAGCCAGGATGAAATGCCACCGGAGCCAGTGGAATTGCTCTGCTTTGTCTGCAGCAAGTGGAGACTCTGAGCTGCCCTCCACATCCTCTGGACTCCTCATGCCTGCCCCATGCTGGCCACCTCGGTATTTAAAACATCCATCACCAAGCTGGCAGGACACGCTTGCAATTAAGAAGGATGTGGAGAAACATGACTTTTTTTTCTTCTCATTAAAGGCAATTGTAAAGCACTGTACCAGCTGCTGCTGCCTGGGTGGAAAGCCTGCATGCACACCCAGCTTTGAGCCTCTCCAAGGAGGATATCACCTGACCCCACCCCCAAATGAAGAGTCAGAAGCCCAGATCCTCCCCAGCTTTCTGTGGCACACAATAAGCATCCCATAATACAATAACAATTGAAATAAAATAAGGTTGATGTAAAGGCAGCACAAAGATCAGCCTGGTCCCACTTCAACACACCAGATATCCAAGGACTCTCCCTTCTGGAAAGCTTCTGAATAATCCTTCCTATGAATATTGAGAACTATCTTGAAGCAGCGGATGTCCCCTCCCACCCACGATCTCTTTTGAAGGCCACTCCAGCACCATCTCTTTCAAGCCTCAGAAATTGCATCTCAAATCCTGACTGCATTTATTTATGACTGGCTGACTTCATGGGGATGCATCTCACTCTGCCACAGCCCTAACAACGGGATGCTCTGTAAGCTCTACCAGGGGTTGATGCTGATCCCTGTTAGCACAGCAAGCCTGGGATGCAGCCGAGGGCCCCTTAGCAGCGAGATCCCAGCCCTTGCCTTCCTCCATCCCCTGGGAGGAGCAGGGAGGAAGAGCAATGAGCCCCTTAAAGCCTGATGCTATGCCCTAAAAAGATGCATTTCCATCACCAGAACACCATCACATTTTATTTCACCCCTGCTATGGCTACGCTGGGCTGCTCTTCACCTCTTTTGCTGGCTTGCACATGGTGCCAGGTTCCCAAGGAGCCCATGGGGATGCTTTCAGGGCTGTCCTCAGTGTTCATGCAGGAGGAAAGCAGCACTCCCCAGCTAGTTTTATAGGGCTGGGGGAACTCAGGGGGTCCTTGCACCCCAGTAAAACTCCAGGATTTAAGATGCTGAGCGATACGGTTGGAACAATTTCCTTGATCTTTTATTACCTCGGTAAATAATTTATTGGGACAGCCATTTTAAAAAATCCCATAAAAGACCCATAAAACATATTTATCACACACACAGAAAAAAAAAGCTCCTTGGCTCCAACCAACAAGCTGAAAACTTGTTTGTATACTTCACTGCACATAAACTAACCAATGCCTTGTGACAGCTTTAAGCTTTTTAACAGCTCTCTCCCTGCTGCTCTTTATTTCCATTTTTCTCCATGTGACTTCAGAAGAGAAAAAATAAAAGAAGAGCCACCTACAGAGGATGATATCTCTGCTTTTGGGCAGCTACTGACAGGTGGGAATGACCCTTCTCATTTCCTGGTGCCCTGCATGCAAAGGGAGGGATGCACACATGCCCTGCATGGGCATCACAGCACTTCTTTGTGCCTCAGTTTCCCCCTGTGGGTGACCACCCTATTTCTGCCTTTTCTGCTGCTATCTCCAGGACAGGGAGTCACTGATGACTCCCTGTGAAGCAGCCTGCAAGCCCCAAAGCAGCCATCACAAGAGAGCAGCCAGGGTTCTGTGGTGCAATGGGAGTTGTGGTAGGACACCCTGAAACCTTCTTTCTTCTCCTGGCAGAGTGCAGGGTAAGTTGCTGTATAAAGGTTTGAATAAATAAAGAATCCAAAGAGAGGGATGAGGAATTCATTTTCTCACCTAAACGATGCCCAGGCCATGTGTACCAAAGCTTTTCATGTTCCCTTGGCTGCCAGAGCACCCAGTCGGATGGAACCTGGCCAGAAGGACAAGATCTTAGTTTGCTGCCAAAGCACTAAGCCAGGACATGAACTGTAATTGATGCTAGGAGCGATGCCTGGTGCCAGGCAGGTGTTCTGCCTGTAGCATCAGTCCTATCCCCATACTGCAGAGCCTGCAAACCCAGCCTTGGGGACAGCTCTGCCCAGCAGCACACAGCTTGGCATGGGGCAGCTGGGCTTCATACAGGGATAGACTGAGGCTCGAAGGTTGGATACTAGGAACAATTTATTCTCAGAAAGAGCAGTGAGGCATTGGAATGGGCTGCCCAGGAAGGTGGTGGGGTTACCACCCCTGGGGGACGTTCAGAACCATGAACCGTGGTTATGTGGCACTGACAGATGTGGGCAGTGGGCATGCTGGGCTGGGGTTCAGCTTGCAGATCTTAGAGGTCTCTTCCATCCTTAATGATTCTATGAAGGTCAGGCTGGATGGGGCTCTGAGCATCTGATCGAGCTGTAGGTGTCCCTACTCACTGCAAGAGAAATGGATCAGCTGACCTTTAAATGCCTCTTCCACCTCAAAGGATTATATGGAGACAAGCAAGGATTCATAACCCATGGCAGCAGAGGAGGACACTGGGTTTCTTCCTTCTCCTGCCTAAGAGTATATTCAACTTTGATGCCAATTCAAAACAGAGCTAACGAGCTGCGGGATGGGTTAGATCTGCACCTTCCTGGCAGAGATCTGTTGCCCAGTGCTGCTAATCTTGGCCAGTCTTTATAGCCATGGGCAGATGTGGCCATGGCCAACTTAGGAGAGGCTGAACCTCCAGGTTTGGGCTTTGGGATCCCTCCCAGATTCCCCAGCTGCACAGTTCTTTGGCTGCTGCTCTCAAAGCAATGAGCACACGAGTGGTTAACTCTGTCTGCAGATTTAAAAGTCAAACCCTGACACAGGAAATTAAAAGATAATGCAAGGAATTATTTAAAAAATTAATCTTTATTACTCTCCACTCCCAGGCTGCTAATAAAAAAGTGTGTTCCTCGTGCAGTCTCTATAAAAACAGGTTATAAAGCAGGGGAAGAGAGGAAAGCAGGTTTAAAAAAAGAATCTATCTTTCATCCCTCCACCCTGTCTGCATGTCACTGCCTTCCATCTGCACCTGCATGCTGCCTCCCAGACAGCACCTTCACCCTGGGGGGGGGCATGAAATATTCCCCTTTTCCACCTCCCCCCACTGCCTCTTCATTGTACAGCTCTGGGATATCAGCAACCTCTGCTCTGGAGAGGGTGTTTGTAACAGCACACCTTTCTTGCTCCAGGTACCTCTGAGCACTGTGTAAAGCAGGATGAATTATAGCTCATTACCAAAAGGGCAGGCACTGTGGAAGTAAACAAAGCAGCTACTACAGAAGCAAGCAAGAGCTGCACAGCACTGGAACAGGGTTGGTACAAGCAGGAGACCTTGCCTGGAAGAGGCTGTGGTTGGGGTAGATGATCTCCATGGTCTTTTCCAACCTAAGTGATTATCTGACCCTTGGCTGCTCTGAGAAGCCATACCTGCAACACCATGTGTTGTACCACCTGTGGCCTTCATGCAGGACACAGAGGTGCAGCATCCCTCGATGGAGAGGCAGGAGGTGGCTTCTGGAGATGACTTTGATGATGATGGATGGTGCTGCTCTGTGTTCTCACTGATGTAGAAAATTAGAGAGAAAATGCACTCCAGCGATTGGCCCATCCAAGATGCGTGTTGTGTCCATCTCCTGCACACAGGTGTCCCTTGAGAGCTCCCCAGCCAGCTTGTAGGCTCATTATTCAGAGTGATGAACTGGGAAAAGCAACACCACTGATTTCATTTTTCTCCCCCAAATCTGCTTGATTATATTATTCCTGGACACACATAAGTCCTTGATTTCCTCGCTTAGCCACTTGTTTGCTCCTCCTCAGCTAGGATAAAACAGCCCTTTGCTTTTGCTCATCTCTGTGCCCAAGGCAGGGAGAAACTCTAGACAAGACAGGAGCCATTCTTCGGTTGCAAATTGCTCCCTAAAAACAGTGAGTCATGCTCTCCCTTGGGGCAGATCTGATAGTTGGGAATCCACAGAGCAGTGCTGCTGCGCTAAAGCAACTTGTGCTGATGTCCTCCTGGCAGGATGCTCTCCTCTTGGCTTCCTCTCTCTTAACCAGTTGCTGGTTTTCTTCCCTTTTATTATCATGGCTGGTTTTGTTCCTCCATTGTTTCCCTGCCAGCTGCCAGAATGGTTTTTAAACGGCCTTTAAAACTCACATGTGTTTGAAATGATAAATCTAAATCAGCACAGGCTGGTGAGTCTTCAGGAGATCTGCCATGCTGAGGACAAGGAGACCACTATGTCCCTGCCTTAATACAATGCCAGCCCTCATCAGGAGGCACACAGCTCCCTCCCAGCCAGGCACAGCCTCTGAGCTTGTTTCCCTTTAGTCCCAAGATGAACCATCCCTGAAGACATTCAAGGTCAGGCTGGACCAAATTCTGACCGATGTGATCTAGCTGGAGATATTCCAAGCAGACCTAGAAATGACAGAGGAATCCCTGACCACTGCCAACACAGTCTCAAGAAGGCCCTACAGCCCCACCACAACCATAGACCTCCCTTCAAACTTCACACGAGCTCCCAGGCACCAACACTAGGCTGGGAAGCAGCAAAGCAGCTTTTCCATTTGGTAAACAGCTCAAGGAGATGGACCAAGAGGTTGGATGAGTGAACCCACCCCCACCATGCCCACTGACCACATCCCTCAGTTCCATACCTCCACAGCCCTTGAACACCTCCAAGACAGTGATACCATCACTTCCCTGGGCAGCCTATGGCAGTGCCTCAACAAATCCTTCCCACTCAATATTCCAGCACAAGACAAAGGAGTGGGATCCCTCCTCCAGCTGTGCTCAGGCAGAACCAGGCTCCCTTACCCAGACTAAATCATCAAGAGACCAAGAGGGAAATTCCACCCACAACTTACATGTGCATGAAGTAAACGTCCTCAAATTGGTGCTGAGTCATTGGGTAACCACTGAGAATGGGTTATAGGCTTAACATGCTTCCAAGTGGAGATAAGAAGAGATAGGATGAGGAGCCCACAAGCCCTGGGCAATGTTTGTACCCCTCCTGGGCACAAGGCATTGGTGACACGAGAGAGCAGCAGCCAACCCAGCAGGATCGCAACTAAACCTTTAAAATCAACCAACATTGCCCAGAGAGGTGGTGGAAGCCCTGTAATTGCAGACATCCAAGATCAGCCTGGACTGAGCACCTGATCAAGCAGTATGTGTCCTTGTTCCATGCTGAGAAGTTGGACCAGGTGACCTTTAAAGGTCCCTTCCAACTCAAATGATTCTATGAACGTGGATATCCAGGCTCCTCCTTCGGGAACTGTCATAAAAAGAAAAGCTAAACCCAATCCTGACAAGAGTTGGCTCCTTCATTAAAAGACAGCTATGCCACCAGGACAGTCCTGTCACTGCTCTGAGCACCCCACAGCCACCAGGCACCAAGGGCTAATTGCAGACACCAAATCTGGCCCAAAGCTCATTGCACTATAGAACTCCATGCAGCAAGGAGCCTTGGAAGAAAATGTCCCTCCCACAACCACCAGGGAGTGACCCAGCATCTGCTCCTCATCTTCCCAGTGGTGGTTAATCACCCGCCTCCTGGAAGTCCATTCTTGGGTGCAGAACAACCCTCACACATCCCCCCCCTCTCCATCTGCTAAAGACTTCCCTCCTCGAAGGCTGTGCCACCCCCGTCCTGATCTAATGCTGGGAAATTAGCATTAAAATGATAGCTTGCCATTAGCAATGCCTCAGCTCCCCATCACACTCCAAGAACAGCAAATGACAGGCTGTGACTTCCCCACCGCGAAGGCTTCAAGAAGTGCTGAAGTTACCCAGGGAAGGCTGAGGCTCTTTCTCTACCAGCCTCCCTTTGCCATCCCCATCACGCTCATCCTCACACAGGCAATCCTACAGCAGATGGCACCTGAGCAGGAATGCAGACAAATTGGCTCCCACCTGCAGGAGCACTCAGAGCCTGCAGAGCAGACTGCACTAGCTCGCCAAGAGCCCCACGGCATAGAGATGTGGGAAGAGACTGCCATCGTTGCCTTCCTCCCTTATTACACGGCCTTGCCCAGCCAGATGCAGAGCATAGGCACAAGGGATGGGCACTGCCCCCCAGAGAGGTAATTCAGACAGAGCAGCAGTGAAGCAATGCTTTCTTCACATCAGCACAATGCTATGGTTTGCAGGGCTCGCAGCTAGCCTAAAGCTAGAAGGTTTTCATGGGCCCCTGCTGAACATCCATCTGCTTGTCAGAAAACCAGCTCAGCTCAAGCTGCTGGCTCTCTCCTCCTGCCAAAGTGGGGGGCCACCCTCCTTGAAGCTTCTCCTCCTTGACCAGAGAGCTGTGGCAAGAGCATGGAGAGATTCCTTTCATCTTTTGCCCACTTCTCTGAGCCCACCTGGCTCTATACATGTCAGCACAGCAAGGTTGGGAAGTGGCTCATGTAGCAGACTGCAGGAAACCCAGCAGGCAGAGAGGAGGTTGGCAAACCTCCTGTGGGCAGCTGTGTGACCCCACAGAGTCACAGTGAGGCTAAGGTGTGCAAGAGCACTTGGGTGCTGTCACATCTTACCTGGTCTCTCACTCAACTCAGCTGAAACCTTCCATTCAAAATCACATTTTGAAGCAGAAATGTATGGTTGGACAAGATACCTTCCTCTACTTCAACCTCTACTCTCTCCAAAATCTCTTGGTACCAGCAAGCAAAAGAAACATCAGGTTCAGGTTGGGTAACAAGAATAAGTTCTGCACCAGAGGGCAATGGAGCATGGAACAGGCTGCCCAGAGCAGTGGGCACAGCACCGAGCTGCTGGAGTTCATGAAGCATCTTGATAACAGGGTCTGAGTTTTGGGTGGTCCTGTGTGGAGCCAGGAGCTGGTCTTGATGATCCCTTCTTACTTGGGATATTTCATGGCTCTGTGATTCTAAGTGTCCTTGGGCCTTGCACTGCCTTGCACTGCACCTGGGGGTGAGATGCACAAAGAGAAGGGAAGGGTTGGTGGGGAAGGCAGAGTGGAGCATTTCCCCAGCACTCCCATCCGCAGCTGATACACAGGAGTGAGGCAAGGCCTCATCTGATGATGGATGGCAGAGAACCCAACCTTGGCAAGGCAGAACAGGAGCAGAAGGAAGCAATGCTCCCAGAGGCGATTCTCACACCTCCGTTGGATAGGAAAAAAAACCAACAACCAGCAGAGGTACCAGCAGCAGAGAAGGGAGTGTGCTCATCCTCCTGCACATTGGTATTCGGCTCCAGCCTGTCAGTGGGGCTCACAATCCAACCACACGTTTGTAGACTCACTGAGCCGTGGGCCCGACTCCACAGACTTCTGACAGATGCAGATGGCAAAGCCATTTTTCATAAGGTGAGGGAGAAATAGAAACAAAACAAAAACGGGCTCAGGCATCAGCTGGAAAAGATGCAAGAGGGGATTGGGGCTAATAGAGAACAAATACTAGATGAAGTTCTTGGATCCTGAAGCACACACATAGGCATCCTCTGCCTGCATTTTCCAGCACAACCTGGCAGCAGCAGCTACACTCATGCCTTCCTCCATACCCAGCTGTAAGATGAAAGCTGGATGCAGAGCAGCACAGGGGCTTTGCTGAAGTTTCCCCTGAGGACAGTAGGTTGGCTGTGGGGCTGCTGAGCATACCAGACGCTCCCTTCCTGATAGCTTCTACTTAGAGGTGGCAAGACAGCCCATGGAGAGCTTTAACTATCGTCACACATCTGTCCATCTCTCAGACCCACATTTAGCTCAGGTCGGGGTCTGATGGCCCACAGGGCTAGCAGGATGCTGCTGTAGGAGGGTGCCCTTGCTTGCAAACATGGCAGCTCTTGACTGCCCTGATTTGTCTCAGTGACACATCACCCTCTGGTCACCCACTCAACCCTTAGTGTTGGGGAGTCATCGGTGACACAGATCTGCTCACTGACACAGCATAAAGCAATGCCCAGTGCTGCATGTATTGGCCCTTGGGCTACACAGATGCTGGCACTGGGAGTCTGAAGTTTATTACGTAAGCCAGAGGGAAGGGAAAGGAAGAAGTACCCCTATAGAGGGAATAACATCACCTCTCCCAGTGACATTCTGTTACAGTCACGCCAGCCTCAGCATCACCACCACCAGGTGAAATCCAAGTTGACAGTAATGTTGGAAAGGAGCTGGGAGTTCAGTATAACCTGAAATCTCCTCTGGCTCCCTCCCTTGCACAGAGCATGGCCATCAGCTCCTCACCATGCTACTAAGCATGCAGAACCGCCTTCCTGGAGCTGGGGGATACCTTTCCTTGAGGCCATCTACATTCCTGGGCAACTTCAAGAAGGATTTCACTGTGATCTCCATTGTGCCCTCTGCATTTCCAAAACAAGAAACATGCCCACGCCAACAGCTCCATTGTGTCCAAAACAATGCCTGTGTGGCTGAAGTAATCAAAAGGCTTCTTCTGATGGACAAATGAGGCCCATCTGTGACATCCCAACACTTTTGCCTTCACTCAGAGCACTGATAGCCTGAAATAACCAGAAAGGGAATGATGGCCAAAGCCAAGGACCCACCCAGCAGCCCTGCAGCCCAGGGCATTCCCAGCCCCAGGAGAAGAGCATAGGGCTGGGCAGCAAGGCTTGGGGAAGGCTACTGCCATCCCTGGAAGCAACATCATCCCACAGCATATGCTGCAAGGAAGATTCACTCCCAAGCAGCCTCGCTCCACAATAAAAGTGTCAGAGCAGATGACTTGCCTCCCTCTAACCTCATTGCCTCCAGATTTATCCTCTCTCATGTCTCCTTCCCTCCATAAGCAATCGGCTGGCAATGACACTAAGCCAACCAAAATGGTCAGAGAAAAAAAAGGGGAAAACAAGCCAGGTGAAGGGTTCAGGCTCAGGAGCTGAGTTTTACTTTAATTTTGCTGCTCTCAGCTCAGAAAGGGAAGGGGGGGAGGATGCCTCAATGTGGGAACTCAATGTCTGAGCTTCTCATCCCTTCTCTGAGGACTGTGCCTGGTGGGCATTCTGAGAGCAAGGATGGGGCAACAAGGCTCTCCAGAACCACAGCCCTGGGGGCTGCCTTACCTTCATGCAGGGTGTGCTGGCATCAGCACAGCACCGCAGGCGACTGCAGAGCCAGAGCAGTCTTCAGGGAGCTGAGAGAGATGTTAGCAGTTCTTCACAAAGAACTAAAAATACCCCGAATGGCCGGAGTTTCTATTGGCTTTCCTTCTTTTCTTTCTTTTTGCCCACAAAGGGATGTGTCAAGCTAATTAAAATGATTTCCTTACAACCTGCGAGAGACAGGATCAGGCGAGGCATCCTTCAAACCTGCACCACCCTGAAGGCAGCCCCGTTAACATTGGTAAAACTCAATGCAAGAGGCAGAACTATAGTGTCTCCTGCATCCTGGGACCCTCGTGACCAGGGACATCACAGACCCACAGAATACAACTGGGGTTGGAAGGGAGCTCACCCCAGCCCCCTGTGATGGGAGGCCAATCTCTGCTACTCTTGGCAGAGTCACAGCCCATGAGGAGGGTGATGCATTGCATTTCCCTTCAATTCAACATTTAACGGTGCTGGCCAAAGGAGGATAAGTGCCAGATGTTTTCAGGCTGTAAATGAAGCCTCCCACGAGGAAACTGAGGCATGAAACACAACCCTGCCCCGTGACCTCAGTCAAAGCTGATACTGAGTATCAGAGCTCCTCAGACTCAGCTGGCTGCTCTCTGCTGCTTCTGTCCTTCCTGTAACAACCTAATTGCCCATCAGTGTGTTGTCCACATCTTCCTGAATAGCTTTGCAGCTTTTCTCCTGCTTTTTGCCCCTTAGTTCCTCCCCCCAGCCACCTACATTGCTGAGGACACCCAACACTGTTTGCTTTCCCTTCTCCTCCTCCAGCTGCAGCGATGGATGTGAAGTTCTTGCAGGGCCCATGCCAAATGCATCTTCCTACAGATAAACCTAGAGAAGACCAAAAAAAAAAAATATGTAGGAAAGAAGAGACAAAAGAAGCCTTCCAATTACTGGCAATTAGCTCTGCTGAGTGCCTACACGCTACATGCTGTGCCCCAGACACACTCAGGAAGGTGGGCACACCACATACCGGCACGCTCGGGATGCTGACGTACATGTAAGCTTCTCAGTGGAGGCATTCAGCACTGGGGCTTTTTGGAGACCAGTCAGGCCATGAGCGTGCTTCTCCCACCCCAAAGCCCTGAGCACAGGCAGAAGAACTTGCTCAGAAATGGGAATTTCATGTCACATGCACCCACTTGCCTCCCATTCCCAGCTATGTGCCTGCTTTGCCATTCCAGGAAGGATGCCTGAACTCTTGCTGAGATGCCTTTCCCTCTGCAGGAGGACAAGCACCCAGCACGCTGCACAGCGTGGGAGGCATTCAGCCAACCACTAATGCTTCCCACTGGCTCGGAGCTATGGGAGGAATCAGCTTTTATTAGCTCTTAGGAAGAGCACATCGCTCCTGCCCTCTCTGCCCTGCATTGGGCTTGTGCACAGACTCAGCTGTGCTGCAAGTGAAGCAGAACCAACTCACCTCCTGGCCAGCAGCACTAAACTCCTCCTGAGCCTTGTACAGATCTTAGAAATCTTCACCAAGCTGGGAGCTGTGTAGAGCAATGCTGCAAAGGGTGCTGCAGGGCCCAAAACTGCCTTGAGAAAAAAGGATGCCTGGCTTTTCTGCCCCTCCTTGGCACTACATGGACACCTGGAGGGCACTGGCATTTGCTCTATGGGATGGGACTGTGGTTTCCCACAGAGCCCCCAGCACCCAGCCACCAGCACGGTGAGGGATTGAGCTGCTCTGCAGAAGCCTCTCTGAAGTCGCTCAGGGGCTTGTTAGTGGGGTGATAAAGGGGATGGATGGCCTCGGAGAAACGCTCCGTCTCCTGCTGCGGTATTCATTATCCTTTAGCCAGGCAATTCTTCACAGCAGCCAGAAGCTCGAGGCTGGCTCATTTATTGTCCTCCGGGGCTGTTCCCACAGGGGATGTGCCGCTTGTGATGGTCACCGCAGGCAATGGGAACATGAAGTGCAGCCTGTGAGCATCCCACAGCACGGCATCTTGTGCAGGGCACGACACTTCTCCTGGATGCTCACCTTCCTGAACCCACAAGTTGGAAATCAGAGCTCCCATTGTCTGTGCTTGAGTTCTTATGGGATGCAAAACACATGCATCAGTCCATCCCCTGCCTGCTTGGCAGCAGCTTCTGACACTGAGAACAGATTTCAGACTGATCTGACAGAGAGGCAGAGGTCTCAGGGACAGTCAGAGTCTATAAATCTCATGGGAACAGACTGTCAAACAGAGGAGAGAGATTATTAGCACCTTGCAAACTGTAGTGCATCATCCACTATTAGACACCAGACAATCTGCGTGGGAGAGCAGGATGTTATAAATATCCCATGAGAGGAGGTGTTCCATTCAGCACAAGCAGCTTACCAGGCACCAGAGAACCCTGACCCAAGATACGTTTAAGAGGTAAGATGCACGGATCCCACTGCACTCGTTACAAATGGGAGGCATGGTTGGCTGAAGTCAGAGACCCTAATTAAGTTGTTCCAGGGTGGAAGCTGGAGTTGTTTTTGACACTGGTAAGGCTAAATGCAAGGTGCTGCACTTGGTTCATGGCAATCCCAGATGTGTGTCCCCAACCATGGAGGTGCTCAAGAGAGGCTGGATGGGGCCCTGGGCAGCCTGAGCTGGTGGGGGGGGGGGCAGCCAGCCCACTATAGGGTTGGGACTGGGTAGGCTTTAAGGTTCTTTCTAACCCAGGTATTCTATGATTCTTTGATATTAACTCCCAACATTGACACTGATCTCCAGTACAGGAAAAAATGTTGGAAAGCACACTATGGGGGGCAAGGCAGCAAAGATCATTGGAGCCCATGGGCTGTTTGGAGACAGGGAGTGCAATCCACATGCTTATATAGGGTTTGCTCGGACCTGGGCATTACGACAGTGTCACCTTCAGCCTGAGGCATCCAAGAGCAATCACAGAGTGGGAAACAGCCTTTCAGAGTGCAACTACAGCTTAGGTCCCCAGAAGCATTTAGGGGAATTCTCTTATTTACCTGGTAAAGGTCAAGTCCCAGGAGGTGCTTCCAGCCCCGTGAATCACATACTGCATGTACCTGCAGGGCTTCATCTCTGCTAAGAGAGGAGGTGAGCATGTGCTACAGTACATCCTTTATTCCAGAAAAGCATTTACTTCAGGGGCACTGGAATCCCTGTTCTGCCAAACAAAAAGAGTGATGGGGATTGAATCTAAGCTTGTGTTCCTTAAAAAAATAATAATAATCCAGAAATCCAGTCACTGTATCCTAAATGTTCTGATCCAACCTTTCGCAGCACTGCAATGAGCTAAAGGGCCGTACCTGAAAATATGCCAAGAGCGGCATGAAATGTTAATGTTGCAATTTAAACAATATGAATATTGCAGCACCGCTCTGCTGCTCCCCATCCGCTGAACAATTCTCATTCAATGGAAGTCAAGTTACATTTCAGGAAATAATGAGGTCTGCTAATTAAGTCTGGCCTAGGAAGACAGCAGTCTTAAAAGGGAAATATATATATATATATATATA
The DNA here is from genome assembly GCF_054131305.1 of Coturnix japonica. NCBI lineage: Eukaryota > Metazoa > Chordata > Aves > Galliformes > Phasianidae > Coturnix > Coturnix japonica. Next base: position 6,054,859 of record NC_140673.1, on the reverse strand, counting down.
TATATATATATATATATATAAAATTCAGATCTCCCCAAAACGTGTACATTTGCTGCTTATTACCTGCAAAGGGAAATCATTAATGCTGCGCAATGCCAGGATCACAGGTCAGCACCATTGTCTTATTGCACACATCTAGAGGAAATTATCTTTTTAATGATACTACACCTAAGTCGTGACCTGCTTTGTCCCTAGGAGGCAAGCGGGAAATGCCAGGCTGATGCTTTCCATATTCTGCAGGCAGAAATCAACCACCTGACAGCGAATGCCAAATTCAGGCTGGGCTACAGTGAGGCAGCACGGGCTCGGAGGTGCTGAAGGAAGCTGACACAAGATGGATCCCAGCTCACACATGGGGAGGGCATTCAGTGCCTTGTGCAGCTCCCCGGCCACCGGTGACAGTGACAGCAGATTGAGCTGGTGGGAGTCACACTGAGACAGTCTGTCCTTGAGAAAGGCAGACTGCACAGGGTCTTCACATTTAAAGTCTGATGGGAAGACCCTCTTCCACTCCCTTGGCTGCCAACCCAAGACACAAGAGTGTGTTGCAAAGTGAGGGCACAGCCATAGCCTGGAAAGCAGACATGTCAGCTCTAGGGCCCCCCAAGTAAACACAGCATCATTTTGAGCTGGAAGGGACCCCTTCAAGGCCATCTGGTGCAACTGCCCTGCACTGAGCAAGGACACCCACAGCTCCATCAGTGCTCACAGACCTTAGCTGTTTGCAGGAATGGGGCCATCCAATATAAAACCAACAGCAAACATACAAGACTCACAGCTTTCTCACCTTCTTGTCTTAGACCATTTTCCCAGTTTTATTCTCCATGCCAGTGGCTGGGTTGCTACCCCATTTCCCCCCCATCTCCCCTGTATTGTCCCCAACCCAAAGAACTGGACAGCAAGGCTCTGGCACTATACAACTCATGGGAAAAGCAGAAGGCTGGGACAGGCCCAGCACACCCTCCTGCTGTCTTTTTTGTCTGTCACAGCAGCACACGGACCCATCCATCCTCCTGCTCTGAACTCTGCCTTCAGCCCCCATCTGATCAGTACAGCACTGACAGGTCGCTGAGCAGCTTGCTGTGTGAAGAGCAGGCTGCAGAGGGCTGATCCGCTCCTGCTGCCACAGCAACAGCCTTCCCTAACCCACCTCCCAGCTCTCCAGAAGAAAATTCATCTGATCAAGAGCTGAACGAGGCCACTGGGGTCCTGGTTCATTCCTTGACCACTGCTGACATGCTGAACTTCAGCTTGTCTTTAACAGACAGCCATCCTCCTCAGATCCAGGCAGAATGAGACACGCTGACTTGGATTTGCAAAAACAAAGATCCAAATGAGGGCAGGCTCAAACCATCCAAGAGGAAACACTTTGTTTGAAAGAAGAGAGAAATCCAGATGAAAACATCCATTAAAATAAACCTTCCAGCTCCAAAACTGTCCCAAGATGAGGGAGAATGTGGCACTGAGGGACGTGGTTTAGTGGGCATGGTGGGGTTGGGTAGATGATATCAGCATTTCATTTCAACCCTCATAATCCTATGGCTCTCAGAGACTCAGACACCACTTCCATTCCAAGGTGGCCTGCTGGAGGTTCAGGAGTTGTTTCTGGTCCCCTAGATCCATTCCCAATCAGAAGCTCATTGCCTATGGGGAGCAGAGGTCTCCTCTGGCCAGCCCACCTCACACTGCACCGCCAGGCACACCAGCAACTCTTCCACCAAGTGTCAGTTCAGCAATAAAGAGCAATAAACATGCCAGAGTAATTAATGTCTTAACAACTTATTACAATCCTCAGATAATTAATCACAAAAGCTAAACATGCTGTCTCACCCTCCTAATGTGTTAATGCTCTAATTATTATGCCTCAATTAAGGGGAAGTCAGCGCTCCTTGCTTAGAAGTGCACGTTTAATAAGGGTGCTCAAACGGAGGCACGTTGAAGTGTGGGGGGGAGGGGGCGATGGGAGTTAAAGAAGACGACACCATTCTTAATGAGGTTGCATGGGTGGCTGTAGGCAAGGAATTGACAGCCCCTCTCTGGGATCTCACACATGAGTGCGTGCGGAACTGGGGGCCATCTGCGGCGGCTCTGCGCTCCGCTTCCAATCCGGCTATTTATAGGAGAGGCAGCATGTGGGGCACAGGGACGGCAGGGCTGGGGATGAGCAGCTCTACTGCAGATCTAGGCAGAGCTACAAGGCAGAGCTGGCAGCTTGTGGAGATGGCAGCAACAGGCAGAGGTGGTCTCGTCCACCCCCAGCCCACTACTTGCCCTGCTTCCAGGCATGTAGGCAGTTGCCACCACTCCTGTCCCATGTGAACCCCCATGCATCTCCAGTGCAGTCACCCTTCTGCGGTTCAGCTCTGACAAGCCACCTCTGGGATATCCTATGGAGATGCCCTCAAAAGCCAAGATAGCCCTTCACTCTTCCAATTTCAATCGTTGTCTGGTTGTTTTTCACAACTCCAGAAAGCTGAGAGTCATACTTTAATGGTAGCAGGTCCCACCTGCAACCAAGACACAGCTCTGAACCTTTATGCCCCTCATCCTTGGAGAAGGCATTGGGCACAAAGTATGGCCCATCATCTCGTCCCCAGCCTGCACAGCAAAGAGCTCCTGCAGCTACCCCCCACCCAAGTGGGCCTCCAAAACCAAGAAGGTTCCCTCCGAACCAGTCAGGTTCCTGTTCCATCCAACCTTTTTGTCACATTTCTCAAGCAAATGAAAGACCAGAAGATTTTTCAGCCTAGGTTAAGCTGGAAAAAGAACACACTGCATTCCCTCAAGAAGTAACACACCGTGTAGGTTTGGATGGCTCCCTCTGAGGAATAAGGCAGAAGGAATAAGAAACAAAACAAAGCAACCCGGAGGGGACATGAATTTTAAAACCCATGAACAGTTTTTGTTTTTCAAGTAATTGAAATGAAAAGATATTTCACATAGTCACTTCCATCAGAATGTTTTTGTCACCCTGATTCTTCGATGATTCTCATGCAAAAAACAAACAACAAAAGGATGCTCTCCAGCTCTGTCTGCTCCATCTATCTGCTGCTCTTTGCAGTGAATGGGGACTCAGGACCTCTTTTTGTGCCTGGAAGGTGGCTTCCTTAGCTCATTTCAGACGCTACATCCAAGTTTCTCAGAGACTGTAAGGAAACTGTCAACTGTTTTCACAGAACCATTAGGACTGGAAAAGATCTCTAATTGGAAGACCTTTAGTTGGACCCATCAAGTCCAACTGTCCAGCCTTCACCATTATTGACCACTAAACCACATCCCTCAGTGCCACATCTCCACATTTCTTGAACACCTCCAGGGACAGTGATTCTACCACCTCCCTGGGCAGCCCATTCCACAGCACTCTTTCTGAGAAGTTTTTTCCTATTCACGCCTTTCCCTTTCACTATTACTGTCAAACCAGCAGTCACTTGAAAGCATGGGGCATTACTTCACTTCTGGAAGGTTGAAGGTCTGCCTTGGTTATACCAGATTCAGCCTACTCTGAAGCAACAAGTCAGATGAATATCTTAAGCCAGGAGTTGTAACAAAGGTGACCAGTCTATGTTAGCACTCCGTGAAGCTGAAGAAAGCTGTCTATCCAGAAGGGAGCAGAAGCACCCGGTTCCTGCACTAGGATACAGTCCTTGGGATGCTCTGGGCTGTGTCCACCAAAAGATAATGGAGAAATCATCAAACCTGAGCCTTCCTCTCTATACCAGTACAGACCTGGTAACACTCTGACAGCATTCTCCCATTCTCAGAGGCAGATGACACAGAAAAGGGAATGCTTCTTTGCATCTTTTCTGACTGAGAGTTGAGTATCGGCTGCTTGGATGTAATCTCTGACCTGACAGCATGAGATGCAGTCCTATATATTCTCACATGATGCTGTCAATCACATGCAGGCAGACTCCCAGAGTCCTGAAGAAGGACCTGAATTCTGAGGGCAGACTCTGGAAGAAAGCAGGTAAACATGATATGAATAAAATACAAGTCATAAGGACCATCAGACCAAGCAGAGACATTGCTTCTCCAAAAATAAATAAATAAGGCAGTGCTGGACCAAGGAGCCAATGCCACCAGAATCCAGATGCCCCCAAACTCACACCCTTGACAAGAACTTTCCAAGCTTGCTTTACTCTACACCCTCCCTCTGCCTGCTGCCTTTAAGAAAGCATGCAGCATGACAGCTGGGAAACTCAATCTGGTCTAAATTTTGTTACAGCCCTGCTGGTTTTTATCCTTGATTACCAGCATTAATTTTAATGGCTTTCCTACATTAACTTTGTCCTGAACCAGTTGGAGGAAAATTTTTGCTCACTTGCCTTCTGGAGAACAGTCTGGGTAATTTTCCCCTGTCACATAAAGGCCTGCCACACTTTGTTGGGGGCAATAAACTTCCCAAAGCTGGGGAAAGAGAAGGTGTATATCACAGAATATGTAAATTCATGAACCATGCTTTGCTCAATTTGGGTCTTGGCTTATGCTGGTCCAGCAGGTGGAAGTTCAGCATGGAAGGAAACTACTGAGCGTGCACCTCAGAGATGTGATGCTTCCAGCTGAAATGACACCCTCCCTCAAGTCTGGGCAGCTTTGGACTGGGTTCATCGCTGGCCATCTGTCTCTCATTTTTCCCTAGAATCATTAAAAGTGCCTGTAAAACAGGTCCCCAAAGAGAAAATGGTGCTAGAACACACCTGGAAAATGCTTCAGAGAGACAAGGCTGAAGGGATGCCTTCTCCATATCTACTCTGCCCATGCTAGGAGTGGGCAGCACCCCTCTTTGTGCTATCTTCACACACTTCTATTTACAGCAGGCAGCAAAGGTGAGGATGATACAGTGCCTGAGCCACTTTCTCTCCTTATTCTCACCTCCAGCCACCATCCTGGCTTCCAAAAAGCAACTTCACAGCAGCAGCTCCCTTTGCTTACCAGTCCCTTTCCTTCCTCCAGCTCTCAGAGAGGTACGACAGACTGGCCCCTGGGAAGGACAGGAAAGACTCAACACCTTCCTCTCCTTGTCAAAAAACAGGGCAACAGCATTTGCACTGAAGAAATGTAAGGCTTCAGTTCACGTTTCCAAAGTTTTCTGTCCCTGACAGCATAAGGAACGTGATTACACAAAGAGATGTCTTTGATGCAGCACGTGATGCCATACTTTAGCAGTACAGATGTTCCCTCCATGCTCCAAGGGGCGATTTGGAAGACAGAGGGCTCAGAAATCCCAACATGCCCAACCATGAGCACCTGGGCTGCTGTACAGAGACTGTTGCCATGGAAAGATGAGAGAAGCAACAGTCAGCGGAGATGGATGGATTATTCCCACCAATTAACATGAAGAATTTTGACTGCTCTTCTGTGCTTTCTGCAACAGCCTAGCAACCACCTCAAAAGTGTTATTCACACATCTCCAAAGTGTTTGGCAGGGTCACATGCCTACTAAGCCTCGCAAGGAGGGAGGGACAGCTCACCAAGCAAGGCCTCTTGAGCACAGGCACATCACTAGTGTGTAGCTTGGCCAGCAGAGACACTTTGCAACAGCTCTACTACACACTACAGAGTAAGTGACCTAGGGAGATAGAGATCACAGTACTCAAACTTCTTCCATCCCTTAAATTAAGGCAAACAACAGCATTCCACGTGCACACCAGTCTAGCCGCTTCCACAAAAGGGGCACTACAATCTGACAAAGCACATCGTCATCTCATTCATTAAGTTCATGGCATTAATTGATTTCTTTCCAAGCAAGCCATAAAAGCCAAAGCTGCATGCAAACAGCATCCTAAAATATCCTTGTAAATCTCAGCCACCACGTTCATTAATTACAACCTAGTGATAGTTCAGGCCATTAGTTCTGGATGGTAACTTCATTTATTCCCACGTTAATGCTCGATGTCAGTGGTTATCTCATTACCACTCTATTACTTACCTACTTAATCCATCATTACAGGCCGGGCCAAAAGGGAGGAGTAGAGTTTGCCCTGCGTTGTAGACAGACAATGCATCAAACACAGAGAATCTCAACCAAAACACGTCTATAATCTTCAGCAGGGTTGTATCTATTAAGAGGAAGAAACACAGATGAGCGTTGTTAAAAACACAAACACGTTCCAACATAGAAAAATTGTGGATATTGAGGTTCCTCTTAAATCAGAAGGAAAAGCTCTGGCAGGAACGGAAGTGCTTATTAGCAGCTGCACAAAAACGGCCTTACCTCTGCCCTTCTCCTCTTTGGACTTTCCTTTCCCCAGGCCCTGGGTCAGGTTCAAACTCTTTCTCTGCCTTCTGAATGCTAAACACTTTGATAAGGAAGGTCAGGGTCTGGGCGCTGGGAGCTGCCACTTACTGAATGCACCAGAAAACATCCAGGTTGAGCTGCAGATACTGCCAGGCCTGAGCATTACTGAAAATACACCTAAAGCCACATGAAGATGCAAAAGTTACCCTCATTTCATACACACTTGGCTGGAGCTGCTCTCCCTTGGTGAGCAGACACATCTACAAGCAGGTGATTTACATTACCTGCAGGGCTCCTGCCTGACCCTTCATGAGATTCAGCTTACTCCATGCACCAGACCAGCCCCCAAGGGTCTGATTTGGGTGTTTCAGCACAGTGAGGCCAGCAGCTTTCTTGTTTCAATCCCTCAAATAGTCTTAGAGTATATAGTCTTACCCTTACACTAGGAGAGCACCCCTGCTTGACAGAAAAAAAGAGAAGACCCTTGAGGCTGACTAGCCTTGAAACCAATACAGGAGCTGGGGGAAAGTCTTGCAGGGATGTGCGTCTGGAGCAATAAAGCAGGTTCTCCTTAAAGCAAGTACTCCTGCTCTGTGCCCATGCAATAGAGTGGGGTGAATTTTGTACTACTGCTTCTAAGTGACGTGATACAGAAGGACTACAGTCCTCTAATGAGAAAGAATCTGTTGCCATAAAGTCAGAGTAGAGAGAAAAAATACAGTCCCAATGACGTCCAAAGCGATGTACTGCTGTTTTCCTCTGTGATCAGCCCACACACAGCCAATATGCCTGTGCTGGTCCAAGTGGGCTCGACACAGCACTGTGGTAGAACAACTGACAGAGCAAGACTGCAGAATGCAGCAATCAGATGTAATTAAAATACCTTTGCAGCCCTGCTTCGAGCCCTTGGCAATTAAGTCCATCCCATGCTGTGGACATAAAATAGTTAAAAAAAAAGAAAGAAAGAAAAAAAGAAAACAACCCAGAAGCTGGGCCATTGACACAAGGGTACATAGGCATAGGTTTTGATTAAAGAGCTTTAAATAGATTAAACAGAGTGGCCTGGGGGAGGCAAGTGCTGCTGCAGGGGAAAGTTGCCCCCAGCCAACTGCCAGAGGCTGGAAGGGCCCCTTCCAATGGGAGCTCCCACATCATGGGTGGGTTCTTTAGGACGCAGTAGGATACCAGCTTCAAGTGCAGCTTTCCCCATAGGCATTCATAATATCCCTTTCTTGTTTCACCTCACACAGATGCTCTTGGACTGATAAGGAATGAACTCTCCTGACAGAGAGGGGCAAAGATAAAGTCTTTCCCTCGCCATCTATTTATATCAAGCCAGTAGGAACTCATTATCTTTCAGATCTCTGGCACGCACAGCTGGAATCAGTCATCAGGCTGAAAAGTTATTAGGGGTGGACAAGAGGAAGCCAGACACATTAACCCTGTTTTCTCAGGAAAGCAAGCTGAAGAGGGAGGGGTGGTACAGCTGGGTCTTATACCTCAGAAAGAGAAAACCTGGGTAGAAAACCTGGGTAGGAAAACCCACATAAGAATAGATGATCAAGGGTAGCCCAGGAGCTCAGAGCACAGTGTGAAGAGACATACTGCACCCAGAGCTGAGGCTACATACCTGCAGTGGGTGCACAGAGGTGCTGCAGGCATAGGTGCAGGCCATGGACCTACACAAACTAGTGACCTCTGCTTACCATTACTATGTGATTCTGGTGAAGAGCTCTGCAGCTGCTGTTACAAATCTGGTCCAGAAGACTCACACGTATATACCACACAAAGAGGGGCTTTCCCACCCTATATTCCTCAGGTTTTGCACATGAAGATAATTGGTAAACCATTCCAGATCTGGATGAAATTATAAATCAGAAAGCATGAGATATTTAGCACTGCCAGCTCTCACAGCAGTGAAGCACCTGCCCCTGGAGTTAGGGCATTTGCACGACATTCATCTCATTCTTATTCTACTTCAAAGACTTCAACAAGAAGCTTGAAATATTTAACCTCCACCCTAGTCTGAAAGAAACCAAGGCAGACAGCAAGAATTCCTCTCAAGCACTCACCTTACTGTTTTGCTGTGAGTTGCTTATGAGTGCCCCATACAAACCCAACACGTGGAAAGCCAACACGTGGAAACCAGCTCACCGCTTTTATACACTGAGACTGAGGCAGCTTTTGGTCCCAACGTTCAGAGTCCTGGTTCACAACCACATTACAACAGATCTTTAGATCTGCAAATAGCTGAGAGGAAGCCAAGCTGCTCCCTTCTGAGTCATCAGAAATCCAAAGCCATGCTAACAAATGAACGACCCAAGCAGCCGCAGTGAGCACTGCGTCTCTGCCTCCCCTGCAGCAGTTTAGTCTGCGTAGGTATAATTGTGTGTCTGCAACAAGAAGGCAGGTGACTTAAAACTGTGTTTGCCAGTGCAACTCAATTTGTGACATTTTATGCACTGTTTCGCTTCCCGCCCAAGTGAAAATAAATACAACTGCATCTTAGGAAGAGAGAGGAGTGCCCTTGGCTGGGGTATCACTGCCACTTGCAGCCCCCATTTCTGCAGCTGTTAATTTGGGGCAGGTGGGTATGAAGAAAAGCGCTATTACACTAAGGCTGCCTTCAGCAAAGTCTCTTTAAAATAGCACAGGAGGGTCATATTTACTGCTTAGCAATATCATTTCTCAACAAGTCATCGCCCACAACTTACCAAGGCTATGTGCATGCAGGCACCTCTGAGAGATGGAAGAGTAGTTGGTGCTCGCCTCGCTCCCTCCGTGATCCCTTCAGATGCTGACATTTGAGTATTTCCCCCCCCCTGCAAACAACATGCATCCGCTGAGTGCTCCCGGGGAAGCAGCACGACCAGAGCAAATTCCCAGAAAAAGCCTTGGCAGCGTTCCCCCTGCTCTGCGGCTGTGAGCAAGACAGAGTAACAGAGCACGACACATGGAACAGCAGAAGCTGAGCAACACACGTGTTACTGCAAGGAAAATAAACTGTTTAATGCGGGTGGGAGGCAGGGGGGAAAGCACTCCCTAACAAACACATACTAAAACACAATCTTATCCTCATCCGACCCGAACTGCAATGAAAGAAAACTGGAAAGCTGGCATAGCTGCCGGGGCACTCAGACGATGTCGCTGACCAGCCATGTATGTAATCACCCAGGAGGTCCCCAAACAGCCCTCTTGTCTTTCCTCCAGCGCATTTAGATGCGTCAGTTAAAGTCAGCAACGTTTTTAAGGCCGCTCAACCTCATTCTATGGGCTCCCAGAGCCTTCTGACACCATGAAAGCACCTGCCAGTCACCCTAGACAGACTCCAGACCAGCCAACGCACCATGCACTCTGCTCTCCTTGGTCTGGGTAAAGAAGAACACTCAAATCACAAGTCCTGTAGCTCAACTTGAAGACCTTCCATGTTTTTAATAGAGGTCAGCAAGGAAGATGCTTCCCACGCAAGCAAGCCATTGAGCAAGGCACCAAACTCCATCAAAAGAAGAGACAAATGGGTTTAGGGACTTCAAAAGGCAGTTAGATGAAGTCCCAAGTGCATCCACCCTATCAATAGCTACAGTGCAGAGGCAAGACCAGATTTTATTGATTTTAAGGGGCTGGATAGAAAATCTTGGGAAAGCTAGACATGTGCTGAAAGGTTTGACAAACCCATTTAAGAGGCCAAAAAAAAGAAGGGCTCAGTGCAGCCTTTCTATCGGTCACTGCCCATGAAGCATGATCACGTGGCGTAATAACAGTCCCTAAATACACTTCATGCTTTAAAAGGAACAAAGAATCAGGAAAATGAACGCTGCGATAGAAGGGAGAGGTGAAGTTCAACTGCTGTAAGAAACGCTCAAGACGATGCACATTTCACGTTTTCGGGTCTGTAAGAGTTGACTTTCTGTTCCTCAGCTCTAATCGCCTCTTTGTAGTGAGATTTGGCACCAGCCTGGGTTCCCGAGGAAGCAGAAGCAGAGGATTTGTCACCCACTTCTTCTCCTGCAAGACTCCCCTGGGGATTTTCTAAGGAGTGAGGCTCTCTTTGTGAAAAATTTGCCTTTAAAAGACAAGACCGTGGCTGCGACAAACCCAAGAGCAAAGACTCAAACCTACCTTCCAGCCTCATGTGTGCCCACCAGCCCTGCAGCCCTCCACCTGTTTCAGTAGGGTGTTTGCATCATTGTTCAATTTGCCGTGCATTTAGCTTCACATCCTTCATTGGATTATTTTTATATTTAATGTCCTCTGCTCTCCTGCCCTTCTTTTTATAGAATGGTAATCCAAGTCCCTTGGTAAGGCTGAGTAATCTTCATCAGATTTTAATCAAAGTAAGCCAGATCCTCAGCTGCCAGGACCGATACATCTGCCTTTAAATATCTGAGCTATGGTGATTTACTCCAGCAAGGAGCTAGCCCCACCCTGTCAGTGAATTGAAATTCCCTCCTATGCATCAAGCTAAAACAACAATACAGAACAAGCAACCTGCTGCGAAGGGGGTTTAGTTTATAAAACCAATACCCAGGATTTCAGAACTAAATGAAAATCTGAGATAATCCTTCCTTAAATCCAGCCTGGGAAAAACACTCTGGACAGATCAGTATCAAGTAACTTCTTAAACACACTTTTTCCTCTTGTGAAATCTACCATCAAGCTGGAGTCAAAGGGAAGTCACCCACAATACCTCATCCTGACATGGCCCAGAGAATTCACTGTTTCCACCCGTATAGAAAATGCATATTGTACTTATGCAGACTTCTCTCGGATGGACCTGCTTCTGCTTTAGCAACAGCCCTTAGAAGACACTGCCAAACCCCAGCATTCGAGGTCAGCATATTAGTTGGAAAATAATGAGGTTTCTGGGATACAAAACATTGGTTCCATTTTCCTTACCTTCAAAGATGACTTGTGCTGGCTTCCCTCCACAGATAAGAAAGATAAAAAAGTACTTACATGAAAGGGAATCATCAGACTACCTTGCTCTGGAGTCTGAAGTAGAGATGGTGGCGGGTCATTGCACGTGAGTCTTTGGACTGCAGTCTCTGAGCGAAGCCAGAAGTAGATGTCAGCCTAGAAGGCTCTAGTAAAAGCAAACCAAGAAGGTTTTACAGTCATTTACTTCCACATCTGGGGCTAAACTCCTAAGCAGTGTTAGGGTTTTCATAAATTCTTAGTTCACTTCCACTGAGACAGAAGGTAAAGCAGATGTCTCCATTTTGCTCTCAAAAACTTCAAAGTTAAGGTGTGCCAAAAGCTGGAGGAAGTATAACTGTATCCTTGGAAGAGTTGGAGTGCACTTGGATCTTTACAATGTCCTTTGTGCAAGTCCAGTAAAACTAGTGACCCATTCAGCTGAGCCAATAATACGCGATTAGGTGCTGTCACACTAGTGACAAAGCCCCATGAGAGTGCCATTAAGAGGTTATTATTCATTAAGGGGACTAAAGAGAGACTTGGCATTAAAGAAAAAAAAGAAAAGAAGAGAAAAAAAGAGCCAACTGGTTGTTGTAAATAGAAAGTACAGAAAAGCAGAACTAAGAATGAGCAAAAAGTGAGAACTTTGTTACCTTTCCCACAGCTCTGCGAGTTGAAGAGTTCTCCAGTGGCCGTAACCCCACCAATTTCTCCCCACGCAGAAGGAACAATAAAAAAACAGCAAAGCCTTGGTGCTATGTGCAGGGCCTGACCTCAAAGCTTGTAGGTCGAAACAAATGTCCAGGCACAACTTGTGATGCTTCTTCCCACTTGCAGCCAACTCAGAATTGATTTTTAGGAAAACATGAAGTTATCGCCGACCTCTTGTCTGGGGGGGAGTCAAAGGGCATCAGTAAGGACAGAGCTGGCAGCACACAAAAGAAGGGAAACAAGGATAAGGATCCTCTGGCAATTCCCTTAGTCCTAGCCATAGGGAGGTGGGAGATATCAATGTGTTTTCTGCAAGAAGGGTTAAACCCAAGTCATTGGATGCTCTCCCGGGCTCTAGATTTTCCAGACAAGCAGCCTACACTTCATTGATCTGGCTGCAAACAGACAGTTGGAAAAGCTACGGCAAAGCAGCTAAGGTGTGACTCAACACAGGTTTCTTATTAGCAAGCACCACACACACATTAAAGCGCCTCATAAATAGTCTCATGAAGGAGCCTATATGAGAGCATCCACAGAAGGGTTAATGAGCTTTGGTCTCTGCAAGCAGACTGCATTCTTTGTCCATTCACATTAACTCACCCAAGCATCCCCCATTCAAAACACAGGTTCTTACAACAGATGGTCTTATTAGTGTCCACATGTGGCAACAAGGAGACAACAACAGGTGGCCCAGACAGCAATTGAAACCATTCACCCTGCTTGCCCCCAAACAGGTTCAAGATCATGCCAAGGGCAGTGAGGATGGAAGCAGACAAAGATATGGAGGGTACAAGCATCCAAATCATCTCCTCACATCTTTTATGCTGTTAAAATCTCAGTGAGGTCCAGTTTGGGATGCTGATCTTCAAGCCAGAGTGAATAACTGGAGATGGTCCAAAGCAGACAGACAGCAGTGAGTGGAAATCTATAGGAGACGGCTGGCAAGGAAAGGTGGAAAACATTTGTGATGCTTGGTCTAGAGGAGATGGAGACATGGTTACATTCTGCAGATCAACAAAAAGGAAGTGGGAAAGAAATCCTGGGCTTAATATACGACAAGAGACCTTTCAGTCAAATTCTAGGAAGAACTTTGAGAATGTATGGACTGCAAAAGCACCAGGCAGGTGTCAGATCACTGCTTTCCTTCAAGATACCTATTCTTAAATTAAACCCTTTGGGCTGAGCTGCAGAGGACCCCATAACTCAGGCAGAAGGCAGTCAAGAGAGTTACGAGCTCAGTCTGCACTGCGACGTAGGAACAGATAGTTTGACACCACTGAAAGGGAAAATTAATTTCCAACTCATCAAAAAAAAAAAACAAAACCTGGGAAAAAAAAAAAAGCCACACAGCAGCTGCTGCTTAGAAAGGCCTTTAAAAACCCCTCCAGCGTGAAAAAGACAACAGGGGAGGGGTGGGTGCATGTCATTTAAGGGTTGGACCAACTTCCATGGGGAACACAGCAGCTTCAAACCAGCCCAAGTGCTGCAGGAGTGCCAGAGCAAGGCAGGAGCACAGGGATGGGCTGCCTCAGCAGCCAGAGTAGAGGGAGCTTTGGGATATCCATAGCCACAATGAATATGGGAGCCTCCAAACTTTCCTAAGCTTTGGATCCTCTGGAAGTTTGGCAGGAGACCAGGATTTGCACCATCCTCTTTGTATTTTTCTCTTACCTGCCTGCTGGCCTCTTCCACATGAAAAAATAGGGACATTTTGTTGGCTGCTTCATCACAGGTCTGTCATATACCATATACATTTGCTGGATCTAATTTCTGCATCATGTCTTCCTATTTGTCCAAGCCAAAACTCCTCACATTCTGTAGCCCAAACCTCCCTGGATGTCAGCTCTTCATGTATTTTTGGCTGAATTTGGAGTTCAGGGACCTGAGAGATGCTTGGAGAAACCAACAAGCTGCCTGTTTGCCTCCCTGCCCACGTGAAAACAGCTCAATAAATCCATGGTGAAGCCCAGCCACAGGATGGAGAGTCTCCTAGTGACGCAGATAAGGCTTGCAGCAGGTTTCACTCCTTAGTTTTCAGCCCAGAAGCATTCCCCTGGAGTTTCTCCTCCCACATGGACTCATGTCTGTGCGAGGCTTGGCTCAGACTATCACACTCACTATCTATTCAAGGATGAGTGCAGAGACATCTCACCTGAGAAGAAACTTCTCGACCTCTTCCACCACTCCTCTCCCCATCTGCATCAGTGAGACTGCAAGACACGCCTGCACTGCAGACAACTATTAGATTCTGGCTCTTGCTTTGTTTATAGGGAGTTTGGGGAGATTTGTGGGCCTGCTGATGAATTAGAGGAAGGAAGACAAACATATTTTACTGTTCTGGGCAAAGAGTGCTGGAATCCCGTGGACATCTGGAGGAATTATTTGCAGAAAATTAACATTGTTTGTCATTTGCGTGATGAACTTCTGGATCTCAAGTGAGTGATGGGGAGAAACCGGTGGGAGACGTTCATTATCCCTGATGGAGTGAAGCCCCTTGACACGATGCTAAGGTCGCTGTGATCTACGGCCCCGCTATGACAATGCCGAGTGCTCTGGAATTGAACGCACACTATTACCGGGGGCGTAAGTGATCTGCCACATTAAATGCCGAGGCGTTAATAATTGTTGCTTGCCTCTGATTGCCAGGGCTTGGGATGCACTTGTTTTCATAGGGCACAAGCGTTAACTCCTTCCTGACTGCCCCAACTCATTGCAAAGGGCACAAAATCCAGCGAGACACATATGCAGATATCAGGCAACAGTGGGAATTAAAGGTTTTCCAGGCTTGCTTATTTATCTCTTGATTTGTCTTTTGGGAACGTGCTCTCAGAAGCTCCCTGACACAGCTTCCTACCTCTGGCTCCCATAGCAGCTCAAATCCCTGCAAGAGACACACACTCAGATTTGCAGCACAGCAGAGAAGCCCTCCAAGCATCCCCAGAACCAACAGCAAGGCAAACCTTGTTCCTGTGTCTGCTAATATTTGCCATTGGGAGCCAGCTTCAGATCCCTTCCCTGCAGCCCTAGCCTGCCCTGACGGCAGGGAGCAGCTCTGCTTGGGAGCTGGGTATACCAACAGCTGCAGGCAGGGCAGCTGGCTGGCGCTGGGAAGAATCACACATCTCACTTAGGACATGGCTCCTGGTCTCTCAGCATCTCAATTTCTCCCTTTAAGCAATCTGAAATATTCTTAAATCCCGCTTCTCAATCATTGCTCCCAAGTCCCCTGGGTCAATATCTCCAAGATATCTCCAAGAAAAGGGGCATGGAGAGGTGTGAGCCCTCCCCGAAAAGAAGCACTGCAGCTGTGCCAGCCTTGTTGGAAAGGGAGGCAAGAAAAGCAGAGGGCACTTGGGCCCGGATCGAATTCACTCACAAAAGCACTGCCTAAAGTCCTTTTGTAAGCTCCTCTAAATTCATTTTGCCAGCGTTTTCGCTCCCTACCTCTAAGCACTGAGAGCAGCACAGAGGTGCTGGGAAGACATTCACAAGCATTTCTGAGACTACAAAGGAGGAGGAAGGATGGATGCCATCCTCAGTATGCCTGCTGAAAGACAGAAATCACAAACCCGGGTGCTGACTGTGAACAGCACCAAGACCACAGACCCCAGAGGGGCAAAGATCTGAGGAGAGAGAAATACATTGACAGTATTCTCTGTGCAAAGGCATAGCAAAAATATGCCGATACCTTTCCTTGTACCAAATGAGATTGACTAAAGCAGGTAGAAATCTCAGCCCTTTCCTTCCTGAAACAGTGAGCAAGTGGATGGGCAATGCCATTGGGTTTGGGGAAGAAGAGGATGGGAGCACAGCGTAGATTTAGGACAGGTGTGAGTGACCCAGCCTGTACCCACAGTGTGCTGTAAGCCAATGCAGCCTGGGGAATGGCTCCTGTCCAAGCTCTGTCCCTGCTTATGGGATCGCAGCTGAGACAGTGAAGAAAAATGAGCAACTGGAAGTCCACAGGAATAAGCTAATGTCGCAGGGCTGTCAGTCATGTGCTAATACCCTTAGCTAAAGAAACATATTGATCCTGATTGCCTGGAATTGCACTTGAAAAGGGCTGGGTGACATTTCCAAGGAGACATGAGCTACTTTCAAGTCAATTAGCGGCATCGGAGGCTTCAAGCCGAGGGGACGCACTCACCTCCGAGGAATGCCAGAAGAGAATGAGAATTGAATTAAGCCTTTTCATACGCCGAGAAACAAATCCTTTAATGGCCTGTAACAGCTGACGCGACAGCCAGGGTCGCCAAAAGCATGCTGGCAGCTGCTAGGTGAAGGAGTTTCCTGTGCTGAAGCTGGAGACTGCAGAGGAGCTGAATGCCAAGAACTGAATGTGTGGGGTAATCCTCCAGATAAGGGCACAGGGGGAAGCAAAGTTTAAAGCCCAGGTCAGTCATACATGTAGCATTACCTGACCTCAGCTGGGGCTTAGCAGGAGCAACAGAGCCGGCAGAAGCTCCCTGAGGACCAGGCACCTTGTGGCCCCCGTGGAATCCTCTGTGATCAGCCCAAGGACCAAGGCACAATCAGGAATCAAAAGCAGGTCTTCTGTCTGCTGCTTTCCCCAGAAATTCCTTCTTTATATGGATCCCCGAGGCTCCTGTGGAGCCCAGAACCCCAAGGAGGTTTGAAACCAGCAGAGCACATCCGAAGGCAGAGAAATTGGGGTAACTGCAATTCCTCTACTTTTTATCCACTTGCAGGTGCTCTGACCCATATTCAGTTTCCATGGTTCCTTTTATGTTCCTATAAACACGAGGCTCGTACCTGAACTCAAGGCTTTACAAAGATGATTTCCTGCTCTCTCTCGGCACCTGCGGTCATTCTGTCTCACAAGCTGAGGAGCAGAGCTCTTCAATCCCCCCGCAGAAGGGCAAAGAGTTCCAGGGAAAAGCATTTCTATCCATTTTGCAAGGTGAAAACAACCCCAACAGCTATAGAAAAACTAAGAAGCCTCAGTTCTAAAGTGATCCCAGCAGCGTGCTCCCCTGGCTTTTCCCCTCCCCTCTTCTGCCTGCTGCTATGGCTCTGAGCAGAGGAACAGAGACAGGCAGCTCCAGTCCCAAAGGAAATCAAACATAAGTCATTCCTTTCGGCTCTGACAGAGAAAAGAGCCTGCTTTCATAAACCTGCAGAGTCTGAGGGTACATGAATGCCCTAATAGTCCCTGCAGACAGGAGAACGCTCAGGAATCTGCTTCTCCCCTGGGTGAGCCACAGTGTCCTTCTGTGTATGGTGGATGTTCTAGAGCCAGAAGTGCTATGAGCAGATGCACACAAGTGACTTTCCCAGAGCTATACAGTCAATCCAATGCACAGCAGACAAACCCCAGGTCTTCCAAACTCTCCCTTTTCTCCCAAACCATAACACTTTTCTTTCTGCCTGCCACTGAAAGCCAGCTTCAGGATAAGTGTGGCAGCATGGACACGCTCAGCATCCATTCCTCTAGCAAGGAGCCTAAGAAAGAGAATTCACTCTTTGTGCAATAGGAAAAAAGCAGAGGGGAGCAGCAGGGTGCTCCCAGCAAGATGGGAAGGAAAGCAAAGGGGTTTTATTTTTTTGCCTTTACTGTGAAGGGATGTCTGCATTTCCCTTATTAACAGCAAGGCTCAGCCCTAGCTAGAGAACAGCAGGAGAGACTAAAATATGGGATCTGTTCAAAGCACCATTTCTCTATAAATACCAAGCACGAGCTGTTGCCCATGAGGGCAACCTATTAAGTTTCTGGGGCTTTCTCAGCCATGCAGGAAGCCAAATTGCTTGACTTAATGACCCTTCTGGGGTTGCAAGTCAAGCAACACCACCCTGCTATCCACCAGCAGCACCCACAGGTGTCTGCAGGATGCCTGTAGGGCCAGTGGTGGGCTCCATGCTTGGTCAGTGAATAGGGAGTGAGGAAGGGGCTGTTCACCCCAGCAACCCCCACTGCAGCAGTAGAGAACCTGATACCAGCAACCCCAGGAGTCCACATCCTCACAGAGGGAAAGTGCTTAAAACACAGCCCAGGAGGAGATCTTCCCTCTCCCTTCTCATATGTAGCCCCAAGGGCTCAGCTGTGTCTTCTTACATATTTTGATGGAGGTAAGGAAATTAAGGTTTATTGCAATGAGGGCTACAATTCTCTTTGTCACATGATCCCACGACATGGGATTTCAACATGACATGCATCACCAGGAGGGCTGCCAATAAAACTGCAGGAACTTCCAAGTGAGAGCTCTCAGTTCAGGCCAGAGGCACAGCAGTGCTGCAACATGACAAGGGATGGAACATCATGCATTGCTCTCACATATGTCCCAGGGTCAGGAGTGGAGCAGGCAGTAATCCAGGGCGGCAATGAAACTATGGTGAGCATGTTTTCCATGCCCTGTGCTATCTGTACTCGAAGGCTGTTACAGCTGCAGCCAACTGCAACCAGAGAGGGTTTAATTCAGCCTAAACCTCTAGCCTAAAACCCACAGATAAGAAGCAGGCTTGGGAAAGGGAACCAGGTTCATCTTTCCACATCCAAGAACTGGCTGAGCAATGGTCTGCATGTGAACAGGAGAGGGATAGCAGTACCAAATAGGATACAATCAATTGCTCTTAAGTGCTTTCTGGGACCATTAGTTAATTAAGCTGCCAGTGGATGAGTCTGTGCAACAAGTTCTAAGCACCTTCAGCTTGAAGAGATTAAAGAGGAGAATGGGGTTTTGATGCCTGCCTATCTTTAAATAAATAAATAAAAAGCAAACTTATTATTTCCCCACATGATCTCTACTCATACAGAACAGCAAGTGTTAAAAACAAACCAACCCCTACAATTCTGTGATTCCCCAGATGTTAATTAGCATCACTCACATACAAGAAACCGTGGACCTACCCCATCCATGCAGCACTCTGGCCTCAGCAGAGCTAAACCCAGGCAGGATCCTTCTGGCTCGTGCCCATCAGAATGTATTCATCTCCACAAAGCAAACTGGAAAGAGAAAAAGGGATTTGGAAGTGCAGGCGTGAACAGGAGCAATGAGGTGCTGTACTCAAAAGGCCTTCAATAATAGGGCATTCTCATGAACACCACAGAGCATCACAATGTCATGGCACACAGGATAGCCAAGGACTGCAATTACCCTTATGAATACCCTTTGAGACAGCAGTAATCAGTGCCCTCCCCTAGCACAGCCCTTCCAAAAGTGGCAGTTTCCCAGTGTACCTTTAGCTCGCAGGTGACCCACAGAGTCCTTGTAACCACATTCCCATCCTCACATTTAAAGCCTCACTCAGGAGCTGGAGCCAGGAGTTAAGTGGTTGATACACTTGTGCAGAGATGACTAGCATCATTTCCTCCCAGCTCCCCGCATGAATTACAGCCCCCTCTGGGCAGTGCAGGATTGCTTTTGAAGAGCAGAGAAAAATACTTCAGCACTTTCTGAGCAGATAAAAGGAGAGCTGTTGAATCCAGCACATTCTGGGGAAGAACAAGATTTTGCTTCCCAATGGCTGCTTACAGCACAGTCTGGCTGGGATATAGCATTATCCATCCTCATGCTCCAGCAAAGCTCCCATCACCCCACACCCATATTTGCCATTGATCAGAGCAGAACTTGACTCCCCCACCACCCCTGCAACCATCCCACTATTGAAGAGAAGACAAAGCCAGCCCTGTTTCCCAGGCTGATACAAGGGAAGGAGGGGAAGGCACTGGCACATCCCAGCCTTTCTCTGAAGGGCAGAAGCATGATGGATGGGCTCCTGGTGGATGTATGCATGGTGGAGAATAATGGACCAGTGGCATCAGGATCCCAGTACATGTCCTCACAGACCAGAAAGCCAGCTGTATCCTGGACTACATCAAAAGAAGCATAGCCAGCAGGGTGAGGGAGGTCATCCTGCCCCTCTACTCTGTGCTGCTGCAGCCTCACCTGGAGTATTGCATCCGGATGCAAAGTTCCTGGTACAGGAGAGATGTAGAACCGCTGGAGCACACTCAGAGGAGGGACACAAAAATGATCTGAGAGATGGAACACCTCCTTGTGAGGATAGGCTGAGAGCTAGGGCTGTTCAGCATGGAAAGAAGGCTCTGCTCTGAGAGTGACCTACCAGTATTAAAGCGGGGGACTGTAAGAAAGAAGGGGACAGACTCTTCAGCAGGCTCTGCTCTAACAGGACAAAGGGACATGGTTTCAAGCTACAATGGAAGAGATTTAGGCTGAATACAAGGAAGAAGTTTTTTATGATAAGGGCAGTGAGGCAGTGACACAGGTTTCCCAGAGAGGTGGTGGTACCCCATATCCCTGCAGACAGCCAGAGTGTGGCTGGATGGGCTCTGAACACTGATGGAGCTGTGGGTGTCCCTGCTCAGTGGAGGGAGTGGGACCAGATGGCCTTTAAGGGTCCCATCCAACTCAGATTCTGTGAATGTATGGCCAGCTACACCCAAAGGCCAGGTACGCAACCCTGGGACTGAGCAGCAGTCCCTCAGTATCTTTCTTTGTCCCAGGATCCTGAGGCCTCCCAGCCACTCAGAGCTCAGGAACATCTTTCATTAGCTTGTTTAAAAACTCTTGCATTTATCTTTTAGCATCCCCAGCATCCTGTAGCAATGAGTTCTGCAGTTTGCCTGCACACTGCAGCAAGAGATTTCTCCTTCTAAGGCTCCCACAAAGTAATTTTGCTGCAGGTGCAGTGCAAGACCAAAAAATCAGGAGTCAGTCCCAAGGAAAAGAAATAAAACCGGCACAGCTTTAGGAAAAAGAGCTGGCAAGGAGAGGTTAAATGAACTAGGCTCATTCAGACTGAAAAAAAATGAAGGAGAGAAATAAAAAGAGAAGACTCTGGCACAGAGGCATAACAATCTTCCAATAGCAAGCAGGTTATTAAGACAGCAGTCGATTGTTCTCTGTGTTCACAGTGGCAGGAGAAGAAGAAATAATTTAACTCAGAGCAAAGAAAGCTTAAGTTTAGACACTCAAAAAAAAAAAAAGAAAAAAACCCACCCCAACAACGTTCTCACTGGAACAGATATCAGAGAAGTTGCTGAGTCTTTCACTGGAGACATCCACAGAAAGGTTAAGCAAACAGTTGAGAAAAGGGGAAAGGTATAATTGATCGAGCCTCAGCGCAACGTAGGAGGAGGTTTTCTGCAGACTCTCATTCCAGCCCTCCGCTCTGCAAGACGAACAACAAACTTCCTAAATGCTTCCCTCATACATTTTTAATTGCATTTTAATTTTTACCCTCATGCAGCTCGAGACAAATGGTTTTTAAAAGAAATCCACATCTAATAAATCAGAAATTACACGTACCCCATCTCACCCATGTAATAAAAAGATGTGAAAGTTCCAAAGGAGAACAGATATATATATTAAGCTATACAGTCGCGCCAATAAATATGTATGGATGGCGCGTCCCATTCGGCTTCGCCAAAAATAGTGCCAAATTAAGACAGCCAATGAGAACCTGTGTTTCATTAGGAAATGAACTTTAAAATACAAGATTAAAACGCATTTATTTTTTTTTTTAAATCAAGATTTCCTGCTAGTTGATTTAAAACATGATTAAAATGGGTGATTTAAATCAACCATCCTGAACAAAACATGCACCTTTCTCAAGTCTTTAGGGTGGAGAAGACAGCAGTACCCTGAAGATCAAGCAGATTATTCTAGTTTCTACCATTCTGCTTTCTCTCCAGCTAAGAGGTGCTATCACATTCATCTTTTCTGGACAAAAGGAACTCCCATACCTGAACCTGGCACCCCCACTCCTTTCCATCAGCCCTCCATCAAACTAATGCCCCAATACTTCTGCCCAAAAAGCAGCATTAAAGAATTTCAGGCTGCCACCAAATCAGCCTCAAACAAACTTCCCTGCCACAATTATAATCAGATCCTCCCTTGATGCAAATAACAGCCCCCACCCTTCTAAGCGTGGGCTCCAATCACAGCTTGTAAATAATTATGCCAGCATTTCAAAAGCTGCCTTCGAGAACAAGTGGATTGTGGCATCAACAAGCCTTCCCTGAAAGCATACAGACAAGATGGGAGCTGCCTGCCAGTGCGAAGCAGAGAGCTCCAAAGGCTTTGTTAGGAGTGGATATTGAAGCTTTCATCCTCCAATTAGAGCTGCAGCTCCTTTAATGACTATAGTGTATCTCTGTCAGACACCAGCATGGGTGCCCCATCACTGGAGGTGCCCAAGGCCAGGTTGGATGGAGCCCTGGGCAGCCCGAGCTGGTGGGGGGCATCCAGCCTACAACAGGGGTGGGTATGAGGGCCTTAGGAATCCTTCCCAACCCAACCATACTGTGATTCTATGATAAGATGGAGAAAGACGTACCTTGAGCTGAACGAAGATAACCATATCCAGCAATAACGCATGAAATGAAGTCAGTTTGGTCAGCCCAAGAAATGAGCTCTGGGAACAACAAAGATCTCAACCCCAATTAGTCCATCCAGGAAGGAAACACCTCAGAGCCATTCGAGCTGACTTGATGGTGGTAATTTTAGTGGAATGAGAACAGGAGTAGGAAAAAAAAAAGAGATGTCAGCAAGGATAGAAGGGAGAGCTACAAATAGCACAGGAGGTGGAAAAGAAAAGCAAAAGCAAATACAAAGAAACAACCAGAGCTCAATGAGGGAGTGGACAAGCCCAGAAGGTAGTCGAAATGTTCACAGTGAGCGCAGAGATTTCATCTGAAACAACACAATTCACCAACTGGTATTTCAGAAGGAACTCGGGAAAACAAGAATTCAGACTTTTTTTCCCCCCTTCCCACCAAAAATGGATATTTTTTCCATTTTGGCTTTTGAAAGTCAAAAATCAAAAGGACTGACAACGTTTTGAATGTTTTTTTTTCTTCTTCTTCCTTCTTTCCCACCTTCTTATCCCTGCCATGAAATGAAACAGAATGAATGACACCTAGGAAGGATTAACCTTCTTCTTCCTTTCTACCTATTCTAACTTGCCAAGACTTCCTTTTTTTTTCTTAAACAAAATATAAAGCGTCTGTAAAAGGGAAAGCTAGCTTATGTTGGAAACTTTGCTTGCAAAAAGTCAGGGAAGCTTTGAATACAAGCACAGAACAGAGACAAAAGGCAGCAAAAATATTACTAAAAATAAGTTTTAAGCTTCCCATTAAAATAAGTCCTGCCCCTATTCCATACAATGGAACCCCTGGCATTTTGTCTGTAAATCCTCTGCTGTGTTATTTGTTACTTTTACTGATTTAATGTTGTTCTCTCTTCATAAAAGTTGGGGATCATAACAGGGCACTGGGCAAGTCAGGCTTGGGATTTCCAGCTTTGGATCAAAAGCCAAAAGCTGCTCTCAAGCTCTTGGGTAGAACAGCAGAGAGAGAGGCCAGAGAGAGCATTAAAAACAAAATTTGACACCTTTCACAGAACGAGAAGCATTTCTTTTTCCATCTGTCATCCCAATTCTCCCTACAGCACCAGAAGCAGGGCAGTACCTGAGCATATTCTGCAGATCCTCCTGTGATTTGCAAACTCTACCTGTGATGAGAGAAACCAGCAGCACGTTATTGTGCATCCCCTGCTCTCAGCGAGCAAACCGGCTGCTTGGCCCCGCTTTCTGTCATTAGAGACAGGAGTAGTTAAGAATTCATGCCCACTGCCAACGCTGCATTTTTGGAGAGGTCCTGCACTCAGGCAGAACTAATGAGCAGGCAAAGCAAGAGAACGGCAGCTAAAGCAGAAAACGCGTGCACAAATATCTCCGAAATGAGAATGCGGGCTTATCTGAAGGTCTTCTCCCCTCCGAGGTACTGCAGCAGCAGCGCATAATGAAGTGTTTGCCCAGGGGAAGGGATGGCTGTCATACCTGTTACATGGATAGGAGACTGAGGGAGGAGAGGCTGACTCCAGCCAGGCACACTGGAGGGCTGCATTAGAATGGGGACTGGATGTGAAAAGACCGATCTTGACATATTCATTCAGCTGAGGAGATCACCAGGTGAAGGCCTAGATGGGTCTGAAGGCTGCAAATTCTCAGCTGTAAAAATAGGCCAGATAATGCTTGTCTGTTGAGGATTTATCCTTCTGTACTTGCAAAATACTTTGCAGCCATTGGACAAAGGATTCTATCAAAATGCAGCCAGAGGCTGGACAAGATAATAACTTCCCCCTCTTCCAGCTATTGTAAAAAAAATCCTGCTGGCTTCTGCAAGCAGAAGGCAGAGATTCATCCTGTATTTCTGTGTGCGAGAGCATCCTGCAGAGCGTGTGCTTACCGCTAATAAGAGCCCTAAGTGCAGCAGGAGAGCAGGGAACTTAATCACATATAGGAACAGGGCATGCAGAGAGAGGGCTCTCAGAGGGGTGGGCTCCCTGTGCGCCTGCAGAGCAGTTTGCATAAGGAAGGATGCTGCTCTGTGTATACATTCTCATGTACAGCTCCACCAAATTGTGGCTGCTGGTAGAATCGTAACGAAAGCATTTCTCACCCACATCTGTTTACATTGTGAGCCATAATGTTACAGCAGCGTTTATTCCCTCTTCTTTTCCCACTCTCCTCCCTGCCTGCTTTTTTTCCCCAAGCATCCCATTTTTCAAGCCTATCACCCTGAAAACGATGAAAATCTCCCATTGGTTTCAATTGGTGTTTGTTTAAAGGCATGATAGCCGAGAGAAAAACGGAATGATCCCTCATTGAAGGGGACAGATGGGGCCGAGCTTCCCAGCTGCTGCATATCAGCATGGACTCCTGGGGCTCCTCAGAGGATGCCCATGGCTCAGCCCTCCATTACCAGGTTGGAAAAGACCTCTGACATCATCAGACCCACCCCCCCACCAAGTCCACATCCCTCAGTGCCACATTGCCATGGTGCTTGAACACCTCCAGAGACAGTGACCCCACCACCTCTCTGGGCAGCCTGTGCCATTGCATCACCACTCTTCTGGGCAAGAAACTTTCCTGATATCCAACCTGAATCTCCAGTGGCACAACTTGAGGTCATTCCCCCTAACCCTAGTGCTGTTATCTGGGAGCAGAGGCCAACCCCCATCTCACCACAACCTCCTTTCAGGCAGTTGCAGAGGGTGGTGAGGTCTCCCCTGAGGTCCTTTTCTCACATCTCAGAACATCAGAGCCTGAGTCAGCCAGGATTTATGGTGGTAGGATTTGGGGCCCAGATCAGCCAAGCCTCTGGGCAGGAACGAGAAGATCAGGAGCAAACATAGTCAAACTTCTGCTGAAAGGTCTTTCTCCCTGTGTTTTACCTGGTTAGAGATGCACAACAGGTGATAGGCTCAGGAAGCATCATCAGCCTACAGCACTGACCTGCTGGGTCCATGTGCCCCACAAAGAAGGTCGGGTCTGTAGCTCAGGACAACCCACAAAACGACCTGTCTAACAAGAGAAAGATATCTGGTTGGCATATCTCTTGATTACAGGAGGAGGATATAGATATAAATTTACAACTCCTGCTCCAATTTGTGCGGGGAAGATGTTAAAGCCGTCAGGCCTGATTTACCCTGACACTGACTGACTGACGACAGCCGTACATCCTCCCCACCAAGCACCATCTCCTCTGCTGCCACACAGCCATGGATGATGGGGAGGGGGGAGCTGGGAGACACATCAAGCCCAATAACTTCTTCCTTCACCCGCCTCCAAGAGGAGACAGGCAGCTTTTGTTCAGGCTGCTCGCGCTGCTGTGTGAGCGCGTTTTAAACAAGGCCGAGCGCGATCTCTTTTGCTTTGCAGCTGTCTGTGTTCATTTTTAGTGATGCAAGAACCCAGAGCGCAGACGTTGGGCTCAATCTGAATGCTGTCAGCTGTCTTACAGCTCAATTTCATTGGGGTGATTAGCTCCAAAAGGAGAAAGGGAAAAAATTAAACACCGAGCAACCCTTGTGCAGAACTTCCCAGCATAAAAGGCCATAACCAGAACACGCTCTGGATGGGACAGCAACAGAAGGTCCAGAACAGAAGGGAAGGAGAAGGGGTGGATGAAAGGAGAGAGGGAAAGATCTAACAGTTGAAACGGATGCAAACTGGGATACAGTTCTGGCAGATCTCCAGTGGCCGCAGCAGCTCCTGCAGGATGGAGGCTTCCTTTTAAAAATATTAATGGGCTGATTTGCAGAGCTGCCTGGCTCCTGAGTCTCCTACAGAAACGACTCCTCAAACATCATTAACGCGTGTATGTGTGCTGCTGCTGAGAAAGCCTTCCAAACACAACCTGCAGCCGTGCAAACTGACTGCAGCAATACATAAATGAGATGGAAAGGATCCACCCCCCACTGCCCATCAGGTGTGTGCTGTGGCACCATCACATCCTTCAGTTCTGCCCAGTGACCCCACGGGATCTGCCTACCCCCCCGCCAACCCACTCCCACTTCACATCCACACTGCCCTTCCAGACAGCACAGCAGCTCACAGTGATGAATTACACGTATAATTATGCACTTCAGGAAAATGTGCTTCCTTTCGTTTGCTCTGAACCTTCTGCTTAATGAGTTCACCAGGTAACCCTCTTGATTCATGGCAAACAACCACCCGCGCCACTTCTTCTGTTCCACTCTGGACTGCATGATGTCTTGATCATATCCTCTCCTAACTGCCTCTTTTCTAAATTGACACATCCCAACCTGCTTAATCTCTCCCCACTCAGAAGTACCCCCTATACCTTTGATCACAATCTCTACCTTTTTTGATGTTTCCTATATCCTTCCAGAAAGGATAATCGCTGCTCCGGTGGTGGCAATTTTAGAGAGAGAACTTCATTTTCTCTCTCCTGGGAGCACTTATTACCTCTGGCTTTGACTACTGCTGAACACGTGAGATATCAGGACCACACACCTGAGCTGGCAGAGAGCTGTCCCCTTATTCACAGCCACCCCTTGCAATAGCCATCCCAGATACCTCAGGATCGCCAGCGTTTGTCATCTTGTACTTTTAGGAGGTTGCTGCAAGGATACTTCGTCAAATTACTGGAGGGACCAACAGGACACATTCTGGAGCTTCAGGCTACTTGTATTTACTAGCAGAACCACTGCAGAGTTTATATCTTATCTACAAAAACAAACCTAGAAACCTCTCCATCCCAAGGGGGGAAAACGCCATTTGCGCAGTACAATACAGTACAATGCAGCAGCCACACTGGCACTCCAAGCTCCCTTGCAATCTCCCAGCAAAGAAAAAAGTTCCAAAAAGAAATGTGTGTTGTGCGATAAACAAAAGCAGCCCTGCTGGAACGTTTGTGATATGGGAAGCCTGTAGTTATTTATAAACTCTTTTTTCCAATAGTCGGTGTGGCTTCATAAACCAGAGCAGATCAATACGGCTGAAAAGTTAGAGGCAGATC
Source organism: Coturnix japonica (assembly GCF_054131305.1). Taxonomy (NCBI): domain Eukaryota; kingdom Metazoa; phylum Chordata; class Aves; order Galliformes; family Phasianidae; genus Coturnix; species Coturnix japonica. The sequence goes on along the minus strand of NC_140673.1, from coordinate 6,027,686 downwards.
AGAGGGAATTAGGTGACACTGGTGGATGCATCTTTAGAAATGTAAAGAGAGGAGCTGATCAAAATGTATAGGTCAAAAAAAAAAAGCTTTTTTTTTTTTCTTGGCAAACATATTTTCTTCATTTCCAAATAATTTTCTTCTAGGGGTCTGATGTGGAAAAATGCCTATTTTACACTTTATTCTCACCCCCCACCCCCCCCACCCAATCCAAGAAGTTTTTGATCTTTCTCACTAAAAAATGCCATGTAATAGAAATCAAACATTGCATGCTTTTGGCAGGGTGGTGAGGAGAAAAAGAGAAGTCTGAGATGAGTTATTGTAACTCTGAGCCTTATTTCAGCTATTTTATTATTTCTTTTTCCTACACAAACCCAGCTCGACTTTTAAGCTGCTGAAGAAAGAGTAGAAAAAGCACTCTTTTTCCCAGTGGAAGCTCTATACAGCCTGTGGATGGACACGTGGTTATTGTTCATGTGTGAAAAACTTACGGGCTCCAGGCTCCTGCCACAGAACGGAGATCACCCCCAGCCATGGAAATGTGAGCACAGTCTCCGGATTTTCATTCTGCGAGGCCAGAAACCAGATCCAAGTCTTCAAGATGCCTCCGAGCCGCTTCCTCGGGCTGTCTGCAATCCAAATCAAATCACATCTGACTTGGAGCCAAGTCCAGAAAACTTGATTATCTTTCTCCCCCTATCCAATGGGAGATGGCAGGTTGAGGAAAAAGAGAAAGGAGGAGTGAAAAATTAACACGAGCACTTAAGATGTTATGAAACTGCAATATGCATCTCTAGCGTGCCCCCTGGCCCTGAAGCCCATACATTATTTAACAGAAAAGAAAGCATAAATGAGCCAGAACAATAGCTTGAGGGAAGGAAAGGAATATCTATATATTTTTTTAATTCTTTAGACCATGCCCATTCGTTTTGTTTCTTATTTAGGATACTGCATTAATCATGCTAATATTTTACAGCCGGGCTGTACACTTTAGCCATTACTTTAATCAAACCCATCAGCGTACCCAAGAACACGCTACCAGGTGGGAATAGCTGCTACCGCTTGCTGTTAATTACTTTGCATTTTACAGCAATCAGCAGCAGGGGCTGAGATCATAATAAATTCATGACTTATGGGTCCATAAAATCATTACCGTAGGAAAATATGTTTTATCAGGCATTCGTCGGGCTGCTGCTCAGAGAGAGATTTCTTGAAGGAAATGACACCCATGAAATTAAACCAATCCTTGCAGTCAGCAGAAATGCTAATGTGAGCACAAACAGAGCCACGGTGCGCACGGAGCTGTCGGAGCAGAGGGAGAAGAACATAGAGAAGTGCTTGGGGGCAGATGGGAGCAGCTGTCCCCTCCAGGGCAGGGGATGGGGAATGTGATGCAAGGATACTATGGGGGCTCAGAACAGGGAGGGAAGCAGCAGTGGTGGAGCTTTGGAGGAGCAGAAGTTGGTAAAAGGAGGTGTTAGCAGCTCACACCTTTCCTAATTCCCAGCTCCATGGTGCCCTTTGCAGCATATTGCTGGGATGGGGCCCACAGGCTGGTCCATGACTCAGAGAGCAAGAGAATGAAGCCAGGTCTTAGCAGGGAGAAGCAGAGCACCCACAGCTCCCAGCCATGAGAAGCATCGCTCCGTGGGATGATCAGTACACACAGACATATAGGGAAAAGTTCTTCTCAGCCTCTGATGGGAGGGATCCTTCCAGCTAAAGATGCATTGATTAGTTAATGCGTAGAAGCTTAAGCAGCCCAGGCAACGCTCACTCTCCAGTGGCAATTTTCCAGGAGAAAACCACATTCATGACTAATCACAGCATCTCCTCACTGGCACGACACTACGCCTGTGGCTCCACACATAGGTAACGTCAGCCCAGCCTGAGCTTCCTACTCCCCAGTAGGGCCATCTGAATGAAGCAGCTTTAATTCAATCGCCCGAAACCCCACACAGATTACGTGAGACATTGCAGATGGGATCGGTGTGGGACCAAATGCTGCAATGCCATCACAGTAAAATCAAGAGCGACAGTGAAATCAAGCAGTGTCAAATTGACATAAAGCAGCAATAAAGGAGCTTCAAGATTTGAGAAGCATGAAAGGAGCCTAAATGAACTTGCTGCATATTTCCTAAGCCTTTTTCTACACTCACATACTGTCCCAAGGCACTTCCAGAGTCATTAGCTCTGCCAGTTCCTAAAAAACAAACCAAAAAGAAAAAAAACCACAGCAAGTTTCCTTTTTTTTTTTTTCCCTACTTTATTTCAAGCCTAAGACCAACAGAGTTTTCATTGGCAAGAAGCCACTGGCTCTTTAAAGCTCTTGTGTTTCTTGGCCTGTGAAAATGAAAAAGTGGAATTCCAGCTAGAAAATACCCCCGAAGTGCTAAATTGGCCAAGCCCTTGTTTTTTACTGTTTGTTTCAGTTTGAAAATACTAAGGAGGCTCAGTCATCGCTGGTTTGTTTGGTTTATTCACCTCTTCCAATTACACTGTGCAAACAGGGAGCATTATTTAGTGCTATTTAAGCATGAAATTATAACAGATCATTTTAAATATCAAGGTCCTAAAAATAAATCTTTGTATCAAGGCACAGCGGGTCTAGATCTACTAGCTTGTTAACATCCGCTGGGGTGGGCAGATGGCAGGAACACTACGTCAGAGGGCTCTCAGCGGATGGGATTTGTCACTTTCTATCGCAGGGATTATGAGAACTTGCAGTAAGGCCATCCCTGAGGTCAGCACCTCTAGTGAAAGCCTCCTGAAGTGGGAGAAGTGATTTCTCTGTGTCACTTCGCTCAGCACTCCCCACAGTTTAGAAGGGTAACATACCAACCATAGTGTTTTTGCCCCAAAAGTGCCATGCTCCAGCCCAGCCTACCTCCCCCCTCAGCCAAATCACCTGGGCTGGGGACCCCCTGGTGCCCCTTAAACTCAAACCCCACCTTCTCTGTTTCTGTAGCACACTCCAAATGGGCTGTTACTATTGGGTCCATAAGTAAACCTATCTGACAGGTATAGCAGCCTGGAGACTTCCCCATTACAGCCTTACACAGCTATAAATATCCTTCTCCTCTTCAGGGAAAGAGCATCTGACCCAAAGTGTATGAAGCTTCCTGACAGGCCAAGAAAAGAAGAGAGAAGGTTTAAATGTCAGCTAAAACAATCTTCATTTTCTTTCCTAAATTTGCAAAGCTCCCTAAGTCACTGGAGTGAGGCTTTGCCTGTTTGAAGTTCAGCCTGAAAATCCTATTGCAAAATATTTGCTGAAACACAATAATGTCAGAATTGGAGGGGATTAAAGTTGATTCTGTCCTTGCCCCATCCCCCCCCCAAAAAAAAAACCTTCTTTAAGAGGGTTTTGGTAGCGACTTACGTCCTCGTGTCTCGAAGGCACAACACAAAAGAGAGAGGGAGAGGAATAAAAACGTAAAGCTCCTAACAGCACTATTATTGAAGCGCCGTGTTTGACATTTTGACTGTTTCAATTAGCTAACAAGGAACGCTCCACTTAATCCACCCTCGGATGCCAAAGGAAGCTAAGCTGCTCCCTTCCCTCAGCAGCATCCCTTACCCACATATAGCAGCCGGGTGCTCTGGCCCCATGCAGCCCTATGCAGACAGAGCTTAGGGTCCTGGAATCATTAAGGTTGGAAAAGACCTCTCAGTGTGATTCATCCAGTCCAACCATCCACCCACTGCCAATATTGACCACTAAACAATGTCCTTAAGTGTGGGAATACAAGAAAAGCTGTTCAGAGCAGCAGCTGTGGAGCAAGATAAACAGCACTTAAGTACCACATCTATACATTTATTGACACCTCCAGCTTGCCCAGTCTCACAGGCACTGGGAACAACCACACTCCCTAACCCTACTGCCCAGCAGTGAGCATGCCAAGAAGCATCCCAACAGGCACCCTGAAAAGCCTGCAGCAAACAGCTTTCTCATACCATTTCAGGAAACACAGCAGCAACGTGGCACTTTTAGACCAGCAAAGGGCCAGTCCCTCGTTAGCATTAATCAACAAGGATCCTTGCTGGGTTGAACTGCAGCAAGTTGAAAAATTACCTGCAGTGATGTGGGAGCCACAAGGGAGGACTAAACACAGCAAAAAGGCTTCCCATCTCCCGCACACAGTCCCGAGTTAATTTCATCAGGTTCCTTTTATTTCTCCAGGATTTACCTGCCACTCTGATTTTACGCCAAGGAACCTGAAGTGCTCAGAGCTCTCCTGCACAAAGCATTTCACCATGCCCCCATTGGCAGCTGCTGTGTGCCACTGGGTGGAGGGAACTTCATGGGTACCACAGCCATAGCAGGGAAACACTCCACACTCCATAAAGCCTGGGTGATCACCTTCAGCCAAGGAGCTTGTGGTGGATTGATTACTGTACAGGGAGCACTTGGCTTACCGCGGGCACAAAAGCAATTTACTAGTTCTTCCATAGCCAGACTTCCACCAACAGCTTGCAGGGCAACACAACAAGCATTTTCTCCCAAGCATAAGGGAGAAGGCAGGAGGAAGGAATGGTGCACATGGGGCCATGTGGAAAGGCACTCATCTGAAGAACTGGACTCTGAAGGCAGCAGGATCCTACAGACATCACTCAAGAATATCATCCATCATCTGCACCTATATGAAAGGCCATGGGGCTGAGAACAAGAGGTTTAGGTGTGGAGAACCATCAGGGATTATTTCTGCTCTAACTTGAAGAACTTATAAGTCCAGAATTGAATACCTGAAGGCAATCAGAGAGGAGGGAGCTTCCATCAAGCTAAACAGAGCAGGTAACAACTTTAAGTTGTGCCACAGAGGTTCAGACTGGGTATTAGGAAAAAATATTTTCCTCAGAAAGACTGGTTGGGCATTGGAATGGGCTGCCAAGGGTGGTGGTGGGCTCATCATCTCTAGAGGAACTCAAGGACTGTAGAGACATAGAACTGAGGGACATGGTCAGTGGCCATGGTGAGGATGGGTTGGACTTGGTGATCTTAGAGGGCTTTTCCAGCCTTAATGATTCTATGATTCTAAGTGGGAAGTGAGGCATCAAGAACTTCATAAAGTCCTATTTTTCTGGCCAAAGACCAAACTTTCTCCCTTTCTGCCATATGGAAGGCCTTGCACAAGTGATACAATTGATCGTATCCATTTTATACAGTGACCTCAATCTGCTTGTCCTGTCCCAGCCATGATCATCATGCTCCATGGGCGTAGAGCATAACCATGCTCACACCATATTCCGCATTTTCCTTGCTACTTCAAAAATTGCCATAACCCCTTCCTGCTGCAGGTGTAACTTGCTCTGAGCACAAGAAAAAAAAGCAAAAGCTATGAAGGCACCTCCAGAACCCCCCTTTCCAGTACAGCCTTCCCCTAGCACAAAGCCAGCTGCTGCCGCAAGCTCTGTGCCAAATGCCCCCGGCACCAGCACTCTTCAGCACAAAGTTAACTTCCATCGCATGGCTCCTAGAAGCAAAACACTTCTGCCATAGTTCAGGAAAACATTCACATGCCAGGCAGCACTTAACTGAGCACAAGCATGTGCCAGGAGAACAAACAGCTTACTGAGGTGCAGGAAGGCTTTGCAGGAAACTGACCCTAATCCTCTTCTGAAATATCTTGGCTACCGCTGAGCTCCCAGCCCCATCAAAAGGCACACGGACTGTCATAAATAAGACCAGCAAGAAACCCCACAACACTTTATCCAGCTTCTGACCAGAGCTAGAGTTACATCTCTAATCACTTCAGCTCAGAAGCAGGCACAGATTCCTGGTTCCACATCCAGAGGTGGGACCAGAAGCTTTCTGCTCACAAAGGAGCCTTCTGCTTGCTGCCAGCCTCACAGGAAGGTTGCCCAGGCTGGGTTTCACCAAGCTAGCTAGTGACAGTGTTAACACACATCCCCCAGCCTGACAGAAACACCTCACTGGGTCTTCCTACAATTCTATTTGCTCCAACATGGGCAACATATCATCCTGGTGCCTCATGACACCAAGATGGGTTATCCCTCCAGGACAGTTCTCACTCCCACAGCACAGTGAGGCTGATACAGCCCCACCTGGATACTGCGAAAGCCTAGGATGTCAAGGACATGAGCTTCTCCCAGCTCTTCCAGCACAGACAGCACCATATCTGTGTAGACAGAGTTGCCTCACTCCACCTGTGCTCCTCCACACTGTCACAGAACGGCAGGAGGAAGCATGGAAAAACCTTAATGCCTTGGGCAGGCATCTGAAATCCCAGCAAACAGAGCTGTCCCTTCATGACAAAAAGCACCACTGCGTGTGCAGGAGGGAGCTGGCAACAGCTTCTCCCTCCCAGGCATTTACAAGATGATCCACAAGCACAAATACCTGGCATGTCCCATCCAGAGGCACCTCTATTAATCACAGTCCTCTGCAGTTAAAGTTATTTAATTCAGAGGTGAGAGAAGCTGCTCTGCTGTTTATGTCCAAGGGTTAAACTTGCCCCAGCCGCACACTAAACACATTTTTTACAATCTGGCAGTGATCTTGCCTATTAAGCATCTCTGGCTTCAGAGAAGAGGTATTGATTTATTTCACTTTTATGGCTGGAGGTATTTATTCCTATTTGCTTTCTCACTTCTTCACCCCAGCCTGGGCGAGGGGGGACGAGGAGGAGAAGAAAAAAATTACAACAGCAGTGAAGCCAAGAGGTGATGACTCACAGTTTTCTGATGGAGGGCACGAGGATGGGATGAGAGGTTGGGACCAGCTCCGGGGCTCTGCCAGGCTGTGTCACAGCTTTTATGTCCATGATAGAAAGGGGCACCTGCATGGCTGGAAGAAAAGGAAATTGCATCAAACTTTGGAGAGAAGGCTCCCATCAAAGCTATGTCCCTATAGGGTGCTTTGCAAGTTAGAGCTTGATTGATTTGTACCAGCTAAGGACCTCAGCAAATCTCTCCTGTGGGAGAAACGTCAACATTTTCCCATGTCTTAAAACTGATCTGGAAAGGATAATAAAACCATACCTCCACAAGGGACGAGTCTGAACTAATATCCCCTTCCCACCCCAACAGACACCCATTTCCAGGCAAGACACATGGGCAGAGCCCCCACTTCAGTTTCTAACACTGTATTTCAGCACTGTTCATTTGGGAAGGTGGCTGGCTTTGTTCTGCAGTGCCAGCACAAGTGCAGGGTTTGCTTTTGCTCTGCCTTTGCACACTGAAGCTCAAGGCCTGAGAAGGCTCCACCTGCCAGGTGTCTGCCTGGGGTTGGCCATGCTTCTCTTGGCCTTTCTTCCCATGGTATCTACCTAGCTCCAAGCACAGGCACAAACACAAAGCAAGCTTCATTCTCTGTCTCATCCCAGCTCATTCAGCCTCCTAGCCTGGGGCTGTGGCTTCTCAGAAACACCCAAAAGTCAATAGAATACACCAAACATGTTTATTTGTAGCAGCATCCAATGTTAGCACGACCCCCATATGTTCTGCTGCAGGAACCTCTCAACACACAACTAGAGCCCTCTTCGCCCTCACACACCCACCCTTGCAAGCCTACAGTGGCAGCATGTGAGTTTGCAGACAGGTTTCCTTCTGCTCCTGCATGCATATAGCATGTGTGCAACACACAAACCCACAGTCTTCAGGCACCACCCTAGGATTCAGCTTGCATCCAGGTGTCTGAAATCCCACAGCACAGGGCATACAGACAGAAAGCCAACAAACACCCAGTGGAAGCATTTGGTGCTGGGAGTGCTGTGGGAGGGAAGAATGAGGACCCTGAGCAAGGAAAGACAGCATAGCTCTGATCCAATAAAGAGAATTGGAGAGGTTGTGTAGCAGGTGGGACACACACTGGTGCAAGCAGGGCTGGGGGCTCAGCAGCACAATTCCAGCCCTCGCCCTGCTTGTTTGCTTCAAAGCACAGCCTGCATTTCTATTCCTCAAACAGCACGCAGTCAACATGCAAATACCTCAAGAATGAAAGCAGTGGGCAGGCTGGTGGCAGATAGCATGGGAGCTGCCACTGCGCGCAGCCGGTTCACGCTTCATTAGTATCCTCTCACCAAGCTGCGAGCACAGCCTTCAGTCTGCCTGCACACAGACAGGGAAGGAGGGGAAGGATGCATATTTTCCATGCAGAGCTGATCTCCCCCCTTCCCAAACTCTGCCAGCCCCCTCCGAGCCTTCCTTGCACTCAAAGGTGCACCATCCTGCTACGACATCTCCCACACTTGTTAAATATACCTTCAGGCAAGCATCAGGAGTGAGCCCAGTTTGAAACTTATTGTGTTGTCAAAATGACAAGTGCTCTGCCAGGCTGTTAGTCTCTGCTGCCCTTCCCCTGTCTGCTCCCCCTCCCCTTCCGCTCATTAGAAGCTCCCTTGATAAGGCAAGGCTGTTGTGTTTAGGTTTTTTTTTAATCATTTAAATGTTCTCTTAACTTCAAAACATCAACAGCTGCAGGACTGAAAGAACAGCAATGACACTTTCCATTCAGTACAGACTCGGTGCACTGTGATGCAAGAAGGCAGGCTGCAGGGCACCGAGCTGGAGTTCCAGCATGTGATGCTCACATGGCACTAAGCACCACTTCAGCTCCCAACAATCCACATACCAGCCTCAGGTGGGCAAGCTGCTGTCTGCTCACCCCAGCCAGCAAGCCTGGAAAGAGTAATGTAATTCTGCCAGGGCAGCTTGCCCCATAGGTGTCATAGAATCATTAAGGTTGGAATAGACCTCCAGGATCACCAAATGCAACCCCAGCCCACCATCCCCATGCCCACACATCCATCAGTGACACATCTCTACAGTTCTGTTAACACATCCAGAGATGGTGACTCCACCACCTCCCTGGGCAGCCCATTCCAATAACTGCACCACTCTTTCAAAGAATTGCTTCCTAATATCCAACCTGAACCTCTCCTGGCACAACACCATCATCTCTCATCTTTGTCCTCACACAGCTCTCCCATGCTCACCTCCAACTGAGTTTCTGCTCTTGGTTGCAGGTTCTTTTAAGGACATCAGCTAAGGATAACTGGCTCTGGGGTCCACGGAGCCAACTCTTGCAAACAAGCCAGTGCACTGACCCTTCCTACGGGCCTTCCCTATTGCATCCTCCTGCTTGGGTTCCTCAAGGCAATAAAATAACAACTCTTTGCTTCATTACATGTGTTGGAAAGCATCTTGACTAGCAGCCCAAGCCCCTGGAAGAGTTGGCTTTAAGCCTTGGCCAAACCACCGAATCAAAACAGCTTGTGAGAGATGAATTAAGCATTCTCCTCTTTGCCTGCAAACAAAGGCCTAGGGGGGAGCAATGGAGGCCTTCTGAAACAGAAGGAACACACAGGACTGTCAGATATGCCTCTCACCACCATTTAGCCTTCCTGTCAAGCTGTACTCTAAACCTAAAGCTTTCATTTTTTACCCTTGCTTCCTTAGGAAAAGATGCCCACGCAGAGGCACTACAAAGAAGAGGACAAGCTCCAAACAGAAGGAGAGAGGTGAAAAGGAAGGATGGATGCTACCCCCCCATGTCCAATGCCCATGTCCCCAGACACAGTACGTGCCCCATTGGGCACAGGAAGGGGCTGGAACTGGGCAGCCTTCTGTCCTTCAGGCACACAGCAACCTGCCCAACTCACACCCATTCTCATCCCCCCTAGGTTCTTTCTGACCCATGCATCGCCCCCACAAGGCAAACTGACAATCAATTCTGAAACCCAGGGGCTGGAATGGAAAACACCATTCAGCTCTCACAGCATCGGCAGCACCCAGAGCATCTCAGACAGAAACAGACAGGCAGAGGTGTGTGTTGTTCGCTCTGCCCAGCAGATCTGGAGCAGTGCCTGCCTGCTGTACTCCAGCTCTCTCTGTCCCGATGCAGATAAATTTAGTTTTCTGCTCTCGCTGCCTGGGGAAGAGTAGGGAGGGGGAGCTGACATCTTTCAAATGAGACCTTAAAAATAAGCTGTCTGCACAGCTGGGCACTGAAGAATCTCAAGCAGAGCTTTGTCTGGCTAAAACAGCGCCTATACTGGGTTACACCCTGCAACCCACCCAGAAACAGCTGCACAACAAGCCTTGCTCATAGCCCGACCATCATTTCGCTGTGTCAGGGATGTTCAGGGGGTGCCATCATGCTGCACACACACACAGCTCTGCTTTGTTCCTGAAGTTCTTCCCAGAGATCTGGAGGACGAGAGGCCAGGGGTACAGAGCAGACCATTTCCAAAGCCATGCCCCAGGCCAGAAGCACAGCCCGGATCTATTTTCCATAGCCGTGACCCATTCTAACCAATTCCCAACCAGCAAGATGCTGCTTTCCCCGCGGCTGAAAGCTCCTCTGTGAGAGCATTAAGCATTTGATAAAGAAAATAACAGGATGAATAAAACCGTGTGTTTGTACAAGAAAGCTTTTGCTCTGATCTTTGGTGCTGCACTATGTTCTGACCTACTATTGCAAGACTCAGCTACATCTTCCCTCCCTCCGAATGTGACAGAAGGAAAAAGCAGCCGCGACGGATGCTGCAGAGCCCTGTGCTGGGATTCCAGCTGACAAACAGCATCAGCAGAGCTGCCCACACACACTTGGATTAAAACCCACACCCTCCGCTCTCCCATCACCTGCAGGAAGTGCATGCACACATATACACACATGTCCATTTGCATGGGGCCTGACTCCTGCTCAGACACATGGTGTAACAGCAGCAGCCTCCAACAGGTTTGCTCATGAGGAGAAGCACACCCATGAGACAAACTCCCTAATGAGGGCTGACATTTGCTAGCTACCAGAGATCCAAAACTGCCGGGAATCAAACTTTGAGGTAGAACTGTCCCTGCTTGCTGGCAGGAGGGTGGAGGCTCCAAGGCTCCAGGCAGTCTCAGTGGCAATGGCTCAGCGTCAGTGAGGAGCCAAGCTGGTTTTGTGAGCACATCTGCTCCTGTGCAGCATCCAAGGGAAGTTTCAGTGACTTCAAGTGGCCTTCATGCAGCCTCTCCAAGCTCTCTGGCCATCACACAGCCCTGCTGGCTTACCAGCTACTTGCTGATACATAAAGAGGGATACTTGCATCTCTTCCAGAGAGGCACAGAGCAGTGGAGGCCCCCAAAAGCATTAACAAACTGCTGGGAGCTCAAAGGTTTGCTCCAGACAGCCTCAGTGCCAGCTTCTCTTCAGCACAGCCCTGAGCCACACACAAACAGCACATTCTGCTCCTGCTGGACAGGCCTCCACTGATTTACTAGTGCTGCCAAGGAAGGTGGATTTATTCCCAAATTTAATAGCCGCCAAATCAACGGGAAGAGCGTTCACATGGGGATTCTCCACAAGGTTTTGGGATTCACACTGAAGAGCCCTTCTCTGGAGATGCACTCAGCCCTCACCCATCCCATCACAGCATGGGTTGCTAACCAGGTACCTGCACAGACTCTGCAGAGATGCTGCTTGGAGTTGATCACCCACTTGTCCCAGCTGACACAGTGACAGAATATAAGCAGAGAATGAGGAAAAGAGATCAGGGCTCCTAATTCTTCTTTTAAGTTCCCACCCTGACTTTGGCATGCACAGCACATTGCAGTGGGTTTCTTTCCCAGCAAACAAGTTCCCTTTTCCCCCCAATGAACTCAGAGGCAATAAGAGGTGGGTTTCAACAAGGCATAAATCTGCCAGCAGCACATCAAGGCTCCTGAATAGCAAGGGCACAGACAATTGTCCAGCGGAAAAGAAAAAAAGGTCAGAGCAGTAACTCTTGCAGTATTTGTTCCACAAACAGAGAAGGTTTACACAGCCTTTCTGAGCAATTATTGGGTAGGAAATAAATCTCAACAGAAACTCATCTCCTTCCCCGCTTTGCAGCTGAATCTCTTTGCCTCCCGCCCCTAGCAATGTCCCCAAAATGCTTTGCAACAAGATGTCAGTTACACAACCCAAGGCTGTGCCCAAAGAGCCAGCGGAGAACTGTATTAAATTTAATAGCATTGCTCCAGGTAATCTACGACCAGTTATAATCAATTGTCCATGCCCACTGCAGCATGACTATAGCTGTCTTCAGTGCTGCAGGTGCAGGACTGGCAGAAAACGCTCTGCGTGAGCTGGAGGCGAGAGATAGCCTGAGAACAGCCTTGAATTCCTGGGGAGACACGGAGGAAGCCCAGTGTATTGCTGTTGCCCTCCCCCCAGGCCAGGGCTCAGCAGCTATCAGCAGGTTGAAGGGCCCTGGCATGAGCACACCAAGACTGCTATCGAGGGAGCAGAATGGGGAAGGCAAGCTCTCCCGTTCTGTATTAGCTCAGGAAGGCAAGGAGAGGAGCGTGTTGTTCTATGCAGCAGCCCTAGGTCAGCTGTTAGCACCACGCCAGACAACAGTCAGGATCCTGGCCTCTATTTCTGGTCCACAGAATAGAGATGGCCCTCCCAGGATGAGGATGTAATTGGATTCATAAAACTTTGAGGAGCTGTAACACATGTGAACTGCTTGCCTGATCTCTTACTCAGAGCTCTGCCTAACACAGTGCTGCTTGTCCACCCTGCCTTGCTGGGGGTCTTGGAGGGGCTGTGCTTTCCTACCAGCTGCTGTGAGCACAGCAGAGGGAAAAGGGTTACAGGATTCCAGCTTACACATCCTGCATCTCACAGCCCTCAGAGGCAGCTCTGAGTCTCCCTCTCCTCCTTCTAAGCACAAGCGTATTGAGCGGACACTGAGCTCCTTACTCCTGGGAGCTGCAGCCCAACACCCAGCCCTACCTCTGCAGGGCTCTGTAGAGGGCTTTGTGGTGTGAACAAGACAGATTTTGCTCAATCTTATTATGTCTGTGGGATCAGGGAGTGGCAGCAGGCTTCCCACATTGCCTGTGATGGACAAGGAAAGCACCTGCTGCACCAGCATCCCAGAGAGATAATGAACCTGGGTACAGCATCCAAGATGCAGCTTGCAGCCAGTGTCCCTGCACACCATTGCTCAGGCACCGAGCAGAGCTGTGTGCAGGGAAGAGGCAGCACATGGCAGCTTTAAGTGTGAAGGAGTCATCCATCTTCAAGCACATAATAACACTGACAACACCCAGCACTCCACCATCAGCACCCAGCAACCATCACCTCCAAAAAGCCAGGACCTCCCAGACCAACAGGCAGCTCTCAGCACCATCAGGCCTGAGCCAACATCCTCACATAGAAAGAAGAAGGAAGGTAGGAAGCTGTCACCCAACCTGCTAAACCACAGTCCTCCGAGGTGAGGTGACCAAATCCCAGCCGCGTTCACAAAGAAAGCAGTGAGAGGCAGCAGGGTGCTAAGCTGTCCACTTCAGCCCTGAGTACAGCTTAGAGCTTCCCGAAATCCAGCATAGAAGGGAATTGCACAGCTTGCCTGAAAGCAGCTCCAGCCTCCTGAACGGAAACATTGCCATCTAGAGGCCCTCTGCATTGTTTGTTGGGAGGGCATGGGAAAATCCTTGGTATGGCAACAATCAGCCAGCTTTTCTCATTGGGAGAGCTTGATGAGGCTGAAGGCAACAGTTTACCCTACTCCAGTGTATGGGAAGGCTTGTCTTGCTCTTAGACACCTACCTGGAGGGAAGTGAGCTGGCAAAGCTTCCCCATGCCCATAGGAAGATATATCCTCCCATGGTGGCTGTGATGCCTTGTGAAAAAGCACCAACAGGGTCTGATCAAGGAGTCCATCAGAAAGAGATGTGTATGAAAGCACTTGACTCAGCTGAGGCCAATGTGTGTAAGAACATGCTCTGGTCCCAGCAGATCTCAAGTTGGGCAGGACACCTATTCCACAGCAGAGATACTCAGAGAGTATCCACAGAGCTTAGCACACCACAGCTGTGCTTTGTCCTAGGTGAGCTGTTCAGACCCTACTGCCCATAGACACACCAAGGCTCATTAGCACACAAAGATAAAATCATTATGGTTAGAAGAGACCTTGGAGATCACCAAGTCCAACCCTTCACCACTGTCCCCACTCACCATATCCCCTCAATTTACCCTTGACCATACCCAATAATTTAACTGGGAACAGCACAAACCTCAGCCCTGGCCAGCCCTGCAGCTCTCACATCAGCAGAGGATGGGGAACCAGCATCTCCTCCAGAAGTAAAATGAAGGATGGTGCCTACCCTGCCAACATATAGCAACAGCTCAGTTTTCCAGCACACAGCCACCCAAGCAGAGGAGCCCAGCTACAACAAGAAAGGAGAGAGAAAAGCTCTGCAGCCACCACCTCTTCCTACTTAACTCCTGGCACTCCCACCATTTGCAACAGCTGCTCCAATGAGCACCCAACAACTTCTCTAAGTCACTCCCTGAAGAGCATCAGCTGTAACTTGGATGTTAATTGCTCATTAGTATGAGTCACCTTTCACATCACCATCTGGGATACCTCTTGCAAGGCTGGAGAGGTGCAGCCCCCTCATCCATGGTAATGTGCTGGGGGAACACAGCGTGGTTACAGGGAGGTGCTTTCAGCTTACAAACTGTGTTTGGATTCATGGGCTGTGGCACTCAGAGCAGTGGCTCTGGAGGGGATCAGTGTTCTGACTGAGGTGGCTCTGAGCCCTTTGCTGCTTTGTGATCACCTGGATTTAGCAATTTTGCAGCCAAAAGATGACTTTGTGCCATGTGGGACTGCCAAGGACAACCTTGAGGAGCTGGGCAATATCACTAAGCTGATAATCAATCACCACATTTACCAGCTTCCCAGAAATAAAATAAGCAACCAAAATAAGACATTCCTCCCATCCAGGCCTCCTGACTCACCACTCTGAAGATCCTCAGCTCCTGGCTGCTTCTGCAGGTCGCATATTAGGAAACATTTCTTTGAAAGATCAGTGATGCAGTGGCATAGGCTGCCCAGGGATGTAATACTGTCACCATCCCTGGAGGCTGCTCAAGAACCATGGAGATGTGGCACTGAGGGATATGGATGGTGGTGGGGATGGTTTGGAGTTGGATATGATGATCTTAAAGGCCTTTTCCAACCTTAATGATTCTATGATACATTGCCACTGGTGGTGCAGCAGAGCCTGAAAGCAATGGCAGTGGTTGGAGCCCTATGCAAGTGGGCTGGAAGCAGCATCTCTCACCACCTGGACATTAACTTTGCCCCATGGTGAGCTGTAGGTGGTGGGGGCACATCCTGGTGCACCCCACACCTTTTCAGTTGCAGAGCTCACACAGGCTCTGCAACTTCAGACACATCCTCACATCCAGCCTGGTGTTTGTAGGGAAGCCTTTGTCAGCAAAGATTAATTCCTGTCATTTGCAGTTTTCTACCTGAGCTCCCTTGGAGCCTGAGCTGTCTGGGGAGAAGAAGAGGAGATGATAACATTCTCGCTGTGTTGATCAGAAGAAGAGTCTCACAGGGTGTCCCACCATCACTTCACATTGTTTTGCACTGGTGAATTCAAGGAGGAAGATAAGAGACTGGGGGGAAAAGAAGTAAAAGCCACATTCAAATGAGGGTTTTAAAAATAAACCACTATTTGGTCTTAATTAGTGCTGGTCCAGACCAGGCAGCCATTAGTGTGCTTGAGCACGGAGCCGCGGTTAGTGTTTGCTAATGGATGAGACACCCCAGGACGGAGCTCCCGGCGCCTCGGAAGCCTCCAGGTGGCTTTTGCTGCCTCTCTTTGTGGTTGGCCCACCGTGATGGATGTCTGAGCCTCAGCCCTGCTCTCCACCACACATCATTCGATTTGCCGCAGACTCGGGGCTGGAGGTCTCTGGCGGAGCTCAGCGTGCCGGGAGAGGTCACCGTCTCTTTGAATCACGTCCTCTTAGAGCGCCAAGAAGTGACATCAAGCATTGCCCTCTGCCATCCCCTCAGCATGGCAGGGACGCCGGGCAGAGAAGGGCTCCGCAGGGTGCATCTCTGGCTGCCATTGCCTGATTTATGCCTGCTGTGTCAGACAGACATTTACATAGGCTGGCATGGCTGTGTGCCGCCTCCCCATTGGCAACTGCATGCCAGCATCCCCACAAAGCAGGGACAGGGGATGGCTGGAGACAGAGGGGAGGATGCACAGCCCCCACACCACCTCACAGCCCCCTCGGAGCTCATTACCTGCTCATACAGGAGACATGGGCATTTCCTAGCACGGCACTGGGGAATAGACCCTATCCAATGGCTGGCTGGCACTAGTGACACGGTCAGGATGCAGACAACAGGATATTTGCCCCCCCAACATCCTATTCCCAACCTACACCCCATCTAAAGTACAGACCCTCCAAGCCTTTCTTCTGCTCCTTGACCCTGCTCTGCTGGGCGCAGCTGTTCCATGGGTGAGGCAAACAAGTGGTGGCAGGCAGCTCACAGAGCTCAGAGCAGCCAAAACACATGAGACAGACCTGGCTGCAGGGCAGGCAGTAGCAAACAGGCTGTGCACACCAAGGACCCCCAGCCGGATGGGGATGTGCATTCCCCCCTTCCCAGCATTCTCAGTTTGAAGTTGCTAACTGGTCGTATTAACACAACCCAGAGCATCTAACCATAAAGCAGGAGCTGTGCTGTGTTTCTCCCCCACCCACCTCTCACAGCCCAGA
Organism: Coturnix japonica; assembly: GCF_054131305.1. Classification (NCBI taxonomy): domain Eukaryota; kingdom Metazoa; phylum Chordata; class Aves; order Galliformes; family Phasianidae; genus Coturnix; species Coturnix japonica. The sequence goes on along the minus strand of NC_140673.1, from coordinate 6,011,164 downwards.
CAGCAGTACATGTGAGCAGTCACCTGCCAAAACCTTTGGGGGCTCTGGAGCCAGCAGTTAATATTTATGGCAGTCTCCCTGCTGACACCTCTCTCCAGCAGTGCTGGGTACCATAAGGCTTGCAGGGCAGCACCATGAGGCTCTCCATCCAAAACCACATGTTGTCCCATCACTGCTTCTTCACTCCATCACTGCTGCCTGTCTGGACCCTGGGTCAGCTTTGGGATGGGGCTGGTGCTGCTCTTACTGCGAGGAGTGGTGCATACAGCAAACAAAGTGGCAGGGAAGGGAATGGGGGCACAGGGAGAGATGCTCATTTGTCCTTGGCAGAGCAGCGTGCGGCACCAGTGAACACAGCAGCTCTGAGGGCAGAGGAAAGCACTGGCAGCTACAAATTACTAATCAATGTCGGGTAACAACAACAGCAGCTAATAATGAAGGGCTGATCAGCTTACTATGGCAGTAATTATTCCTGACACCAGCTCTCTGAAGGAGCATCCAGGCTTAGCATGCTGTCTACCATGATGATAACCCAAGATAACTGGAGAAAATTCATGCTGGAGAAAAGGAGGGGGAGAGAGAGAAGGGGGGAGAAAAAAACTCAGCAATTAGCTAGACTAGTGGTGCTAATTACACTGTGAATGGTGTGCGGGCTTTGTCAGAGCTAACTTTGTGTCTTCCCCACTATGCTATTGAGGTAGGTGAGTGCCAGCGTGCCTCGCACACAGCAGTGGTGACAAATGGTTCTGGCAGCTGGTTTGTTTCTGCAAGCAGCAGAGCTGGCTGCTGCCTGCACCCAGCTCCATGTCAGCCCTTTGCTGTCGTTGGTGCTTGGGGACAATCTTCTCACTGCTGTATCACTGCTGTGGCTCTCCTCTGGATGCACTTCAACAGATCCGTATCTCCCCTGTACTGAGGACTCCACATCTGGATGCAGTGCTCCAGGTGAGGCCTCACCAGCAGAGCACAGAGGGGCAGGATCACCTCCCTCATCCTTCTGGCCACGCTGCTTTGGATACAGGCTTTGGATACATTCCTCCATCTAGCATTCCCCATTCCATCTCCCTTCATCTCCACCATTCCCATTCCCCATCTCTTTCCCCATTCAGAAACATGAGATCAGAAACCTTCATTTAACGATGTGATTGATGAGCGTGTGTTCACCTTCATCCAGCAAGCTGTGGATATGATGCTCTCTCAGCAAACAGAGACCTCATCATTCCCACCCTCCAGATAAAGACAAGTGTCCACCAACACCCACGGCTCAGCAAAGGAAGACTTCCTAAATGGACAGTGGTGTGAACACACGTTACCCCCAGACCCATGTGCTTTGTCCACTAGAACAGGTGAGAAAACCATGTAGCAGCCCCACAAGCGTGCGATCACACCTGCCTCCCTCACCCCCTTCTCACCCAAGCAGCCGTAAATAAGCACACAGCTTTCTCACACCCTTCATTCAGGAGGCTGCCAAATCGCTCTCTCAGCTCTGTGCTCAGGGCTTCCCAAATGTCCTAGCACGTCCCCACCCCCACCTCCTACCCCTTTTCCCCCCCTCCCCCCTTCCCAGCACTGCCACGCCGCCCCAAATCCTATTACAGGGCAGTGCCAGGGGGTTGCAGCTCCAGCCCTTGCACAAACAAAATCCTATTACAACGGAGATCCTGATTCCAGCCTTTATTTACAGAAATTATTATTACAAGGGACCCTGAGGGAAATCATGGTTGTGGGCTTTATTCGCTGAATTCGTCATTGCGAGGGAAGAAGCCTCGTAAGGCTTTGAGGCAGATAGCGAGTTGTGAACTGCCTCTGAGTTACATGTCAGGGAGCGGGGAGGGGAAAGAAAACACCAACCACAGCCTGAGCTGCTGCAGGAGGAGACGAAGGGAAAGGCATGCATATTTCTTTTGTCCAGCCCAAGGCAATTTCCATCAGCAAGGTGCACTAAATCCTTTGTACCGCTTGATTAAATTACAGCTGAGCTAAGCAGAGGTTCATTCTGCAAAAAGGAGCAGCCCAGCCTCAGCATAGTCCGCAGGACAAAGGGCTTCAGCCCTGGCCGGGCAGTGGAACAGCTCGGGGGTGTGCTGGGAAGGGAAGGGTGCAGGGAGAAGCTGCAGAGCGGAGGCAGAGCTCTCCGATCAGAGCCATGGGCATTGGGTGGATGGCAGCGCACAGCCGACAGCAGGGGGAATCGATCCCAGCTCTGATCTGGCGAGCGGTGCCAGCAGCAGCACTGAATGCCAATGCCGGGCTGGAGCATCTGCCTTTGGGGGGAGAATACAGATGAGCAGGGGAGCAGAGTCCCGAGATGCCACATTTGAATGTGCAGGAAACATTGAGGTCTGAAACCACAGGCACCATCCTGCCTACAGCCCAGTGCTCAGAGCCCTCACACATTGCTTTCACAGCATCATAGAATCACAGCACGGTTGGATTGGAAGGGACCCAAATCCCCCCCCCAGTCCCACCTCTGCCACAGGCTGACTACCCCCCGGCTCAGGCTGCCCAGGGCCCATCCATGGCTGGGGGCACCTCCAGGGATGGGGCACCCACAGCTCTCTGTACAACCTGAACCTGAGCTTGGCTGGTACAGATCCAGAATGGTTTAACCCAATGCAGGCTATGGATGCACTGCCACCAGCACAGCCTGGGGTCTGACATCAGCAGGTGGCCAGGATGGCTCTCAGCCTGAAGAAATGCATGGGGTAACCTCAGCTGCTCAACTTCCTGAAACTGGGGCTGCAGCCAAAATGCTGCCTCCACGAGGAAGGCCATCAGCTTCCTCACCCAGGCACAGAGGAACAGGGTGCTATCACCATCACATGGAGGTGAATCTGTCCATGCAGCCCCTTCTCTGTGTGCTCAGAACACACTCCACACCAGCTTTCCATCTCCAGCCACACACAGTGGCACAGACATACACACCAAAAAAGAAATCACATGCAGGATGAAAAGTACCACCCCTGGGAAATCTGCATGCAAGGAAGGCTGAGAGCCTCCCCCCAAAACTGATACAGCACAAGGTTATTCAAATCCCTCTCCTGCCGAGACAGTCTCTTTCAATTTGCTCAGTGGAAGCATTTCACGCCTCACCTGCAGACTGCTTCCTGAAAGAGCAGGAACCATGCAAAAGTTTGAGCACAGCAGAAAGCCAGACCTGGAGCATGCCTCTTGTTTTCTGCTTCTCCCCCGCTGAGCTGTGCAAGGAGCTGCCCGTTAGTGTATGAGCAACAGAGAGCAGCCCCGAACTGAAGGAACAATGAGGGCCCTCTCTGCAAAGCAGTCGTGCTTTTTCTTCTTTTTCCAGCACAACTGGAGGCTAAACTCACACTGAAATAACAGTGCTGGGGATGAGTCAATCTTCGCTTGTTGTCAGCTGGAACTAGGCTGAAATTGTGTCGCTTATCAGCCTGGAGCCAGCAGGGATGTGGCTGCGGGACCTGTGAGCCATGCTGGTGTTTGCTGAGCCCAAAATGGGGGCATTCCCACAGCCCCAGCCATTGGCTTCGTTCCTCTAGCAGTGCTTCAAAACCTAAAACCAAGTTAAGACACTGCTTGCAGAAACAGCAACTGCCTCTTGCATCTGCCTATGGAGGAGAAAGCTTGTTGGGGGTTCAAAGGCAGTTTTAGCACCAAATTGTGACAAGTTCTTAATGTTTTCAAGCTGAGTCCTGCAGGGTCAATGGATGTAGACTCACTGATCATAATCCTCTGAATAATCACACCCAGCTCTTGGCTGGCTGCCTGCCTGACTCCGACCCTGCTTTAAAGTCAAGACCACATCTTACAGCTGCATTTTTTAGGTGGAAAATACTCCCTTACCCCAGAGAGAGAGAAAAGGAGCAGCCACGAGAGCAGAGAGGGTGAATGTTTAAGGAGAGTCCTTTGGGGGAGAGAGCATAGAATCATTAAGGTTGGAGAAGACCTCTCATATCACCAACTCCAACCCACCCCCACCATGCCCACACCCCTCAGTGCCACATCTCTATGGTTCTTTTAATACCCCTGGGGACAGTGACCCCACCACCTCCCTGGGCAGCTGTTTCACTGCATCACGACTATTTTGGAGAAGAAATGGTTCCTAATACTCAACCTGAGCCTCCCCTGGCACAACTTGAGGCCATCACGTCTTGCCCCTCCCCAGCTCCACACAGGAGAGGTGCACGTGCCCCCCATCCACATTCAGCCCCAACAAGGCCATGACTCGCCAGCACTTTCCTTCTGTAATTTGGAATGCATCAAGCTGTGTAATGCCAGCTCAGGCTCAGTGAGTCACATTGGAGCGGGTATGTGAGAGATCACCTCTTCCTCAAATACATATAATTTTGGCTGACAGCTGTAATGGGCATTGGAGCCCTGCTCTGTGTGTGAGATGTGGCCAGAGATCACAGCAGCCCTGGTGAGGAGCAGCTCTCTGCCTGGAATATAAAGGGAGTGGTTGGCATGGAGGTCCGTGCTTCAGGGAGCAAGAACCAGGCACACCGAAAGTGATAGAGGAGCTGCAGGTTTGTTTGATGATTTAATCGATACGATAATTATATTAATCCTGTGGTTTGATACAAAGCCACTTCCTTTCTATTTGATTTATCCAGGATAACTTCATTTCAGAATTTTCATAGCTCTGTGGATCAAATATATAAGATAGAAAGTACGTTGATCCAAGGCTGGGCCACAGACACACCATGAGAACATAGCAGAGGTGCACCCACATCCTTTGGTTCCACCTGGTGATAGAAAGGGGCTGGCATCGGCTATAGAGTTGTTTCCTTTTACAGGGGAAGGAGCGATGAAGTGCCTTCATCCAGGAGGTACATTTTTGAGCTGTGAGTTGCTTTAACCTTGTTTCCTAAGGAAACCACAGCCAGAGAAGCCAATTAGCAGCTCCACCGCCCTTGCCCAAAGGCTCGATCACATGATGAGCACCATCCTCATTAGCAGCAGCTCCAAGTGAGCTGCTGCAAGAGGCTGATGAGGTGGTGGGAGCTGGGTTGTGCTGGACTGCAAGGTTCCCTGCCCGGGCAGTGCCAGGAGGAGATGTGCTGTGGGCAGCCCCATACCATCCTTCTGTCAGCAGTCCCACAGTGTCCCTACAGATCCCTCTGCAAGTAGCACCATCCCTCCTGCAAGAAATAAAAGCTTCCATGTTAAAAAGGTCTGGACAGCATCTCTCACTCCCACCCCGATCAATGAAGCTTGCTAATTAAAAGCAGTTGACCTGAGCAAAGAGTGGCTCAGAGGAGATCAGCCTGAGGGAGGTGAGATTTAAGAATTAAATTACTCTGTTCCATATTATCCCATAACCCTGGCTCTCCCTCCTCCCACCTGCAGGTAACACACGTATCTGACCACCAGGTGACAGCTGGAACACAGCTGGATGGCACCTCCTTTCTCCAGCATGAGCATAGAATCACAGTATCATTAACATTGGAAAAGACCACTAAGATCCCCAAGTCCAACCATCAACCCACTCCCACCATGCCCATGGACCGTGTCCCTCAGTGCCACATCTCCATGTTCTCTTCCATGCCAACAAGCATGCACACAACCCCATCCAGCACTCAGCAGATGGGCCCTTACTGATGTATTTCTCCAGGCACTACAGCACCCGATTAGCAAAAAGCAAATAGAGGGCTGTGCTCTTTGGAGACCTCTCGCATCTTGTTTGCTGAGCAGCTCTGCTCACGTCAGCAGGAGCTGCAAAGCCTCTGGAAGCCCTGCTAATAGGAAGGACGTAATGCTGCCTTGATTCAAGAGAGCTGCCTGCAAACGTGGGGGTTTTCCATATGAGAAGAAACTGTGGTGAGGATGTGAAACTGTCTCCTTCAAGCATAGAGATTCGAAGGCCTCCATCATCAAATGAGTGCACAAGAATTTGCCCAGGACAAGTGCCATGTGCACAGAATAGTCTTGGGAGAAAAGAGCAGTTGCCTCACAGAACACTTGGGAGTTTGAGGCTGTTCCATATATAGTCTTGGCACTCATTGTCTCCTAAAAATCACTGTGTTGGAGTTGAGGGGGATAAGAGCAAGAAAAGAAGCCACAGCAATCTGCTTTGTGTAACTTACTTGTCCACCGCCCTGTTCTCCCCTGCATCCCATTTCTCCAACCTTCAGAGCCAGCTCAGCCTTCCTTCCATGCTTAGGCTCTCATCTTCTCATTGCCATGCAGCCTGCACCAACCTGCTAACTGTTTTCCAACCAGCAGGACTTGGACATGCCTGAAACTGCACTGAGCATGAGAGAAATCTATTTGTATTTCAACACCTCCACCAAAGTCACGTCCTTTTGCTTCCTCCAGTCCCCTGAGATGAACTGTTTGTAGGGCTGCACAAAACTGCATCCAGCAAGAGGAGCTGCTCAGGAATTAGGACTCTAAGACATGACTACCAGGAATAAAAATGAAGAAAATAAAAGGACACCTACTTGTAAATGTCAACCAAAGAAAAAATAATTCTGGATGAGGAACGTAGGCGCAGCCAAGCTGCATCGCAGCAGGTCAGTAATCCATATTCCTCTTCAGAGGAGAGCGGTGTAACAGCTGATATGGAGTCAGACACATGCTCATCACTATAGCAGGGGTGCACTTAGGTGCCCGAGATGCTGAGAGGCCATACAGCTTGCAAGGGGGTCCGCAATGGGGACATCATGTCTCACCCACCCACATAGCTTAAGCTACATAAATGAAAGTGTCTGAGATGTTATCACATACTGCTGTCAGAATGTGGGCCCTAATTCCCCTGCTGCCATCCCCCTGTCGCCCCACTGCTTTCGTTACCAGGAATGAGCCAATTGCAAAACCAACCACATTTTCTTCTGAAGGGAAGAAATGTCATCAGAAATGCAGAAAAAACATCCTCAACTGACTTGTGAAGAAAGAGATTGCTTTAGAGGAAGCTCCTCTCACCAGTGACCCCTCCCATCCTGCCCAAAGGCAAGAGAAGCGCGGGAAGGCGCGAAGAGAAGCGGTGCTGGGTAGTCCATCAGAGCAGGGTGCTGAGCCATCCCTTCCAGCTACCTGGCTGAAATTCAAATGTGGGATTAGCGTCCCTGGCACATTCTTAATAGGAGGCAAAGGAGAAGAAATGTAATGCTTCCTTCCGGTTTTTCAGATCTATGAACCTCTCCCAGGTAGCAGACAGTCTGGTCCATCAAAAGGAGACTAGAATCAGAAATGAGACCCATTTGTCAGATAAAACTTGCAGGTAGGAGGCACCAGGCTGAATTCCTATCAGGTAGGGATGCTGTAGAACACCGTAGCAGCTGGGAGCCCCAGTTGGGTGAAGGTCAGGGCTGCTTGGCATTCAGCACAGTCACGGGCCTCTCAGAAAACCCAAAAGAGCAAAGGACGAGCGCTTGCCCTTGGCAGGCTCAGTCCCCTCCAGCTGTGCACAATGGGCTTTGAAGGCTGGGAGCTCAGGGGGCTGGCTGTGGAGAAACAGGGGCTGGGAGGGGGTGGAATGGAGATAGGGCAGAAGAAAAAGCCAGTCTTTAAAAACAGAAAGTGTTTGCGTTCATCTTCTCTTTGGTCACCAAGGTAGCGCCAGCTGTGCCTCACGTTCTGGGACTGAAAGGAAAACTCCAGCTGGAGCTCCTGAGAATTGGAGGCACTTTCGTGCCTCCTTTACTCTGAATTACGGCTTACATAAAAATGAGGGTGGCAGGCCCTGAAGGTGCCCTTTAGCCATAAAATAGGAATAGCGCTGCAAAAGGCATACCCTGATGAAACAAGACCCAAACAGTGACGCACTGAGCATCCTGTGGGGTTGGGGACTGCTGTGCTGAAGTCATCCCAACAGTTTTGGGCACTGTGGGCACTTCTTTCTGCCCAGACCCATTCAACTGGAGTGAGCAAAGGGGCTGGTGCTGCTCTCAGATTCGGATACGTCCCATCTCAACCATCAGATCCCAAGTGAGAAGCTCTTCCACCTCCTGCCTTGGGCACGTACACGAACCAGCAGCTGGGAGCCCCTGACCACAGCCAACCCCAGCACTCAAGGAGCTGCCATCTGCACTGCAGCCTTTCTATCAATTTGTTAAGTTTGTGCCCTGATTGCACACCTCAGGCAGATGACAGTTGCTTTGTGTGGGACTTGGAGGGGGGAAATTTTACAGCTTGGCTGCTGCCAACACACAGATGTTACCGGCTGGGTCACGGCAAGGTGCTAAAGGCCTTCAGAACAGTTGCAAAGCATTAATTACTTTCCCGCAGCTGTTCTTTAACCCTCACACCCTCCTTTCTTCCAGGGGCTGCCAGAATAACAACTGTGAACGGGAAATCAAAGCAGGAGGCTGTGAAGGGAAGCAAAGCGGAGACGCTAAAGGTTACAAGAAACGGCACTCCAAAAATAAGCCTTTTTTTAAAGCTGTTTGTCCCTGCCATTTTCTCAAACGCCTCCTCCTCTCCCACTTGGTGCAGTGCTCCATTCCAACAGCATGCACCCAAGGAGCGAGGAAATGCACACACAAACCCAAAACATCCCAGGGGACGTTGGCCCATGGGCTTGGACGTGCTTGGGTTCCCAAGGCCAAAGAGAATGAATGAATGGTCAGCAGCCCATGGGCTGGTCAACCCTCCGCCCCAAAATCAGGCACCCGTGGGCATGGCAAGGGTGGGATGCAAAGGTGACACAGCAAACAGCCGCACCCCCAACACCAGGCACCGAAGGAGCTTCTCCATCCCCCTCCTCCCTCCTCCTTTTCCTTGCTCTCAGTCAAATGGAGCAGAACTCCTTTCAAGACTTGCAGATGTTGTGCTTCTGAATCATCTGGTGGCGCGGCTTGCGCTGGTGAGAGGAAACACGATTGCTTCTGGAACCCTTTGTGCTGCAGCTCCCTGCACAATGAGCTCCCGCGCACTTTCAGGCTAAATAACTTTTCATGTTATAAATGAAGTCAGGGGAAGGGATAAAAAAAAAAACACCACAGCCACAACAACAGCAAGCAAACAAGCAGAGGATGAAGCGACGTGAGAGCGTGCAGAAAAAGCAACCCTCATGCCTGCTCATCTTCCCTACTGCAGCATCTTCCAGCACCTTCCAGGTTTACAGAGGCAGAAAAGCAGAAAATGACAAGCTCTGCCTGACTTCTTCAGCTGGAGATGGCCACGACTCAGCACTGTCTCAGCCCTGAACTTCAGTGTAATGGGCTCAGACAGCTGCCCATCCCCTCATCTGTTGCTGGCAGCCATTTCAGCTCCACCACAGTCTTTAGAGCTATGGTAACTATACAAGACTAATGTATAGATCACAGAAAGGGATCTGTGAGGGCATTACACATCCTAAGCTCTGGGGCCATGGAACACCACACCAGCCCACCCCTCTTCTCAGGCTGTGCCCTTCACACCACACAGACACCAGCATCCCACCAGGGTGAACCCACAGCCAGATGACACCATGAAGAAGGCTTTCCTGGAGCAGACTTTGCATTAAGCACCTCCAAAAACTCCCATAGCTCTTCAATATCATGGAAGGAGGCAACATTTCCATCTGCCTAACAGAGCTCTTCAGCCACATGCAGTCACGTGGCCGAAGGCAGCGATTTCAGACCAACGCTTGGATGAGGCTTTTGTTTTCAGTGGAATAATTTAACACCTCACTCTCACTGAGCACTTTTGCCTCCAGATATCCAAGAGGTTCAGAAAGGCAGGGTCGGCTCTTCCAGCAAAACACAAAACAAATCAGCAGCACAACTTGCGTCACCTCTGCTCCAGGAGCAGCAGCTCCTACCTGCTTGCACCTGCTGTCCCAGCACGGGCAGCTCCTACAGCAGCTCTGATCTCTCTGCTTTTTCTTCCTAGCACTTATTTTTTTCTTTATCATTTTTTTCTGCCTCCAAGTTGAAGTTACTTCAGTTTCACGGAGGGGCTGACATGTTCTGATGAAGACGATCCCATCGGTGTTATTGTCTGGCTGCCAGCTCCTGGGAAACAGGCAAGGCACGAGGGCGGTTGCTGTTTTTAACCAGAGGCCACGTCTGACTAGAGCGTTCAGGGAGCTAATGAGCACCATGCAGTAGGAGGGAGGGCTGGGGAAAGCAAACACAGAAAGCTTTATTTTTGTATTTCGGTCTTTTTGTAAGAAAAATAAGACAGGGACTTGAAGTAGAGTGAGGGGGGTTGTTTAAATGCAGGGTGACAGGCTCAAGGCTGGAGCAGCCTGCTGGGGCATCCCGGATGGCTCTGGGTCTCCGAGGTTGAGATGGCATGGACTTGCTGTTAGAAAGAAGGAGACAAACAGCTTAGCAGGGTCTGTTGTGATAAGACAAAGGGAAATGGGTTCAAACTAAAGAAGAGGAGATTTAGACTGGGTAGAAGGAAGGAGTTTTATAACAATAAGGGCAGTGAGGCAGTGGCACAGGTTGCCCAGAGAGACAGTAGTGCCCCATCCCTGCAGACAGCCAAGGTCAGGCTGGATGGGCTCTGAGCACTGATGGAGCTGCGGGTGTCCCTGCTCAGTGCAGGGAGTGGAACTGGATGGCCCCGAAGGGTCCCTTTCTACTCAAATAATTCTATGGTTCTACACCTCTGCATGCACAGGGAGGGCCCTTGGGGCGCACTGCCAGTCACAACTAGAAAAGGTGGACAGGATCAGCATATCTGATCCTGAGGATTAGCAAATCCCCATGAAGCAGCAGATAAAAGGTTAAAAAAAGAAGATTTATAGGCATATATCTTTGCCAGAACTACCAGGTGATCATGTGTACACATTTCTCTACTCTAAGACCTAATTTTCCACCATTTCCCTTGATTTGCTGTTCCTTTTCTCCCATTTCCTTGATTTAGGGCCCAATTATTTCTTGTCCTCTTGCCAGTGAAACAAAATATTTCATAAGCACTCCTGCCGCCTCTTCCCACTCCCTCCCTCCTCTGGATGCTGGTCTCAGTGCCTGACTCATGCCTCATGTTCTGCAAAATTTAGAGTCTTTTAGTGAACACCTAACGATGATTTTACTATTTTTCACAGTGATGCAAATGGGCTTTGGCACCGACCAGCTCAGCGCTGGAATCCAAGCGAGCCCATATCCGCCTGCAGCTCTGGCAGGGCTTGGCAAAGCAGTCCCTGGGGATGATCACCTGGGAACAATTATCTCCAGGTGGGACCATTTGCATCCTTTGCTGCAGGCTGGCTTGGTGGTGACACTGCTGGTACAGGGAGAAGGTAGACAGGTAAACTCCACAGCTTCCGAGCAATATGAAGGTCCAAGCAGCACAACCACCCCAACACAAGTAGGCCCAGAGTATGGTCCTTGTCCATAAGGATACAGGCAAGAAATTCTGCCCTCATTATAAAGAGCCACAGAGAATAAGGAAAGGACAGTTCCTGCCCCTATTGGACCCTCAGTCTACTATTCCAAGTACAGTCAGACCTGCCAAGTGGTCCATCACTGGCCCACCCCTGGGGCCCACCCCACACCAGAGAACAGCCTGATGGATGCATGTGCACTAAGCATCAGCCCTTGAGAACAGCTCCAGGCAAACACTCTCCTCTCCCCTCGGAGCAATGGTTTTACAACAGCTTTCCATCTTTCCTCCTCCCCCTGCCCAGGCCCGCACAATCACGGCATATAGCATTTCTATAGCATCCTCCTACCAGCCCCCATAATCATTTCCAAACCTGTCACAATACAGCACAACCATGAAAAAGACAGTTAAAATGCTATTTCAATACCAGCAACCTTTCTCAGGGAGATATATTTGTGAAGTTTTGTGAGGAAGGCTTAGGGAACGACTGCTCAGATCAGAGGTTCCCCAGCCTGTGAGTGGGGAGAAAAAGCTCTTTTGTCTGAACCAAGCAAAGCAAGGACTCAAAGCTGGGTCTGCTCTATCCTGAACTCGTGTCTCTCGCCTGGAGGAGGAATTAAGCTGGACAATGCAGTTTAGCCACACTAAACTTCTTGCTGCTCGGTTATGGGATTGGATAACCTCTCTAAATAGCTTTGCAAAATATTTGATGAGGGAGAGATTGCTTCTCTGTAAATGCAAGAAAGGACTGATGTCCCTTTCCAAAACATGGTATGAACAGCTCTGCCAACTGTGTTGGCCTGGCATCCGCTAGATTAATGTCACTTTTAATTTCTCATGTGACTGGCTGGCTAGAAGCATCCCTTGCAGGTGGTGCTGGCTCACCCTAAGCACCCTGCTCACTGCAGGGCCAGTCTTACACAGCAGACCAGCTCCCCTTCAAGGTGCTGTCAGCCTGGCAAGGACTGGACAGTCCCCTAGAGCCAGCATATGGCAGTTCGTGTTCCCAGCAAGCACCAGCACAGGGCTCAGCAGCCCTGAGAAGTATTGGAAATGGCAAAAGCTGGCCATCAGGGCAGTTTTATACCAGATGGAGGTATTCCAGGCTGTAAAGTGTATGGAAAGGCAAACATACTTCTTACCTCGTCCTTCCCCAGAGGAAAGGAGATAAATGTGCAGTCAGGTGTTCACAGCCCAGGGCAAGGCAAGTGCAATGTCCTAAGTGACAGCTAGCAGAAGTAGGAAGAGCAAAGTGCACGGCTCACAGACAGCACACCTGGCCTGCCCAGTACTGAAACAGAGCCGACATGCTATCTTACCCAAACCACCTCTGGCAATCCCACCCCGGGTCCTTTGCAGCCTCTCCCAGCAGGCTCTGGGCTGAGATGCTCATTAGAGCCCTGACCCTGAGCAAATGATGACTCGTGGGATATCAAGACTACTGCAGGAAATCTGTGCCGGGGCTCTGCGTGGTTATTCTGCTACAGAAAGAAACCTCCCCCGTCTGATTTGATCATTACACGAGCCCAGGAAGGAACTGTGTTTGGTCCTCGGAGAGCTCACTAAGTTAGTATTTTGGTAGGAAACGGGTGCCTGTGCACCAGAATCTAAATATAGCTTTGAAAAATAAAACCAAGCTCCACTCCATCTGATCAAGAGAAACGTCTTCAGAGGGTAAACTAAGACAGGAGTCCTTGTGCAGATTTATGAGGCGTCTGAATAACAAGTTGGAGAGGTCTGAACCAAATCCATCCCTTGAGTGGTAGTGCAACTACATAACCCCAAAGTCCAGTTATAACTTTCTTTTCTGCCTGCCAAAATTCATGAAGAGGATAGGAAAGGTCCCTTAATGACCTTTATCAGTGACTCAGATGACCAGAGATAGTGCACTGCCTGCAAGTTCACAGATGATACAAGATGGGGAGGAAGGAATGGTCAGCAGAGAAGATGGTTGTGCTGCCCTTTGCAGGGACCTCAGCAGGCTGGAGAGATGGGCAGGTGGGAATCTCATGAAGAAAAAGCCCTGAACGTGGGCAAGCACAACCATATGCACAGGGAAAGGGGAGCAAAGGCAAAGGAGCCAGACTCATCTCAGCAGTCCAAATTAAACACAAGAAATTTAGTTTAAATATAAGAACTTCTTGAACACTTGATGCCAGGGGGGCACCTATCCTTGGAGATACTCAAAACCTCTCTGCCTGAGGAGAGCCCAGTGCTGTTGTGGTCCCAGGCAGCCCGATCCATCTGACCCAACTGTGAGCAGGAAGGTCAGAAAAGATGAGCTCTCTCCAACCCCAGCTCTACTGCAATTGGAAACAGGATTCGTGGCAGTCTTTTAATGAGGCAGGTGATGTGTCAAGAGCCACAGCACATCTTCTGTCCCTTGTCCCACCTCACTGATTTCTAGCAAAGAGCTGGATTCCAAGAGCTCTGGTGCTTTTCCCAAAAGATACTGTTAAAAAATACTTACAGGCTTCAAACCTTGGGAAAGAAGATGTATGCCAGATCAGTTTTTCCATTCATCTACGGGATGGGTTGAGATCATAAAAGCAGGGACAACAGAAATCCTACAACACGCAGCTCTTCAAATGCTGGAACATCTTTGCAAGACCGAGGGGAAAAAAATAAAGAAACAACATGAGAGAGAAAGATGAAACTTGGTTTACTGGACCCTCCTAATGGAGCTCTAGTGCCTAGGATCAAAGATTAGTTGATTAAAATCCAATTTCAAAGCTTATTAACTTTTGAATGAGAAATGCTGCTATGTGAGCTAACTCGGGGAGGCTATTTCTGGCTTGGTAGAAGTGGCTGGTGGGGAAAAACAGCTCTTTGTTTATCAGCATCTAGCTTAGACCCAGACAAGGCAGGAGAACTCAAGATGGCCTTTCAGGCCTCTTCCAACTCCAATTCTATGATCCCATTCTCTCATTAGCTGCCCATCAGAACCCCCAGCAGAGCTCCCCAGCCCTTTAGCATCCAACCCTAAATAGCTGCAAGACCATCCACTGACACAGCAAAGGCACCTGTCTATATAACAACAGAGAGAAAAAGCTAGAGCACAGGCCAAGAGAAAGAGGGTTCCCAGGTGCAATAACCCCATGTGTTAACACCAAACACTCAAGTCCTTAATTTGTTTCATCTTGTAATCACCAGAATGTAAACATTATTCCCAGACCTACTTCTGTATTTATTTTTATGGCTGCAGGTACTATAATCATTGCACTAGTGATGCTTTAGTTGCTATTACAACTACACAAACTCACATGTCCATACGAAATCCATGTGCAGGCACGCGTACGCACACGCTCACTCCCCTCCCTCTTGAGAAATGGGCCCGTTCCGCTTTCTTCTGCTACTGATAAAATATTGATTAGGGAATTTGAAAATTTGAAATGATTTAGGAGTCCCTGGATAGGAAACGTAATGTACTGTGCCGGTCGCATTATGAGCCATCCATCACCTGTCAGCAAGCAGCAAGAAAGTGACAGAATCAATACAAACGTGTCTGAAGATGGGTTTAACTCATTTCCCTTCCCCCTCGGGCAATGACTAGAGCATCCCAGCCCGAGGAAAAGGGAGGTTTGGGAAGCAGCACAAGGCCAACCTCCTCCCACCTGAAGTGCAAAAGGGTCTGTCCCTAAAGCCTGCCTTTGCTGGTAAACATTGCCAGCTCCTGTCTCTCGCAGCACAAGGATGTTGTGCCCTGTGATATCCTCCCAGAGAGTCACACAGCATCATTCTGCTGCAGGAGGGAGCAGGCTGGGCAGTGCCAAGGTGTGAAGCCCTACCTTGTTTCCCTAACCCATTGCTGCCTATTGCCTCCCCACGGACATCTCAGCATCACCATCCCTCCTGCACGGCTCACTTCCAGGCAGCACTCAGTTCATTACACCATACAGCTTGCTCCCTAAGTGTCTGCTGTTCTTACTAGGTTCAAGAACCTCCTAAAACAAAGAAGGGAGTGGGAAAAAAATAGTAATAATAATCCACCTGTAGGGTGATATATTGTGCTCCTATACTTTGCAGATGGATTCAATTGGCCTGCGATCCTATTTTGCAGATTCTCTCAGAGCACCGTAATTCATCCTACAGGGTATTTCAAATGAGACTGGATAGAGAATGGTAGGAATGACAGAAGCAGAGCATCCTGCCACGCGGGCACGGTGACCAGGCAGGCTATTGCTCATGCATTATTACAGCTAATTATTCGGAGGGCACACCTTAGGAGGTGATGGCAAAACAAGGGCAGCTCAAACAAGCCCAATGGAACAGCCTGAGCTCAGGGAGCCTGCTCCCAAAAGCAGTTCCCAGCTCCTGCCTGCTCACCACGGGCAAACATGAGCACTGGCCATGTTGCACACATGGGCAGCCTGATCTGGTGCCTGTTTGGTAACCAGACACAGCAGGGAGTTGGAAGTGAATGGTCTTTGTGGCCCCTTCCAACCCAGCCATTCTGTGAAGCTATGATTCTTTCTGTGAGAGTGAAGCTTCAATCTTCAGACAGTGCCAAAGCACCAGATTTACATTAGGCTTAGCCCTTCTAGTGCAAGGAGCTAGAGGAGTGCAACTGCCTGGCCCCATCATTGCTGCTGGTGGTAAAGCTTCTTACAGAAAAAGAAATCTCATTTATTTTGACTTTAGTTCCATTATTTAATAGACTGCAAAGCCCTTCACATGAGAGTGAGTTACTGCATCTGTGCAATTCACTCCGGATACGTCCCTTCTACCTTACCATCCTTAATAGACTCTATAAATGGCTTCCAAATCCAGCAGAAGTGGTCTATTTGCTGCCTAGTATACCATGTAATCTTTTGCAGAGGTGGTATTGATCTTGTTAAACCTGCAGCCATTGAGTCCTCAAATGCGCCTCAGCATTTGCTTTCCACAACAGAGCCACGTAGCAAGGCTCAGGTGAGAGCAGCAGCCTACCTTGACCTGCAGACATGATGGTTGCTGGGTTTCCAAGTACAATTTAATTGTCAGTAGAGCCATGGCTGCAAGGGATGCAGTCAGAAGCAATACCCAGTCTTGGGAAGAATTGTCTGAGTCATTTTAACTGTCAGGGATAGAAATTAAGGACCAATTCAGCCCATAACAGATACTGAATGCTGAGCCCAGGAGCAGTTTTGCTCGTGGCTAATGGACTTTCATAGTAAAGGCTGGCTCATAGCTCACAACTCCAGGACACTCACAAGATTCACTTTGCTGTGGCCTTGCCAAACTTTCCTCACGTACTGACAAACTGAGAAAGTTGTGTTGCTATTCGCACAGCCCTCTCCAAACAGCTCTAGGTGAGGCATCTTAGAACCACTGGACTATCAGAACAGGCCTCTCAGATCACCAAGTCCAGCCCATCTCCACCACTGACCACATCCCTCAGTGCCACATCTCCATGGTTCATCAACACCTCCAGGGATGCTGACCCCACCACCTTCCTTGGCAGCCTGTGCCAAAACTTGTAACCATCCATCCCAGCATTACCTGCTCCTCAGCAGGACAGAAAATGAAGGGACAGCCCAGGAACCAGATCCCAAAGAGCCAGTCTAGGATCTTCCCTTCTGGAAAGGAATATAGAGGAGCAGAGTCAAGTCTAGCCAGGAACTTAACTCAGCACTGATGCACTCAGATATCTTACCAGCATCCAAGGAGAGGACAGATGGCAGCTTTGCAGAGCAACGTTAGGACTGTGACTAGTGTTTTTCTCCTAGAGAGGGGTCTCATGCTGCCAGCTTCCATCAATAACCATGGGAGGTGGTGATAAGCAACAGCTGTTTGGCCCAGAGTTGCTGGGGTGCAAAGAGGAAAGGAGAGGGATGTGGTTCTAACCCTCCGACACCCACACTGCCCCAGTTGTGTCAATGCTGCTTGTCAGCCCATCTGTCATGGTGCTGCTTGCTTCCTTCTGGGGTGCAGGACCGGCAAAGGTTGCTGCACACACTGGACCATTTATCTTCCTGAGTTGTTGGGACAATGTGCCTGACAGTCCATCCGTTACCCCACAAAGCAGAGTCCAAATGCATCCTCAGAGAGAGGGGCAGGGGACAACTGCAGGGACCAGGGGAGCACCATAAGCTGTGTGGTTTTCAGCTCCTGTAGCCTTGGGAAAAAGCAAAATAGTATCACCACCCAAGCACTAAAATCCCTGCAGGAATCATGGAAGGTTAAGCACCAGAAACAGAACCTTTCATTCATCACCTGCCATCCTACCTTAGCCTATAGTCATCCATATCTAGATGGTGCCAACGTGTCCTGGATGCAGTGCTTCAGGGCCCATAACCCAGAGAACAACAAGCTTGTACACAATGTCTGCTCCAAAAGTGATGCCTTCTATTTTACTATGCGAGCCCACAATGTCAGAGGCAGATCGTAGTGCTACAGCAGTAGAGGTTGAAGCTTTCCACCAATATCCCATTACATGTTGTTGTGTTCTTCGTATCTACTGTAGTTTCCATGGAAATAAATCGAAGGTATGACCCAGCTACTCACTGTGACCCGTGGCTGCCCAGCAGAGCAGGAACTCAGGGCGGTGAGACACTGGAACAGAGTGGTGCTGGTGCAGACATCAAGATGAGGCTGGATGGGCTGTAAGCACTGATGGAGCTGTGAGTGTCCCTGTTCAGTGCAAGGAGCGGGACCAGGTGGCCTTTAAAGGTCCCTTTCAACTCAAATGATGCTACAAACACTATGAACCCAGGCACCACCAGGCCCAGGAGCCATCTCAGGACACAGCCAGGAGCCAGACACCAAGCCAGGGCTTAGGAAAAAGGAGCCTGTCATAGGTGGGGAGATGGGGAGACAGCTCTTCAGGCAAATCATTTCATCTGCCTCGAGAAAACAGGCAGTTAAAATGATGGAAAGAGATGGGTTGTTCGAGCAGTCTCAGAGCTGCTTTCAGAGAAGGCTTCCACGGAGAAGTGTTGATTGCAAATACTTATTAACCGCTCCTTCGTTTTCAAAGAGACTTGATGCATATGTTTACATATTTTGATACGTTTTTATTAATCCTACTTACTGTTTAATTCCCTGCCCTGCCCAGAAGAACTGTCACCAAGCAACCCACGTGCAGCTGCAACTTCTGCAAGGCAGGCGTGGGTACAAGGAGAAATGTAAGCGGCTGCACCAAGGAACATTCCTTCTGCTTGAGCTGAGAGGGATGTTTGGATGACAGCCTCCCAAAAACAGGGTCTTCCTACAGAGCATTGGGCCACCCAGTCCATTGGGGCTGTGTTCAGGTCTGCTGACAGGAGTTACCTGCCATGACA
Source organism: Coturnix japonica (assembly GCF_054131305.1). Classification (NCBI taxonomy): domain Eukaryota; kingdom Metazoa; phylum Chordata; class Aves; order Galliformes; family Phasianidae; genus Coturnix; species Coturnix japonica. Next base: position 5,992,664 of record NC_140673.1, on the reverse strand, counting down.
TTGCCTAACTCCCTTTTAAAGGCTCATAATATTTCTGGTCTCACATCCCAGGACAACAAGCTGCCACAGCTGACTTGCTCCCCCCAAACACACATAGCTCTGTAATGCAGTTCAGTTCAAACCTGCATTACTCCAAACCCACGTGGGGGCTGAAGCTTTCAGCAGGAAGCCCCAGCTCCTTGCACTGCAGGAAACAAGAAGCCATTGCTTCCTAAGCAGTGCTGAGAAGGTGATTAGGACTGAATAGGTCTCTCATCAGCCCTACTCACTCCATCTTTTCCAGGCTGCTGCATCTTAATCTGGTTCATCCTCACACAGAAGCCGCAAGGCACTGCAGCAGGATGCAGGCTCCCTCCTGGAGCCTCTCTACCCACAAAGGTCTGTTTGATGTAAGCAGGGCTATGAGAGCAAGCAGGTAAGAAGTACAGATGCAATGCAAAGGATGGAGGAGGATCCCAACCCCTCTTGCATGACCATTAGGTGCAATCCCAACCCAACACCCACAGTGCTCACCTTGACCTACAGCAAATCATCCCAGTGACCAGCAGAGCTGCCCCACCTGCACAAAGTTTTCAGTCTGATGGGCTCTACCATAGAGAAAAAAGCAGCATGCCTTTCTGCATGCACAGAGCTCATTCCTCCCTCATTGCAACCACACGGTCCCGGGGGCCTTAATTAACGGGCATGCCTTCTCAGTGGGAGCCACACTGCTGGAACATCTACATGTTAAACTCCTTTGGACAAGTTCACATGCGGGCAGCTAATCCTCTCTCTGGGTCTCAATGTCACATCAATCTCCTGTTGCAAGCTGAGCTCTCCCCATCAGGGGGGTTTTAAACTAATGAAATGCACTGAGGCCTTCCACTGTGGGAATAGCAGATGCAGTGGGATTCAATTTCCCTTGATTTTCATGTGTTTTTCTCTTTGTAATTAACACCAGCCAGCACGCAACTCCTCTTCATCTCACCACCAGATACCATCTCTGCTCATGACAAACACAAGAAAGGTGATGCTGTTACCCTATGCTGTCAGAGGCTTCTAATTCTTCTTTATTTTTTTCCATCTCTCCAACAGTAATTCACAGCCTTGAGATGATAGATTCAGTACATAAGATCTCCGAGAGCAGCATAGGTACCACTGTGATGCAGAGGGACTGCGATAGTTGGTGCGCTGTGCCCAGAGCTCAAGGAGAGCCCTAATAGGACTCCGCGATGCTTATGGAGCCCTCATTACCATATACCGCAGAGCATGCTGGGTAACTCACCCTAACCTTAAAGTATGCGAAAAATTAAAGGTATATATATCTGGTTAGGGAGGATTGCAGAGCGTCCGGAGGAAGCTCACCGTCGAGGCCACGCACTGGGTGCCCGTCACCCGCTGTCCCCGCCTCGGGGAAGGTCTGAGGGAAGGGCCCGCAGCGGCTCTAGCAGAGCCCCGCCCGCACGGGTGGGTGAGCCACCAGCAAGGGGGGGCGCCGCGCGGGCCGGCCTGGGCAGGAGAAGCCCGGAACGGTTCGGAGCTCAGCACTGAGCCGGGGCGGATGCTCGTGGCCCCGCGGAGCTTTGAGACAGACTCACGGCCGGCGCATTGAGTCCAATGGGTGAGGTGGGGCAATGCCGCACAACCTAATTCAGACTACTCTCCGCCGGACAACTTTTTCATGCCTTGGGGTTCCAACACCACAGGACCCCCAGCACAGCACACCCTGTGCCTCCTCCCCACCTCCACCGCTTAGAACGACAAAAAAGCCAACACCATTTTGCATTAAAGCGTTCCACAAAGTGCTGTTGTTTCCTCTGAGCGTTACATGTACATACACACACACACCGACTCACAGCGGGTTGGGGTAGCGGCGCTGTGAGAGCAGCCTGGGTTGGGTGGGCCGGGCAGCAGCGAGCTGGGAAGCACAGAGAGTGGGTTAGAGGTGGTTATACAGCAATGGCTTCCGCCCTCCCCACTGTAATGAACGGCACCTCACCTGGGAAACATGAGCGGGGTTGAAAAGCGGAACCGTCCCTGGGAGCGGCTGCAAAGAGTGAAAAGAGGAGAAAAATCTTAGAGCTGATCGCAGCTCCCCCAAGAAGAGCATCCCCGATATAGGCACAGCCACAGCTCTGCTCACCTCGTGGCCGTCTGCATCCCACGGGCCCTTCATGTCGATTGACACTGCAGCAACAAAAGGTATTTCACCTTCCTGCCGTTCCGCTCCGAACAGGGAGGAGCAGCTCTGCAATGGGGGCACTTACCGGGATTTCTGTATGGAGACGGGGCTGCTGGGGGCTGAGCAGCTGGGACAGCACCGGGTGGGGATGGGGAGCTCCGATCCTGGAATGCATTGAGCTGGTTGGAAGGGAGCGACCACCGTCCCTGTGCTGCACCTTGGGTGTCCCCCCTCCTACCTGCAGTCCTGCCGTGGGGGAGCCCGAGGTCGTGGCTTTAGGAGAGGTTTCCTTCTGGGGCTTGGACCGAAACCAGCCAAACCACCGGAATCCAGAGCTCTGGCAAAGACAGCTTTCAGTGTCAAAGCAGGGAGCAGGTGAGGATGCCATGAGCCCACAGCTCACATCACCAAAACCCACTGCCAACACCATCCTGCCCAAGGTATGGATGGAAGAAGGTGGCCAGGCAGGAGAAAGCCACACATCCAACTCACCTTGTCCTCCGACGTCCCCTCCAGCTCCTCAGCAGTGCTATCTGAGGACGTCTGGCTGCCTTCCTCTATGGATGCTGTGGAACTCTCTGAGGCCGAGCGAGCCTTTGTGCTTAATTCCTGCTGGCATTGGAGACCAAGTCTGGAACACAACGCCTGCGAGGCCCACATCCCAACCCTGAGCATCACTGCTGTTACTGCCCCAACTCACCGGCTCTGCCAGCACCGGCTGCTGCACCCCATGGGCATCCTGGGGCTCCTCAGCATCACCTAGATGAGAGATAGAGAAGGCACAGGGCTGAGCACAGTTTGCTCCTGCCCCATTTCCACCAGAGACGATTATAGTCTTTTGTTGCTTTAGACAAGGTGATTGTGACCCTGAATCTGTGTGAAGCACAATCCAGGGAAGCAAGGTGCTGGTGTGGCAGCAGCATTCACCACACTTCCCAAGGGACACCATTCATGCCTGCTACAGCACAGGGAGAGGCACTTGGACACCTACCTGCTATGGGCACTGCCTGCGGAGGGGGATCAGTGCAAAGCTCTTCCTGGGAGATCGGCCCCGTGTCCAACACTGCAACCTCCAGGGGCTGGATGGACACATCCTGGTGGGGATCAGGTCCCTGTGGTGGCACAGGGGGCTGGTGCCACTGCTCATGCTGGGGGTCATCTATCTGGGGCTGCTCATAGTCCATCTCTCTGCCTAGAAAAGAGGCCTGAAGCTCACGGCACTGTTAGCAGTTCCATCGGGGCTGGTGCAGAGGGTTTTCTCCTTCTCCATTACACATCAGTAGGAGCTGCCAGGGTGAACAGGGACCCCAGGGACAACACAGAATGTGCCATTCATAGTGCATCTTCTGTCCCACTACCCACCAGGCAGGACACTGACCCAAAGCAGGGAAGCCCCAGGTGTAAGGAAAGCAGGTGTAGTGCTGAGACCATGGCTCGAAGGAGCCATCCCAAACCACCTGCAATATGGTTTTGGGTTATTTTTCCCCCCCATACAGGGATGATCGTAGCCTCAGCCCCAATAGCAGCAGGAGGCAATCAGGATTGATGATCTTTTTTTTACTGCCAGGCATTGCTCCTCAAAAGAGAATTTGGCAGCAGTGAGGAAAGCTGATAGGAAGAAACGGCTCAGAGAGATTTGTCATTTTTATCTTATCTGCATCAGTCCTTTACCCATCAGTGCTGGCATCTCCAAGAAACCAGACCCAACCAGGCAGCCAGGAGCGCGTGGGCATTGCATGGATGGAGATGGCTATAGCTTCTCCACGGGGCACCCGGTGGATGGGCACACAGCACCCATGGTAGAACCTGGAGCTCAAGGAATTAGCTGCTAGGCAGGGGAACCTCTGGGCTTTGTTTCCTTACCTGGGGTGGCTGCAGTATCCCAGGGCTCTGGCTGGGTTGGTTCCACCTCTGGAGTGAGGTCATCCTGCACCTGCAAGGAGCCAAGGAGCAAAGAAAGGGGACAGGGAGATGGGTGGCATGGGGCAAAGAGCAAAGGACACTGCAGCACAAGATCCACACCACCACCAGCACTGCTTTCCACCCCACTAGGAGTGGGCAGGAGGGGAAAGCAGAGGACAAAGCATGTCCAAAGCTGCTCCTCACCTCGCAGTGCTGGCAGTGGGTGCGGAGCCGCAGCAGCCACTCAGGCTCCAGCGCCGGGTCCTGCTCAGGCATCTCCAGCAGCAGTGGGTCACAGAGCTTCAGTCGCTCGGCCAGCTGTGGTGCAGGGACACAGGGTTGTTCCTGACCTCACTGCAAATTAAGCTTCTCACTCCTTGCTCCCTATTACCAGCCTCCCGCACACTGGCAGACCTTTTACCACAGCCCTCTGAACCCTTTTACTCTGCACCTTATCTTGCTTGCAGAAAACAACCCTGAGGTCATTTTTCCCTTCACCTCTTATCACTGAGCTCTTCTCTTCTGCACCAATCTGGCACTGTCCCTGTGCTGCACATCCCGAACAGGGCACAGTGCCCCAGCTGAGACCCTCAAGCATGGGGGGGGATTATCACCTCCTTGTCTCACACATGCCATTCGTGCTCTCACAGCCCAGAATAACACGATAATATCACCTTCTTTTTTCCCCCCCACCAACAGCATCCTGCTGTCATGTTCTGCTCTGTATTTTTTCCACGCTCCGCTGTCTCCCCCATGTCCCTCACTGCAGTATTGCTGCACATTTCACTTCTCCAGCAAGAGTCAGGTCTGTGCCCACACCCTGGTGGGGCATTGGCATGGGTTGCCCAGAGAGGGGGGTGATGCTCCATCCCTGCAGACAGCCAAGGTCAGGCCTGGGTGGGGCTCTGGGCACCTAATGGAGCTTTGGGTGTCCCTGCTCAGTGCAGGGGGTTGGATCAGGTGGCCTTTAAGGGACCCTTTCAGCTCAAGTGATGCTGTGATTCACTGGTGACAGCAGATGAGACACATGCTGGGGACAGGGATCAGACAGAGCTGCCCAGCACAGCCGGACCCCTGTGTGTCCCAGCTTTGTGCAAACGTGTGCTCATCCCAAATCAATGGCAGGAAAGAGGAAATTATAAGCATGATTACTCCTAAACGGGGAGAATGTTTAATCCGAAAGCTAATGTGCACTTTGATCCAATATTAATGAACCAGCACCTGGTTGTGTACCGTCCCCGGCTTCAAAAGAGGGGAAGTCTTAATCAAACACTAATGTGTATCATAATTTGTAACACAGTCTAAAACATCAAAGACAAGAGTGTGTGTGAATGCACTGGTTTTTCAGATGAAAGTGTTTTCTCCCAGGAGGAGCATTATCCCCAGCAGAACGGCAGATCTGAGAGGCTGTTAGGCAGTAAATAGGTTTCTGTGATGCAGCAGGGGGGCTTGCAGTGTGCAGCACCAAGTTTTGGGGCTGGGGGCAGCTCCTGCAGCATAGCAGCATCGGGCTGCCCACATAAAGGTGTTGTCTGGGGGAAGGTGTGCAGCCTGTGGGACGTGGGACATTTGGATGCACAAATGTGGGGACAACGAGCACCTGGAGGAGGTGACATGGGGATATCCAAACCCCAAAGTCCTTCATCTCCAAACAGCTCCTACCATATCTTGCACAAAACATGTTGATAAGTATAGGCACCCACGTAAAATCCCCAAGCCAGCAGGCTCCCAGCAACATCCCCATGCAGAATCCATATGAAGGAGGCACAAAACTCACCTTGGCCAGCTGCTGGGCCAGTACAGGGTGGCTGGTTGGGTCCTGCTGGAGGAGCACGGTGGCAATCTGCTCACAGTACAGCAGGGCTTGGGCTGGCAGTCCATGGTCAGCCAGGCGGGAGGCGTAGAGGAGCTTGTACACCTTGGGAGAGCAGTGGCCATGGGATGGGAGCAAGGAGATGCTCATAACCTGCCCCTCACCAAGACCCCAAAACCTAATTCCCTGCCCTGGAGGAGCCCCTTGTCCAGCACGGTCCCCCCCAGTGTCCCAGCAAAGAACCAAACTTTGGAAAGTGACATCCTCCTCATCTCCATCAGGGCTGGGAGGTGCTTTTGGGATGCCTTCAGTCCATTCTGAACAGCAGCTGTTCTTGCTTAAACCCAGTACCTGGAATGGGAGCAGGAAGGATGTGGGGTGTCGCAGCTGCTGGCAGTACTCAAAGATCTCCATGCGCTGGATGGCCTCGGTGGTGGCAAACTGGGTGAATGCCTGGCTGCAGGGCAGAGGGGAGAGATGTTCAGGGCATAGTAGCAAGGCTTTCCATGCCCTCATGGAGCCCATAGCCATGCCATGGTGCCAGACCACAGCTGCAAGGGCCCAGAGCACAGCTGCCACTAAGGGCAATAAGACCCCCAGAGGTGCTGCTTTGTTGTTTTGAAGAAGAGATGACAGGAATGAGGAAGAGATGGGAGGTGTAGCCCTGCAGGGCTGGGCTGACTCACCGGTGGCTGCTGCCCAGTAGAGCCATGCGGTCTGCCTTCACCCCAAAGTAACCAAATGGAATGTCTGCCATCAGGTAGCAGAAGTGAGCTGCCTCCACTGCTCCCTTGCCAGCTGAGTGGGAGAAAGACACAGAACTTAGTTCTGAAGGACGACAACATGTGCTCAGCATCGCTGTGAAGGCCTTCAGACTCATGGGCTAAACCCTAACCCAGCCACTCCATTCTCTTTCTCAAGTGGCCTTGCTCACCCAACGTGTCTCCCATGGTGATGATGGCCCGGTGGTTCAGCTCCATGTCTCCCACCTTGTTGGACAGAAGCACGGCCAGGTGGGGTCTCCAGTCTCCCCACTTGGCATCCCCACAGCTCTGGAGGAGAGGGAAGTGAAGGTGAGGCAGGGTGGCTTTAGTGAGGTGGGTAATGGGGCCAACCTGCTGCTCACACACCTGCGATGCCTGCGGGATCCTTCCTGACATGAGCTGGAAGAAGGTCTGCAATGGGTCATTGGTGGCCAGCGTGCTGGTGAACCTGTGGAGGCAGGAAACACATCTTATTAGGGAGCTATACTTAGCTGGGGAAGGGAAGGCAAAAAGGAGGGCAAGCCCCATCAGGCTGGGGATCTACATTGCCTCCAGCAGAGTCTCAAGGACAATGCTGGATAAAACCTCCTTAAAAGGATTTGAGTTACGCAGGAGAAAATTTTTGCTTAACTCTCCCTGAAGGGATCAATTCAATCCAGACTAAGTACATTAATTCCACCAGAAAACACGTGCATGAATGACTGGGTTGGATCCCAGTAAAGATGGCTCCCACCACACAGCCACTAAGGGCAAAACCAAGGACTCAACAAATCCACCCCACAGCTCTGGGAAACAGCTTTCTTTCCGCCTCCCAACCTCTGGTTTAGTTCCTCCCATTCACTCAAGGATGCTCCTTATCCCCTCCGGCTCCTCTAAAAAGGACAAGCTGAAACCAGAGCCCTTTTGGTAGGCAATGGGGCTGGGAGCACCCAAGGGCATCTGTGCTCAGCAAAGCCAGTCACAAAGCATTGTGCTTTAACCTCCCCATCTTACCCAGTGAGCACCCAACTGTAGGTCCGAGGGTCCATCTTGCTGGACAAGAAGAGAGCATGGCCCCACAGCTGGTTTCTCATGGCCCAAACCAGTGCATCCTGCAGTCAAGGCAGAGGACTAAGGGATCTGCACATACTCCAGCTCCTTGCTCTCCTCCTCTGCTCCTTCATTTTGGAGAAGAGCCCCAAATCCCATTGGATTTATGCAGCATTATATACACATAGTCACAAAGTATATTCTACTAAGGCCTCTTTAGTTTTCTACCTTCCACAGTGACAAATGTTGTACAGATGCAACTTGAAGGGTAGATACCACAACCACAAGGCACCTCTTGACCACCCTTCCCTTTCAGGAGGCCAATGAAGTCAACACAAGAAATAATCAGCACTATTTCCCAAGCCACGCTTACTTTCTTTCTGCCATAGTAGAGGAGCTTGGTGAACTTCTCCACTATCTGTGCCTGTGTCTCTACCACAGGAGGGACTTCCCCAGTGATGAGGTCCAGTGTCCCCAGCTGACGCCACTCCTCATCTGCCAGGCTGATGGGGCCCAATGCCGGCTCCTGCCTCTTGTACCTCTCCTGCTGCCTGCAGTCCTGCATCAGCAGCTCCGCCACGTCTGAGCCCACCATGGACTGTGGAAAGGAAGGGGAAGAGAAAGGCCAATGGGGCTGCCTTGTGGCATTTCCAGCCCTCATGCAAGCCTTGGCCACTAGCATGGACTTCTGGGGGGCAAAGTAGCCAACTCAACTTGTTCTGATCATCTTGTTCACCTGCTCCCAAGGAGCAGACATAGATTAGATTGGGTAGAATGATTGGATTAAGGGATTAGCCAGTTTATAAGTACAAGTGCTGTCTCCTCAATAAAGACATAATAATAAAGTGCTGTCTTTAATGAGGAGACAGCACAAGTCTTTCTCAGAGCTGTTGTTGCATCGTGATGTTGGCACTTCACAAGGATGAAAAGCAATGCAGGAGAAGAGGTTTGCTCCAAATACCCAGGCAGAACCAAAGTGATTGATGGTACTGTGAGAATGGGATGACTTCAAGGTATAGCTCCCCACCAAACAGCAGCAGGATCAAGAAAGATGTGAGGAGCATATTAACGTGCCTCAGCACCAAGATCAAAAGGGTCAGCCCCTCTTGGGTGCACCTACCCCATTCTGTCGGCAGAGGAGGACCAGGAGCTTCCAGAGAAGAGCTGAATCTCTGCCTCTCTGTGTTGAGAGATCACAGCTTGAGGCTATCTTTTGCTGGCAAAATGTCATCACATCTACTTTGTGCAGATCTTCCCTACGGCAGCAAAGAAAGGCATCCAAAGGAACCTAAGGGAGAGCAATCTAGGACAAATTAAGAGCCAAAGCATCTCTGAGTTCACTGACAAGGATGACAAAGATTCAAAGAAATGAGAGACAGAAGAGAGAAGATTGGATTTAGTCGATGACTACACACTGCATCAGCCACACTAGGCTCAAGGATGCTTTAGAAATTTGGTCATTATGAGGACTTCGCAGGTTTCAGGGCTGCTGAGACCATCTCACACCCTTTCTCTTCCCTCTTACTAACTCACTCACCAATTCACCTGCAGAGAACCTTGATTTTGCTTAAGAAACCACATCAAACCCACTTCCTTCAGATATCCAGGAAAGCCAATTCCAACAACACAAACCACGGAGAGCAGACAGGTTCCCTATCTGAACCCAGACATAGCCCTGGTACTCATCACCTCCCAAAGCCACAGAGACAGCAGTGCCTAACCCAGACTCATCTCCTGCTGCCAGCTGTGCCAGCACAGAACACAGCTCTGCAATCCACCATGTCCATACCTGGCTAGGGGCCCCGGGAAGGCTTGAAGCTCCTCCTGATCTGTTGTGCCTTGAAGGATTACCTGAAAATCAAGAGCAAATTCAGCAGCTGCTGAATACCCAGCAATGAGGGTAGCACCCACTAGACTAGATGAAAGTTTAGTGCCTTGGCCAAGGGTTTGACTGTGTTGATGAATTCAATCTCCATACCATCGTAGGGTAACCCCCACAGTACAGACCCTAAACCATCACATGGAATGAAGTGCTAAGGACCAAGCTGTTGAGATGGCACCTGCATGGCCAGGAAGGGAGGTTGTGGTGGACTCAGGGGATGGGTATGGCTGGCACAACGAGGCCTGAGAGGCCACAATATGGCAGTGGGGACAGGAAGGTGGCTGAGGGGTCTGCTTAAACAAGGAATGGTGTTTGACCCCATTGGGGTGGAAGGGGCAGCTCTAAGGAGGGAACCACAGGCTGTGTGGGGAACCAGGGCTTACCTCCAGGCTGTGCAGCTCAACCAGGGGGAGCTGCCCCTCAGCTGGGCGGTGGGGACACACCAGCACCAGTTGCCCTCCAGCTCCCAAGCATACAGGCACATGTGGCTGCAGGAATTTGTGGGGTGCCACCACAGCTGACTCCAAGGTCCCTCCTAAAGGAGAAGACAAATAGGTTGCAGCTCCTTGCATCCACCATGGCAAAGCTACCAAACCTTGTACACACCCTACAGCCCACCTCCTCCAGCCAAGGTTCAAGCTATGAGATCCCAACAGCTGATATTGGAAGATCTGCTATTTACTTACTTGCCAGAGCTTCGCCAACACCCCCACCTACCCTCACCTTTTTGCACAGGGCTCCAGCCCCCTGAAAACGCAGTGTCATTGGGTTCAGCTCCATCACGGATGTATTGGCTGAGCTCATAGCCACTGGAGCTGAGTCCTGACTCACGGTACTGCTGGAGCAGGCTGGGCTGGCCCGTGGCATAGCAAGGAAAAGAGAATAAGTCCTTAAAACTTGCTTACCTTTCCTCACTCTCTTCCAGCTGGAGAGGGTCATAGGAATGACTCCCAAAATCCCCGTAAGAGCCCCAAGCCTTCCCCCATCCCTGCTTGTCTTGGGGTTACCTCTTGAGGCTGGCCACTGGCCTCCCCCAGATTGTGGACCCCAGCCCACGAATGCCTGGAGCCTTTACGTGCATCATAGGTTTGGGACCTGTGGAAAGGAGATGTCCTGGAAGATGGAGATGTAGGGACTGGCCCCAAACCCACTGGTTCTGCAGCAGGTGGTAGCAACAGTTGGAAGTACAGCCCAAGTACCTCCTTACCTATCCTGCCCAGGAGGGCTGGCAGCCAGATTGGGGTGGTAGCCCCTGTAGTAGTGCTGGTCCCTGTAAGCAGTGCTCTTGCTGTGAGGCTTAACCTGTGTCATATCTGGAAAGGGAAACAAGATTTTGTGTTGCCCCTCCAGAGCAGTGAGCAATTGCAGAGTTCCAAAAGCAAAGCAGTGGGTCAGGCACAAACCACAGCTCCATCAGCATCCCCACACTTAGCCTGCACCCTGGGTTGGTGCTGATTTTTAGGCATGCAGGTCAGGGTTAAACACTCCCCGGGTGCATCCAGCTCCCAAATACAAGCTCAGGGCAGCACTACCTAGGAGCACAGGCAGGAGAAAGCCCTGGAGATGTTCTAGAGAACACCCCATCCTGGGGAAAGCATCACCACACGTGGTCCATCCATGGACCCAGAGGTACCTCTGTCACCCTGCCAGGCCGTGGGCTGCCACTGATGGCTTTGGTAAGCACGGTTGTCCCTGTAGGCAGCTGCTGGGTATTGCCAGTGGGGGTCTTCATATCCTTGCCTGAAACAGCATAACGCATGGAGCTGAGAGAGCACATCCCATCAGAGCCTGGACTACACCAAGGACAGACCCACAGATGGGATCTCCAGGGCAGGAGACCAAAGAAGCCTCTACACTGAGCTCTGGCAGGGGACTCTGTGCTAGCAGCCCCTTGGCTCCCACCTGGAATAGAGCCGGAAGGCATGGCCGCTCTCATAGCTCTCAGCCCGGGATGCTGGCCGGTGCAGGTCCCTTCCAGGGTCCCAGGAGCCAGGACGAGGCAGGGGGCCAGGGAGGATGGGCCTCCAGGGCAGTGGGGTCCCATGGCGGCCTTCTGCCCGCTCACTGCCAGCAGCATGGCTGTGCCGCACTGGGGGCAGCCGTGGAGAGGCCCAGGGCTCCATGCAGCAGATCCAACAGCTCCAATGTCCTGCAAGCAACAAGACCCATCCCTGCAGGTTTCAGCTCTCCACCAACCCCAAAAACTTCTCTGAAGCCCATTGCCACCTTCCTCCCACCTCCCGACCCTGCTGCCATCCTTTGTTACCAAAACGTCTTCAGCAGAAGCAGGGGTAAATCATGTATTATCCCTTTAGGTTCCACCTGAAGCTTTCCTAAAACACCAGGATGCAACGAGCCATCAATGAACCGCACATCATCACCCCCTCACACTCAGAACTTAATGCATTTGGGGGTCATTCTGGGTCTAGATGGACCCAGCAAGTCCTATCACCCGCACACAGGTCCCCTGGATCCCCCCTAGGACGGGGTCCCCCACCACCCCCCACCAGCCGCACACACACCTGTTGCCCCACTTCCTCTCCCCGGCGCCACTGCCAAAGTCCACTGCCACTGCAGGGGACAAAGGGCAGAAGCTCCCAGCCCAGCCAAGGCTCTCCCACCTGAGATAGAGCACATGAGCTCCTGAGCTCAAAAGAATGCATTTTACCTTCCTTCCCCACCCCAAAATAAAAAGGTGGCCTTGGAGGAAGACGGAAAGCACAGCAATCCCACCCACACCACTGGGAAAACCCCATTTAAACCGCACATGATAGAGATTTCCAAACATGACATTCCTACCCCACTGGGACAATAAGAAGTGATCCCTGGAGCCTCCAAGAAATAAACGCTCACTCTCTATAGAATTCAAGGTTTCAGCTGAAAAAAATAGCATCTCAGCCACACTGCCAGCCCCAGAAGAACACCAAGCAGGAAAGCACCATCCTTGCACCTATAAGACACTGGGGCAGGATGGGATTAAGGCTCTCCTACTGGTTTCACAGCTGCATGGAGATGCTCATCAGTGTTTTCTCAGGCTGCTGCCAGCAATGCTTTGTGCTCTGGGTTGCAGGGAAAATGCTCGACCTGCAGGAAAGCAGCAGCCACTCAGGTGTGGGATGCAGGAAGTGCTGTATGAGAACGAGACGCAAGAGTGTGACCAGCAAACAGCTGTGAGCAAAGACAGCTTAAAACACACAGGTGGGAAACATCAATTTAAGAGCAAAAGAAAGCAGAAAAACACGTTAGAAGAGGAGAGTCAGGGGAAGGAGCTGGGATGGGAGAAGTGAGGGAAGAGAAGTAGAGATAAAAGGAACGAGTGGGCGGAAAGAAAGGGGCAGCCTCCTGCACCTCCTCTAGCCAATGCAGTTCTATTTTAGGAGGAGATTTCCAGGAAACACTCAGACTTGTGAATGCCATCAAGCATATATTGCAAAGCAGGCAGCATACAGCATGGACAGCACTTGCTGTATCAAGCTGAAAGGATGCCACTTTTTGGAAGAAAAAGAAAAAAATCCTATTTATTTGTTCTTTAAAAGGCTTCCCTGCTATTGTCACCGTGACATGATTAGATGGAAAACATTTTCCTTCATGCCCTGGGACACTTACTGCGTTGCTCACAGCTGGTTTGGAGCTGGGGCATCAAACCTGGCTGCAGAGCCAACAGCATAAATCCTTGCACCCTGAGAAGAAACTCAGATAGCTGCAGTCCCTGGCCCTATTTTTAGGTGGTTTATGTTGTTTCTAATCGGCTCTGAGATGAGATTGTTATTTTAAATGGCATCAATAGGAAGCTTTGCTCCTGGCTGTGGATGCCATAGCCTTGCTGCCAGCATTTCCCACCCCAAATAAAGGCTGTGCTGCTGTGCATCCCAATGGGTGACCCATGGAGATGCCCAAAGGATAACAGGGACTGAGTAGGGAGTTCAGGTCATAGAATTGCTTGAGTTAGAATGGACCCTTAAAGGCCATCTCCCATGCACTGAACAGGGACACCAATAGCTCCATCAGGTGCTCAGAGCCCCCACCATCTCGCCTTTCCCTGTAGCCTTCTCCTGTCTGTTTTCCCAGCCATAAAGTTGCTGTTTATCTCACTGCCTTGCAGTGATCACTACACGTTGCAAATTTGGCTGTTTCCTGATAAAAACAAGCAGAAGCAGCCCAGTTCTGTCACGCTGCCCGGGTCACGCTGCCACATTGCAACACAGAACAGCTGAAAATGGACACAGAGAACCAAGAGGCCTGGAAATAGTCACAAGGCAAGCAGGAGGGCTGTAAGAATGAGGGGACAAACAATTTAGCAGGATCTGTTGTGATAGGACAAGGGGAAATGGTTTCAGACTCAAAGAGGGAAGATTTGGAGTGGATAGATGATGTTTTTTGCCAATAAGGGCGCTGAGACATTGGCACAGGTTGCCCAGAGAGGTGCTGGTGCCCCATCCCTGCAGACAGCCAAGGTCAGGCTGGATGGGCTGTAAGCACTGATGATGGAGCTGTGGGTGTCCCTGCTCAGTGCAGGGAGTGGGACCAGACAGCCTTTAAGGGTCCTTTCCAGCTCAAATGACTCTATGAAAACACAGAGGATGTGCTCCCACTGCCCCCAGCAAGCACTGGTGTAGCGGTGAACCTTCCCCAGGCCCCCAGCAAGCACCAGCCCAAGGAAAGCTTGGAAACCCTCAGCCCTGAGGCTTGCAGGCAAGCTCGTGGAGAGATTGCCATCTGGTGTCTCCTCCAGCACTGCGCATTGGTTACCTCCGTGTTAGAGACCACGGGGCTCATTCTGGAGCTTTACTGCACACAATCAGGGACCATAAAGACCCATGACAGTTACAGATGGCTTCAGTGTGTCCTGTTCTTAGTGCTACCTTGTAAAGCTGGACAGTAATGTTTCCCTCATTTTTTTTTTCATCTCAATTTATGACTCCTTTACCATGAAAAGCCACTTACACCCTCCACGGTTACATATACCACATCCTTCAAGGCTAGTAAATCACAGTCTCAAGTCATGTCAAATTTTGGCAAGTAAAACTAAATTTCATTTATCCTCTGAGGCAAGAAGCCGCAAAATTGAGAGGGAACAAGCTGTGTGAAGGCAGATATCTGGCTGGCATCCTCCTGTGGAGAGGATCTTAAAAATACCTGATTAGCAGCACCCAGAGGACCCTCTGCTTCACCCCAGTGGACCTCCACAGCTATTTCAGTGCTCTAGAATCAAGGGTTGAAATAATAGAATTGTTAAGGCTGGAAGAGACCTGTAGGATCATCAAGTCCAACCATCAGCCCACCCCCACGATACTCAATGACCCTCAGTGCCACATCTCCATTGGTTCTGTAACACCTCCAGGGATGGTGACCCCACCACCTCCCTCTATGGGTAACTTGTGCCACTATATCACTGCTTGTTTAGAGAAGAAATATTCCAGACTGGAGGATTTCTGGGCAGACTGAGGAGCCAGAGGGGCATCAGCACAGAGTTTCATGCTCTCCCAGTTTCAAAGCATTGAGCAGCACACTGGGATGAAGCAGATGAGGATCCAGCACAAAAAAACATACAGTGACCCCAAAGACAGCCCCTACATGAGGCCATAAACCTCAGGACAGGCACTGGTTTGAGTAGCCCTATTTAAAAGATTCCTCCCCATCCAGCACATGGGAACAGCCAAATCTGACCCCTAAAAAAAAGAGGATTACAATCATTCAAAACAAGAAAACAAGAACAAATGCGAAACATCTTGTGCCAGATCTTTTGCTGATAAAAGCCACGGTGCACAGCACACAGCCCGGGGCTGGGATGTGCTTACCCACCTCTGAATCTTTAATGTGCACGTACACATTGGTTAATCAGCAGCACGAGAGACAAAGCGCTCCGCACCTCCTCTCCACGTGCTTGGCAATTAGAAGCCTTCTCACTCAGGCACAGAGAGAAAAGGCAAGGGACTCAGGCTACAGAGCATCCATTATTCAAAAGTGTATCCATTATTCAAAGTTTTTCTTAAAATCTTATTGTCAGCTTGTAAGGAAAAAAGGAAAATGAGGTTTTGAAAGCTGTGCTTTACTGTTGCTCCACTCCCAATTTTTTGCAGATTGTGAGTGGCAAAACTGCAGCCGCTTTGAAGAGCTGGATAAATCTTTCACAGCCTCAGAGAAGGCAGCACCCTGCAGGCAGTTGAAGTTGTTTTCCTATTGCTTTATTATCAAACAGGGATGCAACACACCCAGGCCTGCTGCATGCTCCTTTTCTCCATTGCACTACTACCCCCGCACTCAGGGATAGGCAATAGCAAGTGCTCAGCAAGAGGCAGCAGATACTCACCATTGCTTGCAGGCAGCTCATTGGTACCTATCAGCTCATCTCAGGGCAGCTAGAGAGTTGGAAAAGACCTTGAAGATCATCACATCCAACCCATCCCCACTGTACTTGCTCATCACAGCCCTCAGCACTACATCTCTTGAATGCTACAAGGGATGGAGGCTCTAAAGCTTCTCTGGCAGCCTGTGTCAGTACCTCACTGATCCTCCTATGAATGATGTTTTCCTAAGCATGCCTATGGAGGTAAGGCCTGAAATCCAGCAGCAAAGTCAGTTCACAACTCAAAAGCAAAGTCGGGTGAACTAAGAAGCAGTAACATCTAACAGCACAACTCAAAAACCAAACAATCCCCTGAGCTGAAATTAGGTAGGATCCCAGCCCATGGAGGGGAATGCTTGGGGCCCATCGCGCCCATTCAGGCTTGTGAAGGCACTCAGAGGGGGCTGAAGGGTTTGTGTATTGAGTAGAAAAGGGTGAGTTTTACTCCACTGTTGGCTGCTGGTGGTAGAACTTAAGAAAAATAGCTGAAGGTGCTTTGCATTAGGCTGACAAGGAGCTATTTAAGCCTAAAAAGTGCTGCAAGCTGAGTAAGCTTATTATTCTATTGCCTAAAACTATCGTTTGGGAGCAACAAGGAAAAGGGGTTTTGAGTTTTCTTAATTACTGAAGAGGTAAAGTACAGTGTCCCTGAATGCCTGGAGGTCCTTCTTCAACAGATGAATATCAATATGTGATAGAGGTAAGTAAGACTCAAATAATTGTGAGAGGGTTTCTTTCGGAGCTCCCTGTGGTAGAACAACTTTAACAACGTTAAGCATTCTTAAAATCAGTTTATTTACGTTTTCTGCATAATTAAGCTGTTGATCCCCTGTGGTGTGACCTGAAGAAGCTGGAGTTATTATTTCAGTCAAGCAAATTGATAGAAGGGTGATGATTAAAGACTAATGAGTGCTGAAGGCTAATGAGCTCACTGACCTTAAATGCTGTGGGAAGCTTAGTATGTGTAGCAGGTTAAGGGTCCTGCTCTTCTGTTGTCAGGTGCTGCTAATTGTAAATGTTACCAATAACTCCCAGTGGATGACTCAAGCAATGCAGGCTGAAGTTGCTGTTCCATAGCCTCTGCTAGAGCTTTTCCTTTAGGCAGCCCATTTACCTAAAACACGATGATAGCCCAAGCACTGAAGTGAGCCAAGCATTAACTACAGCCCAGCTATGGCTCCCAGCTTATTTGGATGAATCCTTCACTGCAGCAGGCCGTTTCCTGCTATTACTAGCGGAATAAGCTTAAAAAAACCACTTCTGAAAGGAGAAGCTGCATGTACCATGATGAATTTGCAAGGCTTCTAGGAATGGATAGGAGTTAAATAATTTCCTCCAGGGTGCGAGGCTCAGCAGCAAGCAGGGGAGTATGGCTGCGCTGGAGTTGCTGCAGTAGAGGGATGCTAGGAAAGCAGGAGGGCCATTGCAGTGCTTCATAATGAGGTGATGCTGTAGTAGTTTGTGGAGTCAGAGCCTACACAACACTAGGAGCTGGAACAGCAGGACACAGTGCAGACAAATTTAAGTGTTGTCAGATCAAATGGCTCGACTATTGTGTCTCTGCAGTCCATTAAAGCTCAAGTCTCTCTTGTTAAGCCTCAAAGATCGCAGCCTGCTTGTTACTAGAGTTTTGGGTTGCTTTTGTTTGCCTCAGTGTGTATGGAGGTAATTGGGACTGTGATCACTCTCCTGGGACTGAGCCAGCTGATGTGGGGTCAGGAGCAGACAGGGGCACCTGACAGGGCAGACAGAGGGAGCAGCCACTGCTCTGTGCTTCACCCCCAGGTCTTCCCCACTGCTCTTCCCTTCAAACCCAAATGTTCCATTAAGATGCTGTATGGTAGCAAATAATGAAAGATGGTAATTGTAAATACCCAGAAGGTTATTTACAAGGAAAACTTACCCATATGGAAGCCTTTGGTCTGCAGGGAACTACTGAGGCAATCTCCACCAAGGAGCAATCTCCAAGAGATGCTGCCTTTCTGATGGTCAGTCCTTAAATGAGGTCTAGAGGAGATGTAGTCAAGCTCCATCAGCTAAATTACTCTCACCTGTGCTCCCACAGCTGACCCCACACTTGCCTCAGCTGATTAATCAGAGGTTCAGGCTCTGATTACCAGTTTCCCATACAGCAACCAATATAGGAATATCAGCTGTTCCCAATAGGGCTGGAGTTGCTCACAGCTTACTGCTGCACAGGCTGTGCAAGAATCCAGCTTACATCCAGACAAACCCTGAGACTCTTTGCCCCCAGAAATACTGCTGGGTCAGATATAGTGTGCCATGCAACTTTATTGATGATTTTGGAAGGCCAGATAGCTTCGTAAAAATGACTGCTCCTATAGCCATGTGGTGATGCAGGACAGGCATGAGGTTGGCTGAGGGTCCTCCAGTTGACCATATGCACAGCCATGCGAGAAATCCCTCACAGCCCTCTTACTTCATGGAGATGATGACCTTCCCAGTGGACTTACGCTGAAGCACGTGGTTGAAGGCTTCATTTACCTGCAGGCACAAAGCCCTGAGTGCTTATGGGGATGGTCATCAGGGCAGGAGGTGCAGAACATGTGGAAGTAGTTGCTGTGTTGTCATGCTTGCAGTGTTATTCACTCAGTAAGAAGTTAATACAACCAGACCCTTGGTTTAGCTTTACGTGGGTACAATAGGCTGTAATGTTTTGCTTGGTGTGAACAAAGAGCTCATGATTTCCATCTGAGCCTGGGCTTTCTGTCCTTGGGATTCAATGCTGGGATTGAAATAACTCAGGAGCCAGCAAGCTCCTGGGTATTCCTCCATCTTGCATCCCTGGATTTACTGGATAGGGGCTACATAAGCATTTCTAAGGAGCTGTTATTTAAGGCTTGAAACACCATCACATCAGGGGTGGAAAAAAAGTGTTCTGAGCACCTTCAGAGGTGTTTGGGGGGAGGAGATGCAAATGAAGGCACATCACAACCCACTAATCCCCTTCTAAGATATTATCCCAGTACATTACTCTTTAAGACCACAAACTCTTTGGTGTATGAGTGTGTGTTTTTATGATTTCCCCATTGAGCACACTCCAATTCCAGCCTTGCAGTAGCAAACCAGAAGTTAACGTCTCCCTGGCTGAAACCCAATGGAAGAAGATTAAAAAGGGTGAGGGAAAATGGGATTTCTTGATTTAGTATTTTTGGATTTTAGGGCTTCTGCGTTTTCTGTGCCAGGGGTCTAACTGCACACACAAACCTATTTCTGCCCCCGTAAAAAGGCCTTGGCAACAGTTCTGAGCCATGTGTACCTCTTCCAGCTTGAAGACCGCTCCAATGCGCGGATGGATCTTTCTTTCCTGGCAATACTGAAGAAGGGAGGACATGGCAGAGGAGAAAAGGGGGAAATCCTCCTGCTGGTACCGACCCCAGTACACTCCCATGGCTGACACGTTCTTCAGGAGCAGTAGGTTGGCAGGAATTGAGGGGATTTTCCCTCCAGCAAAACCCATCACCACAATCCTGCCCTCCCAAGCCAAACTGCAGGAAAACAAGTGACAGACATTTGAAACCTCATCCCAAGGCAACATATGCTAACCTGGCCATGTGGGGCTGAACAAATGCATCTTATTCAGCCTCCAGCTTAGATATTAGGAAAAGTTTCTACTCAGACTGGTGAGATTTTGGCACAGGCTGCCCAAAGAGGTGGTGGAGTCACTGTCCCTGGAGGTGTTCAAGAACTGTGGAGGTGTGGCACTGAGGGACGTGGTCAGTGGGCACGGTGGGGATGGGTTGGGGTCTGACTGGATGATCTTACAGGTATTTCCCAACCTTAATGATTCTATGGTCTCTCTTCTATGATCTTTGCCTCCACCACCAGTTGGGGAAGGCAGAGCCTGGTGGGTTAGCATCACCTTGCTCAAGACGTGCCAATAGCATCACTTCTCACTTTCACTCACCTCCGCAGAGCAGCCTTGAAGATGTCCCCACCAACAGCTTCGATGGCCACGTCGACCCCTCTGCCACCTGTGAGTGCTGCCACCTGCTCCCTGAGACTGTTCTGGCTGTAGTTCACTGCGTGGCTTGCCCCATTTTCCAGGACCAGTTGGCACTTGGGGTCACTGCCAGCTGCTGCTATCACCTGAGAGGAAAGGTGCTCAGCCTCTAGGTATGCTTATTTTAATTAAAAACAATAACAGTTTGGAGTTGGAAACCCCACTCTTTCTCCTTCAATATTCAAATATTCAATATTCAAATATTTTCTTGCATGCAGCAAAAGAAGCACACTAAGGTGATGATTTTCATGGAGTTGGGAACAGGACTTCTAAAACGCCTAAGCCTCTAACCCTCTTCTGAAATGATGACCCATGGGGCAGATGCAAAGGGTCTTCATGCTGCCCATGGGGGCAATGGGGATTTATAATGGAGGTAAAGGAAGGACATGTGGCACCTGGATTGTGGGGCTGGTGTCTGACCCAGCAAATGCCTGGGCCTGGTTCTCTGCCACTGCATTACTGTGACTCCAGGCTACCTGCTTGCCAAGGCTGGAGCACATGAGGACAGGAGGAAAGGACAAAGCCTCAGTACCTTTGCCTGGAACACGCTGACAGCCAGATCAATGATGGCGAGGCCAGTGGCTCCAGCTCCTGCTGTCACTAGCACTGTTTCCCTGGCAGGAAGAGAAAGAATGAGAAAGCACAATAGAAACATACCCATCATTCCCTAATAGGGCAATATTTCAGCTGCATGGGGATCATACTGACATCAGGGTATGCTGAGTCCCAGTCACCCCGGGGGCTGTGCTGAACCAAAGTGAAGCTGCTCACCGTGGCTGCAGACGTGCTCGGTGGTGCAGAGCCAGCCAGGCTGTGCCGTAAGCAACAGGCAGCACTGCTGCATCCTCACTGGACACGTTATCAGGGATCTGCCACAGTGCCTGTATGTGGGATTCAACGGGCTGACAGCATCACTGGAGCTCACCGTGTGAAAAGGACTCATTTTAAAGGGGTTTTGTATCTCATAGCTGCATGCTGTATCCCACTGCAGCTGTGGCAGAGCTGAAGTGCTGAACTCAGAGGGAAACCCATATACTTGGTGTTCTCACCTTCTCATCAACAATGCACTCCTCTGCCATAGCGCTGACACCAGTCGCACCAATTACCCTCTGTCCCTGCAAGAACAGTCACTGTGTGGGCACCAGGAGAGAAATCACAGAATCCTTAAGGTTGGAAAAGACCATTAAGATCATCTAGTCCAACCATCAACCTGCACCCCCTGACCACATCCCTTAATTCCACAGCCCTTGAAAGCCTCTAGGGATGGTGACCCCAACATCTCTCTGGGCTGCCTGTTTGTAAGCATTACTAAATGGTGCAGCCCCCTCTCAGTTGTGCATTTTGTTTTCTTAAGGAATAGTGAACAGCACAAGCTGTGTCTACCAACAGTGACTGCATTAACTGCATGCACTGCATGCATTTATTCCCTCCTCCCGCTGTGTTTCCCTACATCCTCATGTTGTTCTCACCTCCTTCACAGCACTGACGTTTTCTCCTGTCTCCTTTACAGTCCCTGAAAACTCCATTCCTGCAGGATAAGTACATGCACATGCAGCACACGCTGACACAAGCCCACCTTCACACCCACAATTAGCAGCACCCTTGGTTAACAGACCCAGGTCATCAGCTCTTGCTTCCAGTACCTGGAATTTGAGAGAGAACCTCCCAGCAATAGGCACCACTGTACCCCCAAAGCATCAGCTGTAATAATTGCAATGTGAGGAAATCACCCCTGTGCTCTGCTGCAGTGGCTGCTGAGCACCCACCGGTGGAGCAGCCCCAGGGCCAGGCCATGCAGAAGCTGCACATAATGATTTCAGAGGACTTTTCCAAACTCAAGAGATTCTACCATTTGAAGTTCTCAGCAGCAAAGCACCAACTGAACAGAAGATGGCAGCATCAGCACAAGAGACAGCAAGCACCTCTAGTTAAGAATTCCTTATAATTCTGAATCCTGATGCATTTTTGCAGAGGACAGATGCTGCAGGGGAACAGGAGATGCCGTCAGCGCAGTGACTGACCCTGTGCAGGTGCTATAGTGGCACTGCTGGTACCTGTGCTTGTGGCAGTCACTGAGCTGCAAGAGCTCTGGGCTCCAGGCAGGAGCATCCCCAACCTCAAGGGTGGCTCATTCCCATAGGATGTGACACTTAGTCACCTATGACATCTGGTCACCGACTCACCAGGGGTGAACGGAAGAGCGTGTTTCTCCTGGTACAACCCCTGGCAGGCCAAGATATCTGCAAAGTTTAACCCGCAGTAATGGACAGACACACGGACCTGCGAGAGAAGGGGCCAAACATTAACTCCTGCATTCAGCCAAGAGCAGAGATTTAAAAGAGACACCCCAGCCTGGTGGAGACCACACAACATGCATGTATCACAGCCCAGTGACCCAGAGCCAATCTTCCCCTTGATGCCTGGTGGTCCTCACACACCTGGTGTGGCTGCAGCCGAGGGGCCGGGAGGTCCTGCACCAGCAGGGGTTGTGCCAGCTGTGTGCAGAGGGCTGCTCGGTACCCCCGGGCACCATGCTGGGCAGGCAGCCTCAGGGTGCAGAGCCTGGAAGGCAAATGAAGGGGAAATGTTCAGCTTGAGTGGGGAATGCCAACACTTTGCTGCTACTGGGAGGACAGGGAGGGCAAAAAGGGATGGGGATTGTGGGGGGATTGGGATATGGGGAGAGGGACGGGGGGAACTGGGAGTTGGGAGGGTGGAGAAATGGAGTGGGGTGGATAAGGAAAAGGGGATGGGAAACAGCGGGGATGGGTGGAAATTAGATTTGGAACGGACGGGGGTGGAAGGGGAAAGATGGGGAATGCGAGGGAGTACAAGGAGTTATAGACGAACGGACTGGGAATGGAAGGAGGGAAGTGGGGACTGGGTGGGGGGGGGTAGACGATGAAGAGAGTTGACGGGGAATGGGGGCGGTACGGAGGCAAAGCGACTCAGAAATGGATGCGAAAGGGCAGGGAATGCGCCAGCCCCACTCCCCCCCAGCTGCACCGTAACCCCACCGCCGCCGCCATGCCACTCCCGCAGCCTTCCGGACCCCGCGTACCGCCCGCCCGGGGCGGAGCCGGGCCGAGCTGGGCAGCGATTGGTACCGGCCATGAAGGAGGTGTCAGCGCCCGGCTGTACCGAGCCGGCCCGGCAGCATCGTGGCCGTGTCGGGTGAGGGGATGCGCAGCGCTGCGCGCCCTGCTCGGAGCGATGCAGCCTCCATCCATCTCCATGGCTCGCGGTGATCTATCGTACAGATGGGTCTGGCTCGTTACACGTCGCTTAATTAGAGCGGCGGCTCAATTTATTTGCCTTGC
Organism: Coturnix japonica; assembly: GCF_054131305.1. Lineage (NCBI taxonomy): Eukaryota > Metazoa > Chordata > Aves > Galliformes > Phasianidae > Coturnix > Coturnix japonica. The sequence goes on along the minus strand of NC_140673.1, from coordinate 5,969,423 downwards.
CTCGTCTTTATTAGCCACCGCTTAGCTCGTAATTAAGAGCAGCATGGGGGCTGTGGGAGCGGCCCACGCGTGTCTCCGCACGGCCTTTGTTCGCAGCCAGCCGCCTCCCCAGGGAGCCCCAGCGCCGGGCATTGGCACACGGCTGTGCGCCCAGTAGCGTGGGCAGGAACCTGATGCTTTAGGCAGCACGGAGCGGAAGCACAGCAGAAGCATGGATGAAGCAATGAGATAGGAGCCCAGAGGGAGAAGCCCTACGGCTTTGCTCCTATGGATGGCAAATCCAGAGGTTATTCGCTTCTCAAGTCATCCAACAAGAAAAATAGGGAGAAATCCTTCATTCCTCGCAGCCCAAAGACAAACCCTGACCCACGTAGCTGTCATCACAGCATCCATCGCCATCACCTCCCAGCGGCCTGGGGTTATCAGCCTAATGGTGATAATATGGGAACAGCTCCAAAAAAGGCCACTTAAAGACCGTATTCTTCATTGCCAGCCCCATGTCTTTTCACACCAGCTGCAGGGTTTTTCAGATCTTCAGAGCACCCAACCAGTGGCACCATGCTCCTAAAATCAGAGGGACAATGCCCAAATGGCTGCAGCATGGCTTTCCAGCTCCATTCTCCCTCCCATGGGCATCTATTGGCAGGAAAGGCTCTCAGAAGCCCATTTTTGGGGCCACCTGGTGTTTCAGAGGACACTGTCCCACTGCAGCAGGACCAGATATTCCTCTCCTCCATTATAGAACAATTAGAATCTTGCTGAAGCAGCACAAAGCTCAAAGCGAGGTAGGAACCCAACATCCGCACACGTATCCTGGGGGCAGCTGGCACGAGATAAAGGAGGGACGTTCTTTAATATTTAACCTTCCCCCACGCTGTTTCTCCTCTCTTTTTATCAGCGTTCACACTGTCTGCCATCCCCATCCAAACGGGCTTTGCCACAGAGATTCAGGCACTCAGCCCTGCCACAAGTTGGTACAGCAGGTCCAAGGGAACCAAATAGAGCTGAGGTTCCACCCATAAGGAATGTCCAGTGGGATGTGGGCAGCAACCCTGGCTGCTCCAGCTGCAGATGCTTAGGAAAGGGGGTTCGGAAAGGGAACACACAAAGCAAGCCTTCCTCCCGGCTTCCGGCACTCGGCGGCGGGGGGACTTCCTGAGCCAGAGGCTGCACGGATCCATCTAATCCTTTCTTTTTTTTTTCTTTGAATTCATTTATGCTTTTGGCCTCCATGACATCCTGTGGCAATAAGCTGCAGAACGTAATGATGTGCTGCGTGAGAAAGCGCTTCCTTCTGTCCGCTTGGGATGTGGCTGTTCCTCTCTGTGCTCCTTGGCTTGCTGAGCACTTTGGGTTTGAGCAAGGGTTTCAGTTTAACCAGGGCCTGTGTGTTAACATGAGGGCTATGGAGCAGCTTGTGGCTCTGCTTCTCACAGAGGGAATCCTACACATGCACTTGGGTTACTGTCATGCTCCCTCCACAGATACCCGCTGCATCACTGACTGTGAGGACCCCAAGCCAGAACAGCTGCACCAATGCACATGGAACTCAGGCATCTCTGTTTCCAGGATATCTTTATTTACAAAATATATCTATTTTTGCTACTGTCACCCTTCCTATTTTAGTCATCTCTGCTATTTATTATCACTTATCATGCCCCCAAACCAAGGCAGAAGAATGGATTTTGTTTCCCAACGGAGCACAGAACTTCAGAGAGTCCATTTTCGGGTCTCACTGGGAGTGTGGCAGACCCTACTTGATGAGAACCAGTCGCTGCTGTCCCATGTGTAACTGTCATCCCAATTCCGTGTGGCAACTCCTAAAACTCAGCAGTTTTTCTCTTGGCAGAAGCTCAACAGCAACATCCTTCCCCTGCAACACAAGCAGCTCCGTCCCCACTTCCCTGCAGCTGCCCCTGCAGGCTCAGGGCAGGCTGGAGGAGAGGATGGGGCTGCAGAGGAAGGCAGAGGGAAAACCTCAACAAGTTAATTGGATTATGGCCACTAAATGATAATGTCTTTGGGGTCCCTTGGGATGTCTCTATGGGGTCTTTGGGGCCCTTTGGGACATCCCTGTGGGGTCCTTGGGGTCTTTGGGACATCTCTATGGTGAGTATATTATAAGCAGCAGTGGGTACAAGCAGTGGTAGAAAGAACATGGGACACGAGGTATTCACATCCAGTGGGCTCACTGCCACTGTGTGAGTCCTGCAGCTCTGACACCCAGCACAAACTTGTTGGGTTTGAGTTGTGATCCTGCCACACTACAGAGCTGAGTTACAGCCTCATCAGAGGGAACTCACGGCTCGCAGCCAAGCTACTGTATAACTCACCGTGTGGGTGCTCTTATTTATTGTAGCTCACAATGAAACAGGACAGCGAGCAGCACGGCTGGATGTGGGAGAGCCGGGTCTGGCTTGGAGCAGCTTTATGGCTGGGGAACGACTGTGTCAAGGGCAGTGTTGTTTAAGTGTCAGAATAAGGGCAAAAATATTTGTATCTTTATACGAATGCAGAAGTTGTGGACAGAGAGGAGCTGTTAGAGGCAGCCTGTGCTAAGCTTCAGGTCTTAGCATGTTGTTTCAGGGAGATGGTTGTGCTGCTACATCATCTCCGCACCATGGAGATAATCACAGCATCTGTGTGCTTGGACAAACTTGCCTGCTTTGTATCGATCAGTGCTGGGCACAGGGCAGGGGAGGGAGCCCAGTGCAAGCTGAACTGCTGCTTGTCCTCCCTGGGAACTCATGTTTTGGTGTTATGATCTGAAACACAGCAGGATCCATGACCCAGAGCCTTACTCTGGTCACTGAGTCATTAAGGTTGAAAAGTCCAACTGATGCCAGTGACTGCTCTGATTGCATCCGTCAGTGCCATATCTTACCCTCGGGTTGAACAACATGGGACAGCGACCTCCGTGGGCAGCTTGTGCCTTACTGCTCTTTTGGAGGGGGAACGTTCCTTATACCCAACCTGAACCTCTCCTGGCACAGCCTGATGCCATCCATCACCTCTCATCCTATCGCTGTTACCAGGAGCAGAGGCCGACCCCTCCTCACCACAGCCTCCTTTCAGGCTGTTATACAGAGCAATGAGGTCTCCCCTTTGCTCCTTTTACCCACACCGCCCCATCCCATTCCCTCCCCCTCTCCCCATCACACCCCACACAGCTCTGGACACGGCTCAGAACCTCAATGTCTTTCTCACACTGAGGTACCCAGAGCTGAACACAGCACTGAGGTGCGGCCCCTCCAGAGCGGAGCCGCCGCCATTCCCGCAGCGCTCCATCCGCACGCGGCCCCTCGCAGCCCAGCTTAGGCCCGAATCCGGCTGCTCCTCTCGAGGACCCGTCCCCCCGCTGCTCCCTGCCCGGCTCCGGAGCGCGGCCGCCTCCTCCCCCTTCTCCTCCCGTCGCGCTGACGCAGGGGGCGGGCGGCGGCGGCCGAGGGGCGGGATGGAGCCGCGCTGAGGCGAGGCGCGGCCGGGCAGCAGCGCGGGCGGCGGCGGCGGTGGTGCCCCGCTCCTCGCCATGGAGGCGGCCCCCGCGGCGAGCGAGCCGGCGGCCTGGGCGGCCGAGGCGCTGGCGGAGCCGGAGTTGGGCTCGGACGAGCTGGAAGCGGCGGGCGGAGCGTTGGACCGCGTCCTGCTGGACTCGGTGTGCCAGCAGCAGGGCTGGGTCCGCGTCTACGGTAAGGGGCGCCGGGGGGCGGTGCGGACTATCGCGGCGGGGTCTGCGCGGAGGGCCCAACTTTTCCCTCAGTTTTGGGCGATCCCCGCTCGTGATTTCGGTGCTCCTCGGCCGTTCCGCGTCCTCCTCCCCTCCAGCCCAGCCCTCCGGCCCGGCCCGCCGCCCCCTGCTCCACGACCGGGCTGGTGCTGCTCTGTGCTCGGTCCTCCGGATGGAAGTTTGGGTTGGTTTTGTCTTAAGCAGCGTCCGACTCGTGGCTTTCACTTGAGCTCCTAGACCTGAGTGCTGTGATGTCCGCAATGCTTACAGTCTAAGATGTAACCTTTGTTTTAAAAACAAACAAAAAAAACAACATAAAACCACCTCTCTGCTGCTGTCTGAAGGCTCAGGAGAACCCGAGTGTCTTTGGATTATTTGTTCGCATGGAGCTGTTTCCATAAGGTAAAGTGAGAACTTGCTGGGGATGCCTGGCTCTGGCCTACCTGCCTGGGTGGCTGAAGCAGCAGCGTGCTCAGAATGAGCCTTGGTGAGGAGCAGTGGTGTTGGTGAGGAGCAGTGCTGATGGTGAGGAGCAGTGCTGTTGGTAAGGAGCAGTGCTGTTAGTGAGAGCACACTGTGACAGGCTCATGGGCTGACACCAACGTGTAGATGAACGGAACGGCACCCGTGTGATGGAGCGACCAACTCAAAGGCTGTAAGAATCACAGTAGACTTCAAGCATGTAAAATAACGTCGCGTAGCCCGAGGACCGTAGCTAATTATTCTCAGTCTGTGTTTAAAAACAACTCATTATCTCTTTCCCCGGCGTAGAAGCTGATGTGGTGGTGTCACCCTCCCTCCTCCCCTTGAAGCTGCAGTCATGTTATCTAGGATGTGTGTATTTCCTCCTTCCTCGCCTTTTCTTTTTTTGTCGTCCTGGATAAGTTTGCAGACAATGAATCGAACTGAAATTGCACCGTGTTTGTGCACAACTAAATGCGGGTTACAGACCTGTGAGTGACAAGTGTTATTTATGGGATTAAAAGTAAAGCCTCCACGCAGTTGTTGGAGGAACCACAGCAGCACAGCTAAAGAAAACAGGGGCAGAAAGCTCAGCCTCATTGTCTGCATTGTCTGATAAACAATGAGAGCACTAACACTAATTATTTCACCATGGATGGCCGGAGGAGAGAAGGAATATATGACATGAAGAGATGAGAGCTATTTTCCGGCATAGCAAGATATGCAGCTTTTGATGCTGTTGTGTTTCTTTTCCACGTGAGATGTGGACAACTGTGTGATGGAGTTGTTCTATGTGAAAGGTGATTGAGGAGCTGCGGAAAGGCTTGTTTTAGAGGAGGAGAGTTTGGTGTCTATCTAGGAATGACCTCTCATTTGTGTACATCTGTTCTGCAGTAGTGAACCATCCCATTCCTATCTGTCTGAGGCAGCAATTACTGGCATGAGGGGAGCTGGTCCAGTTGCAGAGCCTGTAAAACTTCATCTGTAAGCAGAGAGAAAAGCTCTGAGCAGTAAAGTACCATCATTACCCGCCTCTTGTGGCTCACCAGCAGCATGACCATGATGTGAGTCCAGCAGGACTTTGCCATGTCTGGGATGTGATTTCAGAGTGACACTGAGGTCCCGCCTGACCTCACTGCGAGATCTAAATCACAGTCGGGCTATTTTTGCATTTCCTGCTGCTGTAGTTAAAGTGTAGCTTTCCCATTCTGTTTTTCTGGAGGCCCCTGCACCTTCTGGTTGGGTGAATTAGCAGGAATGTGATCAGACCACAAGTACATGGTTTCCCTCCTGACAGAGCTTTTAGCAGGCAGCTTCCCCTGCAAGGGTGTTTGAACAGTGAGTGGGAACAGCACGTTTGCTTGTTATGGTGAGAGGTTTAGTTACTTATGAAGCCAAATCATGTGAGTGTCACTGGGTGATGCTTCCAACAACTAGTTTTGACACACAACAATTGTGTGTAAAATACCTATCAATGCGATCTGAGTAACAGCTTCCTTCAGGCTGACTGTATGTGTGGAGTGGGTGAGAGGGAAGGGGGTTGTGTTGCCTGGATTAATACTGTGCTTTTTCCCTCTGTAAAAGGGAAGAGTGACTCTTGAAAGTCTCTACCGGTGTTTTAAGTCAAAGCCTGGACGTCTTTTTCTCTGTTCTTTAGCACTGGTTTCGGGGTAGACGAGGGAATGAATGATTTACAGCTTTCTCAGTGCTAACTCTGAAAACACAGCAATTATATCGCTTGGTACGGCTGACTGAGCGCCCATGGATTTTGTAACAATGAATTATAAAGCTAGCGCTGCAGCATTGGTGTTAAATGTTGCATGTGATGGGGGCAGAATCAGATTTTGCCCAACTTACAGTCTGCATCTAAACAGGGTTGTAAACTTCTGCAGTGGTGGCTGTCAGATCTGCTTCTGGCTCTAAGCTCACGGTGAGCACTCGTGCACTAAAGGGACTGATTTTGAAGCAGGGGTTGTGGAAATAAGTAGAAAATAGCACGTTCAAGAGACCATTCCTTCTTCAGTGTTCATCCTGGGAGTGGGCAGCGCTGCTCTGTGGCCTTATCTGGGCTAAGAAATGTCTTCCCATTTTAGCACTGGTGCTAAAAGTCGATAGTAGCTGTACAAACTGTAGTGCAGATCAGACGGGGGTGTTTTCATCACCTTGTCCTCTAATGCTGCCGGTGGCTGGGGACGTGCCTTGCTGCCACAGCAGCCCTGCTTACCCCCCTTCCTAGCAGCAGGAGCCTGCTCTTCACATCTGCACTCAAAGGCTGGATATTGACCTCCAGGCAGAGCTTAACTCCAAATGAAAGCTCTAGACCTGGAATAACCAGACAGAAATGTCTCTGAGCCACCTGAAACTTGAGTTCGAAGCTTTTAAGCATTGGCCCTCAGAAAATACTAGGCTTGTGCTCAGGGCTTGAAGCTCCGGTAATCCACGTAATGTCATGTGGAGATTAAAATACAGCCGAGACTCAAGCACTGACCAGAAGCATCTCTAATCATGTGAAATTCAGTCCAAAAACCCCATTTCCACGCGTTACCTGTTCCAGCAATCTGTCATCTTCTTTACTCTGTTTTGTAAGTGGCTCTGACTCTGTTCTCAAGAGTTTTTAGTTTCTTTATAGCCTGTCTCACTGTTACTTTGTCGGTAGCTTGGTATATTTTTATATACATGTATATATATATATATAATTTCTACTGCTTACAGTAGTACTTAAAAAAGCAGAGGTCTTTTCTTTCCTCTTTGGGTGAGTGCTGCTGACAACCAGCATCATCTCGCTGTCAGTAACCCCTGTCCTTCCAGCCCTGCTCACGCTGAGCCATAGAGGCTGGAGAGCCTTTTCCAGGTGATGCCCTCCCCCAAACCCAGCACACTGTCCCACGACCTAAGCAGACCCCACCAGGTGGCGGCATTTTCTTGACGGTGGTGCCGGAGCTGCTGAAGATGCCCAAGGCTGCCTGAAATACACAGCGTCTTCTCTCTGCTTCCAACTTCCAGACCTTAGCGTGCACCTCCAGGAGCTCAGTTCAGAAGCCATCTGAAGGCTGCCTGATGAGGAGGAGGTGGGGGAGGATGTGTTTGATGTGAGCGACCAAACAGAAGTTCATAACGCATGCAAGGCCATCTCATGGTTTAGAGACAGCTTTTAAACCCTCCTGGGCTCTTCTTCTCCTCAAGGTGAACTCAGGTGGCATAGCTGGGCTGTGTTCCACATAAAGCTGCGTTTGTGTGTGTGATTCTTTGCCGTTATGGAGGGCTTATTAAGTGGGATAAGCTGAAGGTGTGAATGAGAAGCTGCTGCCAAGGAAAGCTGACAGTCAGCTTATAGCTTGTGGAGTGTCTGTGTAGGCAGCCTTGTTAGGAAGCGGAGGAGGTCGGTGCTTCTGAGCACTGCTTTTCCTTCTGATCAATAGGCTTATTTTTAACTCAGCCAGCAAGTTGTGCAGAAGTGTAAGGTAAGGCTTTGGGGATGGAAGTGATGTTTCCTGTGCATTTGGGCTGTCGTGGTGTCTGACCTTATGGCAGCCTTCGTGTACCAATGTGTTGTGTTGTTACAGACATTAAATAACATTAAAGCTCTTTTTACGTCTTGTTAAGGTGATAAATGACAACTGCTTCGAGTTGATTCTCTACTCTAAAAGACAGAATGTGATATGAAGGCTGGAGTTTAAGTTACTGTGCTTGCTGCAGGTTAAAGCTGATAAGCATGCTTTGAGCAGAGGCACTGCCTGCCCTTAACAGCCAGCATCACAGAATCATTAAAGCTTGAGGAAAACCTCTAAGATCATCAAATCCATCCGTCATGTCCACTAAGGGCATCCCTAGGAGGGGAGTGTCCAAGGATGTGACTGAAGCACTCATGCAGATGATCTGCTGGTACCTGCCATGTGCCAGCTCCTCCTTTGTAGTGTGTCATGCATTTGGGCTATGACTTGGAGAGCAGCTGAGGGCTGCCTGTATCCTTCTTTCTCCTTTGCTTTGCTCCCAGCTTTGCAGTGTTAGCCCTTCCATGTTCAAACTGTTTGCCCACTCCCTTTTTAAGGAACACTGGCGTTAATTTGTGCATAAATGGTTGGTGTCAGGGTGGTTTTTTCTTGCTCTTTCCATAGTTGTTTTTAGCTGGGCCCTTTCAGCTGCCTGTGTTGTGCCAAATGTTGCCTAGGTTACTCATTTATTAAAAGTCACTGAAGTATTTGGAAGTATCAACAATTCTGGTGTGTGCCGGGGAAAACGAGGATGACATGATGTTCAAACACCCAGTTTCCTGACTCCTGCCTTTCGGCCGCACGATTTGTCTCTGGCCAAACATTTTAATGCGGTGCTGTTTCCTATTTTTAAACAATAGGGAAAAAAAGGGGAGAGATAACGGGAGCGTAACTATGACCCGTTGGCTTATTATGAGATCATGGGTTCCTTTCAACTGATATTTATAGATTTAAAAAGAAAAAGGGGGGGGTGGGGGAGAAGCTGAGATTTCAGCATTTTTCTGGCATATATGCTTTCATAGCCCCAAGGTCACCGAGTCAAACCCTCATCTGAATTCTTTCAAAGCCCTCTGTAAAGGCTCATCGTAATCATGGAAGTGAGATCTGTGTCTGCAAGGAAAGTAACCAAAGGAAGGGAAGAATTACTGCGTTTTGGTTAGTAAACTTCTAACAGTCCTTTGTGTGCTTTGTCCCCCCTCTCTTCATCTCGGAAAGCCATTATAGAAATGATCAGGAGAAAATCACGTTTGTTAATTCTCTTTAATGCCTTTTCAAAAGGTCACAAAACTGTAGAAAGGCTCTTCTCCATGAATCTGGATTATTTTTAATTATAAGGCAAGTTGGAGTAGTGCAAGTAATGAGCTCTTGGAGGTGGAAGGAGGTCTTTGCACTTAAGTAAATGTAAAAGCACGTCTTGGATTTAGACTCTGTATTATCTAAAGGATTATTATGTTTTTTTCCCTACAGCTGGGAATGCCCCATTAAAAATTAGCTCTTACACTGCCAGCACAGGCAGCCACTTAGTTCAACACATTAATTCTGCAAACTGTGGGAAAACGACTCCCATTTCAGCAGATGTGCGGTGCGTCTGCTGTGGATTTGCATAAGAATGCATATGCTTCACTGTTCGGTTCTGGCTTGATTAAAACTTGCAGGCACCTTTTCCTTTCCCGTAGTGCCGTGTCTGCATTCTTGGACATTAGTAGTTTAATTGAAAAAGCCCTGTTTTCTTCTTTGTTCAGGTTATTCATTGTATTTACCCGGCGTTGTGCTGTAGATGTGCGTGGTGTTTTGCAGATGGAGGCTGCCTTTGGATGCTGCAGTCTGGACTGAAGAAGAATGGAAATAACATGGTGAATAAGTTTGGAAGGAGATGGAGAATTACACGGTAGAGTGTTTTGGGAGGGGGCTGTGTGCCTGGAGATGTGCTCACAAGGAGATGCAGGACTGGGAGCCAGTATTGCTGGGGGATGAGAAGTATTTAGAGACTGAAAGTGACCCCCCACCTATCAGGCTTCGTAGAATCATCTGGGCTAGAAAAGGCCTCAGAGATCCCTGAGTCCAACCACCAAGTCCCTCCCAGCAGTAGGTCCAAAGCATTCAGCAGAACCCTTCAGCTTGCTCCTTTTCCCAGTGTGATTTGCATGGGAAAACAACAAAAAAACCCACAAAAAGCCATATTGTGGCACCAGTTCTGGAAGCTTGCAGTACTCTGGGTACCAGTTGAAGCACGATACCCACAGAGTGGGTCCTGGAAAAGAAGGCGACAACTCAGATTGTGGTGTGAAGTTTCTGACAAGGAGAAACGAATTAGGAAGCAATGCTTTGCATAGGCTGCCACATCAAATGCTGGATGCGTTCCGCCGGGAGAAGAGGCTTTGTGTCTTTGTGTCTGGGTTTCTTGTAGGGGTTTTTTGGCATGAAGGAATAAAAGACAACAGAGCAGCATTCAAGAGGAAGCTTAATGCTGGAGGAATGCAGCTCTGGAAGGGCACTGCCCCAAGTGTCCTGCTGCATGATGGGGCCCTCATTACCAGCAGAGCACTTCAGGGCTGGCGAGCATCGGAGTTTTGCATCTCCAAATTCAGTTGCCATTGACTCAGTGGATTGGATTATGATAAGCAGAGGTAATTCACACCTGAGCTGACTCTTTAGTGCAAGCTTGAGCGCAGATGCTGAGCTTGTCAGCACACCATATGGGAACAGGAGTTTCCCATCCTGGGACAGCATGGCCAGAGAGGCTGAAGTCAATGAAAATAGACGAGAGGAGTGAAATGATGATGGCTTCTTCAGTTTTGTGTGCTGTCTTATGCAATCCCCAAGTCTTTTGGGTTTAAATAAAATTGAATCAGCTACACTTACTCACACCATTCATTGCCTTGCAGTGTGAGTGCATCTGAAGCATCAGCGGTTTTATTGGAGAGAGCTGCTGAGATGTAGGAAGGTGAGGAAACGGGGCACAAGTAGGTCAGATAACTCGCCTAAGGACACGCATCAGAAGTCAGATCTCCTGAGACCTCTGCAGTGCTTTGCTTGCATAGCTCGATTTGCAGTGCCTTGCATTTGGGATACCTTTAAGCCTATTACTTTGCTTGGATCCTCCTGTGGCTATTAATAATCCTCTCAAATACTGCATTAGCTGTCAGATCTGCAGGTCAGCAGGGCAAGATGCTCCACAGGGAAGCTTCCATTCAGGTGGTTATGTCTGCTCGCTCCCTTTTTTGGCAGCAACAGAGGTGAAGTTTCGTTGACCTTCAAAATGTAATAAACTTATCTCACTGCAGTGATAGCAGGCTGGGCTGCTGGCACGGAGGGCGTTGGACAGCCAGTACTGATTAACTCCTCTCCATTTGTGTACAGGGCCAGGTGTGTGCCTAAATCGTTATTTCCAAGAAGATAACTCTTCACTGTAGAGGAAAATGCATCACAGATGGAGGCTGGAAAACAACTGAGCAAAGATTATACCACCTGAAGCTCTACCATACTTTCCATGGCATTTGAAATCCTGTGCTGCTGAGTAAAACGTCTTTGTTTTGTTGGCTTTGTGAGGGGAGCTGAGTGATGTGGATTCGTTTTCCATATTAGTTTGGTATTTCATCTCAATGTGCAGCCCAGGCACTTTGCAAGAGGAGAAGACAAAAAGCTTCCCGAGAACCATGTTTTATTTATGCTGCAGGTTGTACCTCAGGCTGTGCAGCCTGGCTGCTGCAACCCAAGCACAGCGCTGGGAAAGCACTAGGCTTCCTCATCAAGTAGTGCTGAGCAGTTGTTGCTTCATGGTACTTTTCTGGAATAGTTTGCCATCTTTTTGCTCACAATGGTGAGTAGTTGATGGGGAGGAAAGCAGGGAAAATGGGGGGGTGTCACCAAGGCAGAAATAAAGAGCTCTGACAAAAGGATAGGGTGTAAAAATTCAGTGTGCTTTTAATCCTTGCTTGAAAAACAACACAACAGAATAGGGTGAAAATTGAAAGCTCTCTGCAAAACTAGCATGGCTATCAACACCAAACCTATGTGTAGTCAACTCACCTACGTGTAGTTGGCTCACACTTATATGTGTGTGCTTCTAAGCAGCTGTGAATTATCCTTATCTCCTCAGTCATATATTCTGACTTTATTTTATTACCTGTAAGCCCTGTCTGTGTGAAGAACCTGAAGTGCAATAGCTGTTACTATCAAGGGATGTAAGTGTTTTCCTTGCAGTTACCTGACTGTTCTCAGGATGGTTTTGAAACAACATCAGCTCCATGCATAGAAGGCTCTCTGATGAGAGGTGAGGTAGTTTCCCATATGAGTAGGTAGGAGTTCCTATAAACAAGTGCCAAGAATTAAATTGACCTACTTCTTCTTTGCTGAGAAACTGCTTGCTGTGGTTGTAGGTTACGCTAACGTAGACGTGCACTTTTTGTCTAAGCTGTTATTGAAAGGATGACTGACAGCACCCAGTGTTCTTTGTGCTCACAATGACAGCGTGGGTAGTAAGTTCTGTAGGATCAGCCCAGGCTGTGCTGTTTGGGTTGTGGGATCCTTTAGTTGTCACGTGCATCCTGCTGTAGAATATAAGCACCAAATCCATTCATGAATCTGTCTTGTGCCCAGCTGGCACAAGGTGATTTAGGGAAGCTTGCTGAATTACAACTGTTAGGAGAGAGGTGTGGGGTTGGGTTGAGATCTACTGTTACTGGTGGAGTGTGGGAGGGTTACTGTTTCAGTCAAAACCCCACAGGGTTATATACAAAACTACAGTAGCTTTGCAAGAGACTTAAAGGAGAAGCCCTAGAGCATCCTGTGCCATGTGCTTGTGTTTCCTCCATGGAATGGCTCACTGCTTGCAGTGATCTAGTTGTACTTTTGATGTCCATTTATAACCACCACTCAATTCCATAGCTGACACGGTATCCCTCCCTGTTTTGTTTCCAGACTTCATTGATGTGGCTTCTTTGTGACCTACCTCACCACTTTAAGGTTACTTCTTTTTTTCTTTTTCATTCTGTTCCAAAAGGAAGTGCCTCCCATGAGAAACATCTGAAATTTGCTCACCTGCTTTTCATGCTGGTAGGTAGAAATGTGGACCCAACTGAATGGGCAGCCTTTGGTCACACCAACCATATGACTTTTAGGTACTTTCCTTCCTAAGCTCTATTGCTGGTCATTCTGAGATCCATGGGGGTGGCTGTTCAGAGAATTGGGGAAGGAAATGCCTGCGTTTCCTTGGAGCTCTTGTTACTCATTGCTGTGAAGTGTGTCTGTGAGGACACTGCATTTGCCCCTTGTCCTTTCAGGGGGCCGGCGATGTGTCATGCGCTTATTACTTGCACAGCTCGGGGAAGGAACATCCCAATTCCTGCTCCTTTTACTCATTCTGGGATATTCTTCGTTTGCATTCTTCCCTGTGGTTTCTTCCTGTAATTTCCACAAGTGGTGATTCAGCTCGAGGCTTAGCTGTATCTCTCTCTTCAATTAGTGGTGCCTTTGCTTTTTATCTGGGGCATGAGGTATGCGTTTGCTTATTCGTGGGGACACTTGAAAACCAGTTAATGTAATGCAGATGTGCAGTTTTCAGCAGCTGCATAGCATTTAGCTATTTTAGTCTTATGAAGGAATTAATACCTCAAAGTATTACATATCATTGGAAAAGAATAATTCACTTCTGTAATGTCACAATGTGGACGTAGCTTTGTGTTTGTAGACATCGTCCCTTAAGACTTGAGGCTTTTATCCTCCCTATCCTCCCTTTTATCCTCCTCTTAGGTGCCGTGTTGATGTAAACACAGGTTAACCCTGAAGAAAAAAGCCCACACGGGCCCTTCTCCTGGAATCTTAATGGCTTTTTGGTTAAGTGGCTTTGGATCCAAAGAGCAGCTCGGTCTTTGTGTTTGTTTGTTTGTGCTTTTGATTGTGACTGCGCGGTTCTTGCTTGTAACAGCAAAGCCACAAGGAAAATAGTTTTTTGTGTGTGTGTGTGTATAAATGGCAGCGTGGATTTCAGCAGAGGTGACATCCAGCTTTTGTTACAGTTTGGGGGTGAGCTTGTTTTTGCTCCATTTGTGCTGTGCATGCAGCGCTGCACTGTATTGGGAAAACCCTTAGCAGAGTGTGAATGAAGAACTGAAAGCAGCTGGAGCTGCTCGCCAATGGTACGAGTAGCAGCTCACTGTTATCAGTAAGATTCCTCACTCCCACTCTGGTTGCCTTGTATTACTTAAAAGTGATGCATTGGTATCAATGTGAGATACACATGTGCTTGTACATGGAGTGCTTGGAAGGCTTCAGTAACCAAAAGTGTGGCCCAAAGTAACTGCTTTGGAGTCTTTGCCTCAAAAGCTGAGCACAGGGCATCGGGCTGAGCCTCTCTAAGACTCTGAGGTTAAATGAACTGGATGTGATTGGGCAGAAAATGAAGAATTCAGCAAAAGAAGTGGCTGCCAGCTGCGGTGCGGTGTCAAGCTGTTCTCCCCAGTAGGCTGCTGGACAGAGCGGCTTTCTGCACATTTCTTACCAGCAGGGTCCAGGCTGAAGGAGGGGCTGTTTGTGTTGGAGGTGAGCTCGGTACAGAGGCCGTGCTTGTGTGCAGTCATGGCATGTGGAAGCTTTTAGTGGTTTGCAGATTAATTTTCGGATATTCCTTTTCTCTGCTTGAAATATCCAGTAAGGCAGGTGAAACTCAGGAGGGAGAGCTATTAATTTCTATCCTTTCATTTCTTTAGTGTTACTCTTCATAAGAGAATAGAAACCAACGAATGCAAATCTGTTCTCCAACACACGCAGACACGTTTTGTTGCTTGGAAGCTGAACAGGAGCTGTAATGAATTATCAGCGCTCGATTCCAGAGCTGTGACAATCTGGCATTGCCTTAATATTCTGAGCCATCGCTGGTATTATTCCTCTGCATTTTTCCCCCCTTTGTCTGCTTCAAACCTGTGTTCTAATCTGAATGCTGTTGGTTTCTAGGATTGAAAGAGATGCTGGCTGGCTCTGTGCTTTGCTCAGTTTTCTTTTTATCCCTCCCCCTTAATAGTACAAATGCATCCCGAATTAGAAGTGATATGGAAAATTGCCATTTTTTCCAGTTCTGTTCACAATTGTCTCTCTAGAGTGTGACAATACATAACTTATTCATGACAGAGGGAATTACTTAATAAGCAAGGAACTTTTCTAAAAGAATCCCAGTACTTTCAGGGGAAAGTCTTCTTGCTTTGTCAAAACTAGGAGCAAATGTGCTCTGGGTTCTCTGGCAGCAGTGACAGCTTATCTTCGGAAATAAGTTCAGATTAATTTACATGTGTCTTTATTTTAATATGTAGCTTGCTTACTCAGATGGCAATTACATTCAAGTTAATGGTAATGTAAAACAGCAGGATCTAGAGTAGATCTCCAGCCCAAGGGCTGACCATTTTTACTATCCAGCTGTTTTCCAAGTGATTTATTCCATTTTCCCACTTGGCTTCCCTGCCTCACCCCTCGGTCTGAGCCTCGGCGCTTGCAGCACAGTGTGGGTGGCAAGACAGGAAGAACAGCTGCACTTCACAGCTCCAATAAATGACTTTATTACATTTGTGTCTGCATTACGCTAATACCAAACGTCTAAGTTCACTAACACAGATTGCCATCGTTCCCACCAGCGTGCAGTGAGGACCGACAGCATCACCCCGGCTATGCAGGGCTGTGCTTTGCTGCTGGGCATGTGCTCAGCCTGAAGTGCTGCTGCCTTTCTTCTGCTTCTTATGTGTTGGGTGTGATGTGAAGAAGGGAGAATGCGCTCCCAGACAGCTCAGGAAGAAGCCTGGATGACCTGTGAGAAACAGGATTGCTGTGAGTTGGGAGTTGCCTTGTACTTCTTGGGACGTAGCTCAGCTTTTGTATGGCAAAGTTAAACATAATTTCTTGCGGCTTTTGCTCCTTCCTCACATAGGACTGGGGTCCTGTGCTGGAGAGGGGGGCCCTCAGGAGCTCTCCCTTATCCTGGCTGTGCCCTGCTTGGGAGCACAGCACAGCCTGAAAGCAGCAACCGAAGCACTTCAAGGGGGATTTGACAAATCCACCTGTCAGTGTCACCAGACACAGATTTATCATCTTTGACAAGTAGAAAATTGCTTTGACTTGTCTGCAGGACAAGTAAAAATTACTAATAGCGATGGGGTATTTTAAAAATTGTCGCGATCATGTAAATCCTGTTATCTCTGTAACCCAACATTGGCAAGCCCTGAGCTGGAAAATGACATTAACTTGCTTGAAAAAAAACTGTCCAGTGTTAACAGATAACTGGATATTTTCCCCTCCGTTCATTTCTAAATCCTGTTGCCTTTGAAAGGCTGACACTTCTGTTGCTCAGCCCCGTGTCCCCACTAACAGAAAATTAAAGGAGATTTTCCTTTAAAGAAAGGGGGGGGGGGGAAGCGTGTAGCTACATCACATTGTAAAAATGCAAAGGAAGCAAAGACTCCTAATCTGACAGAGCATCAGTGTTTAGGCTATAAGCTCATTATAAGCCTTGTGTAGCAGGAGCAGAGTTTTTCAAATTAATTTCGATGTATTACCATAATAAACATTTTAATAATATCCTTTCCTTCCCTCCTGTCAGCAGCAGCTGAATATTTCAGTGAGCTACCCGGGCTGTCATGGCAGCCCTTATCCTCAGCATCTCTGCAGATCTGTTTCCAGGAATGCTTGTAGGTATTTCCAGCTCCATGCAATGTCCCAGGCCATGCTGCCTCTGCTGTTCTTGTGTGCTGTATTTAAGCCAGCTTGTATTTCCAGAAGACACTTGGGGCATATTCAGCCCTTCTTTTCTTTTTTTAACTCCTTATCCTATTTGCTAGGAAATGCAAAGAAATCTCATTGTACTGCGTTTAAATCTTTCAGGAGTCTGGGAAACAGCTGGTGGGTCACATCTAACACCTTGGAAAACAAGGCTTGCACTGTACAAGGTTTGTTTGGTCTGGTTAATGTTGGCCTGTGATAAGAAGCAGAGCCCAGGTGCTGTAGCTGAAGGCTTGGATAGTTCAGAAGTCAGAAGCAGGGTATTTATACCACAGGACCGGTAGGGATTAGGGAGCTGTGCAGAGCCCAGCACTGCCTGCAGCTTGCTAGCAGCTGCTGAATTTCCAGGTTGTCACCCTGCCTGGATTTGATAATGCAGCTCCCTTTTCTCCTGTTGCTGTTCTGCGCTCTCATCATTTGTCAGCAGTTGTGGTCCAAGCACAACCTTAGTGTGCATCCTCTGCAGCCTGTCCTTTGCAGCCAGAAACTGCCTTAGTTACTGGCTCTGTTTCCACAACAATCTCATCATCACTCCATCTCTTTCAACACCTCTGCTTCCTGATTTTTTTTTCCTTCCCATCAGTAGCTTTGGATTTTTGTCATCTGGTGCCTGTGTAATGCTGTGTGCTGTCCTGAGCTAATGGGCAGTGAGTAGGAGAGCTCTGGAAAGCTGTGTGAAGGCTGGGAGAAAGCTGGAAGTCAAATCAAAGCCTCCCAGCAAAACACTGGCTTAATCATGAGCTGTAGCATGTGCAACTGGTGCTTCTCGTCTCCTTTCCAGCCCCATCCTTCCGTTGCCCTTCTGTTGCCTGTTCTATTGCTGTTGGGGATTGTTTGGGGATGGAGGGCTGGTTTTTCAAGCTGAGGTGCAGCAAGTGCAGTAGCTTAATGTACTCATTTAAGGCAACTGCAAAACAGGGACTGAATAATTGTCCAAACATTATATCAAGTCCTCTGTAGTAACAGTAATCATGGATAAAATGCATGACGTTTTCTCAGTGATTCCATCCATTAGTACTGAAGTTAAGCAGTGAAATTTAGATGTGTTTTTTGCTTGTTTTTTTTTTTCCTATGGTATTTTTGCTGAAGCTTGTCGTGAATGATTCTGCTTTCTTCAGACTTTTCAGCAGCAGCTTGTTAAGAAATGAGGCATTCTCAGAACTGCACCAGTTTAAAAACGAAGGGTGGAGGATTGTGTGCAAATGAGGAAGTAAACAACAGAGCCTTTGGAATTTCAGTCTGCTGTGAAGAGGAACAGCTTCAGGAAGAAATTGTTTCTGAGTTCTAAGAAACTTGTGCAAAGCTGAGAGAGAAAAACAGCAGCCCTTCAGCTTGTGATCTGGTGCACTCTTTAAACGCGTTTCAACATCAACATGGATATAAGCAATAAAGATGGAAGATAGGAGTTAAAAGCACCTCTAATGAAAATACTGATAAGGCCAGAAGAGTTAAGCTTTACTGTAGGGATGAAATGCTTCTTGCACTTGTGTGTTAAGCAGCCTTATGTTGTTTTAAAGAATGTTTGGGGAAGGCAAAGCTATAGGAGACACAGAGATTTCATAAAGATCTCCATTAGTGCTGGCCTGTCGTGCCAACAAGAGCCAAGGAGGTGTGATGGAACAAGGCTGGTTTAGAAGGTTGTTTTCATGGAATCATTAAGGTTGGAAAAGACCAGTAAGATCATCTAGTCCACCCATCAACCCATCCCTACCCATCAACCCATCTCTACCCATTAACCCATCCCTACCCCTGTCCCTGAATCTTTTGTTGCACTTGAGTTGCTATTTGCCATTTTATTTTAGTAGCAATTTTGTCTTATGTAACTACTGAAGGCATCAATATATAGAACTTTCCTAAGGAAAGAGTGCTTCTAAGGGCGATTTTATGCCAAATCTGATTTTGTGTCATGGAGTGTCCTGGAATGAAGGAGCAGTGGAAAAGAGGATGCTGCAAGCACCTGGTAATTCAGCTCCAACTCTAGAAATAGAGCAGGTAATGTCTCCAGGCAATTGTGTTGGGTGCAGGCTGCTCTCTATCTAGCCCAGCCCCCAGTGGGTGCCCTGTGCGTGCAGCTGAGGAATGTGCTTTAAAAAGCCACTTTCTGGAATACCGCTTCGTTATTTTTTCCTATCTCAAATACTGAGCTGTTGATACTCTCAGTGTTTTTGAGCTGTGTTTCCTGTTGGAAGTGGTGAAGTAGCGGTGGCCAATGAAGGCAAAAGCTGCTCGGATTTGAAAATGACCTCCAGGAAGCAACGATTTTGCTTATTTTAAGCCATGCACAGGCATCATTCTGTGTTTTTTCTGTCCTTACAGAAGCTACTTGTAATATTTCATCCTCCATCCCATCTGCTCCAAATGCATCCAGATATGAAAAAACAGTTTGTGCTGAGTCCTTCCTCCTGCAAAGCATGAGCCTCCTGAATAGCAAGAGCCTCCTGCAATGCTGGTGCTGCTGGGTCTGCAGGCTGCAGCTTAGCTGGGAAGCAAGAAATAGGCACAGTGGAAAGGAATTGCTTTGTTAGCTTGCACGTAGCTGCTTCTCAGG
The DNA here is from genome assembly GCF_054131305.1 of Coturnix japonica. Classification (NCBI taxonomy): domain Eukaryota; kingdom Metazoa; phylum Chordata; class Aves; order Galliformes; family Phasianidae; genus Coturnix; species Coturnix japonica. The sequence goes on along the minus strand of NC_140673.1, from coordinate 5,950,435 downwards.
TGGGCAAATAAAATGCCTTGTTAGAAGTGTAGTGAGCACACAGTCACCAATATCTGCTCTTAGAGGTGCATAGTCAGACTGAACTAACAGCAGCGTGGCAGTGTGGTGTAAAGAAGATGGATGGGATCAGCCGGCATGCCTGGAGTAGCACAGATTCTGTTCGATAAACTTGGCTGCTCTGGTTAAATGTTAGCACAGTCTGCTTGTCCACTTAAACACTCCAAATAAGTTTTGGCAGCTGCCTGAGTTAATATATGTAGGATTGGTTTCTTTTTGTCTTTATTTTTTCACCCTGCAGCCTTGCTAATCTGATCAGATAGCATCCTTAAAAACAAACAACCAAACAGAATCATGAGAAGAATGCCGATTCTGTGAGGTCTCATTAATACAGCCTGTGTGCATCTACTTGCTCACCTAACTGTATGTGCAAACTTGCTCTTTTCTCTGTTCTTTTTTTGCTCCCATGCATTACGTGCAGGTGAGTGCAGGGACCCCAGCAGCTTGCAGTCACAGTGCCTTATCTGAAGCTGTGCCTGAGTAATGGCTCGGTCAACATTTGCTGAAGTGGATGAATGTGGCTTCCTTGGTCACAAGGCGTCAGGTCTGCTGTGGTGTTAACACCTTGGACTCTTTCTTTGCTGGCTACCAGTAAGTAAGCTCATCTTCAGTAAGGTGTAGCTAAGTTAGAAACAAACTGAATGTTCTTTAATCCTGTCTTCCCTTGGGCACTATTTCAACCAGAAGAGATGGAGAGACTTCAGTGGCCCTGGCTGTACAGGTGGGCCTCAAACCCTCTGCACCGTTCTGGCTCAGTGACCTTGAATAGTGTGTTTGTAGAGCGTTCTTTATGAAGCAAATGCAAATCCACCGGATCCCACATTTCCCAGCAAGAGGCTTTCTGTCATTCTAATTCCCTTATCATAAACACAGCAACTTCACTTGTCCCTGAATCCTGGTCCATCTGTCCGGGATTTACTTGAATACTACTGCGGTTTAAATAATGCTCCCTCCATCTGGGGGAAGCAAACATTTATTGCTTTATCTGCAGGAGGAATTGATGAATATTAGTGTTTGCAAAGATAAACTGCACTTTATCTTGGCTGTGAGCAGCGGTCCCCCTGCCTGCACCTGCTGTGAGCATGGAGAATAATGTATTGACTTCCATGGGCTCTGAGGAGCATGAGCACTGCCCCAGCTCTCTGAAGGACATGGTGATAAACTAGTGGGTGTTTTGATGTACATTTCAGTTCTGAGCTTTATTTTCTGATCAAGTGCTTATCCCAACTCCCTGGGCAAGGAGATCCAGCTGCACACAGGTATGTGCCTAGCACGGGGAGCTGTGGGGTCATGGGCTGTACCCATCCCTTGTGGATGCACAGGTTGGTTCCTTGAACCATGGCGCAAGTACAGTCGGTACTGCTGAAGGGAAGGGAGCTGCAGAGCAGGGTAAAGGCTGCGGTGAAGGTTGCTCTGTTCATCAATTGGCCACTCCCAGCAAAATGGGCAGCCTGCCTTAGTTGGATCACCTGCCTCCCAGTTCAGAGGGGTAGAAGGAAAAAGCCGTTAGTATGTACACTGCCACAGCTGCAGTTAAACATTTAATTACAGGGCCAGAAACAAAGTGATAAGACTGGAAAAGGCAAGCCCAGCTTACACTGGAACACGATTTCTCTTTAGCTGCTCGCCACAGGGGCTTGCTGGCTTCGGGATCTCTCCCACTTCACAGTTACTTGTTTCTCCTGCAGGGAGCAACCTTCTGCTTCAGCCCAATAAAGCAGCCTAGCACCTCTGCTCAGACCTTGACAGTTTCTAGGTGTGCACGTGGGCTTTAGAAAGCAGGACAGAAAGCAGGGAGAGGAGCTTTTCTACTTGCATATAGCTTGTGTTTGTGTTGGTGTGTAGGGCTGCGGTGTATACTTGGCTCTTTCCCAGCTCAGGGACTCTCAGTGCCCTCCTTCCAACCCACTGCCCAAAGGTTGAGGACAACCACAGGACAAATTTGCCATTCCCTGTTTGTTTGTTGTTGTTTTCTTTGCCCTTGGCTCCCTTTCCTTCCTTTCCCACCACCTCCTTCTCAATACTTCTAGGCACTCTAACGTTCCTGCTATAATTAGCTCTGAACAGGGCTGCTGTTATCTTTATGGAGTTTAATTTTTAAAGGACGGTCTGGAGGAAGTAATGCTCATTTGGCTGCGATCCCTTTATTGTTCCAGCCAGCAGCAAGCATGGGGATCATACACAAAACTGACTTTAAAACTTATCAGCTTGCCCTCTCTGGGTCCTTGGTCTGGGTGAGGGACCTTATGTACCTTGTGATGTACAGCCAGAAGGAAAATTAACCCTCCCTTGCCTGCACATGGACTGGTTTGCTTGGATTTCATCTGGCCTTGCGTCAGCGTCATTTGTCTATCATTTCTAGGTCACGGATGGAAATAAGCTGGGGGTATTAGGACCAGCAGCCATCCAAGAGCTACATAAAGCAGATCTGAGCTCCACTTGTTCCCTGCTGAGCCCAAGTCCCACATCAGCTGTAGTTTGCCAGCACGGTGTGGATGCAGCTGGTGACCCTGGGTTGCTGTTGCTGCCCCTGGCCGCTCGGTGCCCTTAGCACATGCTGCAGTGCTCCATCATGGCAGGGTTACTTTGCTTTTCAATCTGCTGCTGACATGAAGTAACTAACTGGTTTTTCAGCTCCCATGTTTACTACTGAGATTTTTAATGTTTTAAATGCATCAAACAGGATATGATATCGTTCACTTGGACTTCACCTTGCACCATCTTGCAAACAAATCAGCGGCTATCGTGGTGCCCTTCCCAGAACTGGGTGTGGTGGCTGAAATAAACCATCTCGGAGCACAAAGGAACAGAGTCCTATTGTTTCAGGCAGGCAGAAAGATGACTTCTGAAGGCTGAACTGTGCTGTTGCTTTTTTTAAGTAGGATATTTGTGCTGCTCCCGTCGCTTTTCCTCCGATCTTATTATTTTGTTGATTATCTAAATAAGGTAATCCTACAAGGAGCCTTCGGGGCCAATTTCTATCATTTGAAGCTCGTTTCGAACAATCTGCTCCAATTTAATTGCGGAATTTCAGTGAGTGGCTTTGAAGTGTTCCTTTGCATCCAGATCTCATTAGGGATTTCAGTGGAGCAGAAACTCCCCGGGCAGCTGCCTCCACACCTCACCTCGCAGCAGCTCTCTGCTCCGTGCTTTTCTCCTCTCCATCATTACCCACCCAGCTTATGTCTGGCCCAGATCATAGTTATGATGCTATGAGTACAGTGCCAGACAAGATGCTGTCTTGTACATCCAAGCCAGGCTGGATTCCCTGCCTCCATGGCAAATGGGAATGACTGGAAAGTGAGAGGGCCTGAGTTCAGCATTGCAACAGGTCTGAATTGTTCCCCATAAAGTAATGTGTGCCATGTAGCAACACTTGGCTTTGTTAAACCTTTGTTTTTATTTACAGGCTGCATTCCTCAATGTGGGGAAGTGTGAAGGAAAGGTTTCCCTCTAAGGGACACGGGCTAATGGGCACAGAGGGGATGGGTTGGGTTGGACTTAGGTGATCTTAGAGATCTTTTCCAAGCTCTGTTTTCTTTTGGAGCAAATCTGATAGAATGACATTGGTGCAAGGAAAAAAAAGAGATTTAATAATTCAAGTATCTTATTTCACTGCAAACCTGATGATAAAACGTGAGAACTAACATCTTATCTGGGATCCTTTCAGGCTGTGTTTGCGTTTCTACCAACATTTGATCTTTCAGTCTCCTTTGGAAATGTAGAATTGAAAATGAAAAACTCCCTCTCTCTTTCAGATGGAAAGCTGTGACTGCAAGCTGTAAGTGTGCCAGAGCAACATGTGCTGGTCAGATGAGATAAATATTTGATATCCTTCAACCCCGGTAACAAAGGGACTGCAGTGTGTGCAGTCCCTCCTGCCACCTGTGCTGCATGTTATTAACTGCTTGCCTGTGGCTGTGTGCTGCTGGCACAGTGTTGTGTTTCTCCAGACACCGTCCGAGCTGTATGCAGTTTTCTTTAAATTTGAGATATAGGTGAAGAGATATATGAGAAAGGCATGCGAGATGCAAGGATGCCCCCTCTGGGGAGGCATTCAAGGTGAGGTTGGATGGGGCTGTGTGCAACCTGCTGTGGTGGGAGGTGTCCCTGCCTATAGCAGGGGGTTGGAACTAGATGATCTTAAAGGTCCCTTCCAACCCAAACCATTCCATGTTTCCTATGAAAGCAGGTAGCAGGCAATACTGCATGTTTTTTACCAGGGCTTCTTTGTGAGTAAGCTGGTCTTGAGGACTACTTGCCTCACCTTTCTTTCTTTATCTCTTTTTCTTGTTGCTCATCCTTAAGAAGCTGAAGTTCTTGCCTTGAGGAGAGTGTAATAACGTGACAGTCTTTCCAAGGAACTGGGCAGTCTTCCTCACACTTTTTGGTGCCTTCTACATCCGCCTCCTTTTTAAACAGCTTTCCCTATGCATTGAATAATCCGTAATATAGATGTAGGAGCTCCTCACTGCTGTTTCTTTTCTACGTTTTCCTGTTGCAAGGGTTAGAGATGAGTAATGGAGAGCTATTTCCTTTCTTCTGAGCAGTTAGAAAAACAGAGCAACACAGAACATGTCCAGGCTGCAAGTAGAATCAATGTGTTGTAGGGGATTTAAGCAGGACTGATGGCCATGCATGAATTTGACAATATCTACATCCCATCTACCCATTAAAAAGCAGATATTCTGTGATATTCTTTGGAAAAGTCAAATGTTTTCCAAAGTATCTTCAGTTCTCCAGAATCACAGTGTGGGACTAAGATAAAGTAATCTGAAGTTGTAGATAACATGCAAATAGCTTTTGTAGCTAATTTGGATAAGCTTGACCCGAGCAGCTAAACTTGGCTTACAGTATCATTTACTCAAGAGAAGGGCTGAGAACACATGTGCCTCTGAAGGATGGCTCTCAGGCTGTGGGATAACTTTGCTGGGACTCTCGGGGTATCTCAGTGATCCCAGCACCTCCCTGCTATGCCAGGAGCTGTCTTCAGGTATCGGAATCATTTCCACTACAATAACATCACTATGAATTGCAGCACTGTGATTTTTACTTCACTAACAGCAAGGAAATCCATTGATTTCAATGCCAGCTGAGAATTTCTATTGTTAATCTGCTGTAGCGAGGCAAATGAGATGTAGCTGCTAGACTTCTAAATGTGGCCTGAGTGAAATGAAGTTCTTTGCAGCGTCAGTTTTATTTTTAACAGCACCATTCATTATTCCATAAGGAGGTGATGGCTCACTGTTCCACTCTTCTGTAGTTGCAGTTCCCTCCCTAGCCACATTTGCATAGAGAACACCACTGATGGAGCTGTGGCTCCTGGGGGGGCTGCATTTGGGCTGACTGTCATCACATTGGCTCAGTGCTGTAAGCCGGAGGAGGAGGCGAGCAGACGGAGAGGAAGGCTTCATATTTTTATTAGCAACAACTGTGCAAGCAAACTTAATTTGGCATTCTTAAGCCCATTGGTGTTTCTCCAGCATTACCCCTCAGCTGTTGCTAACTGCATTGTGGAGGCCTCACTAATCCTGTGACTTCACATTGTCTCCATCGCCACTATTTATACGCCAGGATTCAGATTGCATGGCAGATTAACTTAACATTCCCTTTTATTTTTAATTCCAGTATAGATATTTCCTCAAGACTCTGGAAGAATGTGCCTGACACCTACTAGCCTGAGGACGCATGCTTGTTAGCTGAGGTGAAAAATACCTGTACCATCATGTCCCTTAGGGTTTCCATAGGAATGAATCAGTTCCTTACACTTCGTTTGTTGCAATTCCTACATTTCACCTCTTCCCCCACCCCCAAAACAGCCACACCAGCTTTATTCTTCCTCCTCTCTCATTTCCTTCTTGCGTGGCTCATGGTATATCTCATCCTGTCCCTTTTGTCTGTGGGCTTCCTTTCCTTACAGCTGCCGTGTGCCATCTTGCTCATTTCCTATCAGAAAAAACATTCTTTTGGCGGTGATGTTCCCTCTGTTGTCCTCTACCTGTGCTCTTTTTCAGTCTGTCGGGGAACAGGAAAGCTTTCCAGTGGCTGTCAGTAGAAGGCAAAGCTTCTTGTCTCTGCCATGATGACAGCCATTGTTGTCACCCACTCTACTTCCAGATTTGCACTGAAATAAATGGAAAATAAATGGGAAAATAAATGCTCGAGGGGGTTTAAGTTTTCCACTCACCTGCCCAATCTCCCTTAATGCAGTCATTTTACACAAAAGCATTTTGCACAGCTAATTCTTAGCAGGTTATTGATGTGGTGCTGGTGATTTAGCATTTGAGATTGTGCTTTGGGGCTCGAAGTGCCTTTCGCCTTTAAATGAAAATGGTGTCCCAGAATGGTTTTAACCTTATGGGGAAGGCTACTCTCTCAGTAAGTGAACTTTTGGCTGTGTATTGTTTGTATCCCATCCCATAGTGGGCACAGTGGTGCTGAGTGGTCTTTTTCAACCTTATTGATTCTCTAGAATCCCTCTGGGATTCTTAACCCCTTCTAGGTGTTTTGATTGTGCTGCTGGGTTATACCCTGAAGTTTTGCAGCCACTGCAAGTCACAGACACAAGAAAGTGGCTAGTGGCCGTCAGCTCTGCTTCTCAACAGGTAAATTGGTGCTCGTGCATGAAGTTATTCCTTGTTCCTTCTGGAGAAGGAGCAGCTCTTTCAGCAGCGCTGCCTCTGCTTCTTGCTTTGATAAAATTCTTGCTTCCAGACAGACTTCTGAAGAGGAGGGAGGAGAGGAATGTAGGTGGCATTGGTTTCTTCTTGCTGGGTAGTCACTGAAGTGCAGAAAAGGGGGAAATTCCCTGCCTTCCATTTAGTAACAGAGCTGAAGCCTTATGGGAAGGTAAGATTTACTTTGGACTGTGGCATCGTGCAGCTTTTCTCTTCCCACCTACTCTAGAAGACTTCACCATGGTAGGGGTAGGTTAGGAACAGTCGTGCAAAACATTGGAAACCAACTGCTTTCCAGTTTCACTGCAGGACAGAGTATTACTTCCCAAAGCCGTGCAGTCAGACTTTCACACAGCCAGTCTAAAAATCCCTGATTTCTCAAAACGGATAGTTTTGATGTGCTTGATGACATGGGACTGAAATGCTTGTTTGAGGTTTCCTGAGGAAAAATAAATCCTTTTGCACACGGGTTACCTTTGGTTTCAGGGCTTATTTCGGAGGGCAAATTACAAGGTACCGATGTGGTTCTGAACTCTTCTGTTTTCATTGCAAATGTGCTCAAGTTTAGGGATTAACTATGGGTTTTGTGGCAGCTGTCTGCCAACTGCAAGAGCGTGAGCCTTGTATGGAGTTACAGCAAGGAGAATCTGAAATGGTTTTTAAAAGGAGAACACCGAATCCCTATTCCAGCTTATGTACATCTATTTACTTGGGCTAGGGACAGCAGAATCCTGCATGAGGATTCCTCCCTCCTCCCTCTCACTGACTTCCCCTTTCCCTTCTTTCCTCCCTCGCTTTTAGAAGTGCGGTTTGTTTAAGGAGCTGTAATCTCTTTATTATTCATTTTGCTGCAAAGCACCTCATCCTGCGCAGTGAACCGGGGGCTGTTTCTCATTCCGTCTCCACTAAATTTCCTGTTTGCCCGGATTCTGGTTTATTCACTCAGCTGCTAACGGAGGCAATTAGGCTGCTGAGAACTCCTTGCAGCTGAGGTCTGCCAGGCTGGCACTGGGGGCCGTCTGTCAGCCACAAAGGCTTTCCCCTTTACTGGCAGTGACATAATTTGTGCATTTTTCAAAGACATTTCCTCACAGTTCAGATTTCCCATCTTCTGAATTTAGCTTCTTGTCTTTTTTAAAGAAGTGTGCATCTCAAATTACAGCTCCAAAGCAATCTTGAGCATTGCCTTTCCTTCAGCGTTTGTATAAGCAATTGTCTTGCAGGATAGAGAGCAGAGTGGGAGAGAATCTGCAAGTTCTTCGTTATGGTGGAATAGAAAACCTTTCCCTTCTTTACAGACTTTGTATTTGGTCCTCTTCAAGATACTGGGTTAACCTCAGCCAAGATCTGCTCGTCGTGTACGTTGTGCCAAGTGTTTCTCATCTCCAGCATTGTGAAGCTTATGTCTGGAGGGGAATTTTTTGCAGTGACAACCTATAGCTGCTGGGATGGCTCTGGAGATCCCTTCCCTAAGGACAGATGTCTGCACTCACTGTACTTGACTTCTGCTTCCCTCTAGCAGAGGATCTGACCTCTGCTTCCTGGCCTCTGTTTATTGTTTGCTTGCATTGGGGTTCTTTTTTGGCAACATTATTGCAGTACTGTCCTTGTCCTGTTGTAAGTTAATAGTGACATTAAGTTTTGACCTCCTTGAGGATACAACTTCAAATACAACTTGCTGTCTTACCAGCGCATCTCTGGAGCTGTATGTGGCCCCTCTCTTCCTATGGAATCACAGCATGGATGGATCAGAAGGGACCCCAAAGCCCTCCAGTGCCACCCCTGCCATAGGCTGTCTGCCCACTCCCCAGCTCAGGCTGTCCAGGACCCATCCATGGCCTGGGACACCTCCAGGGATGGGGCACCCACAGCTCTTGGCAGCACTGTCAGGATCTTATTACCTGCAGATGTCTCATAAAGCATTATCATATCATGTTCAGAGTTAGATGAGATTTTCCAGGCAGGTGTGGAAGGTGGGGAATTGGTGCATATCTGTAAGCTTCAGAAATGAACATGTGAATATGAATATATATTTTTTAATAACCTGCAAGTCTTTCATCTTCTTTTTTTAAGGCCTTTGAATACAGACTATGTAAATACTTCAAGAACGATCAAAACTATTACCATGTCGTTGATCTTTTCCATTGACCCATCAGTGAGATATTTAATCTCTTCTTTTTAGGGAAGCGTGTGTTTCTCAGTTTCAAAAGCAGCCTCCCACCTCCCTGTGCATCGCAGGAAGCAGCTCCTGCTGCCTCCTTGTCACTGTGCCACTGTTCTTTCAGGGGTGGCTGAGCACTCCAGGCTTTTCCCGTGGCTGTGCTGGGGAGCAGCCTGCCCCACACCCTGCTATGGAGGCACCTGAGCCAATGAAAGGCCAAACCACCAAGAGTTTCCTTGCCAAACCCACCTTGAAAGCCACCCCAAAGGACCTGCAGCCGTCTCCTGGATGCCCCATGTCTATTCTGTACCTGCTTGCTCTGTGCTTACACTGACAGTAATGCAATGCTATCACTTGGCCACCCGTATTGAGGTTTACAGTAATCATTCTGATTTCAAAAGGGCATTTTGCTTCTAGAACGAGAAGTGATCAGAGCTTTTGGGATCTAGGGCCGGTAGCTGTGGACTTCTACAGTGACCTGTTCAGCTGAGTGCCTGAGAAACCAAGTGACTTGACTCACTGCTTATATTTAGTATCATTACCTACTGCATTAGGTTCTGTTTCTTCTGTTTCTGTTCAGGAAGGTTAACAGGGAAAACGCCCAGCAGAAAGCATTTGTGTGCTTATCAGAGGGCAAACGCATGGAAAACATTGGGTCAGTGTGCTGGATGTCAGCTTTTTTTTGAAGCACATGGAAGGAGTATTTAGGGTTGGGGAAGAGGATGTCCTTCCTTTCTGGTGAAGCTGGTAGTATTGGAGGTGTTAGTGGATCCTCAGTTCAAACGTGACCTGAAATCACAGCGCTCTCCTGGTTGCTTGGTTCAGAGTTTTGTATCATAGATATGAGATCCTAAACAAACCATGTGCAAAGGGGTAGATGCAATGAGAGCCATGGACCTGGGCAGGCTGAGGTTGAGAGGCAGCACAGCTCCTTGCAATTCCGGAGCTAATGAGGAGCTGTAATCTGCTCTCATCACCAAAGTGGAGAACATGCAGATGGATTTGGTGCATGCCAGGTAAAGTGATCACTCCATAGGATGCTGCCACTCTTCACAGAGTCTAGTGATGTCTCCTGAGATTTCCCCTGATAGCAGCATCACCCTGCAGAGGAATCCCTGTTAATATTTGCGTGGCCATTGTTTCAGCCCTTGGCAGGGGTGAGGGCATTAATGTGAAGCCTCCTTTGTCTGGCACATCTGAAAGGATGATTTGTGTGTAGTGCTGTCCCAGCATTATCATTATGACTGAACAGTGAATGTCTTTTTTCATCTTCTGGATGTCCTTTTGTAGATGCACTTGTATTAAGGCAGTGAGTTGTATTGGACTCGGCAAACCTCTCATTTTCTTCTGCACAGATCTCTTTTCCAAATGAGAACAGGCTGTTACATGGATTTCTTAATGCCCAAGTGCTGCTTTCCCTGCATGGTGTTATTGCTGGACACGAGGTGAGCAGCTGGACCTCCTCAAGGGCTGCCCAAAAGATCAGAGAAGGTCCTACATGGTCCCAGGGTGTGCACAGGGCTGTTGGAACCAGGCACTGCCCTCTTGCATGGTATGGATCTATATCAATGTGGTAGGAGCTCCAAGCCCAAATGTGCGCTCTAATTTCATTGTTGGAGATAATTAATTGGTTTTGAATGCAAATGTTGGAGGTGCAGGTTGACCACAGGACCCATGTAACTGGCACACAGGGAAGAGCCTGTCTTTTCTGACCCTGCTCCTTCAATCCTGCATTCTGTGCCTTCTGGAATAGCAGCAGTTTAGTTTTACTTTACATGCGTGGCATGATTTGAGAATTGAGTTTGCCATGAAAGACAGGATGGGAAGAGGTGGCACCTAAAAGGCAGTTCTGCAGGACAATAACAGGGACATGTGCTGAATAGACACAGATATTCATTGTTCCAGCTTAAGCAGAAGAAAGCTTTTTATTATTACAGTGTTCTCAGATAGAGAAATGAAAATAGCACACAGCTCTCTGAAAAGGCTTGAGGTGGCAGCTCATTCAGAAAGGCTCTTTTTTATCATTTTGGAGCAAAGAACTGCCGATCCATTGGCTTCCTTTTTGTTCAGCCTCTTGCTGCCCACTGTGTCGTTTTGTCTAAGAAATCAGACCGCTGTCAGGCATTATTTCCTTAGTGTTAGCCACAAAGATATTTGCTGGAGAGCTGGTGCAGTGGTTTTGCTGTGTGAAAGCAGTGGGTGCTGTGTGCCAAGAGGTGGGAGCTGCTGCAGGTTAAACAGCATTGCAAGCTGTTGAAGGCTGAAGGAGCCTGGAGCTGTGTGGGTGAGCGGGACATCTCTCCAAGCACAAGCAGGTTGCTTTTAAACATCAGAGAGGATGGAATTGCCTTCTGCCCCATCCCTGCATGCTCCTGCTGCCATCTGCCATCACTGCTGGAAGCTGGTGGCTGCCGATGGCTGGACTGGGGTCAGAACTGGAGTTCCAGCCACCAGCTCTGATGTGGACCCAGGCTCAGTATACAAGCCCAGTGCATGGGCTGGGGACAGTGGTGCTTTCCTGAGGGCTCGTTTTGGCATCAGCCTTTCCCTCTTTGCCTTCAGGAGTGATGTGAAGTCTTTCTTACCAGTGCTCAGCTTACAAGGTGCTTTGTGCTGGAAATGAGGAGGCTCTCCAGAGGAGGAAGCAGAGTCTCCTGTTTGTCTTGAGTTATCCTATCACGACAATGGCTTCAGAATTTGCCTAATGTATAAGTAAGGCTTAATCTGACGGGAAGATGTTTGTGTATTTAAAATAGTTACTTCTAGCCAGGACCACTCCCTGCTTTTGTCCTTCCCTGCCGGACTTTTCAGCTTCGCTTGGCTAACATGCACCACTTGTTTACACCAGAGATATTGGAGCATGAAGAAGGAAGTCGGTACGTTCAGCACTGATTCAGTTCCAAGCTTCCTGTGCGTGTGCACACACGTGTGTGTGTGTGTGTGTGTGTGTGCAGCCTCCTCCATCCAGAGCCTGTGCAGCCTCTACAGAAGCAGCAGCAGGACCGGCACGGGCAGACACAGGGGCTGGATGCTGGAGGGTTTTTTAAGCTCTTCCACCCAGTTTGGTTCGGAGCAGGTTTAGACAACGACGGGTAAAAATTCTGGTATGGCAAGCCTGGTGAGGAAGATGCTAGTGCAGACAAAGCCATGGAGCGGTGAGTAGGAGAAACCTCTTGCTTGATGGAAAAGATAACCGAGCAGAAAGCATTCTTGTAGATGCCTACAAGCGGACAGAGAGCTTGTGGGTATTGCTGTTATATTCGTGTCCCACTTCCAGCGTGAGATGGCTTCTTGGAAATGTCAAGAACTTTGTCCATTGGGGATGAGGTGATGAGAGGAGCATGCCAGCCACTGGGCAGACTCCCTCCTAAGCCCATTCCTCAGCCTGCCCAGGATTTCTGCCTTGGCTTTTGGCTCTGTGACAGCAGCTGTCTGTGGATGTGGGATGGCTTTTGATTTGAGGGTTTTCAATTTGTTGCTAACTGGGTTTCAGTAGGTTGCTCTGCTGTTGCGTTGTTACAGAGATGGTTGTCTATTTGGGATTTTAAAATATTCCGGTAGCAGCAGCAGCCTGTGCCTGGGGTTTTCCATTTACATTTACAGTGTTTGTTCAACTCTTAATTGTGCAAATTAGAATAATTGTGGAGCTTGATTATATGTGGAGCTGGTGAGTGTTTTTAAGAGGCTGGCTTGGGAATTTGTTGTTGGATGTGTGTCTTCTCCGGCGTAGGTGTCCTTTCCTCATGCAGTGCAAAGCAAACATCATAAACTGCCACAGCAGGGAATGATTTTTACCTCCATGCATCCCAGGGAGTCCGTCTGTAATAGGGTACAAATCTGAGCAGCGATTGAGGCCCAGTGGGGTGAGGTATGGGGGGTCAGTGGGGAGCCTGCCCTGTGCTGGTGGTAGGAGGTCACAAGCTGAGTCTGGTGCCATCAGGTGTGTGCAGGTGCCCATGTTGTCAGTGTATGAGCCCCACTGAACAGTTATTATTGGGAAATTTGGCTTCTGTGCAAATCCCTCGGTGCTGTTATTCTCTCCCCACGCAGCACTTTGTGCAGTGTTTATACAGGGGACAATGTAGACACAGATGTAAGCAGCATCTCTTGAATAGAAGTGATGGGCTGGATGTGCCAAGCACTGATTTTGCTGAGAAGGAGATTTGATTGGAAGCTGGAATTCCCTTCTAGCTCAAATCTACTTGTCTCTCCTCATTTACTCATGGCTTCTTAGAAACCATGAATTTTCTGCCTCTAGGAAAAGCAGAGATGTCATCTGAAGTAATCTCCTTTGATTACATTCTGACAGACACGGCACCAAGTACAGAGAACTGAAGTGGAGATCTCTCTGATCTCGTGATGAATAACCCAGGACTGGGAGTCAATTAACCAACCTTTGCAAGAAGAACCAGAATTAAAATAAATACAGATTTCTTTCCTTGTTTCAGAGAGGAGGAGACTGCAGTGATGGAATTTGAAATCTCACTTGGCCAAAAGGCTGTCAAGAATTAATTTGGAGAGGGCTTTTTCTGTAGAGAACTCCAGCTATTAAATGACCAGAGCAAACATTTACCTTGCGTGGATTTCTTCAGAGCAGTTGTAGCCCATCAGTGTTTAAAAGTGTAATTCACTGATGACAGAAACGTAGCCAATAAGGAAACATGTAATAAACATCAGCTGGGGTAACTTTTTGCATCTTTTCAGAGTCCTTGGAGAGGCACTTTAGGCTTCAATCTCATTATTTACACAGCGGGGATGTGTGTTAAATGTGATGTTGAAAACAGGCCCAGGATGTTAGGAAGTTGGGGATGCTGGGATTGATATGAAGTGCAGCTGCTTGGAGGCTGGTTCGGCGGGGGATGTTACCTGTGGGACAACTACTTGAATAGGGCACGTGCATCCAGGCACCCTGTGTGAAGATCTGTGCTTGGGGCAGTCTGATTCCTGTATTTGAGGCTACAGGATAGCTATGGCCTCTGGATGTTTCAGCTGCAGCTATATCCCATTTACTTCAACTTCTTTTACTGACCCATCTATATAAATGTGTTTGAGGTTGGTTGAAGCAAAGAACTCGCGAGCTCTTTGTGTGTAGCGCTGGTAGAACTGAACATCATAAGGTTTGGATCTTTTTTTTAACAGGGAGAGGTTATAAAGACTGAAGGTCAGAGAAGACAAATGGCATTTTGCCAGCTTAGCAAACGCTGCTGTGTTTCTCCCCCCTCTCTCCTGAGATCCCTGTTACTTTTAAAGTGCTGTTTAATTTTGCTATCTGCTCCTCTACCGCTGCAGGAGTAAATGCAAATGACTGATTGGGTTTGAGGTGAAGCGAAAACAGCCTGAGCTAAAGATGCATCTAAGTAAACTGAAATTGTCTCTTTGACATCGTTGTTTGCAGTGTGAAATATAAAAAGACAAATGGTATGGAAAACCCAAAGTGTTAAACAACGGTGAAGAAACAAAGGCTTGTAGAGAAGCCCTTAGCTAAGCATTATCCTTTGTTTTCTAACTATGAGCTATATTTCTTTTTAATTAATGCATGAAATGACACCTGTGAGTTCAGCTGCATCACTACAAAGGGTGCTGCCTTATCCTCCGCAGTCTGTGCAAGGTGATGTTGGATGCAAGAAGGCGTTTGAGGAGAGTTTATGTTGTCACATCAAAGCTCTCAAATAGCAAAAAGCAACAGCTTAATGGCTGCACCGTCAGAACGTGACTCTCTGTGGCAGGTGGATAATGATAGTCTCACAGAAATCTCTGCTACTTCAGAGGAATTTCCAGGTACAAGGAACATCTTTTATCTGGGTACACTGATAGATAATAAATCAGGGGCCTTACAGTAAGTGGCCATACATGAAATAGTTCAGTTTTTTAAAGGCTGTGTGCACAAAGTTGCCATATCACAGCCCTGTGGCCAGGTGAGTTTCAGCCTTCATTTCATCACCTGAGTGCAGTGACATTTATGGTACCGTCCAGCTGAGCGTATTCACTAACAGCAGCATCCTGTGCAATGGGAATCCTGCAGCGTGGGTGTCAGGGGTGTTCCAAGTCTGTATTGTATTAACACTTTATTCTTTCAGCACTCAGCCTTTGGAATCACACCTTTAAGAACAAAAGAAACGTGGCATTACGTTGTGTGTTCATTTCTCTTACACTGGCCCTGTACAGAATGCTGTGTGTTGTTTCCTCTGCACACAGAGGGTTGCTGTAGGGAGAGGAAGCCAGGCAGCATTCAGAATCTCAAATGGAGCGTATAAATGTGTATTTATGTTTCTTGGAAACAATAGCTTTTAATTGTTTGAAATTTTAATAACTCAGTCTCCAGAAGGGAAAATGGTTGTTAGGGGAACCTCTTTAATTCCTAATATCACTTGTTTCTGAAGATGCCTTCTGTGACAAGTACAACTCTGTGTGTCTGTCTACAAATAACCACAGGGCTGTGACAAAGCAGGCATTGCTTTGTTCAGCTTTCTGAATCTCCCAGTGCTCTCCTCCTAAGGTGTGAAGGATGTTTATAACACCAAACGTGTCACGAAGCTCTTTTCCCTTCCCTGCAGCAGCTCTCCACTGCTACCTCCATGTAAATGAACACCAGCTATTGCCAGTGGTATGAAGGCTCTGAGAGTTCAGGTTCCCGTGCTGAGGTTTTTGGCTGTTATCATGATTAAATTTGCAATCCTGAGGGTTGCTATCAGATAACAGCGAGGGAGGGAATTTGTTGTGAAAATGAGGTTTCCAATCTTAGTAGGGCCTGAGAGGAGAGAGAGTGAAAGAGGTTGTAGCTGAAGGTAGAAGGAAGAGGAAATTTAAACTTTGAGTTAATACTGAAAGTTGCTTTGGGGCGGAAAGTTATAATTAGGCAAGTCAAAAATACAAACATACGTCAGTGATTAATTTCCTGCTTGTGCTTCTTGTCTCTAAAGCATAATAGTGCCGGTCTGAATCTTTGGACATTGCCAGTTAATTTCTGGGACGGTTGCGGGCCGTGCTGAGGTTCTTCCCTGAGCTGAATTCAGCTTTTTCCTGAGCTAGTGCTCAGAAATAACCACTCGTACAAAATTGCAGCTTTCTAGCTGTCAGATTTCATGAGCTCTATAGAAATGGTCCAATTGGCACGGCCAGGTAATGGTGATAATGGTAAAGCTGCGGCTGAATGTCCTTGCTGCTCTGTGCTGCGCTCTGAATCCCTGCAGTTAGGGGCAGAGATAATAAATACCTGTTTCTTGCTCCTCTGTTCTTCCCCTTCCTCTGTACCATGTGCCGTGTTACACGGCTCTGCGGTTCTGAGCTTTAAATACAAGTTTATGCCCTCGTTTTCTTTTGTGAGGAATGGCGTTATGTGCCGCTAATCTCTTTTGTGTTGCCTCGCTGCTTTTCATTCCGCTTAATTTTCCCAGTAGTACAGTTTGTGGCAATTGGCTTCAGTTATTTTAGTAGGAATCCTATTGTATCACATTTAATAATAGAAAAGGATGTGAGAGCAGGGTGTTTTTTTTCCCTTGCCAGAATCACCCCAGAGTTGCCACCTTCTGGTTCATTCAGAAATTCCCTTAATGACACCGTGCAAAATGTAGAGGTCTTCATAGTAAAGGAGCTGATGCTCTCCTTTCTGCATTGCTTTCATTGCTGGCTTTAAAAGGTGTTAAAAAGAGAAAATATGAGTTGGTGTTAGACTGGGTTTGTTGTATTTTTTTGTCTGCTTGTGGTATCTATTGATTTACAGTTCATTTGATAGTCGGCAGCTGTGATCTTAAGGAGGACCTTTAGAAATGGGCTGAAATCAAAGATGCATGTTATGGATGAACGCTCCTGTTAATTTCAGCAATACATAATCTCTCAAATTCCCTCTGGATTGGAATGGAATGAGTATGAGCTGTTGAGCTGTGAAAAATGCAGTGAATGCAACAGAAAAGGCCCTTTGGTTTGATCCATCTATCGATTGTGTTTGAGGGCTGTCAGGTGGGAAGAGCAGAGGGAAGAAGTAACAGGGGAAGAAAATCAGTAAGTAGTGGAATAGAGAGCAGATGGAAAACTAAACTTTCCTTCCAGTGGATGTGATAATGGGATTCTGAGTAAGGAACTGATGTGCAATCTGTATAAATCCTGTTCTATTTCTGAAAACCTTCTGTGGGTTTGAAACTCCGCTGTAGACTGATTTCATTAGCGAAGTGGGTTTATTTGTGCTTTCTCACTGTTGGTATGGGCTCCTCTCATGAGCCTTCCTAAATGGTGGGTTTGTATACTTGCAGTCACTGAACTGAAAGGTTTAAAAAGCTCGGAGCACCAAAATGCTCCCATCAAGACAGCCTTGCAGCCAGAGCTTCTGCAGGGTGCAAGGGCCTGGTGTCAATAAAGCATTTTGGATTTGTAAATCTGTATTTAATGCACGGTTGTAAATATAGAGAGCATAATTGGCTGTTCTGAAGCACTTTGGAAGTGGAAATGCTAAGTCAGGGCCTGAAGCAGTGATGGAGCACCTGGTGGAAGGCAGGGCCAGCCCAGGGGAGCTCAGGTGTATGCAATGTACCTGAGTGACCAGAAGGGATGGAGCCAGGACCCACCCCTGCCCAGAGCTCATTTAAGGGCTGGCAGTGGAGGCGAGGGCATCTTGTTGGAGATCTCTGTGTATTTGAGGCCCTCTGAAGGTAAGTGGCTTTTTGCTTTTGTGCCCGTGGCTGTTGTGTTTGAGCTAAACCCTTACTTTATGTGGCCTAGGGCCTTGCTACTTTGATATCATTGCTGCACTTTCCATTGTATTACAATTCTGGTACTAAGAACTTAATCCTGATACATGATGTTAGTGTTGCTTTTTGGATAGTGAGACAGAGTTAGTCTGTTAGAACCTGAGTCCCAGACTTTGTTGGTAAGACACTTAATTTCACCTGGTGGCCATATTGTGTCTGGAAGGTAAATATGTTGCTCTTTATAGAAACTCAGTGAAGTTATGAATGTAACAAGCTATGACCCAGGTCATCTTGGTAGTGAAATAAGTAAGTGTTAAGTTCTCTAAAGCTCTCCATTGAGAAAACTAACTCTAATGATGGAAACAAACTGGCTCAGAACGCATCCTATTTGAGTTCTGGTGTGCATTGCTTGTAAGGGAGGAACCGAGAAGAAGGTTTGACAGGTTTGGTTAAAACATTAATGGTTAAAACATTAATATGTGCATTAAAAAAAGTGAAGAATAAAATAAAACAGTCGAAGCCTTATTGAACTCTTAAGGTGATTTGTATAGGATCATCTTGAGGATTGTCTTCTTGTTAATTGCAGGAAATTATGTTCCTTGAGGGGTTTATATTTTAAGAAGATAAGCTCTGATTTATCCCTGATATTTTTTCCTCTTCTGTCCCATAGTTCATTCCATAGTAATAGCCACTTTTCTTCTGTTGGGATTTTTCATTATTATTTTAGACTGCTGGTAAAATGAAAGGATGTTGCTCCTTACAGCTCATAAAAGGAAAGGAGGCTGTGGTGAGGTGGGCTTGGCCTCTGTTCCCAGGTGTATGGGAGATTGGTAATCACAGCCTGAACCTCTGATTAACCAGCTGAGGCAAGTGTGGGGTCAGCTCTGGGAGCACAGGTGAGAGTAATTTAGCTGTGCTCCTTGAAGGAGTGAAGCTTGACTCCACCTCCTCTAGACCTCATTTAAGGGCTGACCACAACTAAGGTAGCATCTCTTGGAGATCGCTCCTTGGTGGAGATTGCCTCAGTGTTTCCCAGCTGTTCTCTGTACTCTCCAGGAGTCACTTATGAACACCTGGGTTGCACTTTATTGTGCTCACCCTGTGCTTTAGGCCATGATGATGGCTGCAGGACCCTCTGTGGAGGTGTCTTACTGACCCCGAGGTCTGAACTGAGTTAAACTGAGAGAGGAAATTGCACGCTGTCCAGGCAGCATAGCCAAGCTTGTACTAAGCTGATCTAGAGCTTCATCTCTATTTGTGGCATTCCTGTGAGATCTGACATTGGCATTATCCTGCTCCATCCCAACAAGGAGGGGACAGGAAGCAAAGGCCTTGTATTTAATCTGTCGTGGCAGTGGTGGGAATACCAAACTGGGAGGATTTCCTGACTGTTCTTGTTTTTTTGGAAAGGAGAAAACAGAACTTGACAACAAAAAAGCCCTTGTTCTCCTGGCGTCTTCCCTTGCTGCTCCATGCCATGTCTGTGCTCATCACCCACCCAGGCGGGACATTTCCAGGCTGCTTTTTGAAGATATTTATAAATAAGTTGAGCTCCATATGGTTTCTTTGCGGTTTGTTTTCTTGTTGTTCCCCAGATGATTTCTTTACCGTAAGTCATTTTAGTTGTGCATAATTGATCTGCTTGTGGCAACTTGTATCTAGCAAGGGAAGTCACAGATGCAGCTTGTGCTGCATTGGGGTGGAGAAAAGGGGGTAAAAGAATGATCTGACAATAACCCGAGCAATGAAAGCTGCAGAGAGAAGCTTGTAAAAATCATGTCATAGAATGGCCTGGGTTGGAAAGGACCACAGTGATCATCTAGTTCCAACCCCCTGCTATGTGCAGGGTAACCGATCACCAGCATAGGCTGCCCAGAGCCGCATCCAGCCTGGCCTTGAATGCCTGCAGGGATGGGGCATCCACAGCCTCCTTGGATAACCAGTTCATATATTATAGCTTAGTTTTAATTTGTTCTGAAACAGTAAAAATAAATGTGCTGTGTAACTTTTACGAACTATAGTAGGGAGGGGAATAGCAGGCAAAGATTTCTCTCTGCCCAGCAAAATCAAGCCTTGTTTTTATAGATAACAATAGATCAAGAAGGGCAAAGGTACTTTAAGTTGTATTTTTAGTAAGGAGGAGAAGTGCCTTAGTGCTGCTCCTTCCCATATCTTATGGTCAGAAAAATCAAACTTTCAGGCTCCGTGTCTTCAATTCTTAGACTTTGTTTCCCAACATGAATGAGGTCAGTTCTACTTGTGGATGTTCCCACGTGCTTTGGGAAGGAAGGTGGAACAGGAATACATGGCTGGGTGTGTGCCACAGCCAGGGGTATCTGTGATGGAAAGCTATCTGCTGTCTGTGGCATGGGGAGGGAGTGTGCTCTGAGCCCAAGATTAGGTTAATGCTGCATCATGGGCTTAAAAACCTGGAGAAGATAATGCTGCATTAATTCACACAGGCTTAATTTCTGCAGCACAACAGCAAAACACAACTAGTAATACTCCAAAAATATAACGGTGACTCAAAGAACTTTCTCCTTTTCCCCTCGTTCCCCCTCCTCCCCTCATTTCCTGCTCGGACACCCGAAGTCTGAAACTCAGAAGGGTTTTTGAATGGGATTTTATTTTTTTTCCCCATGCCTTCATTTAAAAAACAAAACAAAACCCTGTTTCTGAGGCTGTGACTCAGTGCTGCGGTGCCTATCTGCCTTGTGTCAGGATTCGGGCTGTCTGTGGGAAGCAGAATACATGCATACCCGAGGCGTGATGCAAGGTTTGAAATTGCCCCAAGTGCACTCGGAGCATCGCATGTGCAGATCGCACTGCGTCTGGCAGCCAGAGCCCCCCTGCTTTGCAGGGCCTCCTGCAGCTGCACAGGCATTTGGGTAACGAGGTAAACAGTAAATAGGGGAAGGCTGTCACATTCTAAAACTCCACTGTTGTTGGTTTGGGGGGTTTTCTTGTCTTAAGAGCCTATATTTAGATTTGGCAATGAGATTTATCGCATTAATCGGGGCATTGTTTGAACAAGGTCACCGATGTGTGTGTGTGTTTATCTCTGCTGAACTGGATTGCTTATTTGAAGTAGAAATACCTCCAAAAATATTATGCAGAGCTATTGAAAGCTCGCGTACTCCACTCCTGCAGCATGTGGTCCTTATTAGAAAATAGCTGCAATTATTCACGTTCAGTTTTGCAGATTTAAGTCCTGAGAGATTTAGCCATAAAGCAGCGGAGATTTGATTACATCCTGGTTTTATGTCTGACTGCTATACGAGTGTTTCGTATGTGTAAATCTTTTTATGAAGCACGGGCTGTGATATGTTACTAAGTGGAGACACATGAATGCTGTGCAGTTGGGATCCACGTGCTCGTTAGCCTGGTCTAGCTTCAGCGGTTGTTCATGCAGTTATAAAAGCCAGCCAAGCTTTGTGTGTTTTATTTACAGCAAATATTTGCTTTTGGTGTGGATGGTTTGAAGCTTCAGGATATGATTTCAGTGTCAGGTCTGATTGCAAGCGAGGATTCTGATCTACTTGGTAAGGATGGAGCGCAGTTGACCAATGATACCTCATGGTCACAGCAGACACAGTAGCCAGTAACTTGTATTTATTCATTTTGTCACTAAAAACAAGCCCTGGAATATACTCACAGTGTTGTTTGCTTATTTGCACATCAAGAGTGCGTGGGAGAAGAGTAATTTATTGAAACTCTCCCATGAACTTGGTCGCTGCTGGTTGTTGGTAGGTAATTTCACTGACCTGGCAGTAATACACGCTGCAGGCAATTAATGGCTTCCTTTTGAAGCCTCCTCTGCTTGGTGCGATGGCTACAATAGTAGCATCGTGAGTTTATAATATGATGAAAGTTCAACATGGAACTCATGCACAGCTCTGATTTACTATCAATTGTTGCACTTTAGCTTGCTAATTTTCATATATCATCTGGAAGGGTGATGATTTGGGTGTCATATGGAAGGGCTGTGATGTGGTGGTCAGTCTGACAGGTACACCACCTTTTTACTCCCCTTATCTTCAGTCAACCTATATTTGGATGCTATAGCTGATAGGTCCTGGTTGGTTTGGTTTTTTGCAGTGGTCTGCACTGAGGATGTGGTCCTTGACAGGTATGTAAAAATAAAGGGTAAAAAGCTTGAATATATGTCTGCTATTTGAGCACCGTTACCAAGGCCATTGTTGAGATGTTTATGCATTAGCATGCTTAAATAATGTGATTACTTTTCCTCTTAGCTGCGTTAAGGCTGCACTTAGTTTGATTCATGCTGTGGCAGCATTGAGCAGTGCTGTGTTCTAGTAAAAAGGTTGCAAGGATAATTTTTTTTTTCTTTAATGTTGACAAAAAGCCTAAACACTTCAATTCTAAAAGAACTGGGGGATGGGAAGGTAAATTTGCTTGTTGAAAAGCAGCACCATTAAAAACGTGAATCAGTGGGTTGCTTAAGGGGGTGATAAGCCCAACCTGTAGGCTTAGAAGAAGTGGATGTCAGAGAGAGGATAAGAATGGTTGTTTTGTTTGGAAGGACCTGCCAAAATTATCAGTGAAGTTAGTTAATGCTCTTGTCTTCCTGAAATTCAGCATCATTAGCTCAGAAGCATTTCCTCTTCCCTTTAAACCCTGTGTGTGTCAGTGAACTCCCAGCATGGCACACAGATAAGCCCAGAGGAGCCAACCCTACAGGGCAGCTGTCACCCATTGCTGAGGATTTCAGGCCTGTCCCCCCTGGAGACCTGTAGCTGCAGCTCTGTAAATTAGAGGCAAGTGCTTCCAGTCAACACCAATGGATCTTTTTGCTGTTCTTTCTGCACTGCAGAATAGTTGCCAGTATTTGCCTTCAGGTTATATGTTTGTTTATTTGCACCAGCACGTGTTACCAAAATACATGGCTGGCTTGGGGTGCTGTTGCTCACAGCTGTGTGTGGGCTTGCTATGTCTCTGCATGTGCTTGGCTGGCATCTACAGGTACATTATTTTTATGGCCCTAGAATCTTGGCATGAGCTTTGTTTTGTTGACAACAAAGAAGATTGCTTGTGAAATTAGAATCTGGCATCACCATTCTACAGGTTTATTCTTGATGTACTGAAATGGGATTTTCTTACTAACCTGCCACTGATCCAGGACCCAGCATCTTAGAAATTAGTATTATCAGACTGCTCAATTTTCAGAGTTGTGGCAGCTTCTCATGCTGATCACGAGAACAGCATGGAAAAAGGAAGGCAGGAAACTTTCAGGTGGGGAGTTTCATAGAATCATAGAATGGCCTGAGTTGAAAAGGACCACAGTGAACATCCAGTTCCAACCCCCTGCTATGTGCAGGGTCACCAACCAGCAGCCCAGGCTGCCCAGAGCCACATCCAGCCTGGCCTTGAATGCCTGCAGGGATGGGGCATCCACAACCTCCTTGGGCAACATGTTCCAGTGCATCACCACCCTCTGGGTGGAAAAACTTCCTCCTAAGTTTGTATTAGCAGGGCAGTGGCAGGTGTTTTGCCAGGAGGTTGGAGGGCAGAGGTGTTCAGAGCCTTTTCATTACCTTCAGAAAGCAGGACCCCCTTCCTTCCCACCATGCAGATTTGAGCTGGTGGATATCCATCTTTTGCTGTAGCAGTCAGGTGCATGGGTGAGTGCGCTTCCAAGGAGAAGTGATGTTCACCTGCAGGAAATGTTGGTGGAATGGGGGGGGGGGAAACAGATGCATGTCAGTGATAGGGGATGGGAAGGGGATGTTAAGTCATTAATTACTAAGCCTTGCATAAACGAAACTTAATAGTTTGAAAAGTCTGTAATTTAAAGGGAAGGAAAAATCTTTCGTCTTCTGCTGCACTGTTTAGCTAAATGTCAAACTGGATCAGCTGGAAGAGTTTTGTGATGATTTATACTTTACATATTGATTACTTCTCCATGGACAGTGCCTGTGCAGTGAGCGCCGGGCTTGTGTTGAAGGGGAAAGGAGCTAAAGGGACCCAGGCTGAAAAGTCAGGAGTGGCTGACAAGCCCAATCACTTCTAGGTAGTCTGGGGTGGATGGGGGCTGCAATGTGATTTGCTTCCCCATGCACTGAAGAACCCATTTGTCGGCTGGTAGCTGGGAACGTAACCTGGAGTCTTCTCCAAAGACTTTCTGAACCTCTGTGGTTGTGATTTCAAGGAGAGGACTTGGTTGAGGTCCCAGGTGTGGAGAATGAGCCTTTATGGATGGCAGTAGGGTTTGCTGCTTTCTCTTCCTTCATTAGCGCTTTGCTCTGCCTACACCTCCCCCTCTTGGAAAATGTAGTAGAAAACGAGAAGCTGGTAAGTTTGTGCTCGGTCCAAAACTAATTTGAGATGGACTAGTTCAGTCGTGGAAGGTTTCAATTCATCTTTTTCTGGGTGTAAGCTGTACTAAAGATGAACCTAAACGTTATGCGTTAGCATGTGCCTTTATTTAAACATGAAGCAGCATTGAAAGTTAGTTTTTGTCATCAGAGACACGTTTTTCCCTCCAGCTGCTTGGCAATGCTGCTTGTGTTTTCAGTCTTGTTATTGTTATTAATTTTTAATTGGCTGCTGGTATTTATTAAACAAGGGATAGCGTGAGGGATTTCTGAGCTCCATGCAGCAGAGCTGTGTAGGGTTCTTGGAAAGCTGTATGATGGAGAGAGGACTTCCCACGCAGGAGGCCACTGCCAAAGAATTATCTTCGTATGCTCAGTGAGAACGTAATGCTGCTTGTGTCAGTTTGCTGTGAAATGTTGTTATAAATTTAGGCAAGATTGTTTACCCAATGTAATGCTAAAGCTGGAATACAGTTATATTTCAGTCTAGCAAATCTGCATTTTTGGCATAAATTACTTAGATATCTAGGAACAGTGAAATATATGCTGTTAAACATGTCAAATCAGATGATTAAATGACTTGATTGTTAGGAAGAAAATAGTAATTTTCTGAAAAGGCTTAATGAATGATGTGGCACAATGATCTGCAAGCATAGCAAAGGGGGGAAAAAACACCTTTCTTGAGGAAATTTGCCAGCCGAGGAGCATGTTTTTATGCAGTAGGTAATAAAAGCAGGAGTATGAGTGAAAATGTTCCAGCAAATTGACAAGCTCCTTTCTTCCAGTGCAGTTATTTTCCCTTGCTGGCAGCAGGGTGGGTGGCTCTGCGTGGTTTGTGACTCTGCTGTATGCCAGCAGTCACTGGGCAAGGTGATTGCTTTGTGATAGCTGACCGTGCTAATGCTTCTAAAGATAAGCTGCTGCTCTGAAACAACTTGAGTTCTCACATACGGGCTGCGGATCAAGGAGAAAGCAGCTCTGTTACGTGGATTACCTTCTTGCATCTCACATGGTACTGAGATGCTGAAGCTGAGCGAGGCCAGATTTGACTGGGTGATGTTGGGTGAGAATAGATGAAGGCTTTGTTTGGGCCTCGTCTTGGCTGTGATTGATGTGCAGGAGGAAGAAAGGGTCTGACCTGACTTGGAGCCCAAGCTAAAGTATTTGAGTTAACAGTTTAAGAAATGTCTTGTTTGTAGACTAAGCAAACTTGTGTGTCGGTGGTTTTACAGCAATAACATGCAAGCCTCACATGCCTTATTTAGAGCTCCTTATTCTGTGTATGTTCCATATTGAAGTACTGCCCAAGCCCTGGCTACACAGACAACACAGATTTAAAGTAGAAGTTCACTCATAAGGGGTTTTGCATGTTGTGACTCTGTAAATTGGTGCCCTGCTGGTCTCTGTATGTTCCCACTCTGGAGATGGGGGTGATCTGTGTAACAGGGCTGTGAAACAATCTTACTTTGTGGGTTCCCGCAGGGATCACCACTGGCTGCATGTGAAGGTCAGCGTCCCACCTCAGCTTTCCTTCTGTCCATGCTGCTGTGAGCCTGAAGTCCTGCATTAGGATAATGTTGCTATAATTGGTGGTAGACTGCCTGATCCGAGTCATTGATGTTGGTCATACCCAATCCTCTGGTCTCACAAGTTCTTTGTTGCAAAAAACACGCTTGATGTCAGTGCTCAGCTCAGTGGCTGCTACAAAACATGCTGGAAATTTGCAGCAAACAGATCCTGGGAAGACTTCAGCTACTGCACCAGCTGTCTGTGTTGTCCTCTCCTGCCCTTGTGTGCTCCCAAAAGTTGGTGCAGATGTGCTAGTGGAAACCTTGTGCAAGTCTTGCAGGGCTGACCAGAAACCTATCCCACATTCTCAGTTTTCTCTGCAGATTGTGGCTTGTGCCATTAAAATGAACCACAGCATCATCTGTCAGATTTACTTACGCTTATTTCTAAAGTTCCATAAAGCCTGTTTTACCAGACTGACTAATTCAAAGCATTTGTTCAAAGCTCTGCTGCTGCTTTTGTGACCACAGGCTCTACAAGAAAACCAAGATTCACTGCTGGAAGTCAGTGACCGAGTAACAGCAGGAATGGCCTAAGTCTGGGTGTTCAACACTGTCTTTGCCTCAGCACCAAGGGCTTTCCATCTCATCGTCATGCTGGGCACACTCATCCTTGTGCCTCTGGGAGAATCCTTACCCTGTATGGAAACTGCAGCAAAGCTTTTGTTTAGATATGTGTTACCATTGAGGGCCTGTGCTGAGCAGCACAACTTCCAATGGAGAAGGAGAGTCAGCTTCAGTGGTTTTGATGCAGAATTTGTAATGCAGTGTCTCGGCTTCAAATAGCCTCCATGTGGTGACACCCTCTTTGATACACATACAAAAGTAAGGAAGTTTTGCATCTGCAGCTGTCAGGAGTGTACTTTGGCTGATGAATGCTGTCAAAGCTTAAAGGCAGGATCCCATAGCGGGTCAGTTAAGCTTTATTGGTCTGCCAGAGCAGATTATCATTTTATTTAACCAGAGAAGTGGTTTTCATTGTTACTTGATTGCCAAGGGTCTGTCAGCATTTCCATTATAAACCTCCTATTTTCAGGGATTTTAGTAGACTTGAGATTTAAGTGTTCTGGTCTAAAACTTGGCAAGCATGATCTGAGTTCACCAGCAGCTATTTTCTTTATGAGATTTTAAAGCAGTCAGCTGTTTCTTAAATTGTAGAGAAGGCGAGGGGATTTTTTTCCCTTCTCTATTAAGCAGATAGGAGCATTTTGTCCACCCTTCTTATTCCAACCAGATGTATGAAAGTAAAGAAGGGGGGGGGGGGGAGAAAGACAGATACTCTCTATCGTGTTCTGTTGGCTGGAGGATAATGCCTCAAGGCTTTCCCAACCTCTGCTCCAGTGCAGGATGGTTGAAGTCCCACCCACCCGCTGCTCTTTCTCCTCCCCTTTACTTATTTGCCTTTGGTGTATTTACACTCTCACTATATTAAGTTGCAGCATTCCTTCTCCTTACTCCATTCCTCGCCTTTGCTCTGTGAAGCTTCCAGCACCCAATTGTGATGACTCTGAGTATTTTACTCCTCTCTAAAAGGAAACTCTGGGGTGATGCGAGGTGCTTGTGGTAAATATAAACTCTAAGGATTGCCTTTATGTTGTGTCTTGCTCTATTTGATGTACATTGCTACTTAACTGAAGAACATAATGTGCATGGCTCCTCAGCAGAACATTGCAATTTGAACACTTTTTTGGGGACTTTGCTGTCACCCTAAAGCTGTGACTCTACTTTCACATTCTTTTTTTTCTCCTTTGTTTAACCAAATCTTTAATGTCTACCAAACGAAAAAGTGAAGTGTGATTGGTGCAGATCAGCACTGTGGGTTTTCATGGCTGGGCTCTTTTAGTCATTTCCTGAGAGCTCGGTGCAGAGCTGCAACAATGCAGGAAGCAGCAGCAGGCGTAGCGAGGCTGAGTGTATGGTTGGAGAGCAGCTTGCTGTAGGTGAGGGCTTGTCCTCCTTGCTGAGATGTAGGAATTGCTGGGATTGATGCTCTGGCTCATCAGGAAGAACCTCTGCTATCCTTCAGTCACAGCAGTGAAGATGATTTGGGCATTAAAATGCTGAGCCAGGAACTACAGCTATGTGACTCCTGAGTGATGAGTGATGCAAGTTAAGATCTGGAATTCAAGAGCTGGAAGATGAGTGCTTTTAAAAAGTATTACAGTCTCTCTCCCAGGACCTTTAGAAGGTCCTTGTCGGAACAGGATGCTGGTGCTGCTGCCTTGAAGGACTATCATTGGTACCACCAAATAAGAAGCAAGAAGGTGAGCAAACAAACAGCTTTGGAACCAGAGAAAGCACTTGGAGCGTACAGGTGGCAAACGCATCCCCGTATTCCCTGGAGGATAAGCAAAAGAGCACACTCTGGCAGCCTTAGAGGGGAAGGTAACAATTCGAGTCTTGACAAGAGTTCTGCAAGCATGGATGCTACCAGCGCCGAGGATCTCCACCAAGACCCAACGGAGATGCTCTTCCAGGCAAGGACCAGATCACTGCGGGTTCCCTTCAACCGTTCCCTGTCTGAACCTGTGCCGCAATCTGCACACAGGAGTGCCAAGCCCTTTCTGCAGTCAGTACGCTCTGTGGATGGTGAGCAGTACGGCTATTTTGTCCGTGGCATCTTCTCAACTCTCTCAAGTGGCTTTTCAAAGATAATGAATCGAAGAGGGGAGCAGCCCCCCAGTGAGGCACTGGAGGAGTGGAGAACAGACAATAGGCAAATTGACCTGTGCACAGGTAATAGACTCTGTTAAGTTCTGTTTGTGTTACAGGTGTGTATAGTTATTTTACATGTCGTGTCATAGTTGTTCAAACCGGTTTTGAACTTTGCTGTTTGGTAACATAAGATTTCAACCTTCTGCTGTTCTGCCTTAATTAAAGAAAAAGACGGGGGGGGGGGGGGGAAGGCCTTTCCTGATAGAGAAGTGGCGTGATGTTTTGGCATGCGCTTAAAAACCTGAAGGTCCCGTTAAAACAGATGTCTCTGGAGGAAGCAGAAGCATTTCTCTCCAAAATGAACTGCGTGTGTGGTGCATACAGTCCTGTGAGCACAGCAGCCTCAGAGGAGTAGTTGTGTGCTGATGGATGTATCAAGCCTGCTACTGTAGATGAAGTACTAGGAGAAGAGAGAGGGAAATAAAGCGGTCTTTTATCCAGTGTGCAAGGCAGTGGAATGGATCTAGTTCCTCATACCAGATTCACAGTTTTACAGTCAATCAGCTAAATTGATGTCTGCTCTCTGTTAGATGCCAAGGGCAGCAGTGTTACAGAGGTTTAGCCAGCTGGGATTGAGGTCAGCAAGATGCCAGTCTGAGATTCCATTTAAATCTGCCCTGCTGTTAACAACACTCATCAAGCAGGAAAAAAATAGATGTAATAAAAATGGGAGAAAGGGAGAAATTCTGTTCTCTTGGTCTTCCATGGAGCTTTCTAGTGGGATGCCAGCCAGCCTGATCTGAGTGACCAAGGAGGTGCTGGGGGAGGGGAGCAAGGCCTTCCTCCTCTCCAAAACCTCTGTGCTTTCCAGAGTCCTCCAGATTATCATATTAAAACCTGGTAACATCTGGACCTACTTGAGATTGCTGGACGAGCCATCCTTATTAAGAAAACAATAAATAAGTCAGCTTGCTGTTATTATTTGTCCACACAGGTAGTGGGTCTGAGTGATGGTGGTGTCATTTACAGGCTGTGTTTGGTATTGGGAGCGGCCTTGTTGGTTTAAAATGCAAAACAAGCATAGAGCAGCAGCACTGAAGGATTATCTCCATCAGTCTCCTAGGGTTTGTTTGAAGTCGCTGCATGCGTTCATTGCTTTGTATTCTTCCAGTACCTCACTCAGGTGGAATTTGGCTTGTCAGTACTTGTGAAATACATGGGGAAAAAATGAAGAGACGGTGCTACTTTGCTTCTGAACACATCTCGTTAAGGGGTTGGTTTGGCTCCTCCTGTTGTTGAGACCTCCTGAGAAGCTGGCATTACTGCAGGCTGCTCTGTTGCTTTGGACAGTTGGTTTGGTCTCTGCCACCATGTATATATCAGCAAGCTATTTTGGGAAGGTGTTCTATATGACAGAAGTATTTTGGATTAAACACTTGCAATCTTTAAAGGGCAGCACATGCTGTAGTTCCTTTTTCACACTGTTCTGGTGCTGTGTTGGAACAAATGGTTCTCTAATCATTCCTAAATGCTGGTCAGTTAAGTTGTTGGGGTGCTCATGGAAAGTAAAGGGCAGAGAAAGGTTATATGTGAGAAGACATTGCACTGTAAATGTGTTGGTTGTGGGAAGGCTTTTGGGGTTAGCTCCAAGTGGTTTTACAGAGGGACTCTCAGCTCAGGAACTGAGAAACAACAATGGGACCTGAGATTAAAAGTCAAACTGTCTCAGGGGAGGAAGTCATAGCCAGGAAGGTGCTTGGGGAAACAAGGTTGTGCTGTCGTCACCTGCAGAGCTGCCTCAAACAGGCCCTGCTCAGGGAGGGTTAGCATCTGCTCTTCAAGCAAACAGCAGTTGAGGTTTGAGAGAACTCAATTCACCCCGTAAGACATGCTGCTGTGTGGGTTATATAGTCATGGGACAGCTAATCCCCTGTCATGGGATGTGTTCTTCCTGAAGGAAGCTTGAGTTCATAGGGTCTGTGGGCTCAGCCTGCCTTAGCCACCCTGAGGCCTGGTGGCAAACAGGGGAGTTCTGGGGGCTCAAGGCTGGGTCTGAGGGGAGAACCTGCAGGTAGAAGTGGGAAAAGCAATGTAACCTGTATGCATGTTCTTCACCTGCAACCTGGGTGCTCAGAAGTACTGAGCTCTTCTACCAAACGCCACACAGGCTGAGTTCTGTGGGGCAGATTGTCCGCAAGCAGTGCTGGTGCTTGGATGGCCTGAAGGCATCTTCCCATGCCTGCAGTTCTGTGAAAGGAAAAATGCAAGAAAACTGATTGCTTCCCTGTACAGGAGGCAGAATTTGGGAATCCTCAGGCTGACAAAGCCTGCAGTCTGCCCAGACTTGTGACTTGCCAACAGATAGTGTGAGGCATAAGGCTTCTCCAAAGTGTGCAAGCAGCTTAGCTTGGAAGGGCTCAATCAAAAGTCTCCCAGGAAACATCTGTTTGGAGGAGGAGAAATCCTGTCCAAGGAGAACCCTCCACGTGCTGCTGAATGCCCAGTGTGAGCAGCATGCTTTGGCATTGAACCAGAAGAACCTGGAGCCATGCTTTCTGTCCCCTGTCCAAGGAGCCAAGCCCTTTACTTACCCGCTTCATTACAAGCATTTCCACTTTCTACTGAAATAGTTACAGATTATCAACTCTATAAAAGAAATTGAAAGCTTCCTTCTAAAGCATGCCTGTCCTCTTGCATTCTGCTTTAGCTCTGTGCCAGAACTGCAAAGGCTGGGATCTCTGCGTTACTGCTTTGCTACTGAGCTCTGTAAACCTGGGGAAGAGCAGCTCCCTTTTGCAAGGAATGGTTACCTCCCAAAAGGGGACCAGTTGCTTTTTTGGCAGCTTGAATAGGGAAGTGGGATTTGAAAAAAGAATATATATCTGGATAAATATTTTCCACTTGGTCTCACAGTCTAGGAAGCGTGTTCAGACACTGCTTCATCTCTTCTTGGCTGCACATTCCCCTCCTGGGGAATGAAAGGATGCTGAACCTGGGGAGAGCTGCTCCATGGGGCTTTGCTTTGGTATGGGGCACCCTGCTGCCCATCTTACAGTAACTGTGGAGCTATGCAGGCTCAGAGCCTTGGACCTGAGGGTTGTCAGTGAGCTGTTGCTCTTCATTTTATTTCTATGTATTGCCAATGACCCTTTAACGACCCTAAACACTGTTAAGAGTGGATTTATGAGCAGCTTTACAGATAACGTTTATTTCACCATTTCTTCTTATCTGAATTTCAGAGCAGTGCAGGTTTAATTGGAGATTGATGACAAAATGATTTGTCAGTAGAATCAATTATCTGTATCTCAACTTGTGGGAGGGTTTCTTGTATTTGATGTGCATTTGGCTTCCCATGGGCACTGTGTTGTTAAGGCTTTTGTAACGATGCTTCCTGCAGAATTATTTCCTTTGCTTTTTTCACTTGTATGATGATATGTTTAAGTCTTATCACTTTGATGTCATGCTTTAGTTCATTTTGGAGGGGTTCTTGTGCCTAGAGTCAGAGAGCGTAGTCTATATCCTTTCTGTTCTGGAGTTGTTCTTTTTTTATATAACTCAAGAGTTACTCAAGCTTGGTGCTCTTCATTAAGTTCTCTACAGTCTAGAGTCATTAAATATCGTGTTTTTATCTTCCCTTATAAACCGGCTTAGAGGGAACCTGTATTTTCACACTTGGTTTAAAGCCAAGCTGTTCCATTTTTTGTCAGCTATTTGAAACTGTATGAAATAGGAATTCAGTATTTATTGCTCACTGGGGCAGCTTTTCTGTTTTCAAGTTTTTAGAAGCACTTTCTCCTTTTAGAAGTGCCTCTACTGACTCATGTTCCTCCACCCCCGAATCTCTTTCCCTATTAAGTAGTTTATTTTGGTGGGGTTTTTATTAGGGAACTTTTACACAATTAAGCTTGTGCTGTAATACGTCCATTTAAGTGCCGTGTAAATGTCAGTTTATCTATGTTCCCATGTGTTTTGTTGCATGCTTTAGTCTTTATGTTTAAAGTCATTAACCTTTAATTGGCAGAACAGATTCAGAACATCACAGAGGGGTGAGGCACACAAGGGAGCATTCCTGGCACTTTGCAGCTTTGAACGCTACTTCACCACTGTTCCCAAGCGGTTTTGATCTCGACCCAAGCCTGGTTCATCACGAGCATGGTATCATTTATTGTGGGTGATAGACTAATGCTATGCAGATGAATGTTTATGGTCACAATGGAAAATAATTAGCGGTGATATCTGATGCTAATAAAATTTCTCATCTGGTGCTAATTATGCTTAACAAAGGGTGTCTCTAAGCAGGTAGTAGCCCTCATTTCAGCTTTGACTGTTGATTTCTCATTCTTCTTAATGCCAGACCGTTCTTTTCTGAAGCCAAAACTCAACGTCTGCTGGAATGAATGAGGACATTTGTATTTGTGGGAGCTATTTTCTGACTCATGAAATCATGATGGGGGAATGGCAGAGTCTCACATTCCAGGTTGCTTTTTTTTTGTTGCTTTTGTGGTCTGTGGGACTGCCAGGGTGTTGTAGTTTGTGCGCAGAGCAGGCTGACAGCTGGAGCTTGCAATATTATCTCTGATTACCTCGATAATCAGAAATTATCACGTGGGAATTAATTATCTGTGGAAGTGGTAATTTTGTCCTAGAGACGTCTAGTCCTCTGGATTTCCTTTTCAGGGAGGTAGGGCTTGCTTGCTTAGAAACAGTCAAGGAGTGGGAGTATGGGGATATGGAGAAAGAGCTCTCAGAAGTTAAGGGTTTGGTGGGAGAATCTTTGCCTTAGTGCTCAGAAAGGGGATCTATATCCCATGGCTCAGCTATCCTGGGGAACTCTGAGGTTCTGCAGTCCTAGAAATAGGAGCCTTAACTCTCAGAGACACTTGGATTCTGTGGCTGCAGGGTAAGTTCTGTTGAGGAGAAATCATCCTCAGGCAAAGCTCCTTGCTTTGCCTTTCTATAGCTGCTGCCTGTAATGGAGCTTGGCATGAGATGAGAATTGCCTGTGTGCCTGAACAACCCCAGCTTCCTTTGGAGTTTATTTTAAGAGAAGAAAGGGTCACCATGCCTAGGAAATATTCATTTTAGGCCTTTGCTTCATTTCTCCAAGTGATGGAATACATTTGTACTGCTAACAGCGCCTGATTTAGGACTCAAAGCAATGGCATGTCAGATGTAAACAAACACGCACAAGATTCTGTGCCCTTATTTATAGCATTACTTGATTGCTTGTTCTAACTAATTAATTAGTGTTATTTACCCTTCTGCTTTCTGTACTGGTACTGTGGTAGTTATTCAAAAGGCTCTTTAGACTCTTCTAGAATAAATACTTCATAGTCTTGTTAAACATCACTTGTTTCGGAGGAAGCTGTTTACATAAATAACAAGCTAATGCATGAACCTCTTGACATGTTAGCGTTGAAACCAACTGTCCCCCGTGTGGTTTTTGTTCTTGCATGAAGGGAGGCTGAAGGTAGACATCTGGTGCTTTGTGGGCAGGAGAGTTCTGTGCAGGCTGCTGGTTTGAGTGGGA
Organism: Coturnix japonica; assembly: GCF_054131305.1. Classification (NCBI taxonomy): domain Eukaryota; kingdom Metazoa; phylum Chordata; class Aves; order Galliformes; family Phasianidae; genus Coturnix; species Coturnix japonica. The sequence continues at coordinate 5,916,771 of NC_140673.1, read as the reverse complement.
TTTAAAAATGCTGCGTACAGAGAAGGTGAAAAAAAACCATTGAAATAATGAGTTTTTCAAAGAAGCTTATGTTTAGAGAGCAGGCGTTCTCTGCCTTTATTCCCCGTGGGGAATCTGCTGTTCATTTTAATGGATGCATTTGGTATAGGAGCATCCTTCTCAAAAGCTGCCGTGTGAAAAGTGATGCAGAAAGGAGTTGGGTTCTTAATAGGACATGAGAGCAGGTAGTGAGCAAGTGCATTTCTCCAGTTCAAATGCATGTGAGTCTCTCAGCTGCTGTAGGCACTGATGCTGTCTATTGGCTTGAGAAGCAGGGGGTGAAAGTTATGTGTTGGTTTATTGTTTCTTTGCTTTGAGTGAGGCTTGAATCTCATTCTTGAGACTTTGCAAAGCTCTCAGGTTCTCCTCTTCCTCCTTCTGTTCTCAGTGCAAACAAACCCCTCTTTTTAGAAGGTGAAATGCAAGGAGCTGCACTGCACTAAGTCCACTGTTAGTGATGAGCAGGGCCTAGTCCTTAATTTTGTCTCACGTTAGCTGGTTTTATATGGCTTGTAGGAACAGAAGGGCTTTCCTGCATCACATCTTCAAAATACTCACAGGTGTAATCTTAATATCTTCTGAGGTTGTCATACATGGTTGTGATGATGGTAGGGTCAGACTTGTTCTTGCATCTCACTCCTCCTCAGCTGAGTGACTTTAGGTTGCAGTGTTCTTCCCATTGTGTCCATGATTTATGATCATTTTTCCACAGGAAAAGTGCAGGCCCTTTTTGTGTAGTCACTTCTGAGACTGATTTTCTAACAGCCGGTGAGTGACAGGGATGCTCTGACATGTGGTTTTGATGAATTACTGCGGAAACATCTGCCAGCTTTTGATCCTTGCCATGTGTTTGCATCCTCCTCATGGCTTCCATCAGCTCTGGCTGCACTGGTACCTAAGAAATGGTTTTGTCACAACTCTGAATCTTCAGACCGGGGCTGCTGAGCTCTGTGTTAGTGCAGGCCTCTGGCTGTGCTGCTGTGGCCATAGGTTTCCTGTCAGCCCAACTGTATCCTGATTAAAAACACAAGCATGGTTTCAGCCACCAACGTCTTGAAATGACAGTCCTTTCCTTTGTGTGGCTTCCTGTTGATCTGCTGAGCCTTCGTATAATCAGAACAGAGGTGAAGTTTTGGAGAATAAATGGTAGAGAACTGCAATAAGCACCATGAACCAGCTGCCAGGGAGCAATGTGGTCTGTCTGTTCTGTCTGTCTGTTGGTTTTCACACTTGTGACCACGACTTCCCCCCCAGCCATGTGTCACTGTCACGTGCAGGGCTGGCTCCTTCTCACCACCCTGTGAGATGAGCAGAGTGAAGAGCCCTTCCATCCAGAGGGCTCATGGAATGTGCATGGGAAGGATTGCTTTCCCATTCTGCTGATTTGAGCTGAGAGGTGTTAAGTATTAGGGGTATCTCTCACTATTAAAGCCTAACCTAAAGGAAATGGCTGAGCTATTTACCCCAGTACTCCAGAAGAGTATGTGGGGTAGTACTATATATAACACATGTGGAAAGGGCAAACCAATCATTGTCAGTAAAATGCTGTGCAGAGTTGTCTCTCTTGCACCAAGAGGAAGAAATGTCCTGTATGCATCCCAAACCAGGTGGGTGCCCTGCTTATGAGCTCCTCGGGTGATCATTAGGTGCACAAGTGAGCATCCCTGCCTCCATCTCAGCTCTGCCCCTGTCTGATGCAGTGCTTGTGACTCCTTTTCCTCCTCTTCATGCAGATGTGTGGCTGCAGCAGCCCTGTTATAGCTGTACCAACGAGGTAATTCCAGCAGCTAGGAGCTCCCCACAGGCAGCCACAGAATCTGCCCAAGGAGCTGTATGTGATGAGAGGTTGTTACCTTATGCAAGGATGTGCTCTAGTAGCTGCAGAAGGGAAGATGTTCTTTCCAGGAAATATATATGTATTTCTTTCTTCATTGTAAGGTTTCTTCTGAACTTTCCATGAATGCCACATGCTTATGACCAGAAGTGAAGGCCCATACGTGTGATTTCTCTCATAGAGAAACTGATGTTTGTGCTGCACCCCCAAACAATGCTATTGTGTGTGTATGCAGTGCTTTGAATGTTGTGAGTACAACAGCTCAGCTGCATGGTGCGGCCTTTGTACACAGACCTCCCCCAGCTTTATGCTCACACTGTAGCAGCTGTCATTTCTACCTCCAGGCTTGTGTGTCTCCGATGTGCTGAGACAAAAAGAGACCAAGTCTGCAGACAGAAGGCAACATGGGTCCAGCTGGTGCACTGATGGTATTTGATTCAAATAGCTTGTGCTCAATGGGGGATTGCGTGGTTGTTTAGATGCAGGTGTATTTATCTTAATGGCAGTCCTCCAGGTAGGTGTGCTGTGTGTGAACAGACCCCGGCCTCAGAAATGAAAGCTGCAAATGCAAGAGGAGGGGAAAAAAGTTGTCTCAAAGGACTTGTGACTTAGCAGGTCACACGTTTCTGAGTCCTCAAATGCATGGAGGGAAAATGTGACAGCACAGAGCCTGTCCCCAGCAGCCCAGCCTGAATTCAAAACACACATAGCAATCTCTGCTCTGAATAGCTCCTGCATGGCTGTGTAATTTGAAAGAGAAATGCTTTCGGGGTGATGATGGGTTTTGTCTACATCTGTAATGTCTCATTTGTCTGCGGATGCCCAGCAGCCTTCGCTTTGTTTATTCAAAGATGAGCAAACATGAAACTGAATGTTCTTTTCAGTGATCGGTGGAGATCAATGTGGGAACTGTTGGTCCTTATGAGATATATATGCACACGTATGTGTGTTGTGCAAGGTTTGCTGGGTGGGTTGCTCCTAAACATACAGCTTGACTCCTTAAGAGCAGAGGATTTGCAAAGAGGCAGTTGTAGCTCAGGGACAGTGGAGTGTGGTCACTGATGGGTAAAATGAAATTCCTGCTTGCATTTTAATGGACTTAAATCACATGAGACTTTAGGCTTATTATTTCTTTTTCATTATGGTGTCTAGTTGCTCCAGGGCTGGCAAAACTGGGTAACAAAATATCATTTTTTGTTATTGAAGAGGATTTTACGCAGCAAAGGAGCGTGCATTATCATCGTTAGTCGCTGCCAGCAGAACAAACAGTACTGCTCTGTAGATGTGGCGGGGAAAGCAGAGCTCCAAGTTTTTGGCAAACTGAGTAGAAAGGAGGAAATGAGCAAGATGCCATGCATGGTTTTTATCACCAGAGGTTTGCAAAAAGAAGTTAGACATCCGTTGGGGGCTGGGGATGGGGTACCATGCTGCTCCAGGGATGCCTGCAGCTGCCTTAATGCTCCCTGCAATGAGCTGTGCCCAGCCAGCTCTCCTTGGTTGTCTATGAAGGGTATTCAGATGTGTTGTGAGCACTCTGGCTTCATGCTGCCAGCCTGGGGTCTGCCTGCCTCACCTGCAGGAGGAGTGGAGGGCAGTGAACATGCCAAGCTGTTTTATAATATGATAGAAAATACTGGCGCTTGGGTTTCTGCCCCCTGTTTTCTTTTGTTATATCACTAAGTGGATGTTTGTGTCTGTTTATGCTCTCATTCCGTGAGTGTTTTGAAATCTCATTGTACTCGGTGATGGAAAATTGGCTGCCTGGTAAAGGCATGTTAAGGACGGCTATCTACAGTAGCTGGAAGGAAATGCTTCTCAAGGTATTGTCCGAGTTGGTTCTCGCAGGGTCCCTGGGGGATGTGAACTTTCCTTACCTTCTCCACCCATCTTCTGGCAGCGGGGAGAATTCCTAGTATTGCTCTTTAAAATGAGGAGGGTAAATCCATGCTGCCCTGTAGTTGTTTCCCCATAGAAGTGCTATGGATTTCAGCAGTAACTCATAAACCACTCTGTTGATCATTCACACTGGGGGGAATCCCACAAAGCAGTGAAGTGAAGCAGATCTCCAAACTGGATGAAAACCATCACGTTCAAGTAGAAATTCCCTTTTCCCTCCCAGTCTGGTTGGATTTGCTGTTACAAAATGCAGTTGCACAGCAGGGCAGCTAATTAGATGTTATCAGGACTGTTTTGGAGAGGTTGTGACCTATAAATTTCAGTTTAGTGTTGCTGTAGGAAAGAAATTTTTTGCTCACCAAGACCTTCAAGCATTTTGGGGATGAGCAGCAGAGGTTTTACCCTGCTAAAAGGGGATTTTTGTGGGGGCTTTGGGATGCCCATTTGGAAAACATATGGGGAAGAGTGCATATTTGTGCTTAAGTTGTTCGTGGCATTAGTGCTCAGCATCAGGGAAATGAGCAGCCAGAGGTTGAGTTCTTGCATGCTGGGTGTGTTGCAGGCACTGGGGATGGAACAGGAGTGATGTGGGCGCTGTGATGGGAGCTTTGGTAGGAGGACGTGGGGTTCCCTTTTCCTTTGGGCAGCCTATCCTGCCTGAGAAGGAACACGTTACAAGGAGGGAAAACCCACTGGGCCTAAGAATACCTGAAATACTGCACCCCAGCTACAGATCCCCTTTAATTAGCTAGACAGTCATCAAAGGATGCATTAATCACACTCGTTTGCGTTTCCAGCAGCACAGTAAACCTGCTCCACCTGCTTTGATGCTGTCAGGATCTCTGCTCCCAGCACCAAGGTATCCCACTGAGCTGCCTGTACCAGCACCTCCCCTGGCACTGGGCTCTCCTGGCACCTGCAGCTTCTCTGCTCTGGCATTGCTATTTCTCCTGCTGGTGTTTTTCTTCTGCTTTCCTCCAGCATGACTTCTGCAGAGGTGTTATTAAAGAGAAGGGATTTCAGCAATCCTGATACTGCTTTGAGAGATCAGTTTTGGGGCTGAGATTGTTCAGATCAGTGGCAGTGGATGAATGCATGCCTCATTTTTGTTTCTTTTGAAGGAAAGCTGAAGGCTGCATGGCTTAACACAGTCTGCATGTGCTCACATGTGTGCCTAGCTTTGACCACAGGTACACTATAATCTCATGCAGCCAAAAAATAAGCAGGAACTGAAAAGTCTTTGCTTTTAAATTGGTTTTCCTTTTTCAATTGCTTTGTTTCCTTTTTCCAAAGCTGCCTTGGGCCAAGTCCTTTTTAGGTTCAGAATGCTTCTCCTTATCCTCCTTCCTGCACTGCTATGGGCCGGCTGCAAGGAATAAAGATGCAAAGGCAACCAGAGAAGGCTGCTTGATACTGGAGAGACTGTGAGGTTGAGATTAGGGTGGGTGAGAGTAAGCATTACAGACAGCAGAACGGGGGAAGGGTGTTGAGCTGGGTAAGAAAAAGATCTTACATTAATTAAGAGACTGCAGATTTTTTTTTCCCTCCCAAGAATAATTAACTTTTCTGCTGTTCTTCATTTCCCACTTCCTAAAGCTCTCACGAAAGCTTCTCCTTGCTTTAGGGAGAAGTGTCACTTGAGAATCTTCTCAGAACTTGGCAGCTCGGTAATAAGGGCATGTAATCTTTTATAATCCTCTCTTCAGGTTCGTAATATCCATTTCTGTTTTGAGGTTCCAAAGCGTTTTGTGGGCCAAGTGGGATTTAACTGAGAGAAACACACGCTTAATATTCAGGAGCAAAGACTCCTGGACAAAGAATAAGCACTGAATGAGAAGGAAGGAAAACCTGCTCAGTATTGCAGGCAGGGTCACACCAATGGTTTTAAGTGGCCACAGGAGGTTTGCAGGCCTGACTACCCTGGGAACCAAGCTTTTTTTTCCATAGAGCACAGCTTCTCTGCAGGTGATGTCATGGGAGTGCCCAAGCCCTACAAGGAGCTGTCTGTCTGCAGGCTGGGCTGAGCCCAGAGCACACCTTTATGTTTCATAAGGTTCCCACCAGGATCATGTTGTGTTTCCTGGTGCCACCCATTGGTGTGTGTCGATGACCATGTGCTTTGGGGTCCTGGCATGGATCCATCAGAGAAGATGCTAACTTGTCTCAGCACACCCATCATCCATGCTGCCTCTCACAGACCTGGTGTGATGTATGAGAAAAGGAGCAGAGGGCAGAGGCAAGGCTTAATTACCCTCCGCAAGGTTAGTGATCGGCTGTGTGGAGTCTAAGAGGCTTAGAGCAGCTCAGCACTGTTCAAGCTAATTGGCAGCTTTAAACTGCTATTAAGAGCTTCCACACCTTTTGCACAGTGACAGCAAACTGGTGTGGCTTTCTGCTTTCTAATCAGAATTACCCTGCCAGACCAATTTTAGCTTTATGCCTAATTTTGCTTTTGCTGCTAGCTCCTTAGCTCTCAATTTTAGTACTTTGCAAACTGTTGGCGCACTCAGCATCTGTTAGCTGAACAACTCTTAAGATTATAAGACTTGTGGTTTCTTTTTTGGAACATCTCCATGACTTTTTTTCCTTCATAGGAGGAAAATCTCAGTGAAATCTCAGATCTTATGGCTGTGTCCTCGTGGCCAAACTGCATTTGAGCTCCAGGGCTTGTGCTGAGGCTCTGGTGCTGGGGAAACTCATTAGGGGCTGAAGGTGGAATCACTGTGGTAGTGCAGGTCTGGGGAGGGTTTGGTTTGAGTTGTGTGTGTGATGGTGGAAGGAGAGTGGAAATCTGTGCCTGATCACTGCCACTCAATAAAGGAGTAGCAGAAAGTTAATGGGATACCACTGCAGGTTTCTTAATGCTAGAAGTTAATCCTTCTAGATCTTGTAAAAGAATTTGTGCCAAATGTGTTGGAATGTGAGAAAGTCATAGTGCTGATCTCAAGTTCTGCCAGTTCCTAAAATACCTTTTTTCATCTGCTTAAACCTTTTACAGCTTTATTCTGCATGAAATGGATTTTCCAGGTAGTGCTTTGGCTGTACCCAGTTGGTGGGAGAGCTTTTGTGATCCCTGAAATCTGGTGGTTTTGCTAAGCTTTCCTTGCCTCCTACCTCTTGATATTAGGTTTCCCTAGAAGAATTTGGGCTCTGCTACTTGCAGCTGCTGGAGGAAAGCAACTGCATTGAGCTGAATCAAGGGTTTGCCTGTGTACTGAAGGTTGCTGCATGCGGCTATTAAATATACCAGAGAATTCACACTGGATGTTTCCCTCTAAATCACATCCTACACAAACAGCGTGCTTCTCTAAAGGGTCTGCTCCTGCTTTCTGCACTTAAAATAACCCCTCCTTCACTGCAGAGGCCTTCCACCTGCTGTGAAAGCGTAGGTGGTGCTTCACTGTGTCAAAGCTGTGCTACAGTGACAGAGATGGGGAAGTGAGCCATGCTCCATCTCACAGTAACTCAGATGTTTCCTAGAAAACCTGCAGCCGCTGCCCATGCTGTGATTTCAAGTGAATTGACCAAACCACGTTTCGTTTCTCTAATGTGTCCTGGTCATCTCTCTGTTCGTGTTGTGATTCAGAGGAGCAGTTGCCCCTAAGTGCCTTGTTTTCTCTTGCTCAGTAGCACCTGAGTCTCTGGTTTACACACATAGCATCTGCTGATTTCTTTTGTAATTCTGCCTGGTTAGACATGAGTACTGTGTTTGGTGAGGACATCATAGTGGCTGTCTGCTTGGGGATGAGCATCCTTGCCTTCTCCCAGCTCAGTCTCTGCCATTAGATGGGAAGGTACATACAGTCTGAGTCGCAAGCATGACCATGAGGCATCACTTCAAGCTAGGAGTTGAGCTTGGTGAAATAGGAAGTGCAAATAAATACGTGCAGCTTTTGCTTACAGGAGATAAAGCGGAATTGCCAGGTCATGCCTTTCCTAGCAGCCCTCAGTGCGTGCCGTGAGGTCGCCTGTCCCCTTGCACTGAGTAGGGCTGCTCTAGGGCCTGGCCTTGTTCTCAAATTCTCTGCTTTAGATCCAGACCCTGCAGACCTTCATCTGATGTTGTATAACAGTCTGAAATAGTCACAGATACATGACGTGTAACTGTGTGTAACTTTGCTGTTTATTTTGACTTGCTTTGGTAATTCTTCCTGCAGAAATCTTGCCTTTCCACCAAGTGTAGGTTTAAGGAACATGATGCATTGAGACACAGCACATTTCCCTTCCTGCCATCTCTCTCCATTGAATCACTACCTTCATCACCTTCTAGAGATGGGACAGGTTCAGTTAGAGCCTCTTAATTGTTCCTTGTCTGTCAGGAAGCTTCACATCAGTAGCAACTGAAGCTTCATCTCCTGTTCAGCAGCCTGATAAACATCCCTGCTGATGGTTATTCAACCTGAGCTGCCTGCCCATGTGGATCTGTGTGGCTCTGAGTCCTGCTCTCAGACTCCAGCATTCACCTACTGCTCTCTTGAGTCTGGTCTCTATGGCAAGTACATAAACCATCATGGAAACACTGACACAAGGTGGGTAGACCTGTTGTCAGGAGGTGTTAAGGCTCCTTCTAATCTTCCGTGCATTCAACCTTGGCTGCTCCATTAGTTACTCAGCTGCTTGGCAGCTCTGTGCTGGAAACATGAGGAGCAGAATACGGACCCTAATAAAGTCAATGAACATTTGGCAAGTACTTCAGTAAGCCCTCGGTTTCACCACAGGAAGAGCTTGGCTCAGAAAAGGGGCTTTGACTCATGCCAGGGGTGCTCTTGTCATCGCTGGGATGGAGGTTTGCTTTGCTGTGTTTATTGATAGCAGGAAGAGTGCTTTTTGGCAAAAGAGCCCAAAGATGTGAATTATGTCATTTTGTTGCTTTTAATGTCAATTTTTGGCCCGGTTTTTACAAATTCTGTCTTTTTTACTTCTGAAGATAAGGCCCCCCCCTTCTGGTAGTGGCAGAGCTTATATAAATTGCCTTATCCCTCTCTATAGGATCTGCCTGGCACTGGCTCCTTCTTTCCATCTTCTTCTCCCAGCACCAATCAGCACCTCTTTTTGATACACATTTGCAATGTGACTGTTCCTTCCCCCCCCACATTTTTTCTTCTTTATAAACTCTGTAGTTAATAATAAGGTACAAGTTGTCATTTGGCTGAGAGAATGGGAGCTTTGTGGATATTTATAACGTGCCTAATGGCGTTTCAGAGCCTGAGGAAAAACGACATGGTTTCAGCTCTTCAGCTGTGTTGGATGTGGCAGGCAGTGGTGCTACTCAGTTCAGCAGGGACAGAGAAGGGGATTTCTTCCAAGCTGTTATTTAATTGATATTAGCATTTGAAGTCACGTGAGGCGTGATCTTTCATCCTGTGTGTAGTTTAACTGATTTTGCCTTCCTGAATGTGCCTTTGTAGTGTTGCAGGAGGAAAAGGGTTGCATCAGATCTGAGCAATGCGTCCCTCGGCAGTGCTTGCACACCCAGGTGTGTGGCTGCATGAACCCATCCCACCCAAACACCTGCAGACCCAGAGCTCTCAGGTGCTCCTCCTGCATCACTTCTAATACACTCATCAGTGAGTTGTCCTGCAATATCCAAGCTTGTATGAACCAATAATGTCATATGAGATGAAAGAGAATGACCCCAAGGTGAGAAATCAGCCTTATAGGGCATTAGTGGCAGAGACTGGTGAGTTTTATTGCATTCACAGTGGGGCCAAGAATATAAAGTGAAAACCAAAGATGAACAACTCCGGAAAACAAAATGGGGTTTGTGAAGCAACCAAGCGTGTACGTGATACTGTGCAAAGTCCCCATGAGTTTCAGTCTGAACTTGAAAAGTATTTCAGTGTAAGGTTTGAAGCTACAGCTGTTGGCAGAGATAGGCTGCTGGGCAGGGGAGGACTGAAATAGGGTAGGGAGGCTGCTAGGTATGAGTGCATTGAAGCTTGTGGTTGTTGCAGGCAGCTTCGTTACGCATTCAGCTCCCTGTGGGTTGCAAGATGGGCTTCCAGCATCAGAGAGGGCAGCGGACTGGAGGTACTCAATGCTTTGGACAGCCATTTACCATCAGTCCCTGCTTTGTTGAGGAAGGCAGCCTCGGTCAGCCTTTAGGGGCTCCAAGCTATGTCCTGGCATGTGTTTGGAAAGCCGCTAACACACAAGATGTTAAGGTTGCGGCATGCTCCAGCAGTGACTGACAGCTCCAGACACCGAGGTGGCACGCTGTGCTGCCAGCAGTCTGCAGAACGCTCCTGCAGCACCGCCAGCCTGCTTGGCAGAGAGCCGAGGTTGGACTGCTGCACCTCATGACTCAGTGAAGTCCGGGAGCTGTTGTTGCAGTTGGAAGAAGCCATTCTGTTCTTTAATCCTTCTGTGCAGCCCATAGATCGATCGGACGGATTGGTGCCAAAGCCTCTAGTTAGTAGAAATCATAATGCAAAAGTCTTCCTGGGGCTGGGCAAGCTGTGTGTATAGTAGGCTGTGTGCTGGAGCTGGTGGGTCAGAAGGGTTTCTTAGTAGCAGCCCCAAAGCAGGTTGCTCCCTTACTGCACTACTCCATCCCCTTTCCCCTGATCTTGCGCTTCTCTACCCAAAGGTAGAGATCTGGGCTTTGCATTTGTTGCACACTCCTGGCATCCCTCCTTCTCCTGCACGGTCCCCCCTGACAGCAAGGAAACAAAGAGGGACTTCAGTTCTATTGTTATTCAGAGCCACCCGTTCCGTGCGTTTTCCTGCTTAAAGGTATTGGATTGCAATGCTTCAGGTAATCTTCTGAGTGACCACAAAAATCTTAATGCAAAATCCTAATGCAACATCAGCTGGGAACTACGTACCGAGAGCTGCTTTGCAGCCTAATTCTCCAGCTTTCCAAGCGGGCCCTGAGACAAAGCTGCTGCGCGTAGGTGGAGAGCACGGAGATGTCGCAGCTCCGGTAATAACGAGGTGGGACTTGGAACCAGCGATCTGCGGGGAGCGGAGCACTCGGGGGAGGGAGGGTTCCTCGCTGCCCTGCCGCTTGCAGGCGGCGGGTGCCTGAGGATTCACTGGCCTCTAGCGGTGAATGCGTGCAGGCATCGTCCTCAGCCGTATGTGAACACTGTGAAGCTCTTAGAGCAGGATCTCAACATTTGGTTTGCCTTATGGGTTCTTAAAGTATGTGGGGGGCCGCTGGCTTCCTGCAGAGCGAGTCTGAGCTCCTGGTAGGGCAGCACTGCTTTCTGCAGTGTTATACCCCTGGCAGTAGCTCAGCAAGCTGCAGTGCTGGGTCAGAGAGCTGCCTGGCTTGCAGTTGGTGTGCCCAGCTGCCCACCAAGCTCTGGCTCAGGGCTCACCTGCACAGCTGCCATGCTTCTGTTGCATGGAGCTCAGTGGCTGTGGCTGGATGGAAGTGCTAGGAGACTGTCTGTCACCATTTAGTCTGACAGCTTCCCTGCTGAAAGGATGGCAGGAAGCCCTTCCCAACTCAGTGCTGTCCCCCTGAGACTTCCCTCCCTTCTTCATACCTCCTGCCTTGCCCTTGATCTCCCTTCCCGTGTCTGCCCTCAGTCTCACATAGGTTTATTAAGATGCAGAGGACATTCAGGGCTTAAGCTTCTCAGAAGGCAGCAGAGTTTGTGTGCAGGCTGTCACTTTCCTTTTGGTTATATTTCAGTCTTTGGCAACAGCATTCATATTCTTCTCAGGTATTGCTATTTTCATAAGCTGTGCTGTAGATACATAAGTATTCATGGTGTGCCTCACGCTGCCTTCCCCATGGTGCCTCCCAAGATTAGCAGCTTGTCTTCTAGCGTGCTGATGCTGAGTGTGGCTCACTGCTCTGTTGCAGAGCCACGGAGCTGAAGGAGGGCTCTTGATTAGACAGGCTAATGATGCTGGGATCCCTGTTCTGTCTTCACAGATGTAAAAGGACCACCTACACACAGGCTGTCCTGCGGCCAGTCCCCCTACACCGACACGACGACATGGGAGAGGAAGTACTGCATCCTGACTGACAGCCAGCTGGTGCTGCTCAACAGGGAGAAGGAGGTGAGAGAACACACGTTGGCCTTCCGTGGTAACACGGGAAGGCAGCTTTCTTCACCTCTCCTTTTTTTCTTTAGCTGCTCACAAGTCGAGTGTGTGAATGGGAGAGCTAACCAGATATGTGCATATAGATGGCATGGCATGCAGAGTTACAAAGCAGCTGGCCCAGGTGTTGCACAGAACAAAATGTGTTCATCCACTGCTCCCTGCTTGAGTTTTAGGCCCAGCATTTCAGCCTGCCACTATATTTCTCTATGCTAGCTCTGCTTTTAATGGTAGCTAAAGCCACCATAGCTAACTAAACCTTAATGTCAATGCAGATGTAAGCTTGCGAAAGTGTTTTGTTGGTGCCTGTGTTGGAGTGCAAGCAGAGGAGTGTGAAACCTTCATGCTCTGCAGCCATTTTGCTGCTGTCAGAAAGTAAACTGTCTGAGACAAGGGTTTGCCTTTTCTCTTGCTAAATTTAGCAAACAGGATTGAGTGGCCCTTGGCATGGAATATACGCAGAGCTATTGCAACCTTTGCTTTAATTGTAAAATTACTGTGTGTGTAGCATGTAGGACTTGGCATTGTGCCTTGGTATGAAGGTAATGTCAATATGGTTAAAGAATAGGCATATTTTAGTTGTCTGAAGCATTGTGAGCAAACAAATACTGATAAGTCCTTTCTCAAGCAGTACAGCACAGTATGGTTTTTCATGTTGTATTTAATGTCTACAGGCTCTTGCAAATACATGAGCCTGAGAAGTTGATAATGTTCCTGGGTTTGTTTGCTTAATTACTCTGCTATAGATTTGCTGTTAAAATTTTTCAGGAGGAGCTATAAAGTAGGAATGATTTCAGGTTATTGAAATAGACTTTATTGTATATAAACGCCTATGAATTTGAGTCTAATCCCATGGTTTCCTGCGTTTGGAAATGGCCTGGATTCTTTGGAAACTGAGAGCGTGAGACCAGTTCCTGGTGTAGCACTAAACATTATTCATCTCAAGCTTTGATTAGGTGTGCTTACAAGGGCTTAAACATCTCCCTGCATGGGGAGAGTGGGAGGAAAAGGTTTAGAGGACAACTTGACTTATTAGAGGGGAACAGCATCAATGCTAATTTGTAGGAGAGGCAGTCAAATGCAAGGAAAATTGAAGACCCATATCATAATGTTTGTTTACTACATAATTCTTTTTCTAGTCTGACAGGAATGTCACCGAAGGAATTAAGGTATCTCCTGAAGAAACTTAAGGGCATGAGAAGTATTCCTAAAGCTGTGATATACCAGCACAGCTGGGCTAAAAGGATGCATCTCATTAAGAGATGAATTAAGGAGCATAATTGGGAAAAAAAAAAACACTGGCTCATATCAGCAATAATTATCTGAAGGTGGTAACCATGCTCTTAAGGGTTGTTAGTTTTCCTTACCATGTGCAGTTAAAACACTTTGCCAGGAGTCAGATGAGCCTCTTGCTTACATCCTGGGGAGTAAATATAGGAACTCTGAAGCATTGTTGATGTGAAGTTGTTACATATGGTATTTAAATGCACTCTGTTTTTGCCTGTTTTCTCCCAGAAGCTGGAGAAATTCCATGTTGGGGTATATGCAGCATGGGTTTTAAGTGTAGTAAAGGAAACCTTTGCAATGTGCACTCAAAGGAGTCTGCCAGCACTGTCACAATGAGAAATAACTTGATCTGGAGAATGCTGCGTGCAGATGAGCCAGGCAGACATGCCCTTGGTGCAGGTGTGACTCCACATGCTGATGATATGATTTGTTTCAGAAGTTAGAGAGACAGATTGGCTGTTCTGATTTCAAAGTAATTTGGGACTGCTCTAAGTGAAAGGGAAAAGAGAACTCCTAGCAGGCACAAGTGCCTGTGGGAAAATAAAAGGTACATACAGCAATGTACATGTAAGCTCTTAAGAAAATATAACAGCTACACTAGTAGAAATGCTGCAGCATGGAGCTGATGCTCTGGATTTGCACCTTCAATGAGGAACAGAGTGATACACCTCAGTAATAGGGGATGGGTGGGAGGGAAGAAGGAAGAGATGCTAACAGCAGTGTCCTTCCAGCCACACAGAGCACTTGTGTTATCTCAAAGCTGGCTTAACGTGAATGTGGTGTGGGGTATTTGAGGCATCTCCTTGTCTTTTCTGTGCACCTGCTTTGTTCTTTCACAGACCAGGAATCTAAGAAGCTCAGCTCATGTAGAATTGACAGGGAAGAGGAATGTTTGATGTTCATGATACTTTGTAGAGTCATTGTACAAGCATGTACAGCATGCAAAGAGGTAAAGAAAGGATGTCTTAATTGATTCAGATTAATGCTAAATGGCTTTTTTTCAGTTAAAATGCAGCATCATGTGCAGTTTTATTTTAAGGCTTAAAAAAGCAGAATAAAAGTAAAGCAGAAAGTAAGAAACCTTTCTTCTTGTAGCACCTTCCCTGCCCACCCTACATAGATTTATTGACAAGGTGGTTTGCACAGTATGTGCAGACAGACTGGCACTGTGCAAGCACAACAATAGGTTGGGAGTCAGAGAAATGTGGTCCAACTTGGTCCAGAAATATCTGTAATTGCTGAGACAAAAATAGGCTGAGAGTATCACTGTGTGCAGCGTAGATAAATATTAATTACTTGTCAGCTCATCGGCTTAATAAAATGAAATAGGTGAGATTGCAGAATGAAGGTTATTAATGAAGGGAAGAGACTGAGACCCAAAAAGCGAGTAGAAAGAAAATGAGCACCTGTAGGGGCGTGAGGGATGACATAGCAAATAAGGAGGCTTGAATGACAGATGTGCAATTACTAGAACATCTTGTGGTGTGGCAACACCCAGCAGCATCTTCCAAGACTAGGAGAACAGGTCCAGGCTGATTCTCACTTAGAAATCAGTGTTTCTTTTTTATATGAGGAGGACAGTTTCCCACTGTCGGGAGTGTGGATGTCTTCAGCATTGGTGAAACCTGTTTCATAGGCAAGAGCTGTGAGCACCCGCTTCTAAAGAAGGCACCGTGTAGGGTGCCTGCAAAAACAAAGGCATTGAAACAGGAAAAGGGAATGAGTCAGTGTCTCTGATCAGCGGTTTCTGATAGATAACCCATTGCACAGCACTTTCATGAGGGATGTGACAAATGAGTGCATCTGGCTTTGGGCTGCTTTTGGTTTAGTCACTGCCTGTAACTTGGCTGCTGTCCTGCAGAATCCTTCAGTTTTACATTCAGCTGCAAATGCAAATCTCTTATTGCTGTGACAGGCTCTTCCCTTTTCTCCCCCACACCCCAGTTCTCACCTTTTTGGTACTGCAAATCCAATATGTAAATATGAGTTTGGGGAAGCTCAAATTGGACGTAAAATTTGAGTTTCCAAATGAGCTTAATTACTTGCCTTCCAAGGTCCCCAAGAAACACTTTCCAACATTTTCAGAGTAGATTTTTATGTCAGGATTTCTGCCAGCTTCTAACTTTCTCAAGCAAGGCAAAAACTGAGGAGCTTTATCATTACATAACAGTTGATGTGATTCCAAACTTCCCCATTATTAGTTCAGAGGAGGCTGTGAATTTTCAAGTTTTTTGGCCTTTCCAGTCTGAAAAGAAATCTGTCTGCCCAGCTTGCTCTAAGTGGCATTAAACACTTGTGAAGCTGTTCCTCTCTTTCATCTGAAATCTCTCCATCATCCAACTAGAAATCCCAGGAACAAGGTTTATACTTAAGAATCGTGTTCAGCAGCGGGTGAGCTGTGATGCTGTTTGAGAGATGAAAGCCTGAGCTGTGAACCTGCCCTTGTTACATTTAGGAAATCACTGGTGAAACATGGTCAGGGTTGTCAGGACTGTCAGCAAGCCAGAGCAGGGCTGGGCCATTCAGGGTTGCTGAAGGCTTGGCAGGTCAAAGAGCAGGGCAGCAAAGCTGCACAAAAACCTGCTGGCAGCCTGGAGTGCTGCTCAAGCCCTGACTTTGCAATGTTTAGTGGTTCTCCTCAGTCCTGATGCAGTATTGCTCCTGATGCAGCTTGCAGAATTCCCAAGTGAAATGATAGTGTTTCTCTAGGCACTGTAACAAATGCAGTCTTTTTCTGGTGTGGGCTGTTCTGCACCAGATGAGTGTTCCTGCACCAATGCCCCTCCTTTAGTGTGCAGTCAGATGGTCAGTACGGAAGGTGCCATGGCTTAGGGGCAGGACCTCAGCCTTCAGACACTCTTCCTGCTAATGGCTCAGGCCCTCCCTGAAGATAAATCCTATCTCTGGTATGCAGCATTTGGTTTGCTTTTGACACTGGCTGCGGCCTGTTTGCTTTTCCCAAGGACTCAAAAGACTGTGGGCTGAGCCACCAACCTCCTCCTTGGCTGTGGCAGCAAGTTGTTGCCCCCAAGCTGTCTTAATGGCCAGTGTTACCCTTCTCAAGTGCTTTATCACCCAGTGCTTCTAGGGTGTGCTGCATCCCTCCAGAACATGCTCTGAAGAGCAGAATGTGCCAAAGGGAGAGGGACCAAGCGGTGTCTCCTGATGAAACCTGAAAATCTAACCTTGATTGAATGAGCGTAGCACAAACTTAACAAAATTATTCTGACTTCAGATTGTTTAGCAAAGGTGTTGCTGTAAATATGTACCAACAAAGACAGTGGCCATAGCAGAGTAACTGCTGGGGGGGCGGGGGTGGGGGCGGATTTGGGAGAGGTGTTTTTAAAAATGAGAGCTGTTCGAAGGAGACAAATAGACTGGCAGCAGTAACAAATAGCATTCTCTTCAGGTCATTTTTAATGCTAAGTGCATGAAAGTCAGGAAATGCCAGAACCGGTTTGTGAGAGGCAGTGTAGTGCCGCCTGCTTCTAAAATAGTGCAGCGTCTCATGCATCTTTTACAGCCTTCAGTACAAATCTGATGTGGTGGGTGGCAGCCCTGCCCACTGCAAGGAGCTGGAGCTAGGTGAGCTTCAAGGTCCCTTCCAACCCAAACCATCCTCTGAGGTTTGTGTTGCAGACGAACGCTCTCTTTTTGGTTGCTACTAATACTGTTTGGAAAGCGATGCTCTCAGCAGGGTTGCAGGCTAACAGCTGTCTGCCTCTTTTCCCACAGGTGCCCACCGAGGGGTTGCAGGAGCCTCAGGATGCCACCAAAGGCCGCTGCCTGCGCCGCACAGTGAGCGTGCCCTCCGAGGGCCAGTTCCCCGAGTACCCACCAGATGGGGCCGCCAAGCTGGGTAAGCGAACCACGGCAGATGGGCTTTCATTTCTAGCCTCAGGCTTCCCAGGCAGCGTCTCTGTGCAGCAGCCTGTGGAGGTTGGCACCTTGCAGCCAAGTGCTGGCTGTGGCTGCCTGCCTGCGATGGGGTTTACACTGCAGGGTTAATGTCACTGAGGCTGTGCAGGATGTTGGAGAAGCTGGGCTGCTTGTACACGTGGAGGCTTGTAACTGTGTGTGAGGGTACTGATAGTGCTGGGGCAGTGAGATAGGAGTGCAGCCTCTGCTGGTAGCCCGAAGGTGTTTTTGCTGAGACAAAAGCATCGTAGCAGTGGTTTCCCAAGTCCAGTTCAGGGTTTTTCTCACTTCTTTATTCCACTCCATATCTGGCTGCATAAAGTATCATCGCAGCTCTTCCCAAGGCCCTGAGTTAGGGAAGGCAGCAGCCACACACAGAGGAATTCTTCTTTTCATTCCCCATTCATGCAAGAAGTTGATTGATGAGAAAGGGATAGAATTATGAGAAAGGGCATAACCTGTGAGCTATGGAAACTGTTGCACGCCTCTAAACAGTAAACCAGCTGTGATTACATTGTTATCAGAGGTGAAGAAGTGGTAAGGTAATTTTAATTTCATAGGCTCCTGTGTTTTATGTCAAAGAATGTTATTCTCTAAGTATGTTACGCTCAAATCATTAGAAGAGAAGCTACTGTGAAGCTAAACATAGGAAATGCCACTCTTCTGGATAGTTAATTAGCGGATTGCAAATGTAGCACTTATTTGTTCGTACTTGTTAGTAGCAGTAGCTAACCCTCCCTTATCTGGGGAAGGAAGCTAGGGCTGTGTTTGTGGGTTTTGTTTGACTCACGGGTTAAGAGTCAGAAGGAGGCAGGTCCAGTGATTTAGGGAGGAAGGCTGCAAAATGCTTGGGGATGAGAGAGGTAAACATAACCCCCATTGGGTTTGTTTGTGGCATTTCAAATACGGTGCTAAACGATCATCTTGTTTTGTCATATGAACAAATATTCGTTCTTGTTTGTAAGTAAAAGCAGCATTAAGCACATTTACATTGTGCTGCAGGCAAAGTACTTGATCCAGGTGCATGGCTGGTGGGATGGCAGGGGAATCACACCTAGCACAGCTGTGCTCAGCAACAAGCATTGTTTGCAGCTTTGCAAGTTAGACAGAACTCTAAAATTTAGGGGGTTCCAGTGCTTGCTTTTTCTATACCATGTGCAAAAAAATGGAGAAGTGTGTGTATGGGCTTTACTGAGCATCTGAATAGCTGGAAATCCAAGTGTTAAGTTTTAGAGCATTACCTTGCAACCTTTGTTTTTCTTTGGATGCTGTGGGGAATAGGTGGCTGTGCTGTTTGTGTGCGTGTATTACTGTGTATTTTGTGACTACTTTAGATGCATGCTGCATCTTGTAGTGTCTTATTTAATGAATGCCTGGCAGGAATCTATTAAAAGCACAAGGGAAACCCATATCCACATCATCATCTCCATATGAGTATGTTAGCAAATGGGTATATTACTAAAGTGTGTAACTAAAGGAAGGGGATATGCAGCTGGAGAGAAATGCAGCAATGTCCTGTCTGCAAGAAGGGATGAGAGTAAGTGGGAGGGATGGCTATGCACAATCTGATAGCAAGCACCCTAAGTGAGGTTTCCTTGTCTTCATATCCTGGTTAAAAGTGCCTCATACCATGATTGCCCCTTGCTAATGAAGAACATGTGTTGGTAGGCAGAGCTGTGGGAGTAGCTTCGTGTCAAGGTGTGGAGCCAGAGGACAGACCAGTGCAGGAAAGAGGGGGATGGTGGCAGGCAGGGTGTACCACCAGCAGTACAGATGACAACAGGGCTAAAATAGCTTTGAAATGCACACCAAATCCTGAAAGCACAGCAGAGGCTGATAAAATGCCTAGTAGAGAAAATGCTATGCAGAGCTGATAAGAGTATCTCTCACATCCTGGGAAAGCATGTGCATAACATGGCAAGAGCAGGCTGTGTGTCTTATGATATCAGGAGCTACTACCTGCAGATGAGTTTCTAGGGGAACAGTGTGTGGCAGTGCTTAATTAATTAACAGCAATACCCATTCTGCAAATATGTGCAGCGTCTTTTAAAGCCGTGTGCACACACCCTGGTAGCACCATTCCTAGGAAGTGTGTGGGAGAGGAACTACCCACGTTACAGCAGAAGGGTTGAAGCAAGAGATGTGTAACTCACCAGAGGTCAACACTAAGTCAAGTGTGCCTTACCCAAGGGCTGCTAGAGTCATTCTTGCCATCTCTTTCATTGCTACCCTTGCTGCAGGGTTGGCTCAGCTGTTCGTGCGGCAGCTGCTGACCCATCGTGGTTTGCAGTCCTGCATACTAAGATAGGCACCAATTTCCACATACTTCAACGCAGTAAGCTGTAATTTGTGATGGTTCAGCAGCTGCTGGAGGAGCAGCTGAGCCATCCCTTCTGTGCGGGCAGAAACCACTGTAGTCACCCCTGCACGAGAGCCAGAGGGGCGGACACACAGATTACACACAAGATAGAAGGCAACTCGTTTCAACAGCAAAAACTTGCAAGATCACTCTAAAAAATGCAGCTCTGGAGGATGCTCAGTGCCTACTAGCATAAGTGCTTGCACTCTGCTCACAGGAAGCAGAGAGATTGTTTCCACTATTAATTCCTGTGTGGAAGGAACACTGTACACACAGCTGTGCAATCTGGCCCTCTTAAATATATGCAGTGAAATTTCCTCGGTAAGTGATCTCTATTATTGCAGTCATACCTATCTGAGGGTGAATAGGCACGCTCTCAACTATCTCATTTTCTTGCTAGGGTTTTGTCATGGCAGTGACTTGCTGTCAGAAGTGCTTCCATTCAGGAAAGCTAAAAATGGAGCTGTAATTTATCCCAGACTTCAGCCTGACAGCCTTTTTCTTGCAAGCATTACTTTCAGTGGGCTCATTTTGTGTTATGTGTCCTGGAGACCAGAACCTGAGTGTTGGAGGAAGGGTTAACACAAAACTCAAGCTAATACATTCGTCGTATGCACCACCATATCTAATTCAGATCCTGCTCTTTTTCAACAGGTGTATGGTTTTTTGTTAGGGAGATTGCAGTCTTGAGATGCAGCGAGTAAGGATCATTGTTTATAATAAAGTATTGGAATTAACCATTCATACAGTGAAGGCATGATTCAGATTTCCACCATTCATGCTATTTAATAGCGTAGTAGCACAGTTATTTCTTCCTTACCCAAAATAGTGCTCTTCCTTCTTGCTCTGCTTTGTTCTCAACACCTGCTCATACTAAATGAGATCAGTTAAAGAGAGTATGTAGTACAGGTTTGATTCTGGTACCTGGGTGCATCTTTGTGGCATGAGAAAGGGATGTTGTTTAATAGCTGACTCCTGTCACTGCTCTGCAGCTCCTATCCTCATCCTTTCTTAGCCTACTGTCAGCATCTACTCTTCCTGCTTGTGTATATCTGTGCCCTCCAGAGTTGCTATTCTCTGAGCATATCTGTAGAGATTGTGACATTCCTGGTTGCAAAGACAATAGAAGGTACTGGGAATACTGGGTCCAGTTTCAGGCCTGCCAGCTTAAGAAGAGTGTTAAGAACTTGGAGACAGTCCGGCACATCAGAAATGTACATGGAGCAGACTAGAGTGCTTTTGATGTGTTGCAATGTGCTCCACTTGGGAGATCAGCAGTAAAGTGCAAATAGCCAGGAAACTGGGTACCCTGACTTAGAACCATATCATAGAGTTGTTTGAGCTGAAAGGGACCCTTAAAGGCCATCTGGTCCAACTCCCTGCAGTGAAAAGGGACACCCACAGCTCCATCAAGTGCTCAGAGCCCCATCCAGCCTGACTTTGAGTCTCTGCAGGGACAGGGCACCACCGCTTCTCTGTTCAACCTGTGCCAGTGCCTCACAGCCCTTATCATAAAAACCTTTTTCTTAATATCTAATCTAAGTCTCCTCTCCTTTACTTTGAACCAGTTTCCCCTTGTCTTGTCAGAACAGACCCTGTTGAAGAGAGTCTTCAATACAGTCTTTCAGTTCAGTCTTTCTTGCAGCCCTCATTTAGATACTACCTTCCCTGATCATGTAAATACTTTGTATGTATAGGAAGACTCTATGTGGATATAAAGATATATGGAGATATACTTACACATGTGTGTAAATAGCAGTCACCTCCTGGTTGCACTGTGGTGTACTACACATACAGTTTTGAAATATAGCAAAGATGAAATTTTGAGCTTCAAAAACTGCATTAAACTTCTTGATCTTTGGATTTAGTTGAATAGTTGATGGATTTTATCTCAGCCATCACCCCCACTGCTCTTACTCAAGCTGGTTTTTTCAGTATCAATTCTGCTGAGTTCAGAAAATCCTCTGATCAGGCAAACAAGGGCAGAAGTGATAAAAAACGAAGCAGCAGTCTGTTTTGGCTCTGGATCCATGCTGCATAGCTATCAGGTGACCGGTAAGCTGTGCAGAAATGCTGCCTCGGTGCTGTTGTAAAAGGTGATATGTCCAGAGACCTGGAGATGGAGTGAGCAACAGCAGATTGGTTCAGTCACATCTAGCTTCCTTGCTGCCTGGCATGTGCCTCTCATGGTAGTTCTGCAAGCTGCTGCTGAGCCCTCCTACGTGGGATGATTGCACCGAGAAAGCACACAGCCCATGCTCTTCCTTCAGGTAAAACCTTGGCAGGAGAGAACAGACGTTAGCTGAAAAGATTTCTGGGTTTTTTTTTCAGTAACTGCCGCTTCTAAGACATAAGGTTGTTTGCAGCTAAATCAAAGCTGAGCCTCGCTTTCTGCATATTCCAGTTGAAATGAGTACTTTGTGATGAAAGAATAAATAAGACTTACTCCGTGCACACCGCGTAATTACAGTCCTGGTGCGCCGAGGTGTGGGATGAATGCCTGAAAAGGGGTGACTGCTTGGGAGGGGAAGGGGGAGACAGTCTGCTTTGGAGGAAGAGAGATTGTTTGTGACCTGGTCAATGAGAAAATCTGCAATGCACCAATCCCTATGTGTTCAGGAAAGATTGAAGAAATATGCAGCATTTTGAAATAATACCTCTCCTGCATCTTCTAACAGAACTATGCTGGATAGAGGGCTCTCTTCCATCAACCAACCTTGCCTGTAAAGCGCATCTGTTAGACAGGGAGGTTGGGGAAATGCAGTTTACAGCTCTCAGTATCTCAGCCTTACAGATTTGTGATGAAAGAGTTTTCCCCACAGCACTGTCTGCTCGTTCACTGTGTTGCAATGTGCAAAATAACCATCTCCTGTCAACTCTCATGCCCGGCTGGGATGCAGAGTGGGGGTTCTGGAAGAGGGGAGTTGTTGTGTGTGTTGTATACACACTCACAGCGCTGTCCCTGGCAGGAAGATGCATACAGACATGTTGACTTCACTTGTTTCCAGCTCTTTGGATTTGCCTGATTTGGGCTTGCATGGGCGTGTTTGTATATAGGTGCACAGACGTACATGAGAGAGATTCACATCCTCCTTTATATAGACCTAGGAATCCAGAGGACCAGATGTATCTTTTAAATGAGTATCCTCTGTGTTACTGCTTTTCTTTCTTTTATCTGTAAGTCTTTTTGTATGAGAATTCTGCCTTGAAAGGCACCCAGCAGCTGGAAGATGTCTGGGAGCAGCACAGCAAGTGGTTCATCACCACTCCGTGCTGTGTTCGTGTAAATCTCCTTATAAAATACTGCTGCTTTTGAGTATTGTTATACCAAACTGCCACATAGAGAAACTCCAATAGGAGTTTCCTGCTATCTTCAGCATCCACAAAGATTGCTTAGAAAACTTAAAGAAAACCCCCAGAGTAGTCTGGAATCTGGACTATTGCACAGTGCAATTTGCCTGCCTTGGAAGGATGAGGAATTGAGACAGCTCTGCTTGAAATTAAAGCAGCCTTTGGGGAGGTTAGGTATAACTGGGATGCCTGCGTCTCAGTGACGTTCCCTCTGGGCAATTGCAGTTATTTGTATACAGAAAATTGCCAAGCTGCCGTCTTTTCCTTCTCATCTAACCCAAGCAAAGCCAGGGGATTTTGTTTTGTTCTGAGTACTGCTGGAACTTTATTCCCTTGGACGCAGATCATCTGCACCGAGAGCCAAGTTTCGTCATGAAGCAAATGTTATCAGTTCAGATCTGAAACCTTTTTAGAACAGGCATTAACAGGGCTATGGGCACACAGTCTGAACTCTCTTGTATGGCCACATCCTCCATTAGGGTTTGTTTCTTGGAAACATCTTTCTATGTCTCCACCTGCTGCTTCCAGCATGTATGAAATTCTTTAGGGAAATCTACCTTAAGTTGTGCAGGAACTTACCGAGTGCATTGTTAAATGTTGTAGGCTTTCTTCTGTAGCTGTTTGATCTTGTGGCAAAAAGTAATTACACTCCACCCAACCATGTATACGCTCCTTCTTTCCTTCAGTAACAACCAACTCAACACTTAGTGGAAAATTAACTTATCTTCCTGCAGCCTGAGTTTCCTTATCTGAAGGCTTCTCTGCAGCTCATTTGAACGTTGAGCTAAATTAAAAAGAAGAGGTTGGTGTAATTAAATCTGTTTCGGACTTCTAGTTCTAGTACTCATTGCTGACTGGTTAATTGCTTTAGCATGAACTGATACATGCCAATGCAAATATCTATGATATTGGATTAGATGCATCTCGCTTGAAGTTGGTATGAAATGAAATGTACTAAATTCTCTCCATTGCACACACGTGCACACTCCTGTCTCCCTGCTTTGCCACCAGCTGGTGAATCAGTTCCATTTCATGCAGTGAAATCATGCAGATGTTTGCATACATATTGTTTTCGTAGGGTCATAGAGTGGTTTGGGTTGGAAGGGACCTTCAAGATCACCTAGTTCCAACCCCCTGCTATACACACCTCCCTCCAGAGCAGGTTGCTCACAGCCCATCGCTTTCAGTAAATGCACTAGGCAGACTATTAAAACCATCACATATTTTATCTTAACGAGTCTTGGAAAATGGGACTGTCACTTGAGATTTTATTTCCCGTGGTCGTGTGTTGTTTCTGGGAAGCCTGAACCCATCTCTTCTTCTCCTGTACCTCCCCCTCTTCTCAGCATGTGCTCTCCACTCAGCTGTACTTTAGGGTTTCTCATAACAAACCAAAATGGACAGGTAGTGTTGGCTGGAAATACACCATTGTAATCAAAGAGCTGTCCTGGATCTTCTCTCTAGAGTGCTAAAAACTGAATCCTTATATTTTTGTTTTGCTCTGCTTTATGAAGGTAAGGATTGCTATTGTGGCCCACAGCAGGTCTCCTCTGCTTCTGATCCATTTAGGAGATTTTCTTCCAAATAATTAGTTCTGTGCAGAACTTGGCTAAGAAAGCTACAGTGGGGCAAAAAATCTATTGGCAATCATATGTAGGTTGCTCCAAAAGTAATGCCTCCAATTTATTTCCAATGAAGCTACTATAGATACAGATGACCCTCTGTCGCCATCTGTCTCACAGCAACAAAATGGGCTGGAATATTGGTGGGAAAGTTCAGCCTCTACTGCCATCCCACAATGTCCTTCCCTTACATCGCAGGCCAACAATAAAATTACTTTTGAAGCAGCACTTGTATATTGGGTTTTTCCATGTAGGGCCTCAGGAGATTTGTTTTCCATCAGGCAGTAATGGTACTTACTTACATAGCACTTTATATCTTCCAAATGGCCTATGAAGATGAGCTAATTAATCTGCACAATGCCTCAGGGAAGCATGCAAGTCAAGCTTTTAAAAAATAAATTAAAAAAGCAAATTTTACAGCACTTCCCGTGCCATCCTGTGATATTTACACTTCAGTGGGGCAGTGACAAGTCTCCTGTGGGCAAACTGCTATTACAGCTACACCAAAAAAAGAGTGCATAATGTGTATGGTGCCCTAAGTATTAAATGGGACTTATTCAGGTGTATACTGAATATTTTACTAACCTGCTACCCCTTTTGTAATTGATTGCTCTACCATAGCAGCAGAAGAAAAGAATTAGAACTGTGATTTTTATCTTCAAAAGAGACAAAAACGTTTCAGCAGCACGACAGAGGGATAATTTACTTAAAAGAAAAAATAATAAAGCCACAAAGGAAAAGTGGGCTATTGAACTCCACTGGAGTTCATCATCAGCTCTTCTAGCAGGCACCTCTCTGTCGCAGGCAAATCCCTGGTTCCCTGAAGAAGCCCTGGAGATGGAGAGGACTGTAAGTTCTAGTGGTGATTAGTGCCCATTAAGATTCAACTCGGTGTCCAGTAAGTGCCTCTGGCTACAAGCTAATAATTCCTGATGCATGGTTGAGATTGCTTTATCTTGTGTATTATCCAGTGAACAATTGATGCTTTTTTTTCTGTTGTGAGGTTTATTTTCTCATTTGCTTTCATGGGTTTTCTTTGTCTTTCCATTTCCAATTGTTTGCTTGACTAGGAACCTCTTTTCTTCCTAGAGAGCTCCATGTAGTTTTGGTAAGGGTCTGACCAGTGAGATCACTGAAAAACTGAGTCACTGAGCTCCTCTTCACAGATGGACTTTCCCCGCTTTTTGTTGGTGTGTAGCTGGAAAGTCTATAGCAACAGCAGCCACCAGCTCTGCAGACCCCAGGGTATCAGCATGGTGTGAGTAATGAGTGCTTTGATTTTTCACCTAACCCACTGACCGTAGGAGGCACTAGAAAGGACTTCCTATGGGCTGAGTGGTGGAAATTGCCAGTCAAAAGGCTGGGAAAACCCAAAGGGAAGCATCTAGAGGCTGGTCTATAGGGGTTCGCCATTGGGTTAGTGCTCTGGTTTTCCCTGGACTATGAGGATGAGGAGCTAACTGTTCTGCCCAGTGGCCGAGGACTGGGTGGGAAGGATGGCAGTGATGCTTTTTGTTGGGTTGTAAGGACCGTGAGTTTTAGAAGAGGTGCTGTATTCCTTGTGCTGGTAATTCATGGTGTGATGGGCTGACCTGAGCACCCAGCTATGCAACAAGACAAGGGGAGAAAATAAGATTGAAAAGCTGGAGTGACAAGGTGAGGGTTGCAGTCTTCTGGTTGTAACATCTAGTCCTAGACTCCCCAAATTGCATTTCAAATACCTGAAACTGAGTAATTTCTAGAATACTTCAAAGTATTAGTTAGTAGCTTTGGGTTTTTTTCCTTTCTTTCTGCCCATGAAAGAGTTAGAACCCTTTGAAGAGACGCACAGACCAACTGCAGCATACCAGTCCTTAATTTTTCCATCTCTTCTATCATGCTTTGTGGTATACACGAATTGTCTGATGTTGCTCCACCCTCAGCAGAGATGCTTTTCTGTGGTGCTGTGGATATAGTTGGTAAAACGCTGTGGAATGAAACGTTCTGTATAATTACTGCAGTATTTGTTGGGTTTGTTGTTTGTGTTTTTCTTTTGGGGAGGGAGAGGAGATTGCAATCGTTCACAAGCGGTTACTGGTTTTTGTCTGAATCTCGATCAACTGAGGTCATGAGACTGTTTTGCCCTCCAAGTTCCAGCAACTGGACGTTTCTGAGCAGCTGGTCAAACACATCTGACTGTTTATGTTGCTGTACTGTCAGTGACAGGTTTGGGGGGGTCCATTTTTTGGTTTTCCTTTGGATTTTGAGCTGCTGTTCTGTTCCAGTGCTTATCTTTATGCTACGGTTCAGCGATTCGCTTTAGAGAGCAAGGGAGCAATTAGGCATTTCTATTCTTTAGTTAGCAGTCGGTGTTGTTTAAGTACGCCTTCAGGAGCCTCTTTCCCAAGGTCTGTGCTGTGCCCTACATGCTGATTTCTCACGTGAGCTTTGGCAATGGGTAGGGTGACCAAAGGCGCTGTTTTTTCCAGGGTGTGGGGTATTGTTGCCAAAGGAAGTATCCGAGTGGGTGGCACTGGAGGAGGAGGACTGAATACCACATTACAAAGTTGGAGTAAACCTGTTTAAATCGCTCTCCTACCTACACCCAGCACACCAAAAGCTGCCAGTCTCGGCTCTTCACAAGCAGTTTTAGCCAGTTCAGCAACAGGCTGGGCAGCTTTGCATTCCTCCTGCACGCGTGCTTGCCTGCTCCAGCCCCTGCCTGGCAGGTGGGATCTGCTGGGAATCCAGCTCTGGGCTTTTACACTGATCCCACTTGACACTCAGCTCTCAGCGGGGGCTTTTCAATGTAGGAGACATTCTGATGGCGGCAGGAAGCAAAATGTCCAAGTTTCTGCTTCTGCATCTTTAAGAGCAGCTTTTGTGTTTTTCTCGAGAGCAATGTTACACCTGGAAGTTCAGCTCTTGGCCCTTGTAAAATAAACAAGGAAAGAGCTCTGAAAAAGCTTAACCGTTTCCAGCTTAACCAACAGACTCAACCAGTTTGTTTTCAGAGCCGTAAATCACAGCAGGAATTAGCAAAACCAACAACAAGAAAGGCAGCAGCTCAGGATGCAGGGAGAAGAAAGGTTTGTCTTTCTTTCTAAGTGCATCTCAGGGCTATGTTAGTACTGTGTATTTCCTGGGCAGTACGAGGGTTGGAGTGGGGCAACGTCTGCAAGCAAAGTTGGGGTTTGATGAGGTATGTTTGGAGTCGCAGCTACTCGTTGAGCTGACAAAGCCGTGTTTTCATCTTGACTTCTTGCAGCTGGGAACAGCTTTCAGTGCTATCAGCCTCTTAAGTTTCCCTGCTGCTGCTTTTAGACTTGGAGTCAGCTGCTCCAGACCCGAGTTTGCTCGGCATCGGGTGTGTTTTTGCTTCAGAGCCATCTCCTCCTGCCCACACCCCCTCCCACCCCACCCCAAATGCTGGCGCTGGCTCTGCTCTCCCCCAGCCACCCCCGGGACAGGGAAAATGAAGCGTCTCCCCATCCTGTGGCTGTGTGCAAGGAGAAGCGAGCCACCAAGGGCAGCTATTGTTCCACTGGAGCCAAGGAGCTGAATAGAGCTGCTCGCGCTCCACGGGCTCCTGCTCTGGCTTTTCTGCATTCCAAACCGTCTGCGGTGGAGAAAACAGAACAGGCGGGAAGCATGCAGAGACTGTGCTGACTCTGTGCTTGGCGCGGTGGTGGGACCATGGTGAAGGGAGAAGGATTGCAACAGAATGCAGCTCCCAGGTGAGATCCTTCCTGTCATCACCGTGCAGATGGGGATGGGGGCTGCTGCAGCTGTTGGGTCGGGCAGGATATAATAGGTGTTGTGCTGGAAGTTTGAAGCGACTAGAGTGAATGTAACTAGAAACTTCAAAGGTTTTGAGCTTTTCCTTGCTGCTTTTCAATATCCACCTTTTCCATTTCAGTTTTATACGTAGTATTTTTTTTAAAGGTGTACTTGTGTGTGTTTAAGTAGTTGATTGTGAGAAAATGAATTACTGGTACTTCTCTGCTGGCTGCTCTGGAATTGAGGTGTGTTAGTATTCAACCCTCACGCAGATGCAAAGATGAGAAGGAGGTTTGTGTGGTGGCTTCCAAAGTTCAGAATGTGGCTTATTGCTCCTTAGGTTGACAGCCTCTCCCTGTTATGCTTTCCTTACCTCCCATACATCACTACATATGTGCCGTTGTATGATGTTGGGTTTCTGGGTGAGGCCAGACATCCCTCTTGATGGGCAGCTGTGGGAATGTCTCTCAGGGTTTACCTGCTGCTGGCACTGCGTGTTGTTTCCAGCGTGTGATATTGCCAACCTTGCTTCCTGTCCTCCAGCGAGCACTGGTAAATCAAAGCAGTTCAAGCAATCCTACAGGTTGCTCGTAAATACAAGAGGATTTGTTTTCAGTACAGTAGTGCTGTGTGCTTTCCTAACAGCCTTTGTCTTAAAGATGTTAAATTATAGCAAGCTGGAAAGCACGTTGTTTTCGTGCCTTTGGTTCTAGTTATTTTTCAGTGGCTGCATAAGCAGTAAGTGATACCCATCAAAGCCAAGAATGGAAACTTCACAGTTAAATTTTTTCTACCTTGGAAACAGCTTTTAATAGGTACTGATTACGAAGTCCTTCTTGTCCTCCTCTCCTGTAGACCAGGGAGAATACTAATTTGCTGACTCGGAGAGGCAGTTGTTGTTAGCCTGAACCGATGAGGTTGTGCTGCTTTTGAATTACAAGATCAGAAAATGAAAACCTTCTGCCTTTAACCTTTTTTGGGCAAACGTGTATCTTCCCAAATGAAGCTTTCAGCAAAGTTCAGAAGAGCTCATGGCAACACAGTCCTGGGCCCTTTCAGGTTTAATTTAAGTGAGTAGAGTACAGAAGTCAGAAAATTATGTGATGCAGGAGAACACAGTGAGTTATGTGTTAGTAAATGGCTTGTTGGCATCAAGAGACAGATCCATTTTCTAGCCCGTAGAGGTACGTACCTTTTCAAAGCTTTAATTCTCCACAAAGGGAATACTTCCTTTTATCTTTTATCCAGATTTCTTGCCTAATTGGTATCAGACAGCACAAATGTTTTTCAGGATTGCTAATAATGGTGGGATTTGAAGCTGGGCCAATGGCAGAAGGGAGACCTAATGATCCCATTCCACTTAATTTTCTACACATTTGGGTGACTGCTTGTAGTAAGGGGAGAGAGGAGGAGATCTGCCTGAGGAATCAGGAAGCAGACAATGCAACTACAGTTCCTGCATACAGTATCTTTTCCAGAAGTTAAATGTTCAGCAGACTTCAGATATATGAATTTAATGGGAAATGGTGCTGGAATCAGTCATGGTAAACCTAGCTGTAAAATCCGGGTTGTGGTCTTCTATAATAGCTGATTATCTGAGCAGATAATGGCATCTACAGATATCTGCGTCAAGTCTACATAGAGTTTCCTTACAGAGCTGAACAGTGCTGCTCCTTACGCAGTGGATCTATTGTTATGCCACACAGCATTGCATTTTTCTCCTCCTGCACCTGCACTGAGCTCAGCAGGGTCTGAGGAGGGCAATGCTGTGACGTGGATGCCTGCCAGAGAAGTGAAGCAGCTCCATGGCGCGTTCGCCTGGAGTAGGCCTCTGGGCACCCTTCAAGTGTCACCAGCCACAGGCATTCCAGTCTGGCATAGGAAAGAGGAGATTGAAGATACTCTTGTGTTCATTTTCCTGCTGGTTCCGGTCCATTTTAGAGTAGGCTTCAGTCAGATTTTCAGCTCAGTTGCGCTCTGTATGTGAAGAGCAGGTCTTTTTTCTAGAGTGGAGGCTGTAATTGTCTACCCACTTGCTTGATTCCAGGAATAATTGGCTACAGGAATAATGCCAAATGCTGCAAAATACAGCGTGATTCCAGTGCCAGCTTTTACAGCATTCATGTTCTTAAAGCTGTGCCCTGTTAAGTCATGAGGTCACTCTGAAAAGTCAGATGCATTCTCTAGGGAAGCTTTTGCCGGGGTGTTCAAGAAGACTCTTTAAGGTACAATCAGCTGGAAATTAAGCCTGTGTCCGCAGGATGGAGGACTTGGTGTTGGTACATCCTCATTTTTATTTGCTAATCTGTACCGACTCTTGTTGTGTTCCCTTCTCTCACCACTAACTTTGGTCCCTAATTTGGAAACAGATTAAGGATTACAAACAAACTGCATATACTGCCCTTCTTGTGCTTATCTTCAGTGTTTGGAAAGACCTTAGCCTTTGGCAGTTGCGTTATTTTGATGCTTGCATAGAGATTAAGACAGTATTCTTATAAACACAGGTGGAACTGAGTTGTAAGAGGGAGGGAGGCTGCATGATTCATAGGCAGGTAGGAAGCCATATAGCTGGCCATAACCACTCATTCTCCAGAATGCTTCAGCTTCTTTGCTGCATACCTGGTAAGTACAACTGCATGCTTTTGGGCTGCTAGACATTAACAATTTCTGGCTGGCGGTTTTGTCTTGTTTCCTGGTGCTGGAGGTGCAGGTTGTTGTGAATTAGTCTATTTTTTTTTTCCTTTTGTCTGTACCAATCAAACAGATTTCACTCCCACCTGACGATGTTGGTAAGACTGTGGTTTCTCACCATACAAAAGGAGCAAGTGGTGACCTTGGGGTGGAGTAAGGTTCCCTATTAGCACAGCAACCTCAACCCTGCTCTGCAAGAATCGCTGGTATTTAGTTTGTTCTGAAAACAAGCAAGTTGGGCCTGTTGTGGGAGTGCTACGTAAAGGTATTGTTGCTGTGCGCTACAGCTTGCAAGAAGAGGGGAAGCAACCTGCAAGCCATTGGGGTGGTGTGGCAATTCCTACGTGATCCCAGCAGAAGTTTAAGAAGTTGTATGGTCAAGTGGGGATCATATCTTGGTTTTTTGTTCGTTGGAGGTTCTGTACCTCCAGTGAATTCGTAATCTCAGCAAGAGAAAGGTCTCCTGCCCTTGTTGAGGGCCCAAGGATGGGCAGTAGGTCTGAAAGTAGGAGTACAGATCAGCATGAATAAGGGCAGAATTCCAACAAAACTGCCTGCATTATTTTCACTTGTTTCTGAATTGGAGGCAAAATAAAGCACTCAAAGCATTTGGCCTGCACACTGTGCAAGAAGAGTTGTTTTCCATACTTGACTGTTGCATTGGTGGGGAAGTGCTTTGCTATCCAAACAGCAGCCCGGGGGGAAGTTTACTGCAAGACTTCCTTTTTCCTGAAAACCCTGCCTCCTTGTTTCCTGTTTTTGACAATTCATAGGAAGTCAGCATCTGGAAGTGGAGACAGGGCAGTGAGAAGAAGGTGCTTCAGCTCATGGTCTGCCTGCAGCGTGTTATGCTTGGCAGTTTGTTCTTTTCAGATCATTTCCTCCTTCTTTTTAATACCTGCCGGTCATGGAAGTACAGCCAGCAGAGCTACAGCTGAGTCTTCATTGCCTGAGAAGGTTGATTTTTCTTAGACAACCACAAATATGCGAGTCTGATGGACATAAGTAAAGGGAAGAAGCTATGCTGTTGGGTTGCTTTTTTTATTTGCCTGTTTGTTTGCTTGGACAGCAAGCATTTGTAGTTGTTTTTAGTCTTCTCTAATACAGAAAAGTGCTATATTGGAGTATCAATTACAGTCCTGGTATCAGGGTTCAAAAAACTACTCTTTGTCTTTCTTTCATGCTGCTTTAAAAATGGAAGCTCTCGAGTGCTTGGGCTGGATCTTCAGGTTTGTGAAGCAGGGGATATGACAGGTCTCAGTGGATGCTGGATCAAGCCCTACATGTTAATCTCTTTGTTCTTGTCATCCATTCCTGAAGGTTTGGTATCTCTTGGGTGTGTTTCTGCTTAATTTTTCCTTCAGACTTAAAGTGCTAAATGTTTCTAGCTAATATGCTAGCTCAAAAATCCCCATCCAAAGTGCTTAAGACTCAATCCATTTCAAGCTGCTTTTACAACACTGCTGAGCAATACTGCTTCCATATTGTTCTTTGGCAGATCTGGAAACGTGTATTTTGGTGGTTTTCTTTTTAATTGATTTTCAGTATATTTGTTCTTTTTTTCTTCGTTTTAAGCACAGGTCTGTGTTCTAAAATCATTTAGAGTCTATTCTTCCTTTTGAACACCCAATATTTCTGGTAGGGGAAAGAGAATATTTGAACGTGTTCTTTGTAAACACATTCTTGGGGGGGGGAAAATCATCACTTGAAGACCAGCAACAGATATTAAGTAGTCTTTACATAATGTATGTTAAGTATACAGCTGGATGTATTCATACTTTAATAGAAGTTTTTGGTTTACATAAGGCATGTGGTCACAGTTTGGAATAGCAACATGGAGTGCATGACTTTGTAAATAATGTCTTTGCCCTAATTTGGAATTAAATTAGCTTAATGCTTTTAGAGTAGTCATTAATAGATGCTTACAAACTACCGTAGTACTAGCAGTATAACTTAGCCAAATCCCCTGGCTATAGTGAAGCTACCTAACTTGGACTGGGGACAAAAATGTAATTAAGTTGGTATGGAGAGGGAAGTGGAAGGGAAGAACAGCGCACAACTCCATAGTTGCCTCATCAGCGAAGTTCTGACAATTCAGCTCCTTAGCAGGTGGCTTTATAGGGGTGGGGACTTACTGCTCAGTTTCTATAAAGACAAGGTATGAACAGTCAGGGGTGGTTTGCCTGGGGGGGCTGCCAGGGCATGGAAGAGCTTGATAGAGGCTAGGACCTCGCCGTTCCATTTAAATTTCCATTTTGGTTGCTGACCTGCTTGCCTCCAACCCCCTCACAAAATTAAGTGTGGAAATAGCTTCGTGACATTATTTAAAATGTCACTTACACAAGAGAGCCCTTGCCTGTGTTATTATGTGCTAGAGAACTTCAAGGTTTGTTGTGCTGTTTAACTTCATTTTGTGCCTTCCCGTCCCCATTTGTCCTCACAAGCTGTCAGTGGGCCCAGCTCCTGCTGCCCCTCCATTCCTTACTGCTCCAGCAGTTAGCATTTGGGAAGTCCTGTACCCTGCTACCCTTGAGCTCCCACTGGATTAATGTCTGCTGGGTTTTGAAGGATGTGCTCTGAAAGGTAACAGGACCACAGTATCATCTTTTACCATTGTAAACATCAGCACAGTGGCACATAGATGTCATCTTCAGCTGGTTGTGAGTGCTGAGGATCCCTTACTGTGCTAAAATTACATCATTAAGCAATCTGAATGGTCAAATAGTAGATGATAACTTGTACTTGTGGGCTAGCATGCTTTGCTTTCAGCAGCAGAACAGACAGGCTCGGAGACCTGGGTGCCCATCACTCCTACAGAAGGAGCCTTGTAGTTGCTCTGCCCTGCTCCAGTGGGGCTCACCTGAGCACTGAGCCTGCTCAGCTGCTCGTGGCTTGTCGTGGTGGTATGGCCTGGTTTGCTTATATGGCTTAAGCTGTAATGTTATCTGTGTCACGAAATAGTTGTGTGTCCTTCCATGGGGATTCCATAATACAAAATGGATTGCTCGCCCTTATCTGTCCACATTCCTATTGAACCAGATTACAGCGTGCTTAGAGGCTGTTAAGTTGTAATACCACTTCTCAAAACAAGACGATATTCCTTGCAGATAGGCATTTAAAATGAATTAATGCAGAAAAAAAGCAGAATTTGCATCTAGAACTGATGTTTTTAGGTACCTGGGTAGGTTGCTTTAAAGCTGGCTTGCTTGTACTGTGCTGTGGCATTGAGTAAGATCGAGAAGTTATTATTGCTTGGTGTTTCTGTGGAGAAAATGACAGAAATAACTTCTAAAGGACAAGTACAGAGGTGAGCCTTGTTGTCTGCTACGTATGACATTGATCCAGGAGTTGGAAAAGCGGATGTTTATTGCGTCTTGCGGTTTAACAAGTGCTGCAACCTCAGGCAAGCTATTTTATACATCTCCGCCTGCCGGCTTTGGGGAAAAAGAGCATTAATATTGGCTCTCCCTGCCCACCGTGCCCCCAGGCTGAAGGGAGGACTTCGTTTTTCAGGTGCGTAAGCAGCCTGTCTTCCTTCCCTCCTCAACCGCCTGTGTAAGATTTCGATAAGAATGACTTGGGTGTGCGTTCTCTAATGTATATTGCTGTGAAGAAATCACCGACTGACTGTAGCAATATCCATCAATCAGCCCATCAGTCTGTCCCTAGTGCAAGCAAGATCCATTTTTCCTTTCCTTGTAAGTGCCTCATGCAGAGAGCATTAATACATTATGATTTATAATACTACTGCTACTTTGTGCTTGCAAAGCATCCGCATCAGAAGGCATCTCTGCTCTATTATTTGCATATATTATGAATGATGGTTTTCTAAAATTCACGTAGGGAAAAAAAATGAGTGCTCGTGTTTCTGTGTCGTTTCACTCATCAAGAATGCTAATTTTTAAATCCACGGGGTGGCAAAGCTGCTTAGCATCATAGGTTTCAACATCAGAACTGTAGGAGGGTGACATTTCTGACAACCGCAAGAAAGAGCAGAAGCCCATTCGCTGGTGGTAATTTAAGGAATTACCACTGGGGACGTACGCAGGTTTTAAGTTGTTAGTTTATGTAAGAGGTAGAGAAATGTAAAAGCTTGCTTTAAACTTCAGCCTTGTGGATTCATCTGCCTTAGGACTTCAGGAGTGAACTTTTGAATGGCAGAACCTGCTGTTCTGCAGGCTGCTTTTGGAGGACAAAAAAAGGCAAAGTCAGCTGCTGCTTCTCCCTGGTTGTTTTGTCATCACTTTGTTGATCTCTCCCACCTTTCTGTACCTTTAGGCATCAGTGAAGGATGATGCTTTTATGTTGTGCACGCTTCCCCTCTGGTAAGGCAATTTGTATGTATATTTGCATCAGTTCTTCAGACTTTTTTCCGGTGTAGGTTGTTGTCACAGCATGGAAACATTAGGTATGTTTTGTATATTCCAGGTCTTTTTTGAAGGCTTTTGGTAAGCTCCAGAGCACAAAACCTGCTTTAAGGTAGAGAAAGAGAAATTGAAGAAGCAATTTGGTGCTTCTTCTGCCTGTGGCAAGCTTTAATGGGAGACCAATACTATTCCGCTTCTCCAGTCCCACAGCAAGTTTCATCTTCCTTTTCCTACAGCAGGAGGTTTCGAAATTAAAATCAATGCTACAGAGAAGTTTTGGGATATTTCCTAAGTGACTGTTTGAAAACAGACACTGTGTAAACAGGGGGAAAACTTCTGATATCAGAGTCTGATAATGGGGACTATTAAAGCATAGAGACATCAAGCAGTGCCTGGTGATTAGGAGATGAGGCCAGATACATTCTTTCCTGGAGAACTGGGTGCACATTGCTAACCACACGTGCAATTCACCATTGAAACAACGTGCCAAGGGAACAGGCGAGGCCGATGCTTTGTCTTTGTGGTGTCTGTTGAAATCAGATGTCCTTTTTCTTTCTGATGTGCTTTTGTTCAACTGGAAATAATGCAGCAAATGGAGGAGAGCCCCTGGGTGATGTCCTCGGGGTGTTTCGAGTTGGTCAGGTTAGATGATGGTAATCATGACGTGATCCCCTCACGTTGCCTCAGGAATGCAAATGTCACTGTGTGCATGGGAATAGCTTGGGTGCCTTTTCAGTTCCTACTTATGTGTGCCTGGCTGAAAGCTTTGCTGGTCCTGCCTCCATTTTCTTACCCTGTTTTCCACGCTCTCATATCTTCAAGCACTCCAATAAGCCATTTTCATATTTGATAGTTAATATACTTACCCTCTTGACATGAGCACTTGTGATGCGCTGGAAGACATGCATAATGCAGAATGATGATACAGAGTAAGGCAGCTGTGGAGGGAAGCAGAATGTGTGTGCCCAATCTGCACTCCTGGAAAGGACAGGAAATTCATGGGAGTGAGAAGCATTCATAGGAAATCAATACTCTTAACTTTGTTTTCCCTACAACCTGTTATTTATGAAAATGATAGATAACGTGGTAAATTAAACCAGCTTTTAGCAGAAGGGCTGTGAACGTTTTGGGGCACCACACTTGTTTCACAGAAAACTAGAAGGGAAGGGGTAAAATTATTTCATATTGACCAACCGGATAGAAGAAAACAGGCACCTAATCCTCGCTCTGAGAGCTGAATTTAATTCCATTCTTATCACAGGGAGATTGACGTCATCAGTTTGCACATCCATAACTCAAAGAAGATTCTGCTTGTGTAAGTTGGACAAAATGTCATCCTCCTCCACACACAGGGAAAATGTGTTGGAAAAGCTCACTGTCAAAACAGAAAGGCTGGGTTTTGCATTGGTGGGAAAGCATATTTAGAATCATAGCATCACCTGGGTTGGAAAAGACCCTTAGGATCATCTAGTCCAACCACCGACCCATCCCCGCCATGCCCACTAACTGCATCCCACGGTGCCACATTCACATCACTATTAAATACCTCCAGGGATGGGAACTTCAGCACCTCCTCAAGCAGACTGGTTTTCAATCTATTATCTATTTCATAGGCAATATTTCTGTTTGGTTTTTTTAGACCTTCTGTCCATGTTCAGGATGGGACGTGCGCTTTTCCAGAGTGACAGAGGGACTGTTCAGCTGAGCATCTTATTCCTGCACTGTCAGTCTCCCATTCCCTCAGTAATTGTTCATTCTGTGCAGCATCTGCCCTGCTTGGCAGGTGTGTTATGAAAATATCTGCCCTGCACAAACAACACTTTGCTACAGTTTGTCTGAGTAATTGGAATTTTCTTCCCTGCTGGGACTTCACAGCTCTTTTTCTTTTTTTCCCTTTCAGTGGTTGGTTAGTAACTAATTCTCCACCTTGCTGATCTAATGGCTTTTGTAGTTGTTTTGGCTCAGGTTTTAGGAAGGGACAGCACGTGTCCTGCTTTGCTACAGAAGGGGGGGATGGCAAAGGCAGGAATACTTTAAAAGAAAGGCAGGTTCAGAAGCTGATGCACGGAAGGCACTGTCTCTTTAAAGAGAGCAGTTTGATCAGAGCATCAGCTCCATCCCCTGAGGACAAAGGCAATTTTGATTTGTGGGGCCCGGGAGTCCCTC
Source organism: Coturnix japonica (assembly GCF_054131305.1). Taxonomy (NCBI): domain Eukaryota; kingdom Metazoa; phylum Chordata; class Aves; order Galliformes; family Phasianidae; genus Coturnix; species Coturnix japonica. The sequence goes on along the minus strand of NC_140673.1, from coordinate 5,879,421 downwards.
ACTTACCAGGATTCGTGTCTGCATCTGCATGTGGAAACCTGTAAAACGCTCTTTTGTGTGGAATAAATCATACGCTATAAATCCCACGCAATTAAATGTGCCCTCCGTAAAGTCAGGACGGCAAGTGCTCATTGTAGGGCGGTGCAGGGCAAAAGCTCGCTGTCTAGACAGAGCACGATTATTTTCCATTTCTCCCTCTTTAAAATTAAGAAGAAAAGAAGATGATAAAGGAGAGCATGGACTGTTAGCACTGATGCTTCTTTGAGCCGCTGTGGGCAGTGCCCCCTCCCCACCACCTTCGCAGCCCAGAGAGCAGCGATTCCCCGGGCTGTGCTGGCGGGCGGAGGCAGATGCCATTATTGCCGATCAATGCCGCCATGCAGGAGGAGGGGAGAGGGAGGGGTGGGAGCTTCCTCTTCCCAGATTGATCAACCTGCCATTGCATGAACAAATGCATTGTAAGAGAGGCTGGGATGCTGGTATAATAGCTCTGGAGCACAGAGGGGCTTGTGAGCAGGGGAATGCTGGCGCTTCTGTAGTTGGGGGGGGACTGGAATCATTTTTTCTTTTTGCATAAAGCCTGAGCCTACAAACAAAGCCAACACGGTAGGGGATGGTAGGGATATAGTACACTTAGCTGAGGAGCTGTTTTGCTTACTTGCTTGAGCTTTGTCAGTGCTGAAACCTATTTCTTTTTTATTTAAACCGATTCCATCATAACCTGCGACCTCCTTTGGATTTTCAAACCTTGGTTTCCCCACTACCCCTTTTGTTTTTTTGCTTTCTTTTCTGTTCCTGCTTGAACTGAAAGCTGACACAAAGAGACAACAAGTGTGGATCCCCCCCATGCCTGCCCTGGCGCTATGGGCCATCAGGTGCGGGGCTGAGCGCACGGGGCAGGACTGCAATCGCGTGTTGTCAGTGTAGGCAACAACTGGAGCACTGGAATCCCGAGACCACCCGCTCCTCCCGGCCCTGCCTACCCTGCTTCGTTCACTCGCTGTTGTCTGTATGGAAAAGTTTTCTGGCTGGAGAATGAGTCTCCTTTCTCCCGGCGATGTGGCCGAGTGGCTGGATAGCAGCACAGAAGATGAGAAAAGCCTTCTGTCGTTTCTCGGTACGGTAGGGTGCTGATTGTTCTCGTTTTGTTTACATTTGACTGGCAAGCCGTTACTGCTTTCAGTGGCATTAATTTCTTTGGTCCTTCAGTTACCGGATGTTATTTCTTTATAAAAGCTTTTAAATGATATGCAGTTATTAATTAAACCAGCTTAGAATATGCTTAAAATAGTTGTGTGTGCACCGGGCAAAGGTCAAGCTGTAACTGGGCAGTGCCATCTTAGTTCAGCACGGGGTCTTTTCTGGACCCTGAAGTGTTTCTTAATGATGGTTTTTTATCCCTCTGTGTCATCTGACCACCTCATCCCTGCCTTCAGTCCACTTTACCCATTGCTGTCAGCTTGCCTGCAACTTCTCTTCCCAACCACGCGAGGCTCAGACGATAAATCACAGAGGAGACTTTGCTGAAAGTTTTTTCCTCCAAAGAGAAATGCCTCGATGCATTTGGAATAAAGATCTCAGCCAAGGGATCAGATGCTGCTCCACTCTAGAAATTAGACCTAAGGAGTGCAATCAAACAATCGTGTGTTCTGTTTCTGCGTACTTACACATCAATTTAACTTTATTCAAGGAGGAAATTGAAACTGCTCTTTTATTTGTAGTCCAACAAAAATACCAGCAAGAAGCTGAAACCAGTTTAGCACAAAGAAGCTGATTATTGTTTTGTTTTTTTCCCTCCTTTCAGCTGTTGGTATTTCAGGCTGTTGGCATTTGTTTTTATTCTTTCCATCTCATCTCTGCACATTGTTCCATCTCTCTCTTCCACGTTTTGTTGTCCTCAGGATGCATTCTGCTTTGATAATGCTCAGACAGAAGGCCCCACATGCATCCCCCTTTATTTCTCAATGGACTGCTCAGAGTAATTTGTTTGCTGTATGTTTTTATTTACATTTGCCAGCACACAGTAGTCAACACTATGGATGTTTCGTAGTCAAGGAGGCAGCAGCCCATCTAGCTATACTTTTCTCCTCACTTTTGTTGTCTCCATTCAGTTGGAGTTAAAGTATTCCCTCTAGGTCAGCAGTTCCAGAGAGGTACAGAAGGTGGGAGGACAGTAAGTGCTCCTGGAGTCTGTCCATGTTTGCTAATTACTGTGCGCTCAGGCCTTTCCTTGGGAAAACTGTATTGAATGTGAGCTGGGACAAGGGCGTGCATAGACTGGACTCCAGTGCTGTTCTTCAGGGCTTGCTGTTCCATACCAAGAGGTCCTCAAGTTGTCTTCTAAGCCTCACCACAGCAATATTTATTAGTATGGAGTCTGGAGAGTGTCACAAAGCTGAGCTATTTGAGGTGATATTATTTTTTGGCCTCCAAACACATACATTTTACTCCTTTCATCTTAAAGAGATAACAGGCCCAAGATGCTGTTCAGAGCCATGTTAAAGGTTCAGTGACATCCCTCAGATATCTGCTGTGTTATGGATACTCTTATGTTTGTGTGTCCATAAGAAATAACTTATTGCTGAAGGTCGAGTGAGCAAAAGCTGCGGTCACTTCAAGCCAGCTTCTGTCCCACTGAGTGCAATGGGGAATAGCTGCAGAGCCTTAATGCCCCCAGGAGCCAGCCTGTGTGACAGCATCCCAATAACCAGAGCAAAGGCTTGCTGCTTAGAGAACGCCTTGATTTACAGCCCTTTCACAGAGAGAAAAAGGATCACTTCTGTAAGACGTGGCTCAAGGCTGTTGTTTAATAACGAGGATAATAAATATTGAAATCATACTAATGCGTGTCTAAGTCATAAGCCTCTCAACAAATTACGCTGCGGGAACGAGTTGCCATGCGTCAGCTGATCTGTGTTAATTGTCTGTGTGCAATCTCTCCGCAGCAAACACAAGGTAATTTAAATTAGCTGGGGCAGTCCAAGATCGTTAGGAGCTAACGAGGACATCAGCATCTCCAGGTCATGCGTGGTAGCTCCTCGTGTCTGGTAATGCTTTGGCACAGTAGTCCTGGCAATTTATACTGCTGTGCATGGAGTCAATTGGTGAAGGAGATTTTCGAGGCCGATGAAGGTTAAAGAGAAGAAAAAGGGCAACCATTCCAAATTTCACACAGAGGATGCGTTGAACAGCAAGGGACACACATACGTTTCATTTCAGTGTGTTTGTAGAGCTGGTGGGTTTTTTTCCACCGCCTCAAAGTGAGCGCATCAATCTGATAACAGCTGATGATGTACTCACGAAATGCCTCATTCGGTGTCTGCAGAACGTTCTTCATAAAGGGATTGTGATAGTCAGTGCTTGAAAGCCAATTTTTTTTATCTGCTGTGATGTTCTTGCCCTTTCTTCCAGCTTCATCTGTGCGTTCATCTGCTCTGCTTGTTATGTCTTGTCTTTCAGACTGAACTCCTTAGGAACCAATGACTTAACATCTTGTAAGTGACTCACGTTGTCACTCGTGTCGCTCGCTATGCACCTTCTGAATCGGGCACTCATTCAGTTCCTTGTTTCAGATGCCAAAGCAGTGCAGGTATCTAAGCAACAGAGTTACCTGTGTGCAAATTAAAAGTCACCTGGATGTTTACCTGGATCACCTTGCAGGACTTGTCCAATCGACTCGATCCTCAGTGAGGCACAGTCTCTTCCAATGGACTGGAAGAGGTTTTGATCATAATTGGTACCCAGTAGTTGTTTGATGATGGAGTTCTATAGCAAGCAAGCTTCGCTGGGCTTCCTTTGTATTTCCATTTCCAGCCTTTGGTGGCTTTTGTGCAATTCAGTATGCTGTTAGTGTGGCTTTGTCATGTTCTCTCAGACGTATCTTCTTGTGCCTTTTTTCTTCCTATCTCGTTATCTCAATAAAGAGGGAAGATCTATCGCTACCAATTTCACTTTCCTCCTTTAAGCGATACCTGGTAGGATTTACATCATGTATTTAGAGCACGAGACCTCAGGATTGAATACAGATCATACTTCATGTTTGCTTTTAGTTTCGGTTTTAACCAAAGCATTTAGTTTATTGTTACAACGGTCTGTGAGTTGGGCCCCAGTCTGATTTTCTTTTTCCCCCAATGATTAAAACAAGATAGAAAATGTGCTCCAAGATAAAACATGAACGGCGTTATTTATTCTTATGAGGCTTCCTGTTTCATTAGGCAGTGCTCATCTGAAATACGCTGCTTGGGCTGCACATAGCTCCTGATGCTTGCTTGCTTTCTGCTTTTTATTGCTACCTGTAATTTTGTTGGCTCGTGGGCATTTCCACCAAGGTAGAAAATGATGAGTAAATACCGACTGCACCCATCGAGGTCTCTTTCTCATTAGAGCTGTCACTTGAGCGTTCTGAAACAGCCCTAAGGGGCCAACGAGATAAAAATAACCTCTTGTGTTTTGATGAAGTTGTGGATGCCATAATGTTACGCTCCATTAATATGCTGCATGCACTGTGTGTGCGTGGAGATAGATGTAGGTATGTGAGGAGAGCCAACCAGCAGGGCTGAACAAGCACCTGTGTTACTTCTGCCCTGTGTAGGTGTAGCTCACTATGAAAACAGCTAATAAGAAAAGTGTCATGGAGCAGGAAGGCTGCATCTCTGCTCGGCTTCTTGTTTGGCTGCCCAGCGAGTTCAACATCCAGCGTGCTGCCTTTGTAAAACAAGGAACGAGCTCTGTAGTTCCTGTTGTCTGTGAGACGAATATTGAATCCCCGTGGTTCATCTCTGTAGTAAACCACTCCACTGGTGGTTTATACACGAGTAACAGCTTCAAAAACGTGCTCCAGCAGCAAGCCTTTAAGCGTTCCAACTCTTCCAAGCAGGGCTTGGAACCCCTTATTTCTTGAAGTGTGTTTGTGAAAATTAATCCTGAGTCACAAGAAGTCAAGTGCTGCAGGGCTTTATGGTGTGCTTGCGTTATAGTTAATCTGTATGACTAATTGGCTTTTTGACAGAGGAGAAAAGAGTGCTGGAGATGGCCTTGAAATCCTTCAGTGTGTTCTGGTCCATGGCTGTGGCTGCAGCAGGGCAGCCTGGTAAGAGGCCTCTGGGCATAACTGTGTTTAAAAATGGAAAGGAAACTGACTGTGCAGACTGGTTTTGAAAACAGCGTGGCTATTTTCACCTTTTAAGATGACTAAAAGGAATAATCAATTACCATTTTCTCATAGGTAGCTATGGGAAGGGGGGGAAAATATCGGGGTGGGTGCTTTTTTGGTCTGTGTCAGCTGGGGATGTTTGAATGCCATTGCACCTGGGAGGCTTTGCCTATAGCCAAGTAATTGGTGGCATTGAACTGGTTTTGTATTTTTCAGTGCTTGTAATTAAGCTAGACTCGGGAGGCGGAATGAATTGATTCTTTTTTATGAATCACATTCTCTCTTCCCTCCAGTCACAGACCAAAGCGCTGTCATATCAGGATGTGCACAGATGAAAAAAGGAAGCCCCAGCCACATCTGCCTTTTATTCCCCTAACCAGGAGCTCACACATCAGCAGTCTGCCCCTTCCCGGCAAAGGCAGCACAAAGATTTCAGAGAGAGATACCTGGAGAATGAACACAGGCACAGATTTTCCTGTTTGCTGCACAGTATCAGTATCTTGGGACTTGCTGCTGTGGCAAGGATGGGATGCTCTGATGTTTGCTGTGACAGAGACCACGACCAGCCCCTTAGGAGTAATGGCAGACAGGAGCTGTGCTTGCTGACATGTTCACCCCTTCCTGGCATCCCTGGGTGGGTGCTTGGGGCTCCCACCAGCCCCGACACGTGGCAGGGTCCTGCTGTGACCCACAGCCGCTCCATGGCACTGCCTTTAGGGTCAGCGGGACCCCTGCAGGCTTTGTTTCCATGACCTCATTTACAAGGTCACCAACCTCATTCTTCTCACTCTAACCCCTGAGGATGTTCCTTTGTTCCTGATTGCTTTCCCTGCCCTTCTTCAATCTGTTTCTAATTCAGAAGAATGGAGATGGAGTAGCAAGCACCATCGTGCAAGGCACAGTGCAATGTAGATGGGTGCAGAGAGCACTACAAGCCTGTGTCTCTGGGCACTGCCCTGCAGCCATCCCAGCCTGACTGACTACTGGGACTAGTGCAGCACCAAGTCCTTTATTTGCATAAGTGTTTATTTGCATAAATAATCCTGCGGATCACCAATAAGCGAGGCGATAAATGAAAAGTGTCCCATAGGGACGTCTGCAATTCATTGGTTTGATGGAGTTTTCTATTTGAGGGTGAAAAGGGGAAGAGTTGTCTGCTTCTTTTTTTTTTTTCTCCCCCAGAGAATGAGAGTGGGTGAGGAGAGTTTCACACTGTTTATCCATAGAAACGATGTGATTTAGCTGTGGTCCTGGTCCCTGAGAGTGAGCAATGCAAAGAGCAGCTGTGATTTAATACTGAGCCGAGGAGAGGTGCATTGATTTTTACAGCAGGTGAGGATTATGCAAGAGCAGCCTCCAGCACTGCCTGTGCAGTCGGGGAGGGAACCATCTCATTTTTTGCCTGCTAGTGACAGTATAGATTCATTTTTACTTTTTACACAGCTCAGCAAAAATTACCGCTCTATGTGCATCGCAGCAGATTGCCGTTGGCTTGTGGTTCTGAGTTAACCTGTCTTGACAATTCTGCTGTAAGTGGGTCCTGTTTTGTCCTGGGGACTGAGCACGTTGTCAGTTTGCTCTTGCTTTTCGGAGGAGAAGGTAGTTGTATTTTTAGGTTGTTACAGGCACCTTGCGAGCATCTCCCTTTCCCACTCTGAGTGCAACAGAAACTCATTGCACTGATGGAGCCTCGTCGTTTCATTGGCTGAGAACCTGCATTGCTCCGGGGTGTACGTGGAGGGAGGAGGAAGGTGAGGAGAGCCAGCAGGTCCCTGCTGTTCTCAGCTCCTTCTGCTTTGAACACCAACTTTTTGCTGAGCTCCCCCAGCTCTGAGCGACCACCTCTTGTTGCAAACAGGGGAGCTTGGGCTCCGGCTTTCATTTATGACTCAGCAAAGCTACCAGGCTGTGTTAAATTACCGAAGCGGCTTTGATGTGATTTCCTGTGGGTGAGGAGCGGAGCAAGCCAAGCCTATTACGTTTCTCATTACTAGCTGATCTAAAAGGAAAGGTGCTCGCCTTGCTCCCCGGCTCCGACTGCATACATCACTCTTGTTTGCTTTCATTACGTTTACAATGGGAGCAGCAGCAGCCGGCATTAAATCCTACATAACACAGCTCCCTTTGGGAGTGCAGCGCTTACAGGGGCTGCGGGATAGAAGTTGTCTTAGGGGAAGGGGCTGGCAAGGAGGAGCACACCTGGGATAAACCCAGCAGCCTTCTGAGGGCTGGGGCTGCTGCTGCTCACCAGCACTGACCCCACTCCAGCCATTCTGTTCCATACAGTGCCCAAGGGGAATCAGACACCCTGCAGCACCGGGACGGGCTCAGCACTGAGGGAGGAATTGCCCCGACACTGTTCTGCAGCCTGGGGTGCAGCATTGCTCCTGCCCCATCCCTGCGGCCGGCAGCACAGCTCTGCTCTGCCCATTCTCCAGGGGCAGCCGTGCCGTGCCCTGCTGTGTGCTCAGCATCATTTCCTAGCCGAGTGCCAGAGGTCTGGTTGGTTAAGGGAGAAATATCCCAGGCTGAGCCACGAGCACTGCAGGGTCCGGCTGTCCTTGCCTCTCAGAATGCTCCATTTTGTTGCTCTCCGAGTATCCACAGGAGATGCGTGTCTTAACGCTGCTGAAATCACAGTCTGCCGTTCCGAGGCATCACGAGCAGCTCTGTCTCCAAAGAAGGCTTCTCTCACCTTTTTATCAGTGATTTCGCCACGCAGCTCCTATGGCACCGACTGGCTGCCCATCTCTGCACGGCTTCCTTGCTGCTCAGCATCGGGAGACGCAGGGAAATTTTCTGTAACGGACGGAAGCCGGCAGTTGGGCGTCTGTTAATAGCCTGAAAGTAACTAATGAGGATGTGCAGTCGGAGCGATTGATTGAATAGCTGCAGTCCTGTGCTCCCTTTTCACTCGCTCTCTCCCTGCTTGCCGTGGCAGGGAGGGGGAGCGGAGCCCCGGCGTTGTGCTGGGTGGAAGTAGCACGGATCCCCAGGGCCGGGCAGCCAGAAATGGAAGTTTAAACCTCATCTGTCTCCTGGAAGGAAAACGGCAGGAGAAGGGACGACCCTGTCTGGAGTCACGCTTTATTCCTCTTCGTTAAGGCTCGGCATTTAACAATGGACTTTCTGCTAGGAAGTAATTTTCTCCCTCCCCTCGCTAGGATGGTTTGTGGAGCTGTGTTCCTTTAAGTCTGGTGATCGAGCCGGAGATGGGCAGCACTTGTGACAAAGGTATCTGTGTGTGTCTGTGTGCATCTCGCTAAATATCGAAACCCACATCATATGGTACGTGTGCCTTTGTGTGTGATGTTTTGTCAGTAGCGTATATATACTTTGTGAGCCGATAGAATCAGATATAAGTGTATTTTCTTTAATGAGTATTTGTGCTCGTCAGATCTCAGCCTGCGTGGATTTAAGATGCTGAAGTCGTATCTTAGTAAGGTCATATTGCTAGAATGAGAAGTTGACCTATTTCTTTATATCTGCAGAGATATATGCTGTGTTGCCCAGGCAGCTATGCGTCTTCTGTTGGTGGTTGTATGGCCAAGGCAAGTTGTGTGATCACAGGAGACCAAACTTTGACCTTTGTCCAAGCTGTGACTAACACTGAATTTCCTGGTGTCTCGATCTTAGTTGTCAGCTGATGACTGCATCACTTATGTAAAAAACAAAAGAGGAATTTTGTCTTTTCTGGTTAGCATCTCAGAAACAGCAATGTGTGTGTGGGTATTGATCTTCACCTGCGCTTTTATTGCCTCTTGCCTCCAATCAAGTCAGATTCACAACCCTGAATCTGTCATTGGAAATGCCGTTGTAATGTAGGAGGTAAATAAGACATAAAAACTAGGTGAGTGTAATTCAGCAGCCCAGCGTGCACTTGAAACTTTGCTGAGGCACAGAACCTGACTGCTCCCCACCCCCTGCACCCATTCACCACCTTTTTCTTTTCCTCCTCAGAGGTCCCAGCAGAGAGATCTCCTCGCAGACGGAGCATCTCCGGGACCAGCACGTCTGAGAAAACCAACTCCATGGATGCTGCAAATACGTCTCCTTTCAAAGTATCGGTAAGTGTGCCCTTCGTGCACGGGGGGAATTGTGCTCGCTGAACAGGAGGTGATTCAAATATCAACAGTGTATAACTGCGATCTGAACAATGAGTAATTAGTTATTTTTGGTAGAGCAAGAAGTGTTGGTACGTCTTGTGAAATACCAGCGAGATTTCTGGTAGATCTATAGTTTGCTGCTTCTTGTTGGATTGATCTAACGCTGGAAATACAGAACATCAATCTCAGTGTGGGCAGCAAGCTATATAAATACCTGTGTAGCTGCTGCCAGGGGTTGCATTCCCTATTTGATTAGGCAGAAAGTTCCTTTAGGTAGGCAATAGCTTGTTGTTTTACCCTCAGGTTGGTGAGCTACATACAAAACCAAAACGGCTTTATAGTTTACTTGGGAGCAGGTGAAATCTCTGCAGGTGCCTTAATTGCTCTTTATCTCTTCAGCTTTTGTTGCGAGTTCAGTTGGCTGAGAGTCTGCATGAAACATTTTCAGCTGGTGTGGATGTTCTTGCCAGTGTCAGCCTGTGGTCAGTGTAGCCAACAACACAAAAGCTTTTTATATTATCAGACCAAGGGCAAATGCCTCAAGTTAAAATGAGAGGCTCAGTAAGCCTTCAACAATAGCATCTCATGATTTAAACATCCAACTTGAATGTTATGTACATTTTTAATCTTTTTTTTTTTTTTTTTTTTTGGCAAGAAATCTGTCTCTTTTAAAACCTGTGGAAATAAGTTACCTGGAGAACTCTGGTTTTGTTTATACTCTCTATGGACATGGGTCCCATTTCTGTGTATACATTCTTGCCTTGTTTTAGACAACATCCACATTAAGCACATTTCTTAGCCTGCCTTAGATATAAGTGTTGGGTTTTGATTAACATGTACGTTGTATCATCTTTAAAAATGGAAATGGGAATTAAAAACATCAGCTATGAATTTGATGAGGGCTATTTAAATTATAAAAGGGTTAAGTCTGATCAGAGGGTGCAGAACATATGTCAGGATTTATTGGAATTAAGAAAGGTAATAGAGGAAAGGGCTGTTTCATAGCTCTTCATGACTTCTGTGAATGGGTGGTGAATATGCTGGGTGTCCATGCTTGGTTCCTTTTTAGAGTCATTGAATGATACCAATTTGGAAGGGACTTCTGGAACTCTCTGATCCAGTTCCCTCCACAGAGCTCAACTTATTTACATCAGGTTCTGCAGGCAGGTTTGAAAAGCCCCCAAGGATGGAGGTTGGATGCTTTGCTGGGCAGCCTGCTCCAATGTTTGGTTTCCTATTGTGAAGGATATTTATTTTGTAGAGGCTATCTTGTTGGATTGTAATTGGAATTTCCAATATCTATTGAAGGACTGAGCGTCACATTTTAATCTGGCAAGAAAAATAACTGAATTAACAGGTGAAACAGAACATATTGTTTATGTTCTGGAGGAGAAAAGGTTGGTGGGGGATCTTCACACTGAGTGCAGGTACCTGTTGGCAGGGGGTAAAGGAAACAGACCCAGGCTGTTCAGAGAAGGGGTGATGAGTACAATGTGAAATACAAGGAATTCCACTTAATTGTAAGACAAATCTTTTTTTACTATGAGGGTGATCAGACACTGCAACAGGTTACCTGTCCAGTGAGGTTCTGAAGTCTCCTTCCTCAAAGGTATATTCAAAACCTAACAGGACACACAGTGCTCTTGCTCGAGTTGAGCTCTAAGAAGGGGGCTTGGAGTAGACAGTCTGCAGAGGTGCCTTCCCAGTTCAGCTGTTCTTGGAGACAAGGCCTGGCTGTTCCCTTCTTTGTTCATAAGAAATTCTGTCTTCTTTGTCTTCGTGTATAAGTTATTGCCATGTGCTGTGGTTGGAGTCTTCACGTAACTGCAAGCTGCATAACCAGAGTGTTTGGTGACTGTCTGAATTGTTTCTTTTTTTCTCCTTGTTCCCATTTTTTGCTTATTCTTTAATATTAATCCAACCTTCATGTTTCTTAGTTCCTGCTTCCTTTCTAAATAAGAACTTTGCAGAATGTTCCTCATTTCCCCACTGGTTTATTGTGCTATTTAGGACTCTGGCAAACAGGTGAGGTAGTGGCACATGGCTGCATTTCTTGGGCATAAACCAGGAGACATCTAGAAGCTCCTTGTGCCATGTGTGGCTGCTTTGTCTGTCTGGCCACCTGTATACCCAGCAGCACAATGCACCCCCCCGTCCTTCTCACAGGGACAAAGCTTCTGACTTTGTAGATTTTGTTCCGAATGGTCCATTTAGGTGTTGTTACTCCTTGGCAGGTTGTGGTGCAGGTGGGGGCTGAGATCACCCTCTTTTCAAACATGCCAACTCCGGATCTGCTTAAAAGAGCAAGCTGCAATCAGAAGTCAGGTTGCTCAAGAATATAGATGAGCTCAATCAAAGCTACAGGAATAATATACCTGTTAACCCTATTGAGTGGATGACAGAGCAGGAGAGGAGGACTTGTGTTTCTTTGGTTGTTGCCTTCCAAACTCCGCAGCTCTCAGAAGCAGGGAGGGCGTTTGAACACCTCATGGAGGTCTCTGATCAGTGGGCTGGGAAGAGCTGTGAGTGAAGGATGGAAGTGGGACCTGTAATGGCTTTAAAAGGGCTTGTGCAAGGTGTCCTCTGTGCTTGGCAGGGGTTTATCATATGCAAAAAGGAAATGAATAACACCAGAAGCTGCTGTTTTGTTTCTCCAATTGCTGACACCTGCTCCGTGGGTTGGAGGGCTGCAAGCAGCTGCAGGGTAGCGCTGTTTCAGTTCTGTCTGTAGACCTGACTCTGTGCCATACCTCTTCTTCTCCATGCTTCGGCTTCCTCACAGAAAGCAGCTTAAGGCAGGGGACGGCTTAACCTTCATCCATAGTGATGAAGAATTATGCTGAGACTTCCATAATAAGTTGCTTTTACAGCTTTTTAAGTTTGCATATCAGTAAAGCTATTTAAATCTATCTTCTCAGTCGGGCAGTGGCTTCCAACATACTCTGTGCCATTTTTCCCCTTCGAACACCAGGCTGTGATACTCCCTCAGAACGAGGCATCTGTTTTTTTAATGCTGCTAATTGGCATTTGTTTGGCATCTGGAATTTGGATTCAGAACAGCGTAATGGCCTTTAAGCAAACGTTTCCTTGACGAGACATTAAAATAAATGTCTTCAGTGGCAGTGGTCAATGAAGGATTTATTTCAAGGAGCTGACGTGTAAAGCTCAGGAAATTTGCCTTCCAACCTGTTCCGTGTGCATTGGAAGAGAAGAGGTGTGTTTACACTTGGTACCCACACTCAGGACCAACCACTCATGGATCAACATAAGGATGTGCTGTTCTGCCTAGGGTTGCACAGTGGGCCCTGCTGACACAATGCAACACATACAGAGGTGGGAGCTCCCATTGCTTCCCCTTTCTTCCCTACTTCCCCAAACATCATCCCCTGCAGTGACATCGGTCTCTATCTGGGTTCACTTGTGCTAAGTGCCACGTGGCAGGTTCCACTGTGTCAGTGCGGAGTATTGGTAGAGGAGAGAATGCCATGTAAGGAAAGAAGATGGAGAAGGGAAGTGTGTACGCATGCTCTCACATTCAGACAGCTGTGTGCTGTTTATAGAGATTCGTATATAGGGAAAAGTCATATTTTTAATAATGGATATTACTTGATTGAGCAAATAGGAAGACAGACGGAACTGGCTCAAAGTAGGCACCATGACGCATAGGTGGGCGAGAAACCAGCTTTTCCCTTCCCACGCACTACATGTCCTGGCAGTGTCTCAGTCTCAGTGCATCCCGTTCCCTACTGTTGCACTGCCGGGCTGTGTTCTCACATTGCTCTGCCATTGGGTTGGAGCTGGGGATGGTTTCAGACCTCCTGCTATGGCGGGGTGGAGGGGCTGTCAGTGAACTGTTCTTCAGGCTTGTGGCACGCTGTCCAGTTTGGCTTTGGATAGGGTTGTTAGTGAATTGTTACTGCAAACAATATATCATTTATGGTTATTAGTTAAAAAAACAAGCAAACAAGGGACAAAAAAGCACAGTCTATGAAGTAAATAAAATGATTTTCATAGGAATCCTGTGTGAATGTGATGGGAAAACTGATCCTTACTGCTCGCCTTCCTTGGTTTGCTTTCGGTCGAGAGTATAATTGGATCTATAGGAATACAGCCTCTTTGCTCCTTAAGAGTACTGCTAAATGGAACAGAAGACAATGCAGCCAACCTAAGTGAAGGTCAAAGCCTGATGAGATCTCACGGCTGCCCAGCCTCATCTTTTATGCAGTCAGCAAGATTGTTGCTTCTCCCCAGCGCTGCTCCGCTGCCGTCATGCTGCCAGGTTAAGACAAGCGATCTTCCCTGGCTGTGTGACTTGATGGCCTACAAGTGCATATTTTTAATTCCGCGACAGCACCAATGCAGAGATGGGGCTGCTGATTTACATTAATGTGAGGCATCTCAGCATCCTTCATGAAAAAGCTGCTCAGAGCTGTCCTCCCTGTTGTAAGATTAACATTTCTCCTTCCTGCACTCGCTCTGTCTTTCCTCACAATAGCACGTTTGTTTAAAGCTGCTTTTACCTCCTGCCTGATATGATGCTTTAGGTTTGCTGGCCGTTATTCCACAGGTCTGTGTCTTCAAGGGAAAAAATGGAAGTTTGGCCATCTCCAGGATGGTCGCCAGGTTCTCATCTGTGCCTTTATTCCGGGATAAAGGCCCTCCAGAGGCTCCGCAGCCTTCACAGCATCCTTCTGCCAAAGCAGATTTGTTCATAACATCAAACTGTTCAGGGCTGGGTCTAACAGTAGCAGATCCAGCCTGGGACACCGTCTGGTGGACCTCAGCTGCAGGAACACTGGATGTAAACCTGACTTCATCCAGTTCCCCTGCAATTAGCGTATGGCACTATGAAAGTGAAACCTTTGATACCTGGTCACATCCCAGTCTGCCCTTGTTTTAACTGTGCTTGAATGCGTACCAACTCATTCATTCTGTTCTTCACCTCTAAATCACAGCTTAGCCAAGTTATACACATTTTAATGAAAGCATTCTCTGCAAATCAGTCTTTCTGGCCCTTTTATCACTTTTCTTGCTGCTTTTCCATTTTAAATACCCTCCCATTGACTCAGGCAGTTCTTCAGCTGAAGTTCACAGGGATGTGCGTTATCAGCTTCTAATTGCTCACAACCCTTTGTGTTATTTCTGTGTCCTTGCTGGCCCTTGCTTCACCTTCTAATTTAATACAACTCAGCATAATTAATGCGCTGTTTAACTTTTCTTCCAGATCATTAACAAAGATGTTAAACAGAAGCTATGTGCCGCTATCCCCACCACATCCCATCGGAGTGTTCCTTCCACCTTGATACCTTATCATTTGTCATAATTGCTCTTTGTAGATATTCCTGCAGCCAGCTCTCAGGTTTGTGTTACTAGCTTTGTCCAAGCTCACTTCCATTAATTTTCCTAATTGCAGCTGTGTTATCTGAAGGTTTTCTGGATTGCTGGGCTGCTTACAGGCGGGATGCCAAGCAGGAAGAGCCGAGCTCACAGGAATTTTTGCCTCCTTCCTTGCATATGACCACAAAATACAGCCCCTTGCGTCCTGCTGGGGCAGGCTGGATATTCTCTCCCTCCCTGCATATTGGTTTTCAAGGGTGATCTTCTCCCATGCTGGTGTTGCGTGTCTGAAGGCTGCACCATGTGGGATGCCTGCCTGGACTGCAGGCTGCTGCAGCCCTGCCCAGCTATGTGGCAGCTCTTGTTTCTTCATGAATTTTTCAGCGTGATCCCCAGCGCTTGGAAATGTGATTCCTTCAGTACTTTTTGACTGTGTATCATGCAGACCACGTGGAACCTTCCGATGCACATCATTAAAAGATACATTATCGAGGCATCCCTCTCCATGTTCTGTTTCTATTTCTTTGCTTTTCTTACGACTGTCTCATCCCGTTCTGCATCCCTCCTGTGGCAGGAGGCAGTTTTTCATTGGAGAGTTGGAACTGTTATCTGGCCAAATCTGCAGTGCTGTCCCATCAGGGGAAAAATATCTTCCTGATCCTTGCTGTTGATCAGCTTGTGTCCTGGAGCATGATAATTGCTCACTCCTGTTATTTTTAAACCTGACTAATGCAGCTACATATGTTGTTCTTCCTTATATAAACACGTAATCCCTTTTTAATCTTGCTGAAAAATGTGTCTGTATAATATCTTGTGGAAAAGAATTCTGCCGGCTGATTTATGGGTAGCATTAGGAAAGGTCTCCTGACAGTCACCCACATTTGCTGCCTCTCATGCGGAGATGCCCCTTGGTTTTGTTACATAACAGACCACACAAGGGGCTTACTTAATTTCCATTCTATTTGTTTGATACATCTCTAATCCCTTCTTCCTTTTTATTTCCAAAATGAATAATCGGTCTTTAAAATATATCTTTGCTAAATCCCCCTCTTGTCCGCCTGTAATCAGTTTTCACTTCTGGAGTTCAGTTTTGTTCCAGTTTTGCTGCGGAGATGAGAAGATCAGAGAAGAACGATGCATTAGTGTGAAAGCAGCGGCAGATTTACATAATACCACTTTATTGTGCTTTGTTTATCCTTCGTGCATCCCAGCAGTTTTCAGTGTATTCTGCCTGAGCAGGAAGCACCTCTTCATAGCATGCTTCCAGCTGATGGACAGGCTTTGGGCTACCCCAAGCCACCACCTTGTCCTTTCTATTACCACACAGGTAAACGTGCAGTGGGTTCCATCTGCTTTCCCACTACAGGAGCAGCCCAGAGCTTTTTCAGAGGTGCTGATAATGGGTTCATAAGCAAACCTGTACCTCTTTTAGACGCTAGTTACACGTTTCTTTGCTCTGCAGGAGGTAGGAAGTAAGCTTCATCAGCATCACGTTTGCTCCTAATCCTTGGAGCTCCCTGCTAGTTTGTGTGCCCGTTTTATGATCTGGCACTCTTCCCCCACCTGTCAGAGCCTTGCAGCATCCCTGGCACCTGAGAGAATTTTCACTTGGCTCTATCTTGGTTGCTGCTTGTGAGCAACTTTAAGAAATGAGGTGCTTCATAATAAGCAGCAGTTGGGAGGCAGTTCTGCTGCCTTCCGGAGCCATCAGAGTGTTATCTTTGTAACTCATCCAATCCTTCCCCTCCGAGAGGACAGGTCTTGCTGCTCTGGAAATGAAGTTGCCCACCTGCTGTTATTAATAATGCATTAGTGCTCCTCATCGAGAATCATAAATGTTCAAGGCACATTGCAAGCTTCCAAAAGACAATGTGTTTGCCTCCAGAAATGCACAGCGCAGGTAGCGGTGCTCATGGTGCGCTATGTAGGGCCTTCCTTATCATCACCCGTTTCACTCTGGCTTCTCTGCTTTGAGATCTGCTAATAACGTTGTGTTTTATTGATTGATAATTCCTATTATAGTTATCTTTATTTTTTTCTGTCGGTTCCTGGGTGAATTAACCTTTGACTTTTGTAACGACAAAGAGATCCATTATTTATTATGCGTTGTCTGCTCTCTCTGAAATGGAGAACCGGTGCTTTTCTACTGTGTCCCTTTGCCATCCTTCTTCCCCTAAACCCGTGGCTCTGGGACAGATTTGCCCTGAGCTTTGTCCTGTTAGATGACAACCATCGTATCTCTTTCTTCAGGCATCATTGCACTGAGGTATAAGAACCAAGCAGCAGTATTTGGTGTTGAAATAAGCATTTAAGACAAATAGCTAGTCAGTAGGATAGGAAGTAAGGCTTTGATGTGTTCTTTGTTAACAGTATGAACTGTGTTAAAGTTGGCAGAAAGAAAGATAAACTTTTCCTTCACTTAGGCTGTGTTTGTTACATACCTTTCGTAACTGTAGTCAGCGTTTAAAAGGATTTCCCTTGGCAAATGGAAGCTGAAAAGCTCTGCCCAGACCTGGCATGTGAATTCTTTGTGCTGCTCCCAGGTTGTCCATCTGTAAGCACTGCCAGCAAGGTGCAGAGAACAGGTATTCCAAACACTGTGTTTTGAGGCAGGCTCTTTGTTTGATGAGTTTTTAATATCAAGTCTATTCTCACCCTTTATTTTATCTTTTAATATATATTTTTTCTGTGCCCTGTTCAACCAGAGATAAGGGATAATCTATTAAGGAATAGATGATGTTCAATTAAACCCGGTACATGTTTCGCTAATGTAATAGCAATGCCAATTTGCAGTTGTGCGTGCGCACAGAAATGAATCTTCATGGTCCCTTTCCAAGTGGGATTTAGAGCGATTCAATCCAAATCCTTTTTCACCCACACTGAACGGGGTCAGCTTTGTCTTATTTGTCCTTAAGGGGAGAAAACCATTTTATTTCGTGTTTGCAATCCGAGTAGCATAAGAGGTACTGGAACGAAGCCAGAGTCCACCAGATCCGAATCCCTGTAGCTGGGTTTGTTACCTTTTGTGCTGAGAGGTCAGAATATATGAAAGTGCCTTTGAAAGTGCTTTACATCTTCTACTTGAATTCCAGCAATGGCCCCAAGAGAAGCACAAGAGCATCTATTGATTACAGGGTTTTTTCAAAGGCACTTTTCAATTCCAGGACCAAGAAAAGTGCAGGAACATGGGTAGGGTTTGAGTGGCATACTCAACTAATAACACTTTCTCCTTTCTGGCAGTGCCTTCTCTCCCAGCACACTAGGTTGTTTTTTGTTTTGGGATATTTACTTTTATTTTTCTTCAGGTTTTTTTGGGGTGTTTTTTTGTATCTCGGTATCAGGCCTTTTCTTTTACACTTCATTTTCTGTTTCAGTAGAAATAGCAGCTTTCATCCCTCCTGGCTGGCAAACCTCAGCAACTGTAGGGCAGCCTTCGATGCAGCACTATGCCTAGATGCAATAAACACACTCCTCCTTCCCTTGTCCCACGTGGCATCATCCCATAGGCCATGTGGCAGCCGTCTTTCTCTGAGCTGCCCGTGGGCTGTGGTGTGAGCGAGCAGGTTGTTCTCTACACAATATTTAGGAGAGGACGATCTGTGTGTGCTTGGTATCCAGCCAGCTTTGGGTATGGACAAGATTTTAGTAATATAACACCCTCCAAATCCAATGAAGAAGTGTTAAAGAGGAGTGCAAGGAGATGGAGAACTCATGCAGCTTGTCCATCAGCCTCTGTGGAGGGCACAGGTGTACAATGATATTGGGAAGGATTAGGTTATAGGAGTGGAAGAAGGGAAACTTGTAAAAGGCCCAAGCATAACAAAATGAGGAAAGGCAGTGGGGGTTGAGGAAGGATGTGCGTGTTTAAAAGGAAGAGGATAGATTTCATTTATTTATTTGTTTGTTAGAAGAAGCACTGAAAGCATGGGAACATAATGGCAAAAACAGAATTGGAAAATTGATTTGGAGCTGCCTGTAGGTGAACGTGGCCAAACGCTGCCTTTGCCATTTGGAAGCAACTTTGTCCTCCAGCAATTAACCTGGCAGCTCTGATTAGAACAGGGTAGCAGCCTTCTCCATTGGATGCCATCAATAAACCTCTTTTTCTTCCTGAAGAGGTGAAAGAGATTTTTTAGACTAAGAGATTGCAGATAATGTTTCCTTGTGTTGTGTTGGCCTAATTTGTACAAGTCTGGAAAATGAGCGAGTTGGATGCTTCCATCTGGTCAAGTCACCTGCAGCCAATAAAACACTCTTGCTTTGTCAGTGTTTTCTGCGTAGGGAGGAACAGAAGACCTTGTCTGTCTCCAGTTTGCTGAGCTCTGTATTACAGCAGGCAGCTGTGGGCAACATCTGTCACCCGCCCCAAAAGCAGCTGAAGGGTTTGCCTTACAAATTGTGTTTAGAAGTAGCTGTGCTCGACTTCTAGCTTAGAGACACATCGAGGATGGGATGAAGGGCTGGCGGTTGCTGTCAGTAGACTTTTACAAGGCTGGAGATCTGCTAGGTCAATCCACCGAAAGAAAATCCATTTTGAGCAAATTCTATCAGCTGGCCTTATAAGGTTCTTAACAAACATGGTTTCACTTGCATGCGTTCGGTATATCTCCTGTCAGCAGCGCTCTGTTCTGTAAAGGAGCAGGATGGACTCAGCCAGAAAAATGCTGCTTAATCCTATGGACTAAGAACCTTTATATTTGCTTTGATTGTGCCAAAGGATGTATGTACCTGCATGCTTGCAGCCCCTGGAAATATTTCGACAGGATATGTCTCTGCATGTTGCATAAAGTAATTCAAAGAGATATAGGAGCCTTTTGGTCTTTTGTATAGTAGTTGTAATTCATTGAAATGCACCTGCAGCATGAGATGTGCTAATTATTGCAATTTGAAGCTGTCACATATGGGAACTGTCATTAACAACATAGTCCTGCCTTTCTTCCTGCCCAGAGGAATCCCAATACAGCACGTTCCCCACAATCAGCAGGAATCTCTTCCACGTTCGGACTGGGTGATAGTGCAGTGATTGATTTATTACTGGCATCTCACTTGTATGACTTCTCATTTCAGGGCTTCTTCAGTAAACGTCTGAAAGGGTCCATCAAGAGGACAAAGAGTCAGTCAAAGCTGGACAGGAACACAAGTTTCCGCCTCCCGTCCCTCCGCAATGCTGATGACAGGTAAGGGTCAGTGCATCTCCCAAAGCAGCCTTGCCTTATCCAGAGGCACTTTGTGAAGTCTACGTGCAGCATGCAATTCAACTGGTAATGGGAGAGAAAGGAAGAGTTGTGTATTTTTTTGTTAAGCTGGCAGGTGGATGGTTTTGGGGCTGAATGGCATGTTAGAGGTTGTTTTTCTTATTTACTATACAACATGTCTGTGATTCTATGATGTATCATCGACACAGGACTGAAATCTTTTACTGCAGTTGACAGCTGACAAAAAGCAAAGTTCAGTTTAAGCATCTAGACTGCAATACCTTCATCTGCATCCGTCCCCAGTAAAGTGCAGACTTGAAATTTCATGATACAACACCATAGGATTGATTGGCTCTTATAGAACCTTGCTTTGATCCATGTGGCACTGATACGCAGATCAGTGCAGTGGCCAGAGTGAGGATTGTGCTGGTGCAAGCAGATCAGATCAGCCAGCACAGGCAGAGCCCAGGGATGTGCGGTGCAGTTCAGGTACATTGAAAGTCCTTGCTAATGTCAGGAGATGCTATAGCTGCTGCAGTGCGGAGTCCTGCAAGGAACAGATGGTCTGTTATGCAGAAAACTGGGAAACCTGGTAACTGCTGTCCATCTTGGTATATCCTGCTTGTTTTGCTTCTGTCTGCTGGTTCAGGCTTGAGTGGATCATATGTGAGGCAAGCAAATGTTCATCTTACGCATTTTTTTTTCCCTAACTACTTATAAAGTGTCTTGATTGTCTTCATTAAACGTTGCTGTGTGTTATATTCCACAGCAACCCAGCAGGAGAACTAGAATGAGTGCAAAATAAGTTGCCCTGTACTTAAGGCCGTGACAGGCTTCTCCAATTTTACGCTGTTTAGTGCATTTTCCCTTCTCCTGTAGCTGAGCTGAATTCATTAGTTGCATCTGTCATGCTGTGCTGCTTCAATCAATGGCCCTATCTTCCCCAGCAGAAAGGCAGCACCATAAAATCATGGAGATAGCAAGGCTTCAGGTGTTAGGGGTCTTGTTACCTCCATGACTTACAGGACAGGCTGATGTTGCTCTTTAGTCATGGCAATGTCCACCTCTTCTGTTTGAAGTCCACTTTGTGGTGGGTGGCTTTTTGGTTTGTTGTATAACTGCCTATTTTCAGGGAGTTGCAGCTTTGCTATAAAAAGCAACTTAGTGAACAAAAGCACATGAAATAAACCACCCTGTGATAGAGGTACCTGTTATTTTTACTGTTGTTGGCTTGGTGTTTTGTAATGCAGAACTGTTTTTGCCATAACTAATGTATTTGTCTTTCCCTCACTCGGTTCTCACACTAAACGTGGACTGATGATGCTTTCTGTTGTACTATAAGAGAAACGCTATCATTCTGGGAAAGCCATTAAATTTAGCTATAATTAATACCTACAACTTGAAGAAATAAACACGTTATAGCCACCTTCTCTTTCAAACCAGTTCGCTCATTCCTCCTTGCTTTTGTGGGCGTGAATTGTGTCACCTAAACCCAAATGACACACAGATTTTCTCTGGCTGTTTCAATAGCATCACATCACAGAATCACAGGGTTTGGAAGGAACCACTGGAGATCATGCACTGTGTGGTGATGGCGTTAGGCATAGCCAGTCACATCAATCCTCTCAAGTCTCCTAGGTATGGATTTAACAAGGAGGAGCCAGGAGAACTGAGAATTCCAGTGGCAGAGTCTGTGCACAAGTCTGGGCAACAGAGCCTTGGAAAACCTCAGGATGAAGGTCTGGCCTCCTACTTTGAGCAGCAGCTCTGCACTGGAGATGGAACTCTGTCTGTGTTCTGAGTGTTCTGTGCCTTGAAACCATCGCTTGCTACTAATGGAATTAAGCATTTTTGATAATGAGCCCATGCAGTCCTCCTCCTTCCAGAGGTACATGAGCTAAAGTGAAGAGAGGGCAGAGCTCGGGGGCATCATCATCTAAGAGTTGCTAAGCTACATAGAAAGCAAGCTGAGATGTTTATTTGGAGATGACCTTTGCACCAATGACAGTGGCTGTGTGTTTGTGAAGCGCGGTGATACAGGTGAGGTTCATGAACTGCTGATAAGTTATTCTTGGATGGAAAATGCCACAGCACCACTCAGCCTTATGGCTACCTGTGGTTGAACAGATTGAGAGCTTTGTGTGGAGTTCTCTTTGCATTTGTGGTCTAATCAGTGCACAAAGGGAACATAGCAACTTTGGAAGAACATGGCTAGTTTTACAAATAAAATCTTCACAAATAGTGATTCCAAGTGAAACTTGGCAACAGTGTCTGCCTTCCCTGGTATCCCTTTCGCCGTCTCATTGGCAGCTGCCTGAAAAATGCAATTGGTGAACAGACCAGCAGGAAAAACAACTCAAAAACTCGCTGAGATGGGGAACAGATTAGTACACTGGGAGGAGATGAGCTGGAGGGAAGAAGAAAGCCATAAAAGATTGATAAACCTTTAGAATTATGCTCTTGTTTGGGATCTTTCCAAAGGAGCAAGTCAGCTCCACCTGTGTGTGCATGAAAGGAGGTGGCACACAGCAGCTGGCTCTGAACACACAAGAGGGAATTGCCATTTTCCCACCTCCTGCTGTGCTTGCTTTCTGCAGATCTGTTGCTCTGAAAATGCCCCATAGCTGCCCCAGTGAGTCAGCCCTTTCCCACTTGGAGCCGGCAGTGCTGGGTGATGTCATGGTGCCGTGCCAGCTTTCAGGGCCAGATGGACTGATAGCATCTACCTTTTTCTTGCTCTGACAAATACAGAGCCCTGGCTTCAAAGGAAGTGTTATGTAGCTTTATAAATTAAAACGCCAAAAGGTTTTGAAGGGAGCAGAGGCTGCTGGCATGTTGTTTTTCTCATTCTTCTGAGGTGTTTGTGTTCTGCTAAGAAGCAGGAGATGCTTATAGGTCAGTACCTGCAGAAAGCTGAAAGAAGGAAGATGGTGGTGCACGTTTGGGATAGCGTAACACTGCAGATGGTGACAGAGGATGGATACTGTCTGTTCAGAGTCTATTTAAAGCAGAAAGGATTCAGGAATGTTGTAAGGGAGTGCTGGAGATAACTTGCAGATATTCTGTAATCAGATCTGGCGTTCCAGCAGAAAGCAGTTGGCCAATTGACTTTGTTTTTTTGGGTTTTAAACTTCAACTGGCTTAGTGGGGGGGGGGTGGAAGAGAAAACTGTGGTGTCCCTGCAGAATTGAGCCCACTGTTGTTGGTAGCTGAGTGTTGTGCATGAATGCGCAGCCTCTGTAACACACCATTTCTATTACTGCCTATTGAGAACTCACGTTTAGCCATTACAAGCCACTCGCATAAGGACTCTGCTTGGTTGTGGCAGTGCCATACTGGCATGCAGCTCCCTAGATGTGCGGTGGCACAGCATCTTGCTGGGCTATCAGCAGCTGTTGCCACAGGGCTCTCTGGCACCACAAATCACCCTTTAGTGCCTTTCTCACCTGGTTCTCACCACGTTCTTTGGGCTCTCCAACCCACGTGTTTCTCTCTTAGGTTGTTTCTGTCAGTAATACATAGAAAAGCGTGAAAAAAAGTAAAAGTGTAAGGAGGGACCACATGAGCGTCTTCAGCTGGGACAACTGGAGAGTGTGTCCAGGAGGACCCCCCGGCTCTCACCTCCATTTGGTGCCCAGACAGGGAGCAGAGATTGCCGAGACCGGCTGCATATGGTCTCAGTGACTGCAGCAAAGCTGTGCAGACAGCTGGGAGGGTTTTGCCCTGTTGGGATTTAGTGCCACGTGGGAACAACCCTCCTGATGCACTAAAAGTCATTTTATGGCATTATCCGATGGTGGTGGCCGAGCGCAGGTCCTGCTCTTGGTGCTCCTTCAGGATGGGCTGTGGCAGGCAGCAGGGCAGTGGGTAGCCATGGCTCTGGGCTTCATGGCAAAGCGGTACCGCTGCTCCAACGACGGCTTCTTCTACTTTCGGTGAGTTGTGCTCCTCTTTCCTCACTTCTTTGCCTCCTATTCCTGCATTCTCATACGTGTTTGTTGTAATTTAATCCCCCTTTTGAACAAAAACTAAAGGTGGGTGATTTTTTGTTCCGCTTGAGACTCGAGGATAAAAATCTGTATTATGCAATGCGTTATTAAGGCTCGACTCAGTCAGAGCTCGTATTCATTCAGCGTATCTCTTCCTATCTGCACAGGGAAGAGGGAGGAGTGGTTTGTTTCCAGAGAGACGTCTCCTGTTTGGAGTTGTACATCTTTCTTTCAGCTGGTTTATTTGGTTCCTCGAGCAGCTGTTTGTTTCCAAGTGAAAACTGAGCAACATCCCAAGGGCAGCCCGCCTGTCAGAAGCCATTGCCCTGTCCTGCTGCAGGCTGCACCGTCCCCTCTGTACAAGCACAGCCCAGGCTCCTCCAGTATAAATTGCTGGCGTCTGGCTTAAAAAACAATGACAACGATGAAACTGGTTGGACTTGTAGAATTGTTGACCAAGTGGCGGGGTGTTTTGCTAATAGGCAGCTGGATAACGAAGCAGGGTGTGGTGTGTTAACAGAATGAATGCCTGCACAGGGAGCCCGTTGCTGCTGCGCTGCCGTCCTGGTGCAGACCACGCTGCCAACATTGGGGTGCAGATCAGCAGAGCTGGGATCCCAAGAGCAGAGCAGAGAGCTGCTGCTGTGGCTTTGCCAGGGGTTAAGTACTGAATTCAGCTTCGGGTCTTTGGGCTGAACAAAAAACTCTTTGCCTTCACACCAGTTTGTGTTGGGAAAGGAAACGTAGATTGTGGGTCTCTATTCCTTGGTAGCTCCTTGCTTTATTTCTATACTTTTTTTTTTCTGGTTTTCAACTTCTATCTTCTGTGTTATTGATGACCGCGTGTTTGTTTTTGAGGCGATGTAGTGCTCTCCCTGGTAAGCCTGGTAATTGAAAGTCTTTTGTGCTTTTTTGTTTGGCTTTTAAATAGGTCAAAATCAGCAGGAGAGCTTCATAACCAGAGAGCAATTAGGGTTTAACCCTTTATCCTGCACGTCTGTAGGATGCAGTCTGTTAACAGGCTGACACCAAAGCCTGGAGGAGCTGAGCTCCCTGCTTACAAGCAGAGTGTTCCTGCAGCAGCAAAACTGGATTTGTGTGCAAGGAGAGGGGCTCAGTGGTGCTGCTGTTGGAGGGACCTTCTGCTGCTGCTCAGTCAGCGCTTCAGGGCATCACCTGGGCTCTGATTTAGGAGGAGTTTGCACAGCTCTATGATTGGTGCTCCAAAATACCTGAAGAGAGGAGCTGTGGAAAACTGCTATGTGAGAAGCATCAGTGCTGTTGCTATTTGCTCCCACTTCGTGCAGCATCTTTGGTGATCCTTTGCTGTGTGCAATAGTGAAGAGAAAAAACAGCACGGGGAAGTTTGTCACCTGAAGTTAATTGTATTGTAAATCAGGATTTGGGCTGTTAATGGAGCTGTTTAGCAGAAACAGATTTGGACAAACAACCCTTCCCCCCACCTTGTGCATGCGTGATCTTCCTGTTTACAGTAATCTGCTTCCCTGGGATTACCTCTCTCTTAGCAGAGTCTCCGAGCAGCACTCGTGTTACCAGCAGCTCCCTGACTAATATGGGAAAAGACCCTGTTAATCTTGCCCCTTTGCTTGGCACCGGGAAACCAGTCGGTGACTTTGACTTATTAACTCTGCCCCTGTGCAAAAGAGAAACCTGCGAGCAATTCTCCTTCACTCTTACTGATGGCTTCAGAACATCAGATGTGGCTTTTAAGGAGCATAGAGCTATTATTTCCTTCTAATTATGGTCTTTATTGATTGGGACGCTGCTGATTTAGGCACGTATCAATGATTTGCATTGCTGATCTATCAATAGGTGCAATATAAATTGTGGTGATTACAAGCGCATATATTTGTGTCCCTAAATGCGTGTGGTTGCCTCTAACCAACAGCTTTCCAGCGTTGCTGTGGTGTTCATGGAAGACAAAGTGCCAATTCTAAGCCACTTAATCAGTTTAATGAGCTATTTAAGTATGGTAGCTTCAAGGAGCTGCTTGAACAGATCGGCATTCCTCCACCGCTGGCGCCTGAGCCAACACAGCCAACCTTCTGCAACAAAGCACGTGTTCAAAGCCAACAAGTTGAGCAGAATAGATGCTCCTGGGAGGTGTAGCTCTCAAGGTGGGATGTGGAGGCACTGAGTACAGCTTGCCATGTTCCTCCCTCAGCCCCCACCCCGACCCCAAGGGCTGCTTGGATGCGTTGTTGGAAGATCCCTCACCCTTCCTGCTGTCCTTCACTATCTGGGTCTCATTAAACTCATTGTAGGAAGGGAAGAGGAAGATCTTTGTCCTATCTGGAAAGGTCACCTTCAGCACATCAGCAGAGCAGGCTCCCCGAGCCTCCCCTAATCTCCTTACAGAGCTGTGCCATGGCAACATGTGCCGGGAGCCTCTTGGTGGCACCCCTGGGGCAGCGCGCAGTGAGGGCAGTGCTTACAGTGTCGAGGCAGCTCTCCATGCCCCAGCACATCCTCCTGGCACACGGTGCTCATCGGAAATCCAGGACCTGAGGCTTGAGGAGGATCCTCCTGGATTTTGGGCCTCCCTTCCTCTCCCAGCAGGATTTGTTGTCTGAGATGTAGCCCAGGGAACCGGGCTGGAAACGGAGGACTCTGACATGTGGCACCGCTATGTTTTGGGGATGCACTGCTAAGTGGCTGTACAGTTGTTTCATGTAGGTGGGCTTCATTTGTATTCCTCCAAGTGCAGCCTCCACTGAGCAGGGCTTTGCAAAATCTCCTTCTTTCTCCTTTATCTGGTGCTCTTTTTGTCCTTTTTCCCCCTCTCCCCTCCTCTTTGTGACCACTGCATGCTTTCCTTCTGTCCAAGGAGCTGAGGCTGGTGGTAGCTGCAGGCTCTCAGCCAGCTCCCCTGCATCATGCACCAAAGTACTTGGCTAGGGCTGGAATTGCTGAGAGTTTGGGGCAGGGATAGAAGCCAAGTGACCTCAGCAGTGCTTTCTTGAGAGGAGAAATTAGAGAGGATTTTGCAGAGATGGTATTAAAGTGGTGTATTGTGGTGTGTTTATTTTAGACTTGCCCTACCTTCACTGCAGCGAGCGTTCAATTATACATGGCTGAGGTTTGGGGTTTGCGTTGGTACAGCTGCTGCTGGAACCTGTTATAACAAAGCGTGCACAGCACAGCCAAAGCATTTGTACCAGTGCTGCTGTTTTGCATTTGAAATCAGTGTCTTTGTGATGTCTCACTGATGAAAGCTTTTTGCTGCCTCCATTTGGGTCGTTTTAATATATTAAATGGGAACAGAGTTCTCTTTCCGTGTTCAATGCATCTTATTGTATGAGCCGTGGGGATGTGGCACTGAGGGATGTGGGCATGTTGGGGCTGGGCTGGGGTTGGACTTGGGGATGTGAGAGGTTTTCTCCAGCCTTAATGATTCCATGATTCTGCACCTTTAGAGATGAACAGATGTAGGTACCAACGTGAACTTGAACACCTTAAAATGAGACCTGCCAGGTAAACAGCTCCTCTATGCAAAGCTGGGACGGGTGATGTCCCTCATTGCTTTGACTGAGTTCCAGCTGGAGGAAAAAGGTGTATGCGCATCATGTTTAAAAGCAGAAATGCTGGTTGTGCCTAAAGCACACTGTGGTTATTGCAGAAGGTCGTGACACTAATGTCACCTCTAAAATCAGCATCTTTTAGAGGGGTTTGACACTGCTCAGTGGGAGCAATGCCCGGGTGGGTGGGAACAGCCTTTGTGCCCTGGATGTTTTCTTTGGAGTCAGGGGTTACTGGCCTAACGTTACTTGTTAGTAGCCTTACGGGCTAACTGTGCAAGTTGCTGTGATTAAACGACTGGCAGCTCTCTCTGAGATCTTGCCAACCCTGCTGGTAATTGTGAGAAAACCAATGTTTCCTCTCCCTTTGCTCTGCAGATCACGTGGGCTGCCGAAGCTGAAGGAGTCCCGCTCCCATGAGTCCCTGCTGAGCCCCGGCAGCGCAGTGGAGGCCCTGGACCTTGGGGCAGAAGAAAAGGTCTTTGTGAAGCCACTTCACAGCAGCATCCTCGGGCAGGACTTCTGCTTTGAGGTAAAGAGCGTTCTGCGAATAGAAGCAGCGCAGTGGGTCTGAAGCCTGGCAGGGCACTGTGTCATAGGAGGAGGGGTCTGCAGCCAAACCTGCCTGGGGGTTTGGGTGGGGGCTGCTGGAGTCCTTGGGGCTGAGCCATCAATGTGGGGAAATCTTCAGCTGCTGCGTCTTCTAAGTGGAAAACATGTTAACTTAGGAAGTGTCTAAGAGTTTGTAGTTTGGGTGTGAATGCATGGCTGAAATATACTATTGCTCTTAAGCCACGTGTTCATTCTCCTCAGATTTACCTAGAATTAAAGGTACAAATTATGCTACAATTGAGAAATGTGATTTCCAGTCTGAACCTGCTTCTGTCAGCTCAGCCTGTTTCCCTGGCTGCTGCCCCAGTGGCGGTGGGCACGTTGCTGTGCTGTGGAGCAGGAGTTCCTTGCTGCCGGTGTGAGCACAGGGCTTACCTTACAGCACATCCATGTGTGCTGTTTGGCTGTATCTAAACCCGCTGTAATCTGGCATCGGGGTGATGGGCAGCTGGTCCAGTCTGTGCTGCAGGGTTGCTCAGATATGTACCTTTTGGGGCAGAGATCCGTCTGCAACCTGGGCAACTGCTCAGGCAGAAAACCAGCATATCAGGCTCTTCTCCCTCAGGGTGGATCCAGGAGCTGCTCCTGTTTGTTTCAGCCTATTATTCCTTCGGTTGGAAGCATTTTCTAGCTTGCTTTGGTTTGAGGTGTGCAGTGAAAGTATTGGCACCATCAGAGCTCTGGGGCTGTTCCCTCAAACTGCTTTTTAATTGTGTGCACAGATGAATGGGAAGGGTAAATTAGGCTTTTCAGGCCAGGTACAAGTGAAAGAACCAAGGTGGCTCACACCTGCCTGAAGCAGGATTGTGGATGGCATCAGATGCTGGATCAGAGCACGGCTGCTTTGGTTTGTATTTGATTGTCAGAAACATTCTGTGTTTCCTGAAGACACCATTTCCACTGTGTTCTAACTTGTATTAATACAATGCTCTGTCTGCCTTCACCCTGTTAGTAACCAAATCACCTAGAAGGGGAAACTGCAAGTGTTCAACAGCTATGGATCAATTAACAAGCGTTAAAAGAAAAATTAACTGCTTGATTAAAGCCTTGTTGAAAAGCCTTTAAGAGGAGCCTTTGGTGCTCCTCGTATATTACTTTAATTTGAACTGACTTTTTTTTTCTCTCTGCATTTTTTTGGGCCTTTTACCTTCTCTGCCTTGCAGGCTCCTGTATTGTTTTCCTGCCTTTTTCATGTTTACTTAGTTGCTCAAACATTGCTTCTTGCAGCCCCTTACATGTCTCTTAGGCTTGCCTGAACTCAGCCTGTCATTTCCACCTTCCAGGTAACCTACTCCAGCGGCAGTAAATGCTTCAGCTGTTCCTCTGCTGCAGAGAGGGATAAGTGGATGGAAAACCTACGCAGAACAGTGCAGCCGAATAAGGTAATAGGAACTGCAGCAATGAGATTACTGGGGTACAGATGTGGTACGATTGGGTTTCAGTCCGGTGTAACAGGGCTTCCCGCAGGTACCTGCTCCATTAATTTAGTCTGGGGAGGAGAAGTCCACTCAGAAGTGTCCCAAAAGCTGCTGTGCACTTTTCCACTGAGGGCAGTAGGTTAAAGCTTTGATTAACAAATCATGTCACGGTGCTTCCTGATCTCCCCGTGCCTCATTATGATGTTTCATACTGGATTTCTGAGCCTCAGAAGGTGGGGGTGAGGAGCTTCATGGTTTAATGTGGAGGCGCATCTGGGCAAATCCTGATTCTGTCCCTGGCTCTGATGCACAGGGCAGCCTTTTGCTGCTTCCCTGCAAGACAATGTTCTGTATGTTAGAAATTATGAATCACATCTGAGTTGTTTCTTCTGTGCAGGACAACTGCCGTCGAGCTGAAAATGTGCTTCGTCTCTGGATCATCGAGGCAAAAGACCTGGCCCCCAAGAAGAAATACTTCTGTGAGCTGTGCCTTGATGACACTCTCTTTGCCCGCACCACCAGCAAAACGAAAGCAGATAACATCTTCTGGGGAGAGCACTTTGAGTTCTACGGTCTCCCAGCTCTTCACAGCATCACGGTTCACATCTACAAGGATGTGGAGAAGAAAAAGAAAAAGGACAAAAACAATTACGTCGGCCTGGTCAATATTCCCATGGCCACTGTCACGGGTCGCCAGTTTGTGGAGAAATGGTACCCGGTCAGCACACCTACACCCAACAAAGGGAAATCAGGGGGACCTTCCATTCGCATCAAGTCTCGTTATCAGACCATCACCATCTTACCCATGGAGCAATACAAGGAGTTTGCAGAGTTTGTTACCAGCAATTACACGATGCTGTGCTCGGTGCTGGAGCCGGTCATCAGCGTAAGGAATAAGGAAGAGATGGCTTGTGCAATGGTGCACATTCTTCAGAGCACGGGGAGAGCTAAGGTAAGAGTGGGCGGCCCCTGTCAAAATGGCTCCTTCCTTCTGATGGTAGATTGTATCTTCTCAACTTTTGGCCTGTAGAAAATAGGATTCCTGGGCTTGTGTGACCACAAGCAGCCGCACAAGGTGCCTGATGGGCTGAGGCTGAGAAGAGGCCCTCAAAAGTGTTTTGAAAGGCTTGGTGGTTACATCTACCAGGAAGACATGCAAATAGGCACCACACCAACACAAATGAAGTGCCTGAGTTGATAGGAAGGTTAAAGATACTGTGTACAAAGTGTAAGTGGAAGGACTGAAAAATGAGAGCCTGCACTTTAAGTATGCAGGAACCTTTTCTGTGTTTCTTGAATTGTGATACTAGATAAAGAGGTAAGTGGGCAAGAGTTAAATAGACTAGAGAATAACTTCTATAAATACATCTCCAATACAGCAAGCAGCAGCATGCCACTGCTGATTCAGTGCTAAGCCAGCTAATCAACATGAACATCGATTTGGTCAGCAATTGAACAGCCATTTGGAGAATCCCTACTCAGTTAATGGTGATCCCACCTGCCCCAGGAATGGTATTAGGACTTCTAGGTGCACACTGGTGGGCTCCCTGTAATGCAGTAATTGATGAGAGCCCTGGTTGCTTTGAACAGACTGTGGGAGAATATCCTGCAGGTTTCCAGAAAATCTGAGGGACATTAAGGAGCATTGATTCATCCAGGTGCTGCCTGCCAAGTGGCTGCATGGGAGTAGTACCAAGCTGTAGCCAGCTCCTTCCAGTAATGCCAGCTAGAACAGGCTGAGCACCACTGAGCACAGGCTAGAGTTGGAGGTAGGGGAGAATGACCACAAGCAGCAGTCAAGGGACAGCTTAAATTAACTGCTCTGAAAAGATCCCATTGTAACTCTCAAGAGTGTACCACTCTCTACTGTCCCCCCATTGCCTGATGTAGATCTCAGGAAGGCTGGTGCTTTGTGGCACTGCGTGATTCCCTTGGTTACTTACCAGCTGTTTTACCTAGAGAGGTTGGTAGCTGGGGCAGCTCCTGTAGAGCTGTGTTGAAATCCTCCTGGGAAGTGGGCTCTGGTTTATCTACCTCCAGCAGGTGAATAAGTTACTGTTCTGACATTGCCCTCCTAGTGCCTGTAAGTCTGAAGCTCTCTTTGCAGGAAGCATTGAGTTCCTTAGGCTGCCATAGCCTTAATCTGCAAAGAGGGCACGTTCCCATGTCACACTGTGGTGGTGCAGCTGATGTTTGCACCAGGTAAAATGAAGAGTTTGCTTAAAAGAAGCATTACCTTATTTCAGTCATTATCTGGCTCTCCTGCTTTTCCTTCCTTCTTGGCTTCTGCTTTAGCCTGGTGTGAGTCTGGTTAAACTAACCTGCCATCTGACCTTTTCCTTCAGGACTTCTTAACAGATCTGGTGATGTCTGAGGTAGATCGCTGTGGGGAACATGATGTCTTGATCTTCAGGGAGAACACACTTGCTACCAAAGCTATTGAGGAATACCTGAAGTTGGTAGGGCAGAAGTATCTCCATGATGCGCTAGGTAAGAACATACCTTTATGTCAGCTGTTTGCATTGCAAGGGTTTGATGCTGATGCAGAGAACCAATCAAGTATGGGCCTTGTGCTGGGACACAGGAGGTGATTTACCCAAGTGCTGTTGCTGTAGCGATGCAGTTGGAATGGATCTTCCACACCCAGCATTGCTTTATAACATGATCCCTTGTTCCCATGCTGTGTTGCCCCACAGGTTTCTCAAGGTGTGTGATGAACCCTCACCACGTGGATTGGTGACATGCGAGTCACAGCGTGGGCTCTCAGTTCTGCAATGGGGCTGAAGCTCTGTGCACCTAGGTACATTTAGGAATGTGTGAGCAGCTATCCAGGCAGCTCCCTGCTCTTGGTGCCTTTCCTCTCCATAGAGGAAGGTGCTCATTGGTGCATGTAGGAGTAGCAGCCAAAGAAGGGCGACTTGCTTTGATACAGCTGTGTCCCTCAGCATGTTTACATCATCATACTGCTTTTCTGGGTAACCTTCTGTATCTCTGGTGTTGGTGGGTATAGCAGCACAGATCCACTGTGAGCAGTGGTGATTGTTCCACCTCTTCTATGACCAGGCTAAAAAAGGGGTTTGTAACAGTAGGAACTGAGTACTTTGTGTGTCAGGAGTGAACCTGGCATCAGGTGCAATCCAGTTAGGTGGAAATTCCAGGCAGAGGTATGAATATGAAGTATGTATTCCTTGTGTTGAAGAAGCTCTGGTACATTCATAAGAGCATTTTAATACATGATAAAGGCAGGGCCTTGTGGACCGCAGAGAGTACGTTTCAAGTGTGGTTAAGCAAAACAATATACCCAGCAAACAAGAGATGAAACAGAGTTGGCTCATACAGAAAGGCTGGCAATTAAGTGATGTAGATGCCCTCAGCAGAAATGTTTTGGATCCCTACAAAAAAGCTTAAGATGCACCACCTGCTTTGCTTGCAAAAGATCACTGCTGGCTCCAGGTTGGGAGGGGGAAGCACTAAGGGTTTGTATGAAAACAAAGCAAGAAGAAACAAAGGCCCCTTGCACAGACAAGCCTTTTGGCGTTAGCTCGGAGCCAGCAAGATCATCTGAGGGGATGAACTCAGAAGACATTGAATAATTAAAGAGATGAATGAAGGGGTCTGCCTGTGATTGGTATGCTACCATAGATAGGAAAAGCAGTAAGTAGATAATTCCAGCTCATAAAAGTGAACTTCACCTGTTTCTGTCTGTGTCCAGTTTCCATTGTGACCCTGTAAGAGAGGGATTTTGAATGATGAGGGCTATGAGAATGCTGTGAGATGTTGATGGAAGGGAATACTTACTTCTCTTACTGAAGTGCAAACAGAAAACAGTAAATTTAGAAATGAGAAAAATAAATAAGACTGTCAAATATATTTCCTGCAGAAATTATGAAGACAAATAGCAAAGGTTCGTTTCTGAGGCTGTGGGTAATCATATGATTGATAACACAGTTGGAGGACAGAGTCGAATCCTGTTCTCCAGGCTATAAATGAAGTGTCTGCTGGGGTTACAGCAAAGCCATCCTGTTATTGTGCCTATGTGTGGGGGCAGAGAGGGCACAGGAGGCTGAGGCATTAGAGCAGCAGTCGTCTGATCTGCTACAGCAAATGCTGGTCTGAAAGAGCTGGGAGGAGCCGTGTCCCCAACAGCTGGTGTCTGGAGACTATTGCAGACACGGAGGGGAGAAGAGGCAGTTGCCAAGGAAAGGCATAAACAGGATTTAAAGGTGTGTCAAGGAGGCTTCTCATGTAATTACCCTGGTTTGTCATCCTCTTCCCTTTGTCCAGGGGAGTTTATCAAGGCTTTGTATGAGTCAGATGAAAACTGTGAAGTGGATCCCAGCAAATGTTCATCCAGTGAATTAACAGACCATCAGAGCAACCTGAAAATGTGTTGTGAGCTGGCCTTCTGCAAGATTATCAATTCCTACTGGTGAGGCATCTCCCCTCCCCTTCTCCCCCATTAGGTCGTTTGCTCAGGAGGTGCCCATTCCTCCTCTGAGGGTGAGAAGACAGGGAAATAGCGTAGAACTTCCAATAGATCTTCCAGTCCTGCCCTTGTTTGTTGTCCTCACTGGCTTACTATGTGTGAGACAGCACGGCAGGTGGAACTCACCCCCAGGACAGGGTGCTGCAGTCCAATATTCCGTACCTACAGCAGCTTCTGCTGGTGTGTTCTGTCAGGGGAACTGCAGCTGGGAGGGAATCCAGTGAGAACACTGCAGCTGAGTTTGAGCTTGGGATAAAGAGCTGAAAGTTCAGATATTCAGGGAAAGCTCTCAGCCCCTTTAGATCTGTAAAAATGAGCAGGAAAACACAAGGAGGGAGGAAACATTGGCTGAGAGCTCTCTGTTAATCTCTGTGTCTGAGTGCCGTTGCAAGAAGGGCCTTTCTGCTTCAAGGGGAGCACACGTGGAGCACTGAGCGAGGTTAACAAGCAAGATAACAGTTGTAGTCATGGAGATGGGTTCAGTTTGTTTGCTGTATTCTAACACCACGTCTGCTCCCAAGCAGGTAGTTCTTAGCTGGTATAAGTCAGTGTGTCTGAAAAGGGCTTCGTCTAATAGATATTAAAAGGGATGCTTTAAACAGTACTTAAGTATCACCAGATTAAGTGAGCATCCAAGAATAGATGCGTAATGACATTTCCTAGCCTAGGGGAGACAAGAGACAATAAATAAAGCCGATTACAGTTTCTCACAGATAATTGTTCCAAGCGATTGATCATCAGTTCAATTTTGCTCTATTTCATCGCCCGTGCCGTTTTAAATGTCCTGCTTTATTCTTTTTCAGCGTGTTCCCTCGTGAGCTGAAGGAGGTGTTTGCATCTTGGAAGCAGCAGTGCCTGAGCAGGGGCAAGCAGGACATCAGCGAGCGGCTGATCAGCGCCTCCCTGTTCCTCCGCTTCCTGTGCCCCGCCATCATGTCCCCCAGCCTCTTCAGCCTCATGCAGGAGTATCCTGACGACCGGACGTCGCGCACGCTCACACTTATTGCTAAAGTCATTCAGAACCTCGCCAATTTTGCTAAGTAGGTGGTGACAGTAAAACTGAAGTCTGTGCCTATAGGGCTACAAGAGACCGGAGGTTGCAGTGGAGTGAGGAGAGCAGAGCTTGGTAGCTGTGTCTGCACTCAGCAGATCGAAGTCAGCTTTAGAAATGGAAGAAAGCTCTCACTTAGATGTGAGCCCTGTCCACCTCAGTGAGAGAGAGGTTCTCTTTTTCACATGCAGATTCGGGCTCTGTTGAATTCAGTAGAGGAACACCATATAAATCCAAGAAGAAAGCTGGGTTTTAGCATGTCAGTGTGTATCCTGTTTCAAAAGAAGAAAGACTGTTTCCAACAAGGAACTTGACTTTCCCCCTCTCCTCCTCCAGTATTCCCAGCTGAGTGGTAACAAGGGCATTTCCCTTGCAGGGGATAGAGTGCAGAGAAGGGGAGGAGAGAACAGATTGTTGTGGGAGGGAGAGATGGGCTGAGCCCCTTCTTCAGAGAGTTATTGGTGTTTAAACATGGCCAAAAGCAGGGAATCTCTTAAATGGTGACCCCAGCTCTTTTTTTCCCCTCTTTAGAAAGGGAGATCTAAAGTTAAGCATGCAAATAAACTGTCTGCAAGCACTCGTGCTCTGTATTTTGTACAGGGGTTGTTGACTGGATGTTCCCCAACCTTCCTTTCTTGCAGGTTTGGTAACAAGGAAGAGTACATGGCTTTCATGAACGACTTCCTGGAACATGAGTGGGGGGGGATGAAGCGATTTCTCCTGGAGATCTCTAATCCAGATACCATCTCAAACATGCCTGGATTTGAGGGCTATATCGACCTGGGCAGAGAGCTCTCAGTTTTGCATTCCCTCTTATGGGAGGTTGTGTCCCAACTTGATAAGGTAAAGCAGGCTTGGAGGCCTGGGAGGGTGAATCCGGCGATTGTATCATAGCAACTGTAAACACTGGGAAACATCAGAGGAGCAGCTGAAGCCTGCACTGGGGATAAACTTATTCAACAGCTTCAGAGAGGAATGTATGATAGTGGCATTTCACAACTGCTCGTTCTCTGATTCTTCATCAGAGCATGTGAAGTGGTTGGGCTCCAGCAGTAGTGCAAACACTTTGCAGAGCCTCAAGTAAGGCTGGATGTTAAAAGTGGAGAAGGCAGCACTTGTAAATGGGTCTGGAATTCTCTGAGCAGTCAGGTTCCTCGTAAATGACCTGGGAAAAAGGGAGAAGGGTGTATGGGCAGAAAGTGAAAATCTTGTAGCCCTTGTCAGTACTCTTCTGGTGCAGGAGTATAGTGGCCGGGCAGACCTGTTTATGTTCTATTTGTGATCCAAAGCCAGCTGGGACGGTCTCATCTCTGCAGTCTTCAGGTTAGGTTTTAGTAGGTAAGAGGGTGCCATGTAAAAAGCTGGTTTGACTCTCAGCTTTATCCTGTAACAAAGGCAAGGTGCTTTCTGCCTCTGTATCATGCTGGGATCAGATGCCTTTTCCAGACCCTGTTCTGCTGATCACAATAGATGCTCACTGCCAATGAGAAACATCATTTCCATTTAGCTGTAGAAAGAGAAGAGGCATTTGTTTGCTGTATGGCTTTCCAGGATCCCAAATCATTAAAACCTTGATAAGGAAGGATAATGAAGCAGAAACGTCCTTCTCTTGAAGAGACAACATGTATTAATTGTCATTTGATAGCAGTCTGTGGTCTTGTTTGCCCCTTTAGTTCATACATGCACACAGAATGTCACAGGCAGTAAGGTCTGCTCTGAAGGCAGCTCAGCAGCCTTAGGAAAACAAGCAAAGGCAGCACTCAAAAGACCATTTCCTCCATTTCTCTGGGTTGTGGTGAACTCATGTAGTGCCAGTCAGGTGTCAGGTCAAGAGAAACCCAGCGCCAGTCTTTAGAACTGCAAATGGATCCTTGCATTCAGTTACTGTGAGCTGCTCTTGGAATGCAGATGGTGTAAATGCTGAGGAGAGGGAGGAGCTGCACCTGGCTGGGCCATCAAAGCAGGTCTGCTTTGCCCTTTGTGTGGGTTAGATGCACGGATGTGTCCTAACAGGAGCTTGGGGGCTCAGGTAGTGGTTTGCTGAAAGAAAAATGAAGGGGTAAAGTTATGTTGCAGTGCTGCTTTACTGCAGGTAATGACTGGGAAATGATGAGAGAAGTCACCTTTGAGATTTTAACAGACACGGAAGTAGTGCTGGGAGATAGTGTCTGTAAAGAGACCTCTCCTTGGAATCAAGCTGGATGAATATCTGCCTGCAGGAAAAATACAGATGTCTTTGAAGGGAACGGTTCTTGTGGCAGGGCTTTACCTAATGATAAGCCTCCAGCGTTTCCCCTTCTTCCTTCAGAGCCACGTGCCTGAAGATGCCCTGCAGGTGGTATAGCCAGTGACCCAAAGGGAGAGAGAGGCAGCCTGAATGAGCAGCCTTCCAGGGTCAGCTGCCCTCCCCTAGGCCCAGCCAGCACTGAGCAGAGAATGTGTACACCTTTAATCCCAGGCCGCTGTGATAACGTGGGGATGAGGATCACTGATGTTCTCGTGAAGTTATTCCTAAGCAGGGGAGAACGCCTTAGTTTTTGATAACAAGTTGCTGCGGAAGTTGGCATCGGTGCAGGATACCAAAAAGCAAATGAAAACTTTCCCTTTTCCCGTCTCCCTCAACCCTTGCAGCCCTGCCATGATCCCTGTGAACGCCACACACCCCTTTGTCTGTTGGCATGCGTTTCCTTCACCACGTGACACCCTTTGCCTGGAAAGTTCCCCCACCAGCTGAATCTGTAGTCTGCGAATGCCCTTTAATGAATAGATACCATAGTTTTCACTTTGACCTCACCCAGCCTGGACTTAGTTTGCTTTGCATGAGAGTTTTGCATTGGAATGGCCATAGTTTTTTTTGTTGAGCATGATTTTTTATTTTATTTTTGAGGTCAATCCTAATTTCTTGTCTATTTCCTTTTCTTTCCTCAATGTCTGCTGCACCCCGTTTCGTCTCCTCCATCCATCTCGTCGCCGTGGTCACCCTGCTCCGTAACACTGCATTACGGTCCTGGCACACCCACACACAACCACCCACCTTCCTTCCTTCCACCTCCACCCCTCCGCCTCTGTGCATCGTTATCAAAAACTGGCGGATGTCGCGGTGCTTGTTGTCCAATTAGGGTGAAAATTCCTTCCTACAGGCGACCGTGGCAAAACTGGGACCTCTTCCTCGTATTCTTGCTGACATCACCAAATCAATGACCAACCCTACGCCAATACAGCAGCAGCTGAGGCGTTTCACTGAGCACAGCTCTAGTCCAAACGTCAGCGGCAGTCTCTCCTCAGGGCTTCAGAAGATATTCGAGGACCCCACTGATGGGTATGTAACAGCCAGAGCTCGAGGAGATACCGGGGAGTTGATAGGTACCGGCCCACAGCTACATCATGAGAGCTTCATGCAGCTCCTGTTGGGTTCTGAGATGCACAAAATATGTAGCTTTGGTGCAGGGTTAAAGTGAAATGGGAACATCTCTGAAGTCTTGCTGGAAAGGGAGGGGGGGGGGTTGGTGGGGCTGGTTTGTGTTCTACCTGTGGAACATAAAGATGAAGCGCTTCTTGAATCAGACTTATCTTCAAAGATGGGAGTAGTAATTAAGGAAGGCTGTGTTCTGTCTTGACCTCAGAGAGCTCATAAAAGGAAATCCAGTTCCTTGAAGCTTTTGGAGTAGAGGGGAGGTTTGAATGAAGGAAAGAGGTTTCTCTAGGACAGGTCTCTCAGGGTCTTGGCTGCTTAAAAATTAACCAAACTCCATTCCGCTCCACAGTGACTTACATAAACTGAAGTCTCCAACCCAGGAAAACATAGATGGATATTTCAGGGGCAAGACCTTGCTGTTGGTTCAGCAGGCGTCCACTCAGAGCATGACTTACTCAGATAAGGACGAAAGAGAGAGCATCTTGCCCAATGGTCGGAGCATCTCCCTCATGGACCTGCAGGATCCCCACACCGCTCACAGCGACCACACTTCCATGATGCACGATGTGCCTTTGCGCTTGGCCGGCAGCCAGCTCTCCATCACCCAGGTGGCAAACATCAAGCAGCTGTGGGAGACTCAGAGCACGCCCCAAAGCGCTCCCCAGGTGAGGAGGCCGCTGCACCCAGCTTTGAACCAGCAGGGCAGCCTCCAGCCTCTGTCATTCCAGAACCCGGTGTACCACCTCAACAACCCACCTGCGCCGATGCCCAAGGCCTCCGTGGACTCCAGCCTGGAGAACCTGAGCACCGCCAGCTCGCGGAGCCGAAGCAACAGCGAAGACTTTAAGCTCAGCGGGCCCAGCAACAGCAGCATGGAGGACTTCACCAAGCGCAGCACGCAGAGCGAGGACTTCTCTAGGCGGCACACAATCCCAGACAAGCACGTCCCCATTGCATTGCCCCGCCAGAACAGCAGCAGCCAGGCACAGATCCGCAAAATGGACCAGGCTGGGTTAGGGGCCAGGGCTAAAGCGCCGCAGTCGCTGCCACACAGCGCGTCCCTGCGCAGCACGGGCAGCATGTCGGCCGTGTCGGGGGCTGTGGTGACTGAGCCCATCCAGAATGGCAGCCGCTCCCGGCAGCAGTCCTCCTCTTCCAGGGAGAGCCCGGTCCCGAAGGTGAGGGCCATTCAGAGGCAGCAAACACAGCAGGTAAGGAAAGTCCCTGCCCAGGCGTTGGTATTCAACTGGTTGCTGCATTGACCATCAAAGCTTTTTGGTGTGGCACTGCTGGCCAGAGCAGTGAGTGCCCCAGGCCGTGGATGGGCTGTGGGCAACCTGAGCTGGGGGGCAGCCAGCCTGCAGAGTGACCTTTGAGGTCCTTTTCAACCTAAGCTATTCTGTGATCTAAATTGAGCTGAATTGTGCTGGCTGACTATGGCACTTAGCCTTGCTGTTGGCCACAAAGTGCCAGCTTGTTCCCATTACGAACCCAGCAGACCTAGCTTACCTGTTATTTTGGATGCTTTTGTACAGAAGCTTAACAGAAATGCTTTTCATTTACTAAGGCAGCAGCACGTCTGCTGAGAGAAACAGAGCTTGAACATCTCCCCAAGTACAAAGTAGCAGAAGCTTTGTTCTGAAGTCACAGTTAAGATTGCCAGGGGAGAACACATTTACCCTGCGGTGCTGATTTAAAAGCATAGCTACCTAAAAACAGAGGAATAAACAAAGGCTAAATATCCTGAACTAAATTGCTGCCAAAATAATAAATAATTAGAGGTGTCTCAAGTGTGGAGAGACCTGCATTTCACCATGATGCACCAACCTACTGCTGGCCCCAAATACTGCTTGTTCATTAATCATCCCAAACAGTGAGTAATGCAAACGCTCTCTGGAAAGGAGTGTTTATATGCGCCAGTTCCTAAATCCCCATTTTATCAGCTGCTGGTAGACAGCTTTAAGTCAGGATTTTCCTGTCAGAAAGGCAGCATTCCTTAACCTTAAAGAAATCCTATTGTGATTTGCTGCAGTTGAGAAGTATTTGCTAAATCAGTGCGATATTCAAGAGAAAAAGAAGTATTTAAATGCTTGACACTGCAGTGAGTGTAGGAAGCGTCTTGACTGTGGGACAGGGAAGGTGGTTGGTTTGAGGAATGTCCTATAGCCTACAGCCAGGCAGGCAGAGGCTCTCCAAGGCAACACCTGTGCTGTCCCTCTGGTTAGGTGCATTCTTCTGTGGTCACTGCGGGAGTAAACACGTGGGACTTTGATTTACCCGACCTGCTTTTGAAGGACATTTTAATGTCCCACAAGACCATTCCGTGAAGGATGCTGCTCTGTACATAGGCACGAGGAAGCAGTTCAGCTCCAGAAAGTCACAGCTGCTGAGGCTGCGCTGTGCTGCCCATGCAGCTGCATCCCCACTGGAGCAGAAGCACTGCTGCAAGCAAGGCTGTGCAAGGGAAACTTTGGGCTTGTAAGGCAGAGCTGGCAGAGGAACTTTGCTGCCAGCACAGGCTCCTGCTCTGGAGGCTTTGCTGCTGTCCCTGCTGGCGTAGCCATCTTGGCAAACACCCCTGAGTGGTGCAGTTTAAAGGAAGACAGTCTAACTGGTGCCTGGGAACCAAGAGCAACCAGGGCTCCAGAACGGAGGTACGAGGAGATCAGAAGCACTGAATCACAAAGCAAAGGCTGCTATGCCAATTTGCTAATGTCAGAAACATAATTACTCATTGTTTGAAGTGCTCGCGTTCGCGTCCTTCTTTTGAGTGTGTTTCACATTTAGGCATGGATAGGGTGACAGGTTGAGTACCTTGAATACAGTTCTGAGATGGTAGGAAATGTGCAGGCCAGGAATGACTTCCCTCTGCCCTAAATAAATCCATTATATGTCCTTGTTTAGCATCAAGGTGGTGTGTCTGCAGGTATCTGTGTGCTCCATAACTGCATCAATACCTGCAGCTATGCCTGGCTTCAGGGCAGGCTCCTCCCCATCCCTTGTAGCAACTCACATCTGCTTATTCTTCCACCCTCCTTCCCATGCTAATTGTTGGCACTGGGTGCACGGGGCTGCTTGGTCCTGCTTTATAGAAATCAATTTGTTCTTTCCTTGCCCACAGCCCTGAGAAGTGCCTTGAAGTGTGCCAAAGTGAGCCGCCAGCCTTTTTATTTGATGCAAATTCCACTGCATCCTTTTAATTGCAAATCGTGTTGTGGAATTCTCTTCTTATTTAATAAAAAGAAAGAGCAAAAAGGAGAAGTTGGGCATGTTCTTTCCGGGCATAGCTTTGTGGGCGTTATAATTATTAGACTCTGTTCTCCACAAGTCCCATTTGTTTCTGAATGCAGAGCGAGGCCCTTTGTTTGCTGGGAGAGGTCAGCTTTTGCCTTCCATTTCCATTTAGTAGGTAGGTGGGAACAGAAATGTCAGCGTGTTCCTCTGGGAGGGAGCAAAGAGGGGAATTGGTTCCTAGCAAGCATTGCTTCTTTCTCCTGTAAATCAGAAACCTTTAGCATCTCAAGTGCTCTTCATAAGCTCTCTGAATGTGGCTGCTGGAAGCACACAGCTCCTAACCGAGACATTGGCTTCTAAATGGTCGCGCCATGGAGCAGCCCTCACTTTGTACAACTGGAGGCGGTCTGCTCGGGCACAAAGTGAAGCCATGGATGGGGAAAAGCTTGGCCTATTGCAGTTCTCAAAACCCAGAGACAGGGTTGCTCTTTCAGGGGTAGTTATGCTAATTTCTGTGCTTATAAACTTGTCTTTGTCCGTGAGAATTGCATGGAATTTTGACCAAGCAGAGAGGTTTTGGGGCCATGGAGGCTGACAGATCCATGGGCAATTTTCTCCTCCAATCAATGTGAGAGCTGATTCGGGTGTAATTTCTTTGACAAATGCTTACAGGTGTCTCTGCTGCAGGTCCAGTCACCTGTGGACTCGGCCACGATGTCACCAGTGGAAAGGACAGCAGCGTGGGTCCTCAATAATGGGCAGTATGAGGAAGTCGAGGAGGACACAGAGCAGAACCCAGATGAAGCCAAGCATGCCGAGAAGGTACCTTTCATTCTGTATGGGTGGACTCGAGGGATGACAGCGGGTCCTGCCCATCCCAGAGCTGGGTGCACAGCAGCTGACAGGGGCAGCCATGCCAGAGTCATCCCTTCAGAACCAAGCAGGCTGTGTGGGCACGGCTTCGTACTGTCACACTGTGAGGCACAGTGCCATGCTGTGGATGAGCACACACCTTCAGGCTGCAGCATGTCAGGTGGCTGCACGTGGACATAGCTCAGGGCTCATAGATTACAGGCTGGTCTTCAGCGTTTGCTTGCATCATTAGTCACACTGTGTAAGTGCATTAGATCCTGCTCAAGTTATTATTTTTATGACAACATCATAGCTGTCTTATACTGCTGGTTTTTGATGCTTGCGAAGTCTTTTAGTCATCATGACATTCCATTTGAGAAAGAAACAACGATTGTTAATCCAAGCTGAGTGTATTTGCAAAGTGGTTGTGCAAGTCTTGGTTAAGTGCAGCCCACCAGTAGATTCAGATTTTGTCCTGGGCTCCCCATGGGGTGGACACCCGTCATTGAGGTGGCACAGTATTTCTGCACTAATGCAGAAGTGGTTATCCGGTAGTAAGCAGGACAAAACTTTGGCCTTGTGAGCAATATCTGCTGCCTTCAACCTGGGGCAAGTGGCTTCATGCCTTGGTCCTGAGGATTGTGCTGTTGGGGTGCTGCAGTAGCTCAATGGTTGATCACATTGCTGCTGTTGGCAGCTTCTGTCTGTGTGCTCCTTGGGTCTGCAGTGACTGGGGATGTTACCAGCCCGGGCTGAGGAGCCATGTTGGATCCATCTGATGCTTAAGGTTGTGCATGACATCCTGTGGAGCAGGAGTAGCATAATGCTGAATGGGAGCTCCCATGATCCTTTGTCAGTCAAAAAAGCATTGGCCCTAAACAGCAGCAGAGAAGTATAACAGTCTGATCTCTTCCTTTCCCCTCTGTGTCTGATCCCTCCCTTCTTTCTGCCTGCCTGCAGTACGAGCAGGAGATAGCGAAGCTGAAGGAACGTTTGAAAGTGTCGAGCCGCCGGCTGGAGGAGTACGAGCGGCGGCTCCTGGTGCAGGAGCAGCAAATGCAGAAGCTGCTGATGGAGTACAAGTCCAGGTTGGAGGACAGCGAGGAGAGACTGCGCAGGCAACAGGAGGAGAAGGACAGCCAGATGAAAAGCATTATCAGCAGGTGAGGCTTGGGGAAGTTTGGAAACGTGTAGGGCAAGAAGCTCCCCTGTGTGCCTTATGCTGGCTATGGCACTAGGAAGGGAGAGCTGCATGGGCAGTTTGACATCTCTGGAATGGTGCTGTCCTGCCTTGGAAGTGAGAAAACAGATATGGATATAGAAACTGGCCTCAAGTTGCCAAGAGAGTGGAGGAGCAGTCAGGAATTTGTAATGCTGGTCTCTGCTGTACTGAGAACTAATCTCTTTGCTTTGTTTGGAGTCAATTCTGAAGGCTGTATTCTCCAGAACAGTTGCATTTTTGGCTATGTCCATTTTGCAAGTACTAGGGTTAGCCAGCTGGGAGCATGAGATGGATAAGTAACCTTTCCAGAGTGCAGCAAAATTCTCTTCCTGCACACAAGAACAATTGGAGAAGTCAAACCAAGAGGGCAGAGTACCTCAAATGCT
The DNA here is from genome assembly GCF_054131305.1 of Coturnix japonica. Classification (NCBI taxonomy): domain Eukaryota; kingdom Metazoa; phylum Chordata; class Aves; order Galliformes; family Phasianidae; genus Coturnix; species Coturnix japonica. The sequence continues at coordinate 5,835,427 of NC_140673.1, read as the reverse complement.
CTGGAATAATGCTGAGCTGTCCTAATTCATACTTCTTTTTGTGCACCAGGCTCATGGCAGTTGAAGAGGAACTGAAGAAAGATCATGCAGAGATGCAAGCTGTCATTGATGCAAAGCAGAAAATTATTGATGCACAGGTAAGGAGCTCAGGATCCCCAAGAGCTGAGTGTTCTGTGCATAGAACCCATTATTTTCTCCTATCGTCTTGCCCCAACGTTGTTATCTAGCTCCCAAGCCAGTACTGGCTCATGGTGTCGCACATGTGACCAACTGCCTTCTAGGAGAGCTGTGTTTTGTAATTAATGCAGCCTGCCCTGTCTGACAGTGGCTTTTGAGAAAGCTGGCAACAAATCACAGGGCTGACTGCTTCTCCAAAATATTTCCTGCCTTATGAGATTCCAGGGGGGCAAAGGAATAGTGTGGTGCATTGTGTAGACATTGTTCCAAGTGTGGGCCTGGGAACTCTGGAGAAGCTGTGCTTCATACCAGCATAGTTGGATTGCCACGTGCATGCATCTCAGCTATGCGAGCTAAAAGCACGGCTTTGAACGTTGCTGTGAAGACAAGAGAATGCTTGCCATGGAGCATTGCCCAGCGTAACCCCCTGTGTGGCATTTCACCCCATCCGACTGTTTGTGTCAGTCTTGGAGAAATGCCCCCTCTGCCACAAACTGCAGTGCTTGTCTCAGTCCACACCAGTCAGCTTTGGGAGGTGGGACCTTGTGGGCAATGCATGCGGGTGTATCGTGTGGGATCATTTCAGCTTTTCTTCTGTGTCTGTGCTGATCCCAGAGAGCAAAGCTTGTCCAACAGAACCCGAGACTGGTTTGGTATCTGCCTGCCATGTTGTGTTTGGAGGATGTCTTTCCTGCTCCTGGGTTTCTCAGTAGTCTCAACTATAAACTTTAGGGATAGGTAGTCTTTCACAATGGCCTTGTTTCAGGAATAACCCCCGTTGTTCCAGGAAGTTGTTTCCCTCACTTGAATGCTGTTAAATCTAGATTCAGAGCAGGCCCACCAGAGGAGCCCACATGTTTGCTGAGCAGCACAGCAACCCATCTAAGTCACATCTGGAAGATGTTTTTTCATAGTCTTTGATTCCCTTGGCGTGGGAATCTAGCAGGGATTAGACAAGTAGAGTTCTTTTATCGTGTGCAGTTTGTGGAATGGAGTTGGAACCTGGCTTATCACATCTGTTTGAAGAGAGGTTGCTGCAAGGAAACCTGAGTTTCTTGTACTTAATGACATGACCACAAGATGCCTTTCAGGATTTGCTCTTTAACCTTGTGTTCGGGCGCAGCACCCAACACATCCCAAACTACAAGGATAGCCTTGTCCTCAGCACTGCTCACACCAGCTCTGGGCAGTGCCTGCTGTGCACAGCAGTGTTTGAGGCCTTCCAAGGTGACTGAGAGCCCCCACTGAGCAGGGGGAGGTCTGGCAGCACTCTCCTTGGCGCTGCAAAGGGTACTAGCCCAGCTGCTATTGCAAGTGACATCTTCGCTGTGTTGAATTACAGGTCATTAATGGGGATGAGATAATTCAAACAGGCAAGTAAACCCAATCAGTTCTCTAGCTGAGCAGCACCCAGTCCTGGCCCAGTGCACTGACCTCCTACCCATTCCAGCTCCTCCCACTCCCTGTGCCCAATTCCTGCGTGTTAGATGTGTTGGGTAGGTTGTGTGAGAGGATAGGTTCAAGTGAGAGGATGCCTCTGTTTACTGAGCTCCTTTTCCAAACGTGGGTTCCCAGCAGCCTGCATGCTGGTACAGACAGCACTCAGTGCCAGAACATCACCAGCCTTTAACTTTTAACAATCTCTAAAAGACACCCTTAGGAAGAAGTTTTAATTTTGAAGTACATATTCCAAGTACTTGCTGGAATAACGTACCTATTGGAAGCATAGTCCAAGGAGGAGAAACTTTAATTTGCTGAAGAACACTTTTCCACAAAGGCAGCTGGGTTTTTTTGCAGGATTTATATTGGTGTGGGGGAAAGGTTAAGGCCCTCATCTTTGTTTTTGCACCCAGCCATTTACCCCCATGAGGAGGCCCCTTGAGAAAAGCAGGTGTGATTACAGCAGTACCACGCAGCCTCTGTGCTGGGATGAAACCCTCATGGGGCTGTCTGTAGCACCTATATCTCCTCAGCAGTTTGCCTGAACCGTCCCCTAATGTTTGTGCCTCCTGTACATCATTTTCCTTCCCTTTTGTTTCCCAATGTGCTGGACAGAGAAGAGTTCCTCCATGCTACTTTTTTCATGCAAGTAAGTTAGTCATTTTTCCTTCTCATAGTGAAAAACACAGCCGACTGGTAGCATGGATAGCACGTGGGCCTGCTGCCATCCCTGGTGCTGCTCTCTGTGGCTGCATTTCTTCTTTTAACTTATTTTTTAGAGAAGATGAAAACTGCCATTTCCAATTGCACCAGCAGCTCTTTAGCGTGACCCTTTAGTGCTGTATCCCACCGCATAGACTCTAGCTGTTATGAGGCTGGGTTTTGCTGATGGTTTTTAGGTTTCCTCTGGATAAATTCACTGTATGTCCTTTAGCTCTGTGACTCCTCTTGCTAAGAGTGGAGGCTGGAAGAACCAAAACTGGGATGTGAGAACCCAGGATTGCATAGAGCCCGGGAGCCACTCTGAGCTGGAATGGGTCTAGGAGCAGTGTGTGTTCAGTGTTTGTTCTTTGTGTTCTGTCCATGGCATCTCCCCCTCCGCCCACACTGCCCTCTTTCTCCTTCACCTCGAGTAACCCCTTAGCTGTAGCTTTTGGCTGCTTCTCTGTGTTGCTGTTGCACCCTCACTCCTGCTGATGACCGCAGGCTGCCATCATTTGCTTTTTTCTCTTTTTTTAAGTTCCCATTTAATTTCGAACATCCCATCGGTTCATTCTGAGCACACTCCATCCCTAATGCAGACATGATGGCCATTAGACGCCACCTGCACTTTTCTATGCCACACGAAACCACCACTTTGATTTCCTGCTGCCTGTTTCTGTTTTTTTTCCTAACACATTAAAAGGAAATATTGGCTATTGTTATTAACTCCAGCACCCATGCCCCCCCTCCTCCCCCTTCCATGGCAAAATGCTGCATTTCCATCTGCCTCGGCTGGAGGCTGTCAGGAGAGAGCTCACCACGTAACTCCGATTCACCATCACTTCCATCATGCCAAAGGCCAGGAGGGCCCAAAGGGCACAGCCCACGAGGCCACGCCACCCCTAAGAAAACAGAAAGAGGCAGACATCCCATCGTACCACAGAATGTTAGCTGAGCTGCCTCGGCCTTAGAAATCATCCAGAGACACTGTCTCGGCCCCAGGTCCTGGGAAAGGCCCGTAACGCAGGTTGTGGGGCAAAAGGCTGTTTGTTGGTGAAGGAGCTCTGACACTGGGCTGTTTGTTGCAGGAGAAGCGGATCGTGTCCCTGGACTCTGCCAACACGCGGCTGATGAGTGCCCTGACGCAGGTGAAGGAGCGCTACAGCATGCAAGTCCGCAATGGCATCTCCCCCACCAACCCCACCAAGCTTTCCATCACGGAGAATGGTGAATTCAAAAACAGCAGCTGCTAACTGGGCAGACGCTGCCAGCCATCTTCCCAGGAGAAGGGCAGGAGGGAGCGGACTTGAGAAACTCCACCGACGGCCCCTCTTCCCCGCCAGGTTTACATGTTGCTGCTAATAAAAACAAGAAAGAACTCTGAACGGTGGGCTTCAATTCCCCACTTGAGGCCAGGAGTATCAGGCTCCCGAGAACAAGTCCTTCCATATCACTGTGTAAATAGAGGGAGCTCTGGGTCATGTACAGAAAACGCCGATGTAATATACCAAAAGGAAGTGAATACTGTAGATTTTTTTTTTAATTATTGCTATTTTTATTATTGTTTTTTTTTTTTTTCCTCTTGTTGAAAGCACTGCAGTCCTTGGAGAAGGAAGAGGGGAGTGTGAGTGCATGTGTGTTGTGGGTGAGAGAGCTGAGCTGTGGGTTACATTAGATAGCAGCTGTATATATCAGGCTGACTGATGCAAGTGCACGAGTGGAGTGAAACAGCAGTGAAATGAATTCTGTAACAAAACTCATCCTCTGATTTTATCCCTCTCTTCTCTAGTTGTCCTTTTATCCGAACGCCAACTCAATAGCAAACGTTTTTAGCAAGAAAATTAGCTCATGCTGGCTCCTGTAGCTGCCTTTGGTGGGATTCCAGCATAAAAAAAGTGAAATCCTGAACAAGGTAAAACCTTGGAGCAGTGATCCTGTCTCCTTGCATTTGCACACGCAGGCAGGATTCCCAGCTAACAGACAGAGGGGATCTGCAGTTGTCAAGGTAGGATTCTTTTTTACCCCACTTGTAATGCAGTTTGTATTTTCTGTTTTGGGAATATACAGACCTGTAAATACTTTTATTATTATTATTATTCTTTCAATCCAGTCTTTACTTTCTGCACCGTGCAGTGACACCCTGGATTATTCCCTGCACTCCTTTGGGAGCAATCAGGTCAATGTTCTGAGGAAAGGGCTAACCAAAGGGCACATGTGCCCAGCCAGAAGAATTCTGTATGCAAAACTTCCCTTTTCTGGCAGATTTCTTCAACTCCATCCTGCTCGCCTTCACTGTTCCAGCCTCCAGCTTAGCCAGTTTAGCTCCAGATAAAGGCAAGAGCTTCCATTTCCATTGGAATTTGCCTTTCTCTGGATGTTTTTAAGGGTTTTATGTTGAAGTTCTTTACACTCCTACTTTTCTTAAGGAATTTTGACTCAGCTTTCATCTCTCATTATCTTCAGTTGCATTTCATAGAAACGCATTTCCAGGCTGCATGTCAGTGTGTCTGTCATTACGAGTACAAAGCGACCTTCTCGTGGCAGATTGTCAGCTGGTAAAAGATGAACAACAAATGGTGCAGCCTTGTCTGTTCTCATGATTTCATCGTACACCCCAATACTTTGTTTGAGGTCCTTCTAAAGGCTCTGAAGTCAAGTGGTGTGCGACAAGCCAATGAGATGAATGTGGTGGGGGTATCTGCCTCACATGGTGTAGCCTGGGACAAGGAGGAGGAGGTTAGAGCTGATGTTCTTCCTGGCCCCAGTTTATGAATCTCTAGAATTGTACTACATTAAAAATGTAGAGGTTTCTAAGCCAGTTCCAGAACTGCTTGGGATGGACCCGCGTTGCCCTGAACATGAAGGACTGGCAATACCGAGGCTCCAAATTCAGTGTCTGTCATTGAGTTTGTTTGTTGTTTGCAAATGAATTAATCTCTGTGGGCAGACTTCAGTTAGTAACACAAAACGTTAACTGTTATACATTGGTTATGGTGAGCTGAGATGCTGAAGTTAAACACTGTCATACCAGCATTTTACATTTCTAACCATGGGTACGCACAGAGACCACATCTCCTGTACTGTGGGAAGGAAAACGCTGTCACATCTGAAGGAGATTTGTCTGCAGTGAGTTGGGATTTATGTGCACTCAGCTCTTTCCAGTCAAAGTCTCTCTCTGGCTGCCAAGTGTGATTTGGTCCTACAGACCCAGCAGCATCCTCGTCTGCTTCTTGGTGCTCAGCAGTGATTTGTTTTCAGCACTTGCAGAATTGTCTTCCTTCTCTGGGTCACCACTGACTGATTTGATCCTCCAAGTGTGTCATTTTGTTCTTTCTCCTTTCCTTCCTCCTCTGTGCATCACAGCCTTAGGCACTCCATCCAGTGTCTTGTGAGTAGCTCTTTTACAAGAGCAGCCCTTATTTTAGTTGAGTATTTGTGTGTGATTTGCATCTCCCCTTTGCTATGGGCTGTAATTTCACAGCTGCATCCTGGGAGGCTTGTTCCCAAAAGTAACCTTTGCAGGTGGGCACGTGTGTTGCTCATTTAACATGCAGTGCAGACCACAGGGGTGCTCTGTGACTGAGACAGAAGAGCAAGAAGTCATGTGAATGCATTGCCTAAAGCAAGGCCAGCTGCATCTCTTCTATTTCAGTTTCTATCCCAAAGTGCAAAATGTGCTCCTCTATCTCCTTGTACAGAGGAGAAGCTCCCCGTTGACCCAAAGTGGGGTGAAGGTTGTGGACTCGCAATGCTGCAAGACTAAAACGGATGAGCTGCAGTACAGAATGTGATGTTCCTGAGTTCTGCAGGCAGCTGTCTCTCCTAGTTTGTCACCAAGCAGCTTTCTGGAGAAATTTTAAGCTGCTTTAAGCTGACAGCATGTGAAAATGGCAGCTTTTGTTCTGTCCAGTCTGATAAAATTCAAGTGATACTGAACCATGTGGCTCTGTCTCTTTTGGGACAAGAACCCTATCTGGGCCCCGTCTCATTCTTTCTAAGACTAACAGCCAGTGGGTCTCTGCAGCTATGAGTGAAAAAGTGAACAGTAGAAAAATGTGATGATAAGTGTTATAGACTGTGGTTCATAGATCCAGCAGATTGATCAGGCTGTGCTAATGCTATTGCGAGCAACTGCTGCTGTCATTTAGAAACAGCTGAAGTAATAAAATGTGAAAACCTGTCAGAGTAATGCTCCTGTATTTCTAGGTGTGAGGCAGGAAAGCTCCCCATCGCAGTCCTTGCTGGCCCCGTCGCTTAGTGCTGTTCTTCCCAGACCACAGAGACACAACAGAGCAAGCACAGCCGTGAGGTGTGTCCTGTGAATGCCCATTCTTTGCAGCTGAAGGAGTTCTCACCTTTTTGTAAGGGAAATAGTCAGATTTCACATCCAGAAGTACCAGCTCTGATATCTGTGGTGCGTTGGAAATGAGCAGCTACATCTCAAAGCACAGATTTCACACAGCTCCACTTCTTACAGCTCTCATTTGTGGTGGAATAACTCTAAGCAGGAGATCCAGAGCTGCATGGAGAGGGATGTGTAGGCTTTCTAGTTAGAGAATATGAAGGGTATCAGTCATAAATTCTGTATCCATCCATCAGAGAAATGGATTTTACTCTCAGTTCTTGCAATTGCTTTGGGTTGGCTTAGGCTTTTTATTTTTATTTTTAACACCATACATTAATTTCATGTTTTAATGCTTCCTTTAACCACCAGTTTTGAACTTCATCTGCAAATTGAAGTCAGTCGGTTGTACAGCAGTGCCTGTGGGGTGTGCCAGCAGTGTCTGTGTGCTCAGGTCTCCGTGTGTATATGAATTCTGCCTGTGTTCTGCAAAGCTGTCTGTGTTGTTTCTGGAGAACAAGTCCTGTCCAAGTTGAACCATTATGTGTAGATAATGTTACATTAGCGTGGTCAGCCACAGGTATCCAGCTGAGCACGACAGAGCAAAAGGGTTAAATTGAGACTGATGCTCTTTAGATGTTTCCTTCTCTACAGTCAGCTGGCTCCCAGGAGTGAGAGCTTGTCATTGCAGGCCATGGCTGCCAGGGATCCTACCTGTAAACATAGATTTTCTGTCTCAAGGGCCTTAATAAGAGTGTTATTATTACACAGAACTGTTTTGCAACGATAGCTCTAAATAATTTATTTTTTATTTCGACAAAGTACACCTTAAGAAGTAATAAACTTGGTTTTTCAAGCCGTATTTTTATGCTAGTAGCACTGGACTGTTTGGTCTCTGAGATCCATTTCTGCATTTCATTGCCTGGGTTTGTTCTAAAGAAGATTTATTTTTGTTCTGTGAATAATTTTTGAAGGTTCTTGTAATATGTACAGATATAGATACATTTGAGGTCTTTTATTGATATTCCTACAAAGAATACAAATAAACTTTAACTTTAAACAGTTTGGACTCAGTAACCGTGTGCTGCTTTCAAGTTCTGCTCTTTGTGTGCCACCCACTGCCAGGAAACAGCTGGTGCTGCAGAGGGGAGAGAGCGACGGGTTGTGGAGACATGGAGAATCGCTCTGCTTCTCTGGGGCATGAGGTTTTTGTGTGTAATAGGAAGCAGTGAAAAGAGTTACCTGGGATGGATTAATGTGTTTCTGCCTCTCCTGCTGGCAATGTGGATGTGATCAGCCCAATTTCTTTTCTTGCTCAATTCCGGTTTTCCAGGTTGTCGTGCACCAGCTCAGAGCTGCAGACATACAGAGGAATGTTTAGGCACAGGTTCACATCAGATGCTGCATTCAGTCTTTAATTTGTATGCAAGATTTTGTTATAGTAAGAGGGAAAAAAAAAGACCATTATTGAATGTAAAATCTGCCAATCTATGATAGTTAATAATTGTTTATGGTTTGCTTTCTTTTTTTTTTTTTTTAACATGCTGCTCTACTTTTCCATAGCTTTGCAGCCTGCAAAACGCACACAGCCAACTTCTATCTGCTCCATGTACCTCCGCCCTGGCCCTGCACTTTGTTCTGTTCGAGTCCCTTACGTGTTCTGCCTTGTTCTTGCTTAGGCTGCAAGTTTTTCATGCCAAGGGTTGTCTCCTGCCTGTTGGTACAGAACCCAAGCAGCGGGTGCCTGATGCTTCTGGGCACGAGGGCAGCACAAACAACATCACTGAAGGAGATGCATCTGTAAATTCCCACACCCATGTCCTGTCCATGTTGTCAGCACTCACCTAAGTTTCCTGCTCTCCTGTGGCAGTTCCAAGCAGTGCCCACAGGGGAAAGCAGGCCCAGCTGCCAGGATGTGGACAGGCAAACAGAGGCCAGTGAGACAAGGGGTAAGATGGGACGTAGACCTGGTGCTGGGCTAACTCATTCAATATTGTGCTTATCGTTGTGGTTTTGGGGTGGGGGAGCTGAAAATCTAACCTGGAGTGGGATGAGAGGGAAGGGCAGGGCCAGGAGGAGGGAGGAGGCAGCATTGAGGGTGTGCTGGGTGAAGCAGGGGGAGGAAGCTGAAGGAGAGCAGGAGCACTGTACAGAGAGTTGGGATGGCACTAGGAAAACACAGCCAAAGCTAAAGGCTGTGTCTGTCCCAAAGCTACTGATAGACAAACATTATCTCCGTGTGCATTAGATTCTGCTTTGCCTTGGACATACTCCTTACTTCTGCTGTGCAAAGCTTCTTTATGTAAATATGCAAATTCTTTGCTCATTTCTAGATGTTCTGGACAACATGTGCAGGTGCTGGAGCACTCCTGTAGTCCACTGCTCCAGCTGGGAGATTCTTTTGGAGAAGCTTCCCCCCAGGACTCTTCCTGCCTGAAGGTTGCAAGTGCAAAAGCTTTGATGATGATTTCCTATGTGCAAGAATGTGTGCTGCTGCTTTAAGCAGCAGCTGCTGTTTAAATCCATTAGCAGGTGGAATACCAATTTGCTTATGCTGAGATAATTAGTCTCACAAGAAGAGAGTCCTTGCTCTTACTACAACCCATCTCGCATTGCTGTCCTTCACCTTTCTCCTAGTCCCACAGATTAAATGTCCTCACGCCTCCAGAAGGTGTATTAAATTCCTGCTTTTTGCTCTTTGAGGTGGATCAAGTAGCTTGCTTGTAGACATGAAGCCTAGCTCCCCTCAGTTCTTCCTGCAGAAGTATGAATACCTTGTCTGTACTAAGCTCCATGGGAACATGTAATCTGCTGATGCAACTGGAAATGTGAGTCCTGTGGACCTGCACACACTTTTCAGTATACTGAGTCAGCCCAGTTCAATAGCAGAGGAGCTTTGGCTGAAGGAGAGAAATTACTATCAATGCTACAGGCTCCAGTGTAGATGGCAGGAGCAGGGAGGGCCCTCAGGATAGAGGTTCTCCACACCTCCAGGTTCTTCTAGCTTTGTTGTATGACCCTAAGGCCAATCACCTTAATAATGGGGAGAAAGGAACATTTGCGTGGCAAGCAGGAAGTCCTGCATGCAGTGAAAGAGGAAGAGCTGCAGTTAAGTGGTAGCTGCATCTATTTGCTTTGGACCCCACCTGAAAACAGTTCATCCATTGTTACTGTAGGAGTGGCTGTTATGTTGATGGGAGGGATGTTCTGCCTCCCTAAGCCTCTTTTACATTCTCCCAGTCTTTAGAATCACATGGGATAAAATGAAGTTTTGGAATCGTGGACACACCATTTATACAAACAGATAACACTAATGCATGTAATCAAACAATTGCTGAGAGTCACATGCTCATGACACCTCCTTATCTGGAATACAGTGCTAGGGGAGGGACGGGACATTCGCTGGCTGCTGTTTTCTCGTTCTTACAGGGTGAACCTTCCTGTTGGAGCCCCGGGCACTGCTCCCCTGCCTGGCAGCTGGCTGGGCTGACACCCTGTGTGCATTCAGCAGCTGACTTCTGTGTATAAAGTCGATTTGCAGAGCCAGCGTTGTCTCCATAAGGAGGATTTGTCTTTACAGGGGACAGTAGCCAGGAGCATCATGTAAAAAGCTGCTTTGTAAAGGCTTTTTAAATGTGATGGGATGGATTTCAGTTCTCATTTGTCAGGGAATTAACTTATGCTTCCAACTTCACTGGAATTCCTGGGAGCACCAGCGCCATCCCCTTTGGCTCCACAGTGCACGTAAACTTGCACCTTTATCTCACGTGTGGTTAAACAGTCCGTGTTCACTGTTCAAAGCTTTGCTCTCCAGTAAAATCTCAGCGTGTGCTGGTTCCTTTAGCATTTTCAAAGGGCTCTTTTCAGGACTTCCCTGAAGGGAAGGCAATGTAAAAGGAGAACTGGTATCCTTTTTCCTGTTAGCACCAGTAACCACCACAGACTGCTGTTTTATGGTGCTGGATGTCTTTTCAGCTCAGGAATTGTTGAAGTCAGATCCGATCAAAGCTCTCACAACTGGGGTTAAGTGAATTGTGCTGTCTTTCAGTTTTTTCTCCATCACTGGGAAACTGTGAATGGTCGTTCCCTGCTATGCCAAGATCTGTGCTTTACAGGGCTGTGTTTAGAAAGTCATTGCTACAGCAACCAAAAAAGCTAGAAAATCTGATAAAGTACACAGCATCTCTTTTGGGGTTGATTGAAGAGCAGAGAAATTGCTACTCCCTCAATAACATGGGTGGCTTTTTTTTTTTTGTGGGCTTTTTTTCTTTTCTTGAAAGAAATCCATTCCCTATGGGCAGAGATTCCGGATCGTGGCTTTGGCAAAATACGGAGCTGAAAAAGGAAAGTCCATCTGCCCCAACTGCTGACTTGACAACTGTGATGCTGGCTTCCTAAAATGGAGAGCTAGAAGGAAGCAGTGTGCTGGGTCCCTTGTGCCGCTCGCTATTGGGTGCACAGGAATGCTCTGTTCAATCACGGCTGACGTGTTTGTAGGAGACTTCTGCCAATGCGTTGGTGGTCTGACAGCTGCCAGGAAATTTTCCTGAAGGGATAAATTGTGGGGCTGCTTTTTTTTTTTTCAGCCATAATGTCCATCCTTTAAAGAGCATAATATCACAAACATTAATGCTCCCACCTGTATGCAAAACATTTCCTGTTCTGGTTAGTGACAGAAGCTGAGTGTTAGCAGAGCTCCTGTGTTTGCTGCTAAAATGCATCAGCATGAGGAGCCAGCATCAGTTAACCCAGAGATGAGGAAATCCTGGGTTAAAAGCCATTTAAGGTTATAATGCTGGCACTGGCTTCTTAAGTGCAGTTAGAAACTACTGAAGTTATCTCATTAGCCACTAATTGCTGGGACCCTGAATGTAAATTACAGTCATTCCTAAAAGAAGCTGGGTGGCTGTCCCAGCTCCAGGCATGGCTTTGCTTGTGGGTAACAAACAGGATTTTCAAAGGCAAGAATAGAAATCAGACTGCACCCAGAGGAGCCGTTGTGTTACTATGCTGATACAGATTTATTCTCTCTAACTGGGACAAGCCTGTGGGATATATGTCATTCTCTCATATGTGCCTTCCTGCTTTGATTTTGTTTGGTTGTTTTTTTTTTTCCCCCTTTTTAAGCATTTTTCTTATCCTAATCAATTAAAATTGCTTTTGGTTCAATTATGTGATTTGTAATTTAGCATAAAGGTCGTAGAGCTGGCTGTGGGATTATCAGGCTGTCAGCATATCAGTACTTTGGGTTCTGACCCCACCAACGCAAAGCAGGACACAATGAAATAGTTTTAAGTCTTATATTGACAACGAAGATTTTATACCATCCAGTAAGATGGTTGCAGATGGCTGTGGTCACATGCAGGTTGTGCTTGGTGGTAAGGACAGCTCTGGTGGACTCATTCTGAAGGCAGCTTGGAGGTCTCACGTCAGTTGATCATGAACGAGGCTCTACTTACAGCTGGCCCTGCTGCAGTTCATGGCAATCTGGCTGCCCTTCTCAAGGGAAATGTCACCCCAGCATCTGGAGGGAGAAAATCTTGGAGCTATGATTTCAGCCTGGCTGTGGTTCCTCCTTGGGAGGGTTGGCATTATCATCACTAAAACTCTGTGCACAGCTTCCACAATGTTTAATTTAGTTTTGGTCTCTAAATACTTCAATAATGACCGACTGTCTGAGTACACACTGTACTGGTACCAGGCTATGTGGCCATTCTCTGATTTTTCCAGGTTCCAACTGCATTTTTTGGCTTAGAAGAGCCACATCTATCCAAAGGGCCCCTCCTAGAACGAGTTTGGAATGAATTTGATAAATGAATCCTGTGCGTGACAGGAGCATGCTCATTGCTACAAGTGTTTCTTTAACCACTGCTCCCTTATCAGCATGAAAAACAGGTATGTTGAGTATCTTGGGTAAATACACTTGTGCAGAAGCTACAGGAGTATGAGTGTTATCAGCAAGCTGGTTCAGGGAAAACATTTGCAGTGCAATGTGCTAGGAATTGCTGTCAGTAATGCTCATCTTTCCTGAAAGCCTCGGGCCATTTCTGCTAATTTACTCCCATCTTCTCTTTGACAGTATCAAGATATGTCATTGTGACAAAGTCCACATAGACTTCCCACACAAGTTGTCCACTAATTTATGTCTCACCGAAGTGCTGGGAACACAGAAAGCAGACAAAGCAGATGCTGACTTGCTAAATAGCAAATCTCTCACTTGGCTAGTCTAAAATGCTTTTATCTCATAGAATTGATATTTATTAGGAAAAATGGCTAGTGATTAATAGCGATACAGTAATACACTGATGTTGTAAATAAATAGCTTAAAATGAAGAGTGCGTGCACAGCATTAGTAACTGGCTTTCCTCATTTCAACATAGGTGAGTCCTAAGCTGGACAAACAATGCCGGGATTTTCAGTTCTTGCTCACATGGAGAGCAAAGTAAGTCCATAGCAGCAAGGAAAGTAACAGGAATCTTTAATCTCTGCTTCATATCAGCAAGAAGGGATTCTGATTGGAGCTGAGAACTGGAAAATGGAAGAAATAGCTGCTCTCTGGCACAGGAACGCTTGTTGGACTGGAGAGCTGACCAACAAGTGTAGCATCATTTGTCCCAGGAGTGCAGCCTACCGCCTTGTACTGGGCCTTTGGAACTCAGGGTAAAAGTTTTCAAGACTTGGGAGGTAGAATTGATGGTGATACTTGAGTCTGTAGCATCCAGGCACCGTATTTCTGAAGGTTTATTGTGTTCTTTTACACATACCCTCATTTCCTGTGGCACATTTCCAACCCAACAAATAAGGATCAAACATTGAGACTCTCAGTAAAAACCATGTTTCTGTGGATGGGGTGTGGGTACATCTCTTGTTAGAAAGCTGAGGTCTTTCCATGCAGGGGAGATGCAGTAGATCTATCTAACAGAGCTTTGGACAAATATGGGATAACCTGGAATTCTATTGCTAAAAATAGAGATCAGAAGATTCTCCCAGATTGCAAGGTAAGAGTCTGTCTGAAAAGGGAAGTAGTTGATTGTGCTGAACCATCATCTGCAGTTCTGCAGTCTTGTTTGATGTTTTTTTTTGACCTCAGTACAAACAGCGTATGTGCTAATTTGGGAGCCATCTTCAAACACATGAGGCCCAGAATATCTTGCAAAGTTAACTGAGTGACTTTAAAGTCTGTGTCGAAAAGAACAATGGTTCAAGTGGGAAAAAGGAAGGAAACCATTAAAAGTAGATACGGAAAGAAGTATCTAATTGGGCTTGCATGTTGCAATTCACTGCATAGAAATGCATGATGGAATCCACCTTGGCCTATCAGCTGGACAAACAATGGGCTTTGCAATCAATGTCATTCTGTTTGCAACCATGCAAACCATTCTGGAGCCATTGGTTTCTTCAGCTCAATCCAAAGTGTGTACTGGGTAAGCATGTCAAAAACAATCCTGGATTAAGTTTATCGGCATCTGAAGATTCCAAAAGTATGTTCCCAGCAGAGACTTTGTTGGGGCTTACCATTATGCTGAGCTACAATGTAATACCTTCCATGTAAGACTTTGCTATATTCACTCTCTCTCTCCTGATGCACCCACTTTGCCAGGAACAGAAAACGAGTGCAGGAGCAAAACTTGCTCATTAATGCACACTGCAAACTGCAGAGGTGAGAATTTAGGTAAGATGTGCACTTTGCTGATTCCCAGCCTTTCCTACCAGCCTCTTCCCTGATGCACACACCTCTGGAGTCAGAAGAGCCCCCTGCAGAGGTGAATGCCAATGACAATAGTGCTATCAAGTCCCCGGAACTGAGCTCTGACTGAAGCATTAAAGCACAAAATGATCATAGTCATCAGAGCATGAAGATTTCTGAGATGATGTGGATAAATCCAAAGGGTCCTTGCAGTCTGGCACAGAGCTTCACCCATAATGAGCTGAAGTCCCAGTTACATTTAATTCAATAGAAATTTAGAGAAAGCTGTAACGTTCTGTCTAAAACAATAAAAAGCATTTCTGTCTGTTTATGTAATCTTCCCATTTCTAAAGTACTCACTGGTAAGTTGGTAGGAGCTTTAACAAGCTTCGTTGCTTCTGTTTTACAGTGGAAGAAACTGAGTCAAGGAGGCAACATGACCTGCCCAATGCTGCACAGCAAGTCAGTATTTCCTGACTCCTTCATTGGCTCTGTGCCGCAGCCGTATTCCCAGCATCGCAGCCACAGCCTGATGTCCTTCTGTGATAGAAGCTGTGGCCTGGTCTGAGGCTTATTTCCAGAAGTGCTGCTCTGATTGTGATGGGTATCACACTGAGTAATGCAGTGATCAGGGAACAACTGCCATTGTCCTGTCTTCTTCCCGTCCTATATTTTTAGAGTGCACAGTCTCAGCCTCTGTATTTTACAGATAATTCAGGCAGGATACAGAAAGCCTATAACAACGGAAGATTTTAAATAATTACCTTTCATTTGCTCTTAATTCAGGAATCTGCAGAATAGGGCATAAATCTTGAAAAGACTGAGACGTTTGTTCCTTCTACCCAAGGCAAAATGTAAATGTTCAACTTCCCAGCGTAAATCTGGCTTAATAACTTTTTCAGGTAATAAAATGGTACCAAATTTACAGGATCTTAGTGGGGACTGTGTCAGTTTTATGCTCAGCTTATGATTTGGTATTGGCTATCTTCAAAGATTACTGTTCATGCATTGTCAAACAAGTCACCATCATCTCTGCTGGTATGTGGAAAGGGGGAAAATCTCCTGTTGGTAACAGCACCTCCATCCCCTAAAGCTACACGTTTAATGCTTTGACCTGTATCCCATTATCTCTGCACAGACACTACTTTTATTTACCTGCCACGTTCTTGCCCTGCAGGCCAGTTTTACCGCAATGCTCCCCAGCAGTGCAGCCTTCAAGTGTAATTTCAGTGCACTGTAGTAATTATGTTTGAAGGTTAATGTTTCATGAAAATATCTCAAAAGCATTTCTGCACCTGAGCTTTGCTGCTGACTTTGGTAACAGCCTGCTTTTCTTTCTTGCTTGTTTGTTGCAGCCTAATAGTAATATGGTTGACAACTTGATGCCTGTTTTATCCAGGGCTTAATCGACCTGGTAAAACTTAAGTGAAGTATGAACTGTGGTTTTGGTCATCGTTGGAAGGTGGCAACCTATGAATTTCTTTTTCTCCCTGAATATTGAAGGAGTATTTGGAGCTGTGTCATCAGGCTGGATTTAGCCAAGATCCCCCAATACAAGAAAGACATGGAGCTGTTGGAGCAGGTCCAGAGGAGGGCCACGAAGATGCTCAGAGGGCTGGAGCACCTTCTCTTATGGGGATAAGCTGGGAGAGCTGGGGCTCTTCAGCCTGGAGAATAGAATGCTCCAAGGAGACCTTATAGTGGCCTTCTAGTACCTGAAAGGGCCTTCAGGAAAGCTGGGGAGGGACTTTTTATAAGGGCAGGTAGTTGATAAGACAGTTCTGTGCCACCAATAACACTTCTCAAAAAGAATGCAGATGGGCAGAGATTGAGAGAGAACGGGGTCACACTGTCAGAGCTGCTGCTGGCTTTGCTCACAGTAAGCTCTGGACATTTGATTAACATGCAGAAAATGCTCTCAAGTTTTCTTTCAGAATTGATGGGCAATTCATTACATATGCAGAGAAAGGTTAGGGCTGTTTCAAAAGATCCTGTGTCTCTAAATTTTGCAGAACAGGGAAGGATGGGTGACATGGAACACGTTCAGCTCCCCTGGGCCATATTCTATTTGCTGCTTGGCCTGGTGCAGGGAATCACTGGGGACTGAGTCACCCAGGAAAGGTACTTCTAGTACATTTAAGCTGACTGTCTTGACTTCATGCATATGTGAATGTCAGCTGTGAGAAATGAAAGATGCTTGTCTAGCAGTGTGTCCTGTCTGCACAAGGGTGGAAAACGCTCTTGGCAGTACAGCGTTGCTCAGCAGGGCCTCAGATTCCAAGTGTAAGAGCTGAAAACTCAGGCTGCATAGGCAGCAAGACAGATTTCTTTCAGGACTGAGTGTTATTTCAAAGCACAGGGTTCTCAGACTACTCCCTTGGCATCACAGACATGTGCTAGCAAGGCGTCACATTTTTGAGGTGTTTTGGTGAGATGCCTGCTGAATTCAAAGCAAGGCAATCCTGCCTCTTTCCTGCAGTGTTGCTGGTGGCAGAAGCAATGTGGGGATGGGGGCTCTGTGACTACAGCCAGAGCACAACATTCTCTGCCAGGTTCCTTCAGGAAGCCTCATTTTGCCTGTCTTGCACAGCACCCCCTTTCCTCCATGTTCTGCCCCTTGACAGACTGATATTATCTGGGCAGTACAGCCTGCATGAATTGGCTGCTCCTCTTTTTCCTGTAAGTAAAACCACAATAATGCCTTACTTAATGTGCTGATTGTCATTCTACATGTATAAAAGTAGCTTTATCTGTTTTATCTGTCACTGATGAGCTGAAAAATGAAATAGCTGCCATAAAGATGTGGGAAATACTGGTTTTATAAATTAGATTGTGCATAGGAGAAGAAAGGATGGCTGTTTTATTGGTTTTTTTAATGTTATTTGTGTATCATTTTCAAACCTTAATTACTGAAAATGATGTAGTTTGATAGCTAAAGATATCATATCACTTTTGTGGTGGTAAATACTATTAAAATGAAAATAAATATAGGCAGCTGTACGTGAGGGAGAGATAAAGAGAAAGGAGGATGGATGGGGTGAATAGGTTTGGAAATGTCAGGCAGGAAAGAAGGACAGTTTTGCTTACATGCAGCACACATTTGTTTAAAATGTATTTCAGATTTCACACACGTTTTGAACTATCTAGCTGAAAAAGAAGCACTGTGTCTATTCAGGATCTCAAAACCCATGGACAAATTCTATGCTTTGAAATGTGATTATGACCACTGTAACAATACAGAAATAATAAAGAGGTAAATATGAGACACATCATTCAAAAGGTTAATAGAGAGAGCATGGGGCATGAAGGAAGGGCAAGAGGAGGGATGAGAATAAGAGTTCCTAAAATGTTATGTCAGTGAGTAGTCCTTATAATCCAGAACTTGCTCCCAGGAGTCACAAATTGATGTTTCAGTGCCACTCAAATAGCAAAAGGCATCTGGCTGAAGGTGAGGCTGAGTTTTCTGGGAGGGTATCTGCAAGGCCTTCACCTGTGATAAGTTCATGCTGTGGCACCTGAGAATTGCTGATCTGTCTTTGAATGTTAATTTGGTCAGGTGTTGTGAACTACTTAACTATTGGTCAACTAAAAGAGCAGGAACTGGCTCTAATTTCCCCTGTCATTCAAAGTGTAAGGTTAATTTAGAGAGCCATTCTGTCCTTGAAAATTCACACTTTCCTTAAAGGTATCCCCAGTTCTAAAAGTAGTTCCAAGAGTTATGTCAGAAATTGGTGCTTCATTAGGGAAACAACAACAACAAAACTGGCTAAGACGCAAGTGTGGGAGATAGAAAAGTTTCACACCACCGCCATTCCCCACATCACTGCTGAGATGAGATCCAGATGGGATCATGGAATCATAGACTGGCCTGGGTCGAAAAGGAACACAAAGATCACCCAGTTTCAACCCCCTGTTATGTGCAGGGTTGCCAACCACCAGACCAGGCTGCCCAGAGCCGCATCCAGACCGGCCTTGAATGCCTGCAGGGATGGAGCATCCACAGCTTCTCTGGGTACATTATTTTGAAGGCAGCTAGTGAAATGTTTAGTCTTTGCAAATACTAAAAAGGAATAGTGATGGCTGACGCAGAGTAGCGATTAACCCCCATCTTTTGGAGGCACAGGCTGCTAAGGCAACATCTCTGTTCAGCCCTATAACAGCTCACGCTGTACCAGTGACACACGCTCAAGGGCACCTGCCGGGCTCTGGGTGGAAGGGGGATGGCGTGAAAAGCTTCTTGTTACCACTGGGTGGAGCTGAAGCCCTTTTTGTTCAAGCTGCTCCTTTCATAACTTCCTCCTCTTTCGTAGAGAAAAAAAAAATGTGAATCGGGCTGTTTACAGATCGATGTGGAGAGCTCATTATACCGGTGACCTCATTCTTCTGGAAGGAGAGGTCAGTAAATGAATTTGATGGGAGTTGAGGGGGGGAGGTGGGGGTTCTCCAACACTATGTGGTTGTTTGGACTTAAATGTCAGACACGGACAGGACTTGTGATGAATTTGTAACAGTTAGTCATATAAAATCGTTGTTGTCTTTAAATGTCTGTGATAAACCAGCCAAAAGACTCAGACCTGAACGAGTTAAAGGAAATTCATCAGCGTGTGTTAAATAAGTTTTCTTTGTTTCTCAGTTCAGCATTTCATTTGTTAATGATTTTGAGTGACAGCACCAGACCCACAATATGCGAGTTTAGATCAGGATGGGAATCAGGAAAATAGAGCTTATTTTGAAACCAAATTCCAAGCAGATGGGCAGGGCAGCAGGAGGGCAAAAGCAGTTGTCCAGATTGCTTGGTACTCGTTAGTTGCTCTTTGTCCCATCTCTCTAAGCTGGGCTCCAGTTCCCTGTTTTCCACCTGCAAGCAGACTCCCCATGTTTCATCCTGGTTTATCTTCTTAGTGTTTTGCTAAATACCTGATTTTCCCACAGCTGGCTCAATTTAGAGCCTGGTCTCTTGAAGGTCGGCCACGTGTGTAATGGTAATTTAGGAGGTTTCTGCCCTGACTTGTCTTCATCGTTTCTCTCCCAGAGGGTGGCTGATGCAGAGCAAAGGCAGCAGGTGGGTTGTGTCTTACCCCCTGGATGAGCACCTTATAAAATCAGTGAGCTGAGCTTCATGAGATGTGTATTCTGGTAGTGAGGAGCTCCATTTAACAGTCTGTTGAATTTAGTTACGGTTGCTGAACATTTATTTCTGTACCTCACAGCTCTGGAGCAAAAGCATCTCCAGCAGATAAAGCTAAATCCAGCAGGGGCTATGACCTCAAGCTTTGGTACTACAAAGGTCTGCTGAAAGCTGTGTCAGAAAAAGTTACAAGTGTAGATGAACCACTATTGACCAGCAGATGCTTTTGTTACCTTGAATGATATTGATCAGGCATTCATGTTGCCTGTAGTTGTGACTTTAGTGTTCACTTGTGGCTTATTAAAGCTTTTGTTATGGGTGTGCAGCCCTCTTTATTTGCAAGCAGAAGATCCTGTGCCCTAGCACATTTGAGGTAAGGTCCAGTGGAGTGATATAAAGTGCTGATGAAAGTGGTTAGCAGCTTTGTTCAAAGCAAATGCGAACGCTCACAGGATTTGCTTTGTGTGCCCAGCTGTGTAATTCACAGCTGGCAGATGCTGATGGACAACTGTGAGTCAGAACTTCTTCAGCCCACTCAGCCAGAAGGGCTAGATGAGGATGTCTGGCATTGGACTTGGGAGACAGGACAGTTAAGTTAGCAGAAAAGCTGTTTGTGTTGGTTGTGTTACTAATAGGAAACCCTGCTGACGCAGCTTTGCTGCTACAAGTATAGCTGTGAAGATGCTGTGACATGGAAATATCCCTTGTTTTCACTTAAGAAATAGTTCTGAACATTTAGAAGATGTGTTAAGTTTTTCCATTCCTCAGTAGTTCCCTCACACTCCCCAGAATCAGTCTCACTTCTTCTCTGCACATCTCGTTTCTTCTTTCTAAACCCACATCAGGATCAGTACAGAGTGCACCCTATGCATTAAAGCCTTCTGGCTCCACCTGATGCTGCTCTTGAATGTACTAACCAAATCATACAACCACCTGGGTTGCAAAAGATCTGACAGATCGCTGAGTCTAGCCATCAGTCTAATATACTGTGTCCCACCACTAAGCCATATGCCCTTAGTGTCATATCCATGCATCTCCTGAATGCCTCCAGTGTCTGGGCCTCCCACTGACAGGGCAGCCTGTTCCAATGCTTGGCTTCCCTCTCCATGAAGAAATTCTTCCAGTCTGAACCTCCCCTGGCACAACTTGAGGCCTTTTCCTCATGTTCTATCACGTGTCACTTGAGAAAAGACCTATGGTGGCTACCATGACAGGCATCCAAGATTTTGTCCTATATTTTCCAAATATGTACCAAATTTTGTGCTCTACCCTGGATCTCTGCTGACACAGTTATGTTAGGCCAGTATAATACATCATTAGTTCATGACATAAAATGCACCTTTGTAATACAGCATATTAATTGACAATAGCAGAGTGATCTTCTGATACTGTAAACATGCTCAGATATGAGGATGGTGATGTGATTGCATTCTTTGCATCTATTGGCTGTCCCGTGTAATGATAAAAAGGGATAATTATTACGTTCCTATTAATAATGTAGGAAGCTAAGCAACAGCACCTGGAAATTAGGTGTCAATTTTACAAGATTTCCACAGAATGAATAAGGACAAAAAATAGGTCAGGCTAAGTTATACTTCTGTCATTTTGGAGAAGGGAAGGATGTATTTTTAGCAATAAGAAAATACTGTCTGTGCCTAGATATGTAACACAGGTAGGTACCCGTAACAGATGAGCTTTATTACACATGACTGCTCGAGGCCTGGCAGATCACTGATGCTTTCCACACTCTGCTGAAGTGTCTGTTGCTCTGTGTACCAATGTTGGTAGTCAGCTGCATGAAGGGTTATCTCTCCCCATTTGCCCGAGGGATACTGTAATGCCACAGGGCTGTGGATTTGTTTTGTCTCTGATAGTAATTTTCCAGAGCAAGCATTCTATAGCATTGTTTTTCAGAGTTTATTTTTTCTATGCTTTTGGTACGGAACTATGTGAGACTCTCACATGCACATTCATACTCTGTGACACACAAAGGACATGTTTGTTGTACATAAAGTTTGTGCTGATATACAGCTGAATAGATTGCGACACGATACAGCTTTAAAGGGTTGAAATGCTGCACTCCATTTATTGTCTGCTCTGCTGAAGCTTTTATTACAGAAATATTTCTCCCTTCCAGGTTTTAATTTCCCCATCTTCCTGTAGGCAGACAGTGTGGACCATAGGTCTTTAAAACTGCTTTCAGTGGAGCATTATTGTTGTTCATATTTAAGAATACAGTTTAAAACTGGAGGCCAAGTTGATGAGTTGCAATGTGGGGTGCATACATTTAGCACTTCTCAATGGGAACAACATTAAGAAAAAACAGAAGTTCTATTTATAAAAGTGCCATTATAACTCCAACTGAAGAAAGACTGCTTTTAAAATTGAATACCTATGTTCTTAAGCAGCTCAATTTCTATTTAGCATGTAGCAGTAGAATACATATATAGAAGCAAATTAATTGCCTAATGTGATATTTATTTTCCTGAGTTTTTCTTTCTGAGGACTTGCACTACTGTTTCTTTCAAGCTTTGTTCCCAGCGGGGCTGCTCTGGTGTGAAAAATATGCCATCAAACCTCACATTACCAAACCACTTATTACCAAAATAGAAGTTGCAGAATTTCCTCACTCTGCATTCATCTCTACAAGAGCAGCACGTCTCTCTGCAAAAGCAGTCTGGGAGCTCCCCACAGGACACAGAAGAGTCATGCTCTGATCATCTGGATCAGTTTTATGGAGATGAAGGGTTGACAAGTCACATTTTTCATCCCAAAGCATCCCAGCAACGTGAAGTTTGTATGTACACTGGGTGAATAATTAGCCAAACAATTCTGGTGCTGGGAGTGGTTACTGGTGTAGTAAGATTTCATTCTTTAAATAAAAAGGGAATGGCACAATGGCTGTAACTAGTTAGATCTCAAATGCAAGTGGAGTGTGCAGAACGACCATGTTAAGCAGGTAGGCCAACTCCTATTATTCTGTCTTTCCCTTAGAGTGAAGGAGACACCTTTCTTGGGGTAGAAGGACAATCATGGAAGGTCATTTTGTGTTTGTTTGTTTACCACCACCCTCTTACCTGGAACAATGCAGTCCACAACTTCATCAGGTGTCATTTTCCCATGCTCTGATACGTTTTGGCCATTTTATATTTCATGCTTGAGTTTGTCATATTGCTTCATGTCCTGGAAAGATAGGATAGTACTGAGTCATGTTTCTAAGAACATGTTTTCCTGCAGCTTTTGGATTTTACTATGGGGAAGCATAAGTCATCAGAAGCTCCTTTGCTATACAGCTGATAGATGCATTTGCAGCCTAGTGATGTTTTTACTGGACAGTAGGAAGTGTTCTACATTATAGAAACTTCATTTTAGGTAACTGCTGGGCAGCATGGAATCCTGCAAGATGGTTCCCAACACTTGTGTGTTTGCATTGATGGAGCTCTTTGGGCTTTCTGTTCTAAACCATAACATTTTTTTCAGTTCTACTGTATGTAATTTTGATAGAAGGTGAATTATGGATACAGATTTTATAGGTTTCAGTCAACAAGGGTGTTCCAGAATGACTCTACAACCAATACAAGTCTTCTCAGTTGCCCTCAGAATCAGTCAGAACTGGGTGGCTTCGTTATAGTGGAACTGTGAATGTTTTATTACATAAATCAGACAGTGAATTTATCCAGTGAATATCAAGATCATCTCAATAACATCTCATTTTAGCATTCAATCAACTCGTTTAGGTTAATATTCTGTGCTGACAGTGTTTACATAATACATAAACACTCTGATACCTGTATTAATGTAACGTATTACCTCCTGAACGCACTGTAGGCTCTTAAGCACTTAATCAAATTCCTTGGGATTATCTTCTGCATCCTCTTTTGTAGGCGGGTTTGTAGACCAGTTTGACCATTTCTATCTGGGGAGTGCTGTTTAACCTGAGTACATATGGGACTTTTTTGTTCTGCTATTACAAATCCAGTGAAGGTGCTTCTGCTCTTAGGAGTGTGATTGCTGCACGCTCACACTTGAAAGAGCGTTAGTTGTTCTTCTTAAAGTAGGCATCCCTGTAATATTTGACCCTTTATTTATCTCCTTGATACAATGCTCTGTGTTCTATTTCAGTAGTTACATTTCAGTTCATTCCTGTTCATTTATTTACATGGTTAAAAAGTAATTTTTTTGCTCTTCCACTTGGTAAACATTTTCAAATGCTCGACAAAAATGTTATTTACCAGAAATAGAGCATTTCCCAGCTGTATGTTCATGCATTTATTTTGGTCTTAAATTCCTTTCCAATTTGTAGTGAGTGCAATACATTACTGCAAATTGCTTGTTTTTGGCAGGCGTTACACTGAGCCCCTTGTACTGATCCCTTTCCTTGTGTTAGGATTTTGTTTTTACATCTACAGCAAATAAAACTATTCTCTCTCTTTAGTTATCCTTGCCTTCACGTATATGTTTTTAACTAGAACCACTGTAGTTCTCCTAGTTCTTGTCCATACTTGCTGTCTTTCAGGATATGTGATACTTTAAACATCCCTAGCGACTTGAATTTGTGATAAGAAAGGTGAAAGGGTGAATATGAATAAGATATTAGTGTACAAGGAGCATAAATTATGCTTTTAAAATAGAGATATTAAGAAATGCACAGTAAATAAGAAAATTGTACTGAGGCGTTATCCATCTCAAAGCATCATCTCTTCTAGATAACTCATCTCATCCAATTCCTCTCTCACCTCTCCTGGGCTATTTCTCTGGTTGTCAGGCTCCTGTTTTGCACACAGAGGGCATGCAGCCAGCAGTGAGACCTCTTATATGGGGGAGGTGACTTCTGCCACTGTCACACATTGGATGAACAAGTGCGCCCTGTTCAAGTATTTTAACATGTAAGAAGTCCAGCACGTCTCATTGTTTGAACACATAATTTCTCTGTACAAACACAGATGTATTTTAGGTTATGCAGCTTTTATATGAAATTACATTTACCTCCTGTAAGCAAGGAGTCTGGAATAGAGTGCATAACAAGTACAGAGCTGGCCGAACAAAAATCCCTCTTTACAAATCAAAAATCCAGTTTGTTCCTTGAATCTCTGCACATCTTCTGAGGCTATCTGCAATTGCACTTGCACAGCAGAGTTAAAAAGGGACTAATAGGATACAGTAGGTTAAAACCCTTGTATTACTATACAGCTTTAAGATCATCTGAAGGCCTAATCTTGCTGTGTTATGATTCTGTATTCCCTTCTTCATTGTTTAGTTTATCTAATTTTTGTTTAAAGCACTTATAGTTTATTTTTATGAAAAGGTTTAAAAAAAACCTTGTACTTCTACTAGTTAGAGATTAGCCACTGTTAGAAGCTGTCAGACCCACCACCTGCTGTGGTCTGAGCTCCAGGGAAGACCACTTCAAGATTATTCTCAGGGGTGATTTGGGTTTTTTTTCCATCTTTACAGATCTGAACCTGATTTTTTTTCAAGCTATTATTCAGATTTTAAAATAGAGGGGAAAACAGAGCACCATTTTTGTTACTGTTATCCATAAATTGCACTTACTTTTCTCTGTAATAAGCAAGCAATCATTGAAATCTGGGTTAATCCAAACTGGGAAACTCATGGGAGTGACCCACATAGTGTAAAATCCACTCTGTTCTCTTCTTACTGAGTGAAACACGGTGTAGTCCCAATTGTCTGAATAACAACTGAATGGATCCTGGGAAATCTCTGTAAGTCAGCTATCTCTGAAAGCTGGGCTAGAGGAAGCATGTTAACCAATATAAGGAAGAAAAAGATGTGGGAAATTCCTTCTAAATTTGAGCTATTAGCAATGATAAGAATTGGGGTAGGCAAGGTCACAAAGACTTCAAATGTGATCTTGCTCCGTATAACAGCCAGGAGTACAGGTCTTTTCTGCATACCTTCAGGCTCTTGCATTCCTCTTTCCTGATATTTTAGGGAGTTCTTGGAAAATTTTATAGCTTCACAAAAGAGGGAGTCAAAGACACATTTTGCTCTTTTCTTTTAGGTAACGCTAGAATAAGAAGCCAGCAGTTGTCAGCTGTTTTTACAGGGTTAATATTGTTGCTGTTGTTGTTGGGTTGGGTTTTTTTTTCTTTGTTTTTTGCAGTTTTAATGGCCACGTCCTGATGCTGCTGAAATCATGTAGCTGGGCTTGCACTCTGCTAAGCACAGGTCTGGACATGCATTTAAGCCCAGACTTGCCTCCAAAGCTTGGTGTTTGCACATTAGCCTGTGCTCAGGAATAAAGCTTTGTCTGATCTTACCCATTGGCACACCATTGCATCACAGGCTGGTTCTGTCATTCCTGTGCCGCTTGTAAGTAGTCACATTGCTTTCCAAAGCATAGCAGATATTCCAGCCTTGATTCTTTGTCAACATGCATACACATTTTCCATTTCTAGCCAAGCCACGTGGAAAGGTGTGATGTGGAAACACGAGCTCAGCAGAAAAAGCCCAGCCTAGAGACCTAGTCTTGCAGGACATCACCAAGCAGTGCTAAAGCTGTGTGGGTGTAAAAGGATTTTCCAGGTGTCAAGAGAGCCATGGTTCTTGAACACCTCCAGGGACAGGGACTCCACTGCCTCCCTGGGCAGCTGTGCCAGTGCCTGACCAATGCTGTGCTCTCATCCTGCTTAGCAGCAAGTCGCTGCCATGACCAGGTGCTCCCAGGCAGAAAATCCTCCTCAATGCCCTGCTTGTCTGAGCAAGGAGGAGGGGAGACTGAAGAGATGGCATGATGAGCTACCCGTGAAAATGCTGGGTCAAATCTGAGACACATCAATTTGGATTGGCCGGTTCAACAAACCAGCTCAAAACCAACTAGCTTTTATGGAGCTGGAAAATTAACTGGGTCAGCAAAATGATGATGAATGATTTGTGACATAGTTCTGCTTGAAGTCCAAGTACTCTCTGCATTTACTATCTGGCAAATGATTATATATTTTCCTGCATAATCCTTCAAGAATGTCGACCTCCCTTATTTGTATCACTCCATCCCTACTTGAAAATAATGCTGATAAAAAAATTACATGTTGGTGACAGCCTACAGAGTGTACTGCAAGTGGTGATGTGTGTGTATCTACATGTGTCTGCCAGGAGTGCCACAGCACATACCATGCAAGTGCTATTCGTATGAATGTACATAGAATGTAGTGAAAAATGCAGTGATTAACATTAGACTTTGTCTAGGTGTACTGCATTAAAAAAAGTCAGGTAGTCAGATAATTATATTAAATGGAGCTTATTGAAGAAAAAAAAAGTGTGTACACATACATACATACATACATATATATATATATATATATGCAACTTGTTCTGGAGGGAGGTGTCCCCAATTATAGCAGGTGAGTTGGAATTAGATGATCTGTAAGGTCCCTTCCAACCCAACCCATTCTGTGATTCTATGATTTGGGTAATTCCAAAAGCACTATGATGCATTCCAGTTAGGATTCTGTGGATTTGGGGCTTCTAAAGAATTATCTGGATTTCCATGTCCATTGTAGTATGTTAGGTACAACAGAAACATTTATTTCAGAGAATCTTCTGCCTCTGATGCATGGGATTTGTCACTCGGTCAGGGATACTTGATGCCGTGATGACTAATGACACTGCTCCAGACACACAAAGTAACAGAAGCATAAATGAGACTGGCTGAGAATGCTTTCATGTGCTCTTTGGGAGGAGCTTTAATTTTTTAGCGATGACAAATATTTAGTGAGTACTGCTCACAGCTGAGCAGTTCTGCATGGAGCTTTGTGGGCATTAACTAAACCAGTTTGCCTGCTCTGCTCAGCTGGCCACTGTGTGTGTGGAGCCAGTTGTGCTGTAAACAGCAAAAGGGCTCTATTTGTGACAGAGGTGATCAGCAGGCTGGCTTCAGTGACTGCTAGGCTCTGCTATGAACAGACTCACCTCGTGTGACTGCTTTACCTCTGTAACCATGTATCAGTTTTAATTCTGTTTTGCTTTATTCCGTCAGTCTCATTGAACTGGAGATTCTGTTTTCCATTTTTCAGATGCAGTAATGTCCCTGGCTACACTGACTGCATTAAGATGTGCATTTTTGAAAGGTTCTCTGCATTTGTATGTTAGTGTTCAGGCAATTTCAAAGGTACATGAGCTGAGACAATTCCACAGTGTATATGCACATAAAATCCACAAGCTTGGAGTATATTTCTTAGTTGATCTTACAAAAGCGGCAGTGAGAGAAGACCTCTATTTTACTTGGTGTGCTTTTGTCATGACTTGTGTCATCTCTTCAATATTATATTAAAAACTGTGGTTCAAAACCCTTAACCTACGTAAAAAAAGCATTAGTGGTTTGTGGAGAAAGAAGTTCTCACTGAAATGCTTGTGGGAATCCAAGGCCCTAACACAGCTGTGTTACAAACAGCACGGGGAGTTTTTCAAAGACCTTCACCTGCAAAATCAGCATTCTTGTGACCTCTGAGATCTGGCTGTTTTTTACTGAGTGTAAGTCATAGAATCAAAGTTAAGGGGTTTTTATGCTTTCTAAAAGGTTTTTCAATAATACAGGATTGTGCTCCTCAGTTTTGTCCCTCCTATTCCTCTAAATAACAACAGGAGCTTTGGAGGACAGACTGTCCTGGGAGGGGGAATCCATCACCTACAAGATGACAATCAGTAGCACATGGCAGTCAGCTGAGGGCCCAGATCCCCTGTGTGTCTTGCTGGAGGCTTAAACCTCTGATTTTCTACCTAGGAGTTAAAGTCTAAATGCTATTCACCTCGTTTAATCCCCAAGTCACACATACCAAGCTACTGTTGCATGGGTAAAGCAAAATTCGTATGTTTGGTGGTTGTTGTTGTTTTTCTAGTCGAAAGATTATAGTTTTATTTCACAGAAAATCACCAACTGGTTGTGAGCAATATGTTTTAAGTTGCTTTCTGACATTTCAAGGAGCCTGGTGTTCGTGCTGCACCAATGCTGAGTTTCTGCTTAATGTAAAATCCTGTGTCAATACATTGTGACTTTGGTGGCGTAGTAAATCTGCTGCTTAGACAAGCCATTATATTGCTTTTCCTATTGGTGTCATTAGCTGCACTCACTGGGCCAGCCAACACAGCTCAGTATCTCCCAAGTGAGGAACCTGATGTAACGTGTTGTTAGCAAGTGAGACGGCATCGAGGCGAGCATTAAGCAATGAGACATGACAGTGTATGTAGTGCCAGGATATCCCAATGCAGTGTGAGTTGCTAGGCAGTGAGCTGACAGCCTGTTCCCACAAGCTGCTGACAAATGGCATGTTTCTTGACATGTTTCCTTAGGATGTGAAAATAAGCTTCAGTGTAAATAGACAGGGACAGAAGCTTTTTTTTTCTTTTTTTTTTTTTTCAGAAAGTTGCTGTGTGATTCGATTTTCCACCTCCCTTCACGTTTCAGTAAATTCCAGTTTGACTCTTCTTTTGATCAAACAGAACAGGCAAAGGAGCAAAAGCAATAATTAAAAATACTGTGAAAAAATACCTTAAGATTCTAAGTGGAGAAGAAAGGAGATTATTAACTCTCTCCCAGTATCCTCCAGAAATCTTCCTTTGCAGATTCAGGTACTTGAGAGCACTGCAGATGTTGTGAGGAACAGGGAAGAAAGCAGTAATGCTGCCTAGCATGATACTTTTGCACCTTTTGCTCGCCATATGTAACCTAGATAGCATACGGCTGCTCAGTGAGGCATTTCTTGTACATCTCTAGATTCTCCCCTCTTTGCATGGATGTGTGGGAGGGGGGATTAGTGCATAGCCGTATGGGAGGGAGCTAACAGCAGTGCAGTTTCTAAGTGAGCCATGCTGCAGGAGTGGTAAAGAAAGTGGAGGGAGCAGGAAATGATGGAGGAGGGGAGAGGACTCCAATGACACTTAATGGAAGTGATGCAGAATTCCCCTAGAGAACAGGAGGGCTCTGACCCTTCTACATGCTTTGCAGACCCCAAATGGAGAGGCACTTTTAAGTAATTTATCAATATAAACTCCAGAATGTTTTTTCTGCTTTGTGAGATTTTCCGCTGGTCAAGATGATGTGCATTACTTAAGGGGGATCTGAAAAGAAAATAGTCTGTTATTTCTTCTGTAATTCAGCAGGTTGGATCATAGCTTTCCATTCATAATATATTAAAGTGGGAGATGAGCATCTCCTAAAGACATCCTCCTTCCTTCTTGAGTACCAAGAGCTTGGAAGTTCCTGCACCAAAAGGTAGGAGTGTGTTGTGTGGGAGCAAGCCAGCACTTCACAATGTCCTTGGCTCCCTTTTCCAAGATCAGATCCTCTGCTACAATATTTTTGAGGCAGCTGCAAGCCTAATGACCTAGTATGCAAGCAGTGACCTGTTGTTGCTTCTTAGTTTAAGAAAGCTGTCATTACATCAGCACTCATGCTTCTGCCCAGAACTTACACTGTATGTAAAAACCCTGACACCCACATCAACCCCTGTTTTTCAGCTATAGAAGGAAATCTCAGTGACAGAGTTCTTCAGATCAACTCAGATCAGCAAGAAAGAGAGGTCCCAGTGATATCTGGAATATCCTCTGGGACCCGTGGGAGTCAAGGACAGTTTTCCCCAGCAGGCTGCTTTTCCTGTCAGCTCCCTCGCTGCATGGTCTTTCTCTGAGACACTACATGGGAACTATGCAGAAGAGATAACACAGTCCTCTGCCAATTAATTTTCCTGGCCTGTTTCCATGGGCCTGAAGAGCAGAAAACATGTGCAGATGTAGGAGGCAAGGTCTGGCCCTGTGTGTTTTCCTGAAAAGCTTAACTCTGTATCGCTGTCAGTAGTGCTCTCCCTTTATATTTTACTTAACAAAACAGAAGTGGAGAATTCTATTTTCCTTAGGAATGTTTCGTGAGCTGTTATGCATGCCCTGATGGTGTTTTACAAGTATTGTCTGCTTTATCACACACTGGCATTTTTATTCCCTTTATTCTTACAGGTCAGTAAACCAGCTAGTAAGTCTAATTGCCCTAACTCTGTTCTGCTGCTTTCAACAGATAAGAGCTGCAAACTGGGTAATATCCTTTCAGTCTCCTTTGAACCTCCTGCCTCATAAGCATCCATCTGACTACTGCCTTTTCTCATGGTTCATTGTGCAGCAATTAGTTTAAATACCTGTCTCTAGTTACTTAATAGAATAGAAGGAAACCGTCAGAAGGAATAGATTAAATTGAAACGGAAAGGTCTCGAAAGGTGTTTCCCACCTGTGTGAATCCAAACCAAAAACATTTAACACAAACAGGATTCAGAAATAGAAGAGAGAAACAGAGTAACTGTTTCTTATGGTTCGTTTTCCAAATACACACTGGCATAAATCTCACATATGCACATTTGTTCTCCCTGTCTCAAAACAAAATCAGTACAGTCTGACTTTTTAATAATATGCTATAAATAACTGGTAATAAAAAACAAGGAACAGAACCAAGGGCTGTTATTCTTGAGGATCTTCTCTATCTCCAGCAGAAGCCTATATTTAATGCTACAGCAGAAGGCAGTGTACTGGAACTCTTTGCAAAATATATAAAGGAGAGAAATTTCTCCTGTTAGCAATTAGTTTATGTTGTGAAGCATCACTGACACTAATTCTTGCAGTTGTTATCCTTGTCAGCATGTTGTTACTATCTGTGTACTAATACTATGCTTTATGTGTCTAATCAGTAAAAAAATATGCTAAGCTGTTTGTTTCATTTGCTCTACCATTTGTCCTATAGCACAGAGTTTGCTGAGCCAAAGAAGTGGCACATTGCAGTAACATGGTACATCACTGGATGGTGATAATGCAGATAGGACAGTTGTGTCATTCTCACCTGTAGATCAAAGCACCTTGATATACTAGTTTTAATTTCTCTTGTTTTATAGTTTTTTCTGTGTTGTTCTTGTAGTTCTTTTAGATTCTTCTTTCCAAACCACTTTTATTTTATTATTTTATTAAGCCAAAAACCAAAATTCAAAGTAGTATTTAAGCTAAGAATCTACTACTGAAAATACTCTTGTATTTTCTGTTAGCTTTTTTTCCCCCCTCATATATTTTTTAGTTATATGGTGCTTCTACAGTATTCAGATTTTATTGGACTGTGCCTATAATTGAGATCCACCTCATGCTTGACTTTAAGTCCATCTTCTAAAAGCTCCCTCCTAAAATTCTGCATTGTGTTGTGTTTCTCTTATCTCCAGAGGAGTCATCTGAGATGCTCTTGATTTAGACTTCCCAAATTCATATTGCTTGGACGGCATGTAGAAGTCACTACTGTACAGGTATGAGAAACTGCTGTATTTTCCACCAGGCTGCCCAGAGCCACATCCAGCCTGGCCTTGAATGCCTCCAGGGATGGGGCATCCACAGCCCCCTTGGGCAACCTGTTCCTTCCTCTTCATTCCTCTATCATTATACAAGCGTGTTCACAAATATAGTAAGTGTGTCTTGCCTGTGCTCTGTGACCTCATTTTGCACTCAACACGATGTCTTGACTTGCATGGACAGCCCCAAAGCTCTTCCCTTTGCCCAGCTCATTTTACTGCCATTGGCTAATTGGTTTCCAAAAGCTGTCCAAGGTTCATGAATTATTAATTGTATGCGGATAATAACTATTTGTGAATCCCAAGTACAACTTGCATTCGGTTCTGGCAGCCTTGTCTCTGACAGGGATATTTGGACTGTAGCTTGTAAGTTATCAGGCAGTGAGAATGGGAGCTATTACATACGGCAAGCAACAGTGGAATGAATAGTAGCTCTGAAATGCCAGCTATTAAAAAAAATGGATGCAACATGAACCGAGTGAGTAGGGAGGAGTACATCAAACTTCCTCTGCATTGCCTTACTGCAAAATATTGCATCGTTAAAATATTATGTTATTAAAAGTGTTCGTTCTGAGCTGAAGTTACTCAGTGATCTAAGTTCAGTATTTTTCTGTGGAAACATCAAGTCTGGAAACAAAATTTACCGTGCTCATTAGCCATAAAGGAGCTTTCTGACACAGTTGATACAGGTATGTATTTATATAAATTTAATCTATGCCAGAGAGAGGGAAGGGCAGGGTGAGTCCTTAGAAAGAATTCCTGTGAGAATTAAGGACCATTGTGAAACTTGCTAATTTCTCACTACGCTTTATCTTCACTGGTGAAAACTAAAAGCATCTGTAGCTATATCTAAAAGACAAAGGGTAACAAAACAAGCTGGCTTATTTACAGCTCTCCTCCAGGGAAAGAAGAAGACAATAAATCTGTCAAATGTTAGTTGTTTGTAACATGCTGAGAAGTATGCAGGTCGTGTGTTGGCAAAGGCAATGTGATGAGTTGTAGTACAGAACAAAATACTCAAATTCATCATTGCTTTAGAATGATTGTTGTCAAAGTATTTTCTCATGCAACTCTCAAAGGTTGATTTAAAATGGATGTGCAGTTTTTGTGAGATATAATACTCCTCTCATTCTCGGGCATGTGGGTTTTTTTCCAATATTATGTGGCATAGAGCAGTAGTTGAGGTGAAGACTTGCTAAAAAACACCCATTGTATTTCTTGAATTTGCTTGCTGAGTGTACTTTGAAGCCTTTCCAGAGTATACAGGAAGAATCTCTTCGAAATTTCAAAAGTTCAGCAGCTGTCTCCAGCTGAGACATATTTATAAACATTAGACCTTCCAGTCCAAGTGCTGCATGTCAGATGATTTTTCTCAGGAAACAAGCCTTGCCTCCATAGAGACTGACTTTTTATTTACTTTAGAATATATTTTAAAGTGATTCTCAGCAGTGATGTTGTAGGGCAGTGGCAGCGGCATGATTCTTCTTCTTTTGTTGTTCGTTTAAAGGGAAACTCTGAAATGTCTCTACGTTCCCCATAGTATTTATATTGGTATGGAAATTATTTCATGGCTTGGCTTAAAAGAGAATTTAGACCTAGAATTCAGGTTTCTC
The DNA here is from genome assembly GCF_054131305.1 of Coturnix japonica. Lineage (NCBI taxonomy): Eukaryota > Metazoa > Chordata > Aves > Galliformes > Phasianidae > Coturnix > Coturnix japonica. The sequence continues at coordinate 5,802,015 of NC_140673.1, read as the reverse complement.
AGACAGCTCTGGCAAAGAATATTGAAACTTTTGGGTCTTTTACTAAATGTCATTTCATCTTTTTCTATTAATGCAAGTGATCTTGAATAGTGTTTACTAAGTCCTAACCTTCAGCATTCTCTGGCTGTCCTGCCTCTGTAACTATACTCATTTATATTGATCATGCCTGATGCACAGGAAAAATGGGAGAACCTGGAAAACAAGGGAGTGTCTGAGATGTTCTGTCTACCTCTTTTTGGTTTTTTTCACCTGCAAATGAGAATCTAAAACTGTATTACAACCCAGCTTTCTAATTTTCATATAAGAGCATTCCATCAGTGTCCTTTACAACACCAAGCTTCAGCTCCTTAAAAGCCACTCTACATGCAATAATGTTCTCAAAGAGATATTACAGCATTATCAAATGTTGTTGAGGAGATTACCAGCATATAAGACCTACCAGCACAAGACTACAGAACACGATGTCTTGCCCTTTTGCTCATCCCAAATGCATTCCCTGGAATGTTTATATAAGTAATTCTGAAAATACTGCCTATAAAACAATCTGTCCTATTTGTACAAAGTAACTGAAGCACTGGTACTTATTAAATGTAAAGCTGAACGGGTGAGCCATCCACATCCTTCAATGAGATGTTCTTCACTCATAAATGACAAGGCCTTTAATGGATCTTCAGCTACTTAGGCTACTAGACATAATGCTCTTTTCAGACAAGGATTATTAGTTTTGGATTAAAGAAGGAATATCTTAGATTTTGCTTTTTATTTCTGAAAAGACATTGCACTGCTTCACAGTGCCAAAAAAAAAAACACCAAAAAAACCAACACACCAAACTTATTTATTTTCCCAAGTTTGTAAGCAGTAACAATTATAATGGCAGAAGATATCAGAAGCACAGCAAACCAGCCAAGAGAACAAAGGCTAAGAGACATAAATATGGAGTCAAGTTACCTTTTGTGAAGCTCAAGGGAATGATGAGGTGAAATCCATGATTTCTTGTACACAGGAAAAAGAAGCAATCTAAAAAAAAAAAACCAAAACAAATTTAAATGAGGAACTTAAAGTGAAAGGACAAGTTCAATTTTTTTAGTGTATTTATGGCAGTATTATCATTGCCCTGCACCATTATCTTAACAAGTAACAAAATACTTGACAGATCTCTATTAGCTTACAAAGATTTCATGGCATTTCATGAGCAATAAAAGATAGATCATGACTGATCCTTGTGTGACTGTGGTGAATGATGGATGCAAAATAAAGAGCTTCCTTAATTTACATGACCCACATGAGGACCGGGCAGGCTGTGGTTTTGCTCACAAGACAGGACAGAATCTACCCAATTGCACTTCTTGGTTCCTCTCATGCAGAAAGAGAGAGCTACATCTCTTTCTTCCTCCCTCTACCATCCAGAACATGGAGAGGTAAACATGCAGGAGCATAACTTGCTACTTTCTACTGTAAAAGTAAAGAACTCTAGGAAGTTTCATGCCTTTTAAAGAGGGGCGCTTCTTTATTTGTCCATGTAAAGTTACCTCTTAATCATCTTTTGACTTATTAGCTAAATGGCATTAACTTAATCTGCTTCTGATTTATTACTCTCTATAATGAAACTACAGAGAATCTGTGGGTGTGATGTCTCCTATTGTATGGCCAGAGGTAAACATTACATTAAACTTTAAGTTGAATGTCTGGCTAATAACACTTCATGTAATAGAATCAATGGACATCCAAGAGGGATATGGTTTTATGTTGCGGTTGGTTTTGGTTTTTTAACTTTAATTATTCAACATTTTAGTTTAAAACAAAACAAAACAAAAAACTTATTTCTTCTCGGAATAGCTGTTTAATCACTGCTTGAGGTTGAAAAAAGCATCCTGGAGCAGATGGCAAGAACATAGGATTTAAGAAAGGGACAGATGTATCCATATTAGGGAGCCTGGAAGATAAATCTCTTGAAGGCTTGTGGCAGACGTGATCATTACTTTGTTTACATAGATGGAATATGACTAGTTTCAATTAACAGTTGCTGTTGTCCATATTTGGGATATTTTCCCTTCAGATGGTCTTTGAAACCTGTTGTAAATCATCGTGTTTGTGCTACTTACACTCTGTGTATAAACCACATAGGTGTCCCAGCATCTCCGCACTTTATGGAAAATGTCTGGATAGATATAATACAGTATTAAAAAAGAAAACTGTGGAGGGATGTGCTTTCTATTAAGCAGTTTGCAAGCACTGTCTCTAATGACATACAGTCTCCAGTGATGTGCACGGATGCTAGGGAAGCACAAAAAGAAGGATGTTATTATTCAGCCTCTGTGCTGCCGATGTATTCTTTGCCTCAGCTCCTCCCCTGGTGCTACCAGCATTGTTCCCATCACAAACAGCTCCTCTAAGGACTCTAAGGAACCTGACTTTTGTACATCTGGGGAATAGGAAGGCAACGCAGGAAGAATTGTATTTTCTTCCTGTGGAAACATCTATAAGTTAGATGTTATATATATAACAGCAGTTCTATATAACTGCTGTTAGATACAGCAGTTAGGAAATAACAAGTTATCTGTGTGCAGCCTCCTCACTGCACAGAAGTGGAAGAACTTTTGCTGACCTTGGGAAAACAATGCTTTGCAGACGTGAAGAGGAAGTCCTCTTAAAGCATGTGTATGTGCGTGGATATGTGTGTGTGTGTATATATCTAGAAATACACACGTGTGCTTGGGTGAATTCAGAAGCTGCTGTTTAAAAAGTGGTAATCTTAGAAATGTGAAGAACAACCAGTACAGGATGCTGTGGTTGTGAGTCCAGCTCATCCTTTCATTTCTGCTTGAGCTCAGAAACAAGCAGAGGAGGTGTTTTTCTCATTCTCTCCTCGGTTCCTGAGGAGGTGTTCTAACATTAATCACAGGACTTTTAGGGGCAGATCTCAGTGCATCTAATGAAGGTACTGAAAACTCTAAATGCTGGGTCTCCAGTGTGTATTAGAATCAGATTCCTCTAGGACTGATGTTTTTATCCCTTACTGTACTTCTTATGATTACTTTCATGTTTAACTGAACCAATTGAAACTTGCATTTTCTTGTGATTGAAGCAGGAATGTCATCTACTTATTAAAAGCTAGGAAAAAGGATGAGCATATAACGTTTAAAGGGAATAGGAGAATAGTGATAGTTACAGTGATGTTACATTTATCCAGTTCTGACTCTTAATTTACCTACAACAAAAAGCAAGGACACCAGAAACTGACAGATCAAAAGGGTAGGAATATACATGAGAGGGGTTTGATGACTGTGTGTCTTACTAGAACTCCAACATTAACTCATACAATGTAAAGCACTGCATTTATAAAGCCAGATTTGTATACTTAAGCACTGCCACAACAGGAAGTAACAAAATTAAGGGGGCAGGTAGCACAGCTGTGTTGTGATGCAGTCTTCAGACATGATTGTACACTTCCAAAGGAATACAAAACAAACCAATTTAGTTCTCATAAAACTTAAAGTAAATTTAGCAGTGTTTTCAGTTCTTTTGCATCTCTAACCCTGGAGTAGCGTGAACTAAATGCAAATCAACCCATGGAATGACTTACCCAAAGAATGAGAATAAAAAATAGGAGTTACAAGCCATGTAAATACTGTCTACTACATTGGAATGTTTAGAAATATTAGAATATATCCTACTTTATGATTAATTCCTGAAGGGAACAATATGCTTTAGCAATTATCTTCTGGAACATCTCATATCAAACTATTTTTAACTAGCAACTTTATATGCGAATGTCTGTTTTTAGATTCACAGCTCATTAGAAGAACTTTATCTAGTGCCATGTAATTAGTAATTAATGAAGTGCTAACTAAGCGCCACAATGTAAGATAAGTTCTTTCCAATCCTTAGTTACCAAAACTAAGATTAAGAAGTATCTGTTCTGCAGCACTCAGGAATCTTGTCTTCAAGGTAAGTGAATTCATTTGATTGTCTATTAATGGATAACTATAATCCCAGAGCTTTGTCTGCATCATGAAACGACCAGTTAGAAACAAATGCTATTTCTCTTTTCCTTTATGACCTTTAGAATAGTTTATATTGCAGCCTATACAAGCAAAACTAATTATATTAAAGTTACTGACATGAATTTTTAATATAAGCTGCTTATGCAATTTTCTGTTAATGAACGTATAGTAAGCAGTGCCTTTAATCCACTGACATTTTTATAGACTGAAGTTTTGCTACAGCAGGTGCTTTGGCTTGCAGTCTCAATGCTTTATTACAGCCGTTCCTATAAACATATTAAAGTTTATGTATAGAAGCACAGGACTTTTGTATTGCCTAATGGAAAAATGCTTTTCATCTGAGGAATATACTGATAAATTTCCAACATGTCAGTGCATAGATAATGTTGAAGATGGAAGCTGTTGCTTCAGAAAGGAGACCTTTATACCCTACATAGCTTGAGGGGTTTCTAGTTACACTGAAGTTTGTTACACTCACGCAGAGAAGCGCAGCTCTCTTTTAGGCATTAATCATTGCTAATAAAATTAGGAATAAAAGCATCTTAAAATTAAGATCTATAGTAAATAATGATTCAGGAGAGTACATAAACGCAGGAAGGATGGACAGGCAACCATGGTTTCTAATTTTGTTCTCTCCCATGAAAGCAGAGATGACAAATGTGATGTCCTGCAGGCTGCAAAGTTTTCAGCCCCGTTCATTTGGAATGAAAGAAGCTTGTTCAGGACTGACCATCTGCACACATTCCCCACCAGGCTGCCACTCACAAGTGGCAGTGGTTTCCTTGTACTTCTGACAGCAGCTTTCTTCATTCTAATCAGCTATTTTGCCACACACTTTCATCTAGTCATTTCCTCTTTATGATGCTTCCTGCCATTTGAATGTTGAACAGCACAGCTGCAGTGTTCAACTAGTAACACATTATAAATGCGATACTAAATATAATGTGGAAGGACCATCCCTATAAAATAATAAGGAGCATCAGTTCTGTGTCTAGAATGGGTGATTGGACATTGGAAGATGGTATCTTCTGCCACTTAGGTACCAAGTACTGAGAAGCTTATTCTATCAGACAAGTTAGTCTATCTCCTGCTTTAGAGAAGAATCACTTACTAAAAATTTACCTTTCCTTGCTGTTTCTCAGATGTCTATACTATATACATATATGTATATATACTATATATATACATTATCTTTCTCAAATCTTCCTTTATTTCTGTGTTAAACATTGTTGAGGTTCCAAATCTGGTAGTTCCACAGCTGGGGAAGAATTCTTTCTGTTTCCATTCTTTCCACTCTCCGGTTCACCACACTGTGGAAGGATGGCATTTGGCTCTTTGTTCTCCTTTCCTTTATCCTGGTTCAAGACAAATACAGCAGAGGAGAGAGTTCTCCTTGTAGGCAGAGGATGTAGGTAGTTCATCTGGACTGCTCAGATATGCTTTGGACCCTGGTCTATGCGCTCTCTATCGGGTGCTATCTGGTGGCAGCTTTGCATTGCCTGCTATGCCAGCAGGGATGTGGAAGTAGCACTAATGGTCTTGATTCCACAACAGGATGGCCATTCATGATTTAATGAGGCTAGGTGTTGTTTGTAAAGCATTCTGACTATGTGTAAGTGCTGGCTATACATTACTGCAGGAACTGACTGTGGCTGGAGCCTTGTTGGTGGGGGTGTAAGTGGGAAAGCAGGCGATGCCAGGCCCGCTCTCCCGCTTGCACTTCATGGCAGTTCTTGCAAAACCCGGTGGTTTTCTGAAGGCTTTCACTCCTGAGGTGATGCAAAGGGAGCCAAGGCCCCGTTTTTTCCTCTCAGCGCATTGCTTTGAAGCGCGTTAACTTCTCAGTGCTCTCTAACCGGGAGAGCAGCCCCCCACACGAAGCGCTTCAGCACGTCCAGCTCCCTTCCCTCGCGGGGATCTTCGAGGAGCTCGGCACAGCGGTTAGCACCGGAATGAAAGAACCCTCTGGGGGCTGCAGAGGGGATGAAGCTGGGGGTGGGCGGCGTACACCGACCCGGCTGTGCCCTCACGGGGTGGCTGTGCCCGTGCCTGAGGAGGGGGCGCGCGTCCCGCCGTTGGGCCGGCGCCTGCGCACGGCAGGAGGCGGGCCGGGAGCGCTCACCGCGCATGCGCGGGAGGTGCCGGCGGGGCTCCCCCCGCCCCCGCGCGTGTGTGTGTGTGTGTGTGAGAGACGGAGCGTGGGGGGAGCGTGGCGCGTGGAGGGGCCGCCGGCTGCTGCTCGGGGGTGAGCGGCGCCCAGCACGGCCGAGCGCAGCCCGGCAGCCGGACCGCCTGCCCGCCCGCCCCCGCTCGTCGCCGTGTCGCAGGTGAGGCAGGAGCGGCGCGTTTATTGTCCGGAGGAGGAGGAGAGAAACGAGGCTCCGGCCGGCCGGCACGCCGAGCCCCGCAGTGCTGCCGGCCGGGGATTGGAGCGTGCGGTCCCCTCCCAGATCCGGGGAGGGTCTCGGCCCCGCCGCGGGCCGGCTCCGTGCGGCCGGCACCCACCTGCGGCCAACTCCCCGCAGCGGCAGCGGGCGCCATCCGCGGCGCTGGGCCGGGCCTGGCGGCGCCCCCTCCCCTGTCAACGCGGCCGGGGTGGGTGTGGGAGCGCGAGCGGGGCCGCAAGATGGAGGGATGCGGGGCTGAGCGGCTCCTCTATCGGCTCCTCTATCGTCTCCTCTGTCGTCTCTCTTTTTTTTGTAATCTTATTTTCCTCCATCCAGGGCCCGAGGTCGTGGCCTGCGTCTGTATGGAGCGGGCTGCCGGGGCTTATCGCCGCGAGGCGTGCGGTGGTGTCGGGATGCAGATATCGGGGACGGCCGAGTGACCGTGACATGTGAGGCAGGGCTGGGGCACGGCGTGGGGCTGTGCGGGCTGCCAGGGGACCCGTGCCGTGGTTTAACAGCAGGCAGGGGAAGCTCAGAGCGCAGAGAGCGCCTTGCGGCTGCTTCGGAGTGCAGGCAAATAGGAGATGTTTGTTTGACAGCAGAAGTGTTTGGCGTGTTGCTTTCCTGGCAGCTGGTGCTGGAAAACCAATTACATACGTGTGTTTCAAAGCGAGATGAGTGACGGCAATAGGTAATGGTTTAATTGCTTACCTGTGTGTGTGTAACGGTGGCTCCTGCCTGGCAAAATGGGGTGGATGTATTTATTTCGCAGATCCCTGTGCTGACATAAGGTGCCTTTGCACAGACCTTAGTTTTGTTATATATTGTTTGTTTGTTTTTCCTTATCACCACTCCTATTCCTATGCTAAACTAAGGGGCTACGTGTTTTTCACCCAGAGGGTGGTGACACACTGGAACAGGTCACCCAAGGAGGCTGTGGGTGCCCCATCCCTGCAGGCATTCAAGGCCAGGCTGGATGTGGCTCTGGGCAGCCTGGGCTGCTGGTTGGTGACCCTGCACATTGAAATGGGGTTGAAACTGGATGATCAGCCTGGTCCTTTTCAACTCAGGCCGCTCCATTATTCTATGGTAGAAGAAATGAAGGCTTCTCTAAATGAGATAGGTGCAATAGGTGGTCACTTCTTGTAGGCCTTTGGTCATTTTTCAAGGCTGTCAGTTGCCATGGGTTGCACCACAGTGCTTTTCTTATTGTTGTTTGCCTCTGAATCTGGTTTGATTTTAGTCATGTTGTGGTGTTTTGTTTCTAAACAAAATGGATGCTACTTCTCACATCAGAAGTGATTTGCAACCATTTTTTGTTCATAGACCTGTTGTGTTTTCCTGCAGTTGTGCACATTTCTTAATGAATTGCGACTCAACAGGTTGGTTTCTTAAATCTTCTTTAATCTCAGGAGGCCTTTAGAAATAACACATGGGATCTTAGTACTGACGCTTTTCTGTTGTCTTATTGCAGGCGGTCTAATTCTTGGCACTTAAAGCAGCATCAAATACAGAAGAACAAACAGTAAAGAAATACATTGTTTCCCAAAGCTTTCTCTTGATGATATACATGTTTGTTTTTTTCACGTGTTACTGTAAGGTTCAGAAGCTGTGATAAGATACTCTTAGGACATCCGTAGGCATCTCTGCATAATCTCCTCTGGCTTGGGTCCTGCTTCTGTAAACTGACCCGTTCCACACAGGTGCCAAAGCTGTTTGAATGAATTGATACCAGCTGGTGCTCAGGGCTTGATAATGGCTTGCAGTCCTACCATTCTGGCTTCTCTGAAATACTTTCTTACTGGGATGAATATATATGTTTCGCTTGTAGTTGCTTTTGCAAGAGTTTTGACCCCCCAAAAAAGGATTAATTTCTCTGCACCTCCTTGGATGTGGGTTGTGTGCTCTCAGAAGTTTGCCAAGCCAGGTCACTTGAATTGAAAGAGTGCCCTCTGCTGACATTTGCGTTTAGAGCCTGGCTAAAAAGTGCTCCTGCTGCTCTGAGCTCCAATACTCCTCCCACCGGAGCACCTGAGCGTGTCTGCACACAATAAAGCTCCAGCATGTCTGAGTGAGGGCAAGGGCAGTCGCTTGTAAGTACGTGTGGAAGATAAGATGTACAGCACTCGCTTGGAATCTGTTGCCCATCTTGTGAAATACTCTATCTGGTATTGGGCTGCATTTCCAGGAGCTGTGTTGGATTCCTCAGTTTGTGGGGTGAGGGGGTTGTTTGTGAGCTCGTGTTTTCTGTCAATGTTGTTGTTTTGCTGCAGACAGTTGTGTTTTTGTGCGAGTTTTTGGAGAGATCTCTTGTATTTCTACACTGATCTTGCTGGTGACTGCATAGTTCAGAATCCCTCCGTGTGGGTATGTTACTGATGGTGGTACTGCTCAGCACCAGCAAACAATTGTGAAGATGTACAACTAATTCCCTATAGTTTCACCTGTGTTTATGAACTTAGGTGTTAAATATCTACTAAGGAAAGATAGACAACTCTGAGGCTCCAGGAAGCTTCTGATCTTGTTGTGCTAATGCTCCGGTTCACATAAATTTGAATATTAAAATAATTGATAAGGACACACCTCTGTCTTATTTTCTTCCTTATTTTCTTTCCATTAAAATTGGAGATTTCTTTTCCTTTCTGTTTCCCTGGAGCTGAGTCATTTGGGCTTCTCCTTTCATTCAATAAATAAAGCTGAGTTGAAAACCTGCTTTAAGGGTGGGGAGCACAGTTGTGTTTTGCCTAACTGTAAGACATCAAAGGCATAATATATTCCTGCTTTGGATATTGTTTAACAGCCCTTGGGAGGGGAAATGTTGGGGAAGATACTTACAAATGCATTTTGAAACTAACAAGAAAACACTTGCGTTAATACCTTTACATTTAGATACTTGGAACTGCTGTGGTAGAAATCATCTCTTAATATGCATTCACGGGTAGTATTTATTGCATAAATAGAGCTCTGTGGGATTCACATTTGTTTATGAACTAATCACCTTAGGAGACTGCTGAAGCAAGAGAATCATAGTGTTACAGTTGGGTGTTTTAAATAGATGCTGTGCATGCTTAGATAGCTGGTACATACAGATGTGTGACTGCAGTTTTTTTTTCTCTTGCAGAGATCCTTAAAGGCCGTGTAAGACTCCAAGGGAACTGGCGTTAGAACCGTGCCCGTGGTCAAGCTGGTATCATCCTGTGTTCTGCCAAGCAGAAGGAGGACATCTGCAACCAGAGATGGAGCGAGACATCAGCCAGAGGTACTGCAGCTCTTGCTGCTCCAGTGGCAGCCCAGGCACTGCAAGCTGATGGCAGCAGCTTTGTGGAGCCAGAGAAGCTATGAAAAGCAGATAAGATAAACTGGGAGGGTGGTGGTGGGGAAGTGAAAGTGGCCAGAATTCCAGGAGGGGAGGATGTGTTTGTTAGTGTGATATGTTCAGAACATCAGAGCTTCTTGCTGTGACTTTTTCAAGTTAGTGTAGTCTAAGTGGTAGTCACTGATCATGCTGGCTGAGCAGTGGTGTTTCTGTTTACATGAGAGTTTGATTAGAAAAACCAACCCATGCACTGAACCTTATAGTATAACAAAATGAAATACTGGGAAATCCACTGGGCTGGTGCTAAATGCTTTGAAATTCAATTTTCCTGAAGTACAGTCTTGGGGTTTGTCATGCTCTGATACAGTCATAGCTGGTCTTGTTTAACTTCCTTAAAGGCTTTGATTGTAAGCTGTTCTGTGGCACAGATGGTATCTTCCTTCTACTCGTGGAGATGACTTGAGAATGTTCTCAAAATCTTTGCTGTCCCATATTTATTGTCAGCGTGTCTTTTTCCATAGATGTAACCTCAACACAGAGAGCTGATGGATGCTTACTGTATCCATTTCTCTAAGGACAGGATTCTCCCTTGCTTCCACATCTATGTTGTCTTATGTTCTATCTACAAGAATGGTTGTGTAGATAGAACTTCAGGGCAGTAGTACTGGGAAAAAGAAGCAGTGTATCTTGCAGATCCCAGAAGTTTTGCCCTTAGTTCTGTAGGGCTGCACTTATCAGGCTGTGTTCTGACTTTTTGTGCCTCTATCAGGTGCACCCACAAGTTGAAGTTTCCTGGTACAGAAGATCTCTGGGTGCAGCTTTCCAACACTGAGAAGCTGAAGAGCTTCTTTGTCCAGATGTCAAGAAATGCTCTTGTCAGCTCTATGTGTGACTGATCTTTGTGGTTTAAAAACTTGCTTATTTCTCAGTTGTAAAAACAAATCCTCACTCTTTTGTTATAGTGTGTACCACGGCAGTTGATGTGATGCCAAAACTGAGAGAGCAGTGCATCTGTTGCTGCTCAATGGTTGAATTGAAAGCCCCCTTGTTTCTTTCTTCCGTTGATTGCAGATAGTGCTTGGGGTCCCCTACAGCAGGATTTATCTTGGTACAAACTCCTGAGACTTCTAGTTTATTTTATTTGAGGTGTGGGTCTTTAGGTCTATTCTCCATGCTTATTTCAGGGTTTTTTTTTTAATATGCCTACATGCAAATATGTTTCATAGGCATTGTAAGCTTTAGATTGCAGGTGACCTGGGAGAGGCATGTGCCTTCTCTACTTTCTCTGCTTTATCTGAGGAGTCTCTAAGTCTTCCCCACATATTGCAAGTGTGACCCACAGCAATTAATGTTGCTCAGTGCTTCATCAGCATGTAGTTGAGATTTGAACGTGGATTAAAACAAGCTGGCTGAAACTCAATCCAGATAAAATATACATGATGATGTGGATGTAATTATCAACCTTCCTAATTGAGGAGTGCATTTGCCATTAGATAAGTGTTAGTGCCCTCTGGTGACTTCAGTTGTTGCTAGCACTCATTGAAGCCGTAAAATCAGTTTTTTTAATCTTTGACTAAGAGATTGAGACCTCCTAATTCGGCTAGAAGTTGTCACCCTTGCCACTGCTTTTTTAGATCGTTTTAGCAGTTCTTACAGCAAATAATAAAGTGTAACTTGGGGCAAAGCATGAGTCGATTAGGGAAGAAATAACAACATACCAGGGATACACAGAAATGGCATAGGGAAAGAGTGATGGTTTATCTTGCTGTGGGATTCTGTGCTGAAAGGGGAGAAGCCTGATTATGTTATTTCAGGGAGAGTTTCAGTCTCTTTGCTTATTCTGTCTCATATGTCGGTAGGCTGAGAGTGCTCAGTGAGAGGTGCACAGTGTGCACTGCAGAGTTTGAGATGCTGGCCTTCATGTTGAATTTCTATTTTAAAGCAATTTAGATGTTTGCATCATCTGGTGCAGAACATCTTACTTGGGAGCCATTTCAACAGGAGTCAGGAGCACAACTGCTTTGGGATATATATGTGTTACTTCCTTTTCTCCTAATGGAGCTGTGGGGTTGTCTGCAATCAATTAAGTCTGAAGCGATCTAGGACTGGCTACATAGGAATCAGGACTCTGACCGTAGTATGGCATTAAAAGCTATTTGATTTGAGCCTTCCTCATTGTTCATTAAGGAGCAGCTTTCAGAGCATGGAGTTTGCTGCTCTCATTGAGGCAGACTCGGATTGATCAAGCTGGGGGAAAAAGTGTATCGATCTTGTTTTAAAAGTTGGAGGTGTATTTCTTAGATAATAGTGGCTGGATGAAACTGGCAGAGATCCCGAGAAAGTCTTCTTAGTGCAATTTGTAAATTAGTTTGCTTTTATCACATTATTAAGGTGCCCGGGACTTGGGATAATTGCCTTAACTATAGTATCATATTTTCATTTAGGTTCTGGGTAAGCAGTATAACGTTACAGAATTACTGGAGCTGGACCAAGAAGTGAATAAGCAGGTCTACCGCAAGGCACATTTTCTGCCGCGATATAAACTTTTCATATTAATGTACAGGCAGACTGAAGCCTGCAATGAAAAACTAAGTCAGGATTTTCAGTGCTCTTCTTTCTAAGCCCGATGTCTGAATTTGTTCCAGGTGAAAAGACACATAACCACAGGTGGACTTCTGACTTGTCAGCTGTACATCAATGTGTAAAAGTTCTTAAAAACCTGCGTTTTGAGTTCATTGCATTGATGAGCTGCTTGTTTGATCCTGTAATCTCTGTTGAGCTCTGTCACTTGCTTGGGAAAGTTAGAGTTCTCCACACTTGTAACCAGCTGAGATTGGTTTGTAATTGAAATCAGGTTTTGACCTCATGCATTTTTCAGTGGCAGCTTTTTTCTTGCCACTCACTTACAGCACTGTTTTAACAGAAATGCAGGTATGCTGAACTGCCTCAGAAGGCTCACCCAGCTAAGAAATTCAGCTTTTTTCTTTGTTTTTCTCCCTTGCTTTATTTTTCAGTTTAATAGTTTCCTAAAAGCTGTTTCTTCTACAGCCCTGCAAAGTCTTGTGCTGAAGTCACGGCGGAGAAAGGAATGGAAAACAGTGATCAGCAGCAGAGACAGCTGGCAATGCCAGATCAAAGTTCCCACAAACCAGCTGAAATCAAAGTGGATCATCTATCCCACTGGTTGTAGCTTGTGGAGCGTTCATCTCTGATGTTAGAGCACAAGCTGTGCTCTACCTTGCCAACCCTGCTAGGGATCCAGGTCTGGGAACTTGGGTAAAAACTTATTAGCCCTTATCAGCTTTGTGAGCTTAATGTCTATTGGATTTCATTCAGAAACATTTAAGGCATTGCAGGATCTTTGCATTGCTTTTGAAAATTGCTCCAAATTGAAGCTCAGCTTTGTAATTGTCCCATCGTTTTCAGTAGGCTGGTGGAGTGGAAATAAGGATCTTACTGGAAACTCGGTAATAGAGACATTTATCTGATCATGCAAAACCCAACCCAGAAGGCTTCAAAGTGTTTTTCTGGTTTCCAAAAGCATCTGCAATCAGCTGGTGTGTGTGTGTGTGTGTGTGTTAAGTTTTAGGTGGACACCTTGGATTTCAAAATGCGCATGAATAGTTGGAAGGGCTAAATCAATAAAAGGTAACCAATGGTTGGGACTGTTTTTTTGTTTTTTTCCATTAATATATCACAAATTTGTGCTGTTAGTAATTAATAACTCTAATATAATCAGGTGTACTGATAAAGCACGAAGTTAAGTGGATGACTCAGTTTTTATATTTCCTGTCCTACTCTGTCATGCAATTAGCTTTCTCTGTGTGGTTATTAAAGGGCACCAGAAATGTGCTACTGTTCAAGTCCAGGCCCATCTGTTACCAGCCTTGTCTTTGGTTAGCAGCTGTTTTATTTCCCAGTGCTTTATTGCTAAGCGCACCCAAGTAGTGGAGGCTTCCCCTTGTGTAAGCTGTCTCAGTTATTTTTAGAGTATTTAGAATAATACGTATCTGTACAGTGACATGTTTGTTTTGGCATCTGGTGTCAGGCTTGTCTTACAAGTACCTTTGAGTAATTGCTGTATGCTTACTGATGAAAGTTTTATGGAAATATCTATGATTCTTTCCAAACTGCCTGTTGGTTTAAGAGTAGTAGGGTCTATGGGGTTCAGTCATCCCATATGACCTTCATGTACCTCCTAGAGATCAGAGACCTGAGTTCCTGAAGGTGCAGTAAGATTTCTGCTGAGCTATCCATTCTGATCCTATACTTGAGAACCATTAATGTGGTAAGACAGCGAGCAGCTAAATACTCCAACTGTTTGCTAGGCAGGTCAAAACCCAGGCCTTGCAGGGTCTGCCTGAAGGTAGAAGAAGGATTAAACACAGCCTGGCCATGAAGCTTTATGATTATTAATTTCTAATATGCCATGCATTGCTTGTTTTGGGGGGTGGGGGGTTTAGAATAAAACTGCATTCTGTTTGTACTATACAGTTATAGCCAATGTCGTTGAAAAGTGCTTGGCTAACCACTTCTCTAGTTGTTTACCCTGTTAATGATGCATAATTCCTTCTAATCGAGTAATCACAAACCCCCAAACCTGGGCTTGTTTTGGGTTGATTTTGAGCACATTCTGCCAGATACATTTTGATGATAAATTTTGCTGCTCTTGTGTTGTGCTAAAAGTGCTTTTCTCATTTCTAGAGCACAGTAAATTTAATTCTGAGTCAGTCTAGCATAGGGACTTTTTAGTCATGGTAATAACAGAGTTTCTAAGGCTGCTTCAAACAGCCTTGTATTTTGTTAGGTTAGGCAAGGTCTTCATTACAAAAGTACCAAATTTAATGGCAGTGTGAAGTTGTGATTCCTTAGTTATTTTTTACACTGTGTGATGCCATTGTGGAGATCTTGCTGTGCTGGCTGAGAGTTTATTTGTGGAAGTTGTGTAAATAGAGTGACAATATGCATTAAAGAGCTCAAAGTGTCTACTCAGAATGCATCTAAAGGAATTCGAGGAGGAAAATGATGTTAACCAAACTGCAGTCAGGAGATGAAACAAAAAAAACCAGTCAATACTGTTTTCTCTTGAAGTGGATGCCAGCTCTGTGATGTTTTATGAAGTTGAAGGTATATTAAAGTGATACTAAAGAAGCAGAAAAACTGCTTTTGAGGTACAGCGTATCTTTACCTTTGAAGAATGGTATCTATTCATAAGCAGGTAGTATGCTTTAGGACCTACTTACAGATAGTGTTTCCTCAGTGCCTGCGTGTAATGGCTTGCCCTTGCACTTAATTAGCTGGCTGGCTTAATGCACATAGGGTCTGTGTAATGAGTGAACTCAGACTGCGTTTCATGCTGTGACTTGTGTTTAATGCTTCTGAAAAGTCAGTCTTGACTCTTTTGCTGTCTCAGTGATGGAAGGGTTTCTTCATTAGGACTCAGTTCTTGCTTTAGGGAAAGTAATCTAACTTCTCTTAAAAGAAGTATTCAATTAAATCTGTTCGAGCCAGTGTTCAGGGAATTCACTTGTGCTGGTCCACAGTAATTTTAAAGCATCTTTTTTAACATCTGAACTGCTTTAATTTCTTCTCTTTTTGTGAACAAATGCAGTGCGACTGGAAGAGGGAGAAGGGGAAATGGTGTTCCTTGCTGTGCAGTTTGATTAAGTCATGGGAGAAAAGTGAAATGCCTGTAGGTGTGGAAGCAGAGCTGCGTGCTTATGGCATTTGCTTGTTAAAAGCCCAAAGCCTGGGTGTGTGAACTGGAAATCAAGTTCAGGCTTGCAGTAGCAGAGATGTGTATCTTCATGAGTTGAGGGATGATAGTTTTGATGGGGAGTAATTGTTGATCTCTGTTTTATAGCTTAGTTGTTAGATGATAAGGACGTGGTCTGGACTTGTTGCTGAGGCCAAAAAGCTTGTTTAAAGGGTAACTTAGGAGAATGTGGAATCTGTTACGGTGGAAATGTCATTCAGTACAGATTTTATATAACAGCCGTGTAATAACTCAGATGTAGTTGTGTTAAGAACATAAAATCCACTTTGCCAGTGTTAAGTGATACTGCTAAAAAGGGAAGCGTGTTTGATAAACAGTGCGACCCTATTGCACTCTTATTTAACTTCTTTTAAATCCCTCATTTATAAACAAAAGTATCCTGTGTATTTCAGCTGTACTTCTTTCAGAGTGGGGAAAAAAGTTAGTTATTTTTTCATGACCCAAAAAATATAATCAATGGCTGTACATATTCTTCGTATAAAGTGGAAGTCTGAAGTGCAAACACAGAACCAAGCAGTAGTGGAGGTGGACGACAGAAGTGAGATCTCTCTGGGCAGCAGGACAAAAGCCTTCTCTTGCTGTCTTGGAGTGTCATGGAGTCCGTGTGGCTTCTAGGTGTCAGCTTTCTGTGCTGGCACCGGGTGTCACAGGTGTTGTTCTAATGTTGCTGGTAGGAGTGAGAGGGAAGATGAGCAGAAGCAAAGGTCTTCAGCAAGTGAAGTTTTTGTTGCTGGTTCCACACTTTCTCTGGTGTCTCCTTTCCCTCTTGCGTTCCATGTTGTTAATGGAATTGGATATCTTATTTCCCTGGGGCACTAGGGTGTGTTGCTGTGATCTTATCACAGGAATAGCTTATGAGTATTTGTGGCTTTCTTTGTATTTATGACTCTCCTAATATTGATTGAAGTGCTTAGCCTACCGGAACTAAATGAGGATGTTTGGGAATTCATGGTTGGTATCTTTTCTAATCCATGGGACATCCACACTTTCTAATAAGGATCCCCCAAATTAGTAAATACATGATGGTGAAGGAGTCCTCAGTTGGAGATGCTATTTGCAAATTGTGCTCATTGTTTCAGAATGGGGCTGGGTTCAGCGTGCAGCTGGGACCCAAGAGTGAACAGATGCTGAGTTTGCTTTGTTCCTCATTGATGAGGAAGTGGGCTGATGTACCAGTCTGTGTGGTGAAGCAGCTCTACTGGCTGCTGCCTGCCAGCTTTGTCAGATGTAGTGATTTATTAGCGATGCCATGCACAGCTCTGCTGCAAAACCCTGTTCTGCTGTTGGTGAAAAAAGCTGCCTTGCAAATTACTGTATGAATACTGTGTTTAAGCTGGTGGCTGCATTTGTGCTCTGCGTGCTGAGGTGGTTTTCCCTCCGTGGTCTCTGAGGCGATGGATGATAAGTTGGTATGACTTATTACAATCTCATAGCTTTTAAGTGGTGAAGCTGTGTCCAGAGTGTAGTACCTGCCAAAACCACTCAAACCTTATGTGGCTAGCAGTTTTCTGAGCTGTTGTTCCATGAGATATTAATATTCCCTTTGACGTGATTGACTCTCATTGATGTTTTGATAACATGATGAGAATGAACCTTCTCAGACTGGCAGGCTGAATCTGAAATTCAGGAATGGAGTGTGCAGGCTTGTAGATCCTGGAAAGACAAGCAAAACATTTACTAATTAGCGTGCTAAGATCTTCAGTTTTTAATAGCAGCTGATGTAGTTACTCCTGGTAGGTTCCTTTCTTAGTTGTTCATGGGTTTTTTGTGGTTTTTATTTATTTTGGAGGATATCAGACTGGGCTTTGTGAAGATGCAGTCAACATCACAGAATGCTCATATAAGAATGCTGTTTGTGCTTGTAATTGTCATGCCCTGCCATCTCCTAGGGTGAGCTTCCATGCGTTGTAGCATCCAAGATTTACCATTTATGAGCTAGGAAGTCTAACACAAAGATGAATGTAACCCTGTTTTTTAGTTAAACAGCATGATTTCCTCAAGAGGGAAGTTTTATTTGCTGTGAAACAGCATCTTTTCATTCAAAACACTGTTTTCCTCCAAACTTGTACCAAAATTGTATTGTCCAGTCTGTCTTGTCATTCCTTCTGAATCCAGGTTTCCAGCCTGCACATCTCTGTAACTGAATCAGATCTTTATGCATGCATTAATGTGGCAGAAATGGGCACAGCTGCCTATCTGAAGCTGAAGCGTATGTTTGAGTAGTAATTATCCAATCATCCCCTTGAATATTTCAGACTTCCAAGTAGCATTTGCACAGAATGTCACTTGTGAGCATACTGTACTGAGCTTATGGTGCAGGACTAATCCTAAAATCCTTCATGATACACTGTATGGAAAGCATGCTGGAGCAGGCTTTGTGTGTGGGATAAATTAGCTGGGGTTGACTCCAGTGTGCTGAAGAGACCAGCAAATGCTGTTCTGCTGTCATTGCTTGTGATGTATTTAAACTGTAGGAATTTCCTTGCTTACTTTAGATGCTGACAAACCACACAGGCCAGTCAGCCTTGTATATATGTGTGCATCTTTTGCATTTAGTTCAGTAATGCCAGTAAACTGAGTCCAGACATGTGTTTTTACGTTCTTTTCAAGTATGGCTCATAAAATAACACACTTCTACCTGTGTAGGGAGTACATTAGGAAATTACTTGACTTCCATGCTTCCTACTTAGTTTGAAGTTGTCATATGTGCTGTAAATAACTATTATTTATCTTTCTCCTGCAGTATTTTTCCCTCTGTTTTGCAGCCAGAACTTTGAGGTTTGCCTTTGTTGCTGTTAGAGGTGTACAGATATTTCTGCTTAGTTGGTTCCTGCACTTTGCCAGCTTTACTTTTCAAATTAATGCTTGTTTTATATCTCAGTGCCTTTTTGATGCCTTCTGGGATACACTGCAGTCTACATCAATTATACAAGTTCTACGCTATGTAGATATTTATGATGTCATTCCTTCTTTAGAGCAAACCCTTTCATCAATAATGTAGTTAGATGGCTCAGAAGTTGCTCCAGCAGGGCTCTCATTTGTACTTTCCATATACCTAAAATTGCTTTTAGGCTCTTTTTCTGGTGCTTCAGCTGTGTTAGTGCACAAGAAATGAGGTGGTTATACCAGAACTTCATGTTTCCAAATAAATTCCTATCTGCCTCGAGTCTCTAAAGAGATGAGGTTTTCCTTCAGTCTAGTGTAAATTTGTTTTGATGATGAGATCTGATAACATACAATAATAATACTATACTCCTTCGTGAAAGTGTTTACTCTGAATCACAGCAGTTGAAATGAACACATGCTTGGTTTCCAGTATCAGTCGGCAGCATCTGTTTGCTTCATTGAAGTCCTGCATGTGTGTGTGCATTAACTTGGATTCGCTCAGTTTCTGTATCATGTTTTACTTTTCTCAGGCAGATGCTTTGGTGCTCAGTAGTTACTGGCTGCTCTGAGGTGAAGAAAAGTATTCAGTGTTAATGGTTGATGTTTGAGGCTTTCTATGCTTGCTTATCAGTTGCTTGGTTTAGTGGGTTTCTGCCAATAGTGGTAAGTGCAGAAGAGGTGCCTGCTTGGGTGGGTAAGCAACTATTTATCTGTTGTTTGCTTATAGAAGTTGGAATAAACTGACAAATTTTCATAGACAAATGCAGGGGATACTGACACAGGCAGAAGTTGCTGGTACAGAAGATTCAGCTCCCTTTCCCAAATGTCTGTTGTATTTCCGCATAGTGCTCATCGTGCCAATTGTAGGCAATTGAGAAGCTGTCAGATTATTTCCTGTTAGCACCATTCCTGTAGCAGCTACACAGATTTCCACATAGATGCATGATGTTATAGAGAAAACTGTTAAAATGTCATCTCAAGTGTTACTGGTAAGGACTTTACTCATCTCCCTGGAAGCTGAATTCTAAAGCAGGCTGAGATGTTGGATTTCTTGTCCAAGTATGTTCCTCTTTGTCTATTAACAGCTTGACATAAGATACAGTGTTACATCCCCTCAGTAGTATTTTCATCCTCATCAGTTACAGTGTAAGATATTCAGTGAGAGTACTTCTGTCTCCTTTCCTATAGGCGTGAAGCCTGTCTTTTTGTCCCATCATACAAATAGTGTATACATGAGGCAGATGTATATCCCAGGACTTGAATTTTGTGGGCTTCTAAACTTGTACTCAGCAGCAGTTGAGTGCTTTGTCATCTCTACCTTGCTGAAAGCCTGGCCCTGGAATGGCAACTACTTAAGTTCTTGTACAGTGAACTTGTTTTGCCTTAAAATTCTTCAGCTCTACTGGATAGGCTTTTTTTTGTTGTTGTTGTTGAAAAAGCAGATCTCTTAGAACTTCAGGCTGAGCTTAAATAGCACGTGAAACACGTGTTGAGGATTTCAGCCTACTTGTCACTTGTGTTGATTCTTTCTTTCTGCTCAGTTCACGCCTGCATTGTGGGAGCACCAGGATCTGCTGCTGCTGGCAGCTGTGTACCCGTGCTAGTACAAGAATGTATTGCCTTGTGCTATGGTATCTTCTATGTGCTGGAAGTCATAATCCATGGCTTCATGGTCATCTCTGCTGGGTATGGGCAGCTTTTGAGTGATGGAGATTAGAACATTAAGAATCTGTGTATAAAAGAGCATTGACTGCTAGAGCACTGTGAAGAAGTAATCTTGGTAGTTGTCAACTGAGTTAGACACAGTTGGGTTAGACAGCACCTTAATGTGTATTACCTTCATGTTATTTCTTTTTATCTTTTTTTTCCCCTGGATCTAAGTGATGATTTTGTTGTCCATAATGTGAGTGCATGCATGACAGTAAAACACTCTGTAGACAGTGTTTGTTTAAAAAGGGAGAATTGCACTTGTTTGCTTTTCCAAAGGCTAAAACCCTCCATAGGGAGAGAGGAATCTAAGAACCGTATCTGAATAAAGCATTGTTTTAAAAAACTTAATTGTAAGTGTAAAACCTAATAAAAATATACATTTTTAAAAATTTGTTGCTGTTCTATAGATTTTTATTTCATCTGTGCTGGAGCTTAAACAGCTGATACTACCCTGACTGTTGTGGAGCAGCTGCGTAGGATAAGAGTGCGTGTGTGACATACCGTGGAGCAGCTGAATTATATGAGGAGGGTAAGGGTTGCTTTGAGTTGCTGTGGGCCCAGCTGAAACACTGAAGAAAGGAGTCAGTTACTGGTTTAGCTGTACTGCTCTTGCAGGTGCTGCATTGCATAATTTCTTTCAGGGAGGAGTCTGGTATCAACTGAAACAGCAGTGGGTGTTGATTTTTCTCTTCTAATACTGTTTTCCAGACACGTTTCAAGAACCTGCTTGTTTTATTCTGACTTTAAGCATAAATTTACATTTTTTTTCATGCTCTTCTGCTTTATCCTGCTGTTATATACACATAGTGAGTGTATCCTCTTGCAGGGTTCAGTTTTGTTAGCATAAACAAGCTGAGGCTTCCGTTTCCTCTTCTCTAATGGAATCTTCCATCAGCGTGGAACCCTTTCCCTGCATCACGTATTTGGGTTCAAATCTTTTGGAAGCTGAGTGACCAGAGCTACATGGAATACAGCAGTCAGTCTCATGAAATACACTGGCAGTAGTGTCTGACTAAACTAACGCAAGCATTAATCATTTCCAAGTGATATGCTGAGACTCATAGCAGAAACTTTACAGGGATTATCCTGTAATGATTGAATTTCATTTTCTTGTCCACCAGATGGCTTTATTCCTCCTTATATTATTCTGCTTTCAACTATTTCCCAATGTTAAATCATTCTACTAATACTTTTACTGGTATTGGGTATTAAATAACTGTTAATATCTCTTCCTAGTCTAATATTATCTTCAGAATTATGCTCTGTATCTCAGATTCTGTCATGTTGTTATCCACTTGCCTGTCTTCTACTGGGGTCTCTTATCTCAGTCCTTGCCAGCTGTGTCAGCTTATCAAATGCTTTGCCAAGATTCATGTCTGACTGGAGACTTATTAGTATGTGAAGTTTCAGGTCTGGGATTTGAGCATTTCAGTGAAAGTTTCTTATAAGAGAGTGTGGGGTTATATTAAGTTGCTTGAGCTTTTATTTCACCTCTACTATGAATGTTTCTACTCACCAGCTTTCATGCATTTTACTAACTCTTAATAGTATCGTGCTTGTTGTGAACAGAATTAAAACATGTGTAAAGGACTTCAATCTAAGCCATTCTGTGACTCTCATTATCACAGTGCAGACTTCAGCTGGCTCCAGAATCTTTCCTGTTACAAGGCAGATACATACAGCCCAGTAAATAAGTGATATTTCTTTCCTCTTAGATGAAGTGTTCCTTCACTAACCACAGTCCTTACATACGCAGGTCTTCTAGGTGTGCTGAGGACCGTGTGCACCAAACTGAAAGGAAAAGCAATGTGATCAGCCTTCACCCTGCAGGCAACAGGTGCCAGTTCTGGTATCCTGTGGTGACCTGGCTTGTGTGCCAATGTACTTTGTACTTCCTTGGCTCCTGTGTGCCCCCAGGCTGACTTGAACCACTTGCAGGCAGTTAAGTCAGCTGTGCAGCAGCTTGCAGGCAGCATTGCCATGCAGCAGGATATCCACAACCTCCACCTGGGTATGGAGAGCAGGAGGTGCCTTAGCACGTAAAGCATTTGTACTGAGTTGGGCTGAGTCAGCAGGATTCTTTGTACTGCTTCCTGTTCAAGATGCAGCACGTTACCTGAGTGAGTCACAATGTCTCTATGGTGATCTTATGGGAACTATAATCCACGATTGTCTTAAAAAGACTGAAAGGTATTTCATGTATTTGTGATGTTATACAGATCATGGGAAAAGTATCTGGAGAGTGCATTGAAATAGTATTTTAATTCTTCCGTGTTTTTAGTGTTGTTGGATTTACATAGGTTGTACTGTTTGTGACCTTTTAGCAGAGAGATTTTGTTTTTGAATTGCACATACGAGGTGGGTGTGGAAGAAGAACTTGAGGAACTTGTGTTTATTTCATTGAAGTCTGTCTTGTTTAGTGGTAAAAATGAATGTGACTTTAAGAAGTGCCAAGCAATATTGTAAAAAACACAGTTATAACTAAGAGCTCAGAGCCAGAGTGGCTGCAAGATTTCATCAAAGCATCTTGAGGGTATAGTATGGAGTGGTTAAATCTCACTAGGCTGTGCTGTGCACATAGGAAACTGAAGACATTGAAGCCCACTATTTTTGTGTCCTTGTATAGGAAGAACTAGCCTTGTACTGTACCATATCAAAAATACCATTGAGAGTTTCCATACAATCAACTTAAGCTCCTGATCTCATGTGGAACAGATCTTTGGGTCCTGCTGAGCTTTGGTCCTCAAGTCCTGGGTAGTGGCCCCATATTCGTAGTTGATCATAAGCCATGCACAGGGCATTTCTTTTTTCCTTCATGGGAGTCTGTGAAAAAAACAATGATGTTTCATAGTGCCGTTATGAATAATGCAGTCAAAAATGCTGGTCATCCTGTCTCTTGAGTTATTCATTACACTGCCATGTGGATATGCTTCCTCAAAGCTCTTGTACTGTTCTGGATGCTGACGTTAACAGACAATTCTTTAATGTAATGTTAGATTTTTCTTTTAAAGTGTTGTTTGGACAGTATGTTTTCTAGTTAATATTTTACCAGAGCTTTTACAAGGGGTAGCTCTGGATCCTACACTGGAAGGGACCCGAGGTTGGGCATCTTGTTAGGCACCTTCCTGTAACTGAGTGATCATCAAATGCTGCCCTGGGTGAGTCTACAACTGAGACTGAAGGTAGCAGTGCCTGCTTAGTGTAGACATTTTCCTTCTTTGGATGTGATAAATGTTCAGTATTTTTGGGTTACTTTTTAAAATACGCATGGCATGAATAGGTGGGAAGATT
The DNA here is from genome assembly GCF_054131305.1 of Coturnix japonica. Classification (NCBI taxonomy): domain Eukaryota; kingdom Metazoa; phylum Chordata; class Aves; order Galliformes; family Phasianidae; genus Coturnix; species Coturnix japonica. Next base: position 5,778,644 of record NC_140673.1, on the reverse strand, counting down.
CCTTGCAGGTTATCAAACAGCCCAGGCTTTAGACTAGCTTAAATGCATCTCTGAGTTTCATACTGCATATAAACAACAGTTCCACTCTTCTTAATGTATTTGTGAACACAGGCATTTATTAAGGAGGAGAACAAATACTGGAAGTTCAAATTACTCAATGTAATTCATTTATTTTTTTTGTAATTGGATATACTGAGTACACACTGAAAACTAATGTGTGATTCACTATTGCAGTGTGGTATGTTGTTTCACACTGTGAATCACTTTGTGATATTGCTGTCCACTGCAGCATTAAGCAGAAGGGTAGGATAGCAAGCAAAATAGTTAATTATTTCAAGGTTAGGATTTCTTTTGGTTTGTCTTCAATGAGACACCAGGCAAAATTGTTGCCAGGACCCGTTATTGTTATGGGAGGAGTATGATTTCATATTAAATTCATCCTTTGTAGGCACGGCTTTAATGTTGTGAATTCTGGAACTTTGAAGTCAATAGATGCTAGTTAATAGCAGTTCAGTGCTATTTCTGCCCCTTTGCTATTTATTGATGTCACTTATCATTTTAGCAGCTGATTTCAGTTCAGCCACGCTTGATTAGCAGACACAGTTCCTGCAAGTTCCAACACACTGACTGGTTAGAAAAGAACAACTCAAATCAGTGTGCACCATCTCTATTCTTTAGCTGTACAGTGGAAAGTCTCTCACCTTGTTTCCATGTTTACCTATTCTGTTTATCCTGCTGTTAAGTGAATGAGGTTGTGCTGTGTTCCTTCAGCACAGCTGTGAGTGCTTTTCCATCTGGCTCTTGGAACAGGCAGGTGCAAATAAATCTGGTAGTAACTTAGGATGCAGGTGGAACGCTGGGGGTGTTGTAAGGAAGCAAGGACAAGGCTTGAGATACTGCATTAGGAAATGTGGGGGTGGTGGAGGCAAGGCTGCTAGAACTTATCTTAGTGTGTATGGATTGCGTGGCATTAATCATCAGGAAACTGGGCTTCAGCCTTGTTTCTAATAGTGGGATTAGTTCTCTCATCTGAGACAGCACTGCCAACTCCACGGGCGTGTGATTTCTTTGAAAGTACCAGTTATGCTATGCCATAATGGAAACAAGCAGCACTCTCCAGTTCCCTCCATGGAGCAAATGAACAAAACTTAGTTTTCACTTTTCTTTGGTTACCAGAAACTCTTCTCTTCCCCTCATTCATTTTTCACTCCTTACCCTCAGTGAAGAAAAACAAGTGGAGTATCGATGAGGTAGCAATCAAATGTGTGGTCCTTAGTTTAAAATGGGCTTTATGTGATACATCTGTATGCTCTGTAATACGATGAAATAGTGCAGTTTTAATATTCCTTATAATTAGTCATTATAAATGCATGTTCTTAAGGGTTAGTTTTGAAGCAGAGAATAAGATGCAACAGTATATGAAAGGTATATAGGAAAGAAGCAGCAGGGAGCTGAGTGTTTGGAAATACACCAATGAGGCAACCTGAAAAGTAGTTGGGATGAAGGATGACAGCAACAAAAACAGTTACCAGCCAAACAGGTGATTATTTTATGTGTGGACTGTTAGGATAATGCACATCACTGCACTTTGATTTTAGCTGCTATTTTTAGTGGAGGAAACATAATCTTCAATATAGTCCATGAGCTGGGAATGTACCATTAAAGCAGAGTGCAATGTTTTCTGTGTTGTGAAAGATAATCCCATCAATGTTTCTTAAACAAAACCTCAAAAACCCAGCTTGTGAATGGCTGTTCTGAAGCACAGTACGATGTAGGTCAGCTGAGGGCTGTTACTGCCCAGAAATACCTTGCAGCTGGAGTGTTTGGCTGGAATTCACAGCGTGCTTCTCCGTTTCAGTTGACCTCCTTTGTGTATTGCAGTCTTACAATGACATTTTAAAGTTATTGCTTTTTTTGAGGATATTTTGTTATTTAGATACTGCAGTTTCTTGCCTTCCAGGCTTGTCAGCAAGGCATCCCTGTTTAGCCTGCTTGGAGACAGGGCTTTACAGATTACTTTATTTTCTTTGTTCCATTATTGTAGAAGTCTTAAATATTTGATGCAGTGATTTTGTCATTTGATATTATTCACCTGACTGTCGTTGCCTTTTGTTTGCAACCTGCCTAACAGCTCTGAGTCAAACTACAAACCTCAAGTGGGTTCTATAAATTATACATTCAGGAACAGTCGTGTTCGTTACAAACGGGCTCCTATGAAAGCCCATTTCTAAGTCTCTTTCACACTAGGGGGCACCAGCATCTCATGAAATATTAGCCCAAGCCAATTGTTACTCTTAGACTATTAGATGGTCTAATTCAAGTCATACTCTTTTTGTAACTTCCGTTTCTCTGTAGGAATGAAAGCTAAACACAATTGCATCCTTGCAGGAATGCATCAAAAATCAGTGTGTGGAATTTTCTTTCCTGTCTTTTGGGGTGGATTTTATTTTTTGTGGGGTTTTTTTTCTTCTAAATGATGGTATGAGTCACTTGTGAGATAGGCAAATGCTGCTCATTCTCTGAAATAGCTTCAATGGATTAATCTTCAATTGAAGGCGGTGAATAAGTATATTAGCCAATAATTTCCTACAAAATTGTGTGATAACCATCTTATATAAAAGATATAGTAATTGATATTCAGTATAGTTTAAGTGTACTTTAAGTTGGTAATCAAATGAATAGTACGTGAACTATACTGCAGGCTGAGCTTTGTTAGGTTAAATTTACATATTGATACCTGGTATGCAGAAAAGGGTGTGAAAGTCCACGCTGGCAGTGAGTGACTGATTGCAATGGAACCTTCAGCTGTTTGTCTTAGATATTAAGTGGATCACTTCAGAATATGTGTTTGGACCTCACTGTTTTATAGCCATTTTGGAAGTACTTCTTGTTTTGTGGTATTTTTTTTTTTTTCCAGTGCTGAATCTTGCTTTAAATGCTTGAACAAAATAGTTTCTAATTGACTTTTTGCTCTTTGTAGGAATGATCATTCAGTTGCCTTGGAGATGATCCTTCTGCTGTAAATGTAGGGCTGGAGATTAATGCTGTGGGCAGTATGGACCTAATGAACGGACAGTCAAGCAGTGTTAATATTGCAGCTACTGCTTCAGAGGTAAGGATTATAAAACTCTGTGGATACTTAATTTCATAAATACTAATATTTTTCTATATTTACCAAAAAGTATTTTTTTATTTCAACAGGTCTGGCACGGGAAGTTTTTGATGTGTTGGTTTTATATATCCCAGTTTAAATGTAATTAACTTAAACCTCTGATTTTTGTGTGCCAACAGAAAGCATCAGCTAGCACTGACAGCCTTGCCATAGCCAGTAACTGCCTTTTCTGTGCTCTCTTCCATCACATCTAGACAAGGGAGCTTTTCTTTGAGTATTTTAACAATAAGAGACACTCTTAATGCATGAAGCTAGGCTGGCAAGGCCTGTGGGAAATGTTCTTGCCTTTGATAGGTAGTTGTATGTAGGGGCAGTCTGACATTTATTTCTCCTGCTTTGAAGTGACTGTAGCTTTCCATTTACCATCTACTCATTGAGACTGGAAAATGAAGTCAGTACCAGAACTTGGAGGGTTTTTTTGCCAGAACTGCTGAGAGTTGTGACTGCTTCATAAATTCTTAGTGCTGATGGAGGGCTTGAAAGACATGTTTTCTTGCAGATCACTCCTTCTGTAAGCTCTTTTTTTTCCTTAAGTGCCTTGGGCTGAAAGGATATTAAGATCTGCCCTCAGTCTACTGTGAGTGATCTTTCCAGATGTGTTGTTTCTCTTTCGAGTGACTGAACACATACCTTGGCATGTGCAGATGTACAGTAAGAACCTGAGCTTTCTGCTTAGAGAGGACAGTTGCTTTATTGCCAGTGCATATTTTATTTTATTGTTAGTTCTTCTGTCAAATTAGGAAACCTGTTTTTACAACAGTAGATACCATTTTTTTCACTTTGTTTAGAAGACACAATGCTCAAGAACACTGAGGTCATTAGTGATAAGAGCTACTAAGTCCTGACAACAATTACTTCCTTGAATAAATATCTAAACCTTAAAAAAAGCTTATTTTATACATATAATAATCTATTTTAATAGCAGGGCCATATAGTCCTGCTTTGTTAGGTTCTGAGGAAAAGAGATGAGAGCAGGATAACTGTTTACCTGCATCAGTGATGCTGTGCTGTCTCCCTTCCTGTACTAGCATCAGTGGACATGACACAGAATATTACTGAAAGTCTACTGAAGCTTGGCTTCCACAACAGGCACAAATGCTCATTGATATTTGTTGTGTATATGACTTATATCCATGATCTGAAATGTACATTAGTAAAATTACAAGGTCTGTCAGAAAGTGCCTTCAATATGTGGGTCAGTGTCTTTTCAACCTCCAAGGAGTAGTTAAGAGTGCTCAAGGTCTCCAAGTTAAAACTAGGTAGGTCTTGGTTTGTGTTCAGTGTGCTTTGCCACAACAGAATTGGAAGCTCTGTGAGTGCTCCTTGCATTAGTACAAGGTTTCTCTCTCTCAAAAACCTCCAATGCATAAGCAAAAAGCTTCTGTATCTCTATCTGACATTTTATTTGTTAAAAAAAACATACATGATTGCTTATAATAAGTGCATATATTATAATAAATGCAGAAGTAATGCAGCTCATAGTGCAACTTTTGTAAATTTCAAAGCTTGTAAGAGATTGATGCTGTTCTTTGTTAACTATTCTTTTGGGGCTGTCTTTTTTCTCCTTCAGTGATTTGTTGTTTGTTTGACATTTGGATTTTGATTCTTATTAATTCTTCTCCCAGTGAAGCGCTTCAATTACACCTTGAAATAGAAGGTTTGTGTGTTCAGGACCGCCTTTGATGTCCACAGGAGCCAATTTGAGAGTTTCTCACTGCAGTGATCTTTGTCAGGAGGAAACAAGTTGTATGGCTTTTTTAATTGTTAATTTGCCCAACAGGAAAAAAGTGCAACAGCGCTGCTTACACAGAAATTTTGCTTATGGCAATATAAGAACAGAAAGGACAAGGAAACCAAAATATCATCAGTGTTTTTGTTTGTTCCTGCAGAAGAGCAGCAGTTCTGAATCCCTGAGTGACAAAGGTTCAGCTGAACTGAAGAAGAGCTTTGATGCGGTGGTATTTGATGTTCTGAAGGTTACGCCGGAAGAATATGCAGTAAGCAATTTTAAGTAATATTTGTTTGTTTGTGGGTTGGTGTGTGCGTGTGCATATATATAATTTTTTTTGTAGCTTTCCCTTCCCTATAGGAGTTCCCTGTACGTTTTGTGAGTCATTTCCTTCATTCTTTGCTTTCAGAAGTAGACAACGAAGAGCAGTACAGGATCCAGGTTCTGGTTTGTGTTGTGTAGTCTTTTGGGGCTGTGCTTCCCAGGCATTTTTTCACACTGCTGTACGTGGTGTAGATCAGACTCCTAATTCTGTAGGATGCAGCTTGATTCTGACATGTATTTTAGTTGCTAGATATACTTGACCTGAACTTGTTTTTTTTCTGGAAGTGCTTGCATATGAACTGTCTAGATGGTATTTCAGTTATAGTACAGAAAGCCTGTGTGATGTGCAGACAAGCTTGTTGCATTTCAACTCTTCTTCAACAAGACAGCTTTTGAAGTAGTCCTGTTGGGCACCTGGTGGCTGTGATTCAGGATTATAGGTTCTCTAGATTAAACTCTTCAACAGTATAGAAATTCTTAAGCTCAATAATAAGTGAAGCATGAGACTGTTACTTATACATATCCTTAGTGGGGGTAAACAGAACTATATAGGTTCCACTTAGTGCCTTCTTGTAGCACTTATGTTGCAAGAACTTGTTTTTACAGGTAACACATGAATATCATCTCTCTTCCAGTACTTCTCAGATTTGGGTCTGTAATGCATTTATTATGTAGTCAAAGATGGGTAATTGGGTTTCACCTTCTGAACTATTCCGTATGCCTTGAACTTTGCTAGTTCTTGCATCCATAGTGTGTTCTTCTTTTGAGTGCAGTGGTACAGAAATATCAGTTGGATATCCTGCAGAGCTGGAACCACTGGGTTCTTTAATTCAAGTGCGTGTTGTATGCAGGCCAGAACAGCTACAGGTTCCTTTGAATGGCTCTGGTGTGTAGCCAGTGGTGGGTGCTATTGAGAAGTAGTAACTGACTTGGTCTGTGCAGAATTGCTATCGCTAAATGCAAATATGTTTTGTTCTGCATCTCCTTTCATAACCTTTATTGTCTAGTAAGTTGTTATTTTCTTTACAGAAACAGGTAATTTCATGGGTGTTCTGAGTATTACCTATTTATAAATACTATTTAGGTTAAAACTCTTCATGAAATTCCTTATGGAAATCTGGTGTGTTTACTGTTTTCAGATAGTGCTTCAAACTGGGTAGACTGGACATGGGTATGTTACTAATGGGTTTTGGAAAGTGTGAGCGCACTTGTTGTTGTACCTCTAGTAAAAGAGATGCAGTGCAGACTACTGACATCTGTGATTTAGGGAAGGCTGCATGCAGCAGCAGCTGTAGAATGAATACTGCTTTTAAAGTAATATTTTCTCAAGTGGTGAACTGAGGAAATCATTTGTGAAGTACTTTGTGCACAGAGAAAAGATAATGTGCTAAAAGCAGTAAAACAACAATAAAAGCAGGTTGTTGCAGAAGAGCTAGTTAGGTAGTTAACTATCAGGGAGTCTTGACTCTTAAGGAATAGAATTGCCATAAAGATGAGAGTTAAGTGATATTGTCAGCAGTGGGAAGGCACAAAGATGTCTTCTCAGGTGCTGCTGCTTTAGGGACATCCCTGGTATTTTAAGGCTTAATCTGTTTAGTTAGTGGATGATTAAGAGCCAAAGTGTGTTGATCCTAATCCTGTATTTTCAGAAGGTTCTTCACCAAGGTGAAGATGTTTTTGGTGATTGTATTTTTCACATTCTTCCCTTAGGTAATCACCTAATAGACTTCAATACAGTTGATAGGCCAGTTTGTGTGATGGCCTTGCTTTGGTCCTTAGTAACATTCTAACAAAAGTACCCCATCCCTTCAAGGGTCCTATTTTGAACAGTAGCAGTAATGATTATTGTAACAAAGTTCTATTTTACAGTTACACAGTTGACAACAGTCAGGGGTTCCAGGCTGCCAGTAAAGTTAAAGGCCGTTTTGGAAAGGGCCCCTCTGCAGCTGAAATGGGTGAGATATCAGGACCTGGCTGCTACTGTTGAAAGTGTGGAGTTTGCTTTACATATACCTTAAAAGCAAAGTTTCTGGGCAGATGTAATCAATGTCTGCATGTTTCTTAAATCTAAGAAAAAAGAATGCCATTCATTGGGTATAAAGCAGGACACGTTTGTCTTCTGCTGAAGATCCTACTGGCAGCCTTCTGGCTGTAACTGATGGGAGTCTGTCCCTGTTCAAATACCTACGTTTAGGCTGATCACTGCTCACTTCTTCCTTAAACAGCTGAAAGCCACAAAGCAATTTGGTGCCAGCATTACCCACTGGTGCCTGGCCCTGCAGTTGCAGCCGTTCAGTGTGTTCACAGGATAGACACGGCTACAGTGAATGCTGTCCATTTTGTTGGAAAGGAGAACTGTGGCTTCAAGTGTACAAGCACAATTTGGGGGGAGGGGATGGTGCGACTAAAGGAAAAAAGAAAAATGCTTTGGGAGCTCGAGCTCCAAATTAAGATGCTGGCAAACCTCAGGTTGAAGAAATATTTATTTTTTTTGCTTTCTGGTAAATGTTAATTCCTTAGGCAGCTACTGTTTAATTATTTGACTGTTTTTAACTTTTTGACTTGCTTTTCCATTTTTATTCATCAACTTAGCCACAGTGGTGTAAATATTTGGGGTAGAATTAAGGGAAGCACAGCTATATAAATCCACTGCTTCTTTTCCTTCCCAGTTATCTGAGAAGGATTCTTTATTCCGTGACATAGTCTCTGGAAGTGCTACAAAAGTAGGTTTGGATTAACACATATGTGCATTTCTCATTTTGATTCATGTTGAGCTTTGTCAAATAAATGTTAGAAGCAATACTGCTCTGAAAGTAACTTACAAATAAGTTCATTTTAAACCATGTGGGTTTGTTGAATCCCCACGCTGAGAACAGAACAGAAGTAACTTGGGCTGGCCCTAGGTTCCCAATGGGGCAGCTTTTCTCTTGCTATGCAGGGCTCGACCAAGTTCACCATGTCCTATGCAGGATGTCGGTGCCTTATGGAGCCTGAGGCGGTCTGTATGTCTGCATCTGGGAGCAGGCTGAATAAAGCAAAGTGCCTGGTCCTGGGAGCACTTGATTTCAAAAAAAACTGAACAAAGGCACTTGTGCTTGTATGTGTTTCTGTTAGCTTTACTTTACAGGAGAATACTAAACAAGTACATTCACAATGAGGGCAAGAAGAAGAAATTTTAGCGTGTAGAGGAATTATTACTGGTAAGTTTTGGAGTGCACCTTGTGAGAACACAAGTTTCAACACAGCAACTTGAATTCCCTTGTGTTCGTTTTGGGCAGCAGAATTATTTTACTACCGATGCAGTGTTTAACAGAAGCTTTGCTATTTTTTTCAGAGAGGAAAAGTGTTCTGGCAGCCCATAGAGGCAGTGCTAAGCCAAATTGGAAGGCTTAGGTATATTTCCTTCTAAAAGTTCAGATTAAGAAGCAATTTATGAAGTGCTGCTTGAACCAACATGGCTTCAAGGAAAATCAGATTATCGCAGTGTCCTTCAATAACCAGAATGTAGACTATTTTCTTTTCATTTCAGACAGAAACTTGGTTTTTCTTTTTCACAGTGAGGGTTTCTGTCCAGTAGCTCTGGGATGTGCAGTGTCCTTGTAGAGTAGGTACATGACTAGAGAGCCTGCAGGAAGCAGCCTGGCAGGAGGAGCTGATGCTTGCAAAGGGCTAGAAAAGGAGACATTGTAGTCTGCATCATCAAATGTGAATTGCCATGTAGGGCACAGAGAGGAGATTGATGCAGTGGTGTTAACTACAGCTAGACTTTAAGTTACAGGTGTTCTGGCAGAAGTTGCTGAGGAGTGTCCCCAGACAATATCTTTCCGCTGCATACAAAATCTCTCACAGCTTGTACAGGGGAGGGAGTTTGGACAGGCCTTGTCCAAACTGCAGGGTGACAACTTGCTGTTTTGTAAAGGTGGTTTTCTTTTGTAGGGTTCCTCAAGTGGCTGAGGGTCTGGAAGTATGTTAATTGTATGTTCAAATAATATCTCTTCTAGTAATATTCTAGAGCTGTTGACTAAGGTCTACTGACAGCACTAATGAAGAACTAATTTGTTGACCCAGCTACAGTGTAACGTAACCCTGAATGTGTTCCATAGCATGCTTAGAAGTTTCTGATGCTTTTCTGTGTGTATTGTAAAGCTCCAGCCATACCCTTCGCCTATAGGAGCAAGTCATAAAGTTTGCTGTGGCTTTTAACGTGGTGCTGCTTCAGTCATTATCCAAGGGTTTGCATCCTTCCCCTGCTCAGCTTGAGCTTAATCTGCTCCAGTAAGGAGACAGTGGGAAACGCCATGAAAACTGAACAGTATTTCCTGTGCCTGCATTTTAAATTCTTCGAAAGCAAAGTTTTATTAACCACATTTAGAATAGTTTGCATTGTCTCAGCCTGCTTTCACAGATTTGCCTGCTTACCTTGCCAGAAATGACTTAGGGCTCTCAGTACTTTTTGTTGTAAGCTACAATTATATGTCTGGAAAACAGGCTTCGTGTGGGCATTTCTGCATTTGTAAGCCCGGTGACCTCAAAAACAAAGCAGTGCTGAAACTTAACGCTGAATCAATCTCCAGCTTTAGTGCAGAAAGCCATTGTTTGTTTCCTTCCAGAATAAGTCAGTTTTTCACCTCGCAATAAAAGAACAGCTTGATTTGGATTGCTTCACATTCAAAAAGCTTTCTTTGGTTTTGGCAGAAGTTTGTTTATTTTTACTGTACTTGCTCTGAGTGCAAAGGAATAGAGGGTTAATTTTGAAGGCAAAGAGTAATGTGCACTACTATAGTCCTGAATTTCTGCTTTTACTATCACTGCCACTTAAACTTTGAGGGGGAGGTACTTGTGTCTGATATGCTTAACTTGATTGAAACTTCCAAAGCACGATATAATTGCTGCTGTTGAGACTGGTAGTGCTGCTGAATGTTAAACTATATTTTAAAATGGTAGTTTGGGGACTCATTTTGAAACTGTTCTTTAAAGAGCTGCTGACTATTAATAAATGGGAGATATTTCCAATGCTTCGTACCAGATGTGAGTGTGTTCATGTTACAGGACCAAGAACATCTTAAGTAAAAGTTCGTAGTGTTTACTGTTACAAAGGTGTTCAGACATGTTTAAGAGTGTACCTTGTCCTGTTTATAGTTGGGTGTATGGACTCAATTGATAATTCTGTTTGGTTTTGAGTTTAGATCTAAAAAGTGAAGTAGAGGTCAAGGAGATCTGCTACAAAATGTAAATGTGATTGTTTCAGGAGAAAACATTCTCATTTTGTTAGAGCAGGTGCATCTCTTTACAACTTCTCTCTTTCAGCCAGAGCACGCTGGGTAAGTTTTTCTGCAAGGCCAGCTGAGCGAGCAAAGCCTCTGGACTCATTGTTAAAGAGGGTATTTGCCATTTACTTGGATGGCAGTGGAATTCTTGTGCCCTCTGGACAATGGGGTGATTTCTTCCTTTGGGTTTGAAAGCAGGCAACAGTCCTGAAGTGAAAGCTTTACACAAGGCTCTGAATAGCTTTGAAATAGCCAAATGTGGTCTCTGGCTGTTTTTGCTAGTCCTATTTCTTCCCTCTCAAAGCTAAACAGAAATCTCACAATAAAAACATACTTAGTGATTCTGGCACAGTGAAGGTGAGATAGCTGTATTTAATTTCACCTGTTGCTTTGTAACTGAACAATTACTTAGCTTGATTATTCATACAGTTCAAATATGGTCCAAGCATCAACTGCAGGCTTTACGTGTTTTTTTAATAGAATTGTGTAATTTAGAGTTTGGAGAGAAATTGTGCTTGGGTAACTGGAGTGAGATCCTTGTATTCTTGGAGAGACCCTTATAGAAAACTGTTCAAATTCAAGCTCTGACTTGCATACGTAACTGCAGGATAACGCTTCTGAGAATAATTTGTCATGATTTGTTTATCTTATTAAATATTAAGTTCAGAGTGTTTTAGTTTTACAGGATGGCTGTGTGGTGAGAGCCAGAACCTCTGAGACTTGTTACTAGATGAAAATGTAATCACAAAGGAAAACAGAACAGAAAATTGTACTTGTTTTCACGAAGTGTAGCAATTCAATTAGTTGCTAAGTTAATTTTGGAATTAACTTGTGATTTCTTATTTCAGGGTCAGATAACACTAATGGATGTTCCTGTATTTAAAGCAATTCAGCCAGAGGTGAGTTGTTAGTTGGTTTGCTTTTCAGTTTTAAATGAAAAGGGTTGTTCCAGTGCATACATTTTGGAATTGCAAAGCGTAAGTATGTTCAATAAATCTCATCTTCTTTTACAGTTTGTATAGATCTGAAGCAGATGTTATTTAACACAAGATATCTGGAACTAATTGTTTGAGGAATGGAAATTTAAACGTGTTCAACCAGTGCTGGAAGTGAAGCTGGTTTGCAGTGTCTGTTTGCTAAACATCTTAATTTCTGTTCTGATCAGAACGTTCTAGGTTCCAACTACTAATAGATCCAAATGAAAAGCTAAGTTAATAGGGTGGGTTGCAGATGATATGCTCAAAAACATGGTTTAATAGTCTGAGCTGACATTTTTTTGTGTGTGTGTGTGATTTTTATTTATTTATTTATTTATTGAAGTATTTAATAAGTAACTACAGTTCCCTTAAAATTGGTTGTGTATCCCAGTATATATTAAAGGTATGATAGGAAGAATCATAGAATCACCCAGGTCGGAAAAGACCTCAAAAATCATCCAGTCCAACCCTCTGCCTCTCACCAATATTTACCACTAAAGCATGTCCCTCTGTACATTATCTAAAATGATTCTTAAATACCTGCAGGGGCAGTGACTTCACCACTCCCTTAGGCAGCCTGTTCCAATGCCTGACTGCTCTCTCAGGGACGTATTTCCTAACGCCCAACCTGAATCTCCCCTGGCTCAACTTGAGGCCGTTCGCTCTTGTCCTATCACTAGATACATGGGAGGAGAGGCCAAATCCCACCTCATCAGTACCTCCCTTCAGGCAGTTGTAGAGAGTGATAAGGTCTCCCCCGAGCTCCTTTTCTCCAGACTGAACAATCCCTATTCACTCAGCTAATCCTCATAAGACCTGTGCTCCAGACCCCTCACAGCTCTGTTGCCCTTCTCTGGACACACTCCAGGGGCCTCAGTGTCTATTGAATCAAAGCCAAAACCAAATAGCAACCTCTAAGCTTGAATACCACAGTTTGTCCATCATATCTTAACAAATACGGCAGCTTTTCTGTGCTTTAGCTCTTTGTGCTACCCAGAGCACACATACACACCTGGCCCAGTTACACAGTAACGAGATTCAGGGATGCTGACTCAGCTTTACAGAACAGTGAGTGCATCTGGAATTGATCAGCTTTGTTCAGTGTTTGATGTAACATTTTTACCATCTTTGTATAGTGTGTATCAAGTGTAGGGATGTTTTTACATGTAACATTTACTTCACTTATTCTTTCAGTCCAAACTGTAGTTTAATTTAGCTGGTAATTAGCCATGGTTTTTGGTTTGCATGTCTAAAAAATCATGGGGTTGAAATGAAATGTGCCTTTTTCCTCTGGAAAAGGTCAAACATCAGAGTGGCTGTCAGCAGTTCTCTCAGCCTCTCCAAGTGGCCAGCAATAGAGGCTGAGAGCCAGTGTGAGTAGTGTATTTAAACATGGATAAATACTTCCAGCTTCATAAACTGGAAAGTTGGAGCTGCAGGTTGCACCCATGTAACATGCTTAACAGCCTGCAGTGGGCATTTCTTCCTTGACTTGTGGCTTATCCCCTTTCCTTTTTTAGTACAATTAGCATTTTCCTATGGGAATTGCTTCACACTTTCAAGCTGAATTTTTATTGATCATTTTATTATCCACTTTGTCACTAGTGTGGAAGTCTCTTTCAGCTCATTGGTCACCTTTAGAGTCACAATCTGTTTTACTGGTAGCAAGCTTTTGTCATTTCACTCTGTATGGATCACTGAAGAATGTTTGGCTTCCACTAGATGTGTCAGCTGAAAATATCTTAGCTGTGGTTACTGATTTTGTTATTTATCTACTCAGATGTTTTCAAAGGCTCCTTTTTGATCTGTACTTGAGAATGTTTTAATGATTTAGCTTTCATGATTTCAGCAAGCTGTTCCACTCTTCTTTTTACTTTTTTCCTAAATCCTTCAAAGAGCTTCCCATTTGATCTCTTTTTGGGACATCCTTAGTCTTTTGGATTGATAGAGTGTGTTTATTCTGATTCTTCTAGGAGGATCTTTTTTCTTTTTTAGCTCTTTTTAAAATCTTGAAAGTCTTTTTATCTGATTATTTGAAATACTTCATGTACGCCTGTACTTCTAAAGCTAAACATTACTATTATATAGGTCATATTGTCATCCTGTCCCCCCCACCCTCCCATACATCACTGTTGCAGTTCTGTATGCTTTTACACAATGCTTCTTCTCTAGTCACTGAGCTCAAAAGGACTGGGTATTAAAAAATCAAATCACCAATGTAAATAGTTAGAACTTTTCTTAATGGTCTGCTAATTAATGTAGAAATTCCACTGCTTGAGCTTGATGGTAGTTTGCTCTTCTCAATCTGCTTGCAGCACTGCAGAGAATGAGCAGTCAGCTGCATAACGTGTACAAGGAATCATGTGATTTGGATATAGTGGCACCAAGCCAGTACTCTAGACCTTGTATCTTGCTGCTCTTTTAACATTGCCTATTTAGCATCACAGCTTATGTTGTATAAGCAAACCTACAGAAAAATCCTGGGAGATGAGAAGGAACGTCAAGAAAAGACATCTAATTTTGTTGGCTGTTCTACCTCATTAGTGTACACCTCAAAAGGGAGAGGCATAAGAAAATAAGAAACTGACTTCTTAAAAGACAATGGTGTGAAAGTAGATGAATGTATCTAGAAATAAATTCATTTTAAGAAATCTGTGCTACGTAAGAAAAAGCCACATGATGCCTTCACTGAAAAATATCTGTAGCTAATTTAGTACTTCTCACTTTCTTTTTCTTCTATTAAGGAAGTGTAATCATTAGGTGCCAGTAAGGATGAATCAACCTGTGTTTTCCCCAAGTGCAAAGTTATGATTTTTTGTTCTAATGGAAACTGGGGGTGCAGAGGGGTAGAGAATGCAAATGAAGATCTCTTGGATGGCTTCCTCACCTCTTAGCCTGTAGGAGTAGGAGCAGCTCACAGTTGCATGGTTGTCTTGTGCACAGTCACTGACAGGCTGATGCAGAGAGATGGGCACATGTGTTTCTATGTTGAACAGGATAGTATTTTCTGGGTAGGTGTTGGTAATGGAACCTCATAGTTACATTTGGAGGAATGGACCTAGAGTGCTGAGTTGGAGACTGCATTCTTCCATAAGTGCCCGTGGATAGGAGGGAGCTTCAGCCTTCTCTAGCAAGTACATACCAGCATGCCAGACTTCAGTGAGTGGAAGAACTGAAGTTCTCTCTTAACTGATATGAGACTCTTTAGTAGCTTTGGGATGTTGGTTGAAAAGACATTAAGAAATGTTAATTAAAAACAAAATTCAGAACTCTGTGGGTTAACACGCTGTTCTGAGGTTAGAGCTCAGAATATTCAGATGCTAGATTATTTTAATACACGACTGCATTGAACAGCACAATTATTAATTTTATGTTGATTTCTTTTTTGTAATCTTATATGATATGATAATTGACACGTATGGTGTAATACTGGTTTCAGTAAGTGGTTATCAATACAATAATAAAACTGAGAGAACTTCGGAGTGAAAGATGTGGAGAGAAAGCATAAATAAATGAAAACTAAAGGCTGTGCTTTGCTCTTATGCTCCTTTAATAATTCAGCTGTCTCTGTACTGGATAGTGTTCCTCATGGTTTCAATTGGCGCAGCTGAGTAGGGTGTACGCTGACTGTATTTGGGTCTGTCCTGTGTGCTACTGTGCATGAATAGAAGAGCTCAGTAGTGAATTTCGATTTTTATGGCTCCTAGTTAAAAATGCTTTACTGAAATTAAGAGGTAGCGAATAACAGTGAATATGGTGTTATTGCCCAACTGCTGTGTATGCTGCACAGACAGGAAGCATTACTGTTCAAGTGCAGCAACGAAGTGGCTTTATTTTCTTCTTTTTAAGCAGGCCCTCTTGCACAGTTTTATTCCGCAGATCTGCTTTCTTAAATGCTGACTGTTGTTCAGCTTCACATAAAATTGGCTTGTTTGGAATGGAAAACTGGAAATGGTTCTTCTTTTATTGTTGCTGCAGAAGGTGACCATTTTGGTATTTCTTTAATGCAACATGCCAAGCTAAAGTTGCAGGACGTGTATAGGTAGATGGAACAAGTTTTATAGTCTAAAATTAAATATCTTCAGAAAGCAGTTAAAGTCAAAAGACGTTCCTCTCCCTAGTTCAGATTCATGTTTACAGCAGCATTTTTGTGTGCTGGCTAAATGGATCTTGAATTATTTCACTGGCTTCTAATAATAGCTGAAAAGTCTAATTCAAGTCTAATTCAACAGAAGATGACATTTAAGAATTCAAAACAATTTAGAAATGATACTTACAGAATTTCAGTTTACAGAAGGAAATAAAGTCCCCACTCTTGTATTTATTATGTCAATGTATTATTGCTCTGTTATTCTGAACCTTTTGAGCTGCGTCTCTCTGTGGTTGTGGCTCTGAGCACTCACAAATGCAAGAAGTGAATTCTCATCTTTGTTCTTGCAGGAGCTGGCAAGCTGTGGTTGGAATAAAAAAGAGAAATACAGTTCTGCTCCAAATGCGGTTGCTTTCACCAGAAGATTCAATCACGTGAGTTGCTGTTTTTTGTGTGTTTTTTTTTAAATTCTGCATAATTATGTGTAAATGTTTAAAACATCAGGTGAATTACATGCTGTGGCACATCACTAATTGTTGATCATGGCTGGTTATTTGAAAATTGCAAGTAATTGCTTATGAGAATTCATTATCTTCAACTAGTACAGAAAGACCACTCAAGTGCTGGACTAATTGCTATGTTGGGTGGTTTTGGTGTTTCTAAATAGCAGCTTCTAATGAATAAAATGAGGAAGATATTAAGCATTTTTCCCAGAAATACTGGTTGTCCTTTTCATCAAGATGGGAATCATCATTTCACATCAGAAGCTTACCATGTAGGATTTCTGGAGTAATAATTACATATTTCCTTCTGACACTTAAATTACTTTTGCTTCATTAGATGTTTGTCCCTAGAAATAAGAGCTTTTTGTTAGTATGGTTATCGTCTTTTTAAGGTGATTCTGAGCAAACTTAGACAACAAACACTGATTGACACTTACTTTTTAGTTCTCTGCTTTGCATGATTTTTCAGATATGCATTTGAGACTTCTTACTTTCTTAAACATTTCTTTGTATAAAATAAGATTACAATTTTAGCTTTCTCCTCTGTTAAAGCAGCAGAACTACAATTATGTAGTTAGCCTGCCCCACCTAGAAACTGTAATGCCATTTTATGTAATGCCTTATTTTTGTCTTTTGGATGAAGTAATTCTCTTACCATCTTCTCTCATCTTGTAAATGTTTAATAATGTCTCCAACATAAAAGCTCTTTTCCAGACCTGTTTTCTGCGCCCAGAATCATGGCTTAGACATCTTCGTTAATCATCCATACTCAGGCTGAGCCTCTGACTTTTTCAGGTTTTTTTGTTGTATGCTTTCACACTTTCCATTATTGCTCACATTCAAGGTTTGACCAAGCTTTATCGCATACCTACGCTTAGAATATTACTTAGCTGTCTAACGATTTGGACCAGTTGCCTGATTCACCTCTTCACTGAAGAGATGATGTTATGCCTCAAAATTCTTGTAACTGTGGCATCATCTTCTGAAATCTGTTTCCTTCTCTACCCAGTGCTTGGCTGAAATTTTCCTGGTCTAACTTTAAAAGTTGCTGTATATCCAGCCTGCGACTAGTTCTACACCAATAAACCAGATTCCAATACTTTGCTCTCATTTATTCATATTAGTTGTCTGTACAGTCACATAAGTCAGATGCGAGACTGTCAGGTAAAGATGTCTTCATGCTACAATTTCTTGAGAGCCTTCTTAGTGTTGGTAGGTTTTCTTTTCTGTGGTCCTTTTGCCTCCAGCAGAGTTTATCATCTGAAAGTATTTGTTCCTAACTTTCACTTCCCACCTAGGTTTCAGCTGCATTGACTGCTTCTGAATGTTCCATTAGTCAGATGCCTGTTTTTGGTGTTTTTAACACCTGAAAGAAAGAAATTGTCAGTAATCTGAAATTGCCTTTGGGGAATCCTAAAATAAGAGTGCTGTTGATGTGAACAGCACTTTTGCCATATCTTTGAGTTTCATGGATAATAATAGATTTGGGACGGGCCAGTTTGGGGTTCTGCTGCAGAGCTAGTTTTCCAAGGTCTCTCTTTTACCACCTACCTGTTAAGTACTTGGAGCCCTTGCAGTTCACCGCTAAATCAACTGGAACAAGGAAAGTAGCTTTTCTGTCTGTTTTTCACATTGTCAGCACCATTGTATTCAGTTGTTCCAGCTCTCAGTCTGTCACTTCGACTATATTTCAAGTCAGGAGATTTGGAGACATTTCTAGGCCCTCTTTCTCATTTCTTTTTTTCTCGTTTGCTTCTCTTTAACGTGCCATTTGAAAAACTATTGATAGGTAACTTATCAGCCTGTTGGAGAAGCTACTCTGAGGAGTCAGAGCGCTGATAATAGAAGAAACAAGTCCAAGTACTTAGTGACTGCTCATTAGTTTGGAGCAAGATTTTTTCTTGCCTGGTCTACCTTCTCTGTTATCGTTCAGCTGAAGGCAGTTCCTTTTGGACACCTGTCCTACTTCCTTCTGAGGTACACATGTTTACAGCTAAAATGCATTCAGTAAAATCATTGCCACTCTTGGCTTTATTGGCCACAAATCCATTTCATCAGATTTCTGTTCACCTTTAAATTTCACAGGGCTTTAAATATGCATCGTGCATCTGCCTTTCCTTTTTCCCCTAACTTGCCAAAAGAGAGCCTTGAACAGCTCTCACGTTGTAAGTAAAAAGAACATTAAATCAGTAACAGCTGCTTCACAGCAAATTGATCTGCTGATAGCATTTTGGAAACAGTATGATTATGTGCGGTTGATTGCAGTCTACTGAGAATGAAGTAGTGTATTTCCAGCATTAGTTATGTGATAATTATATGTGGTGCCTGTAAAAACAGTTCAAGTTCAGGGAAGAGAAGTCAGTGAATCATTCCATGCCAGGATTCTTGAAGTATGTGTTGTGATGTAGCACTGCATCGATCTATTAAGTTCCTTTAAAATAATAATAATACAGATTTGCTACATAATTTTTTAAAGCTGTGATCTCTGCCTATTGAAGCTTTCTTTTTGAAAGTTGGTTCTATCAAAATATACAGCTGTTGTAATTGGTAAAAGTGTGTCAGAGTATGAAGTTGTCAAGTTTGCCTGCTTACTGAACCTTTGTTCTCTGTCTTTTGGAAGTAGTTTTTGTAAAAGGTAACTGTCACTTTCCTGATGATATGAATATCTGTATTAAAAGCCATTTTCCTGAGGCTTTCATTTAAATGGGAGCAGACCTATGCTGCCACAGAGCTTAAACTATTACAGAAGCTTGGTCTAGTGGCCTGGTCTCATGGTTGGTGACCCTGAACATAGCAGGGGTGTTGAAATGAGATGATCACTGTGGTCCTTTTCAACCCAGTCCATGCTATGATTTTGTGACTTACCAATTGTGTATGTTTAACTAATGCTTTGACATACTGACTTTTAAAGCAAATACAAAAATTACAGAGCAGGGGGGATATGTGTCTTGTGATGTAGTGCTGCTGAGTCCCATTGACCTGGTAGTGAAATTTTCCTAGTGCCATCAGAATTGAAAATGAACTAACATGCATTGAGGAAATTGAGGAGGGTTGGTGAGCTGGGCTTAGGGAGATGGAGGTTCTTCCTCATCTGTAAGGGCACAAAGACCATACTATGTTCTGTTATGCGTTCTGTGTTTTCAAGTAGCATATCAGAACATTTTAAACATTTGGAAGAATGATTCTTGAACTCTTTACTAAAGAGATTATTAATCATTAGAGAAATTCAAAACAAAGAAAGCAAAAATAGTTTTGGAACCAGTGGCTATGAGCTTAAAAGAGCCAGTATAGGCTGGTATTTTTGCAGTTTGGTTCTTTACAACAAATAACCACAGTACTTATGGAACCATCCATTGCTAATGTGAAGAAAGAACCTGAATAAAATACAAATGTGATTCTGGGTTGGTGATTGAAATAAAAGGTTTTGTTTAAATTGTTTATTGTTCAATATTTGGAAAAACTACATGGTGATTTATAAAGACACTATAGAATAGACCAAACAAAACTAATACAAGTACCAGTGAAAATGCATGAAGGAGAAGAGGAGGTGGCTGGAGTGGAAATGATCAAGAGTTTAGTTCTTCCTGCTGCTTACTCTCACTGAAGGCATTGGACAGCCTGAAACTGAGGAGGAGGTTTGGTGTTGGTTTTGTTTGCTTTCTTTGTAAGTTCTTGGAAGCACTGAGATCCCAGTCTGGCTGGGACTGGGATAGAAACCAGATTGAATTGAGTAAACAGGAGTACTTGTGTGGTACGGTGCCTGTGTCACTGTGAGACTGATGAACTTCCATAGACGTTTAGGCCAACATGCCAAATGATTTGTTTTTTTCCATTCTTATGAACATACTGAAGCATTGTTCCATGCTTTGAGCAAGAGTTTCTCAATCTGGCCTACTGCAAGCGATCTCTTATTTCATCCAAATTCTATTTAACTGACCAAAGGCTTATAAGGTAGGGTGCGTTGTCTCCATGGGATTCTTTGCGATGCAAAAACCAATGTTAAAACTTCAAGTTTCTTTGTTCCTCAAAGGGAAAGCATCTCTGAAGAAACTTCTTGATCATTCAAGGGTATCATTTTTCTCAAGCTGTGTAAGTTTTAAACATTTTTTGACAATACTTTGAAGTACCGTAGAATGCTCCAGTAGAACTTACGTGTTCTGTAGTAACTCTATTCACACAGAACCACTTTTGACTTTTATCAGGATAACAGCCTCTTAGGAGACAATTTGTGGTGTGGGGTTTGAGTGCCTGAAATAAAAGCTGCAGTGTTTACTACCATTTGCTAATCCTTTCCTACTGTTTTACTACATATCTGAAGAAATATTTTCTATCATTCCTCTTTGTGCTGAAGAATAAGAGGGTGGAGACTGTGGGGAGATAATAGGTTGGAAATGTTATCACAGCATTTTCAAAGTATAGCTTTTATGAGGCATTCGTATAATGAATAAAAGCAACAGGCATCCTTTATGCTGTGTTGAACATGATAATTTTTAAGCCAGCACTATAAAACTTAACAAAGGAAACTAATAATATGCTTTGTATTTGCTGGGAATTGACTTAGCCATTATTAGAATATGGAATGTTAGGAATTATACACTCCAGGTTGGAGCATGGGATTCTTCCTGTGAGTTCAAGTGTTTGGGTGACTCCAGTCTGCAAATGTTTCTTCAGTAGTGCTCAGAATTTGCCATTGTCAGTGAACTGTAAGGTATTTGTGAGTTGGGTGGTGCAGCTTTGTAGTTGTGGAACAGCAGAAACAGAGGGTATAATCGCCAAGGTCTGGAATGCACAGCTACCAATTACAGTAGGTGAAGAGAACAGCAAGATAAATGTTCTTCAGATTCAATACTATACCTATACTGGATTTATTAATTTGATTTATAAGCAACTACTTGGCCATATAATGGTAGATGGTATGGTGGGTGCAAATGAGCAGAATAACACAGCAATAGAATAAAATTCAAGCCTTTACATTGAAGTCTGTATTATATTGGCAGGCACTGGATCCTCTAAGTTTGTACATACGTTGTAGAAGGAACTTGAACACTGTGAGACTTGTGATGTATTACTAGTGAAATGACAGAACTAAACACGTAATGTTGATGCTGTATTTCAAAAGGCCTGTTTTCTTTTTCAGGTAAGCTTCTGGGTAGTCAGAGAGATTCTGCATGCACAAACCTTAAAAATAAGAGCTGAGGTTTTGAGCCACTATATAAAAACTGCAAAGGTAAGAAATTAAGGGGTGATGGTGGGGACTGTGGGATTCACCACAGTGAAGGATCTTGTAATTAAGTTGATCAGTTCAGAAATACACATAGGTAAATATTTATCTGCTACCCAGTTTAGCTGTGGTTTTATCTCCTGACACGATTAGATGTTTGGCTTGTGCGTGTAACAAAGTTGTCAGAAATATGACAGACCAAAGTCCTGAAATAGAAGCATTTGTCTGCCAAAAAAAAAGAGGAAAAAAACCTTCAAAAAAGGCTTAATTAAAGAAGTATAATGGTAACTTATTTGAAATATTCTTAATTAGATAATTTACCAAATGTTTTCTAATGTTGAATAAACCCAAACACTGTGTAGAGATGGGAAATTTCCAGCAGTGAACATAGCGTGGAACTGTTCTTGGAGACAAAGTGGGGCCAGGCCTATTGTTAGGCTCTGCTTTGGCCACAGCACACTGAATGTGTCTGATGGGATCTACAGACAGCAATGTTTGCAGGAATCATAGAATTACCCAGGTTGGAAAAGACCTTGAAGATCATCAAGTCCAACTGCAGCCTAACCAGTACCCAACTCTAAAAACCCTCCACTAAATCGTATCCCCGAGCACCACATCCAAACTGAGACACAGTTCTGTGCTTGGTTAACAGAAGTCAACTGAGCATCACTTAGCTATGAGTTGTAAAATTACAATCTAAAAAAAGGCAGAAAAGTACATGGGGGTGATTTTATGTCTGTTAATTTGCTTACTACTTTGTCTTGACTTTGCTTACATATGGCTTCTAACATAAAGTTGCTGCAATTATTGCCATTTTCTGTTTACACCAAGTTATTATCAAAGCAGCATGGTGCCAGAGGTCGCGTTAATTAACTTTTCAGAGACGCTATAAATCCACTAGGCTGAACTTTTTGTGCTGACTACTGCCTGTGTGTTGTATAGCTAGCTGTCCTTTAATGATATCTCATTCTATATATGTGCAAACTAATTGGACTTAATAATTGCATTCCTCTGAAGTTCCCAGACTATCGTGATTGGTTATGACATCTGTTTCAATGCTGACAGCAGCTAGAAGACTATAGTTTCATTTTAATCGGCCATGTTGTTGTTCTGCATCCTCCTTCAGGACAGCAGATTAACTTATTTGGGAGCCAGTGGGGAAAAAAAAGAGCTAAAAAATGAGCAGTTGGACAAATACAAGTAATGCTAGTTAGTAGGAGTTAGGACTGTACTATACAGAGTCATCTGGGTTGGAGGAGAGCTTCAAAATCACTAAGTGCAATCATCTACCTGACCTACTGAGTCCTATTGCTAACCTGTGTCCTTTATTGTCATGTCCACACCTCCTTTTTAGTATCTACTGGTATGGGGTAAATATTCTGCATTGGGCATCCTGTTCAGTTCTTGTCCACCTTCTCCTAATGTCCAGCTAAACCTCCCTGACACAGCATCAGGCCATTTCTTCATCTTCTATTGCTTGCCACCTGAGGAAAGAGACCAATACCTCTTCATTGCAGCATCCTTTCATGTAGTTGTAAAGAACAAGATCTCCTCTTCTCCAGACTAAGTAGCCCCAGTTTCCTGAGCTGCTCCTCATGTGTCATCTCTTCCAGAAAGTAGCCTGCTAGAATTCTGGAGTTCTGGGCACCCAGGCTCAAACTGATCCTTGGGTGAATTGGTAATACACATTAAACATGGGATTCCTTAGAAATGGCTATGAGGACTTGGTTCCTTGAAGCTGTCAGTTCTCTGGCCCAGTGTTAAGCAGAGAGAGAATTGTGCTGAGTTCCAAAGCCACGAACTGAAAAACCATCCCCATAGGATCACTTTCAGTATCCCTAAAAGACGCGGTCTCTCAAACTCAGAGTCTGGTTAAGCCAGTCTTTTCTAATTAAACCTCATCTCGTAAGCAGCCTCTCACTTAAAAAAAAAAAAAAAAATTAGGTAAGCTGAGTTTGAAGGAGAAAAAAGACTTAGTCCACCATATTTATAAAGGTTGCTCATATTCTTGTACTATTAATTGATTTTAGTTTTCATATTCACCAAATTGCCTTTCGGTCAGCAAAGTACTCCAGGTATGTTTACCCTGCTTGACTTCATCCTGTGTCCAGTTCCTTAGTTGTTTTGCTGCAGTCTCAGTAGCTCCATAGGTCTGTGGTGAAAAAGGCACTTACAGTATTGAATGCTGCCATGATTACATCATTCACGTGGGCTATCCTTTTTGGCATCTTAAGTTTGAAAATTTTCCTGAATGCTATGAATAGGAATGTGTTGGGTTTGAAAACTTCTGGCATTTCTGATGTATAATATACGTATTGGAACATATATTTTTGGCAGGGCTATATCTGGACTATGCAGCAGCCAGTGTCTTCTAATCCAAGACTGTATAGAAGCAGTACTGGAAAATTAGAAAGTGCTGTGAGTTATTTGAGTGGTCAGCAATTCACTATAATTAAATGTTCATTTTAGAACACGTGAAGTATCTTTTTAGATTGCAGCCTATTCTGTATTAACTATGGCCAGTAATTGGAATGTTGCTTGTATATTGTATATTTTTGTTCTCAGAAACTGTATGAGCTGAACAATCTGCACGCTCTCATGGCAGTTGTATCAGGCCTACAGAGTGCTCCTATCTTCAGACTGACTAAAACATGGGCGGTAAGTGACATTGGAGGGATTTTAATGCATTCTTAGAAAAGCAGCATTCTCTAGCTTATTTTTAAGCTTGCAATAATTATTACAGATAATTCTTCTTGTACTACGTACGTAATGTTTTTGCTGCATCTGAAGTCTATGGTTTCCTGTTGAATTTTTTTTTTTTCCCATTCTGGCATAGCATTTCCCTTGAAAAATGGTTCCCTGCAGATTCTGCTAAATGCAGGGACTTAATTTGGCCAGAAGCTATTTTGTATTTAGTTACTGGAAAATGAAGAATGCCAAAGTGGGTCATATTTTAATCATTTAGAGGTTTATACTGATGGAATTTTTATTTTTTTTTTGCTATGGAGAACAGATGTCCAGAAATTCATGATTCAGTTTCCATAAAAAGATTTGTAGTTTCTCTTACTGATAACTGGATCTAGCAATCTCCATCAGTTTTCGGGATGGTTTCCATAGTTATTGCAGCTGCTCTAACCATTGTATTTCCTAGGTGGTCTTTTGTACAGTTATGTAAGAGGCATTCTATGGAAAAGTTTTTGATCTCTTTTCTGACTAGAGTTTATAATATTCATGTGGTTGCATCTCATCAGTAGGACATGAGGAGCAGCATATGCTCATTGATACCTCTGAGTTGAGTAAACCTTGTCTGATCCTGCTATACATTGGGTAGTTACCCAGCTGTGCAAATAGATGCATTTTCAAGTGTGTTGAAAGTGATTAGATGGCTGAACAACTCCTCTGCAAAGGATCTGTAGAGACAGACCACTAAAACATAGAAACAAAGCGAACTTTCTCTGCAGACATGCCTTGCATATCGTGTATTACAAAATGTGTTTTTGTCATTCTGCTCCTTCTCCACCCAAGGTAGGAAAATCTCAATGATAGTGTTGCTCAACTGATTACAAAAAAAATTCATCTAACGCACTCCTGCTGAGATACTCATCTAGAATTCTCTGCACATTTTGCAGATGCACAGCTAAGTAAGACATATTGCTTCAAATCTCTCCAAGAAAACCGTAATGAAGTTAGCACTTCAGAATGTCCTTGAGGCTAACTTCTGTTTTTCTGGCTTCGTCATTGCAGTGCCTCAACAGCTTTACTTATCAGTGATGAGAAATGGATTTGTGTGCACGACTCAAATTTAATACCTACTGTATCTGTATTAGTATAAATTTGTTGGCTGCTACCATGATTAAACCATTTAGATTCCTGATTTCTTTCCTGCTTAGTCCTAGGGTTGTTTCAACTCTGTCGTGTCACATGAGTTGATCTTTGTCTGAAAAAGAAAAGGGAATGAAAGAATTAAGTGTTCTGCAGCTTGTACTTTTGTACTATTAAGGATCTTGTGAGGTTGGGGGTAAAGGGTTTGGGAGACTAGGACACCAAGCCTTCTGCCAAAGTGTTCAATGTAAACATCTTACACCTTCCTTCATATTCTGGCTTCAGGCTGAAATGAAGCCTTTAATGTGGCTTTGCAACAGTAGCACAGTTAGGTGTTTCAAAAATACATTATTTAATTTCTCAGAGCTCAGTGTCCTGTTAATACTGTGAAAGGAAGGTGTTGGGATGAGGGAGAATAGACATTGGAGGAGGCTCATGACTTTGTTTTGTATTTTAAGTGGAGCTCACTGTAATGATAAGATCCAGTAAAGTTACAAGCTGGTAGAACAATAAATACGGCTTGTATTCAAGTCTTCTGTATGCTTTCTATAGAGAAAAATGGATCAAATCCTTGCAATCTTCCAGTACATCAATAATGTGGATGTCAATAGCTGCATTCATTTTTACTTGTAGTTTGGTTAAAGGTATTTATTGGGTTTTAATGATATTATTTTCCTGTTTGAAAGACTAATTTGTTAAAACAGTTTTCAATTCAAGAACGAGAATGTATTTTGGAATGTGGCTTTTTGTGAAACTGGATTCATATAAAACTTGGTACTTCTGACAAGCAAACCTGAACTTTAAAGATCAATACAGTGACTAAACTGCTACTTTATGTAGTAAATAAATAGTAAATATAGTAAACAGTAAATATAGTAAACTGCTACTTTATATAGAAATACTGCAAAAGTGGACAAGCATGTGAAATGATGTATTTTAGCTAGATTAGTCATTAGAAAAGTGGTATTATTTCAGAAGGATCTCCAGGGCACCAACATTTATGTTTGACTATTTCTTTAAAAGGCTTATTTAAATTTAACCACTGAAATAGCTACTTTTCTATATTTATCCTTAAGGCATTTATCCATAAAGATTAAATGCTGTAATTTTAAGCAGTCGTGCTTAAAAATAAGTAACCAAAAAGGGGAGGAGGGCAAATGAAAGAATTAAATGCATGCGTTTAACGGTATAACACTGAGCAGTCGTAACAATCAAACTTCATCTCAACTGCTTCTGCCTTTGTTTTGTAGTTACTGAGTCGGAAGGATAAAGCCACTTTTGAGAAGCTGGAGTACGTTATGAGTAAAGAAGATAATTACAAAAGGCTTAGAGATTATATCAGCAGCTTGAAGATGACTCCGTGTATTCCCTATTTAGGTAAGCTGAACTATTTCATGTGGGAAATACTAACGGAAACATTCCTGCAGTTATTACACAAACTGAACAGTGACACTGAAATGTACACAAAACTTTTATACTTCCATAAAGAATATGGAACCACCAGTTGGTTCTGTGTATTCTGTATATGGCAAGAAATAACTTCACCAACT
Organism: Coturnix japonica; assembly: GCF_054131305.1. Classification (NCBI taxonomy): domain Eukaryota; kingdom Metazoa; phylum Chordata; class Aves; order Galliformes; family Phasianidae; genus Coturnix; species Coturnix japonica. The sequence continues at coordinate 5,751,989 of NC_140673.1, read as the reverse complement.
TCAGGAAGAAAGTTGCTATTAAACCTCGCAAACACTTCAGCTTTTACATACAGGATCAGTTTTCTAGTAAATGATTTTCCCATGTGTTGCATAGGTACGCTGACTTCTGGAGAAGTGCTTAAGCTATTACGCTTGCTAGTGTGCTCTTGAAGAGCTAAATATTTGAATGTTACAGTAATGCTGGGCTTTAATTTATGAGAAGCTTTAAATCACCAGCCTCTGATAAATAATGGCAGGTTTTAAGGTTTGGAGGATGCTAAAATCTGCAACTGTTGTTGCATTCAGTTATATTAAGAATGCAAGTGTAACTGGGTATTTACTACTGACTCATGTATGGGATAACTGAGTAAATGATGTTCCTCTGTACCTGTGAAAGCTACATAAATGCTTAGTATGAGTTGTTTTGGTTGCCAGACTGATGTAGTGTCACTCAGTGTCTCAAAGTTTGATTTTGTTCAGGGTGATTGTGTTCTTATAATGTAGCTTTTCTTTGGTACTGTAAGGTGTCAGTGCTTACACAGAATTAAGGAAACGTTTACTCGATTTTTTTCCTTCTCCAGGAAAAGAAAAACTACATCCTTGTTGATTTCAGGTGCTCTTGCACCTAAATTGAAGGTGACCTCCTGTGATCACTGTGGCTCATTAAAATGCAATCTCTTTGTTCCTGATGATTGACAATACTCTTAAATTTCCTTTTTTAAAGATAATATTAGACAGCCTTCTTTATGCTGTGATCAACATATTCATCACGATATTGCATCATCTACTTCATTGCTTGATACAAGCTACGTTGCCATCGTTAGTTGTTTGTATCTTGAATACTTCTAAAGTGCACAATAGTTGCATTAAATTCATGCTTTGGACTGGAATAGGATTAAGTACTTTACTCTGTAGAACTAGTAGTAATTATAAAGAGCAGTCCTATAGAATTTGTCATTCTGTTCTCATTTTTTGTTTCCAATTTACACCCCTCCTAGAATATTGGTAATTGTTCGTGTCTATAATAGAACTGTGAATTACTCAGCATGAGCCTGTTTTGTCTGTAGTGTGTGTGAGAATTGACAGCATGGTGCATATCACACGCTATCCTGTTTGTCAGCGCAGCTATTAAAACTGAGCTTGAATTAAAAGGGGCCAAAAAAGCCAGAGTATAATGTAATTAAAAGTAGCATTTTGTACTTTACCCATTCATGCATATACTTATATATTAGCTGCGTATGGTTCTGAAATGGAATTTCTAGCTTTCTAGAAGCTTTTTACCCCATATGTTATGATTTATTAGACGTGAAGCCAGGCTCAAATTGTTTCCTTGCCAATGACAGAGTCTCAAGCCAACCTGCTTTTAGATTTTTTCCAAATCTCGTGATCCTCTGTCCTGTGCCATTATGGTTTTCTAAAACATACTTCTGTGCAGAGAATTATTTACTCTGCTCTATTTGTCAGGCATTTTTACAATACCATCTTCTTACCTGAAAGTCTGGATTTAGAACATCGTTTTACAGATTTTTAGGGGATTTTGTAGGTTTTCTTCTGTTACAGATGGTTTCCTCCTCATACATGAGAAAGTCCATGTAGCTTTTTGGTTCGCAGTAAGTTTTTGGCTTGACTTAATAGTTTATTGAAGTAAATATATTTTAGGAAGAAGGAGGGTTTAGTGCTTTGCTGTGACCAGTTGTAGTTAGAGTGTTTTGTGACTTGGTTTCCTGTGGTAGGAATTCTCACTACTGGCATAGAGTGCCCTCTGAGCCTGTAACGCTCATAAGAAAAAGCAAATGCCACTGATGTGCTCCTCTAGAATTAATTTTGTAAGGTTTAAATGTGTGGCCAAACAAACAAAAAATTGCCTTGCAACTACGGTTGCGATAAATCTGCATCCGTCTTGGAAGGTTGACTGTGGAGTCCTATTTTTCTCATTTGATCAGAGCTTTTCATCTCCACAAACACTTGAGTAGATTTGCAGTGTCTTTCCCAAGGAATTTATACTGACCTGAGAGTGATTTGGGGCAGAAGAACCAAACTTGCTTGCTTTTTGTTTTGAGCTTCCCAGCTTTAAGTTGCAATTCCTGGAAGGGTGGTTTTCTCTGTTACTTCTGATATCAGAATCAGATGCAGGTGTGTATTGCTGCTCCTTGTTCAAAACATTTGCATACTTAAATCCCACTGTTTGCAGTTCTGATGGTGGTATGTGCTGCAGAGGGTCTGGTCATAAGGTCCCTTCCTTATGTGGAAAAGAAGGGCAGCGGTTCCCTTCAGTGTTCAGGCAGAGGTGCTGAGGTTTCTGTTACCCCCTAAAATGCTCTTCAGAAGAGGTCAGAGAATCAGATCTTCTATCTCAGCTGCAATTTCCAGAACTAATGTTTTACCCTGGAGAGTTCTAGATTTGTCCAGGCAACCAAATGTGGACATGGTTGTTTTGGGTTTGTTTGTTTGGTTTTTTTACTGTCTTAGTATTATGGATTAAAGCTTAACTGCTTTATTGTGTAGCCTTTGCAATGGAGATGGGTTCTGAGCCAGAAGTACAGATTGTTTTCTTACTGCTTACCACAGCTCACTGTGGACAAGACAGAGACATTCTTCCTCACTTACCAAGAAAGCTTTTCAGTTCTTTGCAGCAACAAGAAACATCTTGATTGTGGAATTCAGGAATGGCAAGTAAAAGCAGCACATGGTCTGTGGGCTCCTAAGCTAAATGTGAGAGCTAAAAGCTGTTCAAGGGCAATAAATGGGTGCAGTAGTAAGTCCTCACTGTCTGGCCTTGGATGTGTTATCACTGCTGAATCACCCGATCCACTAAAGTAGTCAAAACAAATAGCAAGTGTGTAGACAGTGTTATGTTTTGCCTTGGAACAAATGCACTTCCTCAGAAGTCTTTTGGAATTCTGACAGATCAAAGGTTGTGCAATGAAACAAGTGAGCCACATCTTGAGAAGGAAGGTTTTTATTTAACTAAGCAGTACTACCTTGTGAAATGCTTCCTTATAGCTGTCTTTCAGGAATTATATCCAGAAATGGGAAAGTGTGTTATTGAAGTGTTCATCTGCTGACCATTCAGCTACTTCAGTGATGTTGCTTGCAAATAAACTTTGGAAATGTTTTTGCAAACTATTTCAGGCTTTAGTACAGCTTAAACATTTTTCGTGTCTGTTTGGTTATATTTGCACAGGAGGCACAGGAATGGTGAAAGCTCTGTCCTGGGACAGTGCTTTTCAATGTCTAGTGCAATAAGCTTGAGGGATGCTGCTACAACCTCTTTGGGAATCTGCTGCAGAAAAGTGGGAGACAAAGCACCAAAATGAAATCATTTAAACTGCTTAGAACATTCAGCCCCAGAATTACTGAGAGTATTGTAAGCATTTAAAGAAGTTTGTTGTGAGATGTAAACCAACTTGATAAAGAGGTGTTACGTTCTCCCTCCTCATGATTGTAAACTGGCAACTTTAGAGTTCTTTCCTCTTGCAGCATTTGTGCAATCAGAAGCTTTGAGGTATATTTGTAGCCATGTTTAGTTGACTTCATTCTGCAGTTTCAAATTAAGGGAGGCTGTTTTAGATGTCTAATAAGATTTAATTTAAAGGCTGACTGCAAACTGATTTCGCCAAGGGATTTCTGCAAAACACACCTTTCACTGACTGTGCTGAATAAACAAATGCTGTTTTTGTAGCGGGCAGTAGATTCTTGTGGTAAAACAAGATCTCTTCCAAGCAGATGAAATTTGTAAGTTGAAGTAACTAAAGCTGACAGAAGTGTTCATTAAAGACCATTTCCCAGGTCATTTTCAGTTTTTAAACTTATCTGAACTGCTTTTCTAACTTAGCTACCACGGGGGGGGGGAAAGAAAAAGAGTAAGCTATAGTTGGCTTGAATTTTAAACAACTGTGATTTAAGAAGCATTTTGTAGAACAGTCGATCAGTGAGGTCTGTAGGATGTCTGTAACAAACAAATACTCCTTACATGATATCCGAGTTCAGAACTGTAATCTCAAATGGATTCTGTTAACGTTCTTGCAATTTAGGAATGAAATATGCTGGAACTTATTCATTTTTTTCTCCTTCTTCCACCCTCAGCTAAATATTGTTGAAACTCACTGGCTTTGATCCCTGACCAAAAAGATGAACTACAACCCTTGAAGCCATATAGGACAGATTAAAATATAGAGAGAATGTGTTTTGAAACCAGAATGCTCTTTCCTCTGAATTACAAATGATGTTTTGTAGAGCTATTGGTGTTGATTAATTTAGGTACAACACTATTATTACATTCTTTTAGCTGTTAGTGTTTCTTAGACTAAATGGGGCGACATTCTTTTAAAATATATGAAGTGACAAAGAAATGTTCTGATTGCATTTCAGACCAGCTTATTTAGCTTTGTGTGATATCAGATTAAATTACAGAAGCTGTATAGCTGGGTACAGCTATTTAATAACTTCCTCCTACTTTTCATCTCAGACTCTGGTAGCTTAAATGAGCATTTTGTTATGTCATGTTTTGGAAGTATGTTGTTTTGGTGCAGTATCTTGTGTGGCATTTGTTAAAGGTTGGAGGTGTATTTTCTAATCCACTTCTTAAATTGCATATTAATCCCCATGGAAGTCAGATATCCAGAAGATAAAAAAAAATTTAATATAGATAAGATTAGAGTACACATAGGGGAAAGGAAGTATTTATATCATAAGAGCAATCCACAAGTTTTTGGTGGCACGGAAAATACTCTCGGAACTGATTCCTGATCCATGTCAGCAGGAAGCTGTGTTGGTATGATAGGGGCTGACAGGTAGGAGACTTCTGTTACTATTGTGAGATTTGATTCTTCTCTAAACTAACGCCTGTGAGTGTCTGTTGAGATCTCATTGATCCTAGAGGAAGCAGGGGAGAATCTCCACGTGTAAAGTACAGACTTTATTATTGGGACTTTTCCATTTTGCCATCTAAGTTCAAAGTATCAAAAGATGGTTTTAAGTAGGGTGAGTGATTGGATTGTCTTTTTATCATCCACTTCATAGAACTGATCTTTTTCTCTCTGTGTAAGTGTTGTACAGAAAGTATGACATGCAGATCTTAGGGAATTCCTCCTACACCACTTTGTTTTGAAATAATTATCTGCAGCAGAGTCTCCTTCTGTTAGAAAGCTGGGACGTCTTCAGTTTTTTAGGTAGCTCCTGGCAGTAAGTCTTAAACAGAAATGTGAAGTTGAATTTTCATTGCAAGCAGTACCAATGTTTTTAAATAAATTGTTAAATAACTGGTTAATTTTCACATTAAAGTGAGATGATTTCCCGTATTTACATTTAAGGGTCGAGCTGGTCTGAAGAAGCATAAGCTTTTTAAGGGATGGGCTTGTATCTTGTCATTTATCTGGACATCCTTTTACCAGCCTTAAAGATTGTTTGCATGAAGTATGTTGGGCTTGAGCACAGATAAATATGCATCACAAATGTGAACATCTGCTTGTGTTGAATATAGGCTGAAAAAAAACTATTACAGTAGAAAAGGTTTCTTTAATTAAAAAAAAAAAAAAAAAAAAAAGGCCAGGGGCAACTGGGGAGAAAGGAAAATAGTAGACCTGCATTTTGCAGGGACAGATTGTGCAAAATAATGATTTGAAAGTATTATTTTATTTTCCTGTAGCTCAAGCACAGATAAGTTTATACTTGATGGCTTGAGCGCTGTGGAATTTTCCTCCTCAGTCTATAGGTCTGATCATCATTTGAACTGCTTTCAAGGAGTAGGAACCTCCCCGGTACTCAGCCCAAAATATTCCATCCTGGTACTTGCTCCTGTAGTGGCCTCCTCTGTACCACACTCCGTTCAGATTGGAGTGTGCACACGCGTTGTACCACCAGCCGCCTTTGTGGAAGTGAGCACAGTTTCCTGTGGAGCAGAAAGGAGTAGTCAAAGTCAGCGTTAACAGAGGAGAAATGCGATAGATCTGTAAACATTTTCACGTTCTACCTTATTCTTAGTTGTTGTTTTTTTTCTTTAAGGATGGTATCACTGCTGGTATCTACTGTGTTTGCTTTTTCAAGTACATGTTAGTTGCCTTACCTGAATACATATCTCTGTCTCTGTCCAGTGTTGTAAATTGCTTTCCGTTGTGCCATATCATGGAATCGCCTGCGTTTCCTTGGTATGTTCCCAAGCGTAGCCTGTAGAATTCATTTTCGGGCTCCAGACGGAAACTGCTGTACTCTGCATAGACTTTCTTGTTGCTCCAGTCCTCTAATTCAATCAGTAGTCTGTAGTTATCCTGATTGGTAAGCATGTAAATATTTTCTAGTCCCAGCCAATACTCTCCATCAATGTTTCCAAATCCTTTCTGTACAAAAGATAAGAAGATGTTCGCTTCAGTTTTTCTTGTTTGTCAGGCTTTTATCAGCAGGAGTTCTATAAACCAATGGAGCTGGGGTACTGAACACCTTTTAAGCTTCAGGTTGACTACTCAACACATGCATTTAAATGCTTTATTTGCTGCCTTTGGCCATTTATTCACTGCCATTTATGTACTGCTAGCGGGATGACAAGTACCAGAGTCATTAAAGGTGATAGTGTTGTCAGCTGCGTTAATGTAGCTGTGCAGGCATACAAAAATAGAATGGGGGACATCCGTGCTGTCAGCAGTGCAGCCTGCAGCTTGCTTAAGTTAGCTTAAAAAATCAAATTTTCACATTTTCTGCTGAGGGTGTAATTATTCTGCAGCTGTATGGTTTTTTTTAGCCCAAGTGTATTGCCTGATATAATATGTATAATATCACAGTAATAGTATCACATAAGAACATGCTTCTCTTCACAAGCCCTGTATCTTGCAGAGATCTCTAATGCAATTCTAGATATATAAGAATGGTTTCTTTTAATTATCACTAAGAACATTTTAAATTGAGGCCCTGATTCTACAAATCTATTGGTATGCTTAAGTAAATAATCTCACTGGCTGAAATTGTATATTCATAGAGGAGACAATTAAGCTTTTTGAGTACTTACTGTAGTTTGTGTGTTAATGGAAGGCATGTGTTCATTAGGTCCTTGTAATTAATGATTAATCTTGAGTAACATCTCTTCACAAATGTTTTGTTGTGCATTACAAGCATGGACTGTTTCAAACAGTGAGTCAATACAAAGTTAAGTAATGCATTCAATGAAATAGGGTGTTCCTACTGAAATATATCCATCTCTGAGGAGAGCTCCTCCTGTGCAATTAATTTCCTTTCTAGCTTAAGTGACTGCCTATTTTCATCTCTTCAGTATTTACCATTCAGTGTAAACATTTGGGATGAAGAACTGCACTGGGAATGTTAACACCTTCTTGACTGCAGTAGATAATGTAGTCAGTGTCACACCAGAATGAATGTGCTGATTTTTAGCATTGCAGAAGTTACCTTGTAACTGTCCCAGTTCCTGAAAAAGTTGACAGATCCATCTGTTCTCTTCTGAATAACTGCCCATCCTCCGGGGTCTAAGCTGTTCTCACACCATAGCTGCATTGGTTCATTGCTGTTTTCAGGTTTGATCATATAAATCCCACTGTTGGAATACCCAGCGTCTTTGGCATGTTGGCAGTCTTTGAATGGACCTTTTTGGAGAGAAATTCTGTAAGCGTTCAAGGTTGGCTGTGTAGTGCACATGGTTCGAAACAGTTTGGTTTTGCAGTGGAAGACTTGGAAAGTCAGTAATTAAGGTAAAATTACCATGGAAAACAGCATTAAAAGTTGGTTTGTATGTGTACATATAAAATAGAAGAACAAATATATTGCATTCTATTTTGGATAAAATAATCACTTTGCTAAACAGGTAACACACTTCAGTTATCAGCATGTGATTTCTAACTGCCTCTGGCAAGGATTTATTCTCTGTCTCACTGCTGAAGAAGTACATTATGATTTGCGTCAACTCCTTTTTTTCTCCTTTTCCACTTATACCAAAGTTAAATGGCAACGTTGTTGGCATAGCGTACTCAATTGAAACTGGTGAGTTGAAAAAAAACCCGAAGAAAACCAGACACAAATGACTCAAAGCAAAACAAAGCCTCCCACACTCAAACACAGTCTCAGACAGCTGCTTAGTGCCAGAATGTACAGATGTGGAACTCAGGGAAATGGAGTATTCGTACGCTGCATCACTTTTGCTTTTATGTGCTTAGCCCTCCCAAGGGACAGCCTGCTAAACAAGTTGACTTGATTAGAGACCAGCTATTTAGTAATGCAAAGCAGGTTATGCTGTGATGGCTAGTAAGTAGAGGATGCCTTAAAGTTATTTGAAAGCTCAAACTCATTAAATCTGGAAATAAATGACCTACTGCTTTCCTTTTTTTTATTTTCTTTTTTTTTTTTAAGGTTCATTTTCTTAAATCTGCTTGGAAGTTCAGAGCAAATTCTCATCAGCCACAGGAGAGGCTGATGAGCAAAGAAGCATAAAAGATGGCTGTTGAGGTTCTTTAATTAAAAGCAGAGATTGAGTGAAAGTGACCTTCATTGCAGACGAAGTTTCCAAGACAAAAGCAAATTGAAAAGCTTTTTTTTTTTCCCCAATATACTTTTAAGGTATTAGTTGCCTGTTACCTAAGTCTACAAATAGCAGGGAATCTGTAGAACATTTTGTATTCCATATACACTGAGCTGTAGTGCTGTGCATACTGTGTGGTCAGTATCTGATGTTTTGGCATTCTTTTAGTGCTTGAGTAATAGTTTAGGAAAGAAATACAGTAGCTTTGCTATGTGAGTGCTTTTCCCTGTGTTCACAATCAAAATTTCTGTGTAGATAGTGTGCATTGCAACTTCTTTATGCATCTCCTGGGCTGTGTCATTTCCTTTCCGAGTAAAACTGGGCTCTGTATAACTGAACACAGAGTCACTCTACAAGTGTTCTTGTGAAGCAATTATTGCATTAGAAGAAGTGTAAACAGAAGTAGGTTTTTAATAATATTAAACATAGAAAATAGCTCAATTAGACCTGCCATGTATTATTTCCCATAATTTCCTCTTGAGGAGGAATGGAGGGTACATTTTCTATATGTGTGAACTGCGCAGATGTTTGGAGTGATTTTAAGTGGTTCAGCTTCCACAGCAGACAAATTATGCTAGCCAAAGCCATTGAAGTTCAACTGGCATTAGGATCATGGGATGTAGTTTATCTGCATTTTGATGCTTGGATTTGTCTGCGTCCTTGCTATTAATTTTTTTGTAGTAGAGTTGACAAACTTCTGCTTTTAGCATGAGGAAATGTATCGAATCCCGTGACTTATGGCACAGTCTCCATTTTTTTCTGTTGTTTTGAGGAGTAAATTTTGCTACATCCAATTATTTTAAATTCCTGGTCTTAAGAATTCTGAGATCTGTTCCTTGTTCAGTGCAAATATTGAGATTGTGAGTTATTACCTATGTAAGGAATAGAAATCTCCTATGATTATGTGATATGTATGGATAGGAAAGGAGCTCTGGAGATCACCTAATCCAGCTCCCATGTGCGTTCTATAACAGTCTGTGTATACTGAGCTGTAGGGGCAAACTGGACTTCTTAGATACAGCTTTTAACTTGTTTTAAGTTAGAAGTAACTTGATGGGTCTGTTAGTATTTTACTTCTGAAATGCTGTAGACGTGTGTAGTACGTTCCATATTCTGTTGTCTTATCTTTAACAGATGAGATAGAAATGATGCTTATTTAAGCTTCACACAGTGGATTATGATCAGTAGTAAAGCAAACTCCCAAAATAAAACAAGGTATATTTAAAGTTACATTATTAGCTGGGATGCATTAGCAGTAGAGTGGGTTGTGCACATGGAATTTTCAAGTACCTGTTCAGTTTCTTGCTTTAACACAAACGCAGGACAACATGGGGATGTTGGCTGTTACCACAAGCATTTAGATAACTGCAACAACTGTAATTCATGGAAAATTCTTCCTTAATTTCTAGAGCAGTGTTAATTGCAAAATAAGGAACTGTTCTGAAAATAAGGCTGGCCTGCTGTTCCCCCAGAGTTTGAAATTTTGCTCCCCACTAACAATTGAAAACACACATTGCCTTTTCCATAAACTTGCTGCTTGCAGGTATTTCATTGAACAGTTCAATCTTCCTAAGTGTACTTTGTGCTCCTTTGCAAAAATGGATTTGAATTCTCATCTTCTAGGAATGAATGGGTCAATGAAAACTAGTAGGTAATTTAATCTGCCTTATTTCACATGTACAGCAGGCATGTAACAAGAGAAATACATCTAAAAAAACATGCAGCCTTGAAGAATGGGTTTTCTGGGTAACAGGAAATTGCTATTTTTTAGAATTATACTTTTGCTGTGTGACCAGACGTTAATGCTTTTATATTAGCTGTTCCCTTTGTGTCATGATGTGTGACTTAAATTCTTGTGACATCTGGCATTTGAGTTGGGCTTGTGCCTGAACGTTTTACAGATCTGAATAGAAGTAGTTATTCTTTACAACAGCAGCTAGTTGTTTGTGTTGTTGTGAGGTAGTCGCAAATAAATGCATGTCTTCAACTTAAGTACCAAGCTGAATTCCCAGCTGTGACTAAAGGCAATTTAGGGGTAAGCAGAAGGAGCAACTATTCTTGCTGTGCAACCTAACAGAAGCCAAGTGTAAGAGTTAGTATGGATGTCTATGAAAAACATGACTTGTGTTTTCCAAATCCTTAATATTTTTTTACTGTAACTCTTACAAAGGTCTTATAGAGTTTTGATTGAATTCAGGGTGTATCAGTAGTAGTTAATTTTCTTGTCAGTAGTTCTGTTTGTAGTGGAAAATGAATTTATGTAATGGTCTAAGGAATGTAAAATGAAGATGTGATAAAGTCCCCTGGATGTATTTTCATAATATGTGTGATATTAACTTGACATCCTACTAACACCAGATTGTTGTGAACCTAGCTAATCATTTTAGATTTTCCATGTTGAGTGCATCTGGTTAGACCCAACCTTCATTCTTTTGCCCTCTGAAACTTGTTTCACTCTCAAGTATTTCATCCAAACACTTAAGTGTTGCACCGTTGTGCAGTGCTCATCTTAAAGCAGACCAGAACTTAAGAAATAAAATACTTCCAACAGGAGTTAATTCTATCAAGTATGTACAGGTAGCTCTGAAGGATATCTACTTAAAATTATTTTTTAATGGTGAATTAGCTTCTTTTGTGTCCACTGTTGTTAGTTACTGTAACGTGTAGACATTAAGCATCATCAGAGAAAGAGCAATAGATACTACAAAGCATATGCTGAACATGAATTTTCATTCCTGTAAGGAAAACCCAGCTGGAGCTTTGTGCAGCACTTTGACTCTGGGGTCTTATTTCACAGACTGTAATTTTAAGCTATAGTTGCAGAAGATGCATTTTTTGAAATAACCAATATTTGAAAATTCAATCTGGAAGAAGCGTTTGTATAGAAGGTACCTCTCATTCTTTGTTTTAGTCTTGTAATCCGGACAGTTTCCTTCTGAAATGGAGGGGTGCCATATTAGACAAATACTGATAGGTTACTTACCTTCGTTAATTAATGCTGGTGGTGGAACTCTGAAAGGACTCTTTGTTGGAGAAGTAGCTGGGTCAGGTGGTGGCCTTACATCCCTGTCTCTGGGGTACCCTGGGTCTCTCTGTATCTCATTGCCTCCCAGGAGAACGGGAGTATATGGCTGACTGTTGGGAATGTGCTGCGGCACTACTTGGACAAGCGGTGGGGACCCATGGGTGTCCTGCCGTGAGAAGATTCTCAAGCACTGTTCTTCCAGCAGGGAGATGATCACAGACTGGTTATTTACAAGGTCAGTCAGTGCTGCGTATTTTACTTCAAGCTCCTTGTATTTTGTTGCCATCTTCAACATTTCTGTTGTTACGTTGAGGACTTTATTTTCCAGTTGGGAAAGTTCAAGTGAGTTATCACGCTTTCGGATTATCTCATGCAAGAGCTGCATATAGAGCTGAGTCACCCGAGAGTTCATGTTACGGCTTTCTTTCCTCAGCAGCTTTACTTCATTCACAATGTTTCCATCCACATCTACCACCAACTGCAAGATGTCAATCTCACGTTTTTGCTTGGACAGCACATCCTTCAAGTTCTCTATGTCCATTCTTGTGACTTCATCTTTTTTGTTACCAGTACCTGGTTCATTATTCACACAGATTGGCCCTGTGATTTTTTGTTCTGGGACCAAGAAGGTGTAACCACATTTCTTCCCTTCCTCTCCGCCATCTGTGGAACGAGGATGCCTCCGTTGGGATGTTTTATTGAGGGTCGATGGGTCTGTACAGCGCCCGATAGACAACAGTAGGAACAGCAGCATACCCAAAGTCCATTTCAGTATCTTCATTTTGAAGGAAGTATGATGACTTAGAAGAGACTGTTGAACAGATAGAACATTAATTAATTAGAGCCATAACTAAGGCTCCTGTACTGCTTAAACTACCTAAACTGATAGGTTTCATCACGCCTGTGTGCCTGTAGACAATGTTTGGAATCTTTTTGTTGCAGCTAGGTTCTGTTGGGTTAGTTTCAAAGTATATAGCTGCCTACTCCCTGTAAGTAAAGCACAAACTTATTGATCATACCAAATTGCCTGCAGAATATTTTTGTGGAAGGGAAGTTGGGGGGTGGTGGTTTCAAGTTTTCCAAACCAAATCCAAATTAGGATCTATAGATACCTTCTGTTAAAAAGTACATGCTCACATATCCATTCATATGCCCACATATATGCCCATTTTTCAGGTTTGTATGCAGATAGATATGTCAGACTTGAAAAATACATCTGTGCATCCACTTTGGGCAATGGTGTTAGGTAGGATCTGAGTCAAACAGCTGTCTGAATGTTGAGGAGAATTACATATTTAGTTAACTTCAAATTTGCAAAGAAAGCCTATGGTGTGATGTGATCTGTAGTTGTATATCCCTGCTTTACTGACTTTCCTCTCGACTCAGTAGTGTCATATATATCTTTGAGGATGCATTTATCCCAGTAACGTTAAAGTGTCAGATATTTTGTCAATTTGAATACTGTACGGAAGTGTGTCATTCACATTATTAGGAAAGCAATCTGTTCCTGCAGTGCTGTGAAGAATACTTGTGGAAGTATGTTTTGTTTACTTTGTTTTTAAATATTTGAGGTAACAAAGATAGCACAAAAGTCAGGAGAAAGCCTTGTTTCTCATGTTTAATTTGTCTTGTGAAGCAGATTGTTGCCCTTCTCTCTCATCTCAGCTGCTGACCTGGCTTTCGTTTGCAGTCTACTGTGAGCAGCTGTATGAGGCCCTGTGCAGTGGCCTTTGCGTGGTTACAGACAGGAGTCGAGTAAACCCAGAGCAAGTTAGTAATTTGCATGTGGTTCCTGCCAGACTTAAATGTAAGTGCGTTTGGCAATCCTGCAGCAGTTACCTTGAAGGAAAAGCAGGCTAATACTGCTTCCTTTACCATCAGCTTTACAGGTGATGACTTTTATACCATGTCACCTCTCCCTGTTCTCTTACTGACTTTAATATTATTGCTGCACGCTACATCTTTTCAACTTCAGAATAGGAGTAAGAAATGAGAGAATACTTACAATCTTGAGAATGTTTATAGTTTAATGTTTTGTTAGTGTGTCTGTGCTGAAGGAATGTGTTCTATTAAAAAAACAGAGGGGAAAGTATAGTTTTTCTCTGGGACTAATTGTGTATTTTCCTTAGTCAAATTCAGGCTTCAGTAATCACTCAAGCAGTGCTCAGAGTTGGAAGTTCATTCGTTTAAATTTTCACATTGTGGTAATGACGTGGGAAACAAAGCTGTGCATGGTGTTGATCTTGAGAAGGATGAGCTAAACCTGTAGTCTGAAGTTGGAAGCCTCTGTTAGCGTCCCTTAAATTATTTTTCAGTTTTTTCAGTTGAAATGAAGGAAAGGTGACTTCATGGCACACTAAGAAGGAAACTGTAATAAAATTTCAGTATTTTACTGTTTTGGAGTGTTTTTTTTTCACAGCATACAGCAGCTACTTCAGAGCCCAACAAGATGAAGAACATCTTAGTCCCTGGCAGTCGTTTTAAGATGCTGTACTGTTACTTAAATAACCAGTGGCTGGGGGAGGAAAAGCAATCGGTTTTTCCCCTGAAGCACATTAAGACAAAAATGAATATTAGAAAAAATGAACCATTTTGCAGTGCAGACCCCTATTTAACCAGGTAGTCCATAGCAGCTTGCTTTCCATATAGCTTTTAATCATTATGTTCATTTTCAACTTTTATGCTTGTGTATTCAATAAAGTTTGAAATTCTTTGTCAACATACATGCTGTCAGACCATAAAATGAATGAAATGGTCTGTGTAGCATAACCAAATGAAACAGCTGCACAAGATTATGCCCTAGAACTTTTAAATAATTGAAATGTCTTGTATTAAACTCACTCATTCTCATGTGCAGAGATGAGTTTCTTTTGAGAATCGACCTGGTAGGTGGAGTGTACTGCCACAGGAAGCTTGATGGTGGAGAAAATTAAACAATTTTAAGAAGCTGTTTGGGGTGATGGAACAACTTAGTGCTGAACTTGTCGTACAAGAGCTGGTTCTGTGTAACATATTTACCTGGAGCTTTAATCGTCTTAGAAGGAAATGAAAGCACTGTTTCAGAAATTTCCTGATGTTCTGGGCAAGGAGCTTTAAAAAAATAAAAAATACAAATACAAACTGCTTGTCCAGAATATCCCAGATAGTCTGAGATGTCAGACGTTAAAATGACAAACGTTAGAGATGGGAAATGGTCTGAGAGTGCTTTGTTTTAAATATCTGTACTACAAGCCTTGTCCTTTATTGAGCTGCTACGAGTGCCATGTTCAGCAGGATGTAGAATGTAGAGACCCACAGCAGAAATTAGGAGATCTGTTCTTTCAGAGCTGATGAAAACCACCTCTCCTTGGGCAGCGTAGGTTGTGATGACTGACTGTGGAAATGTTGCAGGTAAATGTGAATATAGGCTTCTCTTTGTGTGGAAAGCATGGTGTCAGTGTCCATCTTTGCTCAGAATATTTATCAAAAGGATTTGGTTGGGTGATAAATACTAACCAGGGCCTTTATATAAGCCTCTGTTTATAAACACGTACAACAGGAAGAGAAACAGCCAGCTGAGTTTTTTGTTTGTTTTTGAGCAAGTAAATGATGTGGTGAGAGCAGTGTTCCTATGAGAATGATTAATGTGCATCTGAAAGCTTTATTGTTGATGTTTCTCATACACATGTATTTTTTCTTAAGCATCCTCTAAGCAGTTAAAATTATTAGAGCCATCTGTATTCTTCTACCCCCACACCAATAAGCACAATGTTTTTGAGCTCAAATCTGGGTCCATAGCATTAGAAGTTACACTGCTGTGGGGAAAGCACTGTGAGGAAAAAAAGTTCACATGGATTCCTGATGCATCTGTGTACATCTGTAAATTACTTTCCCCTGTATAAACAAGTGCTTTTCCAGTAAGTCTTTGGAATAACAGGATTGCTTTCAATTGTATTGACTGGAGTCCAGAAATAATAAGTTCTTGGGTTTTGTTTGTCAGATAGACGATGGACTGAGTGGCGGAATTCTGCTTCTGAGATTAACAGCAGTCTGATTCCTTTTAGGAAAGGCTATAAAAGTACTCAGGTGTTTTTTTGTAAGTACTCGCTGTAAATCCATCACTTGAAGAAATATGTTCCTAGAAATTCTCTGCAGGAGAGGTTTGTAGACAGTGTCATACTGGATATTCTGAAAACCAACTACAGATGTGTGTTTTCCTGCAACTTAATGGGGCTTCATTTACATTTGTTTGCACCCATTGTGTTTTGATGGAGAATCTTAACGAGCACCCCCAAGTAGACTGGTGTGCATTTGGTTGTGTTACTTGGGGGCCTCTAGAAGTCTGAAGCTGTCAAGCAGTGTTTGCTCTGGGAAGTTCTGCTTCATTCATCGCTGTGTAAATTTCAAGGACCAAACTAATAGGCCATGTTATGAACAGCCAATTAAGCTCAGTAAAGCAATAATTAAAACCTGATAATAGCCTGTAGTTGTTGGCAGAAGTTTACATGGCATATTTTTCCATCGCATTTCAAATCATTCTTGTGCCAACCCCGTAATATTAATAACCCATTATTTGCTTAAAATAAGCTTTTCAAAACTTGAACTCCGAAGCTGGAAGACAGCAAAGGATCAGGAGTTAATATCTCACATGTAACCATTTCACTGCTGTAAAATTGACTCAGCTGTTTTCATTTGGGAGAGATTTAGGAATTGTTCTAAGCAGTGGAAATCAAAAGCTCAGGGTGTAATGAATGGACGTCCAAAGCATGTAACGTAGGCTTCAGTTGGGTTTTTCTTGTTGCTGTCGTGACTTGAGTTGGCATGTAGGAAGCACAAAAGGATAGTTTAAAAAAAAGAAAAAGGGTTGAAGAAGTTGGAAAGGCTCCATCTTTCTGTTTGTCAGGGCTGCCTTGGACTTCTTCATTCCATAGCTCCTAAGTTTTAATTAAGTTTGCTGCTGTAACGCTCAGAGTTCCCCCCTTCACCCTCTTGCCATGCCAGACCTTTCTGAGGGTTTGTTAATGCAAATGCCTAACTTAAATTCTTTTCCATTGTTCTGGATTATTTGCCATATTCTCATTTCAAAGTCAGCATAAAGGAAGGCAAAAATACCAACTTGTTTTAACAACTTCTTTGTTTATTTCTCGCTGTGCTTTTGTTTTCTGTTGGTAAATCAGCGTTCTTGTTTTAATCGCTGCTTTGTAACTTCATCTTTCCCCCCTTCCCACCCCCTCAAGAACTGTAACAAACCCCTCTGTTTCCCAAGGCAAACTGTTGCCTTGTCAGTTACATTTCATTTTTATGAAGCTGTTTGGAAACAAACTGTTGCTACATTACAGATACAGTTAACTTTGTTTTCCCTCCATACACAAACTGTAGAAGGAAGAGGCTGGTGCCCATTACAGTGATTTCTTTGGCTTTTCAGCTTCACGACTGCAGTGCTGCAAACTTAATTTTGTTCAGACCCAGTGAATGATTCCAGTTTCTTGACTGGTCGAACAAATCATGCTGCTCCCACTGCTCAGAAGCAGCATAAATAAAGCTGTAGTTGGAAAGGCACACAACGATTGTACTTAGAGATGTGCACTGGTTTACTTGGGATTTCTTACAGTAGTTTTATTGAGGTATCCATTTTCTAGTAATGCGAGGTCTGTGCTGTAACACTGGGCGAAATCCAGCTCCCTGAGGTCGATAGCAATTTTGGTTTTTGCTTTCTGGTGGGATCTGAATTTCACATGAATATGTTCACAATATCCAATTGTATGCGTAACAAAGAATCTGGTGGTAAGCATTTCTCAGTAATTTCAATAGCAAAACTTAGAGAAGATTTACAGCAGAGCAACTGAAGCTTGTTCATCCTTGCAACTGGAACCAGTTAGTCCCTGCTCTTAGAGTGTTTTTTAATCCCTTCCAAGTTTCTACCAAATGCCACGAGAGCAAGGTCTATATTTTACTTGTCAAACGGCTCTCAGGCCGAGAGAGATTCATTTGTTCTTAATTGCATGTGGATGATAGGCACATGCGGGATTTGCATATAGCTCAAAATTAGACTTGCAAGAAATAATAAAGTGCAAACTTACCAAGAAGAAAGAATGCTGCAGCTGGTTTGCTTCTGTCGTAGCTGGTGGATCCGGAGGCCAAGCTGCCTTTTCTCTCTGTGTGTTCTGATGCTGCGGGTTGTTAAGCTGTAGTTGGAGTCGAAAACTGCTTTTGTCTTTTTGTGTTAGATCCAGGCTGCACTGGGGAGTTGGGTTTCTCCATGCGATAACCAAACGATTTAAATCATCTAAATATCATTGAAGAAAAAGTCGCGGTATGTTTTACTCCAGAAAGGAGGGGGGGGAAAACAATGTTGTTTTGTTTTGTTGCAACTTCGGTGTTGTACGCTCCCATGCAGAAGTGCACTAAGCAGCTCCAGCTGACCCAGATTCCACATACATCACGTTTGGACAGTTTTTTTTAAACAAACGCACCAGCCTCGGCCGTTCAGCCCACCTATGATGTCACCGCCAACACTGAGAGCAGCAGAAACTCCTCCTTCGGATTTCCTATCCATACCCTCCAGAAAAGCGGGGGCAGGGAGGCCGAGGAGTCAGGAACAAGGAAAGATTGTTTGCCAGCTGAGGGGAGGGTACCATATGGCAACAGACTGTGCAAGAGTTCAACAGGCAATTACAAATCAAACATTTTTACTACGCTGCCTAAAGATGCCTTTCAAGTTGTTACAGTGCTGGGCTTCATTTAGAAGAAAGATTCTTTCAGGCTGATAAAACTCCATTTGTGTTGCTGGGAATAAAAGGGGCAGCCTGGCTGGATACAACAGGGAAAAAGGAAGCATTTATAGTCGAGAAGAATGTTAATAGGATGTCACGTTCAATTCTTGATGTTCCCTTAATAAGAAACAGCTCTCGTTGGTAAACGCAGGGAGGTTCTGATGCATGTGGGAGATGGTAGAGCTGGCTGTGGTGGTTTGGGGTGGATGTCAGAGTGTTTGATAACATCTGATTAGGGTTAGAAGTAGATAAAGTAGAAGAGAACACAGTCGGTGAGGAATGCAGCTCTGTTGAGTCAGGCAGCAGTTCAGTGCATTTGTTTTACTGTCGTCCATTTCTTCACAGAAGACAAACCAGCTACACTGGAAAGAATGGCCTTCATACCATTTCAGGACTGTTTTGGACTTTGTAAACATGCACCAAATGATTTTAGAGAGCAGCTCTCTACAGGAAAGCTCTTGATGGAGCTAAAAGAAAGATCCATGCTGAATTGTTGAAGTCATTCAGAAAGAAAATTGTACAACTGGCTTCTGAACTCATGTGTGATGCTGCAGGTGCTTGTTCAAGGGGAATTTCTTTAATTATGATTAGTAGGCATGATTGATCTTTCTATTCTTACTACTAAAGATTGAGTAGGTTCGGGCTTTTTAAGGCCTGCTTGGACATTGCTTATCAAGGCTGAGCTCAGGGTAGTTCATGCAGTCAGGATAACATTGCAGTGTAAATGTGAATATCTGATCTGTCAGATTATTCTTTTTCTTTTTAATAAGCTGATTTTAGCAGAATGGAAAACAGAGAATTTTAGTATTAGATCGGGTCATGTGTAATACCTTTTAATTCACTTTTTTATATGTCACCTTTCAACCACAGGTATTTTAATTTGTTTCTGTGTGTGTGCGCACACGCGCATGTATGTGTTGATTTTGGAGCGATGCCCAGAGTTTCCCAGCTCACATTTGAGGGCTGTACTGGTTAGGTGCTATACAAACACAACTGCTGTTCTAGTGAGATTGTATTAACAGCCTTCCACCTGTAAAGCCATGCTTTTTGTTATGATTCTGCTTATACAGGTCTGAGCATGGAGCAAAATAGACTTCTAAAAATGCCCTGTGACTGAAACAAGCTTCTCCAATAATGTTTGAATCCAAAGTTTAGATGTTTTAGCAGTCTTGCAGGATTTCTGTACTGTGAAAGATATAGAAGCGCAGTTGCTTTTTAGTGGCAGGATTAGTTGGTCAGGGTGTTTCATTTAATTGGGCTGAGAAAGGTTAGGCTTTAGGTGAAATTCTAGAGATGGAGAATTAAAGTAAGCAAGGTAAGCTGCATATCAGTAACATGAACTTATAAGGAGGAGGACTCATGCGTCTTATAAGGAGGAGGACCTTATGCGTAATCAGGGGATGAAAGTACGGCGAGATTACTGTGTTAGTGTGGAGGAAAAAAGACATAAGACTTGGAGACCTAAAACTAAGGTTGGATCTCAGCAGTTACGGTGAATATAAACTGCACAATTCATACTGTGTTGCGATGCATGCAGTTATTGCCTAGTTAACTTTTCCCACGTTGCAAGCGGAGCGTGAGTTTTCATTCCAGTTGAGGAGCTGTAGATGAGATGTGTTTTCCTTCTGTTGCTTTTTTATTTTTGCTGAGTTGGAGGAATTGAGTAGTAGACTTCCTAAAAACCACAGCAAACTTTATCGGGTATTTTAGCATTATGTGATTACTTCATATTTCTCAAGGGGGGTTCCTTGCTGGTAGTGTGGCAGAATAGGTTCGTGAGTAGCTGTGCGTGCTCTTGTAATTAACTCTATATTTAGTAAGATGCTGTCAGCGTTCATAGCAGTCAGCTAGTACAGGCCTGGTGCAGTGCAGGAGAAAAAGGATCCTTTCTGTCCCACTGAGACTTGTCATCCAGACTGTGCCAGAAAACCATGTGCCTGTACCCTAAGCAAATACAAATACAGCTGAGATAGTGGTACCAAAACTAAGGATTAGGTTGTGGAGTGGAGCATAGATTCAATCCCAGACAGAGGAGGTATGGTGATTTCTTGGAAATCCAGGCATTCTTACTGCTTTACTTTCAGGTCTGAAGGTTTTCATAGATCTTGCCAAAGATCATAGGAGGATCCAAAATAACCTACTGAGATCATTTGTCAATGAAAGCAAGACATTCTTTAAAATACTCTTTGCGGCTTTTTCTGGTAAACGTGAGACACTAAAGAAATCTTTCATTCTAATCTTGCTCAGGTATTTATCTGTCAGACTTGACATACATTGATTCTGCGTACCCATCGACGGGGAGCATTCTGGAAAGTGAGCAGAGAACAAACTTAATGAACAACATCCTACGAATTATCTCAGATTTACAGCAGTCCTGTGAATACGGTAAGCTGGCATGTGAATATTGTGGTGCTGAAGAGCAACCTCAAAAGCTTTGAGATTTATCTTCTGTAATACTATGCAAGCAAGGTGTAACCCTTTTGTACACCATCATCGCTCTCCCTTCTCCTCCCAGTGTAAAAGTTTATTTTGATATTGTTAGTTATAAAAGAGCATCAGTGTGAGAAGAAAGATTAAATTCCCTTTTTCTTGAATCACACACATGTTTGCAGTATGTACTTTCTGGAGAAAAATGTGGAATACGTTGCATTTCATAGTAGTTTTGCTGTTATGTATGCTATAACTTACATTGCTGTGTTCTGTAACTTTATGATGACTTCTAAAAATAGTAAGATTGCTTTTGGAGCATTTCTTGCACTGAAGATAATAATGTATATAGCTTGGCTTTTGGACATTTACAATGCTATTCGTACATCAGATAAAGTATTGTTTCGTCAAAGGTGGTCCACCTCACGCTCCCTCTCTTCAATTTCTAGCAAAGTTGTAAAGCTGCATTTGTGATGGTGGAATGTGATATTAGCACAGGATTGTGGCTCCACTGAAAGCTCAATATAGTGAGAATGTGGTCTGTGAAGGAGCCCTCAGACAGAGTTCTACAGGTTTGAGACTTCGTTTTGGCCAGGGGTTCTCTCCCACATCTCCCTTCTACATAATCTGATAAGCAGAGCAGCTCAAAGTGCTCTATGGGGAAACATACTTGGTTTATGAAAGTGGGGAATGTAAACTCGATGCGTGAGAATTTGAAGGACTACAATATTCAGCAGCAATAGGGACTGTAGTTTGTACCTCTGTCTCACATTAAAAGGTAAATGATCTGATTCTGTTGAAATACTTTCTGGAAAATAACTTTGCTTATTGGATGGTACAGTGATAATGAATGTCATCTGTTCTTCAGATATTCCTCTGTTGCCTCACGTCCAGAAATATCTAAACTCGGTTCAGTACATAGAAGAACTACAAAAGTTTGTAGAAGATGACAACTACAAGTAAGTATGAAATGCTGTAACTGACAGTAATTCGTGGCAAAAGAACTTCAGAACATAAAGCCTGTCGCTTCTAAAATTCTGCTTAGAGCAGGCAATTGCTTCCAGAGCATCTCTTGCAAGATGTGAGGTTACAGCAGGGTCCTCTGGTAAGATAGGATCACTCTCAGAGTGCTGGATGGCATGGTTTCTTCCTTTTCTATGCCTGACTGTAATTAATCTACGGTCCTCTGAGTGTTCATTAATGAAGAGCCCACACTGGTGGCTCACACCTACCACTCTTTCATGGGATTTATTTCACTGACTGAGCAGAATGGAGATACTTTGTTCTGATGAAAAAATGTCACACTAACCTATGCATCCCGGTCCCAAGTTCTTACTAAAGGCTTTCACTTTAATAAATTCCCATTTTGTTATTTTACTCCTTGGATTAGGTTACACAGTGCGAAATGTAAACACTTGATTTTTGAGAATCGAGACATTGTGCATCTGGTTGCCCCTCCCACAAAGTGTACCACCTTAGACAGAGGCGTCCCATTTCTTAATGAAAAGGTTATTACTATATTAAGTGATTTGGCACCCAGCAAAACTAGGGGTTGGAAATCTCTGGCAAGGAACAGGAACAAGCCCCGAGGATAGGAAGCAACCCACAGCAGATCTGTTACATATGAAGAAGGTTTCTGTTTGCTACTGGCTGATCTGCTTGACGAGGTTCCCCACCCATTCCCATCCTGCCTGCCCAGGAAGTTTGTCACCTTAGTTGTGCTGAATCAGTTGCTTGTGTAGCTGCGTTCTAATGGTGGGAGGGGGCATGCTTGCTAAAGGGACAGATTATCTTTTCTCAAATAACAATTTATTAAATGGTAAGATGTTTATAGATGGGAGATGGATGTACTGAAAGGCAGTAAATAGGGACCCTGAAGTTTATGTCAGAGGATGGTTGGCAGGAGTTTATTCACCTAACTTCATGCATTTAATCCTTCAAGATTTGCGAGTTGTTCTCTGGAGCACGCTATGTGCATTTTTGTGCAAGTATCCAGCCTTATTTTTTCCACTGAAATATTCTATAGCCTGATTTAGTAAGTGTTTCTTACTTATCACTGAGTAAAGCTTTGTGGTCAGGCATTGCAATTAGAAATAAACCCTCAAGTTGAACTGCAGCATCTGATTCCTATTGGCAGATTCTTTTCATGAATTCAGATTCCACCTTCCTTCTTCCATAGGCAGGAATAAGTACTGACGGGAATGTTATTGCTGAAGGAGCTACAGCCTCTTCACCCTGTACAACCCAAATCTGAAACTAAAGGACAGTCATTGTGACTTGTGTCCACGTTTTTTCTTACTGAAGGATTTTATTTAAGAAAATTGAACCTCAGAATTGTGATCAATCATTGCTAAGCAGTTTGATGATGGGAGGGAGAAGAAATGTGAAACTTCAAACGTAACTCTCCCTAAAAATAAATAGATGCTTTTTCGTGCTTACTAATTTCAAAGATTATAGTTCTGCAAATTGTGCAGGCGAGATGTTAGGTATTTATAGAGTCTGCCTCCTTTACAGTGCTATTGAAAAGAGCATGTAAAAGTGCATGCTGTAGAAAAAGCTTGAATTATCGATGCAAGCAAGTTGATAATGTATTTTGTGAAATGCCAAAGAGGGATTTTGGCTTTCATAACAGTAAAGACAAGTGACTTGGCCCACTTCATTGCAAGAACAAAATCTGAGATATTGTGAATATAAATGTTTGTTCCCAGGCAGGGAGCAGTTGCACAGTAAGGATCATAGAATTGCTCAGGTTGGAAAAGACCTTAAAGATCATCAAGTCCAAAGTTGCAGCGCTTTGTTGTAATGTAAGTTTTGCTGTTGGCTTTAGACCTACTTCAACATGGTATTGCTTGTTCTGGTCTATATGAGTCAAAGTGATAGGTTCATGTACTACATTGTGCCTTTGCATGTTGTCTTCTAAGCCCGGAGCTCTGCTGCAGTCATTTTTCCACATGAAACAAAAAAGGTGTTTGGAAATATCATATGCTAAACATTACTGCAAGATGTATGTCAACATTGTATTGTTTCTTGCAATGATAAAACCAAGAAACTTTAAATTGTAAACTTATATATCAAAACTCTTCCTTTTGCACACCTGCTAACTTTTAGTTCTTCTTTGATGCAGACTTTCGTTAAAGATAGAACCAGGTACCAGCACCCCCCACTCTGCTGCTTCCAGAGAAGATTTAGTAGGTAAGTGCTCAGTACCTGTGAGGGAGACTTCATGCTGCCAGGTTATTTTTGAGTTGTGATTGTGTAGCAAATTGACTTGAGGCTAATAAAGAAGCATGAAGTATAAACACTGTATATTGGTAGTGAAAATTCTAAATTGTTCTGTGTAGAGAGAGGTTTTTTAAGAAGCTGGGTCAGTTTTATAGGTTCTTGTATGTATTTTAGCAGTAGCTTGTTGGTGTCATTTGGGGTCTAGACAGAAAAGCCTTCATCTGGACGTCATGAAAGGCTGTTCTTCCTAACACATACGTTACTTTTTTATTCTGAGAAATCAGTCGAAGGCAGAAGTTTGTGAAGATCAGCGGCACCTGTGTAATGTCAGTGTGGATAATGGAGGTGCCTTTTAGGCCTGGAGAAATACTTGTAACTAGGTGATCTACTTGAAATTTTTAATCCTGTGCAAACAATAAAGCCTAAATTATTCTCAAATATCAGCAGTAGTACATCAGTAAGTTTTGTTATGGGGCGTCTCTTACTAGTTGAGTTTAGAAGGTTTTTGCAGCTTGTCCACAGTTTCCTTAGAAGTATCCCTGATAATAACTCTAAGATTACTCTGAAGTAATGTTGCCTTTGTTCCCAGGTTCTGAAGTTGGAGCATCGCCACAAAGTGGACGGAAAAATGTTGCAGCTGAAGGAGCCTTGCTGCCACCAACACCCCCCTCACCTCGAAACTTGATTCCACATGGGCATAGGAAGTGTCACAGCCTGGGATACAAGTCAGCATTTTATTTAACCCGAAAATCCTGAGCTTGGTTGTGTATTATCTTTCAATATAAAGGCTTTGTTTTAAAATGGTGTGGTTTGTACGCTAGGAGACCAGTCTGTTGTAAGCTCAAATTTGAAGCGGTACTGCTAGAGTCACAGCTGATAATTAGTTAAATGAGGAAGCCTATGTGTCTGCCAGAATAACATCTAGTAAATTAGTCAAAAGTTTTTTCTAACTGACGGAACTATCATTTAATGAAACGCAACTGAGTTGATTTAACTCTTTAAAATTAAAACTGAAATAATTCTCATTTCTTATAGCAAGTAGAGCTCCTTTGTAGGTTTTTATGACTTCACATATTGGTGGTATGAGTCTGTTGTGTCTATCCAGTTGTACATCGCATATTTTGATAACTGCCTCATTGCTTCCTTTCCCCTTTTTTCAAAATGCAAGACGGTAACTTTTCTGTAATTCATCTTTAAGCTTCTTATTCTGCACATTTAGTTGCTAGGTGCTCATATGAGGTTAGAATGAAATTCTGAAGTTTAATCATATGAGTGTTAAGACAACGAGACCTTATGATATTAAAATTAATTCAAGGCCTTCTAATTTTCTCTTTGCTCGAAGAGTGCTGTGTAGTTGTGATGGTAGCAGTTCCTTCAGGTAATGATGTTTGTGCCCTGTCACTTAGGTGCTGGTGCAGCCCCCTGTGCCACTCATCTGAAAGTCTGTTTGCAATAATTTCTGACACGACCCATGATTCTTTTGTTAGGAATTTGGAGCATTCTGCATGTTATCCTTCAGGATGTTAAAGTGGCATCTTTTGAAACGTATCAGAGATGATGTAAGTTTTCTTTGTATGTTTTCCTAGTTTCATACACAAGATGAATACAGCTGAATTTAAAAGCGCAACATTCCCTAACGCAGGACCAAGGCACCTACTGGACGACAGCGTCATGGAGCCTCACGTCCCATCAAGAGGGCAGGCAGAAAGCTCCACCCTTTCTAGTGGAATTTCAATAGGTGAGAACTACAAGCATACTTGTGCAGTAAATGACCTTCCAATAAGGGTTTTAACATGTTTAGTTGGACATTATGTAGAGGTTCTATTCTAAAATACCAATTCTGCTTTAGTGCAGACTTGAGAAATGCAGCTGTGGAAAGGTATTATAAATTGCACAGAGTAAACCTCAAGGTAACAAGTTATTTAAAAGTGGATTGTTATTTTTACAGCCTCTCAAATGATGCTCTCCTCATTACCTCCCTCCTACCTCATGGAGTGGAGGGAAGTACAGAACACCATTTCATAGTTTTTTCTCTCTTCCAGCCCCCCCCACCTAAGCTCTAAACTAAAATGGTCTCAAGATATGTATTTAAAATGCCTTGGAAAATTGACAGTGCGAACTTAAAGTTGCTAACAGTCTTTAGAAGCATAATTGATAAGCAGCTTTAGATTTTCTTGGCAGGAGCAGACAGCAATTTAACCTTCAGGTACTTTAAAATCACAGAATCACAGAATTGTAGGGGTTGGAAGGGACCTCTAGAGATCGAGTCCAACCTCCCTGCCAAAGCAGGCTCCCTACACCATGTCACACAGGTAGGCATCCAGGCGGGTCTTAAATATCTCCAGAGAAGGAGACTCTACCACCTCCCTGGGCAGCCTGTTCATTATGATAAATTATTTATCTTCAGATATTTAAGGTATCATGGAATTACTCAGGTTCGAAAAGACCTCAAAGATCATCAAGTCCAACCTCAGCCTAACCATAGTACCCTAAATCTAACAACCCTCTGCTAAATCGTATCTCTGACCACCTCCCTGGGGACCCTATTCCAGTGTTTAACTACCCTTTGTGTAAAGAAGTGTTTCCTAACATCCAGCCTAAACTTACCTTGGTGCAACCTGAGGTATCCTTTTTGCTTGCTGAGTTTCTGATGGGCCATAAGTTGCTCTATTTTCCTGTTGCCCTCAGGAACTTAAGGGGTGGGGAGGAGAAGGCAAGTTCTTCTCAAATCTACTTAACTGCAGCCAGAGCTGAGAAATTAAATTTCTGCCCCAGTACCTTTATTGAAATAATTGGTTTGGTAGGGTGTGACTGACTTCGAGTTTGTAGCATTGTCCTTTCCCTGGTGCTGTTGATTTGGATCCTTCACGTGGTGCTTTAGATGTTTACTTTTGATATTTTCAGCCTAAATAATGCAAGAAACTTCTCCAGCTGACGCTTTTGTCAGGCTGGATTATTCTTTCACTTCCATTAGAGTTCAGCTGGAAAGGTTTGCCATAGTTGACAGGCAGTTTTTCGCATGGTACAGTTTGGAACCTGTCACCATCTATGTGTTCTGGGGAATACAGGGATTTCCTATTTGGTCCAATCTCTGAAACTTTTTGTACTGCTTAGATCAACCATGGTCCCTGTCTACTTGATAAGTCACCCTTACAAGCTGGAATAAACTGCCCCTTTAGAAGACATTTTTTCTTACGTCATTTGTAAAACATCAGCCTTAAGTGTTCTGTGGTAGATCACCATTTGTGGTTAGAGCTTCACCTCTTCCATTCTCTTCCACCTCCAGTGCCCCTGTGTTCAGATACTTCAGTTTTTTATCAGTCTTTGACAGAGTTCAACATCAGTGCTTTTGCTACCTCTTGATTGTAGAAACTTCTGTGATGCAAAAGACAGGTAAATACATAAAGGAAAATAGAAAGGCAAATATAGAGTGAGTTCTAGAGGCTCTCAGTATTTATTAGTGGAGAATTCTTGGAACTCTTAGTTGTCTGGCATTCTGAACTGCTGCCTCAGCAGTACTTAAAGAAGTCAATTGAAGCTTCTTAAGTTCCTCCATCAGGTTTGAAGTAGTCTGTTTACTCAGTACTTGGAAGTTGTACAGTCGCTGCAGCAGAGGTGGTTTACCAGGTTCCACACAACTTCAAAAGATGGACAAGAAAACTTCTGAATGTATGCACTGAAAAGAGTGTTATTCCTCTCTCTGCTCATAAATGTGGATTTAAACCTGTTGCTCTGGAAACAGGACTGCCTTTTCTTAGATAAAAGCCTATACAGGACTTAAGTTTTTAGATAAACGATTCCTCTTCAAAATGCGGCTATTGTTTCTGTTACGCCAGCAACTTGAATGTGGCCTTAATGATGACTTTGCCATTTCACTACTGCTTTAAATCACTCTTTTGTTTTGAGGCTCACAGCAGTTTGAACTTTTCATTTTGCAAATCATAGAATCTTTAGCATTTTGTCCTGATAATTTAAATCATACATGTCTGCTTAATAGCAAAACACACACCTTCACAGGTAAGCACGCTTGTATGTGGGTTGAAATATTACCAGCAGTCACTCCATTTTACTTGCCAAGTGGCACAGGCAACGTAGTACCTGTAGGTTTTGTTTTGACTGAGTGTATGTGGTAGACACGAGGAAGAACTGACATTACCCTGTGTCCTCCCTTGCACAGTGGAATTGCACAGAATTACGCAGATTGTGTGTAGCATTTGAGCTGCTCTCCTGGAGCTTTTTATAATCACGTGGAGATGATATCTTCAAGGCTGTGATTCATCTCATTCTCTAGAGGGAGGTGACTAAAAAGAGCTTATATGATTGCAGAGATAATTTGATGGTTAACACAAATGAAAATATGGACAAATACCACTGAACAAGACTTCCATTTTTTCCTTTCAGTGAAATGGGATAGATGCATTTACTTTTAAGTGGAAGCTTATTGAGAACTCTGCACAACCTGCTATCAGTTGATATTAAAGCTACTAAAGCCACAAGATCATTCAGGCTGTGATCCCTCTGTTTTGATGTGGTCTCTCCATTCATTCTCTCAAAAGAGACATTAAGCATCACCCCAGGCTGGGCTGAAGGAACTACCTGTGAACTTTTACCAGCTGTCTACCTGAATTTGCCCACCATTTCCATCTCATCTCAAAGTAGGGTATAAATTAAGGTGCTGTTCTGCGTCAGTTTAATTGTTCAAATAATTCTGCAGATGCAAAGGGAGCGTGTAAAATTACCTCTCTGTACATTGCTTCTGTGTGTTTTTTCTCCTCTTACACCAGCCAGTGTACCAGATGCAGGATAAATTTGCCCAGCAGGCTTTTAACCATGCATTCTCAGGGATCCACCAGTTGAGTGTTATAGAAGTAAGACCACAGAAAGAAACAGTTGAGATTGAGAATTAAATGTTAGGTGCATAAAAACTCAAAGAAAACATATTTCTAGATTATATTTGTAAGAGTTTTGAATGCAAATGAAGTTTTAACTTCAGTCTTTTCTTTCTTAGACCTTTTTTTTCCTTACTTTTCCTTGTCTGCAGTGCTATGGGTGAAAAGTCTGAAAAACTAAAGCTTTAAGGTATTTGTATTTAGTTGTGTGTTCCAGTTGGTCAAGAATAATTTGAGCCTTTATGTTAATGCAATCAGAGAAATTAATACCATAGTCTAAGAAAGGTGTTCTTTATCAATGCAAAATTATGTAAGAAAACAGCTGTGTGGGAACAGTACATTTGGCAAATCTAAACTAGCATAAAATGCTTACAAGACTATCAATGTTTTAATGAATTCCTCTATTAATTCTCCATCTTGAAGTACTTTAATTCTACAAGGGATTACATTTCTCTTTAAATAAATGAAGTATAGGTGTAGATACACAGCACACACGTTTTCAGGTTTTTGGCAGCCTTTACAGTAGGGAAGAACTCTACACAGCCCATGTGTGTTTGAATTTTATCCCATCATGTACTGTTCAGGTGTTTAGGACTCCCGAGACATCAGTAGTCAGGTGGAGATTGAAATTGGGTCGGATTTTAGGCAGAAGTAGTATTTTCTTTCTTTTATCCTGTTCTTTTTACACAAGAATGTAGGAGCCAATCTCTTGCTCTAATTCTGGCTACCCCTTTTCTGCTGTTGTGAACTGTTACTTTCTTAGAGATATGGTTTAGAAAAAAAAAAAAAAAAGCAGAGCTGTGAAATACTTTAAACTAAAAATGTGCATCTGGGTACATGGATTTGGGTGGAGAAAAGGGACATTCAGCACCCCTGGCCTTCCGCAGTCTGTAATATTGTTTGGTAGGGGGTGTTCACTGTGTATGTTTTGTGATCAGTGCAGCTGTGCACAACCTCTGTTTTTGCCACATCTGTATCCTTTAACTTCTTTCTGTTGGCTGGATGGAAGTACTTATTAGTTACATTATATGTTTGTGTGTTGATTTTCTGGCAGCATAATGAGTTATCAATCAGTCTTAGCACCATTATTGTTCATTAGAAAGCCATGTTGAGCTCCTTAATCTTTATCATACAGTATATGATACCGAACAAGTTAAAATGCTTGAGAAATTTTGTTATAGTAATAGACTTAACAAGGCAGAACATAGTTATTTAGGACACAAAGTCCATCTCCGTGGTGTTTGCTAGACTGTGCTATGCTGCAGTAATTGTGGATCAGGCCTGTTGATCGGTATTGTATGTGTTTGAATTAGAATTTCAAGCTCTGTCAGGTCAGCCAGTGGCTATGGTGACTAGAGCTCTGGTAACACTGTGTGACTGGAGCCAAAAGAGTGTCAGCTGCAGATTTGAGAAGGGGAAAGAATTTTTAGTCTGAATACTTTTTAAGCTCTTTGGGGTTGGTTTGTTTATATTAACACCTGTTTAACTTTGGGGACTAACTTATGGATAAAGGAAGCCTGTGTTAAATGTTCCATATCCTCAGACTTTCAGCAACGAATGGATGCTGTAAGGGAATGGGTATGCCATGGTGTAGGCATTCCCTATCAGGGAAGTGGAAGCCTAGCCTCACTCTCTGGGTGGCTGTAGCAGAGGCGTGTGTATGTGTATCTAGAATTGCAAACAGCAAATTCACTTCTGTATTCCCAGCTGCAGTTCTGGAGCTCTGGTAAGCAATCCTGGAAGTTCTCTGATGATTGTCAGCGCAGTTAGTGAAAACCCATTTTAGCAATTGCTGCAGTCCCTAGGGAAGGAAAAGGCCTTCCTGCTCTGTAGCAATGGTGTTATTAGCAATAAAGAAAACTAGGAAGATAACAGCGTGCGTCAGGTGGTTTCTTAAATCAAACCAGAACTCGCGCAGAAGATTACTTAATAGAAATGATTTGAACTGCCTAGAATTTCTTGTTAAGTTTAACCTGAAGACCTGCTTGAGGTTGTTGGAAAAAAAAACAAATATTGAGTACATACTTGAGAAGAATTTAAGAAGGTGATATATTTTTAAAGTACTGAATGAATGAAATATTTCCAGTTGAGGTGGTAGTTAAATAGTGCACTTTAATGTTTAAACAGAATTTGGCAAGGCATCTAATTTTTAGTATGTTAAACAGTTCCTTTCACCTCTGTTTTATTTTGAATGGAGGGATATAATGCATCTTTTTCTTTTGAGGGAAGTTTTCTTTTTAACGTATTTTATTATGCAGAAAATCTTGTTTCTTAGAATCTAAAAGGAGTCCCATTAGATCTGTTCTGTGTAAGTGTTAAAGAGAGTTGAGAGCTAAAATTCAGCTGTTCCCAGGTTTCTGTTACAGCTCCTTTGAGAACTACACAGGCATCCACATAGCTCGGATGGTTACTCTGCTTTCTTCTAAATTAACATTGCTTTAAAAAAGTGTCGTTGCTTTATCAATGAAACTTTTTGAGCCCCCAGAATACATGTAAGCTTTCTCACTGTTCTGAATGTGTCACAAGGATTTTCGCTTTCTGGAAGGTGACGTTCCAGCTCTTCAGCAGGAGTTTGTTTTGCGTTTCTAAAAGCGGCGCTTGCTTTTAAATGTTTTTGTTAGAATACTTTGCACAGTGTTTGATACATAACTCTCTTAGCAGAGCCAATGTAGTTAGCATCAAAACGTCATTTTGGATCAAGTTTTAACGTATCATCCTGTTTAAATATTTATTAAAAACCCAAACCTTCGTAATACAGCATTTGTTGTGTGCAGTTACTTGGAGTAAGAACTCCTACTCTACTATAGTAACAGTGGCTCTTAGATGTGCAGTCCTCACAGCTGCTGGATAACGCCATCTACAACGACTTTTTTTCCTGCATCTTAAGATGCTTCTGTGCCACCAGTCCCTTTACAACCCAGCTACTGTAAAACAAGAGACATTGCAGAGTACAGGTGCTATCTGCTATTCCACATAGAGGGTAAACAATCGAGAAGTATGAAATCTGCACAAACATGGCAAAGAAACAGTGATGGAAATCAACTGTACAGCAGCTCCCTGCTGCTGTGACTTCTAAGTAGTTAAATGCTGAAGCATGCAAGTACTGAAATATTAAAGACAAGTCTAGAAAATGTTTAGTCACCTCTTGAGTCTTATACTCCTTTTTCTTGCAGTTTGTGCCTGGCTTAGGAGCCAGTATTTCCACCAGAACCTCACTCTGTCTCTTAGCTTCTTCCACTGTATAAGTTACCTTTAATGTTAGTCCGAAGCAGGTTTGGATTTTCCTTTCAGGGCAAAATCAAGAGACAAATAATCTAGTATCCCATGGAGAGCTATACTAGATCATGTTAGTAAGATGTTGAGCTAATGTTTGGCAAGCAGGCAAGTTGGTTGGCAGGTAAAGGCATGTACTTTCTCTTAACTTTTGCGTGGAGAGAGGTACAGCCAGTGCTGAGATTTTCATCACTCTTGCCTGCATTGCTCCTGCTGTGTGAGAACTGCTTCCATCTTTATTCTGCGTTTACTCAAGAAATATCCAGACTTCTTTATACTGCTTAACTTTACAGGGCACAACTGCCCTCCTGACTTTTCTTCATGAATTCATAGGGAACTTGTTATTTTCAGCCTGTTACGCTATGGTAACCCTTAAGTAAAGTGTGTTGATTCAATTGTTTTGTGTTGGGGGTTTTTTTGGTTGTTTGTTTTTAAGTTTGTTTGAAAGTAATTCTAAATAACTGATTTAATACATTCAGGTGGGATAGCAAGCAAATTTTCAAGTTAGAGTGCCAAAACAAGAGATCCTTCAGCAATAAGTCCTCAAAAATAACTGAAAGAGTGCAGAAATTACTTGAGCAGCATAGGTAGAAGTGGTTATAATTGTTTTAACAGCTTAAATTGTACCTGTTAAAGCCATGAAAGAAAGCAAAGCAGTTATTTGTCATATAGTTAATCAGGTTGCTGGAAAGCTAATCACAGATTTGTATACGTATTGGTTAACTTATTTGTTTTCATTTTGGCGTACACTAGACATGGCACTACCTTGTTGTCAGTATTTAAATACTTTTTAAAGTGCATATTCTGTTAATGAGGCAAATTAGCATTTATGATCATCATTACATTTTCAGAATGTCCTTGTTAGGATTCCTTATTTAACTTCTTTGCTTGCACCTAAATGCAGTCTATTTTAATCTCTGCTGCAATTTAATATGAGGTTTCTGAAGCATTAAGCATTTTCACTGTAGTGCTTTGGTGAGGTACGTTACGTATTTAATCTTAAGTAGTTAAGCTGTAGAAGATGAAATGAAGTTATCTTTCATTCTTATCTTTTTCAAGGTAGCAGTGATGGTTCTGAACTCAGTGAAGAGACTTCTTGGCCAGCATTTGAAAGGTAAGAAAAACTGCCTCAAACTGCATTTCATTATTGAAATATATATTTCATTAAATTTGCATATCTTGTGTATGGTATTCATGTAACCTGTTGATTTTTCACTTTCTCTGAGATACTTCATCCAGTTTTTGTTCCATTTTTTTTCCTTGTCATTGACATCTTCACTAGTTTTTTCTCCCATGTCCTCTGGAGTTCATTGTTACTTGCCTCTCCGTTACATAGGAAAGCACGGTAACAAACCTTACATCTTCTTTTGTGGTTCAGAATTAGTATCTTGCCCCAAATACCTGCAAATACTCAGGCTATATTGCCCAATTTAGTCCTTTCTCATAGCTTTTGAGAATGTGAGAGAAGAATAACAGCTGCACATTATAAGAAAAGGTAGAAGTTTCATCTTCCTGCAGCTTGATAAGATGTGCCAAGAAGTGCTTAGTTTGCTTCAGTAACTTGATTTCAGGTTATCCATCAGCTTCAGAACTGCCTTGGATGATTTCTGCTGTGCTGCAGCACATACTTGTTACAAGTTTTTTTGTTGAAGAGACTTGTAGTCAGGAACTGCAGCACAAACTTTGTTCTATTTGAGTTTATTTAAGTAATTCAAGTTTGTGTTACTTTTTTGGCTGAAATTTTTGAAGATATCTTAGTGCCAAAGGTGAACACTTTAATAGCTCATGCTATAAATATGATTATATGTGTGAGGAAACACCCTTAAGGTTTCATTAGGTAAGAAATAAGAACATTCCAGGTTGGGTCAGAAAAGAGATGTGTAACTCTTATGTGCTCTCTGATACAGTGAGTGATTCAGTGAGTCTCAGTGTGTATCTCGTGATTCTAGAGAACAGCAGCACTGTCCAGAATTGTTTGCGTGAGGTAAAGCAAGGTTTTCTTTATCCATGTTGTGAGGACAAACTGACTGGCCGTGACTTTTAACTTGAAGTTTTGCTTCATGTCTAACATGAGTATGCCAGATTTTTTTCCTCTAAATTCCCAATTCCTTCAGTATTTTCCTTCCTCCTGAGTAGGGCACTTTAGTAACTCCACTGGAAGTTCCGTGTTTTTGATGACAAGTTCTCTCATTTGCTTCGAGCAAGGATTGATTTCTTCACAGACAGTCAGAAAATGTGGAATTCCTGGATATGCAACAGCCTTGCGTCTGTGCTTTGGTTTATAAGATGCTGAAGCATGTTGTGAATTCAAGTAATAAGCTGAAATGCAATTGTTAAGGTGGTATGATCACTAGAAAGAACATCCTTGCAATCTTTATCAGCCTGGCTACCACTCTTAAAAGACTTATTAATCAAAGCATAAACATTAGTTGTCTGGAATTTATTGGTACTGGCAAATTGGGATGTAGTCAATGTACCTAATGACTGTGCTATGCCCCAGTTAGAGACAGGATCTTTGGATAGGAGGGCTCAAATCAGCATAATAATAGAAATAAGGTAGAAATAGTGTGCCTAAAGGGAAGCAATGAGGTGCATATTTCCCAGGTGACAGAAGGAAGCGTATGGAATATCAAATATCTTTGTCTTTTTTTTCCTGGCCCTTCAGATATTTTTAACTGGAAAATGCAGAAGGGAGGAGAATTGGAGTCTCTGTGGTGACTTTTTGTTCTTCTAAGAGTAAACTTATTCTGAAACTTGAGAGCTTTCAGCATTGGATCGTCCCTTTAAGTTAATCAAAATTCCTCTAAAGAACTTAATTCCCAGTTACAGCAGTGTATCATTTTAAGGGTAGTATATGAAATGTCACTTCATTCTCATTAGTTGTCAGCCAGAGTGTTTCTGAGTAGATTTACCTTATGTAGCTTAAATCCAAGAGTGATGCTCTCCTTGTTATGCAAAAAGGAAATGTAAAGTTAAGCGGAAAACTGGCTTTATTTGCATGTGAAATAACTGTATGCACATATATACAGCTCAATTACAAGTTTTCTTTCATCTTAATTACTCTCTAATTTGTCCAAATCTTGAATGTACTTTAAAAACAAGGAATGTTTCATACATTCTAAAGTATCTTTTATCTGTAGGTGGTAATTTATTTGTAGCTTGTTTGTGATTCCTCTTGCAACAGAAGAAATGTTTCATCTGGTTTCAAAAGGAAGCCACAGCAACAATGAACTCATTATTTTTCTCATGTGATACTGTAGACCTTTACTACATCTCTTCTGTAAGACTTCTGAGGGCTTTTTTGCCTGCT
Source organism: Coturnix japonica (assembly GCF_054131305.1). NCBI lineage: Eukaryota > Metazoa > Chordata > Aves > Galliformes > Phasianidae > Coturnix > Coturnix japonica. Next base: position 5,716,597 of record NC_140673.1, on the reverse strand, counting down.
GTTCTGAATCTGGATTGGAACACAACAGTGTTAATTTTTTAGGCTGCCCATTCAAAGAAATACTTCCCTGCCCCTGTAAATGCACCTTTGCAGCTACTGCAAAGCATATCTGACAAGTGGTAGGTTATTTGTTAGGTTTGTGTTATGTAAGAGGTATTGCTTGTAAGCTTCTTAGTTGTGTTCTTAACCACCTGCTTTCTGCAGAATGGGATTTCAGCATAGTATGTTCATTTAGTTAGGGAAAAAAGTGGATGAAAATAGAATGTTGGAACAAAGAGAACAATGCAATTCTGTATGTTTTTGGTTCAGAAAATCAACTTTCAGTAAAACAAAGCAGTGTTTGAAATGGAGGTCTAGAACACAGATCCTGGATAGCAGTGCAGATCAGGTTACGGGTTCTGAAATGTGAAGCTTCTGTGTAAAGTTGAACGTTGATGTGAACTGGAGAATTGAGATGAAGTTTGGTTCCCTTCATGGTATCTTAATAACAAGTAAGATGGTGCTTGTCAGTCAGTCCCAACACATTTTGGTAGGGCTTTTGATTCCCTTCAACCCAACAGCTTGTGTGTGTGTCTACTCATAGAATTAGAAATGTTCTTTTTTGTTGTAACATCTTAGTCAAAATTCTAAGACATCAACATTTTATTAATATGCCTTCTTTATAGAGATGCAGTTTCTAAGCAGTAAACACAGGCTTTTCTCTCAGCAGTCACCTTCAGTGCTTATAAAACACTTCAGTATTATGAGTGTTGACAAAGTGAACACCTATATAAGGCATGGTATCTACCCCTGCATGTGTTTTGTAAATAAAATTGTCCTGTTTTTTATGTGGAAGAATTGGCTTTGTGATACAGATGCAAAAGAAAATGACTAAGCTGTTTTAGCAGTCGTGCTGTTTGTGTGAATAAAAGTATATGTAATACATACAATTTATAATGGAATCCAACAGGAACAGGTTGTACCATTCTCTCGGTCCGGGGACAAGAGTGTCACGAAATGGCTATCGAGGCCACATGAAGGCCAGCAGGTACAATCCCCACTGCACACAGAGGTGTCAAACTTTCCCTCTGGTGTTGGTGATTTGGTTTGGTTTAATAATTAAGTGGTGTTTTCTGATGTTCTCTTTTTAACTCACGTGTCCAAATAAATAAAGGTAAAGACCTTTTTTCTTCAGACTTAAAACTTTCTCCTTCTGTGACTTGATCTGTATCATCACAAGGGCTTTTGTTCATTCTGGTCTGCAAATCCCAATTCTGAACCACTGGGTCTCTGTATCCATGCTTAAAGGTATTTTACCATTGGTAGCTTTTTAACTGCGTGCCACTGTGTAGTACTGTTGGTAGTTCTGCAGACACCAAAGTTCCTTCTTGTGCTAATTGCCATGGCACTGAAAATGTTTTCTTTGTTAGAGATTATTTATTGAATTCCTTTTCCCCAAAACAAGTGAGATGGTTAAACTGAGCGATGCCTGAAAAATTGTCCCCAATTTTGTATAATGTATAGTGTTCTTTGAAAGCTGATATAGTAATATGGCTGATTCTTCTCAGTAATCAAGCATTGTCTGCAGCTGTGTGGCACTGTAATTGGGAAAGAAATGACAGATAGCTGTGCGTTTTTTCATGTTAAGAAGCAAGCATTGTCTCACTGAGTTAAACTCATGTTCCCATTGATGTCCAAAATTGTCTCCACATCCTCATCCTCAGTAGGTGCTGCAATGAAAAGACTTCCTGGATTTCCAGTTCACTTTGAATAGGTACAAGTATAGGATGGATAAAGCAGCAAATGCTGGCTTACTTCAAAACGAGTTTCAGACACTGCGTAACTTCTTGGCTTTTCGAGAAAGCTGCTGGGTTCAGCATTGAGTTGTATGCTCTGATTGACATCTACTGAAATGATTCCTGTTGTGAATTTTTCTGATAGAAAATATTTTATGCTCCAGTCAGCTTCATGACTGTAATAAAGCTAAGTTTCATTTTTGTGTGCTGTAGCTGGCTTTTGATTTTGCCCTTTGCTCCTATATCCGGTGCGTGTTAGATCAGGAGCACACCATGGGCATTAAAACACCTTAAAGCTGTGGTTTGGGTTTCTGCTCTTTATCACTGCTCCTGCTCACTGTTCTTGCTCTCAGATATTTATAAGATTGTGCATGTTTGAGCTTTTGCTTTGTTTTCTGATGTGCTAATGATTCCAGTGTTTCTAACAAAAACAGCAGAAAATTCACAATCTTTCTTGCAAGAACTGAAGGAGATGTTTTAACACAGAGAACAACAGTACTCCAAATGTTTGCCAGTTAAAATCAATTGCTCTTGAATTTGAGTTGTTCAAGGCTTTAATTCATTTTTTTTTAATTAAAGATGACCTGCTTGGCTAATTTTTCAGATCACTTTTGCTTGTGACTGTAAATTCCACTGCAGTAATTCCTCGTAACAGCCAAAGTCTTTTTCCACAATGAAGCCTAATAAATAAGAAGCTGGCAATTATAAATTAAAATACAGATGTTTGCAGTAGCTTGAGGTAATGATTGGAGAACTTTGCTAGGAAAAATACATTCTTTTCACACACCTTTTCACATGCTCCTTTCAGCTCTCTAGAATCTGAAGATTTGGCCGTTCATTTGTATCCAGGAGCAGTTACTATTCAAGGCGTTCTCAGGAGGAAGACTTTGTTGAAAGAAGGCAAAAAACCCACAGTAAGATTTATTTATGTACTTATTTAAAGAAAAAGAAAACTCTCCTTTTGCACAATTATAAATACAATAAATGGCAAACATGCAGTTTGAGTGTCTGAGTTCTCCTTTGCCTTGATGGTAAAGGTTAGGGTCACTGCTAGATTTTGCATTCTTCTGTTTGGGGGTCTTACTTGGTTTATAAGGATATGCCCATGATGTAGGAAGTGGAAGAGAAGTATAATGCAGTTTAAAATGTGCAAATGCTGATAACTTTAAAGGTGATGAACATGTTTCATCTTCCTGAACAATAGATGGATTCTTATAGTTTATTGGTAGGTAAAAACTCTTAGTGATTGCACTGCAAATGTCTGATTAATTACAAACCAAAACAGGTATTCTTATCAAAGGAGTATGCTTTATGGCTGTGCATAAAATGAAAAGGAGAATGGCCCAGCATGGCCCAGCATACTTTAACATTTCTTTTATATGTTATACTCATTTTTTCCCCTTTCTCCCTAGGTAGCATCTTGGACTAAATACTGGGTAGCGTTGTGTGGAACCCAACTCTTTTACTATGCTGCAAAATCTCTGAAGGCCACAGAGAGAAAACATGTACGTAAAACAGTCACATTTCAGTATCATTTAACAAAATTAGACTGTGACTTCCTGATGTAAACCCTGAGATAAGTGTTTAGTGTGATTTCTAGTGTGTACTATCCTGTCTTACAGTCACTTGGTCCACCTTGTACATATATGCCCTAGTGAAAATACCATGGGTGCTTACGTGCTACCACAGGCACATCTGCTTTGCATGTGCCATGAATTTGTACATCTATGGATGGAAAGTATGTCATGGGGTCTGCCTGCTTTTTTAAGGTAGAAGACATATCTTCTGATGATTTCTGGATCTTGCAAGAGTTTGCTACTTGAAAGCCAAAAAGTCACTGAGAAATCACTAGATATGGCATTAAACATGCATTGATTTCATACATTTTTGAATTTCATACATGTGGTAAAATGAGACTACCCTCTTTTTCCATCTCATCTCATGAACTACAAGTGACTACAAAACACTTCATACGTTACACAGAGAGCTGGCATATCACATGATGCTGGCTTTCCTTTCGTCTGCTGCAGCTTCATTTGAAAGAATCTAGAAATACTTTGCTTATATGGGAAAGTAATAAAATGAATTTTCTGTTGCCGTTCCAGGATGTCATGATGTGCACAGTGCGCTTCTGTTTTCATTGGTTAATTATAATGGAAGAGGATGTGCCAGAGATTCTGCTAGGAAACTGGATAAAATTTGAGATACTTGAGTCTTTTTCCAAGTCCACTCGCTACTTGGAACCATTACTTACAGTTGCCTTGGCCAGTGTTTCAGTTTAATTTATGACAACTGTCACTGAAGAACATTTGCTTTGCATAAAGTTTATGTAATTTTAGAAGCCGAGATGTGCTGTAGGATCCTAGAAGGGGGAACTGTCTTTTTTCTTTTTGGTGCAAAATACGGGGATTTAATCCTAACGTGTTTCTCTTCAGAGGGCAAAGATTTGAAGCTTAACGTTTCTGACTTGTAGGGTCCTGAATATTTGAGTTTTCTGTTCCATTTGGAAAGCTTGTATCATGTATTGTCTTAATCTACAAAGCAGTTGAGTGTTTTCCACTTCTACTGAAAGCAAATAATTAGGAAGCAGTCTTCTAGTATTCAAAGTAATTTAATATTGGCTAATTATTGGTAGAAAGGTTTGTCATATCAATCTGCGTTAACCTCTGCTATCAGTGAAAAGCATAACGACAGACTGCCTCATTCAAAGTAAAGGTATTTGGAAAGTGCAGACTTGTAAACTGTTATGAGCAGAAATGTGAATTACTAAAGCAAATGCAAAAGGGCCAAGAGAAAACTTACGCTGGCATGATATCACTAACAATTAGTTGCTGGTCTTCTTGGAAACACAAAGGAATGGAAAAGAAACTTTTGTAATGTCAGACTTTGCGCTCTGTGAGCACTGAGCTGAGTTTGAGCAATATAGAGTCCCTAGGAAAGGGAGATGGAGCATAGTGGTAGCAAAGAGAAATGGCTGCTGGAGCATGTTGGCTTAGTCTTAATTATATGTTTAATTATGTATTTATTTCACTGGTTGTTTCTGTGTAATTGGACTGAATTGTCCAATACTGCCTTGAGTTTGTCTGTGCACAACTGATGTCTGGCTTTTAGCTGTTGAGGGCAGTGAACACAGCTTGTTCTGTTCACAGATGCAAAGCACGTTAGGAAGCCCGGGTCTCTGATTTGCTTGGTCAGGTGCAGGGATGATTAAAATAATATAATACCTTTCAGCTGCAGTTTGGGCTGTCATTTATTTTAAACAAATCATTCACGGTGGATACACGTGTACTACTGCTCCCAGGAGCTTGTTATAGCTCTGAGTACAATCTTTATGAGGAAACAAAGGTGAAAGCTTACCTAATAACTGCTGTAGGAGGTTGGCAAAGGAGGTGGAAGGGCTCCACTTTATTAAACGTTCTAATCATAGATGGTCAGGAGCTTTGTTCAGCTAATTTACTTGTGTTGCACTACTAGTACAGCTTTTGGTGGCTGGGATATCAGTTTCACTCGAGGGTTACTGTTCAGAGGCTCAGCTTTTGTTCTGGAGTCTATGAAGAGGATTTCTCAAGTGTCATGCCCCTGTTCACGTTTGTCTATGATTTCAGAAAGCAGGTTTAATTGAAGTAGAATAAATCGTGGATGTTCTGCCAGCTGTAGGTAGTGAGCACATAATGATACATCAACTATGCAAATACTGTCCACTTATGTTCCCCAGAGATCCATTCTGCAAAATAGAGTTTGGAGGCTGGATCTGAGTAGAGTTTTGTAACTGTCCATATTAAATGGATTAAAGGACTGATGCTGTCTACTAGGAAGCAGGTTTCTTTTTCTAAGATCGATACATTGAGATTTACTTAGCTAAAAGATTCTAGACGTTCACCACTGTCATGTAAACATCTGTCCTTGCAACTTCCTTGCCCAAGGTTTGGTGATGTGGAAGGGAATGCTGGAAACAAACAATAGTTAATCTGCTGTATAAAAGTTCCTGGCTAGAGCTCATGTGGCACATATGTCTTGATTATAGGCATGCTTTTGACTATGCTGCTGCTATTGCTTCAGGCAACTGAGACACAGGACTTGGAATACACTGACAATGAAAGCAGTTCCAAGCTTTAAGTAGCCAACCTCTTTGGAAAATTACCTCATAAAAATGGCATGTAATCTTGCAAAATGGCCAAGAAATCATCCTCTTTTAAACACAGGCAAGCCTGTTGTTCTCACTGCTGTGGTCAAAGGCAAAAGAGTATTCCAGTGTAGGATGTGCTGTAAATATGCGTTTACTCTCAAGGATACTGTAGATATCTGGATGAGACAAATTTTCTTGTGTTGCATCTACAGACTAATAGATATAATGACCTTTGTATTTTAAATAAGGAACAGGTTTCACTTGTTACTACAGTAGTGGAAAACTGTCCACATCAAACACATGGACTTCAGAGCTCAGAGGAATGTTTGTAAGAAGCTGGAAGTTTAAATGGTAGCAACAAAGACACAGAATCACAGAATGACAGAATCACAGAATTACCCGAGTTGGAAGGGACCTCAAGGATCATGTAGTTCCAACCCCCCTGCCTGGCAGGGCCACCAAACATACACCTTTACTAGATCAGGTTGCCCAGGGCCCCGTCCAACCTGGCCTTGAACACCTCCAAGGACGGGGCATCCACAACCTCCCTGGGCAGCCTGTTCCAGGACCTAACCACCCTTCTAGTAAAGAACTTTCCCCTTTACTAGAAGGGTGGTTACACACATCCGTTATCAAACCAGTAGTTGCACAGCTTTAGAAAAGGACAATAGTAAAAATAGACAACTTAAAATTAGTATTAAAGAAGAAAGTATTCTCCTGGAGAAGTGTGAGTAAATCCATCAAAAGCTGTTCACAATGATTGAGATGGAAAAATCTTGCCAGTTTCTGTGACAACATAACATGCATGAGAGGTTTTCTGTGTTTGTAGGTATTTGGAAAAGCAACAGTGACTTTCTGAGCCTTCACTCAAGAATGAACTGTTATTCATTCCAAGCCTTCCCTTGCATTTTGTATTCAGGATTATGCCCATTTATTGGCACCTAGAAAACTTGTTATTCCCTGCTCGGAGGCTGAGAGTGTGATCTGAATATTAGCTCAACAGGAGGCTGAATTTTTGATTTGAAGATTTAAGTAAAAATAATTCTGAGCTCAGAACAGCAAGTCTAGTTTTGTGAAGCCTTACACTAGAGCTATGGTTTTCTATGCATATCATAAGAGTTTCATTCCAGTGGTGTGTATAAAAAAAGCTGAGGAACCAGGAACATTAAATCACAATGAAGCTTTCATTCCCTTCACATTTACAAAGCAAACTTGCTTTTAGCGTGGCTCCATGCATCACTGGAGAATGAACTGCCTTGGGGGAACTATGTAAACATGCAATACAAAGCCAGCAGTGCAAAGGAATGGAAAACTGACGTGTGCTTCACGTGATGATGGATTGATGCTAGCAGGAAATGCTTTCCTTGTGTGGAGCTTTTTAATTCCCAGAGAGGCATTGTGATTAACTTACTGTTCTGAAAGTGCTGAGCATTCGTGAGATGGCAGTGAAAATGAAACAAGCAAGCCCTGACAGTTTCAGGCGTGTGATCTTTTTGCATATTGCAGACCTATTATTGAAACATATGACTGAGGTAGGAAAGAGCAAATGTGTCATTTAAAATGACACTCTAGAAATGGGAATAGTTCTTAGTGGAACAGATTTCCACTTTGGTAAAACTAATCTGTTAATGCTTTGTAGGACTACTTGAAGTTTGCTTTGCAAATCCCTTTATAGTGTAAATTGTCATCTCGTTATTTTTCAGGGCAGTGTCTCGAGTCCATAAGTCCTGAATGTATATGGAAATAAATTGTTATCCAGCCATAAATGTAATGATACAGTTATGTAATTTACTTCTTAACCTCATGAGCTGTTACCAAAGATGTCTACCTCCCAGAAGCAGAAGAATGACTTGAAACTTCAGTAAATGTGGATCTGTGGTTTTTCTTAGGAATGGTCATTTCCCACAGTTTTATCCATAGTGGAATCAAAAGAAACCATCCGTGTGAAGTTTAACAGGCAACTCTTTTGGAAGAACAGTCTTTATCCTTTTTACAGTTATCTGTTCAAGCATCTGTTCAAAGTTTCCAGTGCTATTTCCACTGATGGTTAAATAGTGGAGCTGAACTTGACTGGTAGGAATGTTTGTGGAATGGTTCCTGCAAGTGTCACTATGGCAACATAATGATGACGGGACATAAATGCTGTGTTTAGAAGATGGTGGACGCTTGAATTATTTGGTACTTGGTTGAAATACTTGTCATGTTTCAAGCATTGACCAAACATTTGTTCATTTTAAGTTCTAATGTATTTTAAACTGTTTATTAAATTGTGGTTTAAAATGTTGGGTGTTGGACAAGTCCCAGGTGGGTGAGCTTATATAGACATTATAGTGAGTGTGATACTCTCAAACTAATTAACCTAAGGAATCATTCCTGCTAATGTTTTACTGGATTTGCAATGGTTAAACAGTATTATTTCTAAAATGATACAGAAGAGAATTGATGCTTAATGCTATGCGTCTGCTATGAGACATTAATACGAAAAGTATTCCAGAGTTATAAATTCATTTTAATAACTGAGAATGTCCATGAAATTGTTTTAAGCTGTATGGCTTCTGGAAATACCCATAATTAAATAGAGGACAAAATTACTGTGCTAATGAATAGATCAGAACAGGGATTTCACAAGGCTGGGATTAGGATGCATCTGATAACAAACAACATAGGATGGAGTTGGACCTTGTGGGCACAGTGGAGAGGTGAAGTATTGCAGAGGGGAGAAATGCAAGGACTTATTACAAAGCCTGTGGTGGGCACGTGAACGTGGGAAGAGGAGATCTGTCAACTGAAGACTTGAGGGAAACTGAATGAATTATAGATACTGAACAGAGAAGAGTGTCTGAGCAAGCCATGGGAGGTGAGTTGTGAAGGCCTACTAATAAAAGGACGACCAGAGAGAAGGAAGCTGAAAATGGCCAAATTGGGACTGAATGGGCAAGTTGCCTGGAGCTGAAAGAAAAGTACTGAGAAGTAGAAAATAATATTGCCCAGCTGGATGAAAAGGAGAGCAGAATAAAGAAGCTGTAAAGAGAGGGAGAAGCATAGGAGAGACATTTGTCATGTTTAAACATGGAGGTACAAGTTATGTCATTGTATGAGTGATAACTGAGACAGGAAAACCCCATTGTTCTGGATATCTTGTCAGTTAGTAATTACTGGAATATACATGCTCACTTAGAATAGCTGTGGCACAGATTAGTCAGATTTTTCTTTGTTGAAATTGGAGGGGATTAACCTTGCATTTTTTAGTGCATTTCTTAATGATGTGTATTCACACACAAGCAGAAACATGGTGAGGAATGCTGTGGTGTTCATGTGGGTTAGATGTTGGGTGCTTGGTTTCATGGATTGTGATATTCCTTTAACTTTTTTTCCATATTAATTCTCTGTGGTAAATTCTGTTTTAATGAATTCCACGTGGAATTAAATTCATTTAAAATTAAGTTCTACGCTCCCTCTGATGATAGTCTTTTGTCTTTAACAGTGACACTGAGAGGAAATTGCTCTTTTGAATACTTGTACTGTGATGTTGGTCAGTCTGTCTAAGGCTTTATGCTGGTTTACATCTCTGCTTGTTTTTTCAGTTCAAATCCACCCCGAGCAAGAATGTGTCAGTCGTGGGCTGGATGGTGATGATGGCAGACGACCCTGAACATCCAGATCTCTTCTTATTGACAGATTCTGAGAAAGGTAGGCAGCACTCACACCAAGGGCACAGTGGTTCCCAACACTGATTTTGTTGAGGTTAATGTGTGTACCTTAGTCTTCATTATGTTCTAAGTGCTGTCCAAACAACTTGAACTTTTAAGTGTTCGTCTTCATTCTTGCAAACTATATTTAGTTTGGTCTTTTAGGGGCATTTTCACATACATGAAAATGTAAGTAGCTATGAAAAGCGTTTGCTATTCCACTAACACCAGATGCTTGACCAGGCCCCTCTCCCCTCCAAATGAAAAACAAACCACAAAACAAAACAGCTATTCAAATGCAGTGCCATTGCCAGGAAAAACAGTAAAATTCACTATTTTGCACTGGGAAGCCAGAGGAAGGGGGAGGGAATAAAAAAAATTCCTTTATTCCATCCTAGTGAGTGCCCTGGATTCAGATTAAACTGAAGAAATGGTTATTTTTTCTATAACTGTGCTCAAAGAGCATTACAAGCGGTCATGATAAAGAAGTTTGACATTCCTCATTTTATTTACCTTCAGTCTGAGTGCTTTTTATTTCTGAGTGTCTGTTCTAGTTTAAGGTTATCAGCTTAAACTCAGCAACAGCAACGCAAAACACTTGTAATATTTGGCCTTTCTGAATCCAGGTAAGCACTGTCTGACATAAAGGTGCTGAAAATAACAGTCTGTCATGTCAGCGTATTTGGGAATAATTTTCAAAGATTTTCTCATGAAGCTTTCTAGAGTGCATTTCTGTGCTGTCCTGCACTTAATAAAAATAACATGATGATAAACCAAGATGAAATAATGGCACTGAATAAAAACGTGGTTTTATTATCTAATTCTGATAATTGTTTTGTTGTTTTTCCAGCTGACATTGGTGTTAGTTGAAATCTAAAATGCCCAAAAGGAAGGCATATAAGCTATGACTTCTTGCACTATGTCAGACAATTGCTTGAGCTTCTCCGCGTGTGGCAGTCAAGGTGTAAAGCTGCAAGAACCTTTTGCTATTACATGCTTTTGTAGTGTTCAAATTTAGTTCTGTGACTGTAGATGAGATTTAAATGTAGTATTTGTTATGATTCCTAAAGTTTTTTTTTCCTCCCTACTTTTCTCACTTAGGAAATTCATACAAATTTCAAGCTGGAAATAGAATGAATGCGATGCTCTGGTTTAAACACCTGAGTGCTGCCTGCCAAAGCAACAGACAACAGGTGAGAACAAGGCATTGAGAAAGAAGTAGCAGCTGTTAAAAGCTCAGATCTGACTGAGCTTCCAGAGGACCAGGCTGTAACTGATGGCTTCACATGAACAGCAATCTTCTCTGACCAGCCTGGACATTGATTTCACCTGCTTATTGACTTGGCTTAGCTTTCCTGTTTGTCTCCTTGAAAATGAATCCTCGAAGCTTCTGTGGTAATGAAGAAAAATCTTGAGCAATTAGGAAAGCTGGGAAATGGAAGAAATACTGACCAACCTCAGTGTCAGACACAGTATTTTTGCCACTGCCCATTTAAAAATGGCAATTCTATAGTTATGGAGATGAGTCATGAAGAAAACTACTTCTAAAAGGCCAACAGAATCAGTTCCTGTTGTATGTTGCATACTATTTTAATGTAGATAATTTTTAATTGTATATAATAATTTTTAACAGTGTAATTTTAACCCAGTTACCATTTCTGCTTCTGCAGTGCAAGGTGAAAAATGATCTGCTTCAAACCTGACCAGACTGTGCATTTATTGACAGCCATTGGGAATGCAGTGGCTTTTTAGCACCCTGAGTAAACAGAATTTGTTGCTGTCAGGCAAATTCCCGATAAGGAGAAAATGGGGATGTATGCTATGTAATGCAGGCTACCTTTAATATTCATGAAAGGGAATGATGTCTGCATTGCACATTCAAGCTTCCTGTGGGAAAAGCCCAGCCAAGTGTTTATGCCTTGTTTTTGTAAATTAGCCCTAGAAATGCTGGAGGGCCTACATCAGTCACTGACCTGTGCCAAATATTTCCTAGCTCGTGGGACTCAAGTGAGAAGGTTCTGCTTGTGAAGTTCAGTCTTGAGATTCATCATGTTAAAGTTGTTTTGTCAACAACTCAAAATCTTAATTTTCCTCAGAGCTGATAAGATCTGAGGCCATGTGATAAAATGATAAAAATGTAATGGTTTAGCATTTTGCTGATTCCTGCATTCTGTACAACTGTAAGTATGCTTGTACTGATTTGTACTGACTGTATTAATGATGGTTGCATTCCCAGCTTTCTCTCTCTTCCCCCCCACTCCCTATTTTGTTGTTTATTTTTGACAGGATGAGCATTACCAGGTAGGTTCGAACAGGTTGAATGGTCTGTGAGATGCCAGGGTGTAAGTAGCTACTACCTAAGTAATATCAGCTATTTGTATTCTTGTTTTCAGGTTCCTGCCAACTTGATGACCTTTGAATAGCAGGCTTAATTCAAAACAAAACACAACAAAAGAACAATTTGAACCATCTCATAAATGAGAACGAGGTCCTGATGGAAAATGTGCCAGCTGCATTCTGTGCCAGAAGGGAGCCTGTCAAGCCGATCTCCTGAACTCTGGAGCCCTGAACAAAACAAGTAATGGCTGGGGATTAGAGTCCCCGGAATGAAAAACAGAGTCGCAACATGAATTGCCATGGACCATGCTTTATATCTTCTGAACTGACCTGTGGAAACCACTGCCTTAAAGAGTGAAAGGAAAAACAACAATGAAACACCAAATAGTGTGTGTGAAACTACTGGCGGTGCTGTGCTTGAGTTAAATAGATTGTAGCTTGTTTGAGTTTCTTTTAACTTTGTACTAATTTTGAAAATAACTCACCTTTTTAGGTATTCCTAAGAAAGCAAGTAAACTGATATTTAAGAGTTGTATCAAAAGCTGTGTATGAACTGGGTAAAAGAGGTGCTGCACAATCTAGAGATGTCGTTTGGACTATACCAGGAGTTCTCAATAGAAGCTTGTCCCAGGCACACTGCGCCTGCAGCGATGTTAATTCTCTCAGTCCTATGAGTACATGAAACGCAACAAATGCAAGTTCAAAGTAGCAGTAAGTTTGCAAACTGTAGTACTGTATGGGAGCCACATTCCCTGTGAGCGGGCACTTACACACTAAGAATGCTTTTGGTGCGTTGTTACCTAATTCCTGGTTAGAGCATAGCTCACGTGTTCTGGGTGCTTGGGGCGTGTGTGAAAGACTAAACTGAAAGCACTGTTGGCTCAGAAATGAGTGTTTTCTTCCCATTTGTTCCTACACCTCTGTCTCCTATGGATGAAGGTCGAATGACAAAAAAACAAGCAAACAAAACAACCCAACATCTTGGTATAGTTCTTGGAGACGTTTTACTTCTCTGGGTATCTGTTAATCAGCTAGGGACCACTGTCAGTGTATGGTGTTTCATAATGTCACTTACAGTCTATATTTTAAAATGATAGAGGCACAATTTCAAGCTTTCATTTTCTTGTTTGGCAATAATTGATTCTACTATCTGTCTCGGTCAAAATATGACATCGTGTGGTATTGACAATGTACCCTAAAGTAGACCTTACATCGGAAGCTCTTTTGGTCTTCGGGCAAATAATTTATTAGGTGGGTTAATACAAAGAGATAAAAGGAATGGGACTGTCAAAGCTGCATCCTTGACAGGAATAATTCTTGGTCACTGAAATTACTCAGAAAAATAATATGATTGTAAAAAGGGAAACGTGCTTTATACATGTGTTTTATGCATAAAAACTTTGATTCTTGCTTTGTTTTGGTTTCCTTGACATCACCTAGAAAGCATTTCCTGAATGAATAGCCTTCATTTAATCTTCCAAAACGCGGTCTTTGTAAAGCAAGTAAACGTTATCCAAAATATGACTCGGAGATATCAGAACTTTGAAGTCTGTGGAAAAATAGTACATGTTTCATTGACGTTGTGGTTTAGTGGCCATAAATGAGCTTGCAGATTCCACCGTGAATACTCCTTTTTAAACAGAAACAAACTTCCCACCAGTTTGTGGCAGAGTTCTCTGACTGTGTAATAAAGTTTTCTACTAGTAGTGATTATTTTGAAAATGTACACTTTGTCTCTTGCATCAGAGTAGAAGCCAATTAAGTCACATTTTGTTCTCCCCAGAGTTAAATTCATCTCTTAATGGAAATGATTAATTTCTGATTTTTAGGGGGTGGGTGGGGGGGGAACAATGGAGAAGGAGAATCCAGTCTGGCAGCTAAAGCAAAAACCCACACGCTTGGTAATGTGGAGTTAAATGGCAATAGGCTGGATTGTGTTTCCAAAAATTGTTTTTGTGAGTTGGCTCTTGGTAGAAGGAAAACAGTAGAGGGTATTTCTGTCAGTTGCACCGCAGGCAGTGTGGGAATTTGTGTCCCTCTGCACTTCTTTTTTGTCCTGCTTTGGGCAATGAACAGTCTGTTCTGATCCTGAAGTCATGTATTTTGAGAAGGGGTTGCTTGTGCTGGATCCCTCTTCAATTCACACATCACCCAAGCTAACCCATGTTGGGTGTATAGTGAAGACAACATCTTCGTAGCCGGCAGTGTTACTGTAGTAGACTTTGCACAGCATCAGTTTTGGTTTTTCATGTTAAAAATTATTTAATGTGTGTTTTCTTCTCTACAGCTAGATGGCTTTTTTAGCACCGTGTGTCCTTTTTTAAACACTGTGGATAACAGCCCGTGGATTTTGAATTTTTTAAATAAGCTCTTATAGAGTCATTGCAGCGTAACTGTGTCTGCTCTTCTGTCAGTGAAAGGAAGCTGCATCTGGGAGCCACAGCCTGACATCACACAGCTTTACTGAAGACAGAGCCAGGTCTGAAGGTGTCATTTATTACTGGGTTTGTTTGTTTGTTTATTCCAGCTGTTTTGAATTAGGGATTTCTGGTAGGAGGATAGTGGGGAAAACAGTTCACAAATCATCCTTTAATGAGTTGTTGTTACCAGTCGTAATTGTCCTTACGCCTCCTGCTGTCTTTGGGTTTTTTTCCCTCAGATAATGCTGTTTTCTGTGGGAAAGAGGGAATATTGTGGGAGTAGTTTCTTAAAATGTGTAGCCGGGATAATTGGAGTGATTAATGACAACGCAGAAAGCATTATTGGCACTTGTTGCAGTGAGTAGTTCAGTACTTTCCTATGGTTGATCTCATATTTGTTCAAGTAGTCTTACAGGGCAGCACAGCTACTGAAATGTTATAGACTTTGACATACGTGGTGCTCAGGAGGAGGTGGTGGTTTGGTTCCCTGAGGGAAAACTGCCTCAGCTAAGCATTGGAAAGACTTGGACGAGTCAAATACACTGTAAAGAACACAGCAATGTTTTTTGGTTTTGCTTTTTTTTTTTTTCCCCTTCTTGCTTTTAAAAATAAGGTTAAAAATATGAGTTTAAATCAGTGCTTAGAAGGAAGGGGCAGCAGCAAGGTCCTGTTATGCAGGTAAGACTGTTATCAGGCTATTTCAGTTAGGCGGCAGTTTTTGTGTTTTGCAATGCTGTTTCCTTATTTTGTTAATGACCAGTGAAGCTCTTCAGCTATTATTTGTCACTTTAATTTCACAATATTTTGGTCTGGAAATTAAAGGCGTCCCTTACAGTTCCTTGATTGCAAGCATATGAGTGAAAAGTACTCAGCGTAGATCCTTGTGGCCAGGATTCCCATGTACCTGTGAGTCACCTGCTGAGCTCTCGCTGCTTTGTGAGCTACACTAATAGTCTTGGGGGACACTGAACAACAGGGAACGCATAAAAGAACGCAGCAGGATTTTATTAGCCAGCTTTTCCTCACTAGAATTCAGTGTCTCATCTGGTTTTTTTCGTGCAGCATCAGCCTCTTCTAGTTGCATTTCTATCTTTGCAACAGTACAGTCCTCTTCTGTGAGATGTAACAAAAGTTAAGAGGAAATGCTTATAAGTGATTGCAGCTTTTTTGTGCTGCTGAGGCACTCTAGGAGGTTAGGTGCCTTTGGGTAGACAGCAAATCCATCTTGTGGTTTTGGATTAACTTTAGCAGATCTTACCCAAATGAAGGTAAATTGTGGGATGTCATTTCTTAGGGCTCTGTTAGTGGCATTTTTCTTTGCTTTCCACCTTTGATTTTTTCATTATGCTAAGTCACTAGACTTTTCCATGGCCGGCTGTCGTGTGCTGCCTGTTCAAACATGAAGACACCAGTGCTGGTACGGAATCACATCAGCTAACTGCCTGTTCTGCCTACAGCATCATGTTCTAAAAGTGTTATTATGTACATATTGCACTTTTTCTTTCGTTTTTTTCCTCTAAAAATGGCTCATGGTTAAGCTGATGGGGTTGGGGAAGTTGTAATTGAAGAAGCTGTGTGAATGGATGTAAAATGTGTCGGTAGGGATCATTCTCTTTTTAAAATGCTCATTCTAATTTGTTATGTATCAAAAGGACGGTGAGCGTTTGGGGTAAAGGAGGACATTTGTCAGTGCCTTCTTATTGACTTGAATACTGATCTCGTTCCTTCAGTGCTGAGAGTACCACACACTTGTGAGCTGTGCCCTTGGTGTTACAGGGGGTAACGTTCCCTACAGTCCTTGTTTCTGCAGAAGAGTTCAGCTGCTTTGGTCAGTGCAAAATAGCTGTGGCTTGAGTTGCTGTAGCATTTCTTCTGTCATTGAATGGTCACTCTATTTAAGTGCAGCAGTATTTGGTGGCTTGGGCACATGCAGCTTTTATCAGATATAGCTCAGACTCCCTTAAAATGTGTTTATTTTTATTTGCTATGTGTCTGAATGTAGGTAGTAGTGGGGAAAGAAACCTGAAAAGGATTGTCTGAGTCATGGCCTGAAACGTACGAGCTTAAGAGCTCGAGTGTTTAGAAATGAGCATGTTTCTCTGTCCCATTTCTTTTGATTTAAACACTGAAGAATGTAAGTATGAGAGGATTTGTTTCTTAACAAGCTTTTCGTCAACATAAAAGCTACAGGAAAAAGATGTTTGGGGGCAGAGAAGGCTGAACAAATCCATCTGATTCTTTCATAATAGCCCATCAGCTCAGTTATGCGTATTATGCTTCTAGTGCCAACACAAGGTAGAGAGAGCTACCGTTTACTAAGCCAACTGCTGCAGATTGCTTTAGTATCAAGGCTTTATAGGCACTGGAAGGGGAAATGAAAGAATGTGTTGTTCATAGGGAACTTAATGTTATTTTTCTGTTTTCCTGCATCCTTGATAAAAAGCAGTGGCAGTTTTACTGTGATGTAAATGGATGTTGGAAAGGGAAGGATAGTATGAAGCTTTATCTTATGCTTTTTAAACATCTTTGGAGATGGCAGAATGGTTCGGTGAAGGGAGAAAAGCCAAATCATTTGGGCTAGATACACATATTGAAGGAGAGAGCTGACAGGTTTTCTTGAAGTTAGGTTATTAAGAAAAAAGGCTGTAATTAACTGAAATTCCTGATGATGCTGGCGATGCTGTGCTTGTGGCTGTTAGCCTGATCATCATCTTGAACTGCTTAAAGCATCGTGAATGTTCATTTTCCTTTTGTGTTTGCTTAGCATATTATTTTTCTTTCTTTGGGTAAGTTCTGACCTTGAAATGTGTTTCTTGAACCTGTCTCTTATCATTCCAAAGCCGTTGGCAGGTAAAACAGAAAAGCATTATAAATGGATGAAATAAACGTTGAAAGAAAGAGTTCTAGGTTGCCTTGATTACAGGCACCTCTAGCTCTGTGAGTACAGGGACATGTGCATTTAAGCACTGCTGTACTCAAGTGTGAGCAGCACCATATCGATGTCTTATAACGAACCTTTAAGGACCAACCATCCCTGGAAGGGGGATCAAGATTGTCATGCAGTAAATACAGCCATCTGTAATATTCCCTGCTGGCGTGAGGTGTTGCAATGGTAGTTGATTGCACTATGATCTCATGGAGTGATGTGCAGTTTGGCTGCCCTCAAGCCTATTTTTCTTCAACACTTTTAATACTTTGTGTGTGTGCGTGTGTGTGTGTGCAAACTGTGTGTTTGCATATGCTAGTTTAAATGAATTGAAGTACAGGTTTCAAAAAGCTTTTCCTACTGAAATAAATGATTTAAAAGACGGCCTGTGTCTGAAGTTTTGATTTCTCTTGCCAAAAACTGCATGGATGCGACCGCCGTTTTTTGCTGTGGTGTGGAATTTGGCTGTCCTTTGGAATGGCGCTGAGATAAGCTGGAGTTTGTGGAGCTCTTCTTGGTGAACCTCTGGAGTACAGCAAGTAGACGTTCCACTGTCAGCTGGTATAAAAGCAGCCCATAAGCTAGCAGGAAAATGAAGCACATTGAAGAGATCTGTGTTGCTTTTGTTTGGGGGATTATTCAGTTAAATTGTGTTGTTTTTTCTTTCCATTAGAGTTTATCAGATTTTTTCCCCTTTATAGATATGATAAATTAAGCTCGCTGAACACTGATCTCAGGCAGATTGGTTTTGACTTGAGGACATGGAAGATGAATTAAAATGAGGAGCAAATGAACAGCAGGAAAGGGATTGTACTTCATTAGCTTTTTGGTTGGTGTTTTCCCCACTTTCTCTGCCTTTTTATTCCCCCTAAGCCTTACTAAGGGATCATGCAGCCCTCAGTGTGAAATGCTGTGGGGTCACTGCTTGTTAGATTGTGAGCCTTGGGCTCCTTTCCTCTTTACTTAATGGAACAATGTATTTCAGATGTACATATGAAGGGAGCAGGGAAACTTCTTTCTCCCTTTTGTTACATCCAGATTATTACTATTATTTTTTTTCCTTTTTGCATGTGAAGGAACCCAGGTGGAAGGAGAGGGCTTTGAGTCTGGGAGAAGCAGAGGAACTAAACCACAGCAAGGTGCTGCCAGAGGCATGGAATAACTGAGCTGAAAGTAGATCATCTTTATGTATTAAATCTCAGATTCTGTGAGTGCGAATGTTAGGTACCAGATGATATCCAGATGTAAGCAGATGATATTGTTCTGGCATGAACTGTGTGCCTTGATTGAACAGTGGAAAGATGTGTTTTTGTAGCAGCAAATAAATTGCATACAGGAGACTGAGTCCATGCTTCTACCTTGTAGTGTTATTTTCACTTAGGTCGAGCATTATTACCAAAAATGCATCCTTATAAACGTGATGCTTATCTTTGTGCTGCTATTTGCCTATCAGTTCCTAAATTCTGGTTCAATATGGGACAAAAAGATCTAAAGACATCTTGTTTCCCTGACCTGGTACAAGAGGCTGTTAGCTGTTTCTGTGCAAAGCTCACCTTTACTGAAGGTCTTTATTTGGTATGTGTAACATGATAGAGTATCATAGGAACCGGATAACATGTTCCAGAGGATAAGAGTGCAGCTTTTGTTTTGAAAAGGTTCAAAAGGGCTTTGCATAAAGGTGATCTGCAAAGGGAAAAATGAAAGTATTTTTTTCAGATTTTATTTCTTGTACAGCAAAATCCAAAGTGAGCCCAAGCCATTTTAAGGCTGAATGAAGAGAGAGAGATCTCATGCAAGAACACAGCCAGCATCAAACTGCTAATAGCTTCCATTTTCTTTTAAGGCAGGAAAACATCTTACGTCTTTAATGGAAGAAAGATACGTTGAACTGCTGTAAGGTCAAATAATATAGCTAAGCATTTAGATATCTAAAGAAATATTGTTAGGTATTATATAAGCACTTTGCAACCAAGGATAACCTCCGGCTTATGTGGCTCATGGCATGACCATGCAGAACTTCTTTAGTGATTTAGAGTACAAGAGAAGCTCATTTTGTAGGTAGAGCTCTATGGAAATGTTCTAAGCAGACCAAAGTCAGTCTCATCTCAGTAATCAGTGCCCCACTGGACTGAAATCTATAATCTGAAATCATATTGATGCTGCTCTTTTTCTCATGCCTCACCATTAGTACCTGTGCTGCTGTGGAGTAAATTTTTGGCAGTTTAAGTGGTTTCTGACAGTTAATGATTGGCTTATGCTCTGCAAGCAATATAGCTCGATTATTTTCATCTCTTACAGCATAATAAGGGCTGTAATAGAAGGTTTTGCTAGTCTCTTAGTTTTCTTGATGTAATCCATTCAAGCTCCAGCCATGCTCCTTTAAGAGGATCCATCACACAGAAGTCTGTCTGTGGGAGCTCAGTGTTCCTGTAGAGCCCGTGGCATTCCAGTTTGACTGTGGAAGCAAGTTTTCTTTTACAGATATCGATAATGGTGTGGACAGGAAGCTCCAGAGAATTCAGAGGTTGCAGAATACAGCAGCTTTTCCCAGAACTGTGCCAGGTACTTGGAAGGACTGTGTTCAGCAGGATGTGCAGCATTGTTTGCATTTCATGTCTTTGGTGTCAGAAAATAAGAACTTATTTGTTCTATTTTCATTTAATGTAGAGTCTCGCTTGCAGTAATGTCTGAACACTACGGTTACAGAGAAAGGATGATCCATTCCTGGGGCCATCTGCCTTCAGTTCTGTGTACCACCTAAGCAGTAGATGAACTTTTTGCTGTCAACTGGAAGCAAGGTTGTACGTGAAGATCACTGTGTGATGCTTACTTTGTTATAAATCCCAAAGTTTGGAAGTTAGGGAAGTGGGGGATGCGGCGCTTTCTGTCTCTGTTCAGAAAGAATGGTTCTCATAAAGGGTTTGAAGCTGTACATGTGAGATGATAAAGAGCAGAACCAACATGGCATGAACGTATGAGCTTAGAGCCAATGTGAAACATGCCTTAGGCTTGGTCTTAAATCATAGTTTACGTCTCGTCACAAACATCTGTATATTATTACTTATTTTTGAGTAGATTACTTTTCTTTTTAGAAGTCAAAGAAATGCCTAAACAAAAGGTTATTGCGAGCAGCTTTGTGTTTAATTTGTGAGGTGCTGCAATAAGGAAACTATTTGAGGATAAAGGTATTAGCTATTTGGTTATTTGAGAATAACTGCTAACCATTACACAGAGACGTATCGTGCTTGCTGCTATGGTGTCTTACAAATATTTACCAAACAACATCTTGCTTAAATCCTATTCCTTGTTAATCTTCCAATTCCATTTGTCTGCATGAGAACTGCCAAACAAAGTGATCTGATGATGGATGTAGGATGGAGAAGCTGTTCCTCAGGAGAGTGGTGGTGCCTTATTGCCCTGTTCTTAGTCTCAGCAAGGAGTCAGGTATCTCTTCTTAGCGAGCGGTTCATCAACAGGTCTGAATGCCTTACAGAAGGAATTGGTAGCACACTCTGTCATTCTGCTCCAGAGGGAGAAACTGAGGCATAATGGAGAAGAAAAAAGTGTTGTGGTTGGTGCGTAACAGTAACAGTAGTGCCAGGCTGGAGATTAAGCCAGCTCTGCTGAGATTTTACCCAATACTTTCCAGTGGGTCATAAATGCACAAAGTAATCAGGCAAGGACTTTGTCAGAGCACATCTGCTCCAGTGTTTCTGGTAAAAGTACATCCGTTATCCTAATTAAATCATATGGTCTGGCACTGATGATGTGTGAAGGTAAAGCCATCAGTGGCCTGGCCATGTCTTTCAGACAGACCAAGAAGAATGTTGGGCAAGCTAAATCCATTTAATTTCTAGTGCTGCCAGTGCTGGATATGGGTGTATGTGGAAGTGGAGCCCCAGGGATTTCTCTGGGGGCTTCATGTGGACAAAATGATCTCTTTCACTCAAGGAAGCTTATAACATCAAAAACCACTGTAAGAAAATGGTCTCTGTACAAAGCTTACCGAGATGAAAGCTTTCCAATAGCATGTCAGTTAACGTTCCCAAGAAGTGGTTTACCTAAGATTAATAATGCATTTGGAGGAGGGCTGTGAGACAGCCTGCTGCTCCTGTCAAGTCTCCTGCCAGTCTCAGAAGGGAGGAGGTAAGTTGTGTTTTCCTCTTGCTGTTCTGCTTGCATAAAACTGAACAGGGAAAATAAGAGTAAAATAGTTCCTTCAAGTAGACCAGGTAAGGAGAAAACGTTAGACGAGGTCTAACTGCAAAAAGGAAACAAACCTCTTAATTCACCCTCGTGCTAAGGTGTTGGTAAAAAGTAGGTAACAGATGCCATGCAAGGCTTTATGCGTTTGTTTTCTATAGCAGTGCTTTGTTTCCTTTTGGTCCTTAAAGTCTTTTTCAGTGCTGGAAATAAGCAACCACATAGAGCAGGATTTTTCCCTGCTGCTGTGCTTGTGTATGAACAGCTTCCAAAAGAGGCTTTTGTGGGGCATCAGATGGCTTTACCTTGGGCTCAATGAGTCCTTCAGTTAGGCTTCAATATATTAATCTCCCTGTCATTTCTACTTAAGATAGTGACATGGGGTGCTCTGATGATATCAACCATTTGTTCCTTCACTGTCAAGTATTTGGGGTGGAAATGTAGCAGGCAGTTAGATTAACATAGAAATATCCTGCTGGCAAGGAAATAAATTGAATGAAGTCAGTGCTGCTCTGAGTGTTGGTAGCTGTGGATGAGTTTTCATGGCTCATTCTGAAGAGCTACTGAGGCACCCAGCACTTCACATATTAAGGCTAAATTACCGCCGTTACATTTATTTCCCAGATCTCTTTAGTATTTAAAACACGTATTATCCCCGCATTGCAAAACTTGAAGTTCTTCATCCATACCCTGGCATGCAAGAAATGGAAAAGCAGCACCTAAAGTAAGAGAGGATTGTCACATGAACAACTGTGCCTAAAACCGGCTGTGAATAAAAGATGTTCCATGCCATCAGGGAAAGGGAAATCTCCTCTTGGAGCTTCTCAAGGGAAGTGTGGGGATGGGCTTTCTGTGGGGCTTAATCAGATCATGAAAGAAGCTATAAATAGGCAAGCAGTCCCAAGAGATGGCACTTAGCTATGTAGGAAATCTCTTCCGTGCAGTATTCTTTTAGGAGCAGTCTCAGAGACTGTTAAATATTGAAGGAAATGTGAACTTCAAAAAGTGTTTTTTAATTGAATTATCGTGATAGTCCTAGTGTGTAAGAAGCACTGAGTTCGACTGCACCAAAAGGAGAGAGATGCCTGGCTAGAACTCTTACTGAGCCCTGCCCCTAATTGGGAGCTCATAGGGTAGCCCAGATCTTTCTTAGGTTATGCATTCTATTGAAATACGAGTTTTTAGGATGTGAATTTTCAAGCTGAGATGTCTGCACATTAAAGAATTCGAGCTTTCAAAGAACTCCAGGCCTTTGCTTACCTCATCTTAAATTGTAAGGATCTGGACTACTCAGAAAACACGAATTTCAGCAGCTTTTCCAAAGGTGGAATCTGGTTTCTTTGCACTGAGAGATTGATCAGAGCTGGTAAACAGGCATTTGGTGCATGGCTAATTATCAGCTATGGAAATATATATATATATATATTATTAGTTTTTTCCTAAAAGATCATGTTGAGGATTTGAAGTCGTAACACGTTTATTGTGGTAACGCAAACTGAAGTCATGTGAATCAAGAGCCATAAGGGTTCCATTAGCACACATGGAAAGCAGGGCTGGATCTGTAATAGCACTGACAGTCCATCCCATTCAGGAGCGTTACTGTTTAAAAATTAAACAAACCTCTCAAGTGCCTTAACGTTTAGTTGACAGCGCCAGCACGCTTTAATTTCCATTAAACCTGAAGTTGCCACGCTCTCCATTTTAAATGGAAATAGTGTTCTGCTGATGTCACTGGTGAGCCTTCTTTTCTCCCAGTTAAGATGTTTGTGTTACAGTGACTTCTTGACAGGAAATCCCTGAGAAATACGTTTGTCTTGGTGAGGTGCTTCAGATGCAAATTGCTATACCAGTCAGCCTGTGGGAAGATAAAACCTTTCGCGTGTGTGGTTTATTTCAATGCTGCCCATTTAAATCCAACGTACAGTGCTAGGTGTTGGAATCAACATGGATTCTTTCTTCTTGGAAACCTCTGGGAAGGCTGCTTCTAATTGTGTTGATTTATTTATTTTTAATGTTATTTCTTGAAGTGATATCTATGGAACGTGTTACCCACAATCCTGGGAAATCTCCCTTGTTATCTCAGTCTTCTGTTTCTCTTGTTCCCTCCCCTTTCTGTGCCAGGGTACCCAGAGCTGCTCTTCTGCGCTTCATCCTCTCAGCCCCATTGGATGCTCAGTAGGAGCTGCTCAGTGCACTCACACCATGTGTTCTGTCTTCAAAGAGCAGGCGAGAGGCACCCTTCTTTTTGCCTGTTTCAAATGTACCCTTCTGTGTTCCCTGCAAGAAGTCTTCAAACACCTCTCCAAGTATTCAGGGAGAAGTCCGTTTTTCTGTTACCATCAGACTCGGTGCTTTGTGCAGTGGTCCACGGTGAAGCCACTAAGGAAAATGCTTCTAGCTGTGGTTTCCAGCACAAGAAATGTTGCTAATCTGAGCTTAAAAAATCAAGTTTGGCTGCTGCACAGCACTCAGTTGATTCCTCATTATTTAACACTTCTCTGAAGTTCAGGTCTTTTTTTTTCTCCCTCCTTCAATACAGCCTTCATCCAAAAGATGCTGCCAAATGCTTTACAAGTAATTCAGAAGGCACTGTGCTGGTGAAGTGCTGGGAGGGAGAGGTGCATTCTGCTTTCTGCTCTGTACTTCCACTCTCTTCCTTCTCATTTCTTTTTCCAAGGTTGGCTTGGTATTATGTCACTTGAGATGGACAAGGTTAAGTGAAATCCTGCTTTGGATTTCTGGTGCTCTCCCCTCTGTTTTGTATTAACACTGAGAATTTGTTTCGGTGTTGTTTGCGGCTGAGGCTTTTTTCCCCACCCCCTGCCTGAGATGGCTCAAGAAATGCTGAACGGAGTGCTTAATGATTTCCAGTGTTTTCTCTTGACATTTTAGTTTAGGAGAATGAGCAATGCCTCCGCTGGGGACTTCCCTGGCAGATCCGCGCCTGAACAGCCAGGGCTGGCTTCCAAGAACATTAAATTCCAGCTGCTTTTCCATCCAAGGCAAGGTTAGTTTAGTATCCCCCTTCCTCCCTGTGTCTTTACAGCAGGAGATATTCTAGCCAACGTATTCGTCATGTTTCTGAGCCTCCCTGCTGCTTGATTTATGCAGAGAGGACCAGGGAGAGAGATTCCAGTGTGAACTACCTGCAGGTGTGCAGCAGGGTGCTGCAGTCCATGCGGACCCAGCTATGCTGGCTGATCCCCACACGTGGCACCAAAACTGCTTCTTTCCCATTGGTGAGTGCTGTGAGACGCCCTCGGTGTCTGGGAGCACCGCAGAGAGAAGCAGGAGTGTGAGGGATGCTGAGATGGAGATTCCAACCTTGCAGCTGATGTGACTCTCCTCATTACTCCTTGTACTTCACTGTGCTGTTAAACTGTAGATAACTGTATGTAAGGCTTAAAAAAAAACAGAAGCTATCTTAATGTCCCCTGTGTTGTGCAGTTCATGCGCTCGTTCTGAGGTGAAGCGAGTGACTTATGCCTGTTTTTTTTAAGATAGGTTATGCATATTTGGTGCCTGGCTTAACGCTGCAAGGGACATAATTTTCAGTGGCATAATGGACCGCTTGAGTCTCTCTTGTCAACTGGGAGTTTGAGTATGCAGCGTGTTTGGAAACGCAGCCCATCCCAACCCAGCATCTGGCAAGGGAGGAATCCAGATCTATCAGTCGCTATTTCAACCTGTGACTTCTGCTCGCCTTTGTGCCATCCGAGCGTGGTAAGACATAGCTTGTGTGCTCTCCTGATGTTGGCTTCGTGTGTGCAGCTGCATGCTGAAAGGTACCGCAGTGTTTTCAGAAAGCCTAAAGGTAGCCAGTCTCCAGCTGGTACAAAGTGCCATCGTTCATAGACTGATTGAACTGTGGAAATTTACCCAAGTAGAGGATCGGGTCCAGTGTACACAGCTGGGAACGAAGCTGAGCTCAGTAACTATCTGTGCTCAGTGCTCTGCACCGGCCAGCTGGGTTGCACACCATTTTCTTCATGGTAGCAGTGTGTCCATCAATGTCCTCTTGTTCACTTGGATCCATGTTGTCTCCCATTGCTCAGTCCCTTCTCTTCTGCTTTCCCCTCTAACTAAGCAATGTCCTACAGACAGCAAGAGAGCTAGACACAATAGATGAAAACTGATCTGTTTTTGAGATATTTCAGGGGAAAACGTTTCTGCCCTTACACTTGAACTTCTCTAAGAGTGGTTATATTCCATTACACGTCTCATCCTTGTTTGTGAAATGAGTACGAGCCATGCTTGGTGTGAGTTCAGAAGAGAAAAGAAATGGATAGTGAGGGAAGATTGTTCCTCACTGACAGCATTATTGTAAGCAAGGAAATTTAAAGGAGGTTTTGCTTTAGGTCCTCTATTTTTCTCCGACTTTGTGTTCATATTTTTTTCCTGCAGCTTGTCTAAAGATCTGCATGAAGACCCAAACCTCTGAAATGCTTTCGAGTCGATCTTTCTTTGCCCCTGTGTATTCAGCCAGCCTGGTAAAATGTTTTGTTTCTCTTTCTTTTTTTTTTTCCAGAGTCTATGAGATCATTCAAGTACGGAGACTTGGCAGCCTCCATGTATGTTTGAATTTCAGACTAAGTGTTGTTCTGGCTGAGGATAAATTATTTGGTGTGTTACATGAGGATTTGCTGCTTTATCTGGCCTGAATAAGGTTGGTTTATTATCAGCACCCCGTCATGATTTACGCTGGGCTGCAGTTTTCTGTCCTTCAGAGTTTTCCATGTTTTACTGCCTAAAAGTACAGGCATTTCTTTTAAACAATCTGGTAATAGGAAGGATTCTAAGTAGAGAGTTAATATGATTGGAAGGTCAAAGAAGGCAGTGCAAAACAAAGGAGAAAATAGAAAAGTAATGGTGGGGCCATTGCTTTCAAGAAATGGGCTTACAAGGCAAATGTTTCCTTGGGCTTAATTGGTCACTTACAGCTCATGTATGGGGTTGAATATTCACTCTAAACAGTGCAGACTCCAGAAAAGCTGAATAAGAATTTTCATATATGAGACATTCTTGCTGGAGATGGGATTTTTAACTTTTATTTTTAAACTTAAAAGCAGGAGCAATGGTTTGTGGTCATTGTCAGTTCAGAAGGTGGGTTCATTTTATAGACACGAGTCTTGAAGTCTGTTACAAAGAGATCCCTGCTTGAACTGTGCTGAGTTGCCAGGGTCATACGTGCCATCTGCATCATCTGTGCAGAGGCTGAGCTCTCTGCCCCTGTGAACTGCACAGAGTGCTGAAGGGGTGCATTAATGAGCATTACAGATTGATTTACAGCACCTGGGTCCCACTTAATAGTGCTACAAAGAGTAAAACATCTGTATATCCCATTGCTTTGTCTTTCAGAGAGTACATGTGCCATTCACAGTGCAAGACTGTGCTTCCTTTGTGGACAGCACTTGAGAAATGCTAAAAGCTTAAGGATACAATGTATACGTATACGTATAGCTTCCACATGCTGTTGATTATCTTGACCCATCTTTCACATCAAAAGAGTCAGGAAACCAAGATGTTACTGTTCATCACACGTAGGAATGCACTGTTAAAGCCATGTGCTTACAAAAGAAAAAGTTGTTCATCCTTTGGCCTTGTTTCAAAGCAGAAAACAAGAATGTGGATGTCTGTGTGAAAGAGCCATCAGAGCAGTCTGCTGTTACTGCTGGGTAGAGAGGATTGTGGAGACAAAGGCAGCAAACCTTTCTTGAACAGAAGAAACACGATTGTAGAATAGCAGAATGGTTTGGGTTGGAATGGACCTTAAAGCACACCCAGCTCCAGTCCCCCTCCATGAGCAGGTTTGCCCACCACCAGAGCAGACTGCCCAAAGCCCCACTAGAAACGTGAATGTCTGAACAGGAAAACTTCTCATTTAAGTTTAAAAAGTAAAAATAAAAGTACTGACTTCAAATTGTGTGATCTTACAGAAGGGTGGGGCTGCCAGCTGTGTGTTGGTCAACCGAAGGGCTCCGTCTCTGGTTCCTGTTTAGTCTCAATGCAGGCCTTGTGCTGGCAGGGCAGAACCTAAATGAGGTGCTACTGAGCTGAGAGCTCTTGGTTCTGGGTTGCTGGGAGCCCTGAAGTTCAGGACAGGGATTTTGTTTTGTTTGCGCACTTGGGATAAAGTGCTAGAGTCGAATCTTGGCCTGTCTTTGTCAGGAGCTTTAGCTGCTGCCGTGTTTAGCCTTTGTGTGGGTATCTTTCCAACGTTCAGTGCGTCGCAATTAAGTCAGCGTCAGAAGCTGTGAGATGAAAGATGAGTGGGAGGGGAAAGAAAAACAAAGCAATAACCAAAGACTGCTGCCAATAGGAAGAAACACCACCAAACGATAGGCAAAGTACCCTGTGGCTTCTTTTGTGCAGTCCCTCATGGCAGTAAAGCACCTCTTGGGTTGTTCTTCACCTACTGGTTGTAAATCCTAATGCTTGCATTCCCAGAGCCTTGGGAACCTCACAGCAGCCTCTGCTCTCCTGGAGTCCAGCTGCTGGGCACGTGAAGCAGACAGAGGAGTTAGCAAAGGATGTGGCCTGGAAAGGGAGACGTCAGTGTGGTGGAGGGCCCTTGCCTTGAGAGAGAAGCCTATAGGCCCTGTTTTAAAACAAAATACTAATGCATTCAGCGTTCCCTACTTTGCTCCAAATCACTGCAGCCGTGGTATGCATGAAGCTGTTAACTGTTGTGTCTTTTGAAATGCGCTTTAAAATGTGCCTGGAGGTTTGGGGAATTTCTTATTTTTTATTTTTTTACTTGTATTTTTTTTTTAACTCCCGCTGAAATGCTGCGCTGTTTATATTTAAGCAAAACCTCCGGCAGGAATGAATAAAATCAAAGGGCATCATCTTGCAGGGCAGATTGGCGGCTGACAGATATGCCTGGCTGAAGGAGCCTTTTCACAGGGAACAGGGGTAGGCAGAGCCTGGGGAACAGAGCAGCCCCTTTCCCTATCTCTGCTGACTCCCTTTCCCATGTTATTGCCCCAAATCTGTCTCCTCTGCTTGAAGTACGTATCAAACACAGGGTGACAGAGCAGCAGTGGCAGTTCCAGCAGCATCAGAAGTTGTTCTTGTTTGGCAGGGAAGACTGTCCGGCCCCTTGGCTGCTCGCTCCCCTTTGCTCTCCAAGAGCAGCAGTGCCGTCTTGCACTTTGCAGAAGCTGCTCCTTCTGTTTTCCAGTGGAATATCTGATGCGATTTCAGTTTCCGCACTATAGCGCTGCTTCATTCGAGCGCAGTTTTTAGCAGACTGTTTTCACTCAGGAATGTGGGGAAGTTCTGAGGGCTTTTTCCTTTGTTAACACCCTGGGTCAAGCGACCTGTGTTGTTTCATTGGACAGAGGCATAACTTTGGCTGCAAGTGCATGGGGTTTGGTAGGAGTTCCTACCTTGGTGCAGGAAGGAATCCAACCAAATAAAGCTCATTCCTTGCTATGCCTATGGCAAAGGTGGTATGAGAAGTGTTTTGTGTTCTTATTGCATCCTTGAATTGCACAGTGAAGACCCATATGAATTCTGGCAATGGGCCCTTTGACGTTTTTTGTATTAGGATCTTATACACTAAGTTTTCCTGCCTCTTCCACCCTGGAAATCCAGGCTATCTGAGGGAGCTCTGTACAGTGCTCCCGCTGACATTACCTCCAGGTCAGGCTATTAGCATGAGCAGCAGCGGGGAGTCTGTGCTTGGATGGGGCCCTTGGTTTCAGGCTCATGTTTACCATCTTGTCAGCTGGTTCTAACTGATCGTAGGAAAAACACTGGATGCTGCGAGAGGCTTTTTATTAAGGTCATCTTCTGGTGTTGGTTGGTCGAGTGGTTTTTTGGTTTCTTTTGCAGCAGGAGTTTTATGCTTCTCCAATTCACTGTGTTTTAAATGAGATAAATGCATGATTTGTTAACCTGGTCTTTAATTCAGGGACTGGAAAGCTGTCCCTTTGGTTTGTAAAGCAAAAGAAAAGCTCCTTGCCCAAGGAGGCTGTGGATGCCCCATCCCTGCAGGCATTCAAGGCCAGGCTGGATGTGGCTCTGGGCAGCCTGGTCTGGTGGTTGATGACCCTGCACACAGCAGGAGGCTAGAACCAGATGAGCATTGTGGTCATTTTCAACCCAGGCCATTCTATGGTTCTGTGATTTGTGCAGGACAGTGGAGGAAAGAAGTGTCTATCAATAGTTGTGCTGGAAGGAGCTCAGGTAGGAAGGAAAGGAGCTATCTAGATGTCCTGTGGGGAAGTCAATGGCTGTGCACATCTCCTTACTCTTTCTGCTTTCTCTCCCAGCTGGTCTTTCCATGGTATTATTGCTATAACAAATCCAGCCCTCACTTTTCAAGGGAGAACATAGAACACCAGCAGTGCCCTTCAAAAAACATGCACATACCTTTTCCCACTCACCCAAAAAAGAGTGGGGATGGAGAACATGAAAGACACAAAGCCCTTATGTTCTCCAAGCCCCATGTACCTCCAGTACACAGTAAGCCTCTGCTCCCATTCCAAACCAAGCTAAAATTATCCTTCTGAAGTCTTTCCTAGACAAGCTTTTGTTACATGACTCTTTTGGACAAGCATCAATCTGTTTCCCAAAAGCCTGTCTTCCAAGAATGACTTAGTGCTGGCTTTGGGGCAGGTGATTGGTTACTCTGCTGTAGATGCTGCTTTCTGGTGTAGCCCATCACTGCAGCACGCTGCAAAATGGCAGTCTGAGCATCCCTGAATGCTGGAAGTTTAACCACAGCTGGAGCTGGTTCTTTGAATCCTGTTGGGTCTATTTGCATGGAGTTGTTTCAGCTGATGTGGTGCTGCTTAGAAAAACACTGAGGTTCCATACAGAAGCACTTATTTCCCTCATCTTTCAAAGGCAGCTTTAGCCTGTGAGTTTTTAACATCTTCAAAATCTGTTGGTATTTATGGCAGGAGTTACTCACAGTCGCTGTTTTGAATGACCTCATGTTGTCCCTCACCTTTTCCAAATGGCAGACAAAGCAAAGTGCACTTCTATAGGGAACTTTGATGCCAGGGTGGCTGTATGGGTGGGACGCAGTGACCTGAGGAGCCCTCCAGGCCTTGCTCTGCCTTTAAGTGGAATAAATGATATCCAAATGTCCCGAGTTTTGTGGTTCTATTTTATTATCTTTTTAAACCCTGAGCTGGCTGATTTAGCATCCTAAAGATGACAAATGCATTTCTAGGCACAGTTTTTAGCTGCATTTGATATTGGGTTCTTTGTCTTCCCTTTCTAGGTAATTAGAAAACTCTTCCACTCCTCCAGATGAGGCATTACTGTGTGAGTAATGAGCTTCTCTGCCCTGTGTCAGAGTGCCTTCTCTCAGTGCTGTCTGGATTTCTGACCATTGAACAAGAAGTGTCCATTGTGCTTCTAGTTTTTCATTAATTTTGAAGGTAATACCTGCATCCAAACAGCTGTTTTCATTGGCCTGAATTTCTAAGCTACCAATAAATTTCCCTCCCAATTTTTAACCCTTGCAGGCCTTTGGGATTTGGTTATTCCAAGAGTTCTTGTTTGGTTGGGTTTGTGGACTGTTTTTTTTTCCTCCAGGACTGGAGTTTTCCCATCTAGCTGGAGCAGCAACACTGAATGGGAACGTCTGGCTTATGTCAGAGCTCCACCAGTGCGGACCTCCCTCACGAAAGCCACAGTGATGTCACATCCAGCAGCACAGGAGGGGATCAGAGCGTGCTCCTACCAGGTCGGCACAGCCCTGAGGTATGTGATGGAGTAGGGCTCTGCACTGAGGCAAAGAACTACCTGATGTTGGCTCTGATCATTTGGTTACTTCTTTGAATATAAATGTACACATGTATGTCCTTGAACAACTGGTTGGGTGTTGTTTTTTTCATGCTATTAAAAGAACAATAATTTTGTAAGGGAGTTTTGGTTTTTTACACATTCCTTTTTTAATCCTCAGTGAGTTCCCTTTTTGCTGCAGAGCTAAAGCTTTGGTCCTGGGTTCATTTAGAAGCTTTGTGCTTTACTCGTCTTCGTGTTTATGGAGTATCAGTGGATTAACAACAACCAAAGACAAAAGCAGTAACAATTGACCTCCAGAGCTGGCCATGTCTTTCTTTTCCCCTTCCTCTTTGTCCTCATCTTTTCACTGTAAAGAAACAGAGTAAAACATTCGGTGTTTGCTTCCAGGTGATCTGTTCTTTTTCACCCTTCTCCTCCTCTCCCTGGAGATGGAGGCCCCCACCATCCTTTGAGATGTCAGGAATTCTAGGCGAAGATTTATGCATGAGCATAAAGAGGCATTAGACCGTGCAGTGAGGGTCAGACATATGGTAGCAATGATTGCACAGCCCTGTAAAGCAGCCTCCCTGCAAAGCACGGGATGCGTTGCAAGAAGTCTTTCCTTGGTAGCAAAATACTTAAAGATGACCTTGTGTCCTGGCCTGGTCAGGTATGTGCTGCATATGACTAGGATGGGACCAAACAATGCTGTTTTCCTTTCCCAAAGTAAGTTAAATTCACTTCTGTATGGAAACGAGATTGAAGCCCATGTTTTCTTTCTCTCCTGACTCCACTCCATTAGCAGTTGAGAATAGCAGCTCCTCAGGTCTCTGGTAATGCAGTCTTCACCTCAAATAGGGATTCTAAAATATTTAAGCATTTCTCTCCCGAGGCTTCTTGCTTCCTATTTGTTTCTTGTTGCTAAGCAATGCATTTATACCCCCCAAATTAAAATTTACAGCTCTCAAATTGTCCCTCAGCCTTATTCTCCAAACCTCACATCTGTAATGGCTTTTCCATCTGCCACTTTTCCCAGGCCGCCCCATCCATCCTCCAGTCTGCAGAGGAAAAAGCCTTGTGGTGG
Source organism: Coturnix japonica (assembly GCF_054131305.1). Classification (NCBI taxonomy): domain Eukaryota; kingdom Metazoa; phylum Chordata; class Aves; order Galliformes; family Phasianidae; genus Coturnix; species Coturnix japonica. The sequence goes on along the minus strand of NC_140673.1, from coordinate 5,684,290 downwards.
AGGGTGTTTTTCCCCCCTTTTTTTTAGCCTCCATCTGTAATTAATTTTCTTGCAAAGCCACATCTGTCTGCATGGGGCAGGGGAAGTGGGGAAAGCGAGGTAAAAAGTGAAGTCACTCTCTCCCTTTCCCAGTAAAAAGCAACGTTTGGCAAATGCAATTGTAGTTCCTCAGGGTTGTTTTAGTCTTTCCCTTCCATTCTCCTGCCCTCAGCACCCCTTTCTCCAGCGCAGTCAAACAGAAAGGTGCAGTGCTGCTGGTGCTCAGCTGTAGTTCTGCCAGCGTGGAGCCTTGTGGGTTTGGTCTGTGCTGCAGCCCACATCTGACACTGCAGTGTGTTTCTGCTGCTTTAGTTGCTGCAAACGCTGCTGGCGTCCTCCGGAAAACTTCCTTCTGTCAATATTTGAATTTTCAAAGCCGTGCTAAATAGCTGCCGTGATGTTTCTCTTTGAAAGACCAAGAAATAGCTACAGTGGTCCCAGTCAATATCCCTTCTCTACCATCACTCAGTGCAGCTGTTCCAGAAATTTTAATGTTCTGCAGACCACCAGGGAGCTTCAAACAAGAGCGGGGCTGGCTGTGAGGCTGGTGGCCTGCCTGCTGCAGGAAGGGAAGGAGAAAGGAGAAAGAACCTGCTGTCTTGGCCCGCCCAGGATGAACCCGTAGCACAGTGTGTGGAGTCCTGGTGAAGATGCTCTTCTTTGGAGCATGTGATCTTCCTGGCTTCCCCCTTGAGAGCTGTCATTGGAAAAGATGTCCTTCTTTTCTGCCTCTGGAAGCAGCTGGCAGAGGTCCCAGAGCCCAGCCTTCCATCGGGTCGCTATCCTTATCCCATTACATCACCTGCCACCAGCACATTCCAACTCCTCCAGCTTCCTTCAGATTGAAAAAGCAATCACAGTTTAGCAGAAGGCGGCAGTCATCCTATAGAAAAGCCCTTGAAGTGGGCAATGGTGAGGAAAGCTGGCCATTGAGCGGGCCCTCAGCCCAGCCCACAGCCCAGCTTCTGCTTCACCATAACATCATGAGCTGAGAGATGCTGAGCTGGGGAAGGAATGCTGACCCTGGGGAGTCCAAGTCTCTGCTCTCAGCCTCTGGGCTTGGCTGCTTACAGGACTTGCAACAGGTTTGTAATGGAAAGTAACAGTACACTGGTTCCTTGTGCAGGAGAAATGTGGAAACCTTGAGCCCTGTGGGAAATCAGACCCTCGGATACCTTTGGGCATCTGGGTTTCCACCTTGTTGTGCTTGAGCTTGAGCTGGATCCTAGTTGGAACACAACCGTTGTCAGCTGTGCTGACCTGAGTGGCCAGCACCTCAATGCAGCTGCCACAGTGGTTATGCAGCCGGATGGTGAATTAGATAGAGTAATTAATCTGTGTTAAATATACCTCCTTTTCTTTGCCAGATTACTTTTAACCAAGGTCATTTCTGCAGTTCACTTTACAACAGCCTGGGCAGCTGCACAGTACTGGCACAACCTGAGGACTGGTAATAGGGATGGAAGGACCAAAGGCACACTACTTACCACCCTACCACCCAGCATCAGAGGAAGGAGCTTTGGATTCCCTGATGAAGGATTATTGCTCTGCAGGAATCCCACCCACCAAACCTGGAGCAAGTCTCAAGCCCCTGAAACCCTCCAGTCATCTCCAGACCAACATAACAATGTCTTTCTGGTCTCCCTGTTTTAAGACATGTCATTTTAATGCTGACTATGGGAGGAAGAAGGGAGCACAGGGACGGTCAGGCTACTGAACCTCAAGGTGCTGAGGACATGAGTCTGATTCCAGCATGAAATGACCCAAATCTGAAAAAACACTGACACCCTGTGGAGGCATATAGAGGGACATAGTGCAGATCTTACTGGCCCTTGTTGATACTATAGGGTTAATAATTGTTATTTCATGTCCTGTTTTAGATGGGCCATTTTTTTCCCCCAACTTCTTCCAAATTCTTCTTGTTAAAAAGTCATTAAGAAAAAACGTTGTTTACCTCTTTTCAATTAGAACGGATTCATTCGTTAAGAAGAGCATTTCTTGGCATGAGGAGTGAATATTCTTGAATATACAAAGAATGTACCTGAAATGGAGTAGGTTGCACACAAGCTGTTGTTCTGCACAGTTAGAATCATAGAATATCCCAAGTTGGAAGGGACCCATGAGGAGCATTGAGTCCAACTCTAAGTTGGGGCTGATCATGTGTGTTTTATGACAGTGCTTCTGGGCAGAGACTGCCTTGGGCTGCCAGAGCCATCACTGACAGAGGTGTATTTGTATTTCCTTTCAGTTGTCTCCTGGATTTACTGCCTCGAAGCTGTGCCATGGTCGCCTTCCGATCAAAAGCAGGTAGATAAATCTGCTCCATGTTCTGCAATGACTGCCTGCTGCCCTGAAGGAAGCGTGTCATGTCTGTAAGGAAGTGTTTCAACCTGCAGCCGCGGAGTACAAACAGCATCAATCAGTCCTTTCAAACAAAGGTTGGGTGAGTTTGGGTGGTCTCCCCTGGCAGCAGGAGAGGAGCTGGTAGCCTTTGGCATGAAAGCAGCCCTAGAACCTCGGCAGTCTCACCATCAAGTTGGGGTCAAGATTAAATTACTCCGGGAAAGAAAATAAAAGCCATGCACAAAGTAAAAGGCCCCACAGTCAGCTCTCAGCCTGCCTGACCTCTCTTAAAAGCACTGAGCATGCTTACAAGGAGCTGGCTTGAAGAATGAAGCACTTCCGTGCTGTGAATCAGATAAGACTTGTGCTGATAAAAGGGGAAAAAAAATTGCCATGACTGCTGACAGCCTCAGCAAGCGATAGGAGGAACCTGTGGGGCCTCTGTGCAATGTACTGCCTTTGCTCTGCAGTCAGATAGGAGTTGAATATCTTTATTTGGGTTAATACTGACGTACGGGACAGGAAGGAAAGCAAAGATACGGAAACCTGCTCAGGCTGACTGGCACGCTGCTGAGGTGCAGGGACTCCTTGCAGTCTCTCAAGTGAAAGGGATTGGGTTTGTCTTGAGGGACTTCCAATACTACTCCTGTTTCAGCCCAGTCTATCTAACGCTTCTATTGTTTCTAGCAATAAAAGCAAAATGCTCCTCTACTGTGGCACCCTCTTCCCTTTCTTCCCTTCTCCCAGGTTGTGCTGAGCCCTCATCTTTTAAGCAGGACTTACTGCCACATACACAGGGATTTTTCCACCTTGGATTCTACCTTTCAAACACTGATCACACCCACTGATGCTTCATGAGACAACCAGGCCAGACTTGCACCTTGCTTCGAAAACACTCTGAGACAATAAAAGAAGACTTTTAAAATCCCCTTTCATTCCCTTGCTGCAAAGCTTGAAAGCACAGATGAACCACCTGGTTTTGTTGGGGTTTGTGTGTTTAGCGATGCTCGGTGCTGTGAGTGTGCAATGCTTGGAGCTGTTATGGTGCAGTGCTTGGAGCTGTTAGTGTGCAATGCATGGAGCTGTTGGGGTGCAATGCTTGGAGCTGTTAGTGTGCAATGCTTGGAGCTGTGAGGCTGTTTGCATTCACTTGCAATATTGCAAGCTGTGCTGTGAGGATGCAGAGCGTTGCACCAACCCAGCGGGGCTGCTGTGCACAAGGAAGGTTGCATCCCAAGTACAGAGCCGCTGTAGTTAAGGCTGTAATGTATTGTACACCCGGTAACGGGCTGCACTGAGCGCTGCGCTGTTGGTGCACACACACGCACTCACAGCCGGCCCCGGGCAGGAAGGGGTTAATACCCGCCTTCCCTTCCTCCCTCCCCATTGGCCGGCCGCAGGTGGCGCTCCTTCCTCCGTCCCCATTGGCGGAAGGAGCACCGGGACGCTCGGTGCCGACCAATAGTCGAGCGCGCCGCGTCCCGTCGGCGAGGGTACGGCGGGTTGTGATTGGGCGGCGATCGGGGCGGGCCCGGGGCGGCGGGCGGCACCATGTTGTGGAGCTGGCGGCGGAACCGGGCGGGACGTGGGAGCCGTGAGAGCGGGATGGGAACGGGAACGGGAACGGGAGGGATGGGGGGTGGGGGATGGGATGGGGGATGGAGGGTGGAGGGTGGCAGCTCTGAGTCCGTCCGTGTGGCTCAGCGGGATGGCGGCACCTGAGGGCGGGCACACCCCTGCCCGGGGCGCCTCCGGCCTGGGAGCCCTTCGTGTGGGGAAGGAGGAGCCGTTATGGCCGTTATTAGGGCCGTTATGGCCGTTATGGCCGTTGTGCAGCGGCCCCTGCACAGCCCCCATGTGCTGTGGGTCGTGGTGCCGCCCGGCGCTCATCGCACTGACAGCGCAGCCGCCCGCACGGCCACAGTGCCCGGCTGGCTGTAAGTCTGCGCTCCCATTGGGAACTGCAGGTTTAGTTGGGGTTATGTAAAGCAAACTTGAAGCGTAGGCAGGCACTGAGGGCTGGCCTGCGGGAAAATGGGTGTTTTTAGAGAAAAGGAGAAGCTGCGATAGCAGGCAACTGGGTACGGATGAAGCTTGGTGTGTTGGGTTACTAAATGAGTACACGGCACAGTGTACAGAGAGTGGAAGGGACAGAATGAGAGGAGAAATGTAGGCAGTGAGGGCTGGGAGGAACATTGAGCTGCTGGGACTGAAGCACGATCCGTGGGGAGGGAGATGTCAGTGCTGTGTGTGCACATGACATGGGGAAAATCCAAAGGTACTGTTGGTGTAGACCTGCCTGTTGACTGCGGTAGCAAAAAGCTGGTGTGGTTGTGTCTGTTCTTCTGGTTGATGAGAAGCATAGGAAAATGATAGAGGAGGAAGTGGATTTTTTCTGTACTAATGGGTCATGGAGATGGAGTTTGGAGAGAGTGAGGGGAAGGGAACCAAAGAACAGCAGTTTTAGAGTCACCTGAGCTTAGTGGGAGCTGAGTGTTGGTGCCCTGTGCTGGGATGAAGGTGTGTTGTTCTCAGTTACTCTTTGTGTCGTTAGCTCTGTTTGGAGGCTTAAACACTGTTTGCCTTTCCCTACTCTGGTGCCTTTTGCTATTAAGGATGTGTGGTATTATTTCAGACTTCTCATGTTCCTGTGGTGTAAGCTAAGTGGCTTCCTTGCTCCTTGTTGCCTGCTGTGGGGCAAAAAGCTCCGTGCTTTGTGTTCCCCGTTTGCTCCTAGAACCATTTCCTTGTTGTGTCTCCTCAACGCTCACCTCAGTCCCTCACTTTCTCCTTGGCCCTTTTGCCCTTTGATTCATGCAGTTCTCTCTCCTTTATTTCCCCCTATTAAATGGCACTGTTGCCATTATTTCCCTTCTTTCTGTGGCCACCCTTCCCATCTCTGTCCTTGTTCCAGGACCATTTTCACATGTCCTGAGCTCTCATAATCCTCTATTCCAGTCTGTTATGACAAGTACTTGTACTTTTCATTTGAAGGAAACTACTTGTCCTTTTGGGAGAAATTAATTCCTTTCCAAACCAGATGAATATTTCTTCCAGTACCCCAGTGCTGTCACTCTTATTACCTCAAGTTTCAAACAATGAAGGTGAAGCTCTTGCTCTCCATGGTAAACTTGCTGATAACAGCAGTGTTCAACATGATCTAGAATTACTCGTTAAGAAAGGAAGGTATGAAATTATGACTGGGGACTGAGCCTGATCTGCTTTGCTTTCTTCAGCTTTAAGAATCCTATGATTATTTAGGGCTCTCTGCAATACTTTTCTTTCTGTCTTTACCATTGTTAGGGCTCTCAGTTCAGCTATGTCTTCCTTGCCTGTGCTTGTTATCAGGCAGTATGCAAATGGATGTGCTGTTTGCAGGAATACAGGCTGCCTCCACAGCATAGAGAGGAGCAGTAATTTGTTTTAATTACCATATAAACGTCTGGCTTGTTGTCTTGCACTATCTGTACAAGCACCTATTTTCCAGTAGATTAAAGTTAACATCGCGTGGTTAGCACAGGAGCACAGCGCTGGTTTAAAGCATCCCTGATGCTTGGTAGCCAGGCAGGGCATGATGGCTGTGCACCAATGCTGCTTATAGGTTTGTTGAGAGGTGAGGCACCTCTTGCAGCACCATTAAAACAAACGTTGTGAATTGAACTGTGCTCTGGGTAAGTTTTTGGGGACAAGGCAACGTTGTGTTTCCTGTTTTTCTTCTTGTTAATTGAATTGTTGAACTGAATCTCAGTTGTTGAGATTACAGATACTTTGTGTGCTTTTTGTGGTTACGGGTGTTAGGTTGAGATGTGTAGTTAACCACAAGAAAGTGAAGTTGTCGCTTTTCTTTTAAGAATGGAGGAAAGAGGAGTAAACTGCAGTGGTTACAAATCAAAGGCAATAAATGAAGTCTGTTGTGTCTTAACACCTTCAGGAAATGAGGCAGTGAAGCTGTTATAACTGACTGTTGGATGTCAGAGGACCTACCTGGGATATCTCTTGAGGGATGTATCTCTAGGAAACTGGAGGTGGTGTGTTCTGCTGATGGAGGGGTGTTGGTGCAATTGGAGCCATCAGCTGAAACTAGTTCTCTGCAGAGGTCTCTGCTGCTGTAGTTGTAGCTAGCAACAAACTTGTGATTTTTGGCTCTGTAGAGATGGTATCAGGCAAGTTGCCTTCTGTGTGCATACAGGGAGGCAGTAAAACAGAACAGAAATGCTTGGGCTTTAGGATATAAGTGTAGGTAATCCAGACTTATGTTCCAAGAATGGATTGATTTTTAGCTTGTGGGAAGGCGATCTTCTAAGTGTGTGTTCTGTTTACTTTCAGGAGTTCCAGGAGATGCTTCGGTGGCAATCTGTCTTTCACCATGCAAGCTACAAATGAAATTTGGTAACTAACTCCCTGCTCCTCACCTGGTCTCCAGCAGACTTCTCATAACACTCAGAAGAAAAGGCCAGAGGAGAAGGGCCCAGGCTCACCATGAAGCTAAAGCAGCGAGTTGTGCTGCTGGCCATCCTCCTCGTCATCTTCATTTTCACTAAAGTTTTCCTCATTGACAACCTGGACACCTCAGCTGCCAACCGGGAGGACCAGCGCGCCTTTCACCGCATGATGGCCAGCCTGCGTGTCGAGCTGGACCCCCGGCTTGACCACACCTTGCAGTCCCCTTGGGAGATTGCAGCCCAGTGGGTCGTGCCCCGCGAGGTGTACCCTGAGGAGACACCCGAGCTGGGGGCTGTCATGCATGCCATGTCAACCAAGAAAATCATCAAAGCTGACGTGGGATACAAAGGGACCCAGCTGAAAGCTTTGCTAGTACTTGAAGGAGGACAGAAGGTTGTTTTCAAACCCAAGAGGTAAATATTGCCTTCAGTGGTGTGGAGTTAATAGCTGCCTCACTTATTTATGTTGTTGCATTTACCTATGTTAAAAATTTGCAGGCAAACAGAAAAGTCATTCTGTTACTTGTGAGACAATAGAGAGCCTTGCTGGTCCCCTGGTTACCTGAGGTTACCGAGCCAGTTGTCTCTGGCTGTACACCTTGAAACAACCTTTAGGAATGTTGATTAAACCTGATGGTTCTGAGCAGCATCTTCCTTACTCTGAAGTGCTGGTTCTGGCAGTGTGGAGGGTCTTTCTTAGTAAAAGTCGTGTTAAGGTGCCACGGGGGAATGCAGTTCAGGAACAGGGGAGGAGTGAAGGTTCACAGTGGTCTTAAAGCATATCTGGGTGTCTGGTAAAGACTGTTAAGATGACTTGTAGGTCAGAGCAAAAACCCCTGCATTGCTCAGCTGCCAGCACTGAGTACTGGAGGAGCAGATTAAGAATGGGCAAGCAGTGATACTTCCTTGGTGTGGCCTCTGCTTATAGTGGCCTGAAGGGAAATTTGACATGATGGAATGCTTATGAAATCCTGAGCCCATCTATAAAGCTTTTTGAACTGCTTGCCTTCAGGGAAAGGGGGGAGGAGAAAAGAAAAAGATGTAGAAAGGTAAGGTAGTTGTGTTTTATGAGAGTGCATTGCAAATTTCAGGTGTCATTGCAGAGTGATACATATCCCTCCAAAGGATATTGGATTGAGGAGCATAAAGATTTTCTGTCATGTTAATGAGTGATTAGAGTTCTGTTTGTAACTGCTGAATAGCTTCACTTGCAGGTAGGCTTGTATTATTGTAAGATAGCCTGCTTAGCTTTTGACCTGAGTGGTGTGTGGAAGTCACCATGTTGACCAACCTTTTTGAGTGTGCTTACCGGCTGGAAAAGAATGGATGCTCTAGATTTGCTACCTGTGCCCTAGGAAATACTTGATGCCTACTGTGTGTGGAGGCAAGAAGTTGATTGTGTTTTGCCAATACACTTAACTCTGCAGCTTCCAAAATGTGATCATGCTTTCACAAGTCTGCTGTAAATGTATACGAAGGACATGGCCTTGAGCCGGTGTTCTGAGGGCGGCTATCTCATTTCAGAATTACTCAAAATCTAGCTTAATAATGATTAATGGTTGCTACCACTGCATGTCAGTGGTTTATGTGAAGCAAGTTGCTTGTCAGATTTGGAAGGAATCTCAAATCCTCCTTCCAAAGCCCGCGTGGCATCTAGTGCTGGTTAGTTCTTCCTTGAGCTGCCCTGCAGAGAAGCCAGAGCATTTACTCAGACTGATGAAATGTTGTCTGGCTCCAGGGATCTTCTCTGCATAGAGTTAAAACATCAGAGCCCTGTGGCTTCACTTGCACCACTACTGCTTGAACCCCCAAGTCTGTTAAAAATCATCTGGTTTACGCAGTTAGATTCATAGGTGGAAATGGGAAAATAGGAAACCTGTTTTTACCTTACTTTATGTGACAGTGTGCTGTGTTTCACCCATTTGCTCGTTATTAATTGTGTTATTTTATGCTTATCTGGAGATTGCAAATCTAGGCCTGATTCAGATCATGTGAATCTGTGAAATTTCTCTGCTTTGACTATTTAGCTGACATCTGTCAAAAAAATAAAGAGGCTGCAGTTGTGATGCATGTCAGATTTCTATTTCTTGTTGGTAATTGTCTTTTCTCCACCAGAATAAACAGCCTTTTTATATCCTGCATTCTCAGATTCACACTTACTGATTTTTAAACTACTAAAGATAGCATTTGACATTTCTGCCACAATCTCAGGTTTTATTTTCATGTTCATCTTCAATCCATTCTAACCCCCAAATCATTTGCAGAGATGCTGCTTTCCAGTATAAGTAGGCCCCTGTTCTGTAGCTGGGTCTGCGTTCTTTCTTCTTAGACATGGCTTGGCTTATGGTTGAATTAAAACTCATTAGTTTGAATGGGCACTGCTTCCCAAGCTCTTGAGACCGCTGTAAATTACTGATCTTTCCTCTTTATTTACTACTTTAATGGTTTGTACTCTATTTAAAATCATTAATAATTTTCCATCTCCCATAGGCAGTCATTTTGAAAGTGACCCAGTGAGTGTTTAACTTAGCACTGTTCTTGCACTTGTTACTCTGAACAGCCAAACTGATGGAAATCCTTCATGAATCATTCTTTCTTACTTCAATTGCAGGTATGCCAGGGATTATGTAGTGGAAGGAGAACCGTATGCTGGCTATGACAGACACAATGCAGAAGTGGCAGCCTTTCACCTGGATAGGTATGGAACTATTGGGCTACCTGGATTTATCATCTGTGTTAAAGGTTTTTTCAGTCCCTTGACAGATAAACCTCAGATGTGAGCTGTTTCTCACCTTACCAATGTCACATTACTTTAGGGTTAGAATGATAAGGGTTTCTTGTGAAACTGCATCTCAAAGATCTATGCAGATTTCTGTCATTAAAGATTTTTGTGAGGTATTTGAAAAGGAGACTGAGCATCGTATTTGGAAGAATCTCTTCTTGGATATGTACCTCTGTATTCTTGTATTCTTCAAGAATTCCCAGCGAGATCTCCGTGCCCTCAGAACTAGCACTTACATTGGTTGTCGTGGTGACAGTTACATATTTTGGCCCAAGATGCTGCTGTTTCAGAAAGGACCTGAGTGACACTGTGTTAATCTCTGATGGAGCAGCTGTGCAGTCCAGGGTTCTGGGCTTTCAGCTGTGAGCCCAAAGCAACAGGTTTTCCAGGTCTAAGTTCTGCATTTGTTTACTTGTAATGCCCACATTTTTTCAAGCTTGCTTATCTGTTTTGTCTTCATGCAAGTCTTCTGCTTTCAGACAGGTGCCTGTTCTTAGGGTTATTTTGTATTTATGGGGCTCGTATATTGGTTATCCATCACAAACAAAACCAGCAAAAAACCCCACTCTACAAATGAAACAAAACCACAGCTATTAATGAGAGACTCTCCCAGTGTTGCTGCATTGATTGTCCCTTGTTCAAAGGCCAGACTTCTAGACTATGTACTTTCAAGCGTGATTGGAATGAGCTTAAGCATGACATTTTATTAGGTAGCAATTCCCACAAATGAATGATCTTTGCAGGTGACCAGCCCAAAGACCATATGGTTGCTGCTTGATCCTGTTCACAAGGCAGATGATAGATATTTCTGGCACAAAGTTCAATTTCTGAGATTTGGAGCGTGATGCATCCTGTGTTGCTGTGCTGCAAATGGCCTAATAAAGAACTGTCACTGATATCCTGTAAAGCGAGTCTAACATGCAGGCACTTCAGGAAAAGGAATTTCCTTTCTTTGCCTTGGAGCAGCAAGAAGGATGCTGCAGCATTCCAACTTTATTCCCTGGTCTCAAATCATCTTGATTTCGCACAACAGCACAGAGACAGACAGTGTATTGTTTGGTTATTTTTAATTCAGAACTGCTGTCCATGTTGTTCATTCTCATTTCTCATCATGTGTTTTGTGGGTTTTTCTTTCCTTTTTCACCTAAATCAGGATTCTAGGTTTCCGACGAGCTCCTCTGGTTGTTGGCAGGTTTGTGAATCTACGAACAGAGATCAAACCAGTTGCCACAGAGCAGCTTCTGGGTACCTTCATGACTGTGGGTAAGTGGATTATTCCATGGATTCTCCAGCCCAGTAAAGAATAGTGCTTAATGGAAAAAAGAATGGTGGGATTCTGACACAGTTATAGAACAGTTAACTATGATACAGGAAGCTGGTAAGCCTCTTTCTGTGCCAGGATAGATCGTAATACTTGTATAACCCCATTTGGCGGGGGAGGAGAGCCTTATTTTCTCCAAGTAGTTTTTCCATCTGTAATTTCTCAGTTCCCTAATGCTGCTGTTACAGATGAGGATTTTTTGAGTAAGGAAGTTATTTATTTTCCCAGAAGTGGGTAGAAAAGTCCGTGATAAGACCTGAAAGGAAAAGAATGGAATTGTATTTAATGTGAACACTGGTTATTTGGGATAATTTATAGAGCTGGTGCATTGGTTGGCGTTAGGTGATGTTTGTGCCACATCAGACTCTGGTAAGCATTCATAACTATCAGAACTTCCTTATGTTGTTTACAGTAATAATGCTCAGTAGAGATGATTAATGTGAACTCCTGCCAGGTGGTCATCAAGCATCAAGAAGGGACTTAGAGTGCAGCCTTAACTCTTCAGGCTCCTCATAAAATACCAAATTGTTACTGGTTTGTTCTTGATGGGATGAATTAAGTGATGGTTGTTCGTTACAGCTGCTATATGTGACTATATGTATTTCTATTACAAGTGCTGCTGGTAGTCTCACCTACTGAGTTAACATAACACTTTAATTATAAGGCTGAACTTTCAGACAGTGACTTTGCCGTGCCAAACCTTTTGCACTCTGACTGGGTGTCTGCCACAGGCAGAATTTACTTTTTTCTCATTTCAGCCAAAATAACTAAGCATTTTTCTAGCAGAAACGTTGGCTTGAAAAGAATTTTCATTGCCTTTCCTTAGATTTCTTGGAACTTCTTGTTCTACAGAGCATGAAGCGCAGAAATGGTGGTACTGGGGAGAAGAGTGCATGGGGGGGGGCAGTTGTCCAGGTGTGATGCTAGGAGTAAGAGCCAGGTTTCAGTGAATAGGGGACCACAAAAGTCTGTCTGTCTAAAGGATTATGCTGCGGGATTTGAACCCATGGCAGAAGGATGGGAAGTGTCAGTATCTGGGGAGGATGGTGGATGTAGAGCTGGAGAAAGAAGGGACAGGGAGTGTGTCCCTTCCTTGTGATACCAGTGTTGAGAAACGTTTTGGAAGAAGGTCTCTGAGAGTGGAACTGGGATTGACTTGGCAAGATTCAAGCCACGGGAGGCTAGGAGGATGAAACAGAAAAGGCTAAGTTAAAGATGTTAGTTCAGGCAAGTGGACTACAGGCTTCAAAGCCATTAAAAGACTAGAGACTGCAGGGTTTCATTCCTGTCCTGTCAGAAGACACTCATGAAACATTTGACACTACTATGTTCCTGGGTCGTAGGTATAACAGCTTGTTTCCCCATTGAGTCTGCTCACGTAGCGTAGCTGTTTCATGGGTCTCAGATCTCCAGCTCCATTTGAGTTCTGCTTAGTCTTTTTTTTTCACTTGTTTCTCTTCAGTCAATGTTTTCAAAGGGAAAAAAAAAAAAGAAAGAAAAGAAGCTGCATATTAAATAAACAGGGCTAAGGTTGCAAAGTCAAGTTCTCAAGGATTAGGAAGGGGTCATAAAAACTTGGTGATAGCACAGTGTTGTATTATCTCTGTGTGATAAAAATACAATTGCTCTGGGAAAATACAATTACTCTTGCCTTTGAGTATAAGTCCTTAATGTTGTTTTGAATGAATAGATGTCTGTTTAATCCCTTCTGAGCCTCTCCCTCTTAGAGAGAGGAAGCATGAGGTCAAGTGCAGTGAAATGCTGTTGCAGGGAAGGCTCTGCTGCAACCACATGCTCCTGAATTTCCCTCAAACTAAATTCTGCTTTTTGATGGTCTTTGTTTTTTTAAGGTAATAGCACTTGCTTCTATGGAAAGTGCTACTACTGTCGGGAAACAGAACCGGCTTGTGCAGATGGGGACATCATGGAGGGGTCAGTGACTCTCTGGCTACCAGATGTCTGGCCTCTTCAGAAGCATCGGCACCCATGGGGTAGGACTTACCGTGAAGGCAAACTTGCCAGGTATGAGACAGTGATAAGGTTAGTCTTTATATGTGAATAATTAATTCTAGAATAACCCTTGCAATACAACGGCCAGTTAAGAAGCAGGTCTTCTCTAAACCTGGAGTTTTGTCGGTGCCTTTCTTTATACAGCAGTAGAAGTCAAGAGGTATGGGATGAGATTCAAATTAAAGTGAGCAAAAAAAGGAACTTTCATTGTTTTCCATGGCACTAAGTGCTGCCTTTTTCCTTTTTCTTGCACGTTATTTAACTCCACCATACAGTCACTCCAATCTCTGAAGATCCAAGACTCCTGGGCCACTAGACCTGATTTTAATACCATTGGTGTTTGGGGACCATGCTCAGTATATAACAATGCTTTTAGAGGAGATCAAACATGGAATCTGGTAGTCTTGTACAGTAGATGTAGTATGTTAGTGTTTAAATTGGAGTTTGATCTATTTGCCATGGCCAGAGCAGATGGAAAAGCTTACTGAGCTCCAAACCAAGCCTGTATCCACAAGTGGAAAAACTTTTAGTTGGTGTTCTGAAATTCCAGTTGAGTTCCAGTGATGTGATTGCTCTCAAAAGGAGTCTCATCCAATGGATTCGTGAATTATTTTAGGGTATTAAATGTAGAATTGGATTTCAGAGTAGCAGATACTATCTCCTTTTCAACCAATCAGAATCAGCTGTATTTAGGACATGGTCAATTACAGTATTAACCGACTGAATTTCTTGGAAAAGTGTTCTTTTATTGTTTTTTATCATAGACTACCTGCTTATGTTGGGTTCTACCTGTGCTCACTTAATATATGCTGTAGTTTAAACCTGACTCATTCAGATTGCGTGGCTCTGTTGTTCCACATCTTACTGTGTTGTGCATTTCACTTTGAGGGCATCAGGAGAACGAAACATTCCAGATGTCTCACTCCCTTTTTTTCTGCTTCTGGTAATTACAAAAAAGTAACCGTAGGAGTTTTCTTCCTGATCTTGCTGCTTATACTCTGCCCTCAGTTGGCCTCTTGAACATAATTCATATAGTGCCATTAGTCTCCATAATTTTTAATGGACATGTAATAGATAAAATATATGACCTTCAAAGTCCGAGGCTAATTAGATACTAAGAATGAGTAATAGATGTTGGAGAAAGATCTGTCCTGAGAATTCAATGAAAAATGGGAAGAACAGAGCATAGCTCAACATTGTTTCAAAGATATTTAAGTACCAATCCAAAGTAAAATAGAAACGCTTGAAGGAAAGAGAGTAGGTAGTGTTCTAAGTACAAGGAAGAATGCATTCTGAGGCATTTGCCTTGTGGGTTTGTGCTGTAAATTGAATACAAGTTTGACCTGGATGCAAAAGAAAGATGGAACTAGAGAAGTGCTAACAAAAGCACTGAGAAGGTAATTTTGTGATGCTTTCCTTTTGGATAACTGGGGGTAAGATGGGATATTGGAGCTTAGAGTCCAGACCTTTAGAAGGTGAGGTTGGTGTGTGTGACAGCTCTAGTTGTTAAATTCTGATCTTCTCTCAGCTTTTATTATTTTTTGAGCACGTCAGTCCTTCCAGCTTTTGTTTCCTCCATTTGTTTCCAGTTTGCAGATGGTTTAAGGCATTGCCAACTGCTATTTTGCAAAGGATCGTTTCATTCTTTACATGGAGGATGTTATAGATGTACTTGTTATTTAGGTTGACAGATGGAAAGGAAATATGCCAGAGATCTGGCTGATTTGGTGGTGGTGGTGCATAGCTCTGAAAACTGTGAAGAAGGAAAGGGGAAAATTTAGAAACCGAGCTTTGGGGAATGGAGATGTGATATTTATGTTCTAAGTCTACAGGTGTGTGCACATGCTATGTGCATAAGAAAAGGAGAGAACAGAGAAGCTTTGAATCTTGCCAATGGAGAAGGTGAGAGATTCCAAAAGAAAAGGTGCAGAGGAAAGAGGCAACTAACGAGCATACGTGGGGCCCTTCTCTTTAAGCCAGTGGAGATCATTAGTAACTATGAAGAAGTTATTGCATTAGACAGGAAAACAGTCAGGAGGTAGCTGGAAAGCAAAGCTGATGGGAGCAGATCATAGCAGTAAAAATAGCCGTAGTACTTGAAATCTGGATGAAATGAGAGCAAACCAGTCACGATGGACATCCATCCATGCCATGAGGCAGCCTGAACACTGCTGGCTTGCAATCAGTGAGTAAGCAATCTAGCTTGTTCTGTTGGAAGACGATACGAAACCTTTCATTAGAACTGTGACTTGCTCTGTACAGTAAAGCGTTAACATAGGTTTTATTCTTCTGATGACATTTTTGTCTGACTCTTTCTTCTTTCAGAGCCTTGATTTGCTGCACTCAACTTTTCTTTAAGCACTGATGACTGAATACTGGGATGGCTGTAAATACTTGTGGTGTGCAAGGATGGATCTTTCTCTTGATTTAGTTTGATTTCTCTTGCTGGCCTACAGGTGGGAATATGATGAAAGCTATTGTGATGCTGTGAAGAAGACTTCACCCTACGACTCGGGCCCCCGTCTGCTGGATATCATTGACACAGCGATATTCGACTACTTGATTGGGAATGCTGACCGGCATCACTATGAGAGCTTTCAGGATGACGAAGGAGCCAGTATGCTTATCCTTCTGGATAATGCCAAAAGGTGAGAGTAGGGGAAATCCTGGTGGCCGGGCCTCGGCAGGTGTGAGGACTCATGTTTATCTGCTCTCTCTGTTTTCTATCTTTCTCTTGCTTACTTTTCTGTTACTAATTGCTTTTTGTTTTGTTTTCCCTAAAAATCCAAAGCTTGCTTTCTTAATACTCACAAAATATTAGGTACTTTCAGAGGCTGTGGTACTTTGTGCTCTGCTTATGATTGTTCTGGGTAAAGCCTTAGTCAAACTACGGGAACTCCCAAATTAATCCAATAGAACTCCTTTATTAGAAGCAGCATTTTAAAGGTTTGTTTGCTTCTCCTACCACAGACCCCCTCTCAATTGTATTGTCTTAAGCAATGTTAGGTTATAGGGTTTGCTATGTGTGAGTGCTGTGGTATAAGCAGCTCCCTTTATAACGTTGCTCTGGGTGATCTGGCATTCCATGCCTTCTGGATCTGTCTGCTATATCAACAGAAGTTTAAAATGACGATAGAACTGATACTGAAAGCAAAATATGGTAGAGGAGGAAAAACATACTTTCAGGTACGTTATTAGGAATGCCACTTCTGCAGAACCACATGTTGGAAAATATTTAAGGGACTTACTAAATCATTTCTTTATATAAAACATGAACTGTTATCAGGACAAAAATGAAGTGTAATAGTAACTGGGAGGAACTGATGAGAAGTCCTTCCTGAGGCCAACCTTTACTATTGTGTCTTCTCTTTCTCCATTTCACTTCCATATTATGGATTCCTTTCCTTCCCTCTTCCTTTGCTTCTGATGTGTCTGAAGAAGCTGAGCTGAGCATTTTGTCTTTATACGCTAGCCTTTTCAGTAACACTCCTTCAATTATGTCAGCAGGATGTGTTCTACCTTGAGATTGCTAAATTATTGCTGTGTTCAGATTGCTCGAGGTGAATTTGGCAAAAAAAAAATGGCTTTCTGTAATGCATTGGCAGTGGGCCGGGGGGATGCTAATTTGTTAGTCCCTGGAAGTGAATGTAATAGTTGAGGATCACAACAGACCTTTCTTTATGGTGTGTGCTTATGGTGTTACAGAAACACTTCTGGTGGGGCTTTACAGGCCAAGAAGAAAATTGATTTTTTGAAAGCTTGGGTAAAATTCTTTCTGCTTCTTTGAGATTAGTGTAGGGAAACAGCTTCTTAAAGCCACTAACAAGAGAATTGTTGGAGCAGAGTAGTGCCAGACTCATAAGGTAAGTTATCTTTACTGAGGGGAAAGTTCTTTGTTGAAAGCAATGTTAAGGTTAAAATACAATTGAATTCTTTTGGCAGATCTCCCTTAGGGTGTGTAATCATGAAGTGTTAAGCTTGATCACCGTGTACACTGAACTGTTGATCTAAACTTGGCAGACTAAACTAGCATGTGGCTGCTGTGTCACTCATTCCCTGTCCAGCTGTATCAGACAGGCAAAACTCATGCCCTGTGTCCAGAGTACTGCTTACTACTTACTACTTTCTTCCACTTTACAAGATGAACTTCATTCCTCAGCTCCTCTAAAGTTTGTTGAACTGGGTTACAGTTCAACAGTTTGAAGAACTGGGTACACTCGTGTTTCTTCCATGTGTCTGGTGTGTTAGCTGACACTGTTGAGGGTTATATCTGTAATTGGTCATGACCTGTTTATATTCTCATTCAAATGACTTGAGCTATTGGAGCATGAAATTGCCTAGTATTGATTTTTGAGTTCTTTACAAATCTGTTGATGTTGAGAGCAACACTGTGTTCAACTCATTTGCTTTTGTTTTGCTTTTCAGCTTTGGCAACCCTGCCCTGGATGAAAGAAGCATCCTAGCTCCTCTGTATCAGTGCTGCATGTAAGTGAAGTGCAGAGATGCTGTTGACTTTATTTATGCAATTGCTGTCCTTAGATTTGCAATAAAATTATGATTGAAGCTTTCTGGCAACCTGAAAATACTCAGGTACAATGCTTTCCTGTTTCGAAGTACTGTGTCTGCTTGATGTGTTGACAATGCTCAGGAGGCTGAGAAATGCATTTTTATTAAGGCAGTATAGGAAGCAGTCTCACCTCCAGGCCACTGGATCAAATCTGTCCTTAGTCAGTATGGCAGGTACTTTGCATCCGCAGCTGCCTGCATCCAGCTCCTGCTGAATGGAAGTTCACATGACAGTTAAAGTTCTCCCTGACAGAAACTATGACCTCAGTGTACCTGGCAACTGAACTGCCTTCATTTCCAAGTGTTATTCCTAAGCAAGACTGTAGCATTGCTCAGGATGTGGCTTGCAGAATGGCTTTCAATTTTTGCAGGTTTTTGTTTTCAGCCTTGTAAACTGTTTTTTTTAGTCATTTTTTTTTATGCCTGTGGGCAGTTAATTTCTGTTGGTCCCCTCTCTCACCAGGCCATTGCTGCTTCTCATTAACAAGTAGTAGATGCAAGTACTCAGAAGAAAATATTGTTATATGCAGCTGTTACTTCATGATAACGTTGACCCCTTTAGGCCTGCCAAAATAAGCCTCTAGCTGAGAGTTCTTTGAGGCTGTTTGTGGATGGTAGTGTCTCCTGAATCCCTCAGGGCCTGGGAAACCTGGCAGCTCTGCAGAAAGCCTGAGCTCTCACCCTGGCTTGCTCCAAATGCCACTAGAAGAAGCCATATGCTGAATTGTTTTACTGCTGGTTTGTTATAACACTTACTTGTATTGCCTGTTTCCTTAGAGTCCATCAAAAGCAAAAGAGTTCAGACTTTTTTTTAGACTTTTTATTCTAAAACACAAAAATGTGCTAGGAGAATCCCAGGAGATTCCTGGGGCAAACTATTTAGATGGGCTAGCGCAAAATAGTTAACGGCAATTAAAGCAGAATGATCACTGATGTGTTCGCTGTCTGTGGAAGTTCAGTGACAGATTCTGACAGATTTGTGTCCTTTGTGATTAATTGCTGATCAGTGATGTTCTTCCTGAGGTAGTGTGAGTTTTGTTTTTGCATTAACAGCCAGACTATTGATTTTGTGTTTGAAACTTTGTCCAGAAGGCCTCAGGGCTGGAGAAATTCCCTGCTTGGAGCTGAAAGTGTTCCTGTGTAACATAATAATTATGTCACTTTAGATAATTGCTTCTTCATTTCAAGTTACACCTAGGCTTATTGCCTGTGCTGCAGTTATATCTGGGCCCTGCTATTCCCAAACCATTTCTGTAGATAACATCGTCATGTGGCAGGCTCCCTCAAGAGGCTGCCCTGAGCTACCACTGATGCGACTTGAACCGGACAGTGGTATGATGACGTGTTTTGGTTTTTTTTTCCTGCAGCATCCGGGTTTCTACCTGGAACAGACTCAATTACCTGAAGAATGGAGTACTGAAGTCTGCCTTAAAAACTGCTATGTCGCATGATCCCATCTCACCAGTGCTTTCTGACCCTCATCTGGACGCCCTAGACCAGCGGCTTCTCAGCATTCTGGCTACAGTGAAGCAGTGCACAGACCAGTTTGGGCCAGATGTTGTGCTGGTGGAAGACAGGATGACACTGTCTCATTTGTAATTGTAGTGGAACACAGATGAAACTCCCTTTTTAAGAAACAAACAAACAAAACAAAACAAAAAAAGAGAGAGAAAAACAGCACAATCAGTTCTGAAAGGCTGTGGCCAAGATGGACTGAAATGAACAGGAAAGCTTCCGAGCCAGAGAAACAGAGGTGATGCTGGCTTTTACCTTGGGCTGACAGCAGTGAGAGGTGGGAAGTTTGAGCCTTGCACGGCTTGGTACCTGTAAGGGCATCATGGCCATTGTGGTGTGTCCATTGCCGGCAGTGGACGTTGCACTGGATAAAAATGGCTCTCGGTATTGGTGGAAGTGTGTGGAATACAGACACTAATGTGTGGACTGATTTTAGAAGGGACAAATGGAGATGAACAGTCTGATCCTCCGCCCTTCTCTTCCCCACATACACTCTTGCGAGTTTTGTTTGATTCAGGGTTGTACATAATCAGCTGTGAGCTGGTTAGGTATTTTACTGCTTCTTTAGAAAATGAGGAACTGGTGAATAAAATGGTTATTGGACTGAATAGTTGCACCCCTCGGGGGGTGGGAGGTTCTTCAGAATGCCATTAGGGGTGGGAGAGGTGACCTCTCAGCTCAGTTACCCTCAGTAAAAACTGGGGAAGGGGGTTGTCTCTTGTGATAATGTTTCAGTTCTATCAAACATTTATGCACAGGGTTGAAGACTTAGGAGGACAGGGTGGTTATGAGCACTTGATAGTTAAGGAGTTAAAATAAGTTCCCACGTGTTCTTCACTGTTTCCCATTTGTAAGGAACCTGGCAAGGTCTGAGTTGGGGAAACACCCCTCCAGTCCTATGTCAATATTAACCAAATCTTTATTATATTGTAGCTGAGGAGGAGGAGGACAGAGTCTGTCCTTGGAAGCAGATTCCATTTATCAAAGTTGTGCTACTTACTGCATGCCCTGTTTAATTTGGAGAATCTGGATGTGCCGTGCTGCTGAAAAAGAGGTATATTGATGGACTTCCCAGTAACCTGCAGCCATAGGAAGGGCCCTGAAGGGTGGAGAGAACCCTGAGCTAATCTCACACGGAGAGAGCTTGCTTCTGTACACACGGGTTGGTGCTGCTGTTCTGTGGAGCACCAGCAGTTTTTCAGGCCCACCTTCTGCCTGGGCTGTGTTGTGGCTGAGCTCTGAAGCTGTGAGCACTTGCAGCCTTGCCCAGCTGCTTCCTGCAACTCACACTGTGCTGTGCTGGAGTTCCTGATGGTTTTGCTGTAAGGTGAGGATCCATCTGTACCAGTTGGCTTTGCAGAGTGGATGAGACTCTGTGCTAGTCCTGTCACCCCTCAGCACTGTGTCTGTCTGCACTGCAGATGAGCTTGTGCCCCTTGAAACTTGTCACACTGGTGGCAGGTCTGAATCTGTCTCCAGAAGGGAAACAGCTTCCATTGTACTTCCAAATTTACCAAATTCACATCAATTTTCAGACAGTATGGAACATAGAAGTAAGGAAATGGATCACTTCCCAGAGTGATCACGTATTATTGGATTTATGAGCTAGAGCAGCAAAATGTCAGCTTAAGACCTTTCTCTTAATTTGTCTGTCAAAATCTTTCTAGCTCTGCAGCAGGGTGACAGGCAGATAAGATGAAGAGCTGCTTCCTGTTGCTTGCACCTGCTGCCGTACCTGATCAAAGAGGTGTTAGTGAAAGAGTTTCTTTTTAAAAGGAATTTAGTTTGAAGTCTTTGTACTGCCTGAGCAGAGTATCTCGAAAACAGAATGCGACTGTTTTCCTGACACTGGCTTTTATGTTCTTCTAGACATCTTTCAGACTTGGCCACAACACAGACTCACCTCACAGTCAGGACTGGAGCTAGAATTACTTCTCGGTGCTGCTTGTTAAGGCTAACACACAGCCAGTTTTTGGACACCGGTGTTAAACTGGTGCCTGTTTGTTGCTGAACAGGATAATGTAACACACGTGCTACAAGCCATGGTCCTTTGTGCATGTAGGTAGTGTGGGCAGTGCCTTGTGTGTCCCCTTAGCACTGAGCCAGGGGCTGGGAGCTGAGTGTGAGCAGGGGCAGGAGCTGCCAAGGGCTGACCTGTCTGTCACTGCCTGTGCTGCTGTGGCACAGGTGTGAGTGGTTGGGGCTGACATTGGTGGAGGTACTGTGGGCAGCAGGTGGCTGGTGGATGCTTTCATTCTGAAGCAGAAGGGGCTTACACCGAGGTATTTGGACATGAGCTCATTCCCCAAAAAGTTCAAGAGGATTTACACAAAAGGGGAAACCGTAAAGCACGTTATGTTTATTCTTTTAAGCACTTAATGTTTTGGGGTGGATCTACAATCATTGGAAGTTTTGATTCGACCACTCTTAGTCGTTTACATTTGACTTTAACAACAGGTTTCCAAAAAAGCATCTCTGTCTTTATGAAATGAATGTTCAGTGCTTATTGCTTTGTATGTCACGGGCTTCTACACCAAAGCTTTTGCAGTCAGATCAGCCTTGGGGATGAGTTTTCCATCAGTGCGTATATCAAAGATTTAAAGCACTATTTTGGTTTAGATTTAAGCAAAGGGCGTAAAATCAAGCATCATCCTTTAGAAGCGTGCAGGAGGTGGGTGCTTTCCTTTTCTCCTTTTGTATTTGTATCATATTGATGCTTCTGGTCACTGTCAGCACTGCTGGAGCCTGGTGTTCTGCAGCAGGGAGGAAGAATCAATTCCTCTCATACCCCAAATCAGGAGGATCCGATTCTGGCATTGTGATCATCTCTGGTGCTTTGGCAGCAGTCATTGGTTTTGTTTCACTTGAATATGGAACCCTGATAAATGTTAAACTCCGTTGTAACCGTTGCAAAGGAAATAAGCTGCGGCATCCACATGCAAACCAGAATCTGCTTGAATCTCTGGCAGTAGTGCCACGTGCGAGGCAAGTACTTTGTTCTTAAGTCGATGAGGGTTTTGTGGCACTTCTAATTCTTGTTCACTTTGCACACTGTAATTCCCAGCTCCAGATGTTACCAAACGGTTGTGTTGTGGATGTTAGTAATATCAGAGCACTCGAAGCACAGGAATCAAGAACTAATTAAAAAGAAACAGCAGATGGCTGATGATGCTCTATCTCCTCCTTCCTAAGTCAGCACTCGGGCTGGAGGAGCCCCTGAGACTGGCTCCTCTCCCAGCAGCGAGTGAACTGGAGAGTGTCTTGCCAAACAAACTTCAACTGAAAAATAGTAATTTATTAAGGAGGTAATTTATTTGCTGTGGCAGCTGGAGCAAGATGCTTGAAACAGCCACCCCTGTTGGAGCTGTCGGAGGATTGCCCCTGGGAACAGCTGCACAAATGGAGGTTGCTAATGAGAAAACAGAGTGCAATCACAACTTTCTACTTGTATCCCCCAGGGTCGGGTTCTGCATAAAGGAACATTGTGTGAATAAAGATTTTAATAAAGCGGTGCTGATGGGTTGTTTAAGTCTCTCTCCCAGCCCTCCTCCCTCCCCTCATTCCTGCATGTACCGAGTTGAATGTTTGGATTGTTTTGCTGCTGGTGTTTCATGGTTATTCCTTCACTGATGCTTATCAGTGGCGTTTATTCCAGGAGTGTATTTTCAAGAGTGGAGCTGTATGTAGCA
The DNA here is from genome assembly GCF_054131305.1 of Coturnix japonica. Classification (NCBI taxonomy): domain Eukaryota; kingdom Metazoa; phylum Chordata; class Aves; order Galliformes; family Phasianidae; genus Coturnix; species Coturnix japonica. Next base: position 5,661,583 of record NC_140673.1, on the reverse strand, counting down.
GCTTGGTTGGATGAGCTGGTAAAGGCAGGTTGTGCTTAAGAAGTGTTCCAAAGCGCTGCTGAACAAAACATACCTCAGCTTAAATGCTGTTTGGAGAGAAAATGGGGTTTTTTTGCTTTTTGCTTTAGAAAATGCATTCCAGTGCCCTGCTTGTGCCAAGCATCCAGGCCGATGTCTTGGTTGTGTCCCACTAGGCTGGATTTGTTGTACAGGGCAAGGAGTGTATTCATTTGGCAACAGATGCCTATAAAATTGGCATGCATTTGCAGTTGGCTTCCCTGAGCTCCTATTAAGGCCCAGTTATGAGATGGGGCAAATAAACAGCTATCAAAGATCTGTTCCCACAGAGCACAGGGACTGACCTAGCTGGATCCGAGCTTGTTTTTGTAGTAGTAAAACAGTTACCTTCTGCAGTGCTGTTCTTCCATTCTCTTTAGATGCTCTGCAGCGTAAGGCCCAGCTTGACACAAGACGGTGGATTTTTAATCAGATGGACATCACTCACCAGCACTGCTGTGCAATAACATGCAGTGAGGCCAGAAGTCACACATCTCAATGTGATGCTGGGACTGGGCAGAGCCCAGCAGCTGTCTTCCTCCTGTGAGACCAGCTGAAGGCCAACAGTACTACAGCAACCCCCGACAAGGCAAAGGAGTCCCATCAAGCTGCACTGGGCGCTGCGTGCTGTGCTTCCCAAGCCAGGTATGAGCCAGTTCATCCCCCCTTCTGCACGCTGCCATCCAGTCCTTGGGCATCGCTTCCTGCCTGAGTCAGTTACAGTAACCAGTGTTGAGGTTTGAGCCTCACAAATTACCTCTTATCAGGAGCAATTACATTAATCAACACAGTCTCTTTCTGACGCAGATCTGCAGTATTTATAGCCACCTGTAGATGGAGATGTGCTCCATGTGCTGGAATCCTGCTCCCCATCACCTGGACGAGTGCGTTGCAGTCCAGGACCCACTTCATTCTGCTGAGCACTCGAGATAAGCTTGACATCCACCCATGTGTGAAGCAGCTCATCTCAGCCTCGTCTGGGTTGGGGTAAGTTGTGGGCGTCCTGATGCTCACCAACTCATGTAGTCGTTAGTTCCTTACAGTGACCCAGCAGTGGGCACAGCGTGGGCTAGAATGCAAAGTTACAGGTGGCTGATCTGCTTCTCATGTCCCCCACAGCTGCATTTATGCACCTGGCACGACAGCACTGACTGCTCCTCCTTTAGAGGACAGAACTGTGCCCTCCCTCTACCATGTCCTCCCAAAACCAACCCCAGGCTTTGCTTGAGCTCCCGGAGTCTTGTGCTTTAGTGAGAGCAGGCAGCCCTAAGGCGTTCAGCCCACAGCTGCCCTGTGCAGCTCGTTGCTTTTGCAGCTTGCTGAAGCAAACGGGTTGTTGGTGGTAGTGGGTCGTCCTGCCGTTCTCTGACACGATTTCATGGTGGTTGTGTGCTTTCCTCCCACAGCCTCGCTGTGCTGTTCGCGGAGCGGCCACCCGCGGGGCCGTGTTTTGCTGCGTGCTGCCGGAGGAGGAGCCGTGCCCGGCCCAGCGGGGCAGCCCGTCCTGCCCGAGTTGGGCTGCCGAGCTCCCGCTCCGCGTATTGCTCGGCTGCAGGAAGTGAGCTCACAGCTCCGCACGGAGGGCGCACAGCCCGGCAGGGCGCAGGCACCGCGCGGCCATGGGTCGGGGCGCGCTGCTGCCCTGCCTGGGGCCGCTCTGCTGCCTCCTGCTGCTGCTGCTGGGGGGCTCCGCGGGGCTGGGGAGCCGTGGGAAGCAGCGGGGGCCGCCGGAGCGTCAGACGGAGCCGGCACCGTGGGGCAGAGCGAGGTACGAGGCGGTGAAGAAGCAGCTGCGAACCGTGGGAGCTCTCTCCAAGCAGTACTGGCAGTACCTGGCTTGCAAGGTGTGGCAGGAGGGCTGCGGGAAGGAGGAAAAGAGCAGCCCCGGGCCAGGTAAGAGCCTTCCTCTCTTGTGTCTACTGTTAGTTGGGTCTGCACCCTGAACTCCTACGGGCTCAGTGGGAAGGGACTCCCCGTTGCTCAGCACGCACTGTGCTGGGCAGCGCGCTGTGCCCACCCTCGCTCTGTCCCGGTAAACCCGTCTGCCTTGCAGCCAGCTGCAGCTCGTTATCCCTCTCCCCATCTGCTGCCCTGCTCCATGGAAGGGTGGCAGTTAAATTGGGAGCACCTGGGTGCCGGTGCACAGTGCAAGAATGAGGTTTGTCTCTTCTCCCACCTTTGCAGGCTGGAGTTTGCCTCTGGTGGGCCAGGATTACCTGGAGATCCTCTCTACCTGGTACTGCAGCTTTGGCAAGTGCTGCGAGACAGGAGACTGCAGGATCATCAACAACGTCACAGGTGGGTGCTGCTGGCTCCTTTGAAAGCCCATGTTAGCAAGTGATGTGCATAGAAGGCATTGCTGCGGGGAGGAGAGGTTGAGCCAAGTTCTGCTTCTCTGGGTGGTACATGGAGCTCAGGAAACACTACGGAGAGCATCGGGGCTTCAGTGCCCTGTGTGGTCATCAAAGGCTTCCTCCAGTTTCCAAAGGGAAAAAGGAGCCAGTGGAAGATCTGTGTCTTTTTGCAGTCAGTGGCAGATATGAGCAGGGTATCCTGCCTTGTTAACCCTGCACCAATAATGCCAGCTCAAGGCTCCTCTTGGACACGAGTCCCACCAGCAGGACTCTGTGAGCTTGGTGCTGTGCAGCATCTTCTCGTGCTCCCAGCAGCAGCAACTGGGCTTAAGGTTAGGGCTGAGCATTTGATGTGTTTCCTCCAGGGCTGGAACTGGATCTCCACGAGCAGCTCCACGGGCAGCACTTGGCCAAAGAAGTTGTCATCCGGGCGGTGCGAGGGTTCCTGCAGAGCCCACAGCCACAGAAGGCGCTGGTCCTCTCCTTCCACGGCTGGTCCGGCACAGGGAAGAACTTTGTGGCCCGCATGGTGGCTGCTCACCTGTACCGGGATGGGCTGAGGAGTGAGTGTGTCAGGGTGTTCATCGCGCTCTTCCACTTCCCCCACCACAACTACGTGGACTCCTACAAGGTGAGAGCTGCTGGGGCGGTGTCCTGGTGTACTGGGTCTGGCTGGGATGGAGCTGGCTTTTCATACCAGCTGCACTGTGTCGTGCTTTGGGTTTGTGAGTGGAGCAGGGCTCTGGGGTAGGCCCAGTCCTCGTGCCATCTCCTGGTGCTGGGCACCTCACTGCTGCCTGCTGTTCTGCAGGTTCAGCTGGAGAAGCAGATACGTGAGACTATGCAGCACTGCCAGCAGTCGCTGTTCATCTTCGATGAGGCAGAGAAACTTCATTTCGGCCTCCTGGATGTCATCAAGCCCTTCATGGCTCGCTCTGACAAGGGCCAGCAAGATAATCGGAGATCCATCTTCCTCTTCCTCAGGTAATTTCTGGGCTTCCAAAGACATGGGGAGGGACAAAGGCCCTGAAAGAGTGTGATATGAGGGGCTTGGAATGCAGAGGTGGGGGAAGAGATGCCCAGCTCTTCCAAGGGGTGGCTGCCTCCTTATCCTGCTTTCCTTGTTGCTGCTGAGCTGAGACCTCGCTGAGCTGGTGCCTGGACACCAGTGAGGTTCAGAGATAGTGTGGTGTCATCCTGCACCTTGCATGGCTGGGCAGGGAGATTCTGCACTGCAGGGAGCACAGCCAGGGCTGCAGGTCCTTGCAGGATGTGGCTGTACCATGTGGAGAGGTCCCACTTGCCTGGCCTGGTACGTGGGGAAACTGTATTCAGTTCCTCCCTCTGTCTGAAAGGGAAGTTGTACCCCCATCTCATGCCATCCAGCCAAGTGTGCTGACCTCCAAGCTCAGTGGTTCCCTAGAGAATCTTCTCTGCTCGTAGAAGAGCTGACTCTGGACCTGGTGCTGCAGGGGTGACCCAATGTGTCCTGTGCAGTCTGGGCAGGGTAGACATGCTGCCATCTGTGTGGAGCTGCCCTGGTCCACCTACCTGGCATGCTGCACAGCCCCAGAGCCCACGTCAGCCCCTTTGTGCCACCAAACACAGGGAGCAGGGCGTCTTGAACTGCAGCAGTGTGTACTCAGTGCTGGGGGGGTTTCATCATGCCTGGTGGCAGTGTGACACAGACCTGCTGTTGCATGGCTGGCTCTGGCCCAGGCCTTGTCTGGACGTGGCCTGGATTTGCAGCTGTGGCTGGGCCTGGGTGGTGGGCGCAGGATGGGTATGAGCTGTGCTGGGAAGGTGGTGATGGCTTCTTTGTTTTACCTCCTCTCCATCTGTGGAATGGGTCTGGACTCTCTGACACATGGGGAAAGATATGTATGAGACCCAGGTCCTCCACACAGAATCACAGAATCACTTGTGTTGGAAGGGACCTTTAAAGATTGTCTGACCCAACTCCCTCGCAGTGAACAGGGATGCCTACAGCTCAATCAGGTGCTCAGGTTCCCATCCGTCCTGACCTTAAGTGTCCCTAAGGGTAAGGCTTCCTCCACATCTCTGGGCAACCCCAGCTGGTTCCCAGCATCACCAGCCCCCTGGTGTGACGGTGCTCAGACCAAGAGCTGCCTTCTGAGGTGTGGGGCTGCCCTGGGAGCCTCAATGGCTGCCTGCACCCTGCATCCCCCACCAGGCAAGGTCCCTGTCCCGGCCCTTTTCTTCTCAAGGGACTCCTGCCACGTACTCTGCCCTCTGGCCTGGACTTGGCAGTGGCTCACTGAGCGTTTGCTGTGGAGCCAAGTGTCACCTGAGGGGTCAGTGGCTTCCCAGACAGGGCAGGGTACTGACAGAAACACGGGTTTTGTTGGCTCCTGGCCCCACCTGGGAGAGCAAGCAGCTGCTCCAGGCCTGGGCTGGCAAGATGGGAGATAGCTGTATAGATTCCTTTAGAACAGCATTAATCTGCATGAATGTTTCAGGTGCTGACTGGGCACAGTGATTGCTTTGATGTAAACAGAACTGCTGAGCTCTGCCTATAGAGGAGGCTGCTGGCAGCTCTGCGCAGTTCAGGCCGGCAGCATGGTGAAGTGACTTCTCTTCTGTCTGCAGCAATATTGGTGGCAGTGCCATCAACGAGGTCACCCTGGACTTCTTGCGAGCTGGACGGGCACGGGAGGAGATCCCCATGGAGCTCCTGGAGCAGCGGCTGCGGCTGGAGATGCTGCAGCTTGCAGGTAGGAGCCGGGTGCTGCAGCAGGCAGCCTGCCCAGTCACAAACCTGCCCTGAGCACCAGGCTGGGACTTTCTTACGAGGAGATTAGTGCTGTGGGAACATCTGGAAAAGTGTTAATGGACCTTTTCCTCCTTCCACGTAGCTCAGCCCAGTGAGCATGGCAGCAAGGCACATGGGAGGAGGAGCTGGGTCATTCTTGCTCCCTTTCAGCCCTAGAGGTGCTAACTCTCAGGTGTGTGAAGCTTGCCTTGTCTTGCTTTTTGCTGCAGAGAACGGTTATGCCCGCAGCCACCTCCTTGAAGAGAACCTTGTTGATTTCTTCGTGCCATTCCTGCCTCTGGAGTACCACCACGTGAAGCTCTGTGCACGGGATGCCTTCCTGGCCCGTGGACTTCCCTACACAGAGGCAGCCCTGGATGAGGTTGCCAGTATGATGGTGTTTGTCCCCAAAGAGGAGAAGCTTTTCTCTGCACAGGGCTGTAAATCTGTATCACAGCGCATCAATTACTTCCTTCCTTGAACACCAGGTGGGACTGCATCATCCCTGGTGAAGGTGATTCCGTACACCAGGAGCTGCTCTCCTTGCACGAGGTCAGGCAAGCAGATCACCCCCTGCACAGGGGCAGAAACTGAACTCCATGTTACCCCAAGGGCTGCTTACAGGGAAGGCAGCGCATCCTGCCCAGCCTCAGGGTTGGAGTGCCAGCAGGATGAGCTCAGCTGGGTTTTTAAGACCACATGGTGTTTCTCACTCCCTCTTTCCACCCTGAAGCAGAAGTTTGGTTGTGCTGACAGGTGCTTACTTAGTTTCATGTGAGTGGGGGTATCATCAGTTTGTTTCTACTTAGCGAGGGCCCAGGCCAGACTGATCCAGTCCACAGCTTCCTCAGTCACATACAGAAAACAACTGCTTCATCTCTACCAGTGTAGATGTTAAATGAGATGTTAAATCTACAGCCTTTTGCTCTGGAGTGACCTTCCCTCCCCTCTCTTGGTCTTTTGTTCCGTGGAAGCAGCTGTGGGACAAGGTGAGCTCCTGCTGAAATCACTTCTCAGCCATTTGGTGAAGAGCACATTTACTGCATTGCAGGACCTGGTTTGGAGAGAGACGGACATGGGCAAAGGGCAGCTGAGGAGGACAGTGGGTGAAAGAACAGGTTGCAATTGAATTCTGGTTTTCAGAGCTGGAATAAGATGGTTTTTTTTCTTTTCCCCCCAGTATGCTGTGGGGTTTTGGCTGGTATCAGCATTACTACACCAAGGAGCTGTTTGCTGTCTGGGTACTTGCCAGGTGATAAGAATGTTAGGGCAGGACCAAAATATTTCAACAGTGATACAGGAATCGCTTTGTGACCTGTAGGTCAAAACTCCCTTCCAACACAGCTGCTGCACATCGAGGTGAATCAGCAGCTGCCAAGGACGGCTCGGCTTCCTCATGTGCAGACCTTTGATCTATTTTAAGCCTGGAACCTCTCAGCAGTGCCAGTGCTGAGCAGCACCACTGCAGGGACAGGCTGAGCACTGCTCTGCAGCCTCTGAGGTGCAGATCTAATCTGATTGTGTGATCCAAGGCAGGGAGCTGAGCCAGCTGCTCATCTTCTTCTCTCTGTACTAAGTTAGCTTAAGCCTGGCTGCTGTCTCAAGGCCGGACCTAAGTGTTATGTCTACTTTTATCAGGCTCATGGATGGTTGTTTGATCACACTCATCAGTCCTAGAAACAGCACAGAGGTGTCCGAGGGAAGGCAGCTCTTCAGTGCGGACAGAACAGCACAGTCCAGGCTCTGCTTTACAACCAGCTGATCTGCTTGGTCACTTGTGTAAGCCAGCGTGAGGTCTGTAGCTTTTTAAGTAACTGGCTTTGGGTGAGCACAGTGTGGGTTCAAATGTGCTTTAAACAGAAAATAAAGCAATGTCTAGGCAAGGGGTTGTGTTTTTTTGCCAATAAAATATTGCAACCTTTATTTAAAACAAAATGCAAATTGGCAAAACTTTGTGGAACGACAGGCAAAGAGGCCCTTCCGAGGGCCCTATTTACATCAAGTTTAACACTGTTCGCAGTTCACAGTCAGACGATAGTGAGAGAATTAAATTAGAAAAACAACCAAAATATATTACAATAACAATTAAAAACAAAACAGTTGACAACACTGTCGAGTGATTGGTGATTAACGTGTTTCATTTCATCCATTCCTGCCCTCTGTGAGCTCAGTACTGATACCCACACTGTGCCATGCCGAGTGGGCTCCACACCGTGCTGGGAAGATGACCTCCTTTGGTACAGGCATCCCACAGGCACTGCAGATACGTCCCAGGAGCTGCCACTTCCTACCACCAGGGGATGAGCTGAGGGTTTGTTCTCCACTCCAGGCCTGAGAGAACCCCAGTGCCCACGGCCCATCTGCACCAGCTGCTCCTGCTGACACTGGGCCAGCAGTGCTCAGAAGCCTCCTCTGTGAGCACAAGGAACAGAGAGAACAGCCCCGTGTCCTGCGTCAGGAGTGCTGCTCTGCTCAGCTCTGCTATCCCAGCTCTGAGGTTTGATGCAATCCTAAGACCAAAGCTCTTAATTCAGCCCTGCCAGCACTGGTGAGAAGTACAAACCAGTTGTGTGCGCTGCCACATGCACTGCTGTGCCCAGGGTTAAGAAGGGTGTACAGTGCAGAGAGCTGCTCCCATGGGAGGTAGGGAGAGAAATGCCCCACGCTGCCTTGCTCTGGGCTCTGAGCTCGCAGCACTATGGTCTGCCACCCTGCTGCAAAGATGACTGCCTTCAATTTGAGGCTGCAGTAATGCAAGTGAGAGCCCAGCTGCATCTTCACCACACGAGGCCTTGTGACAGCGGAGAAGAAAGGAAATACAAGAGGAGGTTGTCTCATCCACACAGCGTGGAGCAAGAGATGCTCTTCGTTGGAAGAAGTAACGACGGGGCTTTGCCATCCATACAGTACCTGACACAGACTGTGAGCAAAGCTGAAAGCAGAGAAGCTGCTACGGTTGAGACCTTTAAGGCTGAGCAGAAAGGCAAATCTAGAAGAGGGAAAGGACCTGTGGAGGAGCTGCCTCAGCTGTGTGTGATCCTGGGAGAGCAGGTGAATTCTGCCTCTTCTGACTGCCCACAGATGTGTCCTGCCAACTATCTCTGTATGGGAGGAGAAAACAGGCAGCAGGCAGAAAGCGAGCACGGGGAGGGCAGGCAGCCCTGTGCTGGGCATGGTTTGTTCCTTAAGTAGGGTATGAAAGAGTTGGAAGGGGTCTGTTGTGATAATTAGAAACTCCAGGAACCGTTTGCTATTCTATCACTTCTGTGGGAGCTTTTCTGGAAGACCGATATTCAGGAAATAATACACGTAAAAAAAGCTTCTTTTAAAATACTCAGCAGAACTGGAAGAACACTTGTCAAATGTTCTGGTTAAAATACCTTTCCCCTGAGAATAACTGCTTCAGTTCCAGTCGGTTTTGACTGGGCTGAGAGCACGACAGCGATGAACCCACACGATTGTCTGCAGGGCAAACAGGACCAGCCCCTCTGACACCAAGGGAGCTCCCAATCCCTTCCACTCCTCCTGACTGTTAAGAAGGCAACGTGAAGCAGTGCCTTGAGATTTTGTCCCTTTATGGGTCAGCTTTCCAAAGGCAGCCAGTCTGCTGTGCAGCGATGCACACGTTCAATAGAGATGACTGGAGCAGGTAAGGTAAACCACAGCAGCCCTTGGTAAAGTCTACAAGAGAACTGGTAGGTGCTCTGCCTCCCTGCTGGGTCAGTGCCCCAGGGAGCTGCAGGTGGAGATCCAGGACAAGCTGGGGTGGAAGGGTTGGGGTTTTATTCGTTATTTCATGTGGTTTGACAGTGAAGCACACAAGAGGCCCATCCTGCTGCTGAGCACCAACAGGGTGATGCCTGTATGCAAACAAAGGATGCCTGAGTGCCAACCATCTCAATTCACACCTGTGCCCCGGCTCAACTCTAAACACTCAACCTAAAAGCAGCACAGTCACGCTTTAAAAACAAGTTAAAAAAAAAACAACAACAAAAAAAGCATTTTAGCAAAAACAATAAAATCAAAGATTTAAGGTGCAAAGCAAGCCAGATCCTCTATCATCACAAACAGTGTGAAGTGAGCAGCAGCATGCAGGGTAATGGGTATTTGGATGCAGGTTATCAGGCCTGTTTGCTTCTTCTCTAACCAACAAGTAGTTGAGGTCTCTGTACTCGCCAGTCCTTAAGCTCTCAGCACACCGTGCACATGCACAGCAGCTTTCTGAGGCCACAACAACCAACAGCACCAGGATGGAAGGAGCCCAGCCCCGTGGCCGCCTGCCTTCTGGGACTGCCAGCACTGCGCTCCATGGGAGCTTCCCAGGCACAGCCCTGACGCCTCTGTCACGTTCCAGGCAGAACGCAGCTCACACAGCAGGAGATTCTGGTCCAGTTGTCAAAACATAAACTAAAACAGGATGGTCGTGACTCATGTGTGGACATACCCAGTCACCTCCACAGCCCCGGACGGTGGAAGCCTGCAAGACTGGTAAGCGAGAGCAACAAGTCCCAGCAAGGGCTGTGATGTGGCTGTGCAGTGTCACCTGCAAGCAGGCCGGCTGTTCTTTCTCCCGGCTCCAGCCCTGCCTGCTGAAGGTCAGCACGTTGCAGCCAGGGGCTGCTGGTGGCACAGGTTCTGCCTGACCTGCCATGGGCCTCAAGGTGCTGAACCTGAACTGGGGAGCTGACTTGGTAACAAGTTAAAAACAACGTAGAGCCTTTAAAAAAACCAAAAGCAACACCCCACCCCATCCCATTAACACTGGCAAGTTGTGCAAGAGCCCCAAACTACTCACAACCAATGACCATCGAGCAGCACTCATGCTACACCACTAGAAATAGGAATCGACTGAGTGAAGGCAGTGTGGTGGGAAGGGGGTAATTCCAGTGGTAAGTCTGCCCAGCATTCCTGATGCCTCAGCTACAATGAAGACGAGAACATGTGGAAGATGTGGTGGACAGGAGGGAAAAGGGATAATTTCATATATTAACTAATTTTGCAGTTCTCATTACAGCAGCAACAGCACTGTGGAAGTAAAGCCACTGAGGCTAGTGCATCCACCTCCAGCAGCTCTGAATACTGTCAGTGCATTAGACCTGCCCCCAGCTGCACGCAGCCTGCTCCTTCAGAGCTGCCCAGCCAGGACCGCTCAGCAGCTGGTACCAGCAGAGCCCCGGGGCCCTTCCTCACCTTGTCAGGAGCCCAGAAGCATGTGTTAGTGCTGGTGGGGTGCGTCTGTACAGCCACGGGGCCAGCAGCCACTCCAGCATTCCGGCTGCCAGACCGTCCTTCCCAGAGCGAGAACCTGCCATCGATTCTCCTGCCTCTCAAAGGGAGGAGCAAGGATCTTCCTCGCCTTGCCACACCAAGCGGACCAGACCGGCAAGGTAGGGACAAATAGTCGATGTTCTGCCCCTTACAGCTTGAATCTACCCTCTCCATCCCCGTTTTCTGAGATGAACTTGTAAACGTGAGAACTCAGTGATCTGAGGTACTTCACATACTCAAGTATCAGTCTTTCCTTTTGAAAGCATCAGTACAGAAAAAAGCCCCCCCCACCCCACCCCGGGTGTATTTCTCTTACCCAGATTGACAGTAGCTACCTTTGCACCACATCGCTGATTTCTTGGACGCACGACAATAAGTTATTAAGGACGGGGTTTGCCCCAGGGATGCCAGCAGCTGTTGAGGACACCTGCAGTTCCTGCAGGCTGAGTTCCAGTTTGCTCACGGCTTCCCGGAAGGCAAATTTGTTGCGTGTATGCGGAATGCAGTCCACGTAGCCTGAGCAGTAATCCAACAGCTGATGCCCTGTGTCCACCAGCTGGCTGTTTGGTGTGGGCTCAGCGATGGCACTCGAGAGGAGGTCGGCGCACTCCAGCAACGCTTCCTTGCTGATTTTGTCTGCTGGGATTTTCTCGGTTGCCTGTTTGGTCTTTCTTAACGCTACCTTTGCACCAGCTGTGCCATTGGCCATTTTCACTGGGGAGGTGGAAGATGACGACAGAGGCACTTGAGGCGGAGGCATCGCGGGCCTCCCAGATTTCCCACCGACAGGTGCTGCTGCTGCTGCCTTCTTGCTCCCTTCACTTGACTCGTGCTGCGCTCCTGCCGCGTTGCTTAGCTCTTCTGCTGCATCCGAGCAGGCAGCCGGCTGCTGGAGGAGCCTCGTCACTGGTGGTGGAGGCGGAGCACACTTTGGTTTTACCCGTCTGGGCCGGTCCCTGTCGCCAGAAGAAGTGACCTGATGCTCAGATAAGAGCTTAAATTTATTACCCTGAGAGTCTGTGCCAATAAGCTGCACATCTGCTGGAGTGTGTTTCAGAGTGGGTGAGATTAGGACTGGCACTTTGTGGTTATGAGTGGTTGGAAGTATTGCTGCAGCCTTTACCGGAGAGGACCACCCCGCTCTCTCGCCATCCTCGAGGGCCCCTTGCCGTGGGACGCTGTTTTTTTCTTTGCTTTTAGGAGTTGCTGCTAGCCCTGCCATCTCCTTTTCCTCTGAACCGGAGGGGGTTCGGAAAGGGAGAGCTGTGGCACCCCTTGCCAAGAGTTTTGCTTTTGGTCTTTCTCTGGTCAAAGCGGAACCTTCTTCAAACCTTTTGGGCAGCAGGTCGTTTGCCCTCCCTGTGCTCTCATCAGGCTGAGAGGAGGTGGATACTGTCCGTTCCAGCTGGATTTTTGACCTCTGGGAATTTCTGGGAAGGGTCATTGCCATCCTATCCTGCTCTGGAAGCCCTGAGGACATGGAAGAAGTAGAGTTTGACCTTGGAAAAGGCTTCGATGCTTCCTCATTGCCAGTGGGCTTTCCTGGTCGTAGACCCAGTGTCTTTTTAATCAAGCGCGGTGTAAAGAAACCTGTGATGCCAGACCACCCACCACCAGTGCTCACACCCCCACCACTGCTGGTACCAGTGCCATCATCGTTGTAGAAGGTCCTCTGCACAAAGCTCCCACCGTAGCACTTGGGTGGTGCCAGGTTTGTGTCCTGCTGCGTGGGAGCAAAAGCGAACCCATCCACGTGCTGCAAGGAAGCAACAGATGAAAAATTACCCGTTAACTCGTATTTCTTGTGGGGCTGATTCTCCATCTCCCGGAAGGAGCTACTGCGCTTGGGAGGCGTGGGAGCATTCCTCTTCTTCATGAAGGAGCTGAAGAAGCCACCTTTCCTGTCCCTGGTGAAAGTGGTCTCTTTGGCATCCTCCAGCAGGCTGCTGGGTGACTTGTCCCTCTGCTTGTGAGGCAGCGCGGGAGACCCGCTTGTTGGCTGTGTGCTTCTGATGAAACCTAGGAAGAAACAAGAATGAATCCACAAAATCCATTTCCATTTCCACCTCCCTGTCCTGCAGCAGGCTCTAAGGGCCCAACATTCCCTTTACACGGGATCTGCAGAGAAAGACTGAGAGAGGAAGGTGGCACTTGTATTTCTGCGCTGGTCTGCTTTTGATTTCTTTAACATTGTACATGTGTGACCTGGCTGTTGTCTGGGGAGGCAGATTAGGAGAAGGTCAGGAGGAAGTGAAGCTGCTCTTTTCTCTCAGTTTCTTACCCCCTTGCTGCAGTTCTTTTCTCCTTCCCCAGACACTACAAGGTATAAGGGAAAATCTCATGCTGAATTGTCAATTTCAGTTTGAAAGTCGTTATCTTTAAAATACAGTTAAATTGAATTTTAAAGAAAGAAATGCAATGGGATGTACTGAAAGGATGCTGCAAACAGCCCTCAAGACACAGCTGCTCAAAGCACCAGCCTGGAATACTTTGGCTGGATGGAGTTCACTTGAGTGCCTGCTTATGAAAAGCTGAAGAAAGCTGAATCCCCACATACACGTATGCCACAGAACTGCTTCATGTCCTGAGAGCAGAGTGGAGAAGTCTACTTGACCCAAAGAATTGTGCCTGTACAGACATCATCTCAGTTGTAAAGAGCAGTTCCTCTGCCTCATCAGGAATGAGAAGTGACACCTGTACTGTGCCCAGGCTCCCACCCCACTCTACCGTTCTGTCACTGAAGAACAAGACCATGCAGGGCTCTCCCCCATGAGCCATCTCATCCCTCAGCTCCCTCAGGGAGCAAATCTGCCATCATTCAGGTGTCTCTGCCTCACTAATCCAGGAAGAGTATCCTCAGCCCTGTCTCTCCTATCGCAGTAATCTAAGTCCTGCAGTCAGGCCACAAACTGAAAGAAGCCAACACCATTAATCATTACCTTGACTAGAATGTGACATTTTACAAGCCATCCTGGCAGGACACTTGGTTGAAAGATCTCCAGCTGGTGGATGTTCTGTTCCCTTCTGCTTGTCTGACAATTGACAATGGGGGCAGATCTACCCCAGAACACACGGCCTCAGTGTGAGTGCCCTCATGCTCATACCTGGTGCAGAGCTGGATGCCGAATGCTCCAGGGTATCCTGTGTTCCTTCAATGTTCTCCTTGTTCTCTGCCTGTTTCTTCAGTGTTCTTGTCTTGGAGGGAAGCATGGGCAGCCGGGGCAGGTAAGGAACAATGGATGAGGAGGAGGCTGTTCTTCCAAGCTCCTCTGCTACCTCTGTAAGGAGGAACATAAGAGGAATGGTTGGAACAAATCCAGCAGCAGAAGACAATAAAATATGGATCTCTACTGTAGTCCCAGACCAGCAAGAAGACATGACTGAGAATGCAAGCAGGTTGTGAATTTAGCTTTATGCCAACCCAGAGGTGCTTGGGGTAAACCATGTTTTACAAACAGAATTCTAACTTACATCTTTGTAAATCCAGCCAAAAAACGGTGGTAGGATCTGTACAAGTGAGGGTTTGGTATATATCCAGCTCTCTGCTGGGTTAAGGTTGCTCAAGAGCTGAACTTCACACTGAATGCATTTTCTTCCCTTTCTAAATAAGGTGCCTCTTGTTAATTGCCCCAGAGTTGTGTCTTTTCTGACTCTGGACCTAAGCTGCTTTGAGGCAAAACACTTCGTATCTCTATTAGAAATGAAGATTTCATGTTTCTTCCCCAGTACCAACACGGAGTATGTGATTTAAAAGCACTAACAAAAAAACCTCCTGGACAGCCCCAGGTTGTTGTTTGTGTGGGTCCCTTGATGTGCCTGTTACGGATCCTCCCTGGTTGAATTTCACCTGGTGTGATTTTTCTATAGTAGGGAAGTGTGTGGATTGGCTTCATAGTTGAGAGATGCTGAAGCAATTGTGCTCGTTTGCCTGCTATCACAGCTCTCCCAGCTGACCACATTTGAAAGATGAGTTGCACAGATTTTCTCCTAAAAGAATAGCTAAGTAGAAGATCCCGGTGTTGAGGCAGTAAAAGCTGATAGAACAGTATTTCACTACACTCATTTCTGCAGTCAGAAACTCAATGTGATATGCATGCATCTTTCTCTCCCCCCAGAACAAAACAACAGGGGTTCTCACCCTCTGAGATGCTCGAGTCATGGAACATGGTTTCAAAAGCCTGGTGGGTCTCAGCAAAGGAAGGTCGGTCTGGTGGGTTCCACTTCCAACCTGCAGTGTGAGCAAGCAGGGTAAGTCAGTCACGGGTAGGAGGTAATTTGTTATTCTTTCATTAGCACACTTGGAGGATGAGTTTGTGCAACCCCACCAGCTGCTTGTCTCCTGCAGAGGTGCTGTGTAAGGCCTTAGGAGCTGACTACAGATTTCTCCCACCCCTGCCAGGCTTTGTTCCCCAGACTGGAAGAAGATACTCACAGGCTCTCATCAGTTCATAAACCTTTGGAGGGCATCCCTCTGGCTGTTCCATCCGATAGCCCTTTTCCAGCAGATCATACACCTGAGAGAGGTCAATGCCTGGGTATGGTGACATCCCATAGGTAGCAATTTCCCATAACAGCACCCCAAAGGCTGCAAAAGGAGGAAAATAAAACCCTTGGTCATAACGCTGCCCGCATGGTGTGCTGCTCTTACATTTTGGCCTTTGCTGCAGCTAGAGGTAGAACCTCTTTGCTGCAGATCCTTCAGGCCAGCTTAGCTGAAGGCATTAGCAGTTTGTGAAGTTGTGGCCTGGCATGTTCCTCCCTTGTTTCTGCCCAGGCCAGGATACACTTTACTCTCCAGGCTGGCAAGCTATAAACAAAAATGAAACAGAAAGTAACGGTGAAGTGGAGTTTTCTTACCCCACACGTCTGATTTGATGGAAAAGGTGTTATAGGCCAGGCTCTCAGGAGCAGTCCACTTGATTGGGAACTTGGCTCCAGCATGAGCTGTGTAGGTATCTCCAGTCATCAGCCTACTTAAGCCAAAGTCAGCCACCTTCACTACATGGTTTTCTCCAACTAAGCAGTTCCGTGCTGCCAGGTCCCTGTATAAGAAGAAAGCACACGGGGCGTTTAAACACAGCCTTGTGTTTGCAGAGCTTGTCTCTTTCTGCTTCTCAATGCCTTCTTACCCACCTGTGAATGAAGTTCTTCTTCTCCAGGTACTCCATAGCAGAGGATATCTGAGTGGCCATATAGAGCAGCACAACAGCACTCACTTCCTCCCGGTTGCATTCCCGTAAATAGTCCAGCAGGTTCCCATAAGGCATGTACTCTGTCACGATGTAAAAAGGGGGCTCCAGGGTACACACACCTGGCAGTGAGGAGAAGGCATGTGAGTAAAGCTGCTGGTTCTTCCTGAGCTTACCGGTACGCCTGATTTAATTCCCATCTGTTGCAGTTTCTAACAATAAGAGCTTCTCTAAAATCCAGGCCTTTCATCTACAAGACCTGGATCAGTGCAGCCCAGCTTAAAGTTCACTGCTCCTATTTACACATCTGTGATGTGTATGATGAGAAACATGACTACAAAAGCACCACTTTTCCTATATGATATACATACAGGATGTATATTATACATATACATACTATGGATTGTTGCTTGGAGGGTTACAGAATGAAACAGGACCTATTTTGAACACCCATTATTTACTTTCCTTTCCCTAAGAGTGGCCAGCTGGAAGTGGGGACCTGTCAGTGAGCAAGATATCCAGGCTGCAATGTCACCACAGAGTAATATGAAGCGCTGCCATGAATGTTAGCTGGGTAAGGGATCGAAGCAGTGAGGCCTGCTCCTAAAGCAGCATTCTCACACACTGCTCAGATTACTCCTTGCTCCAGTCATTGCAGTTATGTACAAAGAACATATGAGTGGAGGAGGACGACAACAGGACACTCGTGTCAAATCTCTGTGAACTCTCACTGCAGCACTGCTGAGTGTGTCCTCATTATCCACATACAGGAGCAAAAAAGCATCTCTAACGAGAAATTGTTTTAGTCTGAAAGCAGACAGGGCTGGGTGACCACTCCAGCTGTGTCCATGTTTGAAATGGGTACAGAATAGATGACATTAATAGAATCCTTTGCATCCTTCACATTTTTCCTTTCATCCTCAGCTTGGCCTGAAAGCTTTGCTCCCAAAGACAGCAAAAGTCCAGATGGAACTTAACACCGGTAAAGGTTTTAAACCTCTTATTAAGGATATTTGCACTAACCTAATAACTGCACCAGATTTGGGTGCTTGATTTCCTTCATCACAGCAGCTTCTTTCAAGAACTCTTCCACCTCCATGGTATCTTCCTAGACAAACATAGAAGAGAAGATTTGTCCTCATGACCAAGGTCTGCTCAATGCTACATGCTCTAGCTGAATTTTCTTCTACTTATCATCAATGCTGACCAAATTAACGGCACGCAACAATCTGAAAACTCACCTTTAATGTTTTCACAGCAACAGTGAGGTTGTATTTCTTCCAGACACCAACATACACCTCACCGTACTGCCCTCCCCCGAGTTTGTGCTTCATGGTGATGTCAGTCCTCTCCATCTCCCACTTGTCGTGGATGGGGGACACTCCATACACAGTGGGCTTATTGCACTTGGGTGCTGGGTAATGCAGAGTTGTCACCAGCCCATCTGCTACTGTGGAGTGATGGTGCACTAGTTCTGCTAGCGTGCTGAACCGGCTTTCTGCTGTCACGTACACCTGTTGGGAACGAAGCAGGAATCTGATAGGTAAAGGCTGCCGAGAGCTTTCAGTTGTGCTGGAAAATTGATACAGTAAAAACATTCCAACAGATTTGGAAAGAAGAAAGAAAAAACAAGTGATAGAACCAGATGTTAGAGTACTTGTTCTGAGCAAATGGATGCTCCTCTGTGCAGCACCGTGCAGAAGTCCTTACCTTTCCATCGGAGGTGGTGTTGATCCTGTAGTGGTAGACACGTCCCTCGTACCTGAGCGAGATGGACAGCTGCCCTGGGCTGCTCTCGCTCTCACGAACCAGGAAGCTGCCATTGATGAGGCTGCTCAACAGATACTCTGCTGCGCTGCGTGACACCGGCCCGTGATACCACGAGTGCTTCTCCAGGCTGTTCACTGGTGTGATGTAGTTGCTTGGTACCCAGCCCTGCCCATTCTTGGAACGTACCTCACTCCATTCACCATTCTGGTTGTAACCCAGGACTCGCAACTTCTCACCTACGACCCAGGAGGAAAAAAAGCAATGTAAGCACAATGGGATCTACTGGGTCTCATTAGTAGAGACATTCACTACCAGCTGACTAAGCCTCGGTTCGTAGCTAAACAATAATAATCTTGCAGCAGTGACCCAACTAAACTGGGATATGCCGAGTATTTATGAGTAAAGTTTCAGCCAGAACACTGGACTAAGTTATTGCAATGGAAGCGATGAGCTCACAAAGCTTCTTGCAGTCTGCATTTCAGACTAGAAAAGTGTTTTCCCTTTTTCTTGGAAGAACGAGGTTTGCCTCCATCCCAAAGCTTTAATAGTTTATCTGATATACTTGCTAAACAGAAATTGCTCCATGATGTTCTTACTTCTTGATCTGGCTGCAGATGGAAGCTCCTGAATTCTGTCATCACAGATAATGTCAAGGTTCTCCTCTGCCTCACAGAGGTGTCTCACAGTCAGGGAGCTGGAGAGTCCGGATGTACGTGGGCTACATCCTTGGCCAATTACTCCACAGTGTATCAGTACCAGAACTGCCCAGCAGGCGTCTCTCCAACACAAGAGAGACCACAGGCTTGTAATCCCTGCTTACAGAATAATTGCTCACCGCGCTCACTCTTTCCAGTGGAACAACAGAAGCATTCAGCGTTCTATATCTCAGCATACAGCCCATGGCCACTCTGCAACTCAGGGGCTCACCCACCTTTGGTGATGCTGAGCGTGTTGTCACCGCTTGCTACAAAATCATAAAGTGCAACAAAGAGGTTGGGGTCGCTCTCAGTGGCTCCCAGCAGGTTCTCCTTGGAGCTCCACCTGATGGCTTCGTTCAGCGCCTGGGGTTCAACATCGCAACCATAGGGACGGTGCAGGGCCTCTGAAGGAAGAAAAGAAGAGGAAGTTACAGCTAAAACCCGGCACATGGCACAGCAGGGCTCCCACTGCACAATGTGTAGGAGAAATAAAAGATGCTCTTTTGATGTGAAGTAGTGAAGAAAAGCTTTTAAAGTCTGCCACGTTACGTTTTCAACCTTTGTTTCCAAGGCTGAAGGCCAGATGGCAAATTTTGGATTTGAAAGCAGTGTTAGGAATAGAGGTAAAACAGATTGAATTATGATAATAGTCACCGAGTCAGCATTAGTAGGAATGGAGGTGATTTGTGACACGTTTCAAGACTACAAAACTAAAGAAGTGGTAAACTGGCAGGGATTGAGGATTAAGTTAAGGAGGGAAGTAATGCTTCTGAAAGCACAGCTGAGGGATGTTCCTGTCCCACCACTTGCTCCCAGTGCCTCTCATTGAATCTGCTCATGAAACCATCCCAAAACAGACGTGGCCTGTTGCTGAGGGTCTGAGGAGTCAGATGCAGGATGGATTGGAGCAAACTGCTGCAGGACAACACACACACACACACACACACACACACACCAACCCCACCAGGCTCCCACACTGAGCGAGAGCCAGTCTGTGTAGCACATGGGGAGAACAAAGGGCTTGAGAGCAACACAGACGGGAGAGCTGGGAAGTCAGAGAGACAGAACAGGAAGAGGCCTATGCCAAATAACAGGCAAACACGTGCTGAATCTGTGCCACGTGATGGAGCTGGAGCCTGGAAAGCTTCAGTGTAGGGGGTTTCCCAGAACCCATGTTCCATTTTTTTTTAAGCTTTGTTATACGTACATGGGAAAGGAAATGACTGAGGTTGGTTTGTTTGCTCTCAAACACACAGCTAAGTGGCTTCTGCCTTCATTTCTGGTAATCCCACTGCTCAAATAACTGCTTTCCCAGCCATGCCAAAGTGGCAGCCTATCGAGGTTCCTTCAGCAAGAGAAGAAGTGACAGAGCCACAGCCACCAAAGCATGGCTTCGTTTTCTGCAGATGCAGTATTTCTATGCTTCATGTTCTTAACTATCACCTGCAGTTACCAACATCCCAGCCTGTCACATAAAGAGTAATAATGGCTGCTGCTTTCTAGGGCTGGGTCTGTGCACATGCACGTGCAGCTATTACGCATCAGGAACAGCTCAAGTGGCAACAGAAAAGACCAGTGGTTCCCAAATCTGAGCATCCAGTCCCTAATAACCTACGGTGCTCAATACGAGTGGGACCCATGCCATCCTACGTACAAGGATAAGAAAGCTGAGTTCAATACGGTAATCACAGAGCTCAGTAAGGAAGCTGAGACAAATCACACCACAAAGGAAACACCTCACACTGAACAAGCTGTGAGCTCCGGTCACACCAAGGGCGAGGAAGTGAACTGGGAAGTTCTCTCTGACATCAACCCAAAACATAACCACAAATCACGTTATTGCTTTCATTTCCTATACAATTGAAAACTTACATCATCGTTTAGTCTACAAGCGAGGTTATGCTTCAGCCACCTCCTTCCTCTCTATTCCCACAGCACACTTTGCTTCCCTCCGGACATGAACGCTTTCCTATTCAGCCACCACGTCAGGACTTTCTGCCTCCCCCCCCCATGCCACTGAGGCTCCAATTATGGATCTCTTCAGTTCAAGAGCAGCACGAGAGCCCAGCACACACCTCACCTTCAACAGCAGAACCGCACCAGGTGCTGATGCTCGATTGTACCAACAGCATTTTGCTAATCCTGAATAAAAGCTGGCAATCTCAGTCCTGCTCCCACACAAGACAAAGAGCTGAGAGGACCCACACCCTCCTTTAGACCAACAGGGCAGTACAGGAATAGAGCTGTAGTCTCCCTACCTGTGAAGCTCGACCCAGCAGGCTCAGAGCCATCATTGCCAAGGCAGCAGAGCAGCTTGTTGTCTCTGCCATAGCTGCTGGGCTGGAACAGGACCGTGCCCACAATCATGCCGTGCTGCACAGCCAGCAGAAGGCCAAATAACTGCAGCGAGAAGTGCTGGGTCCGCACGTGGAGGTCAATGGGAAAGCAAGGCAGCCTATGGGGTGGAGGAGGAGCAAGGGGCTGCGGTGTTTGGTTAGGAAGGGTGGAGCTTCCCAAAGAGCTCTGAACAAACCAGGGATGGGGAGGAGGGATGGAATGCGAGTGAAGCGATTTTGACGTGAGCAGCAGGAGGAAAACAAACCGTTTCCTTGGAGAAATTCCTTTGTGCCAATGCCAAACAGATCCTGCGTTAAGGGGACCGCCCCATTGATTCATTCTCCCACTCCACATCCAGAGCAGGGGGGCCATTCACATGAACTACGTGGAAGTGATGCAAGTGAAAATACTAAGCCTAGCAGATGTATGAGCACTGAAAGAGAAAACGCTGTTGAACATTACAGAGAGAAACAGAAAGCAGAGGCAACACAGCATGCCCAGGCTGAGCTGCATAGCTGCACACATAGGAAGGTCCAGGTCAGCCCTCTGACAGGGCAGCACCAAACTACCTGTCACAAACCACATCTGCCCTCAGGAGCCCCAGTCCCCCAGCAGTCCATAGGGCTGCCAGCACAACAGGCTCTTTCTAATGCAGAGGAGGAAGGGCTAAAGAAGAAGCAATCACTGTGGCAGTCCCACACCTGGTGGGCCTGCAGAAGGGTATGAAAGGCAACAGGGGAAGGGCAGCAAGTGCTTTGGCCTCTTGTAAAGGGGGGGAAGGTGCTGCAGCTCACCAGCCAAGAGCAGCATTTCTACAGGCAGCAGCTCTGAGGGGAAGGCAGCTGCTTCGTGTGATGAGGGCACGGCTCAGACTGAAGGTAAGAAATGAGCAGTCGGGCTTGTTAGAAGTGTATGTGTTTTGTGTAAGGCTGTGGGTGTGAGAAGTCACTACAGAAAGGATGTAGGCTGTGCAAAGAGTTACTTCCCCCTTTGTGAGCTGTATCATGAGCTTTTCCCTTCTCCACCACCTCTAATGCATGTGGAAATCACAGCCAGACAGAACACATTAGCACACCTACATAGTGTTGGCTTCCAAAGGTTCTCCTGACAACCAAGGGAAATCCTTTCTCCTCCAAAACAAAGCTCTGTGGATCCTGCTGCATGTTACCCAGCAGCTAAAGGTTGAGCTGCCTTTACCTCTGAACCCCCAGGGCACCATTTTCCTGTTTGATTTTCCTTTTGCAGTTTGTTTTCTCTCTCTTGTGTGCTCCAAATGATCTTTATTACGCTGGTGTGTGAAATAGTGCATTTATTAACACACAAAGAATTGCAGAGCAAATAACTGCAGCGAATAAGCTTTTCAGGTGGGTCTGAAATGGTATTTGGAAATGGCAGGCTATGTATTAATTTACTGCTCGGTGAGGATCGGCAGCAATAGTTTAACAAGTGAAATAGTTATTAGCCTGGTCGTTAAAATAGGACAGATGTGTAAGTGGTATCTCTGGAACTAGGAAGGATTAGGAGGAAATGAATCTGAGTTACAAGCACAGCATGGAAATGCAGGCACTGAGTCTGTAGCCTCTCTGAGCTGTGATGGCCAGCAGGTCTGTAGGTGAGCTCAGGGCAGGGCACCAGCATCCCTGCACAGCAGGTGGGTTTGTAAAGGCCTGGTATGTGCACTCAGGCAGAATGAAACCAGGCGTCTTTCTAACTTTGGGATAAGCATCATTTCCTTCACACTGATGTTGCTGGGTAGTTATTCTAGCGTGTAGGCCGTCACTTTGACATCTGCATCCACAGCAAACATCCTGTTCCTATTCCCCTCACAGTAAGAGCACAATGTAAGACACGAATTCTGGTGCACTCAACTTGTTTGACAGAAGCAGCAACCTTTCAGGCAGAGCAGCTCTTCCAGCTCCTCAGGTTATTCCCTGTGGTGCCCTTCAAAGCTGTTTCCTGAGCGTGGTTAACCTTCCTCTGCCCCTTACATCCTCCCTTTTGAGGTATTGCTTTAGTTTTTCCAGCAATGAGAAAATGAAACGTAAGGAAATCTTTGCTGACTGCACTACTTTGAAATGAGCTGTACCAGCAGCTTCTAAAACTTGCTATACCTGGAACTGGCAGGCTATCAGTGCCTCCTAACCAAAGTGCAAGTAGCAACGCACCCTGAAGGGTTTGGTGCTGCCAACATGGCTTGTTCATAGGAAGGAAGAGAGGCAAAGAGCTCCAGGACAGCGTCACCTCAACATTATCACTGAATACCAAGAAGCACATGGTGAGTGTTCTGGGTTTCCCTTCTTTGTTTTGCAAGAGGACGCCTGAACAGAAGGCCACCAAGATCCCCATGCACCCACATCTTTCACTTTATTTCCACTTGGAGTCTCCAAACCAAGTATCAACCCACGCTATTATTTTACCCAGTCTCATTTCTTACCCTTGATGGTAAGACTAAGAGAGTAACAAAGAGGCATTAGTCAGCCTGGACCACAGGAACTGGACCGTCAAGTAATGAATGGTTCCTGGTATAACTGCCATTTTCCATTGCATCACTTCTCATGCTAGGCTTGAGGAGCTTCAACCAGCTTGTTAGAGGGAGGCCTTCTGCATTAATGAAGATGAGGACACAACATTGATAACACAGCAGCGAGAGGGTTTCCTATTTTGCTGACACATTTGGAACAGTATCAATCTCTGCAGTAGCTTTGTTTCTAAAACCAAATCTGAGCACTTCCTACTAAGCAGAAGTACTCCCTCCATCCTAAGGAGCAAACCAATGCTGGCCAGGCCAAGTAGCTGCTGTCTAATAACTCAGTGGCACAGAAGCAGGCCTATGAACTTTCTACCCTAGTAACAGACTTGAGGCCTTACCTCGATGGACCACCTAGACTTTCTGCTGACATGTGTGCAACCATAAAAACCATCATCTGAAAAGGCTTTGGACAGCTCACATATGGCCTTGGTAAAATACAGGCAGCCCAACTCCATGTTATTCCTAGGTGTTCCTCTCCTGCAAGCAAGCAGCCTCTTAATAATGTGGTTTGTTTGAGCTGAGCACAGATCCATAATTAGTCTCTGGGCCTCCCACAGTGGTGTGAGGTTTAAGTACCGTAAACAACCCATTGAATAATGCCAAGAAATACAGCTCCAAGCCAGGCAATTGGGGTGGGCAAGGAATAGGTTTCTATTTATGGTCTCAAGCCGGGAGAGACAGAATGTGGGAGGAGGCATGAGAGTCAGCGACAACATTGCATCATGAGGAGTCTGCATCATAAAAACATGTTGCAAGCCAAGCTGGTGTGCTGCCTTCCCTCAGGTATCAATGCATCTGACACAGGAAAAGGTTAACAACTGATCTCTGGTACTGGAGAGTCCAAAAGCTCTCCACATAGCTCACCTTTTAAGAAGAGATTGATTCTAAACCTGGCAAAGAGCTGCATGAGATGCTCCTCCGCATTCATTTCATGGTGAAAGCAGTGGGTGGTGGCACAGAAGACATGTTTTTGAGCTGGTTTGAGATGGGAAGCCAAGTGAAGGCAATACCTGGTCAGACTGACTGACAGACAGACAGATCGACCTCGGTGGTGTCCGTCAGCACATCTCCTTGCTGTCAGTGACTCTCCCAGCACACCACTGCCCTCAGCATCACCCACTGCAGAACTTCCCTACTTGCAGCTTCTTCCTGGTAAAGAAACATCATTCTGATACAGAATTCAGAATGGAATAAATCAAGCTTAAGCAACACTGGTATCCATAAAGAAGCAGAGAGACCACCAGCTTTAGGTGCTCTATATTACATACCTCCTTCCATTGAGTACAGAGGTGATGATGATGGTCTGATTTTTGTTCCTCTGAATTCTGCCTACAGTAGACTACAACTTGCTCCCACAAGGGAGATGTAGGAAAAGGAGTGCTATGAAGGGACACCAGCAGAGATAACTGGGAAACCACACACATGTAGATCAAAAGACTGTTTAACATTCTTCCTCAAGTCGTGGTGAGTTCCAGTAAAGCTCTCCAGTATAAAGAGTAAGGATTAGGTCACCCAGCCCTACAGGAAAGGTGGGCTGGCCAAACGTTATGACAGCTTACAGCAAGTCATCTAGGTTTATTCAAGCAGCACTCTGGGGGAGAAGCAGCTTAATGTGAATAACACTTCATGGAATTCCTGAGGAGTCATTAATTCTGGCCAGATCAAAGCTGAGATACTATATACTTCTACGCAGATCAAATGGATTGCTATTTACTCATCCAGTGTGAAGACAAGCATTTGAAGTAAGAGTCCTTCTACAAAAAGACTACTTGAAAACCCCTAAGCAAGCCAGAAATACCTACACTGATGTAGCCTGGCTGCTGGAAGGGTCATTTTGCAGATGTAAAGCAGCAACTGATCAGCCCTTGGAGTCAACACGACATACATGTCCAGGCTACTTTCCAAGTGACATAATGACTTCCAATAAGAAGCACTGCAGTGTTAGGATCTCTCCTTACGCTCAGCACCTGGAACAATGATCGCATTGATCTACTCCTCAGCCAGTTTTCTGAGGTTTATTTTTAGCCTTTCCAGTTACAGGGTAAGCTTAGAAGGAGAGAGTAGAGTCTAACTTACCAACCTGCAATCTCAGGAGTCAAAACGTCAATCTGCTACATCAGTCTGAGCTGATGTCAGGAGCTGAGCCCAAGTGGCTGTACTGGTGAGCACCTTGTGCAGCTGGCACTGCTTACCTGCTGAGAGATGTTCGGAGGGTGCAGCTCCCCAGGTGAGCTGATAGAGCTTCAGTTTCCAGTACATGAGTTTAAGTCTTTAATACGATCCCAGAATGCTTGTTAGCGCAGATGAGATTGCTCAGTTCTATCCACCCACTGTGAATATGCAGCAACTGCCAAAGCTACACAGTGCTTCTGGTTTAAACAAAGTTCTCGAGCTAAAAATAAATCATGGGGCTGTCAGCCTCAATTGTCAGCCACCGAGATGCTGCTCAAGCAATTGTCCGCAGCCATTTTCTTCCCATGGATGAAGAAGAGTTTGTAAAATAGTTACTATATATTTAACTCAATACTTATCATCTCACTTCCACGGAATACATGGGCCTCAGAAAATGAGTCAGTGCTTCCTTTTATCCAAGAGATGCCTGTCCTATGTGTGCTCAAAATGGCACGCTGTCCTGACTGCAGCCCTTCACATGGAGCTGAGCCCAAGCTCTCCTGCTCCTTCTCAGCCCCGACCCACTGCTGTGCGGGGCAGTGTGAATAAGCACGGGTGGTGAAGTCAGAGAAACACGTCCATCAACCTAAACTTAGCAACTGGCTGCTATTCCACTTCCCCTTGGCTAAACCCAGCCACTTGTAATTGGCTCTGCTGAGCAGACAAGGGGCTCCATTCAGCAGGGCCGCTCCCAACAGCTGCCAAATAACTGGGGTAACACAAACCCACATGATTCCTACTGGGGGCAGACAGCTTGTCAGTCCCAGGCTGTGCTATACATTTGTTTTTAAGATGGACTAACAGTGGTGTTTAGCCCTCGTGTATCCAGACCTAGTATTAAAAACAAGAATGCACTCACTGAAATTACGCTTCCTGAAGAGTCGTTCTGGAATCAGGAAGAATTAATGCAGCTTCGAAGGGAAAGAGTCCTTCAAAGACAGGAAGGCTGAACAAGTCCTGTACTCTTAATCTAAAAGCAATCAAAGCTGCGAGAAGTCACAGTTAGAATTGCAGGCATATTGGAACTAAAGGAACAACAAAGTCTCCTTACTCAGCTCACCGGTAGCTGCATTCCTCACACTTGTTCATATAGCAAAAACGTGAATGCATTCCAGCAAGACATATAACTGGTGCTTAAGTATGCTGTATGGTTGGCTTTGGTTACCAAATACTGCTATCTTGTGGTGAGAAGACATTGTAAGGGAAAATTGTGAACTGAAAGAGCAGTGCAAGAGTGCACAGTTGGATCTAGGAAGAATAGTGCAGATAATGGGTGACCTGAATATGCCTCCTCTGGCCTCTGGGTGACACCTCTCCCAACGCTTCATTTACTCTGTGAACTATATATATTCTGAGGGAGGAAGGAAGAAGGAAAGGGCCGGGATTTCCCAGTGGGAGGCCAGCACTGCTGCTGCCTCAGCATCCCGTTTCCTCTCGCTCTGCAGAGCAGTGGTTACCCCTACCCAGCACCCACCCATGACCTGAGGCAGAAAATAAGAGCTCAGCTTACTGACCTTCAGCTGTGCTCTGTTTCACAGCAAGGTCTCTGCCAGTCGTTCCCCACAGCTCTGAGGATACATGTAACTGCTGCTTCATTTGGGAGTTGTTTTAGGAGATGTAAATCAAGACCAAGGTGTAGCCGTGCCATCCAGAAGGGAGCCTCACCCAGTGCCCCCACACCTCCTGCTGCCACAGCCCAAGAAAGATTCCTTTAGCATCTTACATTGAGATTATCTTCTAATTTGACAGAGTTCCGCCTCATTCCTTCTTCCTCCCACTCCACAGAAAAGCATTCCCAGTTGTTGCTGGCCCGTGCAGGTTTTCAGGACAGCTGACTGCTTGGGTTACACAGGGCTGCATTGTATCCCTCCAAGAAGCAGCCACACTAAGTGCTTCCTCTGGGATCAGGGCTCGGACCGGGCTGACAGCAGCACACCAGGTGCTGTCTTAAAAGCTGAAATTCCAAAGCAACAGGCAGTGCTGCAACTGCTCCTCTCAAAATCACTCTCCCTCTTGAGCCTCATTGAAGCAAACCTATTCCACATCTAACATCTGAGTGACTAAAGCACCCACAAGGAACACAGCATGCAAATGCAGCAATGAAACACAGAGATTAGAGCCTCACAAACACCCACCAGAGACCCACGTGGGGTCTGATGCTTCTTCCTGCTAGCAAGACCATTCATTTCAACGTGTAGGGTCACACCTCAGGTTCTGGAGCTGGAAAAACTGATTAATGGCAAACATCACATTGCTAAGACCAAATACATCAGAGAGCCCTGAAGAGGACTGAGTAATCCAGGCTGGTACGTCCTTCTATTAGTCACGTCCAATGTGACTGTTCAGTCAAACTTCTCTATTGAGAATTTGGTCTAATTAGAATACAGCCGAATATTACCAGTGTAAGAAGTACGGTCTTAATTACTAGAGAAACAAACAGACCTGTTGATGCAACTGGGATTTGTCTGGGACACAAGGAGGTGAAATAACCAAGGCCTTTGTTTACCCAACTTCACACTGACACCTCATCCCTCCTGAAGGACAAAATCCAAGTCTTCTTTCTTCAAACATTCTTAAGGCGACTCCCAAAAATGAGATGCAGTGAATATTGCAGAGAGGTTAGAAGTAACGGACCTCCTACTACTGGCATTGCTACTGCTGGCCCCGGCAAGGTGAAATTACAACTGACAATGGGTGTATGCTTCATGAGCAGGAATGAGACTGACTCACCCAGCTCAACTATACAGGTTTAATGATGTCACTTCTGAAGACAGGGCTGGGCTTCCTGCATAATGACAGGTGCAATGTAATTATGGAGAAACCAAGTGCTGGCTTTGTTCTTACTACGTGAAGGTGGCTGCTATCATCTAAGTGAAACCCATGAAGTGCAGGTCATTCCTTCAGCTCTGGGTGCCGAGGTCTCACCCACTGCTAACAGGCACTTGGCTCTAATGGAAGCAGTGCAGTATGTAAGGCTGGCAGGCAACACAGGGAAAAGCCAGCACACATGAGGAAGGTACAACTGAGGCAGAGAAAAAGAGGAAGGAGAACTAAAACCACAATGGATTCTATGGGCAATATTTCTGTTTAGTCACACCGCCACAAGAGGTTTGCATTATCCTGACTACTTGAACGGGGCTCTGTAGCCCTTAAGACCGTCAGTAGGGACTTAGGAAAAACTGTGACAACCTGAGCCCTCTGCAGCTGTTGGGATTCATCTCGTGTTAAGATCCATCTATGCAGGGGAAGGTCTAAAGCTAAAACCAAAGTCACTTGCTGGTTGCTACTTGCTTGAAGCTGTGGCAGAGCACAACTCAAACTGGTGTTGGTCATCCATCCCTCCTGAAGCACAGCACTTAGAGCTTTCATTACAAAACCCTTTCAGCACCCAACTAATGAATGATGCTTTGAGTACAAAGCACATAAGACTTCAAAAACAGCTGGTGTACAACACTACTCATGCTTTCTCCATAAAGTCTCCTGTGCTTCCTCATAGTGATGAAGTAGGATTAGAGCAAGTTAAATTCTAGCATCAAAAAAGAGAAGCAAACCTGTCACAGGGTGAAGCACAACACAAAGCCTCTATAGTTGGAAAGGAAGCTGGACCTGTGGAAAGCACACAGTGTTAGTGTATGGTATAGACTTCAAAGTGTTAGCCCTGCAGCACAAACCATCCTGTCTGCTTGTGCCTCATGCCTTATCTCCATAATGAAACACTGCCTTTTATAAACTTACTTATCCTATCAATGGGAAAAACAGATTAAGAAGCAAAGTGCTAAAGAAAATGGGTTTCCTTAACTGCAGAGATTTTTACTTATTTCAATATCCATTCTTTTTAATCTTTAAACAAAGCCAGTTATCTTCATGGGGAGGAAAAAGCATTTCCTTTGATTCCTGCCTGTCTGCATTCCTGGTTCTAGAGCTGGCAGCCCTCATCTGTCCGCCAAGGCAGGGAACAAGGGGACAGACTGCTCCACTGGGAGAGGAGATGGTCAGATAGGAAGATATCATGCTAACAGGATAAGAAGGAAGGGGGCAGGACCTGCTCAGAGCAAGAAAAAGCAGAGTGGAAAAAACAATTATATTTATGCAAGTGATAGGAAAGATAAATACCACAGAAGAAACAAGGGCATGCGTGTTAAACAACACAAAAAGGAAGAGTAATCCCGGGAGGGGTAATCTTCAGTTTGGTTAAATGAAGCACTGCTGTACCAGAGCAGGTGATGCACTGAAGCCTGTTTTCCTATTAACAAACTGAGATGCTGCTGCTGTAATAGCTTTTATGGTTTAAAAACCGACGAGCTCATCTCCCAGTAGGCCAAGGAGGGGGAGCACGGGGAGGCAAATGTGTGATGAAGAGTGCTTCAGTCTTTCTGTAAGAGGAAATAATGGACGGGGGGATGTAACAAAGCCAGATGTTAAGATGTGAAATGCACTTAAGGCCTCAACCTCAGAACAAATTAGGAATGTGCAGGGAAGAAGAAAAGGACAGCTACAGTACAGCAGAGCTCATGCCCTTGCATTTGGGCAGTAATATGAATACCAGAAGTCCTAGTTATATTTTAAAACATGCTTTTATATCTCTTTACCTAAAGTCTGTTTTGTGACCAGTGCATTCCTTTTAATGCGGCCTGTCACTGACCAGCACTAGAGGCAATGACAGCAATGTGACTGCTTGGCTGTGGGCTGCTTCTTAAGGATGAACACACAGGAGTGTCAGGGCTCCCATGAGCGTCTCAACTCTTCAGTGTAACATAGGAATGTTAGGAAACTTTCCTTTTCAGGGCTAACAAGTACCCTGTACAAGGAGAGAAACTAAGTCAAAGCACTGCAGCACCCTCTCGTGGTAGGCTGGAAAACGATTTTCTCCTAAAGCAGCAGCAATTTACCCCTTCTTCCTAATTGTGAACTGCTGGGCACTGCTGGATGTTAGTCTGGCTAGGCTGGACCTGGAAACCAACTTATGTCTTAACCCCAGCCCATGAAATGAGAAAAACATTGCATTTTAGCAGAAACACTACCACAAGGCAGGCAGAGAAAGTCACAGCACTCTGAAGTTGTTGCCCTTAAGAATTTAAGTATATTTAATGATAATGACCTACAAAGAGAAAACAGACAATCTGGCATAGCATTGGATGCTGTTATGACAAAAGCAAGAGCTGAAGCTGCCAGCCATGGGTTTCACTAGGCAGTAATGACAGGGTTATACAAACCACTGTTTGAGCTGCCACCAGTTTTGCACAGCACTCTTAAACCACCCAACGCATCCATGGGAGATAGAAGGAGGAAAAGAGGCTGGCTGCTCCTCTGCACTTCCTATCAGACTCCAGTTACTGCTCTGATACAAACCAAAGCCTCAGCTTCTAACAAGAACAACCAGCTCATTTCATACAGAGCGATGGAAACCTTGATACCAACAGAGCTTCTTGAGAAGACACAATATACCATTTCCTTACTTATTCTAAGGATCTCCCCCAGACAAAGCCTTTTTAATCTGACGTGGTACCTCTGCTTTCTCTGTTTACTCTTGAGATTTTAAAACCAGCCACAAATAACTACTGAGTAAAACCAACAAATATAGTACCGAGTAACAGGCACAGAGCTTATGATTAGTGGGGAAGTATTCTGCTGTGCTTCACTGGGTAATTGGGACAGAGCACAGCTTTCATGCTGCTATCAGTTACAAAAACACTGCTGGTCCCTTCCCAGGCTCTACAACTCTCACTGTCTGAAAAAAAAAATAAAATAATAATAACAAACAGAGAAAAAGATAGAGGAGAAATATCTATCTACTTGGTCAGAAGGCACAGCACGGATTCTGCTGAGCTGCAGTGAGCAGCCCCTTGTTTCTCATGCAGGTTACTGTACAAACCATACAGCTCACCACTGCTTGATGCCAATCCAGCCAGTGAAGAAAGCAGGTCTGAAACTAAACAGGAACTGAGTGCCATCACCAAGTGATCAAAGAAAGGCTCCCAGCAGCTGATCCAGGTCCTGCCTGTACCACAGCCTTCATTCTCTAATAATGGAGAAGATAGTTATAGAAGGGGAACTGCAATTCAGCTCAGAGACAAAGGGTACAGTTTCTCTCCCTCTTGTACTGGACATAAAGAAAGCCTTACAATTAAAGTCGGTGTGTGTAAGAAGCTGCATGAAATGAGCAGCGAGCCCAGCTCGGAGCAGCGTAACCCTGAGCTCTGCTGGACCCAGTCACTTAATGGGGGAAGAAATCCATGCCACAGACCGCTCCAAAAGATCTCGGATGCTATTCACGTGTCTCTGAAGAGTTCAGTTCACTCTTCCCAGATGACATCACTTGTACCAGTTCTTTAAAAGTCTGCAAAAACAAAGACTTCATTTATTCCTGAACAATCATCACAGTCTCACTGATTGGAAAGCTGTGATACATGAGGTCTCCGGACCAGAAATTACACTTTAAAATGATTTCTTTGGAAATCCCCTCAGGGCCTTTTAACTCAATCGTTCCTCCAGACTCCTCCCATCATTTAATACATTTCAGATATACCTTCTGCTCTTTGGTTTTCTAAACAGCAACACAAAATGGATATTCTTATCAGTTGCACAGCCTCCCCCACGTTTCTGAGCTGCAGCAGGAGGACTGAACAGCCTTGTTAACTCTGTGGCACTGCTGGTTAGCAAAATGAAGCCAGGGCAGCACAGGCTTTGAAATAATACTGAGGAAAAAAGAGAAGTTTAAAGCATTATTCCTAAAGCTGAACAGCTGAGATCATATCTCCAGTGTGCAAAAATGAAGCTTTAAGGAAGCTTTCCTTAGGGCACAAGAGTTCTCCATCCCCAGGTGGAGGAGCTCAGGAAAGGAAGGCAAGAACCTGGTGTGGCTGAATTGGGACCTGCTGGTCAAAGTGGAGAGCAGAAAGGAAATGCACAGGCAGTGGAAACAGAGACAGGTACCATGGGATGATTGTAAGGAAGCTGCTAGGGCTGTGTAGGGTTGAGGTCAGAAAGGTCAGTGCCTAACTGAACTTGGGTATGGCAGTAATGCTAAGTCATGGCCTGAAGCAGTGATGGAGCACCTGATGGAAGGCAGGGCCAACCCAGGGGAGCTCAGGTGTTTGCAATGTACCTGAGTGACCAAAGGGATGGAGCCAGGATCCACCCCTGCCCAGCCCTCATTTAAGGGTTGGCAGTGGTGGTAAGAGCATCTTGCTGGAGATTTGTGTCTACTTGAGGCCTTCTGAAGGTAAGCAGATTTTTTTCCTCTTTTGTTTCTGTATGCTCTACTTGAGACAAAGGGAAACAAGAACAGTACAGATGAAAACTCAGTGCTTTGTTATTGGAATTATAACAAGAAGGAAGGAGAAATAGGCCAGGTGTGCACAGGGCCACAAATGCAGAATGTTTGTGGATGAAGACACTGTTATGGGTTTGGGCAGGAGGGTGGGAGGAAAGAAATGGGAAAAACTCAATTGTAGGGAAAACACTGAAATAACCCTTAAAAAACCCAACCCACCACAAAATACAGACACAAAATCAGGCCAGTTCTTGGTGAAGCATTTCTGATCATTGTTGTGTCCCCTTCCCATGATGAAAAGGTAGAGCATTAAAAGGCTGCCTGCATCAAGAGTTAATGTGCACCCAATAAGCAGCCATAGCGGAAGATGCCTGTGTCTTCCTATAAAGACCACAAAGCACGGGAAACTTCCTAAGCAGACACTGGTGATATAACTAAGCTTTGTTGTTGTGGTTTGTAGCGTTACCAACAGGAAGCCTCAATGGTTTTCTAACACTCACTCATTCTACTGAGAACAATCTCTGGGTAATACAGAGATCAGTCTTTAAAATCAAACAATGTATTTCATGACCACAAAGCCAGACAGATGCCAGTGATAATGATGTAACAGTGACAGAAAAAAATCAGGCCCAAGAATTCAACTGTGTTACCAGCTTGGCACAAACTTGTGTTTCTCTGCTGAGGAATGACAGGCTGCTGGTGGTCCAACCAGCCCTGGGGATTGTTTCTTCATCAGTAAATGCTCTTCTGAATGCTGTTAGCAAGGAACCTGAATGCCTATTTGCAGACTGACCTGCAAAACCAATCAAGAACCCATTCACACCACAGCTAGCAAGCCCTGCATCACTCCTGATTACATAGTGCTGTAAGAACAAACCATTTGGCAAGCAGTGGTTCCAGGCCTCAGATTCTGAAGCAGTTATAACCCAGGTGGGGCTTTGCTCTGCTCTCATCCATCCTTGGCTTTCTTGAAACACAAGCAGGTGAAAATGAGTTTGACAAGTCACTGAGCAGCCTTGTCTGTACAGCTTCCAGAATCTTGCACACATATCCCTACCAGAGTGGGCATAAAATGCTGCTATTTGGTTTATATTAGTTGGATTTCTGTGTAGTATCTTAGGAGCGTGAACTAGTCAGCTGTCAGCAGCATTGAGAAGACAGCTAACATGAAGTTGTGACAACTAAGAGGAATGGGCTAGAATAAACCACGCTAACAATTATCTAGCTGTATTTATAAAGTAAGATCTAGAAAGTATGATTGGATCAGAGCAAGGACAGGCTTTGCTGTAGGAACCTGATATGTGCTGAAGCAAGTGGGTCACAGAACAGGTCACTTTTTCAGAATGCCAGTGAAAACATGACTTCAAGCCTGCTGTCCCAGAATCTGTAATTAGCAGCAGGATCTTCCTGCAGACAGCCCTGCTGCAGCGTCACCAGGAGACAGTCCAACCTTCTTTTAATTACAGGAGCTGTCAGTTCAGCTTGATTAAAAAAGATGATTGAAGCCGCTTGTGACAACTTACTTTTGTGCCCAATAGCTCACAGAGCCACTCGCCACTGATTTGTTCACTTGGCTGTGTCCTTATTACGAGGGGGAAAAACATACACATTTTTAATGTGCCAAACATTGCACTTACAAGCAATAGTTTGTGAAATATTGCTAGAACAACTTGTACCGCGCCATCTGCTGCATGCGGAGAGCTGAGAAACCACAGATCTGCTTTTTGAGATAGTTCTGATCACTGTGTTTGTCAGCAACTTCATTTCAGCCTCACCTTCAGCTGTGTATGTGAACAGTACCTGAGAAATACATGTAATGTACGTCAGGAATTGAAATGGATCTGTGCTCTGTATCACTCTGTCCCTTCTGAGCTGACGTTGTCCTCTCACTTGTGAAGCACAACTTAAGGTATGAAAATGAGTATCCAACAGAATCTGCAGGAGTAACTCTGCTGTCATGGAGAACAGTGCAGCAGGGAAGGAGAAGCCTGTAATTTCCATTCTGCAGGAGACTTTCCTCCAGACACTTAGCTGAGCTATGCTTTATTCCCCAAATAATTAGTTAAGAGTTATTTATACTGTATGGTCCCACAAGATTTCTGATTTACAGTACAAAGAGTCAGGCACTGAATACAGTGATTATATTCCATCTGCATAGGGCATTTACTGACAGGAAAGTCTGCGGGCAAGGAGCTCTGGCCCAAGCTCACTGCTTTTCACTGGGACGAAAAATAAAGAGCATTTTAGGAGGCCCACAAAGTGCAGTTGTTAAACTGACCCTATTTTCTCTCCCTCTTTCCATTTTCCTGCATCCAACCCTTCGGTTTCGCTGGATTTCAAAGGGACACTTATTTGTGCTTCTTCCTATTTTAGGCCATTTTTATCATGTGGCACAGCACTCCAACTGCCTTAGGGGAGCTTTAATGATAATTTTATTTTTAAAAGTATAGGCTTATCTTGCTTGACCTTGATGCACTGAGTAAAAGGTTGCTAAACTCCTCCTCTAGAAAACAAAACAAGGAACAAATGTCCTGAGCCTGTCGGATCAAAAGCTCAAGTGTGACGGTGCCTTTTGCTACCCCAAAATATATCACCAAGGCAATGGCAGCAGTGCAGCTAACAGGTATAGCAAAGGCCTCCCAGCCAGGATTTAAATAATCTCATTTTCCTGCAGTCTGTTTTCTACAACACTCAGCAAGTCTTCTCAGAGATGAAAAGCATCTGACACCATTCCAAAGAGTACCCTGCTACAGGAGGCGGTTATCACTGCTCTTCAAGAAGAAAACACGAGCGTGTCGCTGTTTAAAGGCCATACAAGGAACCAACACCAATTGGAAGCCATTGGTTCTCAGCGGTTGTACCCCTCGTCTCAAACAACCTAAAGGATAAGAGAGAGCCCACCTTCCTGTTCTCTACCCTGCTCTTTATCCAGAAGGAAAACGACCTGTGGCTGCAGCACCAAGAACTTTTCTTGCCTGGCTGAACCAATCTGGAAAAAATCATCTGCAATTTGTGTTTGCTGCAGCTTCTCCCCATTGAGGGACTGTCTCTATGGATCCAGTTAACCCTGCAGCTGCACTAAAAGGAATACAAGTGTTTCAGCTCACACTCCTCCTCTCCAGTGTGTTTGGTGGTCCACTGCTTCCTTCTGTAAGTCACAGATCACATGCTAGGAATGACAGCATGAAGTACTTTGAAGGCCTAACTGCAAAATTCACAGTTGATTTTCTATGTCTTGGAGAACTCTGCAGTGTTCAAGGAAAGCCTGCAGGAAGCCAGGTGAAGTAAACCAGGAGAAGGTCAGTAAGTGAAAGCTATGATAGACTGCCATGTATCCCTTTGCCACCTGCAAAAAAAGTAACTGAAGCGACCAAAACCTGAGTAAAATGAAATGCTTCCCTCACTGCTGGAACCACACGTACCTTGTGAGAACAAGAACCAAGCACTCATCGTGGTACCAAAGCACTGCAAATCAGTTTGGTGTGTGCAGGACTCTTGCCTGCTATGTCAAGCTTGGCAATCTATACAGCATTTCTACCATGTCTCTAAAGTTGTAGGTGTCAGGATGCTGATGTACAGCAGAGATCTGAATTTGTGTTATTCTATTTTATGTTTTCCACGAGGTGCCTTCTAAAATGCAAAAATACAACAGGATAAAGCATCAAATCGATGATACCATAGTTGAAAGAGGCAGTGAAACAGTAATCCTTCGCTTTAGCTGTAATAATAGTGGGTCAAGCATCTCAAGCAAGCGTGGAGCTGTTTTGGTTTTCTAGTTGATGCCGCTCCCTGAACTCCAAAGCTGTGATAACACTGAGAAGTTAAGAAGCAGATTTAGTGCTGCACTCTTGTTTTGATAGATGCTTTCATATCAGCAGTCACAGCAGATGATATTTACATTTAGGCTGCTGGTTGCACGTTCCTTAATCTTTTTGGCTCTGCTCGTTCTATTGAGCAAAATGAAATATGTATTGTCAGAAACAGCCTTGCTCCATAGACACTGACATCCCCCTATAACAAGGCAAACCATGATGCTCACCAGAGCAGATTCGGTTCTTCAGGGTTACAGACACATGCACACATCTATAGCCCCAGTGCTGGTGTTTGACGCAGTCCATTTATGGCACCTCTTAAAAACTGTGTCTTGTATTAGTAAGTTGCCAAATGAAGATAACAGAATATCACAGTTATAAAGGATTGGGATTTGAAGTTGTGGGCTCCTCCTTGGAGAGATCACAGTGATGAATCACGTTGTACCCAGCACTTCTGGTTTCAGTTTACAGCGATAAGACAGAAAGGGATAAGCATAAACTTCAGCTGCGACGCGGATGGATGGCAGCTGCAGCATCCCGGGCAATAATAGGAAAAAGCCCCTCGCTATACAGACCTTGACAAAGCAAGAGCTACCGATGTAAACGGACACGCTGCGGGTCCCTCGATAAGGCGAGAGCCCAAGTTCACCTGGCAAGCACATGGAGCGGTTGTCCCCGTAAACACACCCGGTGCCGTGTTGTACCCCAGGCCCGTGCAGTTACACGGGCACCCCCGGGACGTGGCAGCGCTGCCCATCGCCATCCCCGCCCTAACGAGGCGCCGCTCCTCCCCGGCCCGGCCCCAACAAAGCGCTGTGCATTAGGGCGCTCTGGCCCCTTCCCCGCGCGGCCCCGCCCGTCCCCGCTCACCGTGCTGTGCGAACACGTTGAAGCCGCCCTCGGCCGCTCTCCCGGCCGTCTCCCTTCTCCGTCCCGCCGTCCTGCCCGCTCCGCTCCCTCGCGTTCCCCTCGGCTGCTGCTGCTGCTGTTGGGGCGGCGGCTGCTGCTGGAGCCCGGCTCCCGGCTCCCCGACGCGGCCCACCTGCTGCCCCATCGCCGCGCTGCCGGCCCCGGCCCAACGCTCACATGCCGCCGCTCCCCGGCCCGGCGGGGCGGCCTCCCGCTCCTCCCGCTCCTCCCCTCCCCGTTGGCGGCCCGGCGGCTCCCGCCCGCCCCCGCCGGCCCCGGCCTGGCGCTCACGGACTCTCCCCCTCGGCCCCCGCCGCCATCTTAAACCACAGAGCGCCGGGAGAGGGGGACAGAGCGGCTCCCGCGGCCGCCTCCGGTCCTCCCGGGGAGGCCGCCCCCGCCCCGTCCGCCCGCCCCTTGCAGGCGGTGCCGCCGGGTCGCGGCCGTGTCGGGCCGGGTCGTGCCCTGCACAGCGCAGGGGTTGGGCAGCGCGGGTTAGTAGTAGGCTCTGCTTTGCACTGCACGGGCTGATTTTATGGAGGTCCTGCGTGGAGACAGGGCTCTGCCTGTCTGTACCCTCTGCCCTGTGTTCGCTTCCCAGCCCTGTGCACCTCTTGGATCGCTCGCAATGCCCCAGGTGAACCCCCAGGGCCTGCCCTCTTTGTCCCCTCCCGACCCAGGGCATGGAGGAGCAGGAAGGCACGGCCACATGAATAACACGGGGCGTGTTGCTGCACAGGCACTGCTGGCAGCAGCATCGTGTCATCAGGTGGCTGAGCGTGCACTGTAACTAATTGGTGTGCTAACGAACCCCAGCCTCTCTAATCCTGCATGAGGCTTTCCAGCTAAAGCAGAAGGGAGGAGGTTCCATCCTGAGAGGCAGTGATGCTTGCTGCCATTTGGAAGACCTGAGCTCCTCTCAGCTATTCTAGCTGCTGTTTTAGCCATGTTGGCAGCGTTTGTTTCTTGATGGATAAGGTGCAGTGCTGTCAGACCCAGGTGTCCTCACCACATTGCTGAGAACAGTGATTGTTGATACAGATGATGCACCTGAACTGCACCCAGTTCTAGTCTGGGTGCCTGCTCTGACACAGGCTGGAGTGAATAGGAGCAAGGAGCACAAGCAATCAGAAATGCCTTAATGCACTGCATTAATAAACCAGGAACACTGGGGAGATGAGGAAATAGGGACAGGCTTGCAAATAACACACAGCAAAGACTGTCTGGGGTACCCACTGCTAAGTGCCAGGACCTAGTGTGGACATGGCTGTGAGAGGATGAGCAGAGGGGTTGTGTGCAGGATGGGCACTGCTGTGCAGAGCTGATGGATGTGGGTGAACTCCACAGTGCAGATATCTCCTGGTATCCTTCCAGCTCGAATTTGCAGAGTTTGGCATTTGTAAATGGTTTGTCTCGTAAACAAAATGTATGTTCTACAGAGGCTGCGGAGAGACAACAAACATTCAGCTCCTTTGTGCCATTTGCAGTTGCTTTGTAGGATAGAACAAGTCTTTCGCATCAATAGGAATGCTACTTTTATTTCCCAGTGCCTCTTTACTCACTGATCCTAACCAGAAGAAGGCCATTAGCATTTCTAAAGGTGATGCCAACATCAAGAGACTATTATGCTTAGGTGCACTAAGGAGAATTGTGTTTAATCGCTGCTCTTATTCCTCAGGCCTTAGGAAATCCCTCACGCCCTG
Organism: Coturnix japonica; assembly: GCF_054131305.1. Taxonomy (NCBI): domain Eukaryota; kingdom Metazoa; phylum Chordata; class Aves; order Galliformes; family Phasianidae; genus Coturnix; species Coturnix japonica. The sequence goes on along the minus strand of NC_140673.1, from coordinate 5,622,738 downwards.
TATCAGCAGCTTGCGCACACGTAACAGCTCACTGTGGGTTGCATTAATGTCCAACTGCTTGGAATGTATTTTAAATGGTATCATTTCCTCTGGCTCCAGGTAACAGGGGATGCCAAGCCCTGGTTGGTGCCCACCATTCTGGATTGCCTAAAAGAAGCAGCTCCCCAAACTGAATCTGACCCTGTGTGACTGAGTCACTGGTGACACTGAGCCACACCACTCCATGTTGTTAGAACATGGGCAAATAAGCATTTACTTCACAGAGTGTCACAGTTATTAATTATACCAAGGTGACAAACTGCTCTTAAGAGGTTTTTCAACCTGTACCAGTGCTACCTTTTATAGCCAGCTGTGATGTCACCAGGCTCACGCAGTATCAGGCATAGGTTATCTGTCAGAAGGCCGTTTCTTTTGAGGAGGGCTGGCAACATGTGCTATCCTAATAGATAACTGCCCTCCTGGCAGCTTTGGGCTCCCAGTCAATCTGCCATCTCATGAGCTGTTTGAGTAAGGGATAAAAGCACCGAGGAACAAAGGCAGTATTGATGCTGCAGTAATAGGCCTGACCAGAAATGTGGTATTTCTAGCATCGCTTCAGAACTGACTTTCAATATTTGCCAGATCTCCATTTCTTGAAGTTTCTAAGCACTAAGAATGCATTGCAGCACATCCACAGTGCTCCAAACATCACAAGATCAATCGTGGATGAGCAGTGCTCTGCTTTACATGCCGTGAACTCACAGCTGTCATCTGCTTCAAGCAACTCATCCACCTTCTGTGTATCAAAGTACAGAGAGAAACATGTTTCTGTTAAATATTTGGCCCATATTTAGGAAGTGGACAATACTAGTCGAAGCATTTGTTGATCGCTCAGGACAGCAGAAGCTTAATCCCCATTGAGGCATTTGGAGGGTTCCCAAGAATAAGGGATACGTGTGCATCCCGTGTCAGGATTTTCGTGCTGCTGCTGCAACGCCAGGACAGGTTGTGGAAATCAGGGTGGCTGTAACTCACCTGGGATGGCTGCAAAAGGCATCGTGTGATGTTCACTAGGTGGCCCCAACATTGCTGATGGTGCTGGTGAAGATTGGGGCTTTTAGGCATTTGTCTGCAGTAGGGTCAGTAGGAGTGTTTTACCACCAGCGTTCCAGCACCACTTCAGTTCATATTTGGGAGCCTGATTCTTTTGGTTTCTGATTTGTTGAGCAGTGAGAGATGTCCGTTTTGCAGACATCTCAGAAGACAAAACACCCTTCTCCTGTTTTTTTAATAAGTGCAGCTAAAACTAAATTGAATTCAGACTTATCAGTGCTTCCTTCCCATGCTCTTTGCCTCACATACCTGTTTCCCCTTGTGCTTCCTCCACCTCTCTCTTCTCTCTTGCCCCCTCTGGCTGTCACTCATTGCTCCCGGTGCTTTGCCAGCCAGCGAGTTTTTAAAGTTCAGTCTCAAATACTGCTACAAAGACCTGGTAGATTCTTCCTCCCAGGCTTTCTAAGTTGGTTACACAAGAATTGTAAGCGATTGCTGCATCTTTCAAGGGGCACTGTGTTCCTGCCTCTAATGCAGAATTCTGCACTCTAATGCAGAATTAGATGTCAGTATCCAAGGGATCAGTGTAATTTGTAATTTATAATCAAACCTCACTTAAGTTTAGAAGTTGTTTGTTACCAAACCTTTAAGAAAACACACAAGCCAGAATCTTCCTCTGATCAGGCTCTTGCTGTGTTCTGTGTGGTCTTTAGTTAGACTGTAAACTCGCAGAAGTAGGAAACATCTTATGGAAAGAAAACACCCTTAAGACTGTCTCACTTCACATCCAAATTCTTCCCCTACCCCAGCTGTGTGTGTTTGCCTAGCAGCAAGTCTTCTGTTAATGAGTGACTTGTTCTCATTAGCTTGTCAGGCTGGATATGTAGCCTGCAGTTCCTACTCACACAGGGCTGCACGCCCTCCCTTGTAGCTCCTGGTAAAGCAAATAATGAGATATACAAAGCCTCGCGTCTCCGAGTTTGGCCTTTGCACGTTTAATCATTAACTAACACAGAATAAAGTAACTAGCTGCTGGTTAAATATATTGTGCAGAAGCTGAGTCCTATGGGCTGCCCGCGGTGGGGGTTTGTTGCAGACTTTGCCACTTCTGAAACCTCTGCAGAAGAGAGGAAAAGTTGTTTGCTGAGAAGTGCTCAGCAGAGCCGTGGGAGCTGCACTCCATACATTTGTGATCCTCTGACACCTGGGAGGTTTCCAAAATGAAAACCTGAGCAATTGTGCCTAACGTTGGAGCTAGATGTGCTTGGGTCAGGAGGCTGGACTCACTGAGCACCAACGAGCACTGCCAGCTTATGTTCTTACTCTGTTAAAAGTTGAGATCATCTGCAGGTTTCCTCCATTCGGACTATTAATAGACTGTCCTTTAGCCTGGCTGAATTCCTCCCAAAACTCACAGGAGCTGAATATTTCTGCAACCTCTGCTCCTCCTTCTGATCTGTGTAAGATCAGCCATCAGATTCAAAAGTGACTGGAGGTAAAAGGTGGAGCAGACGGGCAGGCACTCCCTTCATCAAACACACAGGACAGCTGAATAAGCCTTGCCTCCTTAGGACAACCTTCCTTCCATTTACTTTTGAGCAGAAAACTTGTCGAGTGTGCACCGAATGAGGCCTGAGGCTGTGTTGTATACCCCAACCTGAAATAATACCCTCCGAGAGCACATTTCATATAGCTGAGATATTTACTGTGCAATGGGAACTATGCAGAGAAGTTGAGACATTTGAGCCTGAAACACAGGCATCTTCTTTCTGATAGAGATTATATTGTGAGCATGTTAAAGTCTCCCTTCAGGTTTGTCCATCTCTGCTGGCGGACACAGGAGTGTGTCTGTTACCTCTCTGCGTCATCCTCAATTTTCTCATACCCGAGGGTGACAGAAAGGGGAATTTGAGCTCAGCATGCCAGAGACCGCCTGGCTGGCTGCTGTCTGCCTTTCCCTTTCAGTCTCTTCTTTCTCAGGATGCAGTCACACTACAAAATTACCTTCAGCGATCTGTCTCAAAGCTTTTTCCCAGGGGTTGCTCGCCATAAAGGGCAGACGTGTGACATGCATTGATAGTCTGTGCTGCAGGAGACACTGAGACACTATGAATCCACTGTGGGCTGTACGTGACCCTGAGGTTTCTGTTCACCTCAGCCAGCTTTGCATCCCTCAGCGTCTCTTCTGCAAGGGGCCAGCTGCATTGCTTCAGTCCATAGGGCTTGCCTGATCAGCTGAGTGATTTTCTTTTGCAGAGACAGCAGCAGACTATACTGTTCCCTTTTCTCTCAGTTTACAAAAAACAAAGCTATCTATTTCAGCTTTTGATCACCCTGGAAAACATTATTTTTGTGTTCCTGGGAAAGAGCTTCATAGCATTTCTATTTTCTGCCTCACAGGGAAGCAGAAACTGTGAAATTATCAGCATCCTCTGTGCCTCTGTACGTTCCCTGGAGCTGTTACACTGTGCAGTCTGAAATAGAGATGTGCCTCGGGGATTTGCTAATGATGCATTCAGTCCCAGCATGGCACACGCTCATTCCTGGGGAGTTACTGAGTTAGCATTTATAGTTCCGCACTTTTCCTCTGAGCACATGAAACCCTCTGATTTTCCCTCAGCACTGAGGTCTTGTGCGTTGGATTCTCTTCTCATGACAGCTCGTTTGGAACGCCACCAGAAAGCTTTCAGCCTGGAGCTTTCCTCCTCAAATCATAGACTGCAGTAGCATCACACCAGTGATTCTCCCATGACTCGGTGCCTCATCATCAGGCAGCAGAGAAATGTGATCTTTGGAGGCACATCTTCAAAGTAAGGAACATTTGCAGAGAAATGGGTGATTGCTAGTGCTGATGCTGGAAGCCTTTTGCAACTAAGAGGCTCACAAATGAAAAGCAAGGAGCCAGCACAAGGAAAGCACAAGAGGACAAACCATGGGAAGTAAGCACTGCTGATTGTCCTAATGGTGCTAATTTGGGTGCATAACATAGGGAAACAGCAGTGGCAAAGGATGAAGTTACCTCCCTCAGGCTTACCCTGTCCTCTGGTTTGTTTGTCAGCTCTTGTTTCTCCCAATGCTTTGGGCAAGGAAGACTTTCTGTGCGTGTGAGCAAGGGTTGAACCAGCAGAAACACTTCTACTGTATTTCATAGTAACTTGCTAGTGAAGACAGGACTCTTCTTGCATGATCTACATGTCTGAACTCAGAATCCCTCTCTCGGCTCTGCCATCTTCAGATTTAAAACCTTTGAACAAGCTCAAGTTTTCATCTCCTCATCCATATTTCCAAAGCCTGTAAGCCTCAAGGCACCAGGCCAACAACGGAATATTGCTGAGCACAAAGATGTTTTTGTAACCACATCAACTCAGCCCAATGCCAATCAAACACAGCAAACTCTGCATATTGCTTCGCCTCCCAGTACAGTTCCATTACAACCTTCCATTTTTGCTGGTCCTCAGCTGATAGGAAAAGCTACTCTTCCAGCTTCCTAACTCTATTTTATTTCTTCGCTTGCAGTGAAACAGTGTTGAGAGCTGCCAGAGTCTCAGCTGTGTCACAGATCTATCTGAATTCAGGGTTTTGGAAGTATTCCTTCACGCTTGTCATCTCTTTCAGAAAGCACTGCATTGTACCAAGTCTGTACATTCTTTACTGCTCTACTTGTTGCTATGGCCAGAGATGCCAAGTTTCAGCCTCCTTCTTTTGAGAGAACAGACAGAAATCTGGATTTTCTTTCTTTCTGCTTTGTTTCTGCTCCTGGCTCCTACCCTGTTCTCCCTTACCATCACCCAAAACTTCTTTCCAAGGCAGCTCGGAAACTTGGAAGGTGCTGCCATCTCCAATCCCTCAAACCCAGCAGCACTCCCTCCTTTGCCTGAATCTTTAACAGAGAACAAATGCATAGACTTCCTCTCTGGCCAGGTATTTCCAAAGTGAAGAGGAAGCAAAAAGGAACAGATGGGTACAGCCCCGAGCAAAGAAACGGGAAGGTTTTGGCAAGGTAGCTACAAATGCATGGTGTTCTCTGTCAGGCTTGGGAAGGGTTCTTGCAGAAGGGAGAGCAGCAGGCCTGGCTGCATCACTGCCATGGAAACAGCCAAATTGCTGGTGGGACAGATTTAGAAACGTCTTCTGCTTGGGACTGCTTTCAGAAGATGTCAGCTCTCTCTGCAGAGATTAGAACCAAGTGGCAATGAGGTGATGCTTCGTGCTGAACACATAACTTATGTCTTAGTTTGCAATGGAGACTCGGCCTTCCATGGCTTTACGAAGATATGTGTTTCCCTCTGAGAAACAGGCTGTGGTTTTGGCATGTATTCCTTCTCCCCACATCCTCTTGTTTTTGGAGGGCTTTCACTATGAAGAAGCAAACCCACTTCCAGCATGATGCTTCTGGTTGCATTCCAAAGCTCCTAGGCTTCTCCATCGTGTTCACCATGGAGTTTAGGTAGCACCCCAACCACCTGAGTGACTAAGATCTCTTCTTGATGACCTCGAAGATCACGTATTTCCTCAAAGACAAAACCAGGCCGATTCATTCTCACTGCAGCAGCTCATTCAGTTTCCCTGCACCTTAGAAGCCCAATTCCTTCCCCATGGCCTCACAATGTTACTTTTGAAGACAAAATAAAGCTGGGATGCTACAGAAGAAGAAAAGCACTAGCAGGAAACACAGTTCAGCTCAGCAGGGTTATACTGTAGTTACACCTACACAGATCCAGTACATGATTGGGTGTTTAGGAGGCTCGAAGAAACAACGTCCCCACCTGAAACAACAACAAAAAAAACGAACTTGATAAACTGACAAGGCTCGTTCAAAATGAGGAGGGAAAGGAAAAATTATTTGCCTCTGGGGAAATAATGCAAATTTGGCACGGCCAGAAGGTCAGCAATTGAATTTCTGAGCTTGCAGAGCATCCCGACAGGGCTTCTTTTGGGAAGGGTGACTTCAGCTCAGTAGCACAGAGTGATGTTTGAGTAAGGAGACCAGTGCCCTCTGCTGAGAGGACCGCCCTTGTTTATCTGACTGCTCCAAACACCAGCAAGAGCAGCAACTGCAGTGCCTGTAAGGAATTGCTCGCTGAGACCCACGTTCAACGCTATTTCCTACCACTTGAGGGAGCTCTTTCATTGACACATTTTCATCCACACAGTTGCTATGGTGCAGGCATATTGAGAAGCGATCAAACCGTACTTGAAATAACATGTTACAGCTGTTTATGAGGGTGGGCGGTGATAGGGCAAGGGGGAATGGTCTTACACTGAGACAGGGGAGGTTTAGGTTGGATATTAGGAGGAAGTTTTCCACCCAGAGGGTGGTGATGCACTGGAACAGGTTGCCCAAGGAGGCTGTGGATGCCCCATCCCTGCAGGCATTCAAGGCCAGGCTGGATGTGGCTCTGGGCTGCTGGTTGGTGACCCTGCACATAGCAGGGGGTTGGAACTGGATGATCATTGTGGTCCTTTTCAACCCAGGCCATTCTATGGTTCTATGGAATGGTAGATATGGTTCTCCAAGTGAGAGCAAATGAAGCTGAAGCAGAAAGGTTGGCATGTCTGGGACACCAGTTGTGATGTGGGGGCGAGCATGCTGTGATTCAGCCAGGAGTGCTGAGAAGTGATGGTGGTGAGGCAACCATTGAGCAATGCAGCCTGTAGGATTAGTGTAAAACACTCAGGAACATCAAGATTGCAAGCAGCGCGGTGACAAGCATGGCAAAGGATGGAGCTGATGAAACACTGCTGCAATTCAGACCTGTGAAGAGTAGAGCAGAAGATGCATGTGAGTGGGAAAAAATCAGTTGTGGCAATGGCTTGTTGAACCTGTAAAGGATGGGAAGAAGGGCTATGAGGTATGTGATCTTCCTACCCCGCAGAGCTGCGGTTTTGCTGATCAGACCCAACAGCTTCATTAGCAACTTTTGGATCTTTAGGAAAGGAAACATTCAGTTTCTTCCCCTTTTCCTCCTTGCTCTCCCTGGCACCACAAGGCACTGCAGTGTGAATAGCCAGCACACGAGGGCACCCCCGACAGCCCTGAAAGCATGTGTAAGAGGCACTGTGTTAAAACCCACTGGTGAGGAACAGGGCCTCAGCTCCGTGCAGGTTCCAGCACAGATCTGCACATCAGCAGTGACTTTTATTCTCTTTGTCAGTCTTTACAGCAGTTTTCTGCTGAGCAGCCCCGTGTGTCAGTCAGGGGATATGCCGTCAGTGCAAGGAGGAGGAAAGGGAGTTAAGTGGGAGTTAAGCGGGAGAGCGGAGGCTCATTTCTAGCGTTCGAGCACTTCCCGTTCGTGCAGCAGCAGCAGCAGCAGGGGTTACTCGGGTTCGCTGACGCTCCGTGTGACTCACAGCCCGTCACGCGGTGCGGCTGGGCCTCGCACCCAGCTCTGACGCTCCGAGCGGAGCCGGGCGCTCCGTGTTCCGCTCCCCGGCCGGGCACTGGGCGGTGCCGCCGCTCCCTCCTCCCCCTGCGCCGTGACGTGCGCGGCCAGCGGAGAGCGGCGGAGGCGGGAAGAGCGGAGCGGGGCTGGAGCGCGTCGGAGCAGCGCGGGCGCTGTGAGGTGACTGTGTGAGGGACCGGGCGGGACGACGGATGGAGCCTCAGCGCCGTGCGGCCCGTCATAACGGCTGTAGGCCCGGCTGGGAGGGGGCGGGAAGCATCCAGGGCCAGGCTGGATGTGGCTCTGTGCAGCCTGGTTGGTGACCCTGCACGTAGCAGGGGGTTGGAATTGGATGCTCACTGTGGTCCTTCTTAATCTTATGTGATCCTTCTTGCCCTGTCCCGGAGCTCCGTGTTTCTACTTCCTTTCTGTTAACCTTTCAGCTGGATGCTAACAACTCCCACGCTGGCAGTGGGAAGGAAGGAGTGCTTCCTTGCCTTCTGAAGGTGGGAGGTGTGCTCTGAGTGGGTCCTTGCCCTTCAAGGACCGACGTAGCCCATAGGAACTGTTTGGGTCAGCCGAGAAGCCTGTTGTTTCTGTTTCTCTAGCACATAGGCTGACTTGGGGCCGAAAAGGGGCAGTGTCCTGCAACAAGTGCTTTGTGATCGATTGATGTTTTGCTTGGTGTTGCAGAAGCTTTCCCTGTGTGCTCCAAAGATCCTCAGCCGGACGAACAAAGGCAGGAAGCTGAGTCCTGGCAGTGTGTGAGCACGAGAGCCCAGTTTCCCTTTTGTAGAAGTTTCTGTCTCAGTTCTCTGAGGAAACCCAACTTTAAGTTACTTTCTGGCTTCTTTTTTCCAGCCAGGCGTTCACTAATAGCTCAGAGCTGTGATGCCGGCGCTGATCCTTCCCATTGAATCTGGTGTCGTTCAAACCAGATTTTTCTCCTCCATTTCCCCCTGGTTCGCAGCACAGCCGTGGTCTGGCCAGACAAAGTACAAGGATCTATTGAGGAAGCTGCTTTTTCAGTGAGAACTGAAGCTTGATGGGAAGGGGTTTGGCTCAGGCAAAATCCTGCGGGTGATCTTGCAAAGCAAACGTGCCAGAGTTCTCTGAAGACAAATTTTGCTGTCAGAGCCGACTGCTGGAGAGTGTTTTCAAGGGCTTTTTGAGCTTTTAAAGACTTCACAAAGGCTGAAGTCATTGGAAATATTCAGATCTGCAGGGGAAAGGAGGGAGCTGTGGGAACATGAAGGCTCTTTTTGTAGTGCTGAGGGAGAACTTGCTTGGATACTTTGCTCTTTTGCAGATATGGTGAGGGACAGGCAGTGTGACCCACAGTACTAATACAGTGACTAATGCTGGTGTGTGCTTCTTTTCAGCTACCCTTCCTCTGAACTCATAGTGGAAAGACAAAAACGTAGTGTAGAGGAGGTTATATGTAACTATGTGAAGGTTTTGTCATTAATTATTTCCTGTCCTTTTCTGGTCTAGCTATAGGCAGCAATGGCAGGTGAAGACTGTGTAAGAAAACGCCCATCTGGCTCCACCACAACCTACAAAAGCCCCGAGAATGAAGAAACGCAGAGGAGACCTGATGGCGACAGATCCTTTCAGAACTCCAGCAATGGTGAGGTTCTTTCACATGGGATTAATTGGGTTTGCATTAGTTTATACCGTGGCCAGCTGGGAAAGTACTGTGGCTAACAGCTGGCTTGGTTTGTGGATGATTGTGTGGCAGCTTAAGTGGTTTTGCATGTGGACTTTGAGGCAGCATCCCCAGAGTCCTCGGTCATGCTGTTCTGCTTTCTGTGAGGAGGCTAATGACACAACTGCAGCTCTTATTCTTTCTCTTTTGGAGGCAGGATGAGCAAAAAGCCAAGCTAGTCTGTCACCATGTGCCACATGAATCTCAGTTCCAGATCCTTGATGACAGTAATCGAAGGAGATAACTTTTATTAATGCTCTCCTGAATAATGTCACTGTTTCACTGTGTATCTTTCGAGTGGAACAGGAGCTGGGACAAATAGAAGTTGAGAACAAGTGATATTTCTTCTTCCAAAGGTATCTTTGAGAGAAAGCTGTCCCACAGACTATCACAGGAATGAGACTCTCAGCTGTTGGCAGTAGTGATGTTTTACCTTGGCAGGATGGGGCTGCCACATCAGTGCTGTTTTTAGAGACCTGCAGGTAGTTAGTGACTGCTGGAAAGCAATTACAATGTGTTTAGAAGCAGACTTGTACCTCTTTATCTATAGGTAGATAGAGGAAGAAGTCTGCTTCTAAACAAATTGTTTAGAACATCCATTCTAAACCAATCTAAACATTGTTTAGATGACAACATCCATTTACTGTAGCACCTTCAGACTTGATGCTGCATGGAGTTTTAGCCAATATGCTTGTTTAATGTAGTTAAGGAATTCTAGGCACCTTAGGGCAGTATCTTGTATGCAAGTAAATACGTGGTATTTCTATAGCAATTCTTACTGCAAGAAAAACCGAACCACGAACGTGACTTTGTACCCTTTATCCTCCCTGATTAGCAAAGACAATCTGCTTTTTAACTTAATAGTGTTAAGGGCCAACTGACTTGTTTCCAGGAGCATGTTGATCTCATTCCTCTTTACTCCTTGTTTTCAAGGAGAGTCTTAAGCAGCTGGTTTTGTCCTGGCATAGTGTGAGCAGGTGATCTAGGTAACAATAATCCCTTGACAAAATCCAGGCTGCCCCAAGTTTTGTATCTTTTCAGCTGGAGATGTGTCAATAAGAGCAAAACTGTTCTGCTTAATGGGATATTGACACTGGGCAGTACAATAGCAGGAAAACTTAATCAGTAATGGCTGTAATAAAACTGTATGGCAGATGTAAAAGGTTGCAGAGGCTCTTCACTGTACTGAGGCCCTCTAAAATGCAGAGATAAGACTGTTTGAAACCAGTAAACTGATGGTTGTGGAGAAACCAGAAGAGGACCCATCTGCAAACAAGTCTGTTGGGGCATATCTTTGCTAGGTATGAGTAAGCATGTTTGGTAATGCTTGTCCTGGAAAGGGCTTGTTATCTTCTAACTGAGAGGTTACTATGGATCATTCCTGGTGTGAAAGTTGATGAAGTTGCAGGGGTGATGTGTCCTTATTGATACAGGAGGAGGGAGCTTTGAACCAGGAAGAAATTTGGAACATTTTGGAGTTTACTGTCTGACTCAGGGCAACAAGTGTGTGTGTAAGCTGCTGAAATTGAGTTTCTTGGTGGTACTTCAGGGGGTTAGATGGAGAAAGCTGCCTTGCCCAAGACTGTGTTAAGCTGGTATTATGCTCTGACATGTTTTGTAACCTGTGGGTTTGTTGAAGGCTGAGGAGCTTCTTGTGACAGGCCTGGGAATGTGCAGTTGTGACCTGGAGAATGCTGCTGTTTCCAATCAAGAGGCTGTTTGGGTTCCATGTCCCTGCAGTATTTGGTTTTTAACTTGATTCCTTGTCCAACTACAGCACGGTGACCTTTGTGGCCTGTGCATTCTTCAATCAGATCAGCTGAGCACTGATGGCAATCTAGTCATAACTTGTTCTCTAGCTGCTGCATGGATGCATAAATGGGATACGTTCAGAATAAGATTTACTTGTGTTTCATTGTACCTGGTGTGGAATGCTTCTGCCCTTTACAGAATCCCTGTGCTAGGCTGGCTTGAACGTAGCTGGTCTTTCAAATAACATCTTCAGTGATTTTTAGGTTGGGAACCTTTGAATCCAGGTATCTGACAGTAACAGGTGAGCCTTTGCTCATATGCCTTATTCCCTCCTGTGCTCTTGGTTGCAATTACACAGTGGAGCAGTTAAACAGAGTGAGTGCTTTTCTTTTAACATTGTTGATTTTTGGGAGCTTGATTTCTTGGTTGGTGTTGCAATCCTAGAGTGGTGCCAAGGGAAAGTGGAAAATTTAGACTTCTTAGTAGTGTGCAATTCCTCTTAGACTCAAAACCATGTGATGATTCTAAATGACTTTAGGAAACATAAGTAGCAGCTTGCACAGCAGAAGGTGAATGATTCAAGATGATGATTTATCTATCCTACGGTACCTGCCTGGTGGTGCCCTGCCCAATGGACTCGTGCTGTGGAACAGCAGCATGTGTTGGTGTTGTAGGGGGCAGACTTTCTTCAACATGAGGCAGTTTGTTCTTCTGAAGAAGCAGCAGCTGAGCTTACAGGTGGCTTTAGTTTGCTGCAAGAGATACATGGAGAGAAGATGTTGAGATCTTGATCTAAAGACTCATTAAACCTTACTGTGTTTCTAGACTGTTTGCTTAAACACTGGAGTGTGGGTGGGTAAAGTGATAGGAGGGACATTGTGTACAACATCAGCAATTGCTGTGTCAACAGGTCAGAGAGCTGCCCATTTTCCTTTACAAGCATTACAGTCATACATTAGGCATGGGTGAATATTTTTAATGCCTTGTTAGTGGAAAAAAGATGTCTTATTTCTTAGGAGAGCCACTCCTGAGTAGTTGCAGTGATAGGAAATGCACAGTCAAAGCAATTGCTGCTCGTTTTTTGTTCAGCTCACAAAGGAAATAGTGCAGCCCCACTAAGTCTCATGTCCTGGTGTCTTTGGCTCTGTTGGGCACTTTGAAGTAAAGCTGAAGACTGGCATGTGGATGAGGGAGCAGTTCTCACCTTTAGAAGGAAAGGAAGCTGGGCTGTGAGCTCAACAGCTCTATGTGGTTTGCTTGCCAGCAGATAAGCATACAGTGGTTTTTAGCACAGCAGTAATGGGAAGGAGGGCCGTTAATACAGTTGTGGTGCAGTGGGGTAGTTGAGGTCCTGAGGTGTTCTGAAGGATATGCTGTCCTGCTGCAGGGGTGGTTACTGTACAGACAGTCATGTCTTGACTGCCTCGTCTGGAGGTCCCTACATTGCCAACCTAATCTGTGTCTAGTTCACAGTGCATAAGATAAAACCATGCTAGAGAATCAGCATGCTTGGATATGACCTTCTAAGAGTTATTCTGATTGCTGTTTCAAGGCTGAAAATGCTTAAGAACCTTGGAATGATTTGTGGAGTTGCAAAGCTTTCAGAAATCCACCACGTTATCAGCTGTTGCCTGCTTTATCATGCTGTGATCCTAAATGGCTGTGCAAAATACTTGCTCTTAGCTTACTAACTTCTTGTAGTTTAGCTTTTGAACTTGCTGGAACATTGCTAGAAATCAAAAAGTATTAATGACAAACCAGTGAATGAACTGCTGCCTGCTGGTTTTCCTGTGCTTTCAGTCATGTGGGGCACATTGCTGCAAGTTAAATATTTGCTTTCCTTCCTTAGGCCGCGTGGATGTGGACCATGTGATAACAAGGAAGATGCAGCTAATAGCAGAAGCTGAGGTAAATATACTCTATTGCTTCTCTGTGGGGAGGAGCAGGATAATAGAACCTGATGGTTTATTTGGAGACTCATTAATCCCGGAACACAAATATTCTCTATTCAGTCATAATTCAAGTGTGGTGACTTTTATACAGCCCTCTTTCTGTCTGTATCTCTTTTTGCTTTGCACAAGAGGAGCAGTGTTGTCAAATACAGCTCTGTCTTGTTTGACCCCAATAGGTCAGAGTCCAGTGATAAGGATGAACTTTGAGGCCTGTAATAAAACTGAACTTGCCTCACTACTAACGTCGGACAGTGTGACTGTCAGCCAGCCTGTTCCCTTTGACAGCTGTATCAAGTGCATCCAGTGCTTCAAGTTCTGTGCCCCATTAATGTCTGTTACCCATTAATGCAGCTGGCCTGGATCTTGTGGTTTCCATTGCCCCAGCTGTGGAGGTGACCTTACTTCTTTTCAGTAAGCACTACCCTCAGAAAATAGTATTTCTATTAATGTCATCTACATCTGTGTGAGCTGCCATTGTCTTAGCTTACGCTAAGGTGATTTACGGCCAAATTAAATGAAGTTAGCTAACAGAGAACTGCACCCTTCTTGCTAACCATTGTTTTGTAGCAGGCATGTTCTTTGGGGCAAATTGTCCTGCGCTCTTGCTTCACTTTATTGCAGAGAATTCCATGGTAAAGATGAGGTCATCTAATTGTCTCAGCCTTATGTAGTTATTAGGGATTGGCTATTTAAAGGACAGGGACAAGTACCTTGCAACTTTGAGGTCCTATCCTGTTTTAAAGTCTCTTTATTATATAGATGTGATGTGTTTTTTACAGTAGGTACAACTATAGTGCATTGAAGTGTCTTCCTCAAAGAGTGGTGTTGCTTTTTGTGCTGACGCTCCTACAATCCAACCCATTAGAGGGATAGTCAGCTCTTAATTTTATTTCACGTTGCCGTCTCTGAGTGACTCTTACTGAAGGCGTGATAGAGCAAGCCTCATATCTGCCTCATATCTTCTTTCTGCAGACAAATCCAACTGTTGCAATTCACTGTTAGCAACTAATGCTTGTGCAAGCAACCTTTAAAGGACTGTTAAGTGCATGGCTCTGTCAGTTTCAGGGGATGCTACCTGGATGCTGGGGGGCAGCTTGATCTTGGATTTCTTTCATTGAGAAAGTCATCTTTCTGAATGCCTTCTGGCTCCTAAGTTTGAGACGGTAGCCTGTAGTCAAGGCAGTTTCTTATCCATGAAGAGAATCAAAGAAAACCAGAAGGCTCGGTGGCACTTGAATGCTGAAGTTCCTGCTGAGGTATGGGAAGTTCAGGTTTTAAAAGCCTACATCTGTTACAAGTGCCCAACAATTCCTCTTCTGCCTCGTTTTGACTGGCAGTTCACACAACAGAAGCTTGGAGCCCATTTTACTCTTTATGGGATCTGTATCTGAGGCCTATACAGATGCTTGATTTCTGACAGCTTCCATTAGTTTAAATGGGTGTTGTTTCAATTAGGATCATAGAATCCTTTGAGTTGGAAGGGACACTTCCAGTTCATCCAGTTTAACTCCACTGTGATGCACAGAGATTTCTACAGCTTGATCAGAGCAACCTGGTCCAGACTGACCTTGAGTGTCTCCAAGGACAGTGCACCCATCACCTCTCTGCGAAACCTGTGCCAGCGCCTCACTACCCTTATAATTTCCTCTTTATATCTCCTCTTTTAGTTTAAAACCATTTCCTCTGTCCTGTCACAGCAGTCTCTGCTAGAGTCTGTCCCCTTCTTTCTTACAGCCACTTTTTACATGATGAAAGACCACTCACACAGGTGCTTGGAGCCTTCTTTTCTCCATGCTGAACAGCTCCAGCTCTCAGCCTGTCTTTATAAGAGAGGCATTCAATCTTTTGGCTCATTTTTGCAGCCCTTCTCTGGGTACTCTCCAGCAGGCTCAGCACTTTGCTGTACTGAGGACTCCCCATGTGGACACAGTACCCAGGTGAGGTCTCTCCAGTGCACAGTAGAGGGGCAGGATCACTTCCCTTGACTTGCTGATCACACTTGTTTTGATGCAGATAAAAAGCCACGGGGTTTGGCAGGCAGGGCCTACCCTTGGTGAAGCCATTCTGCTTATCTCATATCGTTGTCTCATATTCAATGTGCCTTAGCATAGTTTCCAGTTGACTAAAATTAAGGGCAACTCTGGTGAATTTCTCTGTAGCATTAAGTTACAGGGTTGCTTGGCTCAACTTCCTCTGACTTATCAATTCTTTGCCTACTTCTGGTTTCTGTGGCATAGCATTTATTGCGTACTTGCTCCCCTTCCTTGTTGTTCTAATGAGTTGATTGTTTTATTTAAAACGTAATTGTGACAACTGGACAGATCTGCCCTATTCCTTGTGTAACACCTGAAATGCCATTTAGGGAACAGTTAAACTTGGCTAAAGGAGTGTGCCATATCACAATGAAGACTTGTCTAAGGTTCATTCTCTTGTTTTACATGTTTAGTGGCTTGATCAGTTGGTTTATTGAGTGTGAGCAGTTACTAAACTAGACTGGCCTTTGATTGGCAGTAGTGATGGTTGCCTGTGTAACACAATACGTTGTGCAGAACTGCAGTTAACGTGGAGTCTCTGCTCTGGTTGCATCATATTTTATTTCATGAGAACTCGCACTTTGTTTTCCCAGCCCAAATACGTGCATACAGTGATGTCAGCCTTGGAGGGCTGTGTTAGGAGGGGCAGTCTCAGCAGAGCGCTAAATGCAGAAGGGAATGTGTTATTTAAGCAAATCTTTTCTGCTAAACTCTTGCTGAGAGGAAATAAAAAACCAAAATTAAACAAAATGTGGTAGGAATGAATAGTAGTTTTCTGGAGTGGAAATGAGAGCACTCCAGGAGGAGCAGGAATTTGTGTTGGGCTTCCTTTGGTTAGGGATACGTGTGTGCTGTGAGAACAGGCTGTGCCAACAAGTCTTCTGTTACAGATTGTGGGTCCAAAGTACTCAACTTCTTTTTTTAACTTCTTGTTTTTAAAAGATTAAACTGGTGTTTTTGCAAGAGATGAACCTCTTCTCTGCTCTCCACAAAGCTCTAAGAATAGCCAGTCGAGTTGTATTGTCAAGGGCCAGCGCAGCTTGTTTGTTCTATGCTATCGGCTGCCAGATAGTGGCAAAATGTTTGTAAGTTTAATATTCATCTACTCCTCCTACTGCAGCTTTAGTTCTCCCTAAAGCTGACCGCTGGGAAGAATGTGGTCTCATTTCAGGTTTTGTGTTTACTACCAGAAAGTTGAACTTGCTTGCTTGGCAGCATTTCATAACACACACATTGCTTGTTACTAGACTTTGCTTCCTAAGAGAGCTATGTCCAAAAAAGACCCAAAAAGCCAAAGAGTCTATTTCCTTGGTCTATTATTCCTTGTGCCTGTTTCTGCTTAGCAAAAACAATGGTGCTTCAGCTTTCTTTGGTGTAATAGGCACTAGAAAATAGAGACCAAGCAACAGAGCTCAAGCATCACAAAAGCCTTCCCAAGGAAGCAGTGTTCCTGCCTACAACTTCCAGACTCTCCTTCCCTCCTTGAAAATGGATTTCTTGTTTTTTGTTACTTTTCAGCCTACAAGATTAGAAAATCAGGATCAGAAAGGAATTCTGAAGGCATTTGGGGGAGAAACAAATGCTTCTTGAGCTAACACTGGGTAGGAAGGTTAGATGAAATAACGTGCAGCTGCCATCTAGAAATACTTGGGCAATCTGAGTCTCAAGGAAGAGGATGGCCAGACAAGTTTTGCAAAGAGGTACTTGCATTAAAGAGAAAACAAACAACAGCCATAATACACAATTAGGTTTGTAATCCTACAGTCTTTGCTAAACATGCTTATCTTCTGTGCTGAAGATGACTATCTGACTTCTGAAGGGCTGATAATCTTAAAGATCTTGTGGCTTTCTAAGCTCTTGGATTTCAAGTGAACACATGGTGCTTTTATTCTTTCCTTGAGGGAATTCTTTTTGCCTAGTCTTCTGCTTACAAGGATAGTGTTTATACCACTATGCAAATCTTGGGATCCTGTTTGCATCTAAAGAGCAAGAGGATTTGTACTGCAGTAAAGAGCTGTCCGGAGCCCAGTGTAATACTTTCTGTGGAAGTAAGTAACTTTGAAGTGAGCATTTTATCTCTTAGTTTCTTCTAAAGGCATGTTTTTTTTAATGCCTCCAGCTGTAGGCTAATGGTACAGGAGTGCTCGATCCCGTACTCTGGGATGAAAAGGAGTATAAATCACTTACTAAACTTTAGATATGTTCTGGTAACTTGCTGCTCTATTCTTGCTTTGTCAGCAACTGAAGCCTGTTTTCATGAAGGAGGTGGACAGTCACTTCACAGAGTTTGTGAACAGTTTGGTGGCTAAGTCAGCACTCCTGGATTCCTCATCTCCAGCTTCACTCTTCCCAGCTTCCTGCTCTGAGAAGGAGCTACACAAAGCCAAGTAAGTCAGGTTTACAATAGTTCTACAGCAAGATTGTTTCCTGGAAGCCTTGTTTCCTTTTTCTTAAGCATTCTCCTTTTAATTTGCAGGGCCTTGAGAGCCCCTCCAGAACATGGGAAGATCTTCACTGCCAGGAGGTCCCTCTTGGAGTGAGTAGTTTAGCTTTACTTTTTACATTAAATAAATTGACTGGAAGTGCTCTTGACAGTAAACTGACTAGCTTTTACTTTGAGGTGCTTCATCTGAAAGCTAACGTAACAAAAGTGTGATGTGCGATCTGCTATGTGAATGGCCTGATAGCTTTTGAATCTCTCCCTTAGCGAGCTGTTTGAAGTGAGTCACATCAGGACTATCTACCACATGTTCATCGCTCTCCTCATCGTCTTCATCCTCAGCACGCTTTTAGTTGACTTCATTGATGAAGGAAGGTAAGAGTGTGTTCTGGAACAAGGGCCAGGGCTGGGAAATGCTCACTCCCAAAGAGCCAGAGCTACACAAAAACTATAGAATGGTGCACAAAGTAATTCTTCTTGAGATGCTGTTAAAGGGCAGGTGTTCAATTTGATATTCTTCAGACGTCCTGCAATTGTTATTGAGTGGGTAGGGAGATTTCAAATACGATTAGCTAAACATTGGGAAGATCTTACAGATTGGTGTACTGTTTGTGAATGATGGACCTAACAGGCTTAGTTCACAAGGCCTGGCATAATGGACAGGAGGCATCTATGAGTGTGGACTGCTTCATTTCAATACCAATAAAGAAGGAGCAGCTTTCAGCTGCTTGCGGTGCTTGGAGGACTGTGTTTAGGGAGAAAGAAAAAACAAACACAGAAAACTTGGAATGCAATATCAGTCCTTTCTGCGTTGAGAAATGCCAATTCTGATACACTGTACTTGTGCTTCAATAAAAATAGAAGCTTCTCATTTTTTCCTGTGGAAAAATCCCAAGGATGTTGGCACAGCCTCTGAGCTTGTGCTTTGCAGGTAGCCAGTTCTGGAAGAGATTGTGCAAGGCTGCTTTCCTCACACTTGATTGTTGCCTTAAATATCTTTTTAGCAAGATGTATCTTGTGTACATGAGTAGGATTACACGTGTATCTTGCCGATAATCTGTTGTTCAGCATATAAAGCCAGAGCTGTATCTTCGTTATTATCATTGTCTTGCTTATGTAGGTATAAGAGGAGGCTCATCTAACTTAATAGCAGTGGGGACATTTACCTTTAAAATTGGCTAATAGGGCTGAATTATCTGTGATTTTTTAAAATAATAAATTCTGAACTACTAGATTTGATCATTTGGATCCAATTTGCAGTTAAACCTCTACCTGAAGAACAAATACACATTACTTATTCCTCTTAGTTTGCTTTAGAAGAGCTACTTATGAATCGGTGGCTTTGATAGGCTCTTAGTCTGCTCATCTGGTGCTTATATTTAAGTTCAGCCAGTGAAATAATGTATCTGGTGCACATCAGCACCTGGTGATGTCCTACGAGTGTTCCCCAAAGCTCTTTCTGGGCCCCAGTTCAGCTAGCAGTGGGTCATTCAGTGACGTGCTTAATTATCAGCAGGGATGAGCTCTGAGCATATTCTCAAAGCACTTTCTCATCTTAAAGATTCACTTAAGCCCTGTCGGATTTGAAGGTAAGAGCAGCTTACAGC
Organism: Coturnix japonica; assembly: GCF_054131305.1. Classification (NCBI taxonomy): domain Eukaryota; kingdom Metazoa; phylum Chordata; class Aves; order Galliformes; family Phasianidae; genus Coturnix; species Coturnix japonica. Next base: position 5,603,828 of record NC_140673.1, on the reverse strand, counting down.
TGTGCCTTACAGCACTGATGGCACGAGTCCTTCAGTTCTTATCTTCTGATGTGCTTGCAGGGGTCACTTAAATCTGCTGCAGGCAGCCCTCTGCTTCTGAGCTGAAAACTATCAAGACTCAGACAGCATGGTTTGGGTGGTTGGCCTTCCGTAGCCATTTACTAAAGCAGAAGCACTTCCTATTGAAAGAGTGGATGCTGAATGTTGTCTGTCTCCTCGTTCCTTCTAGGCTGGTCCTTGGGTTTGATCTCTTGGTCTACGTCTTTGGAAAGTTTCCGGTCGTCTTCTGTACTTGGCTGTGCATGTTCTGTGCCACAGTCACCATTCCATACAACCTTTTTGTCTGGTGGGCCCAAGGTTACTGCAGTTCCTCTCATCGTGTCATCTACTCTCTCTTCTATGGGACGTTGTTCACGCTCTTCCAAACCGTTGGGCTTGGGATTGGGCCAACTTATGTTGCTGTATCATACGCCCTGCCTCCAGCTTCCCGTTTTATCGTAATACTGGAACAGGTAGGTACCTACCCAGCATCTTTGGCTGTATTGAAGCTTGTTTTCAAATTGAAAGGTTGTGGGATTTTTTTCCTTAAAGAATCAAATGTTGTGGGATTGTTGTTTGTTTTTTCCATTCACTAAGTTAAGTCAGGGCTATGGATGGAGTCAGTCTATGACTTAAACATGTAGCAGATCTAAAAATCAGGGAAACTGATGGTAGCAAACTTAGTTTAGACATGGAAACAACTTTCTTGTTTGTTTTTCCACCTTAAGTTATTATTGTATAATTTTTTCTGAATGTGTATTGAGGCTGAAACTGCATTTACTTACGCTGGCATTAAACTGGTGTTCTATTAATCTCCCAGGTCCGTCTTGTTATGAAGGCTCATTCATTTGTCCGTGAGAATGTACCCAGAGTCCTGTCTTCTGTAAAGGAGAAATCTAGTGAGTAACTTCATCTTGGTTGGCAGCTGTGTGTAACCAGCTGTTGTTCTGAGAGATGTAGGGTCTGAGTTGGTGGCTTTGCACAGGGAGGTGCTGATGCTCTGTGCTGGCCGTCACCACTGCAGTCTGTTAGTCATCCTGACTAGATAACTGCACTCGACAAGGGTATTTCCATCTGATAGTTTGCTTTATTCCTTGGGAATCCCCTACCTTTAGTTTCAGCCTGATCTGTTTTGATACAATGAGTGCTGCATATTGGGAAAGAGTACTGGGGAAAACAAAACTTCAATAAGCAAAAAGATTGAAGTGTTATGTTTTCTTTTCCTTCCAGGCTCTGTACCCATTCCTCGAATTTCTCAATACTTGTACTTCCTCTTTGCTCCCACACTCATCTATAGAGACAACTATCCCAGGTAACGTGAGCAACATTAGTAGAATGGTAAAGAACTGAAGCTGATACTAAGGACCCCTTAATGTGATCTATTATATTAGTTAATTAGAGCTTTCATAAAGTCACGGTTAAGTCAGAAACCTGTCATGGACGGGACTTGGTTATGAAAACTCACTCCACTACTAATAGTGCTTTTGACATTACAATTCCAGCTTTTGTCCCTTTGTGAAGCATGTGTGAACTGAACCAAATTACCACTGAGTATCTGATGGTGCCGGTCCCAGCAGCGAGCTTGTGCCTTGCTTCGTGCATTGCTAATTGATGGTCTTGCCTATTGAGTTTGAGGAGGTAGAATGAAGCCTTATAAAACTGAGAACTCGTGAACTTCTATGTACTTCTTGTTGTGCTTTCATAGTACTTTACATGACTGTTGGGTGGATCACTGCCTCCTGTGTAATTGCATGATGCTGCCCCCTAGATACTTTTCCTTTTGTGTAACTGTCCCAGCTGTCCCACGTAGCTGTGAGGAGCCAGCAATTTGGTGTAGGCACCTCTTCTCAAAATTCAAGTGGTCAAGGGCTTTGAATTGTAAAACCAGACTTTCCCAAGTAGAATCAGTAACGAAAAGGAGGATTTTGCTGCACTGAGATTCTATTTAGATGTGACATTCTGCGTTCTTTATTGCAGGAGTCCTATGGTAAGATGGGGCTACGTAGCTACCAAGTTTGCACAGGTGAGTAATAGAGCTTTCTGAAGAACAGATAATTCATAGGTCATCTTTACTTTCTGCCCGGACGATTTTAAACGTGCATTAGTAGCAAAGTGAAATAAAATACTTGACTTGTGTTGGCAGCTGCTGTTCTTCATTCAGAGCTGTCAAGTGGAGATGTGTGAATGTGCATTTCTCTTTCAAAGCCAGATTTCTTTTGTTCCAGGTGCTTGGTTCACTTTTTTATGCCTACTATATCTTTGTGAGGCTGTGCATTCCTCAGTTTCACAACAGCAATCAAGAAACCTTTAATCTTCGAGGGCTGGTCTTGTGCATCTTCAACTCAATTCTGCCAGGTAAGACCTGGGTCCATGAGTAACCACCTTTACAGAAGAGGCAGAAGGGAGGGAAAGTAACTGTTGCATCAAGCATCCAACAGGCAAGTCTGAACTTAAGTCGTCAAGTTGTAGGTACTGTTCCAACCTGACTGTTGCTCTCTGAGATAAGTGTGACTGTGCAGTAAGAAAATGAAATGGTTTTACTGTTGGTGTAGGTGTTGGTGTAGGTGGCATAAAGCTTGTATGCGTCAGTGTCTCGGAAAGCCCTTCCTAACAAGAAGGATCTTGACTGTGTTACATGTTCCCCCTTATTGCTGAGTGGAAAATACAAGATGATCAATTTGATTCTGTTTTGCTTTTAGGGGTGCTGATTCTTTTCCTGGTCTTCTTTGCTTTCCTTCACTGTTGGCTGAATGCGTTTGCTGAGATGATGCGCTTTGCAGACAGGATGTTCTACAAGGTAAGAAGCAGGAGTTCATAAAGCGGCTTTATAAAGCTTCTAAAACATTACAGAAAGGCACCAGGCCTTCTGAAGAGCTCAGTCAGGATGTTGTTCTTTTGTCATCTGAGCCACTGTGGTTTTAGACCAAAGTAAGTCCTGGTATTCTTTTTAAAACCAAAGCCCAGTGGCATGTTTCATTTTGTGGTGTAAATTGTTATATTGGCTTTGTGTTGTTCTGATTGGTGTCTTTAAACTTGATATTCTACAGGTCTCTTCTGGAATATTTGATGCTTAATTTGATTTTTATATTCTTTCTATTTCTCTTCCAGGACTGGTGGAACTCCACGTCCTATGCAAACTACTACCGAACGTGGAACGTGGTAGTGCACGACTGGCTCTATTACTATGCCTACAGGGACTTCCTCTGGGTGAGCAACAAGCTCGTACATTCCTCATATTTCTAATTAAATTTGGAGCGGGATGGTGCATTTTTCGACACACAACACCAGTACTGCTATATTGAGAAGCAAATGACTGGTTTTCCCCTGCTGGCTTTGGGCAGCCACAATAGTTTTTACAGCCTCTGTTCCTATGCCTATGGTAATAGTGTTCTGTGGTTTGGTTTTGTTAACAAAACAAGTTGCGACAACCAAACTATAAAACCATGGCAGAATAGGTGATAATACTCTGTGTTCTTGTCTTCCAGTTCTTTGGCAAGAAGTTCAAAGCTGCAGCTATGCTGTCCGTCTTCACAGTATCAGCTGCTGTGCATGAATATGTTCTGAGCATCTGCTTCGGCTTCTTCTACCCAGTTCTCTTTTGCCTGTTCATGTGCTTTGGAAGTAAGTTCCCAGTAGAAAATGTGAGTGGGTTGCAGCATCGTTATTGTACAGAATCACCTCGTTTCTAGTTGTGGGTCCAGACCTGCTTGAATGGCTTAGAGAAGTGAAGATGTTAATGGGGAGGAAGAGAGCTACGCATGATACACTGCTGTTCATGTGACACTACATATTTAGTAGCACTGCTTCCTTTTTGCCAAACCTTGTCAGCAAGTTGGGAGTGTTCTTCCTTTAAAGCTGTAGTGTAGAACAAGTGTTACTGTGCTACTGCAGCAAGGAAGAAGGTGCATTTACAAGTGAAGGCTCTTGCATTTCATTTTGGGTTATGAGCTGTAAGTTAGAGGGCTTTAAATCTCTAGGTCACCTCTGCCAGCAGGATTTGGTTATTTGTATGACAGAAACAGTATTGATCCCCCAGCAAAGAGGCGTTCAGCCGCACCAGCTTGGAGAATGTTTTTGGAAGTTAAGGTCAATTGGTAGTACTTGCTGTACTGCCAGGCGTAGCCAGATATTTGTGCACAGCACTGACCTTGGGGAACAGCCTTGTTCTGGAGGTGAAGCATTGGGGGGGGAGGGATACCCAGCAGAAATCAGGTGGTTTCTGATTGACGCTTCTCATTTTGCCTCTTTCCAGTGCTCTTTAACTTCATCCTTAATGACCGCCGGAAGGGGCCCATCTGGAACGTGATCATGTGGACATCCCTCTTCCTGGGCCAAGGTGTCATCATCTGCCTCTACAGCCAGGAGTGGTACGCCCGCCAGTACTGCCCTGCAGAAAGTGTGAGTGACTGACCCTCCATAGGGGGTAACTGGTCATGCCAGTGGCTTGTCCTTTTCTTGCCATAGGTATAGGGGTAGGAATTAAATGACACACGACACACTTGTCACGTCTGCAGCTGAACCTGTGCCTTTCAATGGAGATAAGAACAGAGTCTGAGGTGTGGAAGTGTGGTTTGACCTTTCAAGTTGGGGAAGTTGAGTTCAGCAGATCTCGCCGCAGCTGGTGCTGTCTGCCTGTGACTAACACACTTCCTCTCTGTTTTGCAGCCTACGTTCCTGGACTACTTAAAGCCTCGCTCGTGGTCATGTCACGTGCAGATGTGAAAACCTGTGGGCTCTGGCCATGCCATCACAGAAGAACAGAGTATGCTCCATGTATTTGGACCATTGATTAATTCACCACGGACTTTTTCTAAGGGAACTTTTGCCTCCTGATTATTTGGGAGAAACTGTAACTTTGAAAAACAGTACTGAGGCAACCCAGTTGAACTGGATTGCACCAGGCTTCGTAGGCAGCATCCATTACGTGCTGTCCCCCCTTTGAGCCATTTCCATGCCAGTGAAACATTGTGCTGAAGGTGGAGTCTACTGGAATCCTACTCGTCCAGGGGTCCCCCAAGTGGCTGCTCTTCTGGGCAATAGTCCAGTCAGATTTGCTAGTAGCTCATGGTTGGCTTCCGTCCATCTTCCTCATTCACCCTTTGTATTTTTTTTCTCCTTTTTGGTAATGGGATGTCTACAGAACTTCTCTTCTTTGTGATCCTGTCCGTTGCTATGCCACGGACAAGTGATGGAGCAACAAGTTATTTGCCTCCTTGCTGTGAAAATAGCCAAAGCATTCCTGGATGGCTTTGAACTGCGTTCTATGTACGATGGCTGCCAAGGGGTTTCAAATGGGCAGAGGGAGAGGGTATCTTTTGTGTGGCAGTGTTGGAGAATCAGCTCTTTCTATGTTCAGAAACAGGGCACGGTGTGCAAAGTTTCTTTTATAAATGGAAAACTTAGGCTTTCTCTGTATTAAGTTCAGAGCGTTTTTGTCTTCTGAAAGCCCTTGTGACTTGAGGAATAGACTTTCTTGTAGCTCTTTCTTTCTGTTGCTCACAGATTATCATTTTTTGTTGTTGTTTTTGTTTTTTTTTAAACACAATTTACTTAAAAGAGCTTTTTCTTTTAATTTGGCAGGTGCTTTAAGGTATACGAACTAAGGCTTTCTGTAGCAAGAATGATTTGAAATGCTATGACTGAACTGTAAGCAAATGTGATTGACTTTACAGGTACATCATGCGTTCTCATTTGAGATGGCTGTGTTGGGTTCTTCGCCAGCCTGTCATGGTGCCCCTTGCCAGCAGGTCCTGTGGCAGCCTGATGCTGTCAGTGGGGAGTTAGGGTTGGCCCAAAGCTGGAGTCAGAGCCGCTTTTGTATCTGTCCATACCTGCTCTTGTCAGTGAGATTTTGGTTAATTGACACCTCTCAGCAGCAGCTTTTCCTTACTAACCTACAGCCCAGGTATTGGATACCAGCAGTGTTGGACTCATGGACCTGTCTCCCACTTAAATGTTTTTTTGGGCTTCTATTTTGTATTAAGCTGAGTCAAAAGTGAATTCATGAGCACCAGGAGATGCTCAGACTGTTCCAGCTTTTGAAATGCCTGTCGGAGGAAATGCTGTGCTTCAATAGGGAATGGCGTCAGGTCAGATTTGCCAAACTGCAGACTTGTGTCATTCTCCTCTAGAAGCATCTCCTACCAGAACTTGTCTGAGATGGTTGAGTTGGTTTCAGTGTATGTAAGCAAACTTGGCAGTATTAGTATACAAAATCCCAACAGTGAAATACATTTACTCTTACCTTGTTCAGCCTAAATAATCTGAAGTCTTTCTTTCCCTTCCTGCTTTGAGGGGAAGGGGTAGAAGTGCTGGAGCTCTCAAATCAAGCTTCCTCCTTTAAAACACAAGGAAAGCGTGAACAAAAGCAAACAAACCCTTTGGCCAACCAGCTCTATTGTGTGCTTAATACAGGATCAGACTCGGTGTAGTACTTCAGACTTGGTGCTTGAAGCACTTATGTACAGACATGATCGTACTCAAACAGGGCACGATAGTTTTGGAACTCACTTTTTTCTTCTTGATGCCTGTGTCAGGTCTTGCTGCTATCTCAGTGTTCTGGAAGGAGATAAAACCTTAGTGCCGAGTCATAGTGTTGCCCTTGCAGCTGGTGTTGTCATATTCCTAATGGAAAATACCAGCAGAATTGGGTCAGTGTCCTTGCTGTTGGAATCCTGGTTGGTTGAGCATCTGGGCAGCACAAGGCAGCCAGGATGGGGTGCTCAGCTGCTGGCCCTGCTCTGAAGGCTTGTGTTGGCAGGTGAAGGTTTCAGCCTTGTAGATCAAGGCATCTCACAACTGTTTTGTCAGGGAATTATTTACAATTTCATGGGTTTTTTTTCTTCAGTTGCTTTGAATATGGGCTTACATTCCTTTATTCTGGAGTGGAGATACGGAGTCCTTTGCACGTTTCCTGTTGAATTAGTCTCTTAGAGTATATTTGCTTGAAAAGAGTTTTCTTGGACCACGAATAGCAGAGGCAGCAGTGTGCTGTCCTGGTCAAGTAAATGAATGTTAAGGTTTATAACCTGCCCTTTTCGGATTTCTAATGGTATATTGCTGTTTTCTGGTCCAGCTTTGGAATGGCAGCCAGTACAGCTGCAGATCATTGCTCAACATGACAAAAATCAGTGTTAATATTGTGACATACATCCAAAACCTGTCCCGTTATCGTGCAGATAATGGTTAGTTCTCAGGAAGACTGAACCTGTGCAGAGTCTTCATGCCTTGGTCCCTGGTACCAGCAGTCCCACGTATATGCAACCTGTACTGTGTTCTGTCATGCAGAGGAGCCGTTTATATCTACTGTATTACAGCAGTTGAAATATATTTTCCTATTAGAGGAGAAAACAACAGTCTTTGCCTGTTTCTTTCCCAAAGCTGTGGATTGGTTTGGGGTTGTTCTCCTTGGGGAGGTGGGGGGGAGCTGCTGTGATGCTTCCAGAATGCAGGGCTGGCAGTGCTCTGTTTCTATAGTGATGGAGTCGGTGAGGAGCTGGTAATAGCTGGAGGGATGGGGGGGTGTGCTGCTCCCTGTGCTGTGTGGGAGCTGGAATACTTGGGAGGTTTGGGAGCTGCTGGTCTGCAGCAGGACTGCAAGGTGATGGCTGTGGGGTGGCTTCAAAGTGTGCCCAGCTCCAGGGTGCTCATAGCACAGCCTCTGTCCAGTGCTCTGCTAGAGGGGAGAATGTGCTTGGAGCTGAGGAAGCACAGGGAAAGGGCTCGTAGCTTTTGGAACAGAATAGGGTTTCTAGCCTCTCCCAGCTCAGCCCGTATTAAATCAGAACAGCTGCCAAAATGTACATCGTGTTGGTGATTTCTTCCTTTGCTTTGGGCCTGGGAAGAGTTTGTGTGCCAGGAACTGAATGTGCTGTTTTCCAGCTGTGCACCACGTGCTCGAAGTCAAGTCTTTTCTATGTCCTTAAGCTGTAGCAGTGAGGGAACAGCACCATTAATCAATCCTCCCATCCTTTGTGGTGAGAATACAGTGTACTGCCAAGCACTGGTTTTTAAAGAGGAGCAGAGAGTGGGAGGAAACCACTGCAGTGTATTCACCTATACACCTATGCAGGTGAATGCATTGCAGTCAGAGAATGCTATTAACCTAACTGGAAACCACAGTACAAAAGGATACAGCTGATAAGGAGGTCAAAGAGTATTTATAAAGAACAATGCGTATTGGCAAGGGTGGGCTTCACATGAGGGTCCCTGGGGGTTATGAAACTAATGGAAATAAGATCTTTTCCATTAGCAAGCAAGAAGGAAAAGCAGTAATACTAATAGAGGAATGTTTCTAGATTGTCCGTTATTGAAAACATCCTTGGTGAAGCATAAAAAAACCCAAGCATCTCTTCGCCATGCCCACCAATGGGATGCCAGTTCCTGGACCAAAGGCAGATGGAAGGAAAATGAGCGATTCCTTGTGCATGGGATCTGTCAGCAAGGACCGTGCAGGTAGAGCTGGGGTTGGAGACTGGGCAGAGGATGGTGTTCATCCTCAGGGACACAGAGCTGTTCCTGCTTTGGGATAAAGGAGTGGGCACCTTCTCACAGTTCTTCCCAGCCCTCTGTTTTATCAGCACAATAAATGAGTTCAGCCATGTTGCTTTCCAGAGATCAATGTTTTAAGGGGTACACCGAGGATGCTGGACCGCATCAGGCCTGTTTCTTCCTCCCTGGAGTATAGTTTTGTTCCAGAAGAGGTTTGCCGAGCCCTGACCTGTGCCAGCAGTTCTCTTGGCAGCCCAGACTTACAGTCCCACCGAAAAACAAAGAACATAGAGGGTGTCAGGGTGAGTGCTTCCATCTTCTGCTGCTTATTGTCCAGGACTGACTCTCTCTTAGGGGCATGACTTCATTCTGTTGGTGAAAGAGAAGGGTGCCAACCTTGTTAGATAAACTGATCTTGTGTTATATCACTTTCCTGATCATGTGTTGCTGTGAAGCTCTTGTAGAGACTGTTTTGTCCACGCTGGTTTCTTTAGCCCTAAGGCAGAAATAATTACATGGAGTCGTTCTGATCACTCCCACTCCTTGGCACATTTCTGGCTAAGAAGTGACAGCCACGTGTGCTTTGTCTGCAGGGCTGCCTGCAAAGCCCAGATCGGCTTTGGCATTATCCTAATCGTCGGAGCAAGTACAGACACCTGACAGACCACCCTGTCAGTTTGACAGGCGCTGGAAGGTAAGCAAAGAAGGGATAAGGAGTTGACTGCGATGGGAAGGCATTAGCACTACAAATGCAGATAGGTCTTGCCATCGGTTTTTCTAGTGGTGAGTGTCTGTGCTGCTTAATAAGGCTGGATGAACAGACCAGCTATCCCAGCTGAGCTGATCTGGGTGAAGTTCAAGGGAAAGATGTTTCAGGAATAATGAATAAAAATTGCTGCTAAATGATCCCTCCTTGGAAGCCGTTCTTCCAATGGATCCCAGGCTCACCGCCATACTCTGAGCCAGGATTAAGAAAAGAAGCTCTTCTGGCTTTAATGGACTTAGCAAGGAATAGCTTTATGCTTCTTTGTAAATAAGCATTACTTAAATAGCACTAGGAATTGAAAAATGCTTTGCTCCTCTAGTGTTTTTATCAGATGTTGGGCATGTGTGTGACAAGGCACTGACAGCAAGCATGAAAAGACGGGTTTTTGGCCAGAGACAGGCAATGTGAGATTAAGCTGCCAAGCAAACATTATCTTATCAGCCTTTTTTGGCCCAGAAGAGGCCAGTAGCTGGAGAAAGGTAGATTGCCTGTGTTCTGGGTCAGCTTATGGCTCTTCTCTGTTTCAGGGATGTCTCTTATTTGTGTGACGTCGTGCTGATCCAAGAAGACAAGAAAACAGTGGGTCTCAAAAGCTCTTTTCCTCATAGTGCTCAGGAACAAAGCAGTGGTCCAGCCTCAAGTACTTCTGTGAGTGCTGCTCCTCATTTATTTCTGTGTATATCATTAAGTGGGAGAAGGGAATTCTTCACCATGGAAAGACACCCTGTGAGCTTTGCTCTCCGCTTTGCCAAAACTGTGCCATCTCTGGCAAGGAACTGGGAATCTGCATGTCATCTTCCATGCTGATGCTTAATGCACTCTCTTTTCTACCCCTAGCAGGCAACCCTGTTAGATAGTCTGGTTCCTGAGGAATTTCACATCGTGAGAAAACAGGGAGTTGTGCCCTTGAAGTACTTTGATGAGTAAGTGCTTTCTGATTGACCAGGGTTTGTCCTCAAGCTGTAGAGCTTCTGACATTGAGAACAGAGGAGTGAAATGCCAATAGGCCGAGAATGCTGGAGAAACAAACTGCTTTCAATTGAGGAGAGTATAAAAATTAGTACAGAAATGAAACGTGGTTTTACAAATCCCGCCGTTATGGTAAGGCTGCGTTCAGCCCACCAGAGCAACATAAGCCACCTTTGCTTTGCCTTTCCTGCTTTAGGAAGGGGGCAAAGGAGGATTTCCTGTAGGCTATTAATACTAAATCTTCCCATAGCTGAACATGAATGTACAAGCTGAAGTCTCTTTAAGTCTCTTTTGATCTCTTGAGGAGACTTTTGGAAGTTTACCACTTATTTTTTAAGTGGTTTTGATGAGTCTAATTTTTCTACCTGCCTCCTAGAACTGCTTTCTGTACTCAGTTCTTCTCACTGGAGCTCATATGGGTTCGATTCTTACTTTAGGCTCTGGTTGCTCCCACTGAGAACAACCCCACAGTTCTTTCCCTGTCTTACTCTGATCTCCTCATACGTGGGGTATAAAGATTGAATTAGAGCACAGGATTCCTTAGCTAGTGTTTTATAATGAGTGTTTTATAATCCACTTTTTGTATGTTATTTTTCTTAGTAAATATACAACTCTGCTTGAAGACAGTGAGAAGAGACTACGTCTGTTCCCATCCATGTATGTACCCTGAATCAAGTTATTACTGGGGGGGGGAAACCCCAAAAAACAACATACAACAGTTTGAATTCCATTTTGTAGGCAAATATCATAATATACCATATAGGATAACGATGTGTCTCTTTCTGGTCTGGCAGGAAACCTGGTGGGAGGTTGGAGGTCATACAACTGACGGAGGCCATGGACAGCATGTTGGAAAAAGCTGGAGTAGATGAGCTGATTGCAGTAACAGGACCTTCACAGGTGGATAACTCATTCAAACCTGGAAATATAATATCATTTTCCCTTGTGTTTATCTCTGTTGTGCTTAAGATGCCTCCGAGCAGTTACTTTTTGTCCAAGCCATCTGTCTGTGGTTGCTGTTATAAGTTAGAGATTGTAGATGTAGTGGTCTGTGCCAGTCTCAGTTGATGAAGTAGATTTGCCATCCTCTGGTGTTTGTCTCCTCTGTTTTGCCAGCTGCACAACATGCTGGAGCTGATGAAGGCGGAGCAGAACATTTACAACATAGTTTTCCATGAGCTGATTCGGCAGGTCAGCGTGGACTGCATGGAGAGAGGACAGCTGCTTTCTAAACTCAGGTCGTCATTTGCCAAGCACCCTTAATCCCCCCCTTGATTTATGGCAGTATCCTCTCAGGAGCAGCATTAGCTATTGCAGATCTTTCTTAATGTCACCGCCCAACAAAGCTGGCCTGTCACAGTGTCATTGGCATGGGGTCTGATGCCAGAAGTGAAATAGGATTGCCCTGCCTCGTTAACAACCAGTGCTATCGAACCTCTGTTATGTAACCAGGAGCTTGCACCCTGCTGCAGTGGTGCTGTCACAGCGCTTGACAATGCAGACTGGGGTTCCTGTGCTCTTTTCGCCTCACATTGCAGATTACCATTATTTGTAGCAATTACATTGTTCCAGAGCTTTAAAATCCCAAGTCCAAAAAGGTTGCCCTCTAGATACGCTCCTGTGCAGTGAAAGGGATGCTTTGCAGATCTTCGCTTTCAGGTACCTTTCTGTTTTCACTCGTTTTGCTGTAGACAGAGGTATGTGGATCTCCTGGAACGTGTTCCTCAGCTGATGAAGGCGCTCTACAAAAAAATGATGGCTCAGCAACTGGTTGACAGGCATATTACAGAAGAACTACTCTATTTTAAGGAGTGTGTTGCGCAGCTGGCCAGGTCTGAACCCTTCCTGATTCTAAGAAGTTATCTCAGTGCACTAAGCTTAGCATATTGGTTTTGTTCAGTTTTCTAATCTTCCTTACATAGGAGCAGGCAATTATGTTTCTAATTTGAGCCAGAGCTACAGGGACCACACTTGAGCCTCCTCACATCATTAGTCTACCTTATCACTGCCAGCTGTGCAGCATGGAAGCACAGAATGAGGGTTAAACCACCTGCTTTCCTTAGCACTTTGCGCAGACCAGTCTGCATTTGGCAGAGCAGAGACCTTTGGGCTGGGCTAAGTTTATTGAGGCTGTTCCTTGCTGTTTCAGTGAGTTATATGAGATACGAGAACGTGACTGCAGGGTGACCAAAGAAGCAGAGAAAGCCCAAGAGGAGCTAGCTGCAGCCATGCGAGAGGCACAGGCTAATGCAAAGTAAGTTGCTTTCAAAGTGAAGGTTGGGAGATCTCTGCAGTATGGTGGTATCATTCTCCTGGCTGGGAAGAAGTAAGGGGCTGTAGACATCTTCACTTACCTAAAAAACTAAGTATTGAGGTGGTTGGTGTCAGATTTGTGCTGAATGTTTGGGATTCACTTACAGAAATCTTGTGTCATAAATAAAACATCTAGTCTAGAACCAACAGAGATTTGTAAGAGTACTGATTGGAAACCCAGCATGAGGATATCAACACAGTGGTGTCAACATAGACAAACTTCCTTGTCTTCTTCTTCTTCTAGCCTTTTGGAGCAGTATCGAGAGTTATATGAGTTACAGAGGAGAAGGCTGGAAGAGCAGGTTCTGGCAGTAGCTCGGGAGAGAGACATTTGGAGCTCAGCTGCATGTGACCTGGCTCTGAAGGCAAGTATGGGTCAGCGATACACTGCAAGGTATAGACCATCACAGTAGGCAGACTTGTTCCAAGAGCAAATTTCATCCCAAAGAATGTTTCTGTTTAATCTAGTAGACCTTCTTGGTCTGTCTTGTAGATAAGAGGTTTATTTCTAAGGTAAGCGGCCTCACCTGCTTATACTCTATTTCACTGATGGTAGAGCTTCGTCTTACTGTCATATGTCCCTTCTCTCAAAAGACAATGGTGAAAATAATGTTTCTTTCAGATAATAGAAAGAAACCAGCTCACATCGCTTCGCAGACTCCATATTGGTGGGAAGGCTCTGGACAAAATTCTCAAGCATTTCATAATCCTTTTGGCTTCAAAGGTAGGACTTGTCTGCCACGGGTACCTGTTCAAGGTGTTGATATATCTCAAAAGGCCCAGACTGAAAGGAGAATTCCTTCAACTCAGATCAGAATAGTCACTACATTTCTTTTGTTTCCCATTCAATGGTCACAGGATCTGAGAGACCTCGCTGATCTACAGGAGGAGACCGAGCAGTTCAAAGGAATATTAGGTCACGTTGGATCAGAGATAGAGCATTTGGAGGAATCCAGCAAAGAAAAACTGCAACTTGTGTGCAGGAGCCTCAACAAGTGGCTTCAGTACCATCACAGTAACTTGTGAGTAGCCTGGAGGGACGGGGTGTAGTAGTGATTTCTCCCAGCCTTTGCCCCACACGAGGTTCCAAATGTAAAGTCTTTTTGTATATTAACGTATATTTTGTAGACTTTTTTTTTCCTCTCAGCTCTCACACCTTCCTTTTTTCTGCTTAGTTCCTTTCAGATGAATGAAGAGCTATTGGATGAAATCTCAGAAGATATGAAGCTCTTAATAAATGTAAGATTTCTGGACATATTACTGAGTGGTATATGCTCAGCAAATTACCACTTGCTGTCAGTATCTGTTGCCCATCACAAATGTGAATGAAAGCACATCAAATTACATTTTTTGTTCTGAAGCTTCAACCAAGAATCTATGCATGAAAAGCTTTAACTGACTGTTAGACTTGCACACATTTGAGCACTGATTGCCAGTCCTGGTGACTGATAAATCATATTAGTCTGTAGAAGCATTCACAGTTGTCATCCTCATGGAGTAAGTTTCCCGCTTATTACATTTACTATGACATCTTTATGCTCATGAATTCCTCGTTGTTCTCTTACCTGATTTCTACCTCCTTTCCATTGCAGCCAAGGGGTGGTCCAGCTTTTGTGGGCACAGTAAGCCTGATGCTTTTCTTTCAGATGCTGAAGGAAGACACACAGCTGTATACAGGGGAGGCGAATATAGCCAAGACTGAAAGCCTCAAGAGTGCTGCCAGGATACAGAAACACTGGACAGAGTTAGGAGAAACGGTGCTGAGTCGACACCGGGACTTAACTGGAGCATTGCTTCCACAGCACGCTGCCCTGGAAGAAATAAACCAAAGAGCATGTGAACTCTATCAGCAATATAATACAAGGATAAGTGGGAATAATGGTAAGAAACAAGCCTTTCTTTGGGTATGCTATGGAAGTAGCAGGTAATAAAGTACCAGTTGGTATAATCTGCACTGAATTTTTCCAAAGCTAACGTCTGATCCCTACATATATTTTAGTAACCAAAAGGTATGAACTCTGAGGAACATGATTCTCAATTGCATACAAGAAGAATACCTGGAATCTGAAATGCAAAGCAATAGAATGAAAGAAAACTGCAGTACAAATCAGGCATAAGCCACAAGCTGTGTTAAGTTCAGAACGTGTGTGGTTAGGTGATTGTGATTAGGTGAATAATGTGTGGAAAAGAAAGCAAATGTGCAATAAAAGAATAGATGTTTAAGTCTTAAAGCAAAATGTCACTTTAGAGTTCATTAACCTGATATTGCCATTTCAGAGGGTAATACTTTTTTTATTACCTTATCATTAAGACAAAGTTATCTTCATTTGGGTATTGATTTGTACTGATAATAAATTATGCAAATAAATGTGGTTTTTTTTGCCGATTAAAGTTATCATGTTCTGTGCGAGATAACAAACGTTTGTTGGGTAATTTGCAACTAACCTTTTCAACCTTTACCTCTTCTAGGTCTTGACTCGTTTCTGATTTCAGAACTGTTTCATCTCTGGTGTTCTTTAATCGTCTTATTTTCTTTTAGAAGACTAAGCTGAATATGTGCTGTCTAGAACTGCTGCTCGTGCTTGCTAAGCTGCTTCTCATTCTGTCATGTTAGTCTTTCATAACGTTACCCTTTGCTTTTTCCTACATTATCTTACGCCGCATGTTATATTTCAGCTAAAGGAGATGAGATACTGTAAGTCCGTCCAGCCTAAAAGACAGCTGAAATACCCTTAGCAGTTCTCATTAAAAAGTGAAAGAAGGAAAAAGAAGCAGGGAAACAATTGGCCAGATATCACCGCAGAAAGTTAACAGCTGGTTGTCAGAAGTCTTTGTATCTATTAGCGGCCTGAACAAAGGGTTAGGAGGCACAGTGCTGACATCTGATACAGAATTGCTTCTTTCTGTTGGTAAAGTCCAGAAAAAGGAAGTTTAACTTATTTTTAACAAGGTTTTGGGAGCTGGATCACAGTAAAGGTATTCTCTTCCTCCATACAAGGCTGTGTATTTGAATTGCTTGGACTCATTTAATGTCATTTAATAGCCTATGAGAAGAGACAAGGCATCCCACCTCTTTACATTACAGATACAGTGGGAAAAAAAGAAAGTAGCCGTAAGAAATAGATTAGAGGAAATACTGAAAAAGTTGTAATGGCTGTAATTTTGTTCTGTAAGGCAATGATATTCATTGACCTGAAATATTTATACTCTGCTAAGATCGGGTTACCTGATCTCAAGCACCACGTGACAGAAATACAAAAGGTTTGGTATTCATTGACAAGGATGAAAGATGCAAAGGCAACAATGGCATATGTGGTTGAAACTGATTACATTTCACTTAAGACTTTTGCTCTTCCTTGACGGTTTCTCACAGTCAGACCTTTTTAGTAAGATCAGGTTTTTGACTCTGAACTTGGTGGGTGATCAGATAAAGGCAGTCTTCCCAAAGCAAACCTATCTCGTTGTGAGGCTTCCACAGTGTTTTCTGTTACCATCCAACCTGTGGAGGGTAACTTCTTCCCCTTCTTACCAGTCTGAACATCCCAACATTGCTTCATTGCATGACTACTGGTCCAGAGTAGAACTTAACCAGTTCCATACCACAACAGTACAGTGAGGAAATAGAATCATTAAAGTGTTTTAAAAACTGTAATCACCTCCATGTGTGTAACATCTTATCTTTGAAACAAGATGTCACGAAGACCAGGACCTTAGTAGGATTTAAAGGCTAAACACTGGACATCAGGAGCAACCACTGCTAATTTCAAGCATACCCCCAGCAATCATACCCCCATTGGCATATGCCAGATGAGTGAATGAACACATGATTTACTGTCTTATCCAGATATTTTTGCAAATTGATGTATATGGTATCTCTTTTGAAGAGAACTACAGAGCTTTTCATAAAAGAGTTCTATTGAGCCATCACATTTCTTTATGCAACAAGTCAAATCTGCCAAGACAAGAAGGGAAGTCGGCTTCACATCAAGCAGATTTTCTTTCAACTTGCTTTTAATTCGGTGCTTACTAAACAGTTTGTTCTTAGCACTAAGTATAGCCAGATCTCATGTAGGCTGTTCATCCCTCTTGGCAAATGGACTTTGAATCGAGCTTTGTTTTTGTTGGCTGAAAGAACGTAATTAAAGGTTTGTATTTTCTTCCCCTCCAGGCACAGTCATGTTTTTGACAGACTTGGTGAGAAGCATGGAAGATTGGTTATTCAAGGCTCAAAAGCTAACGCGAGGTTCTGGCATGCATGAAACTGAACTGCAGGCATTTTATCACATGATTCCTTCATGGTTGGCCCAAGTGGATGCATTAATGAGCATTATAGGCTCCAGCCAGTTGCATAAAGCTAAAAATGATATGGAACCGCATTGCCCGTAAGGACAAAGGTGTTAATTGTGCCTTATACATTAAATTACATGCGTAAGAAAAGGAAAATGTGGTTTTGTGGGGACTCTGGCACAAGGAACTGGCAGAGGGATAACTGTGATCAGCTTAAGTGTTATAATGTTTGGTGGCTGCCTTTCGACTTGGCCATTTGCTTTGATTTGGCAATATCTGTCGAGCCAGTTGGTGGCTGGAACATCACTGTTTCTCAGAACGCCACCTGTTTGGAGATGTTGACATTTGAACGAAATAACCCACAATTTGTGACTAATTTACAGGCAGATTAGTGGGGGATTACTTCTTCTCATCGTGCCTTTGGCTAATATCATTAGGAAATAAAGTATATGCAGAGCACACGCGCAATGTATATGTCAGATTATTTACAAATGACAAGCTTGCCCACAACCACAGTGTTAATAAAACTGCTTGTGCCACGTCCCCAGCATGAGGTGTGCCAAACTTTGTTTCCCTTGAGCTGGGAACAAAGGTGTCTTTGAGACAGGATATCCTGGGTGTGGTGCATTAGTTGTCACTTTGTCTCTGGATTCCCTTTTTCTTTTTTAAGGGTGGTACCTAGAGACTTATTTAAGATGATTCACCAATGGATTTTGTCCATGAATGCTCAGGTTGAGAAGACCACCATGCATCTTAATGAAGAAGTAAGTGGAAGCAAGTAAAGCACTGTATTTAGGGTTCACTGTTTCCTCTCATTTTTGTCTGGACGGACCACAGCTGAGAGGAATGCTTGTTTCTCCTTTAACACCTTCTTTCTTCTTTGAGTTGTGGCTTCTGTCTTCCAGACAGCAGAGCGTATCAAGACGACTAAAAATAGAGCACTAAGCAGTGCATCAACATTATTTTGTTTTGCTAATCTTTAGCAAGCTTTTCCTCTGGAATGATGTTGATATTTCCTGCTCTGAGAACTGTTTTGGCTGCTAGCTCTCTTGTTTTGTGTGTGTTTGTGTTACTGAGGTATCTTGTAAATGTTTTACAAGCACGATGTGTGATTTTTGGTTTGCTGCTGAAATATGGACAAGAATGCCACATAGAGCTCATGTTGCTGAACAAACACTTGCAGAAAGATAGATCCACAGTAGGAAAATATTTGTTGGTAATGGGAATGAATATGGGAGAAACAAAAACAAGGGTAAAAGTTTCTGTTACTGGGTCAGTTTGCAGCTTGAATTAGGTAGAATGTTGGCTTAGGTGAAATGCACTGAATTCAGTCAAAATGATAAGACTGTTCATTTATTATGGGTTTAGATTTGCTCTGATGTTTTGTGCAGGTGACTGAACTGCACAGGAACTTGATCCTGTGGCTGGTGAATTTGCTGCGATACATGGTTGAGGATCGTTTGTCCTCTGAGTGTCCAGAGGAACCAGAATCAGACTTTGAGATGGTTGAGGAGCTCAGACTTCAGGGTGTTCGTGAACTACAGGAAGAAGCAGAAGAGCTGGTTGCCAAGATGTGTGAACTGTCTGGTTCTATATCCAGGTATGAACAGAAGTTTTCAGTTTTGTCTAAAGGAGGCATATCAATGAAAAATGTGCAGTGTGCCAAGAGATTCCTTGAGGCAACTGATCTTATCAGTTTGGTTTTCCTTAGAGCTTTTCCTATGTTCTAAATGGTTCTTAATGGAATTTGGAGGGAGCTTAGTAAGATAGGCACATCTAAAGGGAATGGCAGTATCTGCTTTATAGCTGGTACTGCTATAAAACAGGCTGGCGTCTATAACTCTGTGGGCTCTGCCTACTCTTCTGAGCATCAACTCTGGAGTATGTAAAGCAGTATAGGCAGTGAGTCTGCAGTCCAGGTCACCTGGAGCAAAGCCTGCACCTGATTCTGCATCTGCGTTCACATTTCCTCTATGAGGTTAGTACAGTACAGCTGACTGGGAGGTCATTGCGTGAGTGGTGCAGGTGAGGATTGCTCTCTAGTGCAGAAGTTTAGAGGTAGCTCATACATCTTGCTGACAGCAACAGGATGCTTACTGTAAGGCAGAGAGCATTTGAGGGCACTCTTGCAGCATCAGTGACATTCTCCTTTTTTGCAGCTGCTGCCATGGGATTGTCAGCGCACTTGTTCGAAAGAAACGGTCAGAGAAGGATTCAGAAGCTGATTTTGAGCTAGAGGAGCTGAATAAGCTCAAGGTAAAAGGCGACTGTTTCCAGCTGTCTAGGTCTGTATTTCGATTAGACCACGTTTGCTTTGTGAAAGGTAGAGAAGAATAAATGTGATGATTTTCAAGGAGGAAGACTCTTACCACTCCAGTGAACTGCCCTGATCTCTCAGATTTCCTACTGACTCCACAGAAGTGGAAAATGGATAAAATTGAATGTGACTTGGGTTTAATATTTTCCTTACTCCATTTCAGGATATCCTGCTAGATTTATCCCATATAAACGACAGTAGTTTCACCTCTATATTAGAGCTTGTCAGATGTAAATTGAGATTTGAGCAGTGCTTGGGAGTTTCTGGAAGTGTTTGGTGCAATATACCATTATAAAGTCTCGGTTGAAGTATTTTGCTGTCAGTTAGCCTACCTTCTGCTTCCTTTATACTTGAGCTCTTACTGAAAATATATGTTGATGGTGGCAACTTTATTTGAAGCAGTGCAAGAAGCATGATAGTGTATACATTTCTTCCTCTGGTAATTGTTACCATTGTCATCTTCAGTGTCTAGCCAAGCTAGACTGAAAAGTTTTATAAAAAGTAAACCTTCAGATTTTCCTTCACTTCTCCCCACATGGGCTGGGACAGAGACATTCTGACCTGAGTGGAGCTTGTTGAAAGAATTGAGTGATTAGACAGTGATGGATACCATGTCTGGAAGCCTGGAGAAATGTCTTCCATTTGCTCCATGAGGTGTGAATGGAAGGGTCCATGCCTGTCCCTGGAACAGATAAAGATGGGATTATTTAATTGACTGAGTGATTATGATCACTCATATATATATATCTATATATCTATATATATATCTATATATATACACACACATACATATATTATCAATAACACCTCTTTTCTGTTATGTCTTCTCAGACTGAGTGCTGTAATTGGATTCATGTGTGTAGCCTTCTCCTTTCAGAGATCAAAGGCACTCCAGTCACCTTTCTGCATTTAGAGGAACTGAAAAACCTCTTTGGATCAGAGGTATATATTGACTGCATTTGCTGTTCTAGGTTGAACCAGTTTGAATGAAGATCTGCTTTAAAATTTCTAAGTGAAGCAGCTATGATAGAACTGCACTAGTAGAACAGTTCTGCATGATGCCTGCTAGCTTGATGCTAGCAGAGTGATTTTAATCATGAGTAACTATACTCATGACTAGTATGTCAGTACTACAGAATACTGCCACTGCTGTAGGCCAAATGCTGTCTTTCTTTTTCTCTATACAATAGCCTATAAAAAGCAGATCTGTCACAGTGGGTCCTGCTTATGAAATTATAATATAAAGACTGAGTCTAAATGTGTGCAAGAAGAAGTCAGAGACCAGATATTTTGCCTGGGTTATTTGGATGGATAAAAGGGACTTGGTACTAACTAAATCATTATGGTGCCTTATAGGAATTGCAATTGAAGCTTAAGGACACTATCATTTCTTCAACTCAAGAAGAGCTTAAAGCTGATGATGCCAACAGCAAAAAGAAACCAATAGCAGAGAAAGGAATACCAACAGTAGAAGAGAAAATTGTCCTTATGCAGGTAACTGTAGAAGCTGCGATATCCAGCAGAGTTGGGATTTTTTTATTGCTTGGTGCATGTGATGGGAATCGTGGCCTTTTACTTGCCCTGGATGTCACTGAGCTAGTGATATTTCCCCTATTTTCTGTTCATTTTGTCTCTTAGGAGCAGCCAGGTGCTAGTACAGATGATATGAGTGAAGGTGATGAAGCTACTGCAGACATGATCAGATATGTAGGACAAGACTTCAACATCCACCTGAAGTCCCTGAAGTCAGACATCATTTCAGTTACAGGGGTAGGTGCCTTACTCTCAGTGCTTTAGAGGCAGACAGATAGTGCAGTGACAGTGAGAGACTTAGAAGTGTGTATGGACTTAGATTTGTTAGTAAAAATGAATCTCTGGAAATCATAGTAACCTTCCTAAGCTTCTTTTAATTGGACTCCAGAAAAGTCCTGGTTCTTTTCTTCAAATGAAGAAAACTAAGTCCTGCTGGACAATTTGAGAAGCTGCCTCTGGCCATTGATTGTTAATTACTTCACTCCTGGTCAGGCTGTAGCCATCTCCAACATCTGTAACCCAACGAATACATGGGCAACCATGCAACCAAGGCAAAGTGCCAGTGAGATATTTGTGTCCAAATCAGGAAGTGATTTTAGTCTATTTTTACTCTCAATACGTGATCAGATCCAGTCAAAAGAAAATGCTTGACTTAGCCTCTGGTTTTACATGATTTACTGATACTGAGCTCTTGTCTGTGTTGTGACCATAAACAGAGACACTAGCAATGTCCAGCCAGACAATACTGTTGATTAAATGGAGCATTGTTGGTTTCACATTCACTTATGGAAGGTTTTGTTCTTCCCAACCAGGGAGAGATGACTGCCAGCAAGGCATCAACTCCCTTTTCTCAGAAAGAGTTTGAAGCTCTGGCACTGTTGGAACATCTACAAGTGCAGCTTCTGTGAGTACTGGTCCTATGCTAGAGGGATAAGCAGGGCAGGGTTTCATTTATATCTGTTCTGCTTTCTGATAAGGTTCTGCTTCAGTCATCTCTGTTGGCTTAATTTTCAGTTTCTTTCTCTTCCAATTGTCTCAAGCTGTTGATTGTGATGTTAGCTAAAGATGTGACACTTCTAACACTTGGTTAGCAAATGCTGAGTTTAAAATGAATTCACTTTGCAGGGCTTGCATAGCTGTGCCATGAAGTCCCCATCTCTTACAGAACTTTTCACAGTGCCCTTTTCTGAAACCACAACCGTATTTTATAGAGTTGTTCAGTTCCACTGCACTGTTTCAGCTTTCTGCCTAGATTTCAGGTTTTCACCATTATCTTTGCTTCTTTGATTCAGAGAAACAGAAACCCGTGCTCAGAATGCAGAACAGAGATCTGAAGACTTTGAGAAGAAGCTGGTAGAAGCTCTGGAGAGAATCCAGGAGCTAGAGAGGGAACTGGAGCAGAGGGACGAAGTGGTCCCAGAACCAACACCTAAAGAAGGGCAAGGTCAGGATAATCAGTGATCTGAAACCTCTCCTGGATTCAGAGCAGGGTTCAATTTTCTGAGAATACCTTATTCATGTGCTAAAAGAGACGTTTAGCACATTTAGCACATGCTCCTTTCTTCCTGAGCATGTCCCGGGGTCTTGTCTAGACTCGCTGTCAGAGCCTAAACAAGGAGGCTATTACTCTCATTCCAGATCCGGGTAGAAAGAACTGCTGAGCTCAGTCTGTTTTCTGAGAGAAAATAATTTTGTTTGGTTTTGCTATATGACACCAGGTCTACATATACTCTAGGTATTAGATGTCACCGTAATTGGCTTCACCTTCCTTTTAAGTATTGTTACATTCAAGGTCTGTTTAGAATCACTGATTTGTGTTTCAGGTCCTTTCACATCCCAGATACCTTTTGTGTTAGTGGCAGAGGGTCTTTGTGCTGTCTCCATCTGTTGATCGCTTGGTTTTGCCCAGGTGACGTGGCACTCGGTTCTTTAGGTGGCTTGTTTATTTTAAATGAATGCATTTTCTTTCTTAGCTGAATCTGCTCAGAAACAAGATGTGAAGAGGGAGAGTAAGTGGGAATTAGAATTTAACACTTCAGTATATACTCTCTTTGATATCAAAATAAGAAGAGAGAATAATTTGTTTGAAATACAATACCTTAGACATATTTACCCTGCATTTTAAAGGCTTTTGTTGTTATTTTTCTTTTCTTTCAGAAAACTGTTTACAAGAAAGCTTACCTGAAGGGGAAGGCTGCTCAACTCCCAAAGCCCCCAGCTCTGGCCAGCCCAAGCAACGCAGAAGAACAAAGAATAAAAAATAAGAATACCTGGGCAGTTTTTTGGTGACTATTCAGAGTAGTTTCTCACTCCAGTCTGCCTTTACTCCTTATTAGCTACCCCTCTCTCTGTGCCTTCTTGGCACTTGCGTTGTTCTTCTGGCTGGTTCTACCACTTCCACAGCCTGTCCTGTGCTTGTCCTCTACTTCCCCCCACAGCTCTAGCATCTCTACAGCTTGTTCACCCTCTCTATATGCTGATATGCCCATATTCAGTACTTCTACAACTTGAACAAACCAAACCACCCAGAGAGGTGGTCTCCCAGGGCTGGTGGTCAGCCTGGCATGGTCTGTGTGGTTATGAAGCTCTGCCAGGACAGCAGCAGCTGCCTGGGTTTGGCACAACTCAAATTCTGACCCAGTCTCAGCTCTGAAGAGCAGGTACCGCAGCTGCCAAGAACCATCCCTGCTCCAGACAGCCCCTGCCAATTCCCCTAGAGTAAACTCTATTATGGAACCTATCATATTATATCAGCAACACTGAAGCACATTTTTAAATGTTTTCCTTCTTTGAGGTTTTAAATCTGTACCTCCTGAAGGCAAAATTACAAGTTTCTGCCAACTCTGTGTGGCAGAAAGATTACAGAGCTTCCCAGAATTAGTTTTCCATGTCTAGATCACTACTGAGTTTTATTACAGGCATACAAGCAGCAGCCAATGGCGTCCTGCAGCCAGCCATATCCTGAGTGTTATAGTGGTAGAATGAGTTGGATGTGAGGTTATATCTGGAGCTCAGATGCTGTGTGATCTCTAAGTTCACAGGTGAGGTTTTCTTCCCTTTTCAACCACCTGTAAGGAGGCTGCTTTGCTGAGAGTCCCTGCTGCAAGGGGACTAGCAAATACTGGTGGAGTGAGATACGTGGGAGCGCTGAGTGTTGAGAAGGGGGTTTCATGGAGCTGTAAGATCTGATTAAACAGAATTACTCGGTATTTATTCAAGTGGACTCCGTGTAGAGATGTTAAACTAGTATCTGCTGGCCATCCTTGAGACACAGTTGCACGTAGCAGAAGTATTAATGCTATTATATAATTAATTGTATGGGCCAAGTGTGTGAGTGTTACTAGCAGGCAAAGAGAGACTGAATAAAATGAGTGAAAAAGCAAGAGTGAGCAGCTGGCTGGTCCAGCCCTGCTAAGCACAGGGATGATGGGAAACTACTGTGTAAGAATTTTGAGGACTTTCCCCATTTGTGTGTGAAAGTTACTAACGTGGCTGCATGGCTGCAGTGGGCAAAAGAACTACTGTTCTCAAGGCTTTTAGCTGGCTCTTTTCTTAGTGCTGGATTCCCATTTCTTAGCTCAGTGGGAGTTGGCTAAATGAATCACCTTCCTTATGTTTTCAGACACCCCTGCTGGAAGCAGATGCTCACAAGCTCAGATCTTGTCCTGTCTCACCACCCAGTGGTAGCAAGCAGCAGCACAGCCTGCCTTCCTCCCCCTACACAACTGAGAACTGTCAAGATACAGGCTTTTCTGGGAAGAACCTTTTCCTTCTTTTCTCTTATGCTAGTACTAGGGCTAAACATATTGGTTGCCTACCAACATATATGTGTGTGCATGGGTGGCAACTGAAATCTTATATCCAGTACACCACAGACAGGACCTGTCTCATTCTCTTGTCACAGGAGACCCAGGCTGGCAGCACCTACCAAAGTACCTGCATGTTGAGCCCCTCCCCCTTTCCCTTGTTTGCCAGGCTCCCACCCACACCTGCCCGGCTGTTGTCTATTCCCTGCCAAGTCACACAGAGGAAAAGGCACCTTAGGAAGGATCCCATCTCTACCATCCAACTGCTCCCACTTTCTCAGGACGCAGCATGTAACTAATGATGTGAGACAGGCTGTCTGTTTGGAGTCAGGCTTTCCTGACAGTGTGATGGAGTAGGACAGATTAGATCCAAGGGATCTTTTGTGTCAAGGTACATCAGGTGATGTGTAAGGGAAGGGATAACACTTCTCCCTCAGTCCCCTGCTCACATTTGCACCAACACATCGTGTTCCATATTTTTCCCTTTCCAAAACAAGCAGAAGCTTCTTTCATGTACAATCTACTTTTATGTTACAGGTCTGGGCTGCCTTCCCTCCTGCCTCCAGTCCAGTACCTGCTGGTGGGCTGCCCATAGACCAGCCATCTTGCTCCTCCCTGAGCATTTCTGGGAGAACTCTTAGAGCATAGGTGAGTCCTTGTTGTCTTTCACACTTTCTGGGAGCTCTGTATTGTCTGTGATGATGGTGCTCACTGCTGGAGGGCTGCGGGTAGCTGGAGAGACCAGATTCGTGGGATCCAAAGGTAAGGGCAAGATGAAGGCAGCAGGTTTCTCTGCAGCAAGGGAGTGCAGTGCATGAAGGTAACGGAGCTGAGCAGCAGCAGGGACACTGGACAGAATCTCAGCTGCCATCCGCAGGGACTCAGAAGCAGCCTTCTCCCCCTCAGCAGCAATCACCTACCAACGAGGAGAGTGATATTTTTGTGAGGCAGGGACTAAGGGGTATGGGCTATTTATTACAGAGGGAGGTTGCTACCATGAACTTTCCAGGGCCCCTGTGATTGTAACATCCCTGTTGTCCCGATCATGGCACATACTAGACCTCATGTCTAATTTGCTTTAACTAAAGCTACATGAACTTTGAGTGCTGCTAGTTCTATCAGAGCTTACAACTGGGTATATGCATGCTTCAAAAGCATGTGAGAGGGCAGCCCACAAGCTAAGCTTGTGAGAATACTGAACACAAATCCTACCTAGGCTCAGTGTAAGGTATGGAAGACAGCACTAGGTGTGGGGTACATGACAGTGGTGGCAGGGTGGCAGCCCAGCTCTGCCCTCCTGGCTGGGTCTCTAAGCAAGAGTGAAACCCAGAGAAGGGAGTGGTTCTCACAGGCATTATGGGTCAGGGATGACACCAGAGCTCTTACGTGTCTTTCTGACCTGTGTATAGGCACCAGACCTGGGATTCCACTGTGCTGGCCCATGCTTTTACTGCAGCTCACCTTGCTTGACACAGCTCTTGAACAGGATATGAAGATCTTGAACAGATCTTCCCAGAGCTGTTACCCTAGTGTGGCATGTTCCAAGGATCTCAAACCAGGGTGGGAAAAGGAAAGAGGGATGCTTTGGAAGGAGACGGGAGGTATTCGGTGTTGGCATACCCGCACTTTGGCCTGCCTCTGGGCTTCCGCTTCCACAGCCAAGGACTGCTGGACTTCAGCAGGCAGCTGCACGTTGTTGCTGTGGTAGTGAAGGATAAGGATTAGTGGGGCTCTAGGCTCATCTGACAGCCCTGTACTGCCCTCTAGGGCTTAGAATGGGCTCACAGAATGGACTCTACAGATGTTCAGGAACATCCATTGCTCTCTGCATATCCCTCTGTGGATGACTCCCTTTAGCATTCTACTTCAATTTCCATCTTTCTTTTCCAGCCTGGTTTTGTACAGATCCAAGATGGAATCATTAGAAGATAATTATCATGATAACTAGATCATCAGTGATGTACATGATCGCTAGGCAGCAGAGAGGCCTTTTCTATTTGTGCCTCTGAGGCTTGAACTTCAGGCTTATGAAGTCTGTGACATATCAGAGGATCCACTTGGAGACTGCTCTCAAGACAGCCACAGGAACTGCCTTCTCTTTACAGATTTGCTTCTCTGCTGCCTGGCTCTCTATGTGATGACCAAGTCCCACCTTTTTCTACAGCCTTCTGAGAGTTGAGTCCAACCACTGCTAAGACCCTGAGGGCTTTGATCTAGAGTGGGACACAAGTTCAGTGCCAGCTGTGACTCTCAGACTAACAGAATTGGGTACAAACTCTGCCTACAGAAGAGTTGATGAGATCCCACCTAAGAATTTTGCATCTGGCCGTCAGTGTAGGAGCACGTACCATCTTTGCACATGAAAGTTTTATGTGGGACAGAGGTTTGAAAGGGGTGGTGAAAACAAGGAAGTAAGGAATGCAGAATAGCTGCAGGGAGAGAGCCAGGGGCAAAGAAGAA
This sequence comes from Coturnix japonica, assembly GCF_054131305.1. Lineage (NCBI taxonomy): Eukaryota > Metazoa > Chordata > Aves > Galliformes > Phasianidae > Coturnix > Coturnix japonica. Next base: position 5,576,848 of record NC_140673.1, on the reverse strand, counting down.
CCACGAGCAAGGCAGAATGGATACTTGCAAAATGGCAAGGAAGTCTCCGCTACCAGCACTTCCTACCTACATTTCTGTTCTCTCCACTTTGATCCCCCAGCAGCCTGTAACCGCATCCAAAGCCACCTGTCAAAAGGAAGATATTTTAGAACATAAGGAGAACACAAGCCCTTGTCCAGGCCCTCAAAGGGACTTAGACAGTCCAGGAATATTAATTCAAGGCAGTAAGGCAGATTTATTATATACTGTGTGCAGGCTCTTGGAAATAAAAATTATACCCTTCACTTCTGATTTGGATTTGCCCTGAGGGTTTAGTATGATTTAGCTAGTCGTCCATGCTGGTTAGACTGTAGAATCAATCCACTTCCATAGGAAACATTCAGCTCCTGACTGATACATTCATGTTTATGTGTTGTGGCCACAGGGAACTGCTTCTGAAGATCCCGTGTATTCAGGGTTTATGGCATCTCTCTCACAATGCAGAAAACCATTCTCATGAGAAAATCCTCTCTGGAATAAGCACAGAACCTGAGGTACTGCAAAGCACTGATGAAAAGGGTTTAAGGGATTCCTTTATGCTTCTCACATCACAATGTTTGCTATTACGCACAGATGCTTGTGAGACCCACGCTGTAAATCCTTCCCCTAAAATGATCTTTAAAAAGAGAAAAATCTCCTGTTTTTCTATGAAGGAGACACGCTATTACACTCTTTTGCAAAATAATGTCTGTGATGCAGGATTGATTATCTTCCAGGCTTGTTAGCAGAGCCTTAATTGCCGGCTTGCTCCACCCTCTACCCAGCTGCAGAAGCACCTTTATCTCCTGGCTGATGCTCTTTCTCTCCAACAGAAGTTCAGAGAAGGCTCGATGTGCCAGGAGGCGCTTTGTGGTGGTCTGCACCAGCAGCTGGATGGCACTGGAGATGCTGGTGAGGGTGGTGAGGAGAAGAGAGGCATTCTCCAAACGGTAATAGCAGACAGCATCTATCTCCAGTGTAACCATGTCTTTAGTTACCACCTAAGCAGAAGATATGAAACAAGATGAATATGGTTCTGACAATTTTAAGGTAGCACAGAAAAGTACACATGTATGGGAAAGAAGAAAAGTTAGGTTGCTTTGTCTTTGTAGTTACCAACCCTGCTGCCCTGACCTTAGGCAGTATGTACCCCACAGTGTGATGGGTAAAAACTGCTCTAAAATCCATAGCCCAGCCACTTCCTATTGGTTACCACTAAAGCTTATCAAATTGAATGGGATCAAAAGCGATGGCTTTAAAATGGCAGGGAGGTAAAGGACATTTTTCATCCATTCACAGGAATCCAGCAGCTAAGGCTTTGCCAGAGTGGCTTGATGTAAGATCTTCAGTGAAATAACCTAAGAACTGGCAACATTTAATGCTATCTTGTGGCCAGTGGAGTGACATGGAACCAGAATCAGAGCTGTCATCAAGCACAGCATGACCAGATAAAGAGACCCAAGAATTAACATAAAGAAGGGATGGTAGTCGTACCTGGTGGAAGGGGATCTCTAGGGTTTTGAGGCGGAGGTCCACTTTGTGATATGTGTCCAGGCAGGGAAGGTAAAAGAAAAGACCTGTGGGAGGAAAAGAAAGTCTTTGGGTGATCATCAAAACCACAGAAATTGCTTCTTCAGCTCTAGGGAGTGGTAGAGGGGATGGTGTACAGAACTATGAAGGAATAGCAATATATAGGTTCAAATTGTGGGTCTACTTCTGTATTGGGAAAAGCCATTGGAAGCTGATGGACCTAAGAACGACATTGTGTCTCGTGGTTAACTGTACCTGCCTGGAGGGTACCAGAACAAGAGCTTTGGTAGAGCATGATGAAGAGGGATAAAATGGCTGGGGGGAGCTCAGTAAGCATCTTACCAGGCCCTCTGGCCCTGCCAGGAAGGAGATGCCCAAGCCGGAAAACAATGGCTCTCTCATACTCCCGTACTACCTGCAGAGGGAAACAAAAGCTTGGCTGGAGTGGAAGGCATAGGACTGGGGGAAAAAAGCCTCACCGGGCTGTGCATAGGAAGACCTCTGTTCTGGTAATGCCCTTTGAAAGGAGGATTTCAGCAGATCAGGTCAGCATTCCTGCTTTATTATGGTTTGGCTGAAATTGAACACCTTGAGCTTAATCTATTTCCTGAGAAGCACTAATCAAAGTATGTCTACTTGTAATCATGCCATAAATCAGAGAAAACTGGAGGAAGAGGAAAAATCTGCTATTAATTGAAAGATCAATCTGCCTTTAAATTTGTAACACCAAATCTATTTCAGCCTGCTGCTGCAATGCAACTATCCCTGGATTGGGAGAGCTGAAGATTATGTTTAAAAGTGAGCAGACCTGCAATCTGTTTAATAACAAGAAGCTAAGCCAAAGCTGTCTGCTTACGACCAACACATGCTGGTCATATCAGACACCAAATCCAACATCTGAAGAGGCATCATGCCTATTCTTACCTTCATGCAGAACCAGACAGATATGGGGAAAGTCATGATGATGAACAGGAAAGACAATATAGTCAGAAGCCACTCACAGATGTTGAGACCAGGAGACTTCATACCTAGGGGGAAGTCCAACATGACTGTGTTAGGAAAACAGATATTTGCTAGACAGCACTGATCTGCCTGTACTGACTGTAGAAGCTGGCTGGAGCTTCCCATAACCTGTCCTGAGGACAATTACTTATCTGTGCAAGGTATGATAGCACTCACCATGCAGAAAGCAAAGTCACGCTGTCACCCACACAGTGTCAAAGAGCCCATAGCTTTTCTGCCCCTTCCCTTCTATAAATCATACCTTCTTCTTGATGCTCGCTGTCCAGCAACATCATTGCCTCCATTTCTTCATCAGATATCACATCATCCACGTCCACCACTGTGGATGTGTGCACCCTACCATCAGTTCCTACAGCGCTCTTAATCTCCTTTTTCTCCTGCCTTATATCTCCTGTTTCTTTGCTGGCTTCTTTGCTTCTCTCCCTCTTCTCCTGTTTCCTCTGTGTAGCTGGAGACTGTCTCTTTCTCCTATGGGACTCCCTGGAAGAGCTTCGAGATCTCTTATCCATCCTCATCTGATTCTCAGCACCGAGGAGCACACAGCTTCCTATGGGGCTGGGATGAATCCCTGCTTGAATTTATTGCTGCAGGCAGAAAATCCAGGCAGGGGAGGAGAGAAGAGGAGGTGTCAGATCAAGGAGGCTTGATCAAGGTTACCACAAGCTTGTCAGATGTAATGGACAGTGAAGTGAGCAAGCTGTTTCCCTCCTGCTCTGCTCTCATCTCACACAGCTGTTGAAATGATACAGAACGTTAGACCTGAACATGGTGAACTCCAGGAAGACATTCTGTTTGTACCTTCCTGCCTTTGGAAATCAAATGCATGCAATCAAAAGCGCTCTGATGATGTTTAATAGGTGGTTTCTGCAAAGCTGTTGAAAAACAACCTGCAACCCCAAGTGGTCTGAGTGTCCAGCACAATGAGCTCCCAGTTCGATGTGATGAACAAGGAGGTCATTGCATGCACAAAGCTATTGAATTTGTGTCCGAATTGCCAGCAGAGCTTGTGTGTAAAATGCCTTCGGAGCTTTTTTACCACAGAAAGAGCTTCCATAGGGCACAGACTGTGGTGCCGTCTGTGCAAACCTCTGCAAGGAGCTCACACTGTGTCACAGCAGGGCTGAAAGAAATCAATGCCTGATGGCAATCACACTAACGATGCTCAATGGGCAGTGCTGAGCTCAGGGTTTCCCACTCGGCCTCTGGCAGATCCGCCATGCGGGGGAGCTGCTGGAGGCAGCTGGGGAGGCGCTGGTTTTGTTTTCTTAAAGATTCCTGTTTTATTGCGGGCTGCCCAGAGGCAGGATGTTAAAGCAGGGGGGGCAGGTGTGCCAGCTCTCTGCTTTCTCGTTGCAGTGATGAATACAGGAGGCTCATAGTAAAACAGCCACGGCGAAGCGCTGTGGAAGCACGGCCCCACTCCACACCTCAGCGCGGAAGGGCGGGAAGGCAGCGCGCAGGCGCAGTGCGGCCTCGTGGCGTCGTGTTGATGTCGGGGCTGAGGTAACGGGGCCGGGGACTGGGAGCGCTGTGGGGTTTGAGCCGCTGTTGTTCTGCCTTTCGGTTGTGATGTGTTCAAAAGTCATTTAGAGCTATGGAGTGAGGTGTTTTCTGCTTGTTGTCTCTCCTAGAGCGCAGCCATGTCGCAGCTCATGGAGCTACTGAAGAAGGAGGTGAGGTCGCAGCTGCTGGCTGCCAAGGAAGGCCTCAGCCCTGAGCAGCTGGAGCAGGAGTACCTGGCCATGGTGGGCCGCCCGCTGCCGCTGCGGGAGCTGGGATTCAGCTCCACCATGGAGCTGGTGGCCAGCATGCCCGGAGTGGTCCAGATCTGCCCCAGAAGCAGAGGCGGGGTTCTCCTCAAAGGTGAGGCCTTCCTCATTGCAGGTAGAGAAGGGTTGCTTGGAACCGTGGCAATGGGGTGGAGTTCCAAAGTGAGGGGTTTGTGGTAGGGAGCACAAAGGCTGTTCTGTATCTCTCCATTGTTGCTGGTGTTCTTGGCACTTCCTTTCTGTTCTAGCTGCTTTTTGCTGTTTGGGTAAGTGGCAGAGTACAGAAAGGCAGTGGGTGAGTGATGATCAGTAACCAGTTCTGCTTTGGAGCTGCTGGGCTGTGTGTGGACTGGATGACCTCCAGAGAGGCTCTCTACACCAGTTTTTGGTGTGATTCTGACCTGTTTTTGCTTGAGGATTAGGATTGAGGGTGAACCTGGACAACAGGTGCACAAAAACAACCCTTTTTTTTGGCAGCTTTTCATTTTGTGAAGCTTAGGAGCTTGTTGGATTTTAGTATTTGGTTGTGTTGGTTTTTTTTTCATAGCCACTTTCAAACAAGGCTCAGTTAATCAACATCCTGATGCTCTTAAGCTGTGTTGAGATTGCACTGTAATTCAGACTGAGAGAAGCAGTGAACCATTTACTGTTTCCCAACAAAACCCACAGCAGCTGGCATTCTTCTTGTGATGCACTATGCATTTGACCAGCCCTCCTTCTTTCTGGGTTTATAGGGCAGAGGGTGCAGATTAGCTGTTAAATTTGATTCCATCCATTTTGTAGAGGGAAAGGAAAAGTGCTCGTTGGACTAAAATCCAGACATGGCTTAGTGGGGTTGCTTCTAGACAAGACACCTATCTACAAACAGCAATGGAAAAAGTGGAAAGAACAGTTTTGCTTATGTCAAGTATATATATTTTCTATTAATGGTTTACAGTTTCAGTCTTCTAATAACTAATAAATAGCTAATATTTTTTTTTTCCTATTGTAGCTGTTGCCGATGAGAAGACCAAAGATATTTCCAAGCTGATTTCCAGACAGAAATCGAGTGGTAAAGCACGGAATGTTGCTAGGAAGCAAAGAGCTGCTTTTCTCTCTCAAAATCAACGGGGTTTGCCTCCAAAGGGCAAGAGCCGTGTCCTGCCAGCAGCAGTGAAGAGGGAGCTGCAAGATCTCTTGAGTTCCTCACCAATTCTGCTCTTGGATTTCAATGATGCATATTATACACGCTTTAAGCGGACGTTCCAGTACAAACAGTATGGATTCTTGTCTATATTTGAAGTCTTTGAAAGCATGTCTGATATAATTACGGTTAAGGAGACAAGAAGAGGTTCCTTGATAACCCTGAAAAAGGGCTCATCAAGTAAGATAGAGCAGGAAAAGATGCCACAAGGTAAGGCTGTGTGTTAGTTAGCTGGAAGCATGAGATTGGGAAAATGCCACCAGTGCTTTCATTTTTCAAGTGTTTTGTCTTTCTGTTTAATATGTATCTGCATCGGCCCAAGAGAGAATAACAGCCAAGTTATTGTCTTTGCAGTACTCATGGCTGAGATGCCTCCTTTGGAACCCAGCTATGAGACAGAGATCTTCCATCAGGCAACAGAAGAAAAGTCAGAACCAGTGGATGCACAAGCAATAGGTCTGAGTGATGGCCTGGAACAAGTGAGTAGCTGGTTGAGTGCTCTGTAGGTTCTTCATTGCTTAATCACAGATTGGAGGCTCTTTTTTCACTTCTGTTATTGCTGAGGTTACATTGTTGATGCACTGCTGCTTACAAAAATTTTAGTACCTGTTTTAGATAAGTCTGAAAGTGGCAAGACTCCAGGTTGGTAGATATCTTCATATGACCTAACCTAGGTCTTTCTCTTCTCTCTTTCTGGTCTCCTGATCTGTGTTAAAGACCATCCAAGGTCAGTTAAGCATCATCTCGTTCCCTGATAGCTGTGGTGATACCCTTTAGTAAGTTTATTTGTTATTACACCTTAGTAGTGTGAAGATCTGTGGAATTTCCTTGGCTGTGGTAGGCAGAGTTCAGTGTCTTGTTCAGTCTGGTTAGCCAGGAGGACAAAGTTGGGTGATGATTCTTTTGGAGGCTTTGATTCCTACAGTTCCAGTTCAGTGACTAAATGATGTGGTCAGGTGGGGCACGAAAAGAATTGTTGTCTTTTTTTCCTTTTACTAAAGAGAACCAGTAAGACTTTATTCACTGTCTGGCAGTCAGCCTTGAGCTTGTAAAGAAGTTTTAGATCAGTGTGATGAAGCAGACAGAAATTCTTCTTAAATCAAGTGCAGTCTGCCTGTTGAGTCTGAAGGGCAAAAAAGAGGACTGTGATAACCCTGACCTCAAGTGAGGTTTTTGTGCTTTCATATCACAATGGGAACCCGTTTAAAGACTTAAACTGCTTAGGTCACTAAAGGTGTTTGTTCAGCTTGTATTCCCCGTGACACATTAAGCTTGTTCTTCCGCTTTAAAAGAGACAGAAAGGAGAGGAAAGCTAGTTGGAATGTGGGATATGCAGTGAATGCTTGTTCATCAGGATGCTGCAAGGTAGAGGGGAAAGAAGTGACCTGATCCCTGCCCTGCTGTAAGGTATCCAAGTATCCTGTCACCAGAAACTAATAATGGAAGGGAAACTAATAATATGAGGAACATGGGCTAAGTCAATCTGCTCTGCTCTGAGAAGGGGAGAGGTGTATGGAACTGCTGCTCTCAGTGGCTTTTCTTGGCCTCAATTGAAGGAAGGGGTCTTTCACACCACTGTGGCAGCTGCCCATCCATCTTAGGGAAAGGATTAGCCAGTCTCACAGGCTGTGATATATTACAGGGGTAGCTTGTAGTGTTTTCTTGTTTTCTCTTGTTATCCTTGGATTCCTGCTCAGGCAGGAATTTCCTCAGCTGCTATTTAACTTAACAATTCACTCAAAAAGTTGTAACTCAAAAAAAAAAACAAACAACTCAAGGGCATTAGCTCTTGCTCTGTCTGTAGAAGGAGAGACTTATCTCCTTATTGAAAAAAAAATGTTTAGAAGAGCCAGTGTTGCAAAAAATGTTGCTTGCAGTTGGATTAGGCAGATAAGCGATGTTGTATGTGCTGGAAGACATTCCCCATGTGTTGCTTGATCTATAATGCAGTGTTAACTTGTAGCTTGTTCATTATGGGACAAAATGAAATCATTTTGACTTCTGATCTTTGGAGGGATGCCGTTTGCTGCCACAGAGGAAAGCTCTTGAGGCAGTGAGAGAGTAGCTTATGTAAGATTAAGGTTCCCTTCCACAAAAAAAATTGTCAGCTGCACTAGGCATTCACAGACAGATCTCTTGAGTGGGGAAAGAACAGAATTTACTTGTTTTTATCCTTAGGAGATAGCTCTAGTGTGAAAATGTCACTTGAATCGCTTTCAGATGGCTTTCCTGGTTCATTACTCTTTCATGGTCACAGAGCATACAAAGTAGTATCTTTTGGGTAAAATCCAACAAACCTTAAGAAACATATTGTTTTAGCAATAGCTGTTTTCTGTTTTTGTCTAAATCCAGGACATGACTCCAGCTTCTTTTCTCCTTGTGCAAAGTATTGTTGTTACAGTACTGTTATTTACTGATTTCCTTTGTTCTTCCCTTTAGGGGGAAGAGAGAATGAATGCTCCCAACACAGAGGAAGTTCTAACCCAGGTTTGCACATTTGCTGATTCAGTAATTCATAGGCTCCAAGCAAAACCTGACTGAGGCAGTTATTCGTGTATGCTCAGTGAGTGAATTCAGAGATGCGAGTACCAGCTCCCTCTTATCTCTTTGTAGCACCAGGATTTGGAACAGTCCAGGCTGGACTTAATGACAGTGACTCCAGACATCCCTCCGGATGCAGTTCAGGACAGAAGACTTTGCAGTTTACCTCCACTGGAGACAAGGTGCTTGGTGGGAGTAACTGTGAATTTAGTAGTCTCTCCCAGTGAGTTCTACATCCACGTCTGCAGTGCAGAAACCTCTGATAAACTGGGGGATCTCATGATTGAGATGAGGTGAGAATGCTCTATGCTGATTGATAGATAACTATTGCCTGTTGTGTTTGTGCTGAGAGAACAGGGCACCCAGCTGGGTAGTTACAGTTACTGCTGGCTTGGTAACTTGAAGTGGAGATGCCTGTGCTGTCTGAAACCTGTTCATAATGCTTATCCATTCCTTTTAATTAGCAAGTCAAAAGTCAGAGGTGAATGTTCTGTAATAGTGGTGCTGTGGATTATTGTGCTTACTGTGAAAATAAATAGGAGCTATTACTTTCAGAGCAACCTGTGTATATTTGAAAGCATGCAGAGGCTCATCAGTGACTGTCAGTTACATTATGCATTTGAGATTCTGTTCCACCACAGCAGTTCTGTAATTGCTGCTGTGTGTTGAGGAAGCACTTGATGTCCATGGGGCACATACGAATGAAGTTATAAGTTCTGCAGGCAAATACTTAAAAGAATGTGTAGCCAACGCTCTCAAATCTGATTTACAATAAATAGTGATGTACCCAGATCATGTTAAAAGTTAATGACTAGAATGACTGTATTTAGCCTCAGAAATTCTCTTTAATTGGACTCCAGGGAGAACACTCAAATGTTGAAATTTAGGTTTGCATTTCTTATAGTCATTTCAGTTTGAAGTTCAACAGAACAGTGGTGTAAGTCATCCGTTTAAGCCTCTTCTGAAAATTTGTGTTGTTGGAATTTGAGAAATCGGGATTCTTTTGAAGTCCTATGTATTTTTGTGTTCGTCTTTTGCATCCTTCCAAGCACAGTCTTTCCTTGTGATGTTTTGCAGGTGCTGTTATTCAAATAAGCTTGTTTCTGATCGTTACGTCATGCCTGAGTCTTCAATACAGCCTGGACAGCTTTGCTGTGTGATGTTCTTGCAGTGGTGGTACCGAGTTATCATCCACCGTAGAATCAGTGAGCAGGAAGTGGAGGTGTTCTACCCAGATTATGGGAACATGGGCATTGTCCAAAAGTCTTGGCTGAGATTCCTCAAGTAAGTAGATTACACATAGTTGACAGAATTGTAGAATGGTGGAGGTTGGATCTCATCCCTCACTTCAGGTTCCATGAGTGGATATAAACATTCTCTTCAGTAGTCATCAGTTGAAACGGGCTGGGTTTTTGGTGTCAGAGGTACTTGTTTGCCTCTACAATTTAATATCTTTTTGTTCTTTGGTTCAAAAGTCATTGTTCTCTGTCCATAACTTTGTAGTCATAAGGGGTTGTGATAGAAAGATGCTTGGATGAGGGAAGGCATAAAAGATGAGTTGTTAGTGCAGTTCCTGCTGTGCCCATTCCCTGGATAATGAAGTGTTTTCCAAAGTTTCCCGTTATAAATGGAAAATCCAGTACTCCACCCTTTATTCCTAAGTTGATTTTCTTCAGACCCAAAACAGGAGTAAGTTCTGCTCTCCTGGCTGTTTGCTGTGTGTTTGCTGTAATGACTGTGCCTTTGTTTTATATTGCAGATGGTGCTACTTGAAGCTCCCAGCTCAGGCCATCCCGTGTTCCTTGGCATGGGTGAAGCCCGTGGAGGTGTGTGTTCATATGTAGTTTTGTCTACTGATATACATACAGAGCCTGTCAAGAAGAGAGAGGTTCTTTAACCAGATAAGGACAAATATTTGGATTTATTCAGGTCCCTCTGATGTTTACAGCAGAATTGTTGCTGTTGTATTCAGTGGAATGCGACTGCTTCTCTGCAAGTGATAACCTTTTCATTGTTTCTCCCTTAGCTTGTAGTAGTCTTACTTCTATCATTTAAGAAACAGATAGCTACTGTTAGGAAAATGAGCAAGCGTTTTTTTCCCCCACCAGTGGTTCTCCAGGGTCCTTCTAAAACGTTGGTAGATTCAGCCTTGTTTTAAAACGTTGACACCAAGCTTTAAGTGAGTTAGGTGCAATCAAAAAAGCCATAGAATTAGAGGTCAGCCTGCGTTTTTGTCCCTAGGCTGCCTTGCCCTAATTGTCCTCCTGATGAGTGTTCAGAAGGGAAAGTCTCAAGTGATTGATTCTGGTCTGTTTATAGTAACCTCATATTCTTGTTTCTTCTTGAGGATACGTGGACCAGTGAAGCAACTCTCCAATTCCAGGAGCTGTGTTACTCGAAGGTCCTTGTGGGTATTGTGGATGAATACGTGAATGGCATTTTGCATCTCTTTCTGTGCGACACATCATCTGAGGAAGATGTCTATGTTCACTCTGTCTTGAAGGATAAGGGATATGCTGACATCTGCAAAGAGAACTTACATTCCCAGGTCAGGAGGGAGGAATGTGCTGCTGTAAGAAAGGGCAGGGATAGGATCTGTTGAGTGCCTGTAATGTGAAGATTTTTAGTACTCTCATCATTGAAGTTTGGTTATGCCTTTAACAAACTGAATTACAGAGATGGTCTTGATTAAAAGCATCTTATTTTGCCAGTGAAATGTGCAGTGTGGGTCAGTATAAGCATGGTGATTGCACGCTCCACCTAGGACAGACATTCAGGATATAAACCATGGGCCAGGGAGTGGTTATGAGTTAGGTCAGTTTGTATCATTATCTAGATGTCTTGATCTCTATTGATAAGAACTGTGTGGGTCTGAAAACCATGAGAAAAATGCTGCTGGGATTATGTATCTCAGCAGGAAGTCGAGCTTTACTGCCTGGAGTATGCTTCTTTTTTCTTTCTGCTACTGGGGGTATTTACAAATGAGCTTTCTTAATTGTACTGTGTGTTGCTTTTTGTTATTGTTTGTTTGTTACTAGGGGTTCAAGGAATTGAATCCTTTAGCCTTGTACGTTCAGTCCAGTGCAAAGCAGGAAAGTGCTGAACTGGCGGGGCCAGATCTTTGCTTGCAGCAGGATTCTCTAGGTGCAGATAATGAAGCATCAAGCTCCAGACTGGACAGGGAGGAACTGTGTAATCAGGTGGGCATTTGGCTGTGGTGTAGCCATCATTCAAAGGAATCAACTCCAGAGGTTGGTTGACATATATTGGTTTAATACCATGCACTTCTTCAGAGAGCTTGGAAGCAGGACTAAAAAAACACCCAACACTGTTACCATAACGTGTTTTGAGTTAAAATGAAGCATGTCTAATGTGACACTTCTTACTCAGCTAACATTTCCTTGTAACTGCTCTCAATGCAGGGAAACTCCCTTAATGTAGTCAAAGCTTAGACTTGCCCTGATGGTCTTAACAACTTGCTGCTTCCCCACCACACACACACACCTCAATTGCCACTTAAATACAAAATATGTGGGTGCTGTTGTACCAGGTTTCTTAGCCCGGGACATTTCTACATGGTGATGTTCTCAGAAGGCTGCATTAACTGAGCAACATTCTTGAAGAGTATGATTTTGATCAAGGAACTAGTTTTATGGTGGTGGAAAGAAGTTAGGGTGACAGCTTATTTCTTGTTCATGCTGTTTCCTTTCCTCTGTGTTCCTTCTGTCATTTAAAGTTGCTAAAACTTCATAAAGAGCAGGGTGGGAAAATTTCTCTCTGTCAGAGTGATACCATCTGATTTGCTCCAGTGCCTCTTGATTTCTTCATGCTGGCTGTGTCCTTTCTTGCTTTGTCCATCTCCTTAGCAACAGAACCTGTGCACAGAGGAGAAATGGGATGATGTGCAGCCACTTCCAGATGAAGTGAATGACCCCAAAACAACAGACCAAGACCCCGAATTCACACAGGAGGATACAAATAAAACTTCTACTGACCTTATGGCAGTGGTTAAGGTAAGTTTTTTGTTTTTTTTTCTCAACCACAGCTGTTGGGATGGAGTTGTTTTAAACTGTAGGTAACTTTAATATCTTTAATTTTATTTTTAAGTTACTAATAATGAAACAATGACTGGCTATTGGTATGGGTCCAGAGGTGTGCGTTTACCTCTTTGCTGTTGTTTCTGGTGCTGCTGATAATACAGTAGTGTTTTACCGGTACATCAAAGCGTTCTGGAAGAAAGACTGTCAGTGGCAGCACTTGATGGATCAAACCTGGCCCTTCTTCACTCCTTGTGAGCTGACTTAAGCACACCCCTGCAAGAATGAAACCATGTGGGTATAGAAGCATGGGAATTTACTGGCTGGATCATGTTATCTGCCCCGGCTGCAGTCTCTTTAGAAGTGTTAGAGTAAGCGACAAGATTTTCTGTTAAGGAAGACTATGGGGTGAAAAGCGAAATCCTGCCTATATACACCTAGGGAAAAAGTGCTCTAGTCAGCTAGTTGTGACAAACAGAAGCTTTTCCTTTCTCTGTGTTGTCCTCATCTCTTGGCAACAGCAGATGTTGGTACCTGTAGTGTTGCCAGGTGGTATTCCACCCCCTTTCTACTTTTCATTGGTCTTGCTTTCCTTTTAGTGGTGATGATCTTAATTGTGTGAACTGGGAGGAAGTGTAGATAGTGCCTTCCTTATTTCCTGCCCCTCACAGCACTCTAGGGTGTGCTGTCTCTTTTATGAACAGCTTATTTATGAGTTCTGTGCATTCCAGCTTTTTCCAGTACTAATAGATGCTTCCACTGCCCTTCCTCCATGAATGGTCCTTCTTTGTCTTGAAGTGGCAGTGACACTTTGAGTCCCCCAGCAAAGATGGCGTGGTTAGCAAAGGGGCTGATTACCTTTTAATGTTGCTTTTCTTTCTTATTCTAACACTCTAGTTTTTATTGTGTGTTGGGCAGAAGCTACTAGTAGGCTGGTGGTATCAAGCTGAGTTGCTGGTTAATGTCTCTCATGCTTGTTGTTCAGGTTATTGCCTTGTTATCCTACCAGCATTATACTTCTCTTGCCCAGCCCTGTGGCTGTCCTTGCTGCTTCAAGAGTTTCTCACAATCCCACTGTGAGTGGCCAACTTAAGCTTCCTAAACCACCTTGTGTAAAATTGTTTTGTTCTGGGATGATCATCTGATCATCTCACCAGTGGGCAGTGCACCTCTGGGTGATGATTCACCTCATTGAAGGTGGGTGCCTTCCTTCTGCTGCTTCAGCAGAAGAAGCCTAGAGAGCAGGCACCTAATTTTTGAACAACTACAGTTGGGCAGATGAATTGCACTGTTGCTTGCCTGTTTCTCTACTTTTTCATGCTTCATGCTGAATCAGTGAATAACAGCACTGGCTTCAGTCCCAGTTTTTGACTGAGATGTAGGTGGTCACCTCTGGAACTTCAATTTAATTTGTATTTTTGTTAAAAAAACGCAGAGGAACTTCCTCTGACTCAGTTCCCACTCCCTTGTGGAAACTCTCTCTGTCATCACTGTCACTTGTTCTGTGTGGGGCTGCTGAGAGATGAGCCAGCTGTTAATTCTTTGCCTAAGACGTTCTAATTTGTATCTGGTAATAATCTGCCACTCTATTCAGCTCACTGTGCAGGAAGAGCTGCCCTTTGGCTGGGGTTGCAAGTAACCAGTACTTTAAAAAAATCCTGTTGCTGACATTTCAGTTCTTTATGAACTCTGAGGGAGATCATGAAGGTCAGGGCAGCTAATGAACTGAGTGTGCACTAATCACACCCTCTCCTGAGGGTTTATCGTTTGTTTGTTTTAATATAATTGCAGACACCTCATCCTCTTGGAGAGTCCTTAAGGCCTACTGTCTTCTTCAAGTCATTGGAAGACTACTTCTCCTTCCTCTATGTCAAGCAGCCAGCAGAAATGAGCCAAAATGGCCCTAATAATATAGAAGGATTTTCCAGCAAAGCCCAGACTTGTGAAGTTCTACATGCCTCTCTTCTGCTTATGGCAGCACCATTTATGCTGGACAACCGTAACAGTACGAATAGATTTATCAGTAAAGTTTAATGTAGAGGAAAGCTGAGCAATCTCTTACTGTGCCTTGAGACCTCCAGTCAGTGTGAAAGTATCCTAGGACTAGTGCTGCTTCTTTGCTAGACCTGATGGACTTGTTGGTATTTCTGTGGGGTGAGCTGTGGCAATAATAAATGGCTGGATGCAATGCTTTGTTTTAACCTCTGTGAGCAGAGATGATGGAGGTGTTTTCCTCTCAGGGATATATATATTTTTTTTGTGGTTCCTAGACTTTCTACTCTTTTCATGCTGAAGCTTTTGTTTTTTCCATTCTATACATTAGGCTATGTTCATTTCATAATGAGCATCTCTCCTTCTTCTAGCAGTAAGGGAGAAAAGCACTTTTTTAACCTTAAAAGGTCCGTGAAGGGGGGTATGTTGTTTCTCTGTTTTCAAAGTAATGAAAGAATTGACAGCCCCCGTGTGCAGGTTGCCCAGTTTACAAGCTGAAGTTAGTTGCCCAAGTTAGTATGTTTGTTTCTTGCAATAGAACAGTTGGTTTCTCTGGAGTTGAGGCTCCAGTCATCAAGATAGGAGCTGTTTGCTTTGAATCTACCTTCCCACCTATGAGGGGAAATAGGGATGAGAGATGGGGGGAGATGGAGAGAAACTCTTGGATTTCACCTTTTTCAAGTTCATTCAGTAAGTTTGCAGTAGGAAGTAGCCACACAATCGCTTGGTCAAGTCCAGGCAAACAGATATTGATATTTCTAAGCTGAAACTCTTTAGAGATACCATGTGGATATTTTTATGTCACTCCTTATGCAGATGATGAGAAAATGAAGAACAAAGACCTTCCTGAGGATCTTGCACTTGTCCAGCACAGAACCAGCGCACTGTCTGAGCAAGAAGTGTCCTGGAAGCTCTATGTCCCTCCTACCACGTTGTCTGCAGTGTTGGCAACTGCTGCACGCTTGGCCACTTGGCGTGGTTACTTCCACTGGCTCCCAGGCCCAAGAAAGAAGCTGTAAGAAGAGGTGAGAGAAGCAGATGGAGCTGCTGCTGAGGAGGGCTCCACGGAGCAGTGAAACATTACTGTGCTGTTGTTCTTTTAATTAAAAAGCACTTAATCATTTGAAAAACTTGTGTGACATCTCAGATGTGCCCTGTGTCTGTAGCACGTGTTACTTTCAGTTGAGGAAAATCCTGTTTTTCTTGTACTGGTGTTGTACTGCTTTGTTGCTCTTTAATGATTCAGAAGAACATCTTGAGTGTCACGCTGTGTTCTAACCTGAGGAGAGGAAAACTGGAAACGCATCCCTCCCTGGGTGTCCTTAACGTTGTGTACAGGAGGTGGTTTTTCTTTAACACAGTTGGTGCTCTTGTACAGTCCTCGCTGTTAGGAGCGCTGTATGCCAGCCCAGCCCTATCACTATCCACCCTTGCAAACAGCCATTCCCCCTCCTGTTTATATATGCTCCCTTCAAGTACATCATGGTTGGAAAGGCCACTATGATCATCTAGTCCAACCATCAGCCTTATGCCTGCAGACTGAGCTATGTCAGTCAGTGCAGCATTTACCCTTTGCTGGAGCACCCCCAGGGGCAGTGACCCCATTACCTCCCTGTGTAGGTAATGTGCTGGTATCTCACTGTGTGGCTGCTGAGGGCCTCCTTTCTAGGAATCAACTGGGTGCCTGGTTGATTCAGACCTAAGAGTTTTCCCTGAGAAGTATTGGTGAAGGAAAGAAGACTGTTTTCTTTGAATTTCATCATTTAGTTGTAACTTTTGAATGTGGATAAGGGTAAAACTGCAGAGTGCAAGAAAGAAAGTTGGTTGTTAGGGAACAGCTGGGCAGAAAGACAATGAAAGGAGGTGAATGCAGAGAAGTTGAGAGCTGTGGGGGTTATGTGTTGTGCAGCAGCTGTGTAGCCCTACAGGAAGTGTCAGAAGTTGCCTGACTTCTTGTGGCCCTGTGTTAAGGCCGTGAGGTTGTAGCAAAAATGAGAGCACAGCAAAATTGGGATGTGCATCTCTGTGACCTGAGGAGTGGGCAGTCTGAGAGAGAATGGAAATAAATAAGCCCCTGCACTCAGAACTGAGGGATGCCCTACCCATGGGAGCTGCTCATAGACAGCATCCTGCTGCTTTTTGGTAGCTCACCTGCACTGCTCGTCAAGCCCTGTAGTTCCTCCCATCTTTTTTGTATTGAGTTTATTTAGTGGTGGGTTTTGTGGCTCTGCTGCCTCATGCTGAGGATAAAACCTTGCTGTGGAGTGTTATAGAGAAGGGAGCCAGGTGGTAATTGGGTCAGGATCCTCCTGTTCCAGGCTGGGTCTTGGCTTTATCTCTAACCTGTGGGCACACAAGGTGCCTTTCTCCAGACCTGATCTCTGCTCTGTCTCCCCTCCTTTTGTTCGATCCCCTTCCCCTGCTGGTTTGTGGCCTGGTACATCTCTGGCACTACCTCCAGCACTGCTTGTATCGGTACCTTCTGCACTGGATCAGGGACTGTGACACTGCCTTAATTGAGTCTCAGTTATTCAGGTGAGGTGCAGAAAGGAAGGTAAGCTGGCTCTTCTAGCCCTGTGGCAGAGGTGCTATGCATTTTCTGGTTACCTGCTGGTGGTTCTGACAGCCCTCTTATCCCTCAGTGCCCACATGTGGGTGTGGACAGCAGAGACGTCTCTTAGGGTGCTGAGTGTGTAGTGTTGATGCGAGGCCGGGGTGTGATGTCCTGAAACACAGAAAGGTATAAGTAGATGCAGCTTGGCCTATCTGCCGTGTGTTTGCAGGCTGCTCGTGCACTGGATTGCACAGTGCCTTGGCGCAGCTCTGCTCAGTGTCCCCAGTGCTGCTGGGTTGCTGCTAGGTGGCGGCCGAGGTACAGCTCTGCTCTCTGCAGCCTGAAACTGCTCCTCTAGGGGGATCCCGGAGGGAAGGAGCTGCCGGAATGACTCTGCTGGGTGGGAAACATCCCTGTGCCTCTCAGCAACTCGAATCACGCAGGCACAGCTCACCCCATCCCTGCCGCTGACCATGTCCTTCAGTGCCACATCTCTGCTGTTATTAAACAGCCCTCCTGGAACTGCTCCCCTACTCCAGGTGACCTGGGCTGATCTTCCCAGAACAGCTCAGGTCACGTTTCTCATTCCCAGCAGGTCTCTGGTTGTACACACATTGCTTAAGAAGGTGGAAAAAGAGAAATTATTGCTTCAGGGACCAGAGTGTGATTCTGTACCTGCATCCCCTGCTCTCTGGGCATGGGGTGAACCTTGGCAAGCTGCAAAGCTTGGAGAGGGAGGTGAGCAATGTGTTTGTAACGGTGCTTATTGAGCGGGAGCCCCTGGGGCACAGCACCAAAGTGTTCAAAGCAAATGAGAAATGGAAAGGCAGTACAGCTCTGCAGCTCTCCTTGAAAGCCGGGGTTAGCAGAGTGCTGCCGAGGTGTGTGCGCCCCAGGGATGTGCTAATGGACTTGGACAACGTGCAGAGCTGTGCTGGGGGGGAGCCAGCTGGGGTGATGGGAACACAGGGGCTGCTGACTGAGACCCGGAGTGTGGGGCTGCACCCCACACATGGACTTGGGGGTGCTGGGGTGGCACTGCTATTTCAGAGCCCTGTTTCCTCCATCCACCTTCCTGTGCCTTTGGGTTGCCTTATGCTTCACAAGGTGGAATTGATCCAGCAAATCGGTTTGGCTTTAAAAAAAAAATGACGTGTTTCTAACACCAAAACCTTTCTCTTCTTTATTTTTAGGTGGGTTTCTTGTTTTTCAGTGGAAATGGAATTGTTGCGTGGTTTAGGGAAGGTAAAGCTGCACTCAAGGCTGCTTCACTTGACCCGTGAGGAAATGCTTTTCTTTCCTCTGACCTGGAAGGATTTCTTTTTCTTTCCATTTAGCAAGAAAAAGGGGAAAAAAGCACATTGACAGCACAGGTCACTGCAGAATGAGGTCTGGAGCCAGAAGTGCCTTTTCAGCCCCTGCACAGTGCCGGAACACATCAGTACTTCCCTTTCCCAGCACACGTGCTGCCTGTGCTCAGGGGCAAACGGGAACTCCTTGCCCCTATTAGCTGCTGGTGAGCAGCTGCTGGGGTGCTTGGTCTCGATGTCCTGCTGAGCACCCATTTGTACCCAGATGGGTTCTCCTGGCTCTGCTGATCCATGCCCAGCAGCCTCAGTGTTCTCTGCCATCCCTGCTCCCAGCAGTGAGGAAGAGGAGGGGTTCCTATGGGTGCTGTGCGGTGCTGGAGCTGCTCCCCAGTGCGTGGTTCTTCAGTGCATGCAGGCGCACTCCCAGCACCCTGCTGCCAGCAGCTCTCCTTTCTGCTTCAGCTCTTTAAAGGCAGGAGTTGATTGCAGAGGGGTTGCGATCTCACCCGTGCTTTTAATCCCACTGCTGTCAAACTCCATTAGGAGGTTCAACATCATTTTACTACCTCTGGGGCTGGACTGTCTTTTGCCCAGCCTGAAATGAGGCCAAGGCTGGGCTCTGTGGGGTGGGCAGGACCTGCAGTGGGGGGGTCTGAGCTGCAGTGGAGGCTTTCAGCTCTGTGCTGGGCTCAGGGTTAGGGTTGGGGTCCCCATCTTTATTGGCCCCAATGCACCACTGCCTGTCCCTATTAGACCACTCTGAGCTCCTGCAAGGTGCAGCCATGCCATGTGAGTGGCTTCCTACTCACCGTGTGCCCCGGTCCCTGTGCTTTGGCAGGTGGGGGTGACCTGCAGCAGTAGTTGTCAGTCCCATGGGGTAGTTTCACTGGGTGACGGTGAGCCTGGGATGGATCCCTGCATGTCCCCGTGCCTGTGGCAACGAGATGGCACCGGGAGGGGACAGCAGAGAGGACAAATCCCAGCACGGTGGGAAGGGGTCACGGTGGGAGAGGGGCTCGTGGCTCTTTGCTGCCGCATTGAGCCGGCCGTGTTTCCTTCCTGCACCGGAAAAAAGCTGCTGGGCTTCATCAAATATTGAGGCTGGGAGCAGCACTTATCCCGGTGCGGGGGTGGGAGGGGGGAGGGGGATCCTTCTTGGGTTGAAAGTGAAGGTGTTACTATTTTTTCTTTCTTAAATACGTTTCTTGAAGGTTTTTTCCCGGCTGTCCCAAGGAGGGGAGGACACACCGGGCTCCTCGGCTGGGGCTGGAGGGGGCGGTGGGTCCGTCCCGGGAGGGGAATGTACAGCCTCGGTTGTACAGCACATAGGGGCTGTCTTCAACATCAGTCCCTGTCTGGGCAGGAGGTGGCATTTCTCTCCCCCAGTAACACTGCTCCGTGCCCCTGAGCGCCCCTGGGTGCGTTTAAAAGTCTTAATCGAACTCTCTTGCAGAAGCAGGCAGGGGGATCCTACAGCACTCCTCTGAGTTGGGTCGCAATGTCTGCGTGCTGTGAAGGCGGCTGCTCTGAAGTCCTGGGGTGTCTGAGCATGAAGAGGGTGTGATTTCCCCCCAAACCCAAACTGGAATCAATAGGAAGCACGCTCAGCTTGCGCAGTGCTTTGGGTCAGGCTGCTGCTACCGACCCTAAGACGTGCTGGTGCGGCTCCCCCACCCACATGCTTGAAGTAAAACCCCATGGGTTGGAAAGCACAGCGCTGTTCCCCACCTCCTTCCCTGCTCCCAGAGGAACTCCTTCCCAGGGACTGACAAGCAATGAAGGAGCCCTGACTCTGCTGCCATCCGAACAACCGTTTCCTTCCTTGCAGCCCCACGGACGGGTGATGGAGACCAGTGGCATCGCTCCACAGCTTCTCCATGGGGGAGGGGGGACACCCCGAGGTTGGGGCCGGGGGCGGCTCCACGCACCGGGCAAACTCCTCCCCGCTGCCTCCACCCCCGGGCGGACACACGGCGCCTCCCGGGCTTCGGTGCGCGCTCCTCTGCCTCTCCTCCTCCTCCTCCTCCTCCTCTGCCTCTCCTCCTCCTCCTCCTCCTCCTCCTGCCCGCGCCCGGCGGCGCTGCTCTGCTTCCATCCCGCAGTGTGCCGGCTCCCAGGTAAGGGTCAAGGATTTGGGATAAAGGGTCTGGGATAAGGGATCGGGGAAAAAAGGGTTGGGATGAAGCGCTTTGAACCCCCCCCTGGGCAGGAGATGCTCCATGGGGGGCTCTGGAACCACAGTGCCCCAGTTCATCTCTTCGGGGTTGCACTGCCCAACTTTGTGGCATTGACTCTTTGGGGTGCGGATGGTGCCCGGCCCCTTTGTTTATCCCCGAGGATCTCTGGTTTGTCTCAGGCTGAGCTTCAGTAATTGAAGGAGACCCGTGCTTGAGTTATGGGTCTGCCTTTTGTTTTCTCTTAAGGTTATCCTGGAGGGTTTGGTTCCCTACAATAGGTTATAAGGAAGCACCTAGCGTTTCCAGCCGGCTTTCGTTGTGTGCTATTGATTGTCTCTACAACACAGAGCGCTTCTGATAGGCCATGGAATATTCCACCCAATGGAGTGTTGTGTTGTGGGGGTTTTTATTCCTCTCCCCCATGTTGGTCCTTGGTGTGGGGCTGCTGTGTGATGCTGTTTGTGGTGCCTATGGGCTGCTCGTTTGCATCCTCCCAGTGGGGTCCTGTGGGCTCAGAGCTGGGCTTGAGCATGACAATTCTCCATCCAAGGGGGCTTCACTTGTTGAGCAGCTACCCAAGAAGGCATGACAGAACCATAGAATCACAGCATCGTTTGAGTTGGACTGTGAGTTCTGTGTAGATGCTGTTCCCAATGAGGTATGATCCTGCTCTACTGGGACATGGGATGTGCTCCCACACCTCCCCAAAGCGTTTCAGCCCCGTTGTTTCACTCTGTGATCCCACGAGGAGCACCCTGTGGCCATTGCGCATGGAGTGGTGTGGATGGACTCACCTGGGCTCTGGGTGCTGGGGCAGCAGCACGGTGCTCTCAGAAGGGACAGCTGAATGCTTCGTGGCCAAAGTGCTGCTGCAGGATTGAATCAGGGGGGCCCAGCTGCTCTGCTTTGGTTGTGGTCATCCCCAAACCCAGCCTGGAAGGCAGTGCTTGGAACTGGCAAGCGTGGTAGAGGCCTTTCCTGAAAGGGAGATGCTTGAGCAACACCTCTGAGCTTGGCCGTGGGCAGGATGAGTTCTACAAGCACTGCTCCTTTGTGGGACCACTCCAGGGCTGCACCCAAACCCAGCAGCAGCAAAGCATTAGCGAGGTCGGAGCGCTCCCTGCTCTGCTACCTCTCTTTCTCCCTGCAGCTGCATCACCCCACAGCACATCCCAGTGAGGTGAAATATTCATTGGGGCTCTGTTACCCATGTTCTCCTGAAAGCACATTTCATGCTTCGATTGCTGGCAAGCCTTCGTGATGTGATTCCCCTGCGATGGCCCTGAAAAGCAGCCGTGGATGGGACTGCTGGAGGCTCCCTTAAAGAGAGTGAGGGGAGAGGTCAGAGGGCCTTAATGCCGCAGGGTGGAGGCCCTGTCATGAAGCTGATGCTCTGGCAGTGGGTATCCAGCTTCCGCCTTCCCCCTGGAGCTCAGCATTGTCCATGAGGAATAGAAGGAAGTGCAGACCTGATGTTGCTGTGGGGTTTTGGGCTCCCGTTGCTCTGGGGATGGCAGCGTCGCTCTGTCTGCCCCGCGCTTTTGGGGAGGGGATGGTGCCCAGCTGCTGGCTGTAGTACTGCTGCACGTGGGAGGCTGCTTCCCTGTATTGCTGGGGGAATGCAATTAGGCCTTAATGAGTCATTACAACAAACCTCTGTTTATGCTCCCAGCGAAGATGCTGGGGGCTGCTGACAGCCGGGCAGCAGCGCTTGCATCATGCACAGGGAGAGGCTGCGTGCCCTTTGCAGCCCCTTCTCTATGCAGAAGGGCCATGGGTGTTGCAATGGGGTTCTGGTTGCTGCCAGCTCTTGGAGTGCTTCTGGGGGGTGGCAGCAGTCAGATAGTTTCCTGCTGCAGCCCTGGGCTGCTGGTTCCTTTCAGATGATGGCTTATGGATGTGGTGCCCTCCTCTAATCTGTGCCCCAGGTGGGTGGGCAGAGGTCCCACACCTCCCCAAGCTTCCAGCTCAAAGGCCATGGCTTTGCCTAACAGCCCCCCTGCCCCACCCGACTGCACGATGCTCCATCTCATTACCCCTTAATGATCTGTGCTAATTGAATCTCGCTGGCTCCCTGGCACGCTCTCAGGCAGGAAGGTGCCTGGGGATGTGGGGGACATCCCTGCTCCCCAGCCACGTTGCCCTGCAGGATGCACACCCGTTGTTCCGGCCCAGAGGGTGAGAAGTAAAGCTGGGGCTGAGCTTCCTTTGGTGAGAAAGTTGGATGAGAGCTGAGACCACAGCGGGGTGGGATGTGCCTGCAGACACTGCACGAAAGTCCTCACCCCCCTGGACTTCAATTCTCTGGTGCTGGAGGCCACTCTGACTTTTACTTTGTTGGAGCCTTCTTGGCTTTTCGTACTCAATGGTTTTCTATGTTGCTCATTTCTTCTGCTGTTTGCAACTAATCCATTCACCCATCTGTTGTGTGTGCTTATAATTGTTCCCTTCCCACCAAAACTCTGGGACATTTGGGAACTGCCCAGCCCCAGCAGATACCAGTGGGTCCTCATGGCTGCTTCCCATCCCTGTGCCCATCACGTCCCTCCCATGAGGCCACGTAGTGCAGCCCCAGTGGGACAAGGAGAGAGGGTCTCTCCTTGGGGTCTCTTCTACCAGGGTTATCTTTGGGCTCCCACCCACTGCCGTGGCCCTGCAGGGTGCTCAGCCCACCCCAGCGCTGTTCTGTTCCAATTAGGCCCTGTGAGAGGATGGATGCTGGTGAGGCCACGGCCGCTAATTCACCAGGCAGACAGCTCATTGAATTAGCCCAGGCTGCAGAGCGGGGCTGAGCCACCCGCACACAGCCCCACGTCTGTCTGTCTGCCCCACATGGGGCTGATCCACAGCTGCTGCCGTGCGGGTGCAGGGATGGGTGGGCCACAAAACAGATCAGGGCTGTCTGGATGGGAGAAAGCACTGGCACCATTGACCCACAGCAGCAAAGGGAACGTGCTGCCCTGCGAGCTGTGTGCGTCCAGCACGGACGTCATTGAAGGGAAATAAATATAGCGGCCGCTCACTCCAGAGCTGCTGCTCAGGCTGTAAGTTTGCTCTGCTGCACGGCATCAATTAAAGAAAATGGATCTCTGCACCAAGCAGCTCCATGCCTGTCCGCAGGGTCAGCCTGCTTCATCCCCACTGGGGACAGTGGGATGGCACGGGGCAGGGAGGGCCCTGAGGATGCCAACAGATGCGTCCCCATCCCTCTACCATGGAGCACGTGGGGATGTGGTGGCTCTGCGGGGTGTCCCCGAGCCATCCGCTGCTCCCCAGGGTGCGACGTGGCTGTCGTGGATCATGCTGTCCCTATTGTTAGCTCCGTGTGGCTGTGCTGATGGATGGCCCTATCAGCTGGCTGCTGGGCATATCGATTTGGTGAGGATTTTTCATATATATCTATATTTTCCCCCTGTTTTGTGTGTGAGAGTGGCTTGAGAAGGGAACTAAATCCAAACTGCCCTTCTGGCTTCGCGCTGTGCCTTTCTGAGTGCTGGAAATCAATGCGTGCCTGCTGGAAAACAGCACCGGGATGAGTTTTGGGGCTTTTTCCCATGGCTCAGACAGAGGAGCAGGTTGGCAGCTGTGATCTGGAAGCTGCCACCTCCCCGCATCAATTAGGGTCGTGTGGCTGAAGGGTAATTAGATCTGCTCAGCTGCGAGCTGCCAGCGCTCGGGTCCTATCAATTAGCGGCACACTGAGGGCTGCTGATGGGACACGCTGGCAGGCACAGGGCTGAGCTGATGGCTTCTTCTCCTCCTTGTCCCCGCTCCCAGGGCTGCAGGGGAGCTGCAGGCATCCACCCAGGGCCATGCAGAGCTGCCAGCCCCCCCCAGCCGCCCCGGGGCCGGTGTGACCTCCAGCGGCCACCGCATCCCCAGGTAAGTGCCATCAGGGGACACGGGGTTGGGACGGTGATGCTTTGGTGGTGACTGTCCCTGTGTTCTGCCTTACAGAGTTTGATGGAGAATCGGTCGGATGACAGCGGGAACTGTTGTCATCACCGGGGGAATCCTAGCGACCGTGATCCTACTGTGCATCATTGCTGTGCTCTGCTACTGTAGGCTACAGGTGAGCGTGGGGACATCCATTGTGCAGGGACCACCGGGGCTGCAGGAGGGGCTTGGGGGGCTTTGTGCCTGCACAGGGCAGGGTGCAGCTGCCTGATTGCCTCCCGCAGGAACCTCACTTAGGTGTAAGCTTGGCTGGGTTTGCAATAACAGATGGAGAGCTTTTGGGTTGGTGGTGGTTTTTTTTCCTTCCTATAAATTAGAGGAGGAAGCTTTCAGCGGCGGCTGGCTACAACCTCTTTAAAAGTTAATGCCAAGTCTGTGCCGTGCAGCAACGTGCTGGAAAGCACAGCAGCTGCTGGGGGGGGTGGCATCCCCAAATCCCTTCCTCATGCAAAACTCAATGTGAGGGGAGGGGGGACATTACCCTGCTCCTGGCTGGGTTTCACCCTGCTGCCCTCAGGTCTCAGCCTGGTGGAGCCAAGCGGGCATCAGCTCCTGCTATGGGGCTGAGAAGCTGCACTACTCCAGTGCTTTTCCCACTCCTTTAAATTTTATGTATTTGTTAGTGTCAACACTGGTCTTGCTCAAACTGGAATTATAGAATCATAGAGTCACTGAGATTGAGGAGGACGGCTGAAATCACCGTGTCTGAGCCCAACCTGCCACTGACCACGTCCCTCAGTGCCACATCTACCCTTAAGTTTATGTGTCCCAGGTGGTGCCTGGGGCTGCCCATGCTCACCCACCCCATCCCTCTCCACAGTACTACTGCTGCAAGAAAGATGACCCCAATGAAGAAGAGGAGGAGGAGGAGGAGGAAGAGGAAGAGTCTGACCTTGCCACGCACTCGCACCCCGGCACGTGCAACGCCTGCAGCTCCCGCATGGCGGACGGGCAGGGCAGCCCTATGCCCATCCCTGAGCTCAACCAGCACGGGGCCCACCCGCGCTGCCCCACCTGCTCCCCCTACAGCTCCCCATTCTACATACGGACCCCCGACATGGTGCGCAATGGGGGTGAGCGCGTGGCCTACACGCCCGCCTGCTACCCCGAGATGGGGCCGCCCGTCAGCCTGCAGGGCTTCCCGCTGAGCCGGCACGGCCTCCGCGAGGGCTTCCCCCCATCCAGGGCCATCAGCACAGAGGTGTGACCCCACCATGCACCCCGGCTCAAGGCTCAATGGGGCTGTCAGCTTGCAGATGGTGGGGGTCATGGAGGGAGAGCCTGAGGGCAGCTTGGCCCTCCTGATGGAGGGGAATGGTGGAGCCTCACGGGTCACCATGGAGGAGGTTATCCAGATGGCGACCTCTGCACCTACAAGTGTAATTATTACTCTATCTCCTGAAGGAACTTGTCTAATGAGGGCTATGTACAGTAAAAACTAACTTCACTGCTCCCCAGAGCGATGCCTTTGGTGTCCTCCATCTCCAGCTGAGGCTGTGCCCACGTCCCCTGCACACAGCATGGGCACTGGAGGCACAGTGCAGTGGGAATGGGAGTCTGGGGCCATCCTGCTCCCCCTGGCCACAGCACTGCTGTCAGCAGCTCACGTTGTGCTGGGGACTAACACAGGGCTCGGACTGCTTTGCTCACTGAAGCCTGTGCTGCAGTTGTAGGAGAGGATCTGGATCACTGTGAGGAGATGTGGAGGCCGTTCACCCACGGCAATGGGCACAGGCAGATCTCTCTGTGGCCACAGCCCCCGCTTTGACTGCTCACAAGCTTTCTTAGGAGCGATTTTAACTTGGGCCTATAAGTGACCGAGGTTTTGCTTACAAGGAGAATTACACTGCCAGATGACTGCAGTGTGATCACCTCAAAGCCCTGCCCAGACCCCATCCAGAAGGACGCTGGTTTAGGATCACTTTGGCTTACAGCAGCAGAGCCCACCAGGTTGTACCCCCTCCTTCGTGAGGAGCTCCAATGGAGCACAATGTCCCCCTTCACTTTGGGAAGAAGACCCGAGCCAGACCCGGCAGTTGTGTGGCTGTGATGACAGCTCAGCCAACGGCTCCATCTGCGGAACGAAGATGGGAAAGTTCTTTCCTCCTCCACAAATCCAATTAGGTGAAAAATGACCAGAAGGACATCTCCATCATCCATGGGCACTTCCATAGCAACACTGCAGCACTGCTCCCTGCTCACAGCAAGGAGGATGGACACTGCCAGCCTGCAGGTGCTGCCAGGAGCAATAGCAGGAGCAATAGCAGGAGCTGATTGCCTTGCCTTTGCAATACTGGGTAGAGCTGCTCCAAAGTACAAGTGGGGTGTTCTTTCATTGGCACCAGTTGGAGATTGGCCACCTGAAGGATTTGGACTGACAAGTCTTGATCTCCCCACTCAAGCACAGGTAAAGGAGGTCTTGCGGAGGCATACGCTGTGACAGCCTCAGCTGTCTTCGTTAGCAGGCCGTAGGCTAATTGGCACTAATTGACCTGCTGTTGGTTTGGCACCTCTGCTCAAACAAGCCAAAGTAAAGGAGCCAGATGAATGCCAAAAACGATGATGGTCCTTGCAATCCAGACACCGTGCCCCAGCATGCATCTTACACAGCGGATGAGCAAACATTATTCACCGTCTCCCCCACCACTGGGCCAGAAAGACCTTGTGTTTCCATTATGCTGAGACTCAGTCTAGCTGCGCCTCTTTTACAGTCTCCTTCCGTTCTCCAGACAGCGATAGCAGGTCTTTTCATGTCCTTTCACAATAAGGGCAGGCAGGACGAAAGAGGAAAGTTAGCAGCAGCAACGCTCTGTGGATCCCACTGGCTGATAGAGCCTGGCTCCCATCCAGTTCTCTTCCCTGATAATATCATCTCTGTTTTTCTTGGCTAACTCAGCAAATGCCGTCCTTTCCCAATAGAGCACCTGCTCAGCTTGGTCTCCATCCTGCTTGGAGCCACACAAAGTTAATGACACAGCATGACGGCTGTGGGCATGGCCATTCCCACTACCCAACTCTACCTCTTGGAGCGAAGCAAGGCTTCCCACCATGATGGTGGGGAGAGCACACGGGGTTCTGCTTCTACAGGTCACCCCTCTGGTGAGAGGGAGGCCACTGTATCATCATGTGCAAACCATGTATGACCTGTCACCAGCTAACAAGGTGAGGCAGCTGCAAGGTAGATGGATGGCCAAAGGCGAGCATCACCCTCACAGCCAGCACAAAGCCCCGGGCCTGGCACAGCTGCAGATGGATGGGTGAGTCCAAAGGGGCAGGGGATGGAGATACAGGGAATGGAGATACAGGGAATGGAGATACAGGGAATGGAGTTACAGCTGCAGGTTGTGAGGTTTGGGCACAGCGGAGGAATGGGACAGGGTAGGGGCAGGCATCTCAGATTTTGTTCCACTTCAGATTTCCTCTGTTGTTATTCTGTCTTTGTTGCTCAGCTATGGGTCCAGATTCCGTGTCAGAAATAAATGAGGACTTTGAAATACAAAACAGGAGTGATTTCTGTTCTTTTGGCAGGTAAAACAAAATGGGGTTCATCCAGAGCACCCTCTTCCTCCCTTGCCCACCCCCCTGGCCTGGGTATATGCATCCCAAAAACACAGTCTGACAGTTTAGCTCTTTATTGTGACACAGAATTTGTTGGCTGTGTTTGGAAGTTGCCCACGTAGTGGAACAATCTGCAGGGCAGGACAGGGTGACTGTGGCCTGTGCCCTGCTGTGGGCTGGTTCTGTGCCTCACCACCTCCAACCAGAGCTCTCCGGAGACGACCGACAGCAGGGACAGGTTCTCCCAACTCACTTCTCAGTAGCTTTCTAGGAACTGCTGGTTTGTCTTCAGTAAAATCCTCTTGGTGGAGAGGGAACAGTGATGACTAAAGTCCTAGGAGTCCTTTCTTGCTGAGCAGGCTGGTCTACAGGGACTGGCTCCACCGCCAAGCCAAGTGAGGTGGCTTCAGGTGGTAAAGTCTGGCTCAGGGGGGCTCATGCCCCTGAACTTGGAAGGGAAAACTACAGCCTGGCAGCAGTCACGGTGACTTGAGGCGACACGACCGGCAGCAAGCCTTCCTGTAGTACCAGTGAGAGCACAGCTTCACCTTCAGCACCAGCACGCAGTTGGCCGTCACTTTGTCTTCACAGTCTTCTTCTGGGGGGCAGAAGCAACCACAAAAGGGGTTACAAAGCTGAGAGACAGAGGGAATCAAGGGTTCCCAGGGCTCCTGCCCTCCCAAATCTCACCTGGGGCCTCTGTGGGGCACGGCTGGAGCTGACACGTCTGCCTGCCTTCTGGTTTGGAAGCAGGGTCACAGCCCTGGGCCAGCGCTTCCCCCTGGTAGCACTTGACCTCACGCAGTCGCACACCAGCACCGCACGTCTTGCTGCACTGTCGGGATCAAGGGAGAGGAGACAGAGCATGAAAGGTGGGTTTCTCCTGAGCTATAGATCCACCACCCAGAGTTAGCCCTTCTCCCATCTCCCCGCCATGCTGAGTCGTACCTGAGACCAGGAGGTAGTGAACCAGGTTGAACACGGCCTCATGAAGCAGGCAGCTTGCTCCTCAGGCTTCTGCGTGGCCTCGCAGCTCTTCTCAGGGTACTCCCTGTATACCCCGTTCTCCAGCCCTGCACACAGTACAAGCCGGGTCTTTGTCCCTCGTCCACAGCTGGCATCACACTGGGAAAGAGAACATAAACTGCTGCCCTGCTGTGGAGCTTTGGGTAAGGTGGCATCCTGCTCAGAAACCAGGTGTGAATGTATGTGCTAACAGGGAGCGCTGCCCAGGTCATGGGAGCAAGGGAGCTGAATTCCTCCAGGCTGGGGATGGGAGATGGTTATGTGTTCAACCAGCATGGAGGATGCTGAATTGAGCCTGGCTGGCCTGAGAGCAGCTCCCACAAGGGACTTGGAGCAGCCAAGGTAAGACTGTAAAAGGCTGTTTCTGTCTAATTTCATGTATCTCTGTGTGCTAAAAGACTGTGTGGTGTGTTTGTGCAGCAATCTACATCTTGGAGTGCTGACAAGCTCTGCGAGCGAGGACTCAAGGGGACCAAGCTGGTGCACTGCAGGAGATGTGTATGGACAAGTACCCACACTCAACCCAAAGCTATGCAGGCACAGATGGGAGGGATCGACCTCTCAGGACAATGCTGAGAAAAGCAGGAGGTGGGAGGCAGAATCTCATTCTAGCTGTGTTCCCTGGTGTCCTGGGCAGCACTTAGCAGTGCGAGATTTCACTGCTGAGTGCCCATCTTCACAGTGCCAGGGCCAGCACAGCTGGCTCACATCCCTCCTGAGTCATCCTGCAAACAGCTCACCAGCAGCTGAGCAGCTGAGGGAGCACAGCAAAGAAGCTGGCACAGGCAAAAGAGGGGAGCTCAGCTGGGCCTTCAGAGCTCAGGTGAGTTGAATCACTCAGGCACAGCTCAAAAGCTGCACTGCAGCATTTAGTGTGACCCACACTACAGGGCAGAGCAGGAAAGGGTTATGGGACTGCCACTTGTAACTGATTTCTGCTCATTACCTGTGCTGGGGGGACTCTCAACTGAATGCAGTCAACAGCTGGGAAGGCTGGAAAAAGGATTCCTTAGGAACCCTCCTTTGTGCTCTGTGAATGCCTGTTTTACTCAGGACTTTACAAAGCAAAGGACTCTACAAACACCACAGGTCTGTCATGATGTTCTCTCTGGGTGCTCCGGGATTTGGACCAGCTTGTAATGGATGCTCATATCTCCTCCAGCAACAGAGGGCAAGCAGGCTGGCAGCAATTGCTGGCTTAGTAGAACAGTGCCCCTGGGCTGTGTTCATTGCACCTGGGGCAAGTAAATGCTCTTGGGGCTGGAGGGGACTCTCAGGGCAGGGACCTGGGCTGTGGTTTGGGGTATTTTCCTCTTCTCTCTTTTTGGAAGGAGCTATGATGAGGGTACTTTGTTCCACCAAGGGAGCCAAGTGCCCACCGTTGTTGTAGGTGGGATGTAGTGGGAAGGAGGGCTGAGGATGGAGGGCTGGGCTTGGCTTTACCTGGTCCCACTCCTGCTCCACCCAGTGTGCAGGGCAGTCCTTGTCTCCACATGGATGGACGGCCAGGGGCTTGGCAGCTGGGTCACACTGTGTGTCAGAGATCACCTTCCCCTCCAGGTTGCGACAGGCGACGAAACGGCTTATGCGTCCCTCACCACATGGACCTGAGCACTTGGAGGAATAAAGGGCATTTAGACACACCAGGGAGGTGGAGGGGCATGGTCAGCAGTGAGTCTGGAGCCCTGGATGTGGGGCTATGGTGCTTGATCCTAACAGTCCTTAGAGATGTTGGAGTAACGTGGTAGGCATGGAGGAGCAGCCCCTCTGCACTCACCGGGCCCCATTCCGAAGCGGTCCAGCGGCGGTCGCAGGGTGGTCCTGTGCACTCCTTCTCACTGCTGGGTTTCTGGGACTCATCGCACAGGGCTGCTTCCACCGAGCAGCGCACCTCCCTCTTCATCGTCCCCTGGGAGCCACATCGGGCTGAGCACTGCAATGACATGGAGTTGGATTCCAAAGCAGAGCACAGGAGGAACGAGCAACGGCATTTTCCTCCTGCTGTGCTGTGCTCCCAGCAGGGGAGGAGAAAAGTGATTAAAGGTGAGTGTGCAGTTGGGTAGAACTTCCTTGGTGCTCACCAGAGGGAAGCACCCAACATCTGTCATTTTCCTTCAGACCCCAGCTCGTTCCTTGGATACAAAGCTCCCCTGATACCTACCTCAGACCACTCCGAGAGCTCCCACTGGGGTCCGCAGGCCTTGTTCTTGCAAGCTTTCCTCTCTATGGGCCTGGCCAGCCCAGCTGACTCACAGAGGTCGTTGTAAACAGAGCTGTCAAAGCCTGGAGCCAGCATCTTCCAGCAGCGCACGGTGCGATACTGGTAGCCCTCACCACAGGTCCTGGAGCACTCACTCCATCGGCTCGTTTCCCACCTCCAGAAGCAGCCCCGAGGAGAGAAAGCACAAAGCAAAACCCAGGTAAGGGTTTGCACTTACATGTGGATACACAGGTTTAGCTGTTCAATACATCTTCCAGCCCAGCAATGGCTGCATGCTGTGAGCAGGAAATGATCCTTACCAAGACGTGTATTCCCCGGGGGGAGCAGATGCCATTTCCACTCACCTAGGCTGGCAGTCTCTGCCTGTGCAGAATTCATGTGTAGGTTCTGGTCGGGTCAGGGCATCGCAGTACGCTTCATCCACTTCTACTCCATCGTACCGTACACACATTGCATAGGAGGCGCTGATACCTGCTGGACAACCAAGATCTTGTCTAGGTCAGGCTCCACCAGATCCACAACCCTCCCCCAGGCAATATGCAGTCTTCAAAATAAGCACTGGGTTTTTACCTACCTGAAGTGCAGGTGGAGCTGCAGGGGGCATAAGCTGAGACCTTCCACCGATACATGTCAGCCAAGCTGATGTCATCGTGGCCCACAGGGCTCACATCAAACTCATTGCTGCAGGGAGAGGAGGAGGAGGCAGGAAATACAGACATAAAATTGCTGTGAACATAAAATGTACTGTATTTCTTCCTTCGTTTCTTGGAAAATGGGAAGAAACTCATCGTTTCTGTTCTCCATCCCTATCT
The DNA here is from genome assembly GCF_054131305.1 of Coturnix japonica. Classification (NCBI taxonomy): domain Eukaryota; kingdom Metazoa; phylum Chordata; class Aves; order Galliformes; family Phasianidae; genus Coturnix; species Coturnix japonica. The sequence continues at coordinate 5,545,140 of NC_140673.1, read as the reverse complement.
CCCCCATCATGGGCAAGATGCACCACTGATAAGCAGGGTGTGAAGCCTTCATCCACCTCCTGTATTCAACTGTGAATAGCCATGGCCCCACAGGTCCCTTAAGGACACATTTAAATCACAGAATTATCAAGGTTGGAAAAGACCTAGAAGATCATCCAGTCCAACCATCACCAATACTTCCAAGTTAAATCATATCCTTCAACACAACATCCAAAATGGATTCCTCTGAGGCAAAGGAACACAACATATGTTCCAGAAGCTCTGTGTTGGAACGTGAGCTACGCCAAACGCTATTTGAAAGACACACCATTGCTCAAGCACCTATAACAGATGCCATGGAGAGCTGCTGGCAAATGGACTGGTTCAACCCTCCCTCCCCAGCCAACCATGCTCCTGTTTTGCTCAGGAAATCAAGTGCCACCTTTCAGTGCCGGGTGCTCGCAGAGGTTCTGCCTGGCCGACGTCCACCGCTGTGCTGGCACCCAGCAGAGAGCTCTCCGCAGATGCCATCGTGCTGTGGTTGCTCGCTTTCCCCTGTCTCCCAGCAAACATCTCCACCTTCAAGTCCTCCAGCGAGTTCTTACGGGACGGTGCTTTGTGGAGGCCCTGCGGCCATCGGGCAGCTGTCTCAGCCCATAGTCCTGCCGTGCTGTTCCTCTGGGGCAGCCTGGCAGGCAGGTAGTGCAGCTCCCTGCAGAAGGCAGCGTGGTGTGGGTCCCGGTGGCACAGCCTCCTGAAGAGCCGAAGCCTGGAGGATGCAACACGGCTGCTCTCCGACAGCTCCGATCTCCTCATGCTGTAGGGTACAGCCGTGCTGATGGAAATCTGGTTGAATTTGAGGGCTGGAGGAAGAAGATTGGGATGCGTCAACTATCTTGCACGGCTGATACTTCAGCATGTGGTTTAGTGGTGTCTGGTAAAGCAAAAAACACTGAGTTCTTGGCCTCAAAACCCTGTGTTGCCATCAGGGTGCATCAACAGGCTTTAATTACCCTGAGCAGCCTCACATGAGATCCCCACACCTGCCTGTGGCCCAGGAGTTGCACTAAACCTATGCTGTAGGTGCACTTTACTAGTCCTGCCCCTTAACTGTTTGCCTTTCTCAGATAGACTTCAGATTCCCCTTCCCACAAAGAGCAACCAGCAGCACTCTCACAGCCTCCACCCCTGCTATTAACCATCCCTTTTCCTTGTCAGCCTGATGGGAAAAGCCACTCTATGTTTCAAGTAAACCAACGTGCAATGTCCCAGTGTCCCTCTTCAATGAACTAAGGCCTGGGAGAAAAGGAAAAACAAAGCAACCAACCCAATTCTGTTTCTCCACCAATTGCTGCTGCTTCTTCCTCTTCTTCTTCCTCTCCTGCCGTGTTTGAGTGGTAGACCTGTCTTATGTGTAAGTCATACTTCTCCTTTTCTTCACCTTGCTCCCAGCCCCAGCCCCAAGGGTGGGTAGTGGAGTTGGTGTGGAAGAAGTGCGGATGGCTGAAGCCTAAATCTTCATGCCTGTCTTTTAGAGGAAGCTGTTTGTTGGTGTCATCTGGTGACAGGGAAAGCCATGTGGTGTTGGGGTCCTTGGCAGCTCTGAAGTTGGCTGGAACAGGATGGCTCTGGCTGGTCTCAACTGGGTGATGATAACGAGGTCTGTCTACAGCAGGGGCTGCGGTTCGGAGAGGCGGTGGTGTCCGTGGTACAGTGTAGTCATAAGTTATATGTGGCATTTTCCCATTGAAGTTATAGTACTGGAGGAAAAGGGGAAAGAAAACAAAGCCTCTTATTCTAAGGGCATGGATTTCTTCTGATCGCATCCGCTTTGTGACAGAAGTTAAGAGGAGATAGCATCCTCTTAAAGCCAAGAGGAAACCCCTCAAGGCAATATCTGGCTTCCTCAGGTTGGTGTGAGAACAAAATTAGGAAGCAGTTTGTCTGAGGGAGGCTCGCAGTTTTGGGACAGGCAAGACAGGAAGGGCTAAAAGTACCTCTTCACATACCATGGCATTCAGAGACTGGTTAGTGGGTCCGTGAGCTATGATATACTCCAGCCCATCTGAATTCAGACTCGAAGGCCTCCTGTACTTGAAGACTGTGCCAGCTACCCTGAAGTTCTGGGGGTTGTCAATGGCAGAGTTGCCGTTGAAGAAGAAATGTCCATATTCATCAGCGAGTGCTTCAAAGGAAAAAAGAGACAGATGTGATGCTCCACGCAGAGAGCTGAGGCTGCGCTGGCATTAAGGAAAGCAAACCCTGTGCTCAGGTAGAGCTCAGGTGTCCTCCCACCTGCAGCTGAGCTGGGACCTCCAACCCCCCCAGTCCCCTTGCTTTACCCAGGATGTTTTCTGTCTTCCTGCGCTCCATGATGAGGATGTCCGTGGCACCGGCAGGGATGCTGGTGATGAACACGTAACCTGAGGAGCAGGAACAGGAGGTGAAGGAACTCCAAGGATGGAACAGAAAAGTGCTCATAAGCAAAGCATCTCATGGGATAGGTGTGTGTGTAGGAGGGCAGTGCTACCCCTAGCAGGATGGTAAGGATGTAAATGCGTTGTGCCAAGCTGTGAGCTCTGATATCAGCTCCCCTCTGAAATCCCTTTACGAATGACCACTGTAGGTTTCGAAGGCTCAGTCTGACTACTGCTGGGTTTGAAGTTAGAAAGGAATTGCACGAGCTTAACAGCGTGGCTGTAGGTGCATGAATGAATGTGCTGTCAAGCTTTCCCTCACAGGAGCACATAAAAAGCTGACTATTGATCAGCACTAGAGCTGAAGGGTGCACGGAGAAGACTGCAGGTCCCCACAGCTCCCGACTCAACAGAATTTGTCTCAAGAGGAGCCTAAAAATTGACCTGTAAATGGATAGGAAGTAAAAGGCTCTTAACGTTGTGGGGCTTTGCCAGCTTGTCTTTCCTGTTAGTAAGTCTGTTGGTTGTTTTTTTTCCATCCTATAAGATTTTATGAGGCCTGGAATGGAAGGCCAAGACCGTCTGTGTGCTTCTAGAGAGGTTAGCACCATTACCACACCCTGGAAAGGAGCCAGAATGCTTCTCTGGTCTGTGGAGAATGAGGTAGGCTAGTGGAACAATAGCAGTGTAAAACGATGTTCCAAAACATCCTCAAACCACAGTTAATTAATTACTAATGAGTGTACCACAGTCTGTTCCTTCTCGGTGGAGGAATGGGCCATGAGGGTTGCAAGAGATGAACCATTAATCTCAGCCCAGTTTCAGAGGGACTGTCCCTCAGCTACATCAGCCACAGGACTGGAGGCGAAGTGCAGGCTGAAAGAAATGCTGTGACCCTCATCAGAGGAGCCTAATCTTCCAGTGAACACCGAGCACAAATAAAAGGAGATTCATTGGCCTTTTCACATCATCTGAGGTGCATGAAAACCAATAGAAACAAAGAGATCCCCAGCTACCTCCTACAGTGAAGATGTGAAAGAAAACCTTGCTGGCCTAATTTACAGCATCTCATACTCAGTCTCCTCTGATTGATTAATCCAAAAGGATAAAACGTCAGTATTTAAGCAGAGCTGGCACTCTTCAGCTTTTTCCACCAAGCAGCTGGGAAACTCCTACCCTCGTTTATGCCAGCTGGTGGTAAGAGGTAGCAGGTGAGGTCTCTGGACTGTGGTAGCAGGGAGTACCTATCTGTGAGATTGCCTTTCGGAAGCTGCCTGAGACACGGTGACAAGTGCTGCCGTCCCCTCCACACACCCTGCATCTGTCCATGGTCCGGGCTGAATAGAGGCTCCCATCACACCCCACCGGCTGCAAGGAATAGAGCAGAAACACAGAGTGGCTCTTAGGGGACAGTGTCTTTTCAAGGTAACACCACCTTATTCTTTAGGTGAGTTTCTGGGTGTGGATGTGGGGTAGTTTGCAACCCCTGAACCTGGGGCAGGGTCGTATGTGTTGGTGCAGGAAATAAGATTCAGGAAGTCTGTTTCCATTTATTCAGTCCCCCTGGTTTCTGTTCTATTTCTCACCTCACACGTCCCATTGATGCAGACCCCTTGGTAGGTCCTGTCCTTGCAGGAGGTGCCATCCTGGGCTCGGGCCATCAGCTGCCGCTCTCCATTCCGCGTGGTGCACTGGAGGTCACACGGCTTGTTGGAGATGCTGGTGTAGTCATCTGAAGGGACAGAGGGAGACCGAGGTGATGGGCACTGAGGGAGGGGGCTTTCCCTTTATCCACATTGCTGGTTTGCTATCACCTTAGACAGTCTTGCTTCTCAAGATGAAACCACAAGGCTACAGACCTTGTGGTTGTAAAGGGATCGTGGTATGAGGCTGCACCTGGGGCCACACATAGAAGTGCTTCTTGATAGCAAAACTTCTCCCCTTTGCAGTGCCATCCCCTGTGCCAGATATGGGAATCCACATCAGCAGATCCCGGGTCACATGTAAATACACAGGAGCAAGTACAACCCATAAGAGAGGTACTGACAATGGGGCTGTGGCCAGCTGCACCCCTTCCAGCTGAGCAATGGAAGACAGAGGTGCAGATGTTCTATGTTCCCTTGGCAGCTAATGGAAAAACAGGCAGGTCCAGAAAGGCAGTGATATCTCAGGGGAGCTGAATCTGGGCCTCAAGGGCCATCTGGCAACCCGTGTGAAGCAATTTATCTCCTCTGTGCAGGAAATGGATGGACATCCTGTTCAGAATAACCCACCGCCATCCCAGTGGGAAGCACGCTGGGTGATGGAGGCAGCTGAAATGGGAGGAGGCACACACAGCCTGGACACCCACTATGCCAAGGTGAGTGCTGGTGAGTCAAGACACCTGAGAGAAGCCCAGTGTCCTGTGTCTGCTCACCAGCACATCCTGACATAGGATCCAAGCCAGTGTGAGAAGAGGCCTGGCTGGCTGGGGTGGTTCTGTGAAGAAAGGGGTTGATTTCTCCAAAGCAGGGAACATAGGGAGCCACTTCTGGACCAGCCAGGAGCATCCATCCCTTGCCCCTGTGTCCTCCACCTGTGTCTGAGAAAACCCTGCAGGTGTTCTCTCACTCTGATCCTTCGTGTGAAGCTGTGAAAACCCACCTGGATAGAGGGGCATCCAGTGGTAGTACCGCTTCCCAAAGGCTTTGGCATTGAAACTGGAGCACTGCTGTTGTTTGAAGCTTGCTGTGTTGGCTGGGCAGGGCTATGGAGGGAATAAATGTGATCAAAAGCTCCCTATTTTGCAGCCCTGGTTGTGACAGCTGCTTGGCCCTGCTGCATCCTTGGAGGATGAAAATGCCCTGTCCACCCTGGAAGTGTCAGTGATGGACTTTGATGTGCAGTAATACAGGCAGGAAGGCCAGGCTTCCATCGCCTCAGACAGCTGTATTTAACAGTACTGCAAAATCTACTTCCAGCAAAGGGAAAAGCATACCGGAAAAACTTCATCCTTCCCCCCACCCCACAACAAATATGTTTCATATCCTTCTCCCCCACCTTTCAGACCCAGAGAGGAGAGCCCAACTCCCACGTTTTCAAAGGCACACAGGCAACTACCCCAGGAGTGGACTGTGCCTCTTGTCTGCACTCCTCTGCCAGACCCTCACTGCTGTGCTCCTGCCCTTGCTGGACCAAGTGTGGACCTCACATCCCCCAGTAAGGACCAGTCAGTGCTGGAAGCAGTTCTCACCTGCTGCTGGCACAGTTGGTAGTGCTTGGCTTGGCCAACACACATGGTGCTGTTCGTTCCCTGGGGCATCTGGAGCCTGCAAAGCACAATGTGAAAGCAATAGTAAGCGAGTGGTCTGCAAAGCACTAAGAAGTCAAGGATAATAGAGGAGCATGGAGGGTAACTGAGCAGCATGCAGAGATGGCACCTCTCATGGGGGCTGAACACCTTGCAAGATTAGCAATCGAGAGGTTTGCTGATGAACAGAACTCATGGGGATTTCAAAGCAAGTGATGCTTTCGCTCTGCCCAGCAGATTTGTCCAAGGGATTCTGAAGTTCCTGAGTAATGCAAAAGCTGACACATTTCTTAAAGCTGGGAAGATGCAGAGAGAAAGGTCAGGGATACAGATGGCAACTTCACTGTGTAATGAAGAATTCAAGCATTCAAGCTGGGCTGCTTGAATGCAGCTATTCCTGCAGAGCAACGATGTTGGTAGAGCCTAAATTCACATCATAAGGCTTCAAAACTGCCATCTCTTTTGGCTGAAGCAGGGGCAGCCTGCAGAATCCAGCAGTTTCATGGGGCACGGCTGGCTCACACTTAAGCTGCCCTGCTAGAAGCTGCAGGAGCCTTTTGGCTGGGTTTGATGTCAAGCAGAGGCAAAGACATTGGCAAGCCTTGTTAGTGGGGAGGTGGCGTCCAGACAGACGGCGTGTCACCACATCTGGACACTTCCTATGCTGCCAACCAGCCCACATAAAAGAAATGTTCTTCTGGAGGAGGCAGAGCAGGCGGGGGGCCCTTGTCTGAGCTTCCTGCCCTCAGGAGTGCAGTCACGCAGAAGGGAAAGAGGCTGAGCAGCCCCTATGGGGTGCTGTGCTGTACGATGCTGGTTCTTGTTAGCAGCTCAGGAGAAGGCTGGCGAGGTGCCTGCCAAGGAGGGCTGGGTGGTGAGGTGATCTAGAAGGAGCAGCTGGGTCCCCACAAACCCTGTAGGAGAACTGTAGGAGCCACAGGGGACAAATGGAGGTTGGAGCACCATGGAGGGTGTGTGATGGGACCCACCGCTGCCGCAGGCAGTGCCGCTCCCGGGACATCACGCCTCCCCCGCAGGACCGCGAGCAGGTGGACCAGGAGCTCCATTCTCCCCACCACTTGGTGACTTCTTCATCCCAGGGGCCAGCTCCATCTGCTGCCTCACTACTGTCCTGACAGAAACAGAGAACAGTTAGCTGGGGAACCTGGCAGCCGAACGCCAGAGGATGGATGGATGGATGGATGGATGGATGGATGGATGGATGGATGTCATGGCATGGAGAAGGGCTGCAGGGCATGACATGTGTGACCCTCAGTCTGGCTGCAGCCTGAGCTGTGAGCTCACACACCAGCAGCCCACAGCCCCAGCTGCCAGCCAGCACGGAGCAGCAGGAAGGCTGTGGCGCCTGGCTGCGGGGAAGGGAGATGGATGGGGGTGCATCTGTCCTTTGGCAGAGCTGGATCACAGGGAATAAACTCCTCTTTGTGCATAAGTCGGCTCAGGTCCAAGTTCCTCACCCTGCGTCTGTCACAAAAGTCATTTTCAAGAGTGCTTCAGAACCAGAGCCTCTCGTGATTTGGCCAGCTGAAAATGCTGATGGTGTATCAGTAGTAGCAGAAAAGAGCAAATGATTTGTGTGCGTGTGTCGTCTGTGTAGCATCTCTTATGCTACAGCGAGGGCACGGACAGGCTGTATCAGTGCTGCTCTTAGCAAAACCTGCTGATGGTGGCAGTGCTGATGGTGCTGGAGGGAAGAACCGGGCTGCAAAACGTAATTGATGGATGTGAAAGGAAGCTCAGCAGTCTGCTGAGCTCGGTTTGCTATTTTGGTTGACGGTCTCTTGGCTCGATGGTCTTTTTTGGTATAATAAAGCCCAAGTGTTCTTCATCTCACAGTGTAATTCCTGCCTGTGAATTTGTTTCTATAGCATCTGCCAACAGTGTCCTGTGGGCAGAGGGAGATGGAGGCTGATTTGGGGTTAGAACTCAGCATGGTCGAGGTGCACACAGAGACTACGCTGCAGCTGGAGCGTGTTGAAAGTAACCTGCTCTGCTGCAAAAGCACCAGCACTCCCACCTGATGCTTTACCCTTCTGTGCTTACAGATTCCCTGCAACACGGGTGTGCTGGCTGGATGTGACTTCTCTGACAGAGAGCAAAGTGCTGCTCAAGAGGAATATGAAGTGTAAAAGAAACAAGCAGATTTGTAGCAAGGCCTTTCCCACTGCTGCCAGATTCTCATTTCAACCTGCGTCCTACGATGATTTCTGTCTGACTGCACACCAGCAGACTGCAGGTGGGAATGCTGGCTATGCAGCTTCCGTGGTTACAAAGACTGAAACAAAAGGCTGTGTTTTCAGCTCACATCTCCCCCTGACCCCTGTGATAAGCATCTCCAGGCCTGCAGAGGAAGCGCCCTTCACAGCTGCTGGGAAGGAGAGGACAATGATTTATCTGTCTGTGCAAAGAGCTCAGTGCAAAGCAGCCTCTCCGGAGCTGGGGCATCAATCACAGCTGGCCCCTTTCCATGTGACTGAGTGGCCACAGAGCACTGTGGGGTGCACAGACTGCCCATGGGGAGGCATGTGGGCCCCAGGCTCTGCCCCACTCCATCCCCATGGACTCTGCTGCAGCTTAAGCAGTGACAGCAGTTTTCAATTGAAATGTGTTCCTCTGTCAGCCCCTGTTCCTGCTTCCTCCCCACACCGGAGGAATCAATCACACATTAAATAGATTGATTCGGCTCTTAGGTTTTCCATGACCAAGCACTCTCGCCCAGCAGCAGTTATTTATCTGTGTAAGGAAGGACAGTGCTGAGCTGCAGCCTTTGCCAGCGAGGCTCACTGTGTGACAGCAGCTGAGATGGGTGTAGGTCCAGGGGCTGCAAGGCTGGCTCTGCCTGGGCTTGGATATGGGAGGAGGATCAGGTACGGTTCCTCAGCTGATGAGAAACGTTGAGGGCTAGAAATCATATCAGCAGAAAAGACAGGCCAGTGTGCAGCTCAGCCAGGTGCTCTCCTCAAGAATTCCCTTGGAGGCACTTGTGGTTTGGCACACGGGCTGTACAGCTGCAGCTCTTCCTCTCTGAGGCTAACCACTGTATTCCTGCACCTCCACACCTACACGGGAGGCTGTGCTCATGCTCTGGTGAGGGCTGCCCTCCTGTCCCCTCGCTTGGGGGTGAGCAGAGCCCTCAGTGATGCTGGGGAACTTGGTCAGGGTTTCCCAATATTGCTGTCTCTAAGCCAGCGTTGCTGGAAGCTTTTCCTGCCTACCCAAAGGCTCAGCAGCTGTTTCCCTTCTACCCCCCACCAGAGCCAGACAAAGGCTGCCACAAACAACTGCTTGAGCCCTAGGAAGGAGGAGGGAGGGCCCGGGCTGACATCCTATCAGTTTTCCAGGCGGTCTTTCTGAAGAATAGAAAGGGATAAAAGAAACCCTCTAATGATTCTCTGTTGCGTGTTGGATCAGCTCTAAGCTACAATGGGTTTCCCAGAAACCTGGGAATAATGGCAATTAGTGTGTGTCATTGGCTCAGTGTCCCACACTGCGCACTGAATGCTGGGACTCATTAGAGCCTGTTAGAAAAGCTTTCTAGGAAGAGACAAAACAAATCCCTGTTAGTTCTCCTTAACGGGGAAGCTTGCAGGGGTGTGCTCTGTTGCAGTGCGACCTGCCTTAGGGCCCTGTGCACCAATGCAGGGCACAAGGAGCTCTCATAGGACAAAACCAGGTCATCAACTGCATGTCCTCTACCAGAAACCCACAACCCTTTACCTAAGGGCCTCTCTCTATGGCAAACTGCTACTCATTTGAGACACTAAGTGGCTTCAGATGTCCTTATGTCTCAAACTGCCCGCAGATGTTACCCTGTGCTCCTGGAAATGAAGGGCCGTGTTCAGCCCCCAGCTCTGGCTGCTCTGTGTCAAAGCTGTGGCAATCAATGCTACTGCAGCCCAAACTGCATTTGCAACTGTGTCCCCTCCAAAAAGAGAACTCTGATGTACTGCTGATCATCCTGCTGTGAAGGGAGAGAGGAAAGGAATATGGGGTGTGCATGAGGAATCCCTGCCATCTGTTTATTCAAGGCACTGAGTGCAGAGAGCTTGGTGCAGGGAGGAATTTGCTTATCTAGGGACTGAAGCTCTCTGTGGCATTCTCTGCATGCATGCTGCAGAAAACCAGAAAGCCAAAGCAACAGCAGGTTAATCCCTTCAATGACCACTGCCTTCACAGCCTGCTCTGTGCGGGAGGGAAGGAGTGCACATCTGGCAGCCTGACCCTGGGAAGCCCCTCTTATGGGGCACACAGAGCAGGCAGAATGTGTGTGAGGCTGCATTTGCACACTGGGGCTTGGACCCAAAGGCAACCCCAGCTCAGGTGACAGTGCTGCTCAAAGCTGGGGGGTACAGAACCATAGGGTGGCTCAGGCTGGGAGGGACCTCAAAGATGGCACAGCCAACCCCTGCCATGGGCTGGCTGCCCCCAGCTCAGGCTGCCCAGGGCCCATCCACAGTATGGGGCAGCTCCAAGGATGGGGCACCCACAGCTCTGGGCTCTGCCGGCACATCACCACTCCGAGTGAACAACTTCCTCCTAACATCTCTCGCAGCAAAAAGCCGCCCGTCCCCCCCGTCCTATCAGCAGCAAAGCAGGTAAGAGATGGCGTGAGCCCACCCCAGCCCCGGCTTTGTGCGGGGAGCAGCACAGCGCTCAGCCGGGAGGTTCCGGTCCCACCGCTACCGGCCGTGGGGGCAGGGCTGGAAAGGGCTCCCAACCGGAGAAAAGTCCCGTTTCGGCCCTAAGCGGCCGTTCCGACCCCACGTCGGGGCTGGCTGCAGGCGGACGGGCGGCCTCCCCGGGTCGCCGCGGCTCTTTGTCGGCGGGGCGGACGCGGAGGCGCCGTTCCGGGCAGGGTCAGCCCCGAGGGCCGCGCTTACCTTGGCGCCGAGGGGGGCGGCGGCGCTCGGGAGGAGGAGGAAGAGGAGGAGGAGGAGGAGGCGGCGTGGAGCGGCCATGCCGCGCTGCTGCTGCTGCTGCCGCCGCTCGGAGGAGGCGGCGTTCCGGGCCACCAGCGGCCGGGGCAGGAGCAGCCGGCGGCGGGGCGCGGGCCGGCATGGCTGGGGGAGTTAATGACTTTACAACGTGCCGGGAGCCGCGGCCGCCGGGGGAGGGAGGAGGGGGAGCCGGCGGACAAAGGGGAGGCGGCGGGGGGCAGCGCTCCGAGCTCCGGAGGCGGGGAGCCCCGCGGCACGGCCCCGTCCCGCCCCTCGGCTGGGATTCGGTCCGTGCCGCCGTGGGCTGCCGTGCGGGGAGCGGAGCTGCTCGTGCTCCTTCGGGTTGGGATCCACCGGTCAACCCATGGACCCCCGAGCACGGGGATCCGGAGCACGCTGCGCCTCCGGTAAGGAGGACCGGCGTTTCTTCCTTCGAGGAGGAGCCCGTGTGATCCAAGCCTTCCCTCCGCAGCCGAGCTCTGAGCTGGGAGATGACCGCTCCTTCCTTCCTCCCGGCGGTTCAGCTCCCTCTGCCACGGAGCGGCTCCGTGCAGCTCAGGCTGTAAGCGTGGGGTCTGCCGTGACCAGAAACTGCTCCTTGGATCCGCCCGAATGGTCCCGGGCTTCAGATTCAGATTTCTGAATTCAGAGACAAGATCAAAACCAAACCCAGCTCTCTGCTTAGGCCAGGGCTGGGCAGGATGATTGAGCATGAATGTCAAAGCTCAGATCCGCAGAGGTGTGTTGTGAAACCGTGTGGAACAGACTTCTCTTTTCCCTTTTGGGTACAGTGTTGAAATGAGAAAGATTTGGTTTCTAACTCGTTTCTGTTGCCAGTGGGTTTCAGTTTCAGTATTACAATGGAGTGTTTCGCAAACCCCGTTGTGTTTCAGCTGGGGTTGTGTTTAGCAGCTGGGTTGAGCTGAAGTGTTCCTTCATGGGTTTGGTTCTTAGTTTGGGGCTTAGCTGAAAAAGCTGCCTATGTTTGTCCCAAACAACGGGAAAACTATTTACTTTGCTTGCAGAATTACAGACCTGACCTAAATAAATCCTTGTCCAATATCATAAGCTCTTCTGCTTCATGAAACAAGCAAGAGAAAAGAACAGAATACAGCGAGGCTCAGCCTCACTTTGAAGGCTTTGCTGCTCTCTTTCACAATCTCATTTATTTTTAAATAGAAGTCTTGTTTCAGAAGCAAGCAGGGTTGGGGGATTATTTTTGTCTTTAAAAGGCCATAAAAACATACCTGTATTAGAACAGCTTTGCTGGATGATGCTTACAGCAAGGTACCCAAGCAGCATGAAGTTGCTATTGCATACCCTGACTATGCATTATGCACATGGTATAGCAAACTGGTAGCGAGATAACTTGAAAATACTGATTTCTCTTAAAATATGGACACAATTAGTGCTTTGCCAGTTCATACATCAGCGCCAATGCTTAACCATGAAGAGCAGAAACAGTGTTTTTTGTTACCAAAGTAGTGTACAACAACAAGAAGGAGGAAGCAACCAGCATCTTGCCCATATATTGTATAAAAGCACACCTGGAGCTGCTCGGCTGATGCTGAGCTGTATCATGTCTAGCTGTGTTTGGCATGGGTAAAAGCTCTGCAACAGGATGCTTCACGACTAATCCTTTGCTAACATTGCAAGGGTAACTCAGCTCCCTATCAGCCATGGGGGATAAATGTCAGTAAGTCTGGGGCAGTGGGTAAAGTGCTGTCTGCTCATTGGTTTGAATTGCAGCCCTCTCCTCTTCCTTCTCTTTGTCCCTTCCCCCAAGTCTGTGCCGCAGATCTCCCAGGAGAGGCAAGGCATGAGGTGGGAGGACAGAAGAGTCAGGAGGTGATTTCAGGCACTGTGTGAATGGCTGAGCCATCAGTGGAGCAGATCAGTAAGGCACCATAGGCCAGATCAGGGGTCTGGAGCCCTTGGGTGGGCTGCTTGTAGAAACAGCACATTGTTCTTGATTTGTATCTTGCTTAGGTGTAGTCTCTGCCTCTGCAAGGCTTCAGTCTCTGCTGTCCATATAGAAACAAGACATGCTTTGCTCCAGCTGCTCCATCTCCAGCAGGTGTGATTGTAGGCACAAAGGGCTGACACCTGGGGCTGGCTGCTGGCTTATTATACTTCAACCTGTGCCTGCCCCCAGGTGTTCCCTGAGCTAGCAGCTATTCTGTGTGCTGGAGCACCGTAGGCTGTACAGGACCTGGATTTCTCTTCCTGTGGTGCAGAAGATTCTTACGCATGGTAAGAATCCATCCTTCTTAGATAAGGATTTGGGGTGTTAATGCCAGAGGCTTTGTTCTTTACCACGTATCAGCTCTGCTCTTTGTTGCTCTAATATTAGCAGGAAGGTAAATGTACCTTTGGTGGGCAAGGACCTGGTGTGCTGCCTCATATGGCTTGGAATAAAAGTATCAGTGTTATCATCTACATTCATCAATACACGTTGGCTGGGAGAGGCAGGCAGAACAAGGGAAAGCAAGGTGGGAAACTGCTGGGCTGCAAATGCTCTCAATCTCCATGAAGGGGAAAAGCCATGGAATGGCCCATGGTGGTGTTTCATCAGCTTGTTCATGTCCTGACTCTGAGGGCTCCCCTCTGTGCAGGTAAATGATGTAGGAACGTTTCTGATGGCTTCTACCAGATCTGGGTGAAGAGGAATCAGGTAAGACCAAAGCTGATGCATCAGCTCAGAGATTCTTGTAGCCTCATGGTGTTAAATGGACTGAGAGTGAACCTTTTGAGAAGTAGCATAAAGTAAAACCACATTATTCATTCCTTTGCTTTGGGGCTTCACACCACCAGAGTGACAACAAAGTGGTTTGTGTTTCCTTGCTCTCTGCTTTCAGAATGGCTGCTTGGTGGGATCCATCCCAGTGCTGTGTAGTGTTTAATTGCTGGTAGCTTAACATTCTTTGTCGTTGGTGTGTGAGGAATTTCTGGATTGCAGATTTGTTTGCACATTCCACAATTAGGATCTGGTCTTTGGATGTAAATCAGTCAGTGGAGCTGGATCAGGACTGGCTGGTCAAACTCTTGAGCAGTAAACCTATTTTCTCATTGAAGCACGACTTCCAAATGGGTTTAGTGGGTTTTACCTTGCTTTGTTTTACTTCCTGCAACATACAGCTTTTCCCTCCTGCCTCCCCTCGTCATAATGTGCTCCTGTGCAATTAGCAGTTTAAAATATCAGCTCTTCCCACCTGTCAGGAGGAAGCATACAGTCCACTATTCCCTTCAGTTGGCCAAGGGGCCTCAATCAGTTCGTACCTGTTGAACTCTTCCAGGAAGGTATAGGGAAAAAAAGCCTGTAGAGAAACAGCACTGGTGTTAAACAAAGTGAGTTCCTCATTAGTGTCTCCACCTGCTCCAATGCTGGCTTTCCAACCCTTCCTGGGGCTCTGGCAGCCTGTGGTTCTAGGGTTTGGTGTAGCATCCCCCCTTCTCAATGTTCTGCACTGGGTGGATGGGTAGGACCAGGTGGGAGATGCGGCTCCACAGCCCACTCAGCTTGTCAGAGTCCATGTGGTCATATGAGCTGGGAATCCTGGCATTGGTGAACTTGGCCCAGAGGAAGTCATGAACCTTCTCTTCCACCTGTGGGAGTCTGATGTGGGTTTCCAGCATCTCCTCCTCCAGCAGCACGGTCAGCAGCAGGGCCACGTCCTTAAAAGCAGCGCTCTCATGGTCACAGTACTTGTAGAAGATGAGGGTGGCACCCGCTGGCAGCAGCTCGAAGCGGTGTATCACCGCAGCACGATCCCCAGCCTGGAAAGCTGAGCTGAGCTCTGTGTCTACCTCCAGCTTGGCCTGGTCACTGTGGAGCCCAGATTTATCCTTGCCATCAATCTGCACCATGCTGGCACGCAAAGCAGCCGAATAGGCATCAGCTACACGGGTGCTAAGGCATCGCAAGGTCTGCTCACCTTTGCGGGCAGCTGTGAAGATGATGATGGCCGGCTGCGTGTGCTGGGATGCATTGAGGTGCTTCTGCAGGAACTTGCGACTGCGAAGCCACAAGTCAGGATTCTGCCCTGGAAACTTGCCCTGCAGCTGGTTGAACTGGGACAGGAAGGCCTCCACCGTGGGGTTCCTGAGGGCTGGCTGGGACTTGGCGGTTGGGTTGCCGAAGCAGAATATGCAGAAGGCAAGAAACATGAGGCCCAGCACGACAAGTCCTGCTTAACAGGGAAGAGACGCAAACAGGGAACAGAAATCAGTCCCAAGCAACACATGGCAACCTGCTCTTTATATGCTCCTTGACCTTCCCTGCTATGATAGGAAAATGGCTCTGGTTGGCACTCTTTGCGGTCCCAGGTATAGTGAAGAAACAACTTGTTCCATACTATAGAACCTGTGCTCCTTCACACCACCTGGTGGGGCTACAGCTCCAAAGACAAGAGCAAGGCTGTGCTATCCTAGTTGCAATGCAATACCCCAAATGTAATTACAGCAGCCCAGGAACTTTCTTCTTTTACCCCCACCTCTTCTGTTATCTTTAAGGTTTGTGATCATTTGGAGCACCTGCCTCCAAGCATTGGAGGAGTCTGACCCAGCTAAGTTATTGTGTTTGCTGCCTTCTTCCTAGCTGTGCTGGGTGAACAAGGGCTACCCTGATGTCCAGAAAGGAGAATGGTGGGATTCAGGTACTGCTGGTGTTCCCAGGGTCTCTTCCTGCCAGGAAAAATATATAGTACAGATTGGGTCGAACTGGGATTCTCTTAATTGGATTGCTTTCTTTATGTGTAGCCTGTTTCCCCCAAGCCTGTAGTGCCAACTGAACAATGGTTTCCTCAAACCTTCAGGAAAGACTGAAGGGTCATGAGAGAGAAGAAAGATTAAATGTGCTTCATTACTTGTTCCTGGAGGATCGGGGCCTTCTGGTCGATGAGTAATGCACAAGGGAAGCTTCTTTTCCTCACCTTTCACTAAGAGAGACTCTTTAGGTTTCTCCTGTCCTGTGTTCTGAGCAGTGATGTTCTGCAAGCAGCGCTGAGCCTCTGGCTGTGGGACTGCGTGTCCTACAGTGAGAGAAATACATTTTCTACTTGCTGTTGTAAGAGCAGCTCAGTCGGGCAGTTATGAGAAATACAACAAATCATCCTGAGGCTCCCCGCTGTGGGGAAGAGTTAATGTGCTTTGAGAAGTCTTGTCTCTCTTTGCTTTTTGGGCAGAGAAAGAAGAAAGATTCAACATAGCTTCATGCTTTTGAAAAGAGAACAGAAGCCAAAGGAGACAGAGGCAAAGAGGAGCCAGTTAACTTCATGCTACGGAGCAAATACCTTCTTTCTTGCTTGACTTCAAAGAACTGACAGCAGGCACTAGGAATCTCACTGTATCCCAGCACCAAAGCAAAGCAAAGGCATGTGCACGATGGAGCAGCAGCAGTGTGCAACCACCAGCTCACCTTTAGTCCCATATCTGCTCCTTAACGTGCCTGAGGAATCGCTCTCCAGTGTCACTTGCTCTGCATACTCCCCTCCCTCCTGGTCTAGGAGAGGAGCACTGATGCTTTCCTGTGCCAAGAGGCCCTTGGTGACATCTTCTGGAGCATTCAGATCTGAACGTGTCATTTTACTGTCAGAGCTCAATGATTTGCTTCCTGATAAAGCATCTTCCTCTGCTGTGTTGGAGCTTTCACATTGCTTGTTTGTCTCCTGGTCTTCCTGTGCTTCCTGGAGGCCATGGCTGTGCCGTGCACAGTCCATTTCATTTTGCACCAGCCTGGCTGTAAGGAATGAAATTCACACACCTATGCTTAGTTCCTTTCAGTGTAAGAACCTAGTGCCTTTCCTCCTGTTCTGCCTCCTCTAGGGAAAGGCCCAGTTTATCAGCACTTTGTTAACGCAGTACATACAGATGGGGAGAGACTCACCTCTGTCCAAGTCATTTTCTTCCTGAGATCTTTCCAACGCGTCATCTTTTGTCTCCCCAGATTCTTCCAGTGATACTTCAGTTTCCTGAGGAACTTGAGTCTCCTGAGGAGGCTGCACTGTGGGGCTGTCTAACTCTGTCGGAGACTCCTCTCCCCCATCAGCAGCTGGTGGCTTACACACTGGGGAGTCCTCTGGTTTGCAGGAGGTCTCAGGCCACGTGCTTGTCACTCGGTGCTCAGGAGATTCCTGGGGAGGCTCTTGGTGCACAGAATGCTCAGCTGTGCCCTCCACCTTCTCTTGGGCTGGCCCAGCTGTTGGGATCAGAGTTCATGGGCTCGGTTAGCCATGCAGGAGATAAGAACATCCAGAGCCTTAATAGCACCCTCTAAAACTCCCAGTTCTTGCATTTCAGATACACCTACACAAGCTGCTGTGGGGGAGAATTTACCACAGCCAGCCATCACCAGCAGTGAATCACACAGCCTTATGTTTACACAGAGCACTCTGTTGTTTTGGCTGTAATGGTAACCACGCAGAGCAGCCACACAATGAGCAGCCACTTTTGGAGATGTAATCCTCTAAGTGTTCTCTGATCTGTTCAGCACCAGGAACTTGAAACAATTTGAATGCTCAGATCTTAGCAGCAGGGTGTGGTGGGTTGGCCTTGGTGCAGCAGAGCACCTGGGGTAACCAAAAGTTGGAATACAAATGGGTTTGAGGTTGAGACACTCAAGTGAAGGAGGGGGCCTGGGGGTCCCAAGTGATGCAAAGGCAATCACTCACCACCTCCCACAAGTGGGCTGATGGCCAGAGAATCTCCTGGCAATGGTTACTTTGGAAATCAACCCCATCCCACCTTTTTCCTGTACCCCAGTTTTACTGCTCAGCATGATGTTACTGTGCATGGCATATCCCTTTGGCCAGTTTGGGCCTATCTGAGATTACTTGTTGGGAGAAAGAGAAAACCTTGAGCCTGTATGAGTGCTGTTCAGCAGTAGTCAAAACACTGGTTTGTTATTAACATTTTTCACTTGTGGATTTGTGGTTACAGAAGAACAACACAGCACTCTGGAGGCTGCTGTACTGAAAGTTTAATCCTAGGCAGACCTAGTGCACTCCATTCCATGGGGGGTGGCAGTCCCTTCATTACACGGAGGGTATGTTACCATTTCTTCCCCAGACAGTGGCTTTCCTAGGCCTGATTGCACTTATAATTGGCTGCTGGCCCAGAGGAGTTTCTCCCTCTGAAGGCAGCATTACAAAGCTATTTCCCATGACAAAGCACTGGGGTACTAGGAAGAGAGCTCTGCCGGCCTGCAGCTCTATCTGCAGCCCTACTTGAACTGCAGCCTGAACAGGAACCTGTTGCTAATAGGAATACAAAACTGAAAGCAACCTGCTACTATGTTGCCTGGAGAACAGTGGATTTTTCTGTTTCCATTTCTCTGGTTAGTGTTTGAGTCCTTTTGCAACAGGATTTTCCCAGGAGGTGGAGCAAGCATGGAGTTCACTTACCTCCGGGCAGACCCGCACTTGAATTCTCTTCCATTTCTTTTCTCCCCTGGATCCAAGCACTGTTTTGCTTCACTTTCTCCTTTGCTTGTACAGGGACTTGTCTTCCCCCTGGTGGGGCAGCTGACCAAGTCCTAACCCTGGCAGGGCCACCATCCCGCCTTGGCCTCAGGAACTGCAGCCGAATGCTGGTAGACCTGATAAGTGCAAAGAGCCGCAGTGATTCATGGTGGAAGGGGAAGCTCCTCCCTCCCCTCAAAGTTAGTTTCGTTGCGGGGAAATGAGTGCATGTCACCGTTACGGTATGCCACGAACTCACAGCGCGCAATGCCTGCCAGCCAACCAGTGACAGGCACTGTGGAAAACTCATTAGGAACTTTCCCCGCAGGAGATGAGTTCACACAGACCAAAGATCTCAGCTCCCAGCTGGAGGGGCACCTTTACCCCCTGGGCTGCCACTGTAGCTCAGTTTTCTTACTAAGTGCAAGAATTTAGAGTGCATGGGTGTACATCCTGTGGCTCTCCCTGCCTGGCTCCTGTCCCTCCCTTCCCTGTGCTGTTCTGCTTGCAGAACAAGGAAGCACAAAGATGACGTGCCCTCAGACACTTACCAGGCAGGGCTGGAGCTGGTCAGGGATCCAACTAGAAGCAGCGAGGCAGCCAGCAATGGCCCTGGGGCTCAGCCTTGCCCTGGGGCTGGATGGAGAGTCCTTTCCCTCAATACACTCTGAATCCTCCGCTGTGGGTGCAAAGGTGAACCCTGCCCTTCCTCAGGCGCCCAGGCAGGCTGCTGGGAGCTGTAGTTTTCCTCCTTCCTCTCCAACACGGCCGCCTCTTCCTTGACAAGCAGCATTTCGTCAGCAGGGCTGTTTGCTGGAGCGTTCCTTATTACCCTTCGGGGCTGTTTCTGTGCCGTAGGTTTAGATATGTTTGAGCAATGCTTTTCAATATGACAATGCTCCTTGTTGTGCTTACAAACAGTAGATACACTCCATCTTTTCTCCCCTCCCATCCCAGGACCTAATGCATAGGAACCAGTGACATGGGAACCTCACACCAAGGGAAAGTATCAGCACAAGGGCACCAGATCAGGATACAACCTGCATACAAAGAGCCTCAATACAGCCCAGCACCAAAACAAAGCGTTTTTAATGCTGTGTATGGGAAATCTTCAGTCCTTATTGGCAACGGAGGCAGTGTCAGAAGGGATCAGACCCATTTCAGGTCCATAAACAGCCAGTGCAGGACTTGGCAGGGATGTATCAGCAATGGAAGGTGTGGGAGGTTCTGCCCTTGGGTGTATTTGACCTGTTTATAGGTAAGATACAGCACGGCAGACATATTGTACCACCCCCCTGCTCCCACCCCTCCCCACCGCTTCCGCGTCACACGGCTCGCGGCCGGAACTAAAGGCGACTCGGGAAGTGAGGTTGGCGGAGCCGCCCCCTGCGGAAAGGCGGCAGCTTCGGTGCGGAGCGGAGCGGGATAGCGGCCGGGATGGTGGGGGACGGCGAGGAGCAGGGCCCGCCGCACGGCCCGGAGCTGAAGCACAGGAGGAAGAGCCCCCGGTTCGCGGCCGAGTCCGAGCCCGACTCCGGTGTGGTGCCGGAAGGTGAGCGGGGCGGGCGGGCGGGCGGAATGGGGAAGCGGGCGGGGAGCTGATGGGGGATGTGTGCGGAGCAATGAAAGAGCGGAATCTCGTTGCAGGAGGAGAGAGGGTATTCGGCACCCCAGGCAGCCTGACACGGCCCCCCATCCGCGCCTACAGGGCGGCAGGTGAGTCCCGGTCGCCTGCTGAGCTGGAGCATCCATCCGGCTGTACGGGTGGGACGGTGCGGTGTACGGCTGTTGTTTGCGGCCTTAACGATGGCTTTGTCTTTTCAGACTGGTTTCTTTTCTATGAGCACCCCTTCAGTGCTTTATACGGCTGGTCAGCCGGCCCTGACCTTTGCTTTGTGACCTCTGTCACCTTGCTGGACTTTATGCTTTCTGTTGGCAGTGCTAAGTTGGGTTTTGGCCTCTGCTTGGCTGCAGGGTTGGACAAACACTGTTGGTGTGGGTTCATGTCTTCCCAGCTGCCTGAGGGGTTCAGTGAGGGACATGGTGCCCCACAGAGAAGCAGTGCATGGCATCTTGCTCTGAGGTGTTTTTAAGCTCTTAAAAGAATCAGTCTATGTGGCAGCACATACAGCTGTTGGCAGTGGATTCCAATCTGCTGTAAGCTTCTCAATTCTTAATTGCTTTTGGGTGTCAAAAGTAACTCTTGGGAGATCACAACTAGGAAGACACAGATTATATGTTCTAAAACTGCACCTTGTCTGTTGGTTTAATGATGAACACTCATTGTACTGCAATTATGTCTGCCTCTTTTATCTCTTTTTCTAGGTAAGTCAGGTGGTTCTTCGGCTTCCTTCCTTCCAGAGAGCCCAGCAAAGGAAGAAGTGGATGACTATGATGTAACTGAACCCAAGAATCCATCAGAGGACCAGCCTAATGTTTATACACCACTGAAAGGTAACTGTACTTAAATGATACCAAAGGAGGAGCTGAGCTGGAACCTAGATGGATGAAGACGTTTAATATATTGTTCTGGGGGGAGCTGGTATCTAACTGCTTGAAGAATAAGGGGGTGGCTTGCATTCATTCAGTCAGTAATTGCTTAATCACACAGTGCAATTCATTGCCTGTAAGAGAACACTGACAAAATCTAGGCACGAGCCAGGTGCCAGGCCCTTCTGGGAGATGGGGCAGTTTTCTTCCTTAATGGACAGATTTGAGAGGCTATCACAGGTCTGGTATGGCAAGACACTGTACTCTTTCCCTGATAACCTCTAAAGAATTCATAGCAAGACCTAAACGCGTGTTGGGAATGGCTTACTATTATACACTCTGATGTGATCACAGCTTTATTTCTCATTTTTGCTTTGGTTTCAGAAAGTAAGGCTGACTTCTTGGAGAAAACTCAAGAGCACCATTCTACAAAACCACAGAGTAAGTGGAGAAATAGATACCAATAGATACCAAGCCCTTCCCTGTAACTATGAGAACGCTACAGAATTGCTTTCCTCTGCTTCACTTTTGGGTTGTGGTTGTGTATGTGTTGGTTGATGTTTGTTGGTGTTTTCCTCTTGACAGGGTCTGCTGTGCCCTGTTGAGGGTGTCAGAGAGTTGCAGAACAGAGTTGCTCATTTAGCCATTCTCTGGCTTAAACCAGAACTGCTTTTAGCATCTACTGTCATTAGGTTCATAGTATGTCATTAGGCTGCTGTGCTTATTTTGGTGCTCTTGAAGTAACTACTGCAGGGCGTGTTTGTTCAGTTTATTCTTAATAGTGTCATTGACAGTATCCTGATTTGGTCCTGTGTTATTAAAGAGCCTTCAGCTTTGAAACCAGTTGCTGTAGTTTTCAAGGAGTCAGAAATTCACACGTTGTCTTAATTAACAGACTAAATGAAGAAAACATGCTGATCAATAATTGCACTGTGTATATATTCATACAGGTATCTTGGAAAGTTGCTCATAATGCTCTTTGATGGATAACATCTCTAGCATTTTGCTGTCTGAACCCATTTAAATAAATACACCAAGAGTGTATTTTATTACAGCCTTTCTATAAGCCCTTTCCCCACTGGATAATTGCTGCCTTACATATTTTTCTCATGTCCCTTTCTTAATCTCGACAGGCAGAAGTAAATTCCGAGATAAACCCAGCACGGGGAAGCAGTCACAGCCCTTGGCCAAAAGTAAGACTTCTGCTTCCACTTCTATTCCATATGTGTTATTTTAACCATTCTCTGGCTTGCTCAAACTGGGCTTCCTTACAATTAAAATCGAGGTGGACATAGTGGTATAGCTCTTTGTTGCCACAAAACTCAGTCTGTTTTATTATGGGTTTTACTGGGGATGGAATCAAGCCTCATGCTTGTAGTAGGTCAAACACGTGTTAGTTTAGATGTTCTAATTCAGAATGAAAACAAAGTTTCTGATGCTCACTGTGCTCCTGTGCACTGTTTGCCATTCTCCAGTAGTATGGAGCACCTGTGTTTGATACAAATAATGCATGTTAATACTTAAGAGGAAACAGCAGCAGAAATTGTTCTGGTACTGCCAGGTTTTCTATCAGACTCTCTACAGAAACTAAATGGAGGAACTAACTTGACCTCTTTAAGCACCATTTTAAGCTGAGTTTGGATGTGGTTGAAGGAAGGGTGGAGCTTTCGGCTCCTTTGGCAGAAGAATGTCCAGTGTCTTAGTTATTTTGAAGCATTTTCAGATCAACTTGTAATGATGACCTGCCGCTGCATTGCTAAAGAAGGGAGGATTTCATAACACTTCTTTTAATCTTAAAAAGTGAAGTTGGAGAGGTTCTCTTTTAAACTAGAATGTTTTCATTTTCAACTACTGCACCAGCAGCTTAAGAGTGAGAGGAGTTCGTTAACTTCTGCTGTATTTACTCTTGTTTGCTCCTCTCTCCTATAGAGGATGGATCCCAGAGTGGATTTCCCAAGGGACGGACTTTGTTACTTGTTCTGATAATTTGTATCTTAATGTTTGCCATCCTGTGGATTAAAATACGAAGCCTTCCAGATGCATCTTTGTCAAGTAGAAATATGCAGATTCTCCAAGCGTTTCGGGCCCAGATGAAGAAACTCAAAAATACATACCAAAGTCAGGATCCCAATCTATGGAAAAGAACCCATGTGTTCCTTGAGAAGCACCTGAATACTTCCCACCCGCATTTGGAGCCGGCCATCTTACTATTCACAGCGGGCCAAGAAGCTGAGAAAGCACTGAGGTGTCTCAGTGATGAGATTGCCAATGCTTTTGCATTCTCCCAGAATGCAACTACAATCAAAATTAACGGGGCAGACAAAGCCATACTGGACAGTGACGTTGTTAAGCTGGAGGTGGATGATGAGCTCAGCTCGGGGTTCAGAGGAGGCAAGAAGGTAGCGGTGGTTCATCGCTTTGAGTTACTGCCTGCAGGCTCCACCTTGATCTTTTACAAGTACTGTGATCATGAAAATGCGGCATTTAAGGATGTGGCTCTTCTGCTGACAGTTCTCCTGGATGAGCAGTCGCTGAGGAGAAGCCTCACCTTGCAAGAAGTAGAGGAGAAGGTGCGGGATTTCCTTTGGACCAAGTTCACTAGTTCAGATGTTCCTAGTTCTTTTAACAGCATAGATACGGATAAGCTGAGTGGATTGTGGAGCCGTATCTCTCATCTTGTCTTGCCTGTTTGGCCTGAAAAAGGCCTCCCTATGGAGGGGTGCACATAACAGGTTTTAGAGTGGCCTTCGGAAAGGAGGAAGACAGAAAATGTGTGATGGCTGAACAGGGAAGAACTGTGGCTGTTGAGCTCAGACACACACAGTTTCTGTGCAAAGAAACTTCATCAAGTGGCAGGGTTAGTTCTGCTAGAGAAGCCTGGGTCTCTGAACGGAACCTGCAGAATGTAAGCAAAAAACTTGCTAGTTTTTGGTAAGTTGTCTTCAGTGACTTACTCAGGTTTGGTGTCTTGGAATTAGAAGCAAGTGTGTGCCACTGCAGCACCACTCATCTGCTTGTGAAGTTGTCCTGGTGCACTGCTGGCTTTGCTCTGAAGATCCTTCTCTGCTGATAGGTAAAGCTAGTATCACATGTGATAAGGTAATGAGACAAAAACATTGCCTTCATTGGACAGAATTACCTTCTTTGCAATACATTAATGATGATAAAGTGACATGAATCCATGTAATCACAGCATAGGTTCCTCAAATGAGCCTGCCCTGACCAGTCTGGGGAGTGAGAAAAGCTGAGGTACAAAGTATTAGCTTGACGCTGGTAGTAGATGTTAGTTAGATGATTCTTCAGTACCTCTTTGCATCACCGCTTCAGAAGTTCTGCAAGTCTTACAATTTGGAGAGGATTAAAAAGTCTTACCACGTTTGTGCTTAATGTTACATCTCCTTTTCAAATCAAACCTTAGGAAGACAAAACTATTTCTCACCTTCAGGAGGTAATTATTTTTGCATTAAGAGAATGTATTTATTTGTAGTACCCTGTAAACTAGAAAACAAACCTGTTTCTCATGTGTCTGTGTCTAACCTGGTGCTTGCTGCATAAGCTTTTAGTGAAGGGCAGATTTGCAATGCATGGTTTTTAAATACATTTTTATAGTGCCTCCTGCCAAGAATCCATCATAGCAGACTAAAACCACGTGTCTTTCTGTTGTAAATATCTTTTGTAAATGAAAAAAAAGTGAACTGCAGCACTTCCATTTCGTTGCTATTAGTGTATGCTGTTGAACCACTGGTCTATGCTCTCAATAAATGAATGTGTGAATGCTGCTCTCAAAATTAATAAGTCGTTTTCTTGTAGCAGCTGAGAGCTTGGTGGTTCTTGGGCCCATCCTTTACTCACAGGGCCCTTGAACTGTCATGTTGCCAAGGAGAACATCTTGGTAGTGCTGGAGCTTCTGGCTTCTTAGTGCAAGCACAAATTTAGGGTGCGGTGTGGAATTGACCAAGATCACCTTAAGTGTATAAAAAAGTGCTGTTGGAGAGACACAGAGCTGTGGTTGCTTGAGCCAGTGGTGGAGTTGTGTTTACCACCGACAGCCAGCACTGGATACCAGTTCTTCTTTTAATAACAAATAGAACCAGTAAAAAGACATGGAGGTGCTGCTGTTCTAAATGTTTAAGAGTAGCTCAGGAAGAAAAAGATGGCATTTCTGTTTTGAACATTTCACTGGACAAATGCTTTCTTCTTAAATGGGGGGAGAAAACCCCATAAGCTGTGACTTATTTCTGAGTGTATCCTGATAGTCTATCTGCTCTTATGTTATTGTGAACTATTTTAGTAATCATTCAAAATAAATCTACTTGTTTTATAAATCGTGGTGAGATTTGCCTGTTGAACGTTCCGTGGTCAGAATTTCTTGTTCACATATAAGGCTGTTCCCTTTACCTTTGACCAGATACAGACACCTAAAATAAAACCTTCTGCAAAATTTAGAAGCTCGAAGAAACTTGAGTGGAGCAGTCGCTGTTGGGATGCAGATGAATGTGTTTGATAGTATCTGGGCTGTTCGCTGATGGGTATGGCTCAGGAAATTCTAATAGCTCTGAATTCTCTCATGCTCGATGTCCTTGCGCTGCTTCTGAGTTCTGCCTCAAAGTTAGGACACGGTTCACTTGTTTCATTTGTCTGATATCAGTCAGATGACTGAAGGGATGATTCCATCGTTGGCCCACTTCTAGCTGCACATTCCTGTCCCTCTGCTATGCCAAGTTAGTGTGCTGTGATCAGCCCTGAGGGACAGGTCTTAACTGCAAACTAGCTTGGAAAAGAAGGATAAACTGAGCAGAATTGCTATGCACACAAAAAAAGATTAAGCCATGCCACAGTGGTGGGAGATTCATGCTGTTATAAACACATGTGATTCAGTTTCTTTTTCTAAAGCTCCCCTGAGATTAAAGGGCTGTGTTCTTCTGTTTCAAGATGAAATAGGAAGGTGTCTGGAAGCTAAAGACTCTCCTGAGTGTTGTGCCAGACAATAATTGTGGGGTATTTTTTTGTTAATTGCAAGAAATGTGAGGTGTAATTCCAAATATATGGGGGGCTGCTTAGCCTGGAAAAAGAAATTAAAAGCAAAATGCTAAACACAGCCCATTCTGGAGGAGTGGGAAGGGTTGGAATTAAAGTCCTTTCCTGCTGCTGAAGAAGTAGGTCCTGTTTGTGGCTTTGTCCTTTAAAGGCGCTTATCAAGTATCCATGGGTATTTAATGCTGATCTTGTTAAGTAACTCCTCCTCAGCCAGAGGTGAAGGGTAGTATGGCTGTTGCTTGCAGGCAGCTGTTTATTACCCTCCTTGTCTTGTTATTTAATTGCCTGCAGCAAATGGAGCCTGTTGATGTTTTTGAAACGGTAAAATACTTCAGCTTCTTCCAGAGAAATCTCATTTCTGAAGCTGCCTGTGCCTAATTGTCAACAGCAAATTAAATAGACTGTGATAGCGAAGATGTGGTTATAGACAGCAGAGACTAGGTCTAGACTTAAGGCTGAAAAGGGGATGATTCTTGTTCTCTGGACCCAGAGTATATAAACTTTGGGTAAAATGTGGTTCTAGAGGAACAGGACCTGTCAAACCAACTTGCAAACACCATACTTCAGAATGCTGCCAGTTGGATTGGAAAATGGGAGTGAAGCACAAGGAAACTTGATTTTGCCCCAGTGAGGTTGTTATCTCAGTGCAAACTGCTCCTGTTGTAAGCAGACAAATGCCAGGGAGGTGGTGAAAGTGCCCTGCAGGCAGCCAGGGCATAGAGAAAGTGGAACATGGGCCCTTTTCTGCAACTCTTGCTGTTGCCTTTGTGCACCTTGAGGAAGGCAATACCTGTTTTGCATTTAGCAGTGCGCTATTTAAAAGGGACTTGGAGCAATGCACTGCCTCATCCGTTGTTAACTTGTCTCTCACGCCCTGCTTTCAGTTGCACTGCATTGAGGAGTTCTGAATGATTTTTCTCCACAAATTAGGGGGAAAAAATATGGATTCAATATTCTTTTTTTTTTTTTTTTGCATTATATGTTTGTTTAGAACTGGTGATCAAATCAGCTCAGATTGGGTGCAGAAGGCAAGGTGAGCTCCCCATTAAGGTAGATATACAAGTACTTGCTGTACAGAGCAGAGTTATATGCAATGGCTGTTATGTACTTGGAAAAAAAGCCTGGCTTTAGAGGTGCACAACAGTGTGTGTGGGGTGTGTGTGTGTGGGGGTGGTGTTTTTGTATTCCTCACAGCTGTCCTGTGTCCTGTTTTATTGTCAGTGACTGACAGTTGGATTTATAATGGAAAGCCTGGACGACCTCATACCACGTTCAACAGGTGGAAGCACCCTGCCCCAAATTCCTCTCTGGCTCTTGGGAGCCACGCCAGTCAAAGAAAGTGGGGAGGGAGGCTGGGGGGGGGTTGGGGATCTAGCAGCTCTTTTGGCTGCAATAGCCAGCTGCCCCTTTCTAATTTTAGAAGGGGTGTGCAAGAGTTAGTATGGAGTGGAAAACTTTCCAAACCTCTCTCTTAAAGCTGCAATAACGAAGTTAGTGTAAGATGAGATTGTGGCTGTTTAGCCCTGACTTACTGTATCCATCCACCGCTTCCAGTGCCTGGGGAGTGCTTGCAGCGGTGTCTCCATTGCTTCGCAGTGTAACAAGCAGTTCATCAAACTGAATTGGGATGAGAGTCCTTCCTTTTCTCCCGGCTGTTTGCAGGTAAACAGTCTCCTTATTTCTAATCTTAAGAGAATTTCACGAGGGAACTGTGTTTGCTGTCTATTTCTCCCTTGTTTCTTATAATTCTGACTGGCTGAGAAGTGATTTTCATGCTTGAGAAAATTTCAGTGTGATTCCCCACGTACCTGAAACAAGACAAACTGCTTGCAAGCAGAAACGAGAAGCTATGGTTAAAAGCATAATTAAAAAGGTAACGCATTACAAAAGTGCTGAATAATTTAACCAGGCTGCCAAGGCAGCAATATTAATGACTGAATTTAAGCAAACACCAGGTGATGATGGGGAATGGAATAATGTAATCTGCCCTTCTCTGTGATCAAGGCTCTCATACACTGCAGTAATATTGCCTGCATTGACTGATGTTGTCATTATTACTAACAGCCTTTCCTTGCATTTGGAAGGTGCAGGTTTGTTCTTTGGGACCTGGGAGGGAACAAGGCACTCCCTACCACTTTTTCCCATCAGAGCTGTGCATGTCTTGGTGTCCTATTATTTTTTCCTCAACCCAACCAAATAGCATTTTCCAATGCCATCTCAAGCTTACCTCTTGTTTCAAAGGAGGCATGCTTACTCTGGAAAACACACTCTGTAATTAGACTGTGTATGTAAAGGAGCCAAATTAAGGCTCGATGAGTACCCTGTAATTGTGACATGATGAAGTTCTGAGTCGCTTAAGCTCTGCAGCTGCAATGGTCTCAGAGTTCAGGCTGCTTTCCCATGTTGTTCCCATCCTGGGGTTATTTATATGCAGAACTCCATTCACAAGAGGGGGTTATGTAACAATACTTTAATCCCAAAGGAAAAGCAAGCAGAAAGCTCCAGTGATTTCAGCGCTGCTTTAGGGGTTCTATGGCAGATAGCACTCCACCCCCGTGCTCCCCCAAGACATTTGGCACCTGTAATCAAACCATCACGCTAATTACTGGAAACCAGAGTCTGGCCAGGCTGCAGACAGGCCCTCAAGGAGACGTTCCTAAATTAACCGGAGGAATAATTGGCTTTTTTTTTTTTTTCCCACCCCTATTCTAATGACTCGCCTTCTCCAATGGAAATCATTGTGCTGCAGCCGGTGTAACATCTGAGAGCTAGATTGGAAAGGCGGGTTAACTGTTCCATTTGGAAGCAGGGCGTTGGGAGCTGCTTTCATGCACATGAGGGCTGAACCAGCGGGTCGGCCCGGCTGGAGCAGGACGCGCTGTGAGGGAGCGCTGAGGGCACGGCGGCTCCATGACAGGGCCGGGCCGCCCCGCCCGCAGCCGGCCGCCGTCTCGCCCCGGGCCAGGCGTGGGCCCTGCGAGCACCATGAAAGCAGCAGCGCCGAGCCGGCACCGCCCTCAGCCCTTCCTCAGCCTCGGCCCGGGCTCCAGCCTCGGTAGGAGCGGAGCTACGAGCCGGGAGCGGCACGGGTAGGACGCGCCACACCACAAACAACATGGCGCCGAGGTGAGGAGCGGCGCGCGCCGGGCCGGCCGCCGCCATGTTGGGGAGGTCGCGGCTAACCGGTTCTCGCGAGACTTAGCCGCGCGCTCCCGCCCTGCCCCGCGCCGCCGCCGCCGCCGTTCCGTGTCAGTCGTTGGCCGGTAATGGCGGCGGGCAGACGCCGCTGACGGAGCGCGCGGCGGCGGGTTGCGGAGCCGAGCTCCGGGCGCACGTTTTACTCTGTGCTTTCGCGGGATGTCCCGGGACACGGACGGTGCACGGCGAGGAACCGCTGCCACCAGGTGAGCGGGCGTCGGGAGCGGCCCAGGCCCGGCGGCGTCGCCGGCTGCGTCCCGCTGCGGGGCCGGGCTGTCAGCGGGCCGGGCTCCTTCGGGCCTCCTGCGTTGATGGAGCCGGGCCGGCGGGAGAACGGACGGGGCGGGGCCGTGTAGCGCCGCCGGTTGTCGCCGTGTATATATGGGGAAATAGCGGCCGCGGGGCTCCCTCCAGAGCCGTGGAGCGGCCGGCAGCCCCCGCCCGCGTTCGGCCTGTCTGTGACGGGCTGAGCAGCGTTACTAAGCAGCGTTATTGAGCAGCGTTAGTGAGCAGCTCTCAGGGCGCCCCGTGCCCGGCGCCGGCTCCGTCCCCGGCTGACAGCTGCAGCAGCGAGCTGCCACCGCCTTGTGCCGCTCAGCTGGGCGTGCGGGGCTTTGTGCTGCTGTGACTGAGGCTTTGAACACAGTGGATATGGTTTTCTGAGCTTTAAGGCCCGCTGTCGGTGTGCATAGTTGGGCTGTAAGCCGTATCACGGCAACCGGGCGTTTCTTGGCACATCGCACTCCTGCCCTCGGAGCTCCCGGTGTGGGATAGCTGTGCTGCTAAGTACACTCTCTGGTGCCCCGTCGCTTCACAGCCTCACCGGTCAGCCCCGTGTTGGGTCATTGCTTCATGGGGCTGCCCAACGGACACCTGGAAGCTGCCCCAGGAGTCCGGTGCTACCGAAAACACAGCACAGAACTGTCTGCAACGCGCGCTGGAGACATTACAGGAGTTTAAAGGAGTCCAGGCTGATGTGCTCACTGCTCCTCATCGCTCCGGTTGCTACAGCAGCTTCATTAGGTAACGCTTCAGATAATTAAATACAACCGAGGGTGTGGCCACGCTGACACTGTTGAAGGCTTCAGTTTCTGCATGTAACTCCCTTGAACAAAGGTGTGCTGCACCCGCTGTGAACAGCAAGTGAATTCGTGCAGCAGTGACAGGTTTCTGCAGGGGGCCGGGGTGCTGTGGGAGCTGCTGTGCTGTGGGTTCAGGTCTTGTACGGCCCGTAGGTGTGGCAGGTTGTGATGCGTAACTTCTAAATCATGTTTGCACAAACGGAGCCGGTGTGTAGCTCTGTTTTGTTGCTGTAGTGCTGTCAAGACTTTGTGGATGTAAACCATCCCGATGTGGACAGCATCTTTCAAGCCTTGTGATTTGTGCCACCGCAGTAAAAGTGTCCGTTGAGAACTAAGTAAGTGGATAGGAGTTATTGGAATTGCAACTGTAAAGAAATAACTTGTGATGGCTCAGCTGTGATGTGTTTTGGGCTTTTTCTTGCACTCCTCTCCCAGGTGCCCTGCTGGTATCTATTGGGGTGGGTACTCTGTGTTTGACAGCTGAGCATCAAGCTGTTGACGTGGTGATTCTGCTTGGATTTGAGTGCTCAGTTGAGGCTGTAGTCCTGTTTCTCTTTTACATTAGCCATGTGTTTGGTACCAGCTGAAGTCTGGAGTTAATGCACATAGATCTGCAAGGTAAGAATAGGACTTCTCTTTATCAGTACAGCATTGTTTAAGAAGTGCTAGCAGTGTACTGAGGAATGCAGTTTGTGCTATTCAGTAGAGGTGGTGGTAGTGAGAACCAGCATGGCAGTGTAATTATGGTGGGAGAAGTTGAGCGGAGAGAGAAAACTTTCCTAGTATCTCAGGCACGTGGCTGGGTTGGAATGTCTGAATGTAAAAATGATCTGTAAGTGCCTGGAAAAGATATGTGTATCATTGTGCTAATGATGTAATAGGCTTTAATGGACTGCTCTGTTGAGAAGAGAATTCCTTGTATGCTTAGCTGAGAAACCTTTGGTGATACACTGAAGGAAGAATGGAGCAAATACATGAATGAATCAGTTAGAGAGGGGCTTAGTCTTCTCAGCAGGGTCCTGGTACCAGTCTCTGTTGGTCACTGGCCTTTCCAAGGCAGGACTTGCTGAAGGACCCAGGCTTATTCTGCTGAATGATTTTCTTCTCTGTCACAAATGCAAACATCTTCATAGTCAAAGGCAATCCAGAACCCTGAATGGATGGGGAAATGCTCGTGTGCATCTCCTTAATAAATGGCTCCATTGTCTGTGCCTTTGTACTCCGATTTCTTCCCCAACAATGAATGGAGTTACATGAGCTGTCACAACGTTCATCTCAATAGATTTCCTCCGAGTACCTCCTAGGATGTGATGCAGCAGGGTAAGACATTCGATGCATTTTACTTTTGGATAAGCCACTAATTCGGTTTTTAGCTCCAGCCATTGCTTTTGCATTGTTTATGATGAAGCAGGGACACTTTTGCAAGTTGACTTGCAAATATTCATCCTCAGCTTATACCTGGACAGAGGGGACATTCAGTAGTGTTTCATGGAGTATTTTGGTTGCTCTCTTTTCTAGCTTAAGACAGACCAAAAGTCACACATACATAGATACATAAATGAATCCTTTTGGTTCATAGGTTGTATTTTCTTAACAACCAGAACACGAGATCTTCTGGTATATTTACTGCTTGCACAGCAAGACTGAACAGTATTACCTACAACATTACTCATTCAGAGCAGCTAACAGTTGTGCCTTGTTGGTTACTTTCAGCATTTTTATGCATCAGCCTCACATAATTACCTGTTGTCTCACATACAGCCTTACTCAGTGGGGCCCACAGCAGTGTGGACCAGTAAACCAGTTCTGAGTCATAGCAATAGCAGCTGCTTGAACACAATAGCAGGCAGAGCTACCTGTGCAGGCACTGGGGGTTGTTAGAAGCCAGGGACTTTATCATTAGGCACGACTCAAATAACCCCCAACTTGTTTATTTGGAATAATGCAATATGGTAAAAGCTCAGAATCCAGAAAATGGAGTGGCTGGATGTATTCTGAACTTGAGCATATCATTAGAAATTGTACTGTGTGGCATTTAAGGAGTCGTGGAAAGCGTTTCTGGCACCTTTAAATAGAAATTCCACCGCTTTCAGCAGCCTTGCTCAGAAAATGAGTTTGTTTGACAAGGTCTGACCACCTGTGAGTGTCTGTTCTGGCAGCAGCACAAAGCTGTGGGTGTGCAGGCAGGAGTTCAAGTGCATCTTAGAGACTTTCAAGGTGAGGCTGGATCAGCCCCTGGGCCACCTGATGGAGCTGTGGTGTCCCTGTTTAGTGCAGGGGAAATGGGCTAGATGGCCTTTAAAGGTCTCTTCCAACTCTAAGGATTCTATGACAAAGATTTAGAGCAAGGGGAGGATGGCTCTTGCTGGCGCTGCTGCTTTATGGTAGCCAAGCTGTGCAAAGTGCTGGCCTTGTATTTCCAGCCTGGAACAGAAGTTCTCACTTCATGGGTTAAACAGAAGTCCGTATGAATCACCTGTTTCCCTCCTTCCTTTTACAAGCCTTCATCTTTACTGCGGTGTGATTTGATTTCCTTTGGCACCCTTGTGTTTATGTAAGAAACAAAGTCCTGGGGGATATCATTGGCTCTACATACTGTGGGTGTTTTTCTTGTGATTACTGACTTCTAATGAGAGCAGTGGTCAGTCTCTTGCTCATACACTCTTCCTTCTCTGAATCCATATGATGCAGTTTCCTTTCCCGTTTCCTTGTTTCAGTGTTTTCTCAGTTTCTTCCTTCCTTTGCTCTTGGTTGTGCTACCAAGGAAAAAAATCATACTGAGCACTCTTGGAAAACTGAACAACAAAACCACTGTCCCCATTTCTTTTCTTCCTTTTTGCTGCTCATTCATTGCCTTATTGTGCCCATAGGAATTGTGTGTGGAAGATAGTTGTGTTTTCTCTTCATTTTCTTGCAGGAGTTAGCTTTTCTTGCTAGTTTCCCCTTAATGCACTCATCTACAGCAGTTCTGCTGCACCTTTTGGTACGTACCTTTTTCTTTCTTGGACAAATGGGTAAAAAACAAGATAGGCACGTGATGTAGGCTTGGAACATCAGAACATGTTTGTGTCTTAGCCATCCACCCAAGGCTTGACAACCAGTGTTTGGTGAGCCCAGGCAGGCTGTGTGCCTGCTTGGGAACCATCACACCACCAGATCAGCTTTGCTGAATCTGCAGCCTTCCAGTTTTTTCCATGGCCTTATCCAGGCTGCAGATAACCTTTGGCATCCAGAAGGTCTTTGGAATTTCAGTTGTTGAGCTGCTGTTTATCCCCTGCTTCATCCAGCTTTGTGTGCTAAATGGGGATGGACCATTCAGTTTTTGAAGCAATTCTTACAATGTGTTTATTCTTAAAATTGTTCATGGAATGTTGAGACACATTCTTTGCATCACATTCTAACCTAGGGATATTCTATGGTCACTATTCACATCAGTGTGTTTTAGTGCCAAACCGATCCATTCACCTCTGTGTAAATCCTATCAATAGACTTAGCAACTGTATCTTGATTTACTTTTTCTTTCTTTTCTCCCCCACTCCACCGCTGCTTCTCCTCTGGTGTAACTTCTTGCAGAGCCAGACTATTAACTTAAACAAATACTTGTTTTTCAGAGGGTGCTGCTTACTCATGTGAGCTGTAGCAATAGGAAGAAGTTATTCTAGGAATTTAGAGGTTGGTGGAAGTCAGCATCATTGGTGGATTTGAAAAGCTGCTGAATTCTTCCCCTCCTTCCAAAAGGACGGGATGGGGACACCTGGAAAGCCAACCTTTACACTTACACATGGCGTTATGAGTGGAAACCGGTGCTTTTTTAATATCTATTTGATATTAAAATTGGGCTTACTGTTTCAGTCTGACTTGTGATCTGCTCCACTCAGGTTCTGGGTTGCCAACAAAGAACAAATAGTTTCATGCTTCTTTTCTTTTTTCAGCCTGATCTTCTTAAAATAATCTAGGAATAGATAGAGAATATCACTACACTGTGTTTTCAAGGGCATCATAAAAGAAGCTGTATATATCTGTGTTGATAGAGATGACAATTCTAGTCCCAGATTGAGATCCACTGTATATGTTGGTAACTCAGTGGATAAGTGTAAATCTCAAGTAATTACTTGGAGAGGGTTAATGAGTTCCCTTAAGAAACGGTTGCAAGTTCTCTTATGCTAGATGTATATACTGAGTGTGTTTTGTCATGTTTCTCTTGGTGCTACAAGCCTGATGATGGTGATTTCATCCCAGTGATCAAGGTCTTACTACCTTTAGCATGCAATTTATTTAATTTTTATGTGATTATATGTATTTTTTTGTAGATAAATTGTCATGATGTGGACCAACAAGTCCAGTGAGGTGCCTCAGCAGAATCTGAGGCATAACCAAGCCAAGGATTCGACTGGAGGTATGGACTCTCTCTACTGTATTTCTTTGCTGTAAAAAGTCTTTTATCATGGCTTCTTTGAAACTTCGTGGAGCTTTTATAGACAGCATTCTTCTGCCTCACTGTGGGAGCTAAGACCACGTATTATATGACTTATTTTCTGCAGAGGTAGCAGTTTGGTACTGTGATCTGCAGAGTATTTGCTGATCTGCGCTGGGAATTGCCAGCCTGTGGTGTGGCTGCCAAGATGGCACAGAGACAGATTTATTTTTCCAGTGTTGTAGAGGGGGAACAGTGCAGGATCAGAGGTTGGGAACTGTACGCTCTTGAAAGAAGCATCTGATAAGCAGTTACTCTTGCCTCTAGCTCAGTTCCAAAGCGGTGAAGAGCTGCAGACTGTTGAGTAGAAGCAGTAGATCATCCCTGGCAGCACTTAAGTTGCCTAGAGCTGGAGGAATCCAATGAACCTTTTACTGTTGTGATTTTGTCTGTAATTGAAAGGGGGGGAAAAAAAAAGTATATTACATCCCTAAGAGGAAGAAGGCTCTCATCTGGTAGAGCAGCTGAGTCACATGCTAAGTCTGTGGTTCACAATCAGGCATATGATCCTCACTGTGACCAAACTGGACTCCAGAAATTTCAAAGTAGGTACAGATGAATATTTTATTTACAAGAGGACATTATTATTGATTGTCTCCTGTGATACATTCAGTTTCTTTTCAAGTTATGTATGTTACGAAACTGAGGGGCTCTGTAGACATGAAACACCATCTCTCAAAGGCAGAGCAGTCATTTTTGTCTTACTTTCTTATCCCTCCTATTCCTTAGCATCATTTTATCTTGCCCTAGATGGTATCAGCAGCTTTTTTACTGTAAGGAAAATGTATATGTATTTAAGACTTCTTAATACTACTGTCCTCCATGGCTCGGATCCACTTAAAGTTTTTGGACGTTGTGTTTGTAAGCAATTACATATATATATATACACAGACACACACACACACACAATTATATATATATATTATTTCTTAAAGAAAGAAGTGAACTGAAGAAGTAAATAATTGTAGAGGAAAGCACTGCTGTATCCTGCTGACATGGGCTTTGTGCAGAGCTCATGCTATTTGGATTAAAAGGCTGAAGTTGATTAGTGCCTTGTGCTTTGCTCTTCATGAACATTACTTCATCTAAGATATTTGTATTGGGGTAGATAACTGGCTTTGTTATCTTCTATAATGTGTGGTAGATCTGGTTTCAAGTCTTGTAATGCATTCAGCGTAACTTAGTGAACTCATTAAATTTGACATTAAATATTTTATTGCTCTGTTAAGATGAATCATGGCTGATAACAGCCTCTTACCGAGGGTATTTACAGGCTGGAATTGAGTCATTAAAAGAACTCAATTAGCGAGCCAATGAAAATTGTTCTCAAGCAGCATTTTCTTTCATTATTTTCCATTTAGTAATAAGTAACTTATTTCTTTTCTTCTGCTATACGTGATCCAACTGCAGGATGGACTGCCCTTTCTCAGACTAAGGCTGCTGTAAGTACTCGTTCTTAACTGCTTTGCAAATTAGAATAGTTGGAATGAAAATATTACTTTGTTCAGTGGTTTGCTGTTAGACAAGTTGAAAATGAAGCAAGAGATTGTGGAGTGCATGCATGTTGAACAGTCCTGTATCATTATGTATTGCCATTAATTTATTCACAACAGCTTACTTATGGAAACATATCTATATAACAGAGCATAATTCAGATGATCTTTCTAAACAAATCCTAATAATCTTCCACTTTTCTGGTCAAAAGCTCTCTAGTTTTTCAACACAACTATTGTGAAGTTGCTATTGGCCCACGGTTTTTATTCTTTATGAAAATGAGGGGAAAAATGACACGTGGGGAAAAAACTTGAAAGCAGTATTTTAATATGCATAATCTTCAAATTCTAGCTACGTCATATAGAGAACAAATTGGAAATAGCTCCCACCAGCACAGCTGTGTTTAATTCTGTCATGGATGCCAAGAAGCCTTCTGGTAGTACCAGCAGGAAAGTAGGCAGGAAAGGTATGTATTATGTATGGTGTAGAATGCGATGCAGGGTGAAGCCACTGCAGTCTGGAAAGCCTTATTCTTTTCCTCCACCAACCCAACCTTCAAGTGTCCAGGGTGTCTTCTGCTAATGATCTCTATTGATGAGGAACTAATTGTGCAGAATAAACTAGTATTTTCTTCTCTTAGCTTGGGAATGAAAATTTGCAGTATGGCTAGAATGAATGACAGGGCTTGCCCATCGTTATGAGTGAACAGTGCTTATCTCATCTTGATAGCTTGTTTTATTGGGGTTTTGATAACAATTGTATATGCTTATATTGTATATGCTCTACTTACTCTTCAGTGCGTGTAGTAGATCGACTTTGAGTGGCAACACAGCGTACATAGGTTTAATTCCATCTAATTAATGTTTAAGCATTATTGTCTCTTGTTAAATTATAGAATCATAGAAAGGGTTGTGTTGAAAGGGAGCGCTTGCTAAGCATGCTCCTAGTTACTGCAATCAGACTGTAGTAAAAGAAAGGGAGAACTTTACATTTTCTTTTGGAGTACTGCTTGAACTCCCCAAAACTGTGTTGCTTACTCATTCAGCTCCAAGAGCTTTCTCCTTCTGGAGAGTTAAATATATAAAGGGTTCTTTGGTTTCTGCTTCAGCTTCCCGGTCTTCCAGCCAAACTAAATCAGGCAAGGAGAAGTCCTCACGCAGTCCTCTTCGAGCAACAACCCTTGAAAGCAATGTGAAAAAGAGCAGCCGGGTGGAATTTCGTGAACCATTGGCTTCATACAGGTTAGCTGGAACAACTGACTGTTAAAAATATACTCAAATAAAAATAAAGCTAATACTGGTATTGTTTGATGTTGATTCCCAAATGTACTTTTTCCCCCCACCCGCAAGCGTCGCGTGGTGTTGGGCAAGTTTCTTCATTTTTAAGTTACAGACTTATTTTTTTGTCCAGAGAATGAGTTTAAAATGAAACGTGTTGAAATGGGGCTAATTTGGATGATGGAGATTCACCTCTTGAACCTCAGTAAAAATATTGTCAGTTAAAATATTAAATGAGTAAAACATATGAAATATGTTTTTGTCTTGACGATATATGCACCACAAGTCTATTAAAATCCTATTCACAGAGTGCAGAAAAGTACTTCAAATTTGGAATAGTATCTTTATATAATTTCTTTGGACTTTTCTTATTAAATATATCACGTTCAAGTTTTAAAAGAACTTACCTTTGAAGTGGTGAGGAGTCATTCCTGGTAGTTGATGAGCATGTTTATAGCTGACTTGCAAGGTCCTACAGTTGCACTTGTGATGGTGACTTTTTCTTCCTTATTACAGCAGGGATACACTGAGTTCTCTGCCTCATCATGGCTCTGGCCAAGTGGAAGCCAAGCCATTTCTGTCTTGTTTGGACTTCTGTGAGACAGAAGAGAAGACTGAAGTAATGGGCCATGTGATACTTGACAGAGATGAACAGGATCTCCATGGAAGAAATTTTGAAAGTCCAAGTTCTTCTGCTGCAGACAAGACTGTTGTTAGATATTTAAATGACGGACCAGCAATTGAAGCCTTGCAAAAAAGCGAGGCATTTCTTAAAGCTGCAACACCTCCAATGCTGGAAGAGTTAAAACCTAGCAGCTCCAGAGGAGATGGGAGTAGCATTAAAGCTCCTCTGAGTAGCACATCCCAGGACATGGAACTGAAATTGTCTTTCCCTTCTGCCACGAGTACCAGTGCTCATAGGCTGGAAATCTTGAAGCGGCAGCAGCATGATGCTAAGCTGGAGAAGCTGAAGGAGCGGATTCGTAAGCAGTGGGAGCGTTCTGAAGAGTTGGGTGGCAAAGGGCAGCACTCAGGATTTGCTGAGCAGCCTGTAGTGATCACAAACGTGGAGAATACTGTTGCTGCCAAAGTCAGGAAAGTGACAGCAGCGCCTGCTGCTCCAGCATACAAAGGTATGGAGGTGTAGAATCCCTGTTAGTTGCTCATAGCAAAGGAGCAAAGTTCAATCCTTCTAAGTATCAAAGCATGGAAATGACTCGCTGCTGTGCTCAAGTAGTACAGGAGGAATAGAATGGTATGATCACAAATCTGGGCAAGAAAGAAGAGAAATTCTCAACAATCTTTAGAAGTGTGAATTCCTTTTAGAATCTTTCTGTCTCTTCTTATGAATTACTTTGAAAAATAATCTTGCTATTATTACAATTTGGGTTTATTTTGATTGTTGGTGTTTTTTTTTTTTATGTTCCCAGGTGTTAGCAACACGATATTGACTGAGAAAGCTTTTTCAGCTTTTTCTAAATACTCTGCAGGTTTTGATCTGTGGGCAGGCAGCATTCTGATGTATTGCTTTCTTCTGGTTTACTATTAGTAATTCAAATAGTTTCTCTTTTATTTGGCAATTTCTCATTCCTTCTGTTCCCCAAAAGCTTTATTTACGTTTTACACAATTATTTCAAACTCTTCAATTGTTTACTTCCAGGTTTCAATCCTGCTGAAACTAAGTTTCGTGCTCCGGCTGGAAAGATCTGGCGTGAGCAAGGATTTCACGTTGGTCAGGAGCTGTATAGAGATATGGCATTCCAGTTGACAGGTGATGTGCGTTTTGAATTTATTAAGCAACACGGCCTCCTCTGAGGGGCAGAAAATTATTAGTCACAAGGCTACAAGGCTATGGAAACAAAAAATCAAAGCAATGAGTGCTAAATACATTGTATCCCTCTTTGTAGGAGGGGCAGCTTGTTGAACATTAACAAGAAAAATCCTTCTCCCTCATTCTTTCCTAGAAAGAATAGAATATAAGTACTGAAGGGCATCAAATGATGTCTTTTCCTTGAAATAGGTATTCAAAGAAGAAAGGCTTCATTATAACAGTATTTTGATTTTCTGTCTTCTTTTGCATGTGTTTGCATAAAAACTGAGTGAGGATGATCACTGTAAAACATACAATGCAACTTTTAAGCTGCTAAACAATCAGAACTGTAACACGTGCTTTATGTTTTCGTATTTATGGCACCAAGACACAGTCTTCATTTTTTTCACTCTGGAAAACTCTATTGCCACAAACAGGCATTTGGGTCATGTTTTCAGTGAACTTCTGTCTATGAAAGAAACGAGCTGTGTGTTCAACTGTGTTTTTGTTCTAATGCCATGAGTAGAACAGCTGTAGTGGAACATGTCTCCTTGCTGACCTGAAAGGATTATATTCAATAGCTGATACCAAGTAATCAAATGCTGGAGCTGCACATAATATGTGCTATCAATGTATTTTTAGCCCATAGGATTATCTATCCATGTGTTAACTCTGTAATAAAGTTACAGCATGTAGAGTTCTGGGTGTGTATAATGACTTGTATCAAAACTAC
The DNA here is from genome assembly GCF_054131305.1 of Coturnix japonica. NCBI lineage: Eukaryota > Metazoa > Chordata > Aves > Galliformes > Phasianidae > Coturnix > Coturnix japonica. The sequence continues at coordinate 5,505,445 of NC_140673.1, read as the reverse complement.
TCCACAGTCCTCTGTTGCTTAAATAAGCTGTAAGATTTCTAATAACTGCAGAAGCTTTTCTCTTCTGTTCAGTGAGGTTTCTGCACGTTAGCACAGACCATGCAGAAAACTTTGCATCTCCAGAGAATCCCAGACTTCCAGTAATCCTGTCTTAGTGGTGTTCAGAGGCACAGACCATGCAGAAAACTTTGCATCTCCAGAGAATCCCAGACTTCCAGTAATCCTGTCTTAGTGGTGTTCAGAGTTGGCCTCACTGAACAAATTTGTTGTAATATGAATAGAGTGAGTGGAAAGCAATTGCAATTTCCTGGTATGGGGAAAGAGCTGTCTGGCACTGAGATGGCAGTCATTGAGGTTTCTGATGCTTGCTGCTTTCATTCCCTATGCTTGTCAGGCTCAAATATGAATGGAGAATTGGTGAGGAGAGGATACAGAGGGCAGAACAAGACTCTTAAATTTCCATTTGGTATCACTTGTTGATCTGTCTCTGATCCTTTCTATAGACCTTCATCAGTGAATTCAGCTGAATTTAAGTACTGAAAAAACCAGTATTGGCATCTAAGTAATAAAACTTCATTTCTATCCATTTTGGATAGAGGAACAAACAAACAGTAATGGCTGTGGAGTTCCATAAATACAGGCTGGTTGTATTGGGATTAAGAAAAGCGTCTTCAAAGCATGTGAATTAAAGTGCTTCTAGAAGTCTGTGGTGGGCTGCTGGAACTGAAGGCACAGCTGCCAATTGTTCCTAAGCAGTGCTTGTTTCTGCTTTCTACCAGGACAGCTGGGACGCCCACTCAGTGCAGATAGTGATTAAGCCACATCCATTTTTCCTTCTTGTTCAATTTACCCTAATGTAAAAGCATGGTAGAATACAAGTTTGTTGGTAAGTGTGGCTGGCTTCTCTAAAGCCTAAAATCTATCTGTGTTCTAAATGAGGGCTTCAGTGATACAGAATAATTCTGCATCACTGGGTGAGTTCTGCAGCAAATTTTGCAGCAAGTCGGGCACATGGGTACCCTGCCCTGCATACTTGGACACAGAGGCAGTGAGTGGATCTTACGTCATGCATTAACATGGAAACAGCAGCCCTGGTATTTCAGGAAAGAAAGAACTATGTATTTGTGTGAAACATTAGTACTGTAAAGTGGAATGTCTGTAGTAGAAGAGAGCAAAGAATTGTTTCTACCTATCAAAATAACATTTAAAATAGAAAACAGACATTGTAAAGGTCTGTTACAGCTTTGCTGTGACTTGGCTTCTGTGTGTTTTAGTACATAGGTAAGCAATTGTAAGATTGCGCTTCTGAGCTTCTCTTTTTTAAGGTAAATGTTCAGTTTTATCCTGTGGGATGTTACTTAACAGCACTGTTGCTTTTTTGTTTTGCTCTTGTTAGCGAGTTCGACAATGAAAGAAAAACCTAATGAGAAAAACAAAGAGAGAAAAGCGTCCAAACCAGTGCGGAAAGTTCAGAAACTACCGCAGTCATCAAATCCAGTGTCCAAACAAGGTGACTTGCCCTAATGTAGAAGGAAAGCTGCTGCATGTGTATGCTTCATGGATGAGCTTTTTTTCAAGAAACAAAAAGATAAATCTTGTTGCTTTCAGCACCTTTGCAGATGTGCAGAAATGCAGTTGTAGTGATAGTGGATATAGTGATAGTAAACACTGTGTTAAGGAATATCTATTTAAAAAAAAAAAAAAAAAGGATAATTGGAAAAAAAACACAAACAAACTTGTGAATGAATTTGCACTTGTGCATGCTGTTAGTCATTGAGCTACAGGCACGTGTTATGCTGTGACAGTGACTGCTAATACTTAACATTAAGCATGAGTTTTCTGCTTCCAGTGCTTATCAGTTCATACTTAAAGAAACATTCTAAGCTAACTTAAATTTGTATCAGTCCCAAATGAGGGAGGAGTACAGCTTGCTTTGAGTGTCAGTGGCATCAGGTATACTCTGTAGCAGAGTAAAAGTGGTGGATTATGTCCTCAAATCCCTGGAAGAGACAGATCTAAGTGACAGAGCTGGTGATCCAGCCTCCTCCAGTCATAGTAAGAAATTGCTTAACATAGCCAAGGCTATAAATAGCCACAGCTCATGTTCTGTTCCATTCGCTTGTTTTAGTTCTAACAGCTGACATGAAATGGAAGATGAGACTTTACACTGCCTTTTTAAATGCACACAGAAGTAATTGAGAACAGCGAGTCAGGCAGGAGAACCCCTTTGGCTGATGAATCTGTAAAAGAGGATTGTGGTGACAGGTTTGTGAAATACTTGGACAATTTACAGTGCAAGCAAGAAGGGCTGTTAGTAAATGAACAGTGGGTTATAGACTTCTTACTGAATAGATTTGCTGCTATTTTTCTCCTAAGTATGAAGCAGAATAGGAGAGAAAAAGAGAGGCTGAGGACTGGAATTGCAAAAGATGGCTTTAAGATCATTTAAAAATGTTGAATGATGTCAGTAATAAGAAAGATGAGTTGACTAAACCTAATTAGTATTAGGTAGAGATATTCCAGCACCAGTTTTTACAATTTAATTATATGTAGGATGATAAAAGAATACTAATGCCATTATGATTGCTTTGCAGATGGCATAAACTCAGTCTGTATGTGAGCTAACTGTGAACTTGGAGGCTAATGGCTCTTTGTTCAGTGGTGGTACAGAAATGTCAACTAGAGGACAGTGAATTTGCTGCTCGTTATTTGTTCATCACCTACCTCAGCTCTGTTTGAAGTTCTTTCTAGGAAACAGTTCATCTTCATATTAAAAAATACATGAGCCTTTCTTAACTGTGCCTTTTTTGTTTCTGCTCTTCTTACTGTAGCATTTTACTGCTATCTAATGTTTGCCCTTAAGTTTTAGGTGTGTGTAACCTTTTTTTTGTTTAACCTGATTTCATAGGGCTCTAACATTCTGCTGTATATATTGAGTTTTTACACCATGGCATGAAGCACTGACAGTTGTGTGATTCAGCTGTTGGGTGTCTTCATGGTCCATTGCTATTATAAGTGTATTACTGCAGCTGTACCCCTTACACAGAATTAAAGGGTGGTAATGATTGAAAGTTGCAAGAAATACTTCTTTTTAATGCATCAGAAAATCCATCTGGTGCTTGACTTTTATTTGTTATTTATTGTGCAGGTGGAAACTATGTAATAAGTGCATCCTCCTGGCGGGAGGGACAAAAACTAGCCAAGAAGCTACTGGGTCCAGCTCCCAAAATAGAACACAACAGAAGAGCTGTATCTAGTGACAGAACGGGGCGAGAGCGAACTGCTAAGTCTGGTAAGTTCTTTATCACTGTACTTCCTTTCATTGTTCTTAATTTATTATATAACTTCACATGTCTGCAGGATTAAGTAGGTGCCTGAGATGTAGTGTAGTCAGTTTCTTAATAAAATAGCTTATTTTTTTAACGTGGAGGCAGCCACAGAGAGAATTTTATTCACTTCCATGGTTAGGATGCATCGCCTCACTTCCCATGCTATGAAGGTGCAAAGGAGCTCTGAAAAAGAGGGGAAAAAGGTTTCAACATTAAAATCTGGTCACTTGGATTCTGTCTTTGCCTGTTGAGGCTAATGAGGAAAGGAATGGCTGGAAGTGGTCTGCCGCCAGGTTAATTTTCGAAGTGTGCTGTATCTAATTTATAAGCTATGGTTGGACATTTATCTTTCTACAGTAATTTTAGCTCTTACAGGTAGAATATAATGTCATCTGTGGTCGTTGTTAGTCTTCATTTTTTCTTCCACCAGCCCTTTTCAGAATTTGTCTGAAATTCAGACAGGTTAAATAAGGGAAGGTGGTAAATGTTTTGCTGGTTATGCCTCTGAGGTGACAAGGCTGTAAGAGTATAAGGGGTGTGAGCTCAGTGTAAGCAGAGGCTGTTGAATTCAGGCTATGACACTGAATATCTGAAACATAAGCATATTTATAGTGAGATCTGCATAGGTAATGTCACACTGGAGAATTGCAGTTGAGGTGAGAAAGCGGATGTTTTGCTGCAAAGCAAAGGAAATTTCCCCAGAATACTGAATTAAAATCAGTGGAATTGTTTGGTTATATGTGCTTCACAGCCATTAGAATAAGAGGAAGGCTTATTGTACCAGTTCGGTTTAACTGGGAAAGATGTCTAGGACTGTCTAAAAGTGTGCAGAGTTGCACGTAGTGAGGAAATCTTCATGTGCAAGATAAAAGAAGACTCTAATAAAATCCTTTCTGTTATTTTAAGTGTTTGTTTCCATTTTCACGATGATTGCATCACTCTCCACAATCTTTTATCACTTCTGTATAGCTTGTTCCTCTCTCCTCCTCACTTTCCCAGCTGTTTCTGTTAAAGCACGTAGTTACCAGGCTTGATTTTTACCTGCAATAATTGACAAGTCTTATTTTTTTAACAGGTCGTATTGGAAGGACAGGTTCAGATTCTAGACTGGTTGTTACACAGAAAAACTCTTCAAGAAGTCCTGAGCGGTCGAGGACTAAAGTACGATCTGTGAATAATCCGAAGAAGAAACCGAAACCTGCTTTTCCAGGTGATAACCAAGATGATCGTGGCTCTGTAAATAAGGACTTCCTGCCCTTGGAAATACGTGGAATTCTTGAGGACTTACAGTTGGACGGCTTGTCTACAAAGCAGAAAGAAGAAGTGGAAAAGCAGAATCAGAAGTCTGTTTTGCCTACTGAAAATACCAGGAGCCACAGTCCATCCAAAAGGAAAACAGACAAGATAGCTGCCAGTGAGGAGCCTCAAGTGACCTCTAAGAAACGTCACTATGATGCCGATGAGGTTCGTAAGTACATCATCAGGCAGCAAGAGGAGAGGAAGAAGAAACAGAATGAAGAGAAGAAAGCACAAAAAGAGGCAACGGAGCAGAAGAACAAAAGACTCCAAGAACTCTATAGAAAGCAAAAGGAGGCTGTAAGTAAGACCAAGAACATGCCTCCTCCTGAACCTTTGGCGGCTAAACGGTTACAGGAAACTTATTCTAAACTGATGTTGGATCATACATTTTTAGAAGAGCCTTCTCAGCTGCCTACAGTGCAGGAAACACAGGTACAGCTGATTCACTAAATTAAAGTGCTGCAGTTGTTTGCAGGAATAGGAGGTCATGTATCTAGGAAGGTCATGAGTTGTCCTCATCTGAGGGCTGTCTGAAAGCAAGCATAGAAAATAGTGGTTTTTTTAAGCAAAACATACAGTGCTTGATTCAGAACTAACTTGCTGCTGGTGGTTGCTTCTCATCGTAGCAAGACCTCTCTGAAAGGTGAATGGAAGTCATCTTTGTATTGTAATAGAAGGAAAGTTCAGAATATTTACTAACATGATCTATAATAGTTGACTTCTAAGAACATTGTAAACATCAAATGGTGAATTGAAAAGCTTTGTCTGAAGTTGCTCTCCGTCAGTGGACAAGCTTAAATCTGTAGTGAGTTTAATTAAAAGTCTGCTAATCGGAAACGGAATGTGAAAAGATCAGTAGTAAAAGGCTAATACCGATTTGTGTTCAATTGAACAGGTTCAGTATATGAGCAAAGCTCTTTTCCCATTTCATTCTATGAGACAAAAGCATAAATGTCCTGTATTTTTAAATCATTGCATGGTAGGAAAGATGTGATATTACACTGAGAAAGTTAAACTTTATTCAGTTTTAGTAAGACAAAAGCTTCTAAAACTACAGACTTCTGAAAATGTGTTTTTTGGTTATTTTCGTTTCTAGCCCAGACCTGGTTATCAGCCGTCTGGAGAATCTGACAAAGAAAACAAGGCTCAAGAGCGTCCTCCTAGTGCATCTTCAAGTAGTGATGTGTCACTGTCAGAGCCACAGCAGCAGCAGCCGCTATTGAGGTGAGCCGTTGTAGGCCTTCTGAGAGAGAGGAGGGTACTGTAGTGTTCTTCTCAGGGTGATGAAAGTAGATTGTTCCTTTGTGATCATGCCCTGTTAATGTGCTTAACCAAACTCTTAAAGGTAAGAAGCCAAAAACCAATTCGTTTCTTGCATATCCTTAATTGCCTAGTTCTGCATACCTCATTTTTAATTACATAATCAGTATCTGCTGCTTAAGCATAAGCCTCCTTCGTTATCTTTACCTTCCGTTGGTCAGATCCACACTTCATAAATATAATGAGGACTTTCTTTCTTTCCTTTCCTCGTGGCACCTCTTAGTGGTGGTGTGACAGTTACACTGAAGCGTGATCTGAGTACAACTGGGTGGAGAAGAACAGTGCTAAGAAATGCCGTGTGAAAGAGAGGGACAAAGGAAATGTTTCTTCCCTTATGAAGTCTGGAAACTTTTGGAAAATGGTTGCTGCTGATTATGAAAATGTTCAGCTCTTTACAGCTCTAAAATGCAAACTGCAGCATAAACAACATTTGAAATATGGGAGGTGCTCTGCTTTTAGTAACATTCTTTAACTGTCTGCCCTTCTGACTCCCCCAGGAAGTATTTATTTCCAGAAAGCAAATTTGTGTCAATGAGGCTTTCATCTAAAATAATGATACTTATTAGTCATTAACTTAAATGTTGACTTTTTGTTTCAGAAGTGACTTTGTGGAGCCTTCGAGGGTACAGCCAGAGCGGTTGAGCCCGAGAGTCCAGCTCTCTCATCCAGAAGCTCCCATGGGCTTAAGTGGAGGCCCTGGCTCACAACATCGGAGTCTGGAGCAGATAGGACTTCTGATGGGTCAGCCTTACATGAATTCAGCTGCTCCACAGCAAAATCTCTTAGGAAAAGCCTTTACTAACCAATATAAGAGTAAAATAGATCGGATTGAAGCTTTAAAAGCTACAGCTGCTTCCCTTTGTAGCAGGATTGAAAATGAAGCCAAGAAGTTGGCTTTTGCTGGTCTCAATTATGGTACCATTTGGAACTCAGGCCATGAATATATGCAAGAAAACCAGGATGACAGACGGTGGGCCAAGGCCATGAGCCCTCCTGTGAGGGAGGAAAATGAAGATGCTTTTTCAGCCAGAATTCAAAAGATGTTGGGTACCTGTGTGTCTCATAGTGCCTTTGATGACAACCTTCCTGGGGTAAGCAACCTCAGTGAATTTAAGAAGCTCCCTGAGACAATCAGGCCTCATGCTGCCACAGTCAGCCTTGGACTGAGGTCTCCCACTGGTCACCGGCACGAGGGGACACTGGGACATTTGTCTAAGAAACCAACTGACACCTTGGGATGTGAAAACGAGGTGTATGGTCAGAGCAAAGCTGTAATTCCTCAAGAGTCCAGCATTGACTCCATCAGCGAAGGGCCTCTCCTGAGTGATGGAAACCTCTCTGAGGAGGAGGGAAGCCAGGGAAGCCAGCACAAACATCTGCCACTGAAGATTCTGGAGGCGTTGAATGAAAGGGATTTCTGTGTTCAGGAGAGAAATGCTTTTGAGCCCATAAAAGAGTTTCAGAAAGAAACTGAGAAGTATCTGCCGCTTCAGCCTCAGACAAGTGACATTCACAGCAAGGGGTCGTGGGACGAGCTCACCAAGGGAAGCCCACACAGTGTCATCAACATCTTTGCAAAAAGTTACAACCTTCAGGACAAGGGTAAGCAGAAACATGGAGAAGATTCACAGGTCTTTTGAAATACTTCCCAATTTTATTACTCCTTTCATTTGATAATTCACAAATAAGAAGTGTGCATTAAGATGTATTGCTCTGAGATTTACCAAACATTAATCTGTGTAATGTTTTCCTTTAACTTTTGGAGGATAAATGATCCCTTCCCCTTCTTCTGTTATTTTTTTCCCCCCTGCCTAATTGTGTAAGGAAAAAAATCCCCACTTCTGAGGGAAGAAGGTTGTTGGTGTTGTTAGTCCTCCTTCCTTTTCAATCAGATCTCCATTTTTGAGGAGGAGCCTTTTATGAGAAGTTTGTATCTTGTTGCTTTTATTCCTTTGTTATCAGTACTTTTAAATATTCCTTAACATCAAACATGACTGCATTGAAACTTTCTGCTGATGACTCTCAAGGAGTATGTTCTTCAAAAGGGTTCTAGCTGGAGTTTGTTAATGAAGTATTCAGTAATTAATAGAAAGAGCCTGTTCTGTGTTGAAACTGCTGTGAGATACCTGTACTGTTGTTCTGCTGTACTGTTCTCCTGACATTTCTTGTATTCAAAGGGAAACATATTGAACTCATTGTGGTTAGAAGCATTTTGTCCTCTGTGGCTTTATTTTCTCACTTGGTGCACATTGTATTCTGAATTATTTTTGTCTCTAGTGTTCGATGAAAGATCAAATGGAGGATCTTCTATTATGCACCCTTTACATCCTAGCCTGAGCTCTCCGGAGACCATTGTTTCTTATGAAGATGACTTTGCTTCCTCACCAGGAAGCAGCACCTTAACGGACAAAAAGGTTGCACTTGACCTCAGGTAACTCTGTGTTCAACTTCCTATAAAGATAAAAATCCAGCATTTAAGAGAATGCAGTTAATGCAAGTTTTGTTTTATAATACACTGCACATCTTTCCTGGTATGCTGTAATGTAATGCTACCGAAAGTGGTCAGATAGTTCCTTATGATCTTGCAGTTAATGTGGCAAGCAACAGGACTTCAAGATGCAAAGATTAGAGTGGAGTATTCCGCATCTTTGCCTGATTTTTGTTCTGCCTTGGTCTGGCAGTTAGCTTACCCTTTGTAGCCAGGTGAAAATTAACTCTTGTGTGGCTGTTAGAGTGCTTGTAAAAGTTATGAAAGAAGTAAGATTTGAAAGTGTTAAAATGAAAAAAAAAGAAGAAGGAAGATTTAGGTTGGATGTTAGGGGGAAGTTCTTTACTAGGAGAGTGGTTAGGCCCTGGAACAGGCTGCCCAGGGAGGTTGTGGATGCCCCGTCCTTGGAGGTGTTCAAGGCCAGGTTGGACGGGGCCCTGGGCAACCTGATCTAGTAAATGTGTATGTTTGGTGGCCCTGCTAAGCAGGGGGGTTGGAACTACATGATCCTTGAGGTCCCTTCCAACCCGGGTCATTCTGTGATTCTGTGCTTCCACTACTCCAAGTTAGGGCTGTTGAAGTTTTTAATTTCAGAGTTAGTGTTTTTAGTGTGGTTTAAGTCCTTTTTTGCAAACTTTCTGCTTGCGGTTAATCACTGTCAGTCTGTTCCTTTTTAGTATTGCAAGCAGCAGTAATTCAAGCATTCAGGAAGAACTTCCTAGTAGGAAGTCTCCCCGTGAATCTCAATCTGTCGAACTTTCATCTCAACCTTCATCTGGACCCAGATCTGCAACATCTTCTCACTCATCTTCTTCATCTAAAAAGAGAGTGAAAAAAGAACGTAAGTGCAGCACTCGGCTGTGGGATATTTGTATTTATTTGAAGAAAGTTTTAGGATGTTCTTGTTATGAAAGCTTCAGCCTTTCTGTGTATCCCGTAATCTTAACATTGATAGGATGTTTTCCTCTAGTGGTTCTTTGCTAAATTTTCATGGCTCTTATTTTTCCTCTGCTGTTAAAACACAGCTGTCCAGAGCTAAGTAGACAGAGAAATTATTAAAATGGTGAAAAGTTGTCCCCTTCCTATCTGACAGCATCATTTGTTCTTAGGGTTGGAGTCTTTCAATGGAAGTTCTCACCACATTTCTGTGGGAGAAGATAAAATTCAATCCGAATTAGAGTGGGGATCCCAACAAGCAAAGAAGTCTGTGTCAAGTAACAGACTTTCTAATAAAGACTACGAGCAGAATACGGATACTGACAACACGTTAGAAAATTTGTCTGGACACTCCATGTTGAGGTAATGTGAACTTACAAGACTGTATGCAAATATTAAGTGTAATGAAAGCAACTGTGGAATATACTCAGTGTATTTTTTGCTGCACGTTTTTCTAAAATGCAAAAAATAATCGTTTTCCACTCACTGTGTGGCTCTGAGGTATTAACATACAATAATGGCTTTTGCTTATAAATAGTGTTTGGTTTGAAAGGTACTTTGCCCTCTTAAGATGTGCCAAGCATGCACAGCTGAACCTCTTCCTAAGGGGTTCAAGCATCTGCAGTTGGTTCTTCTTGGCAACATAAAATAGGGACAATATATTTAAGAAGTATCTACATCCTTTTCTGTATGTTTCTTTTTTGCCTTTGTTTTAATGATCACCACAGGTTTTGTTATAATTGAATCAGGATGTGTAGATACTGAGTTATTTGTTTTTTGATGAATGCTGAGTACTTGAGAGAAAATACTGCACTGTAGCAACTTTGCTCTAAATTGGAATGTAGGTACATAACCGATTTTGTGAAGTCATTTCACACAGACAGACTGGGCCTGTGCAAACTTTAAAGAATAGACCCTGTACATAGATCTGTTCAGTCTGTATAAACGAAAGAGCTGAGTTACTGCTTCTTTTGTCATCTTATCTAATGACTGGAATTAAGACAATGCTGACGCTTTTCTTTCTTGTTTTCTCTGTCAGTTTCTCAGACAAGGGAAGATCTCAGAAGGCGTCAACTTCTTCCCCATCTCCGGGTTCCCAGAAAATTATGCAGTTTGATTCTGTAGTCAATACAGCAGAGAGAGCCAAGTCACCTTCTGGCTTTTCTGGAAGCACAACACCGGGACAGAAGCCTAACGTAGCCTACTCTGACTTGAGTCTGGGAACCAGTAGGCCTACAGCAGGAGTAGCCTCAGCAAGTGGTGAGTTCTCCTAAAGATGTACTAACTCGAGAGCTGTTCTATTTTTGATCATCATTTTATGATGTGGGGCACCAAAGTACAACAGAGTCTGACAGTTAAATCCTGTCCTTCAGGATGTGCACGCTTCTCCCCTGCTGGCCTTCAGCATCGTTTGGCAGCAGAATTGAACTACCTTACTGTCATTGAAGAGTCTTTGCGACAGCTTGCAGATGTGGAACGAGTACGAGGCATATCACTGGCCCAGCAAGAGAGCGTTTCTTTGGCTCAGATTATAAAGGTAGTGGGAAAAATATTTCCTTGTATTAGTATTTCTTATTTGATTTATTTTCTTGTGAGATAAATAGGATGAATTATGCTTTTGTCTTTCACAAGTAGTTCCAGCAAGTGTCTAAGGCAGATAACGTCTTGCATGAACCCTCTGTGCTTAAAACATGTTTTTCTGATCTATAGGCACAACAGCAGCGTCATGAACGGGACATAACTCTTTTGAAAATCAAGGCTGAGCAGGAAGCTTTAAAAAATCAGAGGCAAATGGAAGAGGCAAGGCAGAAGGCAGCTCAGGTAATGCTGCTCTCAAAAAATAGGGAGTGCGCAAGAGGCAAAGTATTGTAAGTAAAGCTGTGCCTATGAATGCTCCTAATTTGAAACTGTGGTAAAGGGATTTAATATAATTGGAGGGAAAACAAACAAATTTCTGGTGTCAATTTAAAACTTTTTTCTCCCAGGCTTATAGAAATGCTGTGTTATACTATAGACAGTACTATACTGTTGCACTTACTATAGATAGAAAATCTTGAAGGGCTGAGCTATTGGCTTTTTTTTTTACATAGGCCCATGTAGAGACACTGCATCGTCTGGTCCAGGCACGAAAGGAGGCTGCAGAAGGGCGGCAGGAGACTGTGTGCAAGGCTGCAGCCAAGCAGGTGGAAACTACACTTCTCACTACAGATACGGGTCACCAGGTCCGTGAGGTGAGATTCAGAGTGAAATAAGAAGCTGTTTTGATTTCACTATTGCTTCAGATGCTGCCTCTAGGTTATGCTTTGTTCAGTACAGCTTCTTCATGTTCATAACATGCCAAATAATAGGACGGGAACGTTTCTAGCATCACTACTTAGAAGTTGGTTGACAGGTCTAAATCCCTGATTGCCCTTCTCATGATCTTCCTGTTAACTAACCATGAAGAATTTTGTTACTGCAGGACAGAATGGTGATTGTGAGCATAGCATCTTTAATTTGTAAGCATTATACTCCATCAGATTGAATCTATATCGATTTCATACAAAAATCACACTAGAAAAGCAGGGGAATTTGTGGGCAGATTTAAACATGGAAGTTTGTATAGTGTTGGGATTTAAACTTGTTGCTTCCATTGCAGTGAAAAGAATATTTTTACTCTTTGAGTATGATGCATTTTCTAATGGAAATTAAATGTTTTTTTCATGTTTTTAGAAAGTAATTGTGATAATAGGTCCAAAATGTTCTGTTGCATGGAGATCGTTCTAGTGATCAGAGGTTAAGTTGATTAGAATACAATATAGATGATGTAATACATGTCTATAGCTTTACACTAATAATTTCACTCCCCGTAAGTTAAACGATGTATATATACATCTTAAAAGCAGTTTTATGCATTCATTCATTATAAATTCCCTACAAGAAGGACAGTCTGTTCAAAAACATGTTGATAGTTAAAAGCTCACTGTGTTCCTTTGTTTGTTATTGTACTCAGATGACAGAACTTACACGATCCCAGATCTTGGATACTGTCAGTGCTCCAGCTGCTCCAGTCAGCACTTTGTTTGACCACCAGCGGCAGCATCACTCAGAGTTCTTGAAACAACTGAGAACCCAAACTGATACAAACAGGTTTTGTCAAACGTTTCAGAACTTGGGAGGTGGGATGTAAGATTTGTTAGCTTTTGTTTCACTTACTTTTAAAGAAAACTATGGTATTTCATAGTAAGTGAACATTTAAGAAGAACTTAGATTCCAACTCTGCGTCCTTTATAGTGTACTCCAAAGGAGAGATACTGATTCTTTGCAGCTCTTTATGAAAGAGAAAGAAAAGATTCTTTAGGTATTTCATGGGATGATATAACTTGTCTAGGTTTTATGTATTTTCTTATACATTTAAGCTATTAGTACTTTTACTAAGCTGATAAAAGCTTGTGGAATCTATATCAGTATTTAAGACAACGTAGATTTACTTCTAATGCTTTCTCTTCTCAGGAAATGTGAGACTGTTTCCATGTCACCAAGTAAAGAGGCAGATGACTCAAAACAGACTTACACACCAGTGTTTGGTAGCTATTCAGAGTCCTCAAGATCAAAGGCTCGTGATCGAAGGTAAGAAGAGATTGGGTTTGGTTTTTTTACTTTCTACCTGCTGTAAATAAGAACTAGGTTTTGAAAATGCTTGCGAAGTAATTTTGAGACATGTTGTTCTTTTGTTTCCTTTTTAAAGAGAGAAAGTGGGCATTAAACCTTAACATTGCTGGGATGTTATTTGCTGATGTAACGTAAAATAAATATTTTTAAATGCGCAAAGTAGTGTCTTAATTAAAAATACTTATTTTTTGATGAAACAGTAGCACCAGCAGTCGCCAAGAGAGTCTTTCTGTTCCGTCATCTAAAGAGAATGAGAAAAAACTTCCCTGTCGTGAAAAGCTAACTAGCAGCATTGAAGACCAGGCTCATACTGGTGTGGATGATTCCTTGCCAAGTGATAGTATTTTGTCACTGCCAGATGATAAAGGTTAGCTGTATTCATATGTAATGAACCTGAAAGTGGTGAAGGGGGGAGGCAGATGCTGATTCAAAACTAGTTTCTGACACAAATGAGGTGAATATGTGTGACGTTTGAGTCCTAGGTAATGGTAGCTAGCCACATATTTACTTCCTGAATGTGTACGCTGAACACCAAAAGTTTTGGTAGACTTAAAATTTGTTTATACCTGCATATAGAATTCTGTTAGGCCTTTTTTAAGCTAGATAACAATATTGCAATATGTCCTCGTAACTCAAGGTCACTTTTCTGGAAGCTAAGAACTCTTTTTGTATTAGAGGAGTCCTCTCCCTGTCTTTCCTGTCCTTGTGGCTTTACTGGGTTGAGACAGGGTAAAATGACCTGCGTGCTACATACTTGAGCATTTACCCGCTTCCCTCAGATTCTGCTTCCATTGGAACTGAGTTTTCCCTGAAATTTGATGAGTCCATGACAGAGGATGAGATTGAAGAGAAGTCTTTTCGGTCTTTGCTGCCCTCTGAAAGTCATCGTAGAAATAACTTGGAGAAGAAACGCGGTAGTCGTGATGATTCTGATGAGGAAGTCTCTCCAGAAAAAAACACTCTGACATCTATCAAGGTATGTCAAGTGTCCATAGTTAAGGTAGACTGTTACCATTCAGTTCTGCTCATGAATCTGTTGAGCTTTTCTGTGTTGTGTGTGCTTAGAAACTTTGGTTCTTTGAGCATTTGAAAACATAGGATTTGTATGAGCATCCTTTAGGTCACTGTGGTGCAACTAAGATGATTTGTTTTGTGAAACAGTCCTTACTGTCCTCAACCTTTTCTCATGTGGCTTTAGAGAAGAAAAGTGATGTTTTGAGGTAGACTATAAAAACCCAGTGGACAAATTCTTCCTAGTACTCCTACGCACACCCAGGAGGTTCAAGCAGATGCTTCTTCTTTCTCTCATGAGGAGACATTCCAAAACTGTGCACTTGAAAAAAGCTTTGAAATTTCTTTATTAACAAACCATGCCAAATTTGTCTTGCCTTTCAGGAGTTAAGCATGCCTTTCTCAGGAGGGCAAGATAGTTTCTCTAAATTTACTATGGAGATGGTAAGACAGTACATGAAAGAGGAGGAAATGCGAGCAGCTCATCAGTCCTCGCTACTTCGGCTCCGGGAGAAGGCTCTGAAGGAGAAGACTAAGGCTGAGTTAGCTTGGTTGGAACACCAGAAGAAGTAAGATGGTGTTGAATATACACTGTTGCTAACTGATCATTTTCTTATGAAAGCCTCCTACGTATATTTTTTTGGTAATATTTTTCTTCTACCCCACTCCTCTGTGATTAAATATCAGTGGCTGAACAAATCTTCTGACATCTGTAATCTATGCAAACGTTATTGTCATTTGGAAAGAACAGAACTCAGTTTATAAGTGTGCTTTGATGTTTAAATTGATCATGGTTAGACAGAAGAATAGAAACAGGAAAACATCCAATAGAGAAGGTAGTTCCCATCCATTACTCCACAAGTCATAATTCAAGAATGTATATAGTCTTCTGCAGATGAAAAAAAGTCATTTTAAAGGGCAAAAGGCCACTGTTTTACACTTGTGATGTTGACTTTGTTTTTTCTTTTTTCCTTACTGAATCATCTATTCCAATCTTTTTGCAGACATTTGCGAGACAAGGGAGAGGATGATAAGATGCCCCCTATTCGTAAGAGGCAGCGTGGTCTTCTACTGAAACTACAACAGGAAAAGGTAACTGATGCTTTCCAGGAAAAACCTATAGAAACTTGTGTGATGCATTGGACACTGTAAAAGTTAAGAACTGATAGCTCTGTGCCAGGCTTTTGGATAGAAAAAGAGCATTATTTCTCACCATATAATATGCACCTTTTGGTGGTATTTAACATGTTGTTTTAAAGGGTTCTTCTATATCAATAATCTCATGGGTTGAGACCTGACTGTATTAATTGGTCGTCTGTTCTCGGCTGATGAAATTGCAGGTTAATTACTTCATTGCAGTTCTGTTAACTGTGATCTCATTTTGTGGACACTGAGAGTTTCAGAATGTGTTGGAGAGCTGTCTGTCAAACTTACTTTGCTTCATCTTTTATACCTAAAAGGCAGATATTAAGCGTCTTCAAGAGGCTAACAAGGCTGCTCGGAAGGAGAGACAGCTAATCCTTAAACAGCAGGCAGAAATAGAACGAATCCGTCAGACTACAATGAAACTGCAGGAAAAATTGAAATCTGCAGGAGAAAACAAGCTCGTAAGTGTTCTGTACAGAAGCTGGAGTCCTCCCTCTTTGACTGTGCAGCTGGTATTTGACTCAACTGCTAGCTTAAAAGCTATTGGATTACACCTATGGCTTGGGAAATGTATCTTCTCAAGGGTGGTGGGGCACTGGTGCAGGTTGCCCAGAGAGGTGGTGGTGCCCCGTCCCTGCAGAAAAACAAGGTCAGGCTGGACGGGGCTCTGAGCACCTGATGGAGCTGGGGGTGTCCCTGTTCACTGCAGGGGAGCTGAACCAGATGGCCTTTTAAGAGGCCCTTCCAACTCAAACAATTCTGTGACTCTATGGTGATGGTTAATTGTCAAGCTTAAGTAATGACTTTGAGAATACCAGCTTTTGGATGTTTGGATCTCTTGGACTCTGATTCGGTTTATAGAGGATAAAGAGGATAACTTTTCATGCTTTTAATGTTGTTCTTTTTTAACATATAATTGCAGGAACTTCACAGTGAGGATGACATCAAGCAGAGCAATGGTTCTAGCCCACTTCCAACTGATGTAGAAACACGCAGCCCTTCCCCAGTATCAATCTCCAGCAGTGAGACTAGTAGCATCATGCAGAAGCTCAAAAAGATGCGCAGCAGAATGGACGAGAAGTAACTAAGTTTTCTTTTCTATTACAAAGCTTTGCTATTCTAACGAAAACAAATCAGTTCAGCCAGTATCTGTACTAAAAATGGTTATCAGGAAGACTACAGTGGTATTTATATCATATACAATGATGCTTTTTTCAGAATCAGCCTGCAAAAGAACTGATTATAAGCATTGATAGAGCTATATTTAATCTTTGAAGAAAGTATTTTATAGGATATGGTTTTTTTCTTTGGTACAGAAATTTGAGTCAGTAAAAGCATATCAGTTTAAGAGATTATTATGTCTGTACTTGGCAGGAAAATGGATTCACTTGAACTTAACGGCGTGTCTTCTCAGACTTCTTACAATGAAATACTTTAAGGCAGATTATCAAATTGGTGCCTGTATCCTGTATTTCTCCTTTTCACTTTTATATATCTGGTTCACGGAAGGTCAGGGAGCTTGTGTGTGACTGAGAAGATAGTAAGATCTTTTATTTTTATTACATGGTCCACAGATTGGGAGAAAAAGCTGAAAACAGCTGTTTGTCTTCTGAGGAAATAATCAAGTATATGTGAAGTCTCTGGGTCTGGAAACTAAGGCTGAATCTGTTGATTTCTCCTGTTAAATTGTTCTGAATCAAATAAGTTGTTTCTGTACCTCTTCAGTGCAGAAATTACTTTATTTGCTTTAAGCATTTCAAATATGCTAGCAGTATGTTCTCATTAGTTTGAAGTCCTCAGTTCTTATTTGAGACTAACCCATTCGAAATCTGGCCTGTGCCAGTTAACCACACGTAATAGGTCACTACATTTTAGTGTGTGGTGATGTTTGTAATGCCCTTTTTCTGGAAACTTATAGCAGTCAGAGCAAACATCAAAAAAGCAAGCACTGCCATTTGTAAAGACAAGCTATCTGTGGCTCCTTAGCACCCTGGTTGCTTGTAATCATTTGGGAAGGACACTTCCTGCACCTGCATGTGTTTGTGTATGCTGGAGATTAAACAGCACAAAACATCAGAACAGTGAGAGAGGATTGGTGTAAGCAGTAGAACAAACCCACATTCTGTTTAAATTGTCTCCGTGTTCAAACCTGGATTGGATGCTTTGTTACTCAGTCTCTTCTGATAGGAACTAGTGGACCGAAAAGACAAAATCACAAATGATATTTCAAGTTTCTGAAAGACCATATTTTTAAAACTTTTAGCATTCCACATTGTGTGGAAAACCTCACTTCTTTCCCTAAGTATGTGTTGAGGTTGGTAAATTGCTTAGGAGTGGAATCAGAAATGGGCTCAGAAGACAGATCTTGGAAACCTGCATGGAGATGGCCTGCAAACAGAGCAAGTTCTTTGTCTTCTTTTCCCCCCACTTTCAGCATACAAGGTTTTGAATGGTAATACTGTGCTACAAAGCTAAATCACAGCTTATGAATTTTGATGTAGTGTTAATGCTAATATTAATGCTGTAAAAGATTACAAATCTATTTGTGTTTGTCATCGCTTGCCACTTTTTTTTCACGTAGTCTTTTTAGTCAATATTGTTTCTGAAGTCTTTGCTTTATTCCTAAGCAACACTTGTAATACCAGTAAGAATTACAAAGGGTAGTAATAGATACAAAGTGTGTTTTATCCTTAAGAATATTTTAATTGCAAGTCCAAAATGTTTGTTGTCTGGGTTACATGTTTCAAAAGTGAATTAGTACCTAATTTTTACATCCTTGTTGATGAAATACCTAAGAATAACATTAACATGATATTTACTTATGGTATGTTTAGGGAACTATTTGTTTGAAAAACAAGTTAAGTGATCCTGCAAATGGAAAGAAGCTGAATGAGTAAAATACAAGAGAAGTAGAGAAACACTTTCTAATCTGTGAGACAGCCTTAATATCTCTTCTGTTAAATGGACAATGAAAGAGTTGTTCTGTTTTAATTATAATTCATGAATCTTCATAGCCTGCATGTGAACAGGAGCATGCTCTGTCAAAGAGAATTAACCCTTCTGCCCATGCTTGCCTTGCATATGCAGCTTTAATGATAATTTGAACAGCAGAAGAACTGATTAAATGCTCATTTGCTTTTGCTTTCTTTAGTATGCTTCTTACCCTGCTTTGTAGTTGCTACAGAGCTGTGCAGAGCATGATATTTTGCTATAAATATGATAATATGCTAGGAATTAGCTTAAAGCAGTCTTCCATTAAGAAGTAACATTTTAATCACAGTGTTAGGTTTATGTAGTTTAAAAAGAGTATACAGGCGTTGTCTTCCTGCAGAAATGAAAGTGAGTATTCTGAGACCAAGTCTGTGCTGTATTGCAAAACCAAAGAGCAGCTGGAAGTCGAATACAGATATATTTCAGAGCTTTTTTTTGGATTTGCTTGAGTTCCTTTAAATAAATTTATCCTTTTTTAAGTTTCAGACTGGCAAAGCTGTATATATTACACAGCCAGCACTCTGCTTAATGCTACTAATATCCTCTATTGAGGATTAGAATAACAGAAGTTGCAGAAAGCTGAGGTTGAGATGTTAGCAGGTGCATGTGGAAGTTTGTATCAGTGATAAAACTTGAACAGAGCTAGGTGAAAGTAGCATGCCTTTAACTAACAAAATGAAAGTGTTACAACCTAGGCAGGAGTGTATGTGTTCTTATTACCTTCTGCATAACAATGTACAATTTTTCTACCCAAGGTGTTAGGTTAAATGCGATTAACTTTAAAGTTCTTTGCTAGATGCTGTCCTTTTCTCATTCTTTCTGCTTTTTGGTTTTTATTTTTGGCTTAGTTTTAAACTCTTCCTCCTTATTTTGTAGACACTGCTCTCCTGTTCACTACTTCTTCTCTGTCTTTACGTCTCACCACTGGGCCTCTCTCAGTGTCTGTTTTCCCAACCTCCACCCCAAATTCCAGCTGTATATCTACAACCAATTGGTCAGGTAACTGTACCTTTCTCAAGTGATAGACTCTTTGATAGAGCATGCTCTGTTCAGTCCTAAAACGTCAAGAGGTTCTTCATCGCTGAACAGTTTTGACACTTTTTCCACACTGGTTCCAGATTAATCTCTTGTTCCTGCTGTGTTCTGAGTAGCAGACAGATTCCAGCAGACAGTTTGCTTTGTTTCTGCTGTCCAGTTGCTACTTCAGAACAGCTGTTGGAACTGTCTAGTTTGGTATTAAAATCTGTGTGTATTAAATATAAATGTAGTTCAAGTATAGGGTAATGCTTCCAGGTTATTATTTTTGCAATAGGCAGACCAAATATGTGACCCGAGCACCAGATAAATAGTTAGACTTTGGAAATTACAATGACATAATCTGAGTGCTTTTGCTTCCCCTTTGCTGCTGTAGATTTCCTGCCTTGAAGATACCAGATGTGGTTCATGCTTTTCTGTTTGTTTTTTTTCTCCCCATGAAAGTGCCCCAGCTGTTGAGGGTGAATGTGTACCCTCGGTGTTGCAACTGGAACCCTCTAGACTGTAGTAAATGCTAAGGGCAGTGTGCATGCTACCTCGTGGTGGTTCTGACCTTTTAAACCCCTGGGTTATAAAAGGGTCTGCATCATTAGCCGTGCTCACTTAATCCTCTTCTTTCTAAAGCATGAGTGTTCGAGCCTTCTTTCTCTCTCTCTAGTGCTCTTTTTGACCAACTTGTAGTTTTCTTATTAGTTGGTCTTTGTATGGTGATTAGTTTTATGATACTTTAGTTAATTCTGCTCTCCTGCTTATGGCCTCCTGGGTTAATTCATTTGACATCTGCCGTTGAAGAGCCTTGCACCTACATATCCATTTATTTCAGCCTTTCTCTTGAACTTTACTCCGACTGGACTTGCCTCCCTCAAGACCCAGTCAAACGTGAAGATCCAGGCATTCTGCTGAGGTGAAACAACTAGTGAAGGAAGAAGAAAAAGCTTGCATTGAGGTCATTATTGTAGCAATGACCTACATAACAAGTTCCAAATATACGACCTACTAGATTAATTGGAACCGATGCGTATCTGAAAGTAAGAGCTGATAAATGTGTTAGTGCCTAGTGAAAGAGAACATAGACAATCATGGCTGTCTGTCATGTTTGTAGTGCAATTACCAGTGGTAATCTGGCCTCTTAATGTTATTAACCTGTCAGTTTTCTGTAAGAGCAGATAATGTTTGATGCTTATCTATAGGAAAGGGTTGAATAAATACAGAAAATCCTGGCATCTGCTTGCTGAAAGGTGGCAGGTATTCCAGGCTGATAGAGGTGCTGTTTTTCATCTGCCCTTGCTCTGAGGTGTGTGTGCGTGTCTTACTGGCTTCTGAAACTTTTATCTTCGCGTCATCACTTTTCCACCTGATCTGAATCTGCCTTAAAGAAGGAATCATCAGAATCTTAATCTTTCTGATGAACTGCCAGCTCATTTTACCTGGGAACAGAGTGAGCAATACTGAGGGAGCAAACAAGCGGTGTCTTTCAGCAGGCGAGGCCTGCAGCTTACCTTGTTGGCCATTGCAGTCTCTGCATATATAAAAGTTGTCTGAAACATGGGACATTAAAAAAGCACAAATGGAATTATAAACTGCTTTGTATCTTAACAATGTCAATGACAAGTATTCAGATTGTTTAAAAAACTACAAGTTATGAAGGCACTTTCAAAGTCTCACAGGACTTTGAAGACTGCATTTTTAGGTGCCCATTCAGTACTTCTGTACCCATTTGAACACTCTCTCTAGCTGGCAAAAAACATCTTATTTCCAAAGAGCGATTCTGTGACATTCAGAATGTCACTGCAGAGGTTGAATGGATTGATGTACACTCTCTCTCTAGAGCTGGAGTTAGTTGGCATGTTAGAAACATGTGCAGTTGATACCGACCTTCCAGTTCCTATCTTAAAGACTGAATGCTATCTTCTTGATAACTTCAGTATCTAGATATAAACTAGAGGTGATTCTATTCAGTAGCTTGCAATGAAAACTGGTATGCATGCACAAACTATTCATGCTTGTGACATGTTACATTAGTTTCCTCGTTTCTGAGGTTTTGTGCACGATTAGAGAAATCTTTGTCACAAATCAAAATATCTGCAGATTTGCAGCATAAGCTTCATTTCTTTTCACTGTTTAAAGCAGTAGCCAGGTCTGTTGGTAGGTGGGAGAGCAGTCCTGCATCCTTACTCTCTTGATGTTGTCAACTGATGATTAACATTCCAAGTGTGGCAATCCAGAGATGATACTCAAAGGAAGAAGGATAAAAGCTCCAGTAATCCTTCCAGGTGGATTATTACTACAGGAACACCTCTTATAATTAGTTAGTTAGAAAGAACAGTGGGGCGGCTCGGGCCACAACATTTCTTTGTCATTGGAATTAACAAAAAGATAGGTTGATTTTTCAGTCACTGCTTTCTTGAGGGTTCCAGTTTCATGCCACAGGTACTTCTCGCGTTCTGAAATTAGGAGCTGACCCTGTTCATTTTACTGAATATATTATTAGCACTTTTAAAGTTGTTGAGAATTCTTTCAATGTTAGCAGCAGTTTTACAGTATCTTGTAGACTTGATTTACCGCCAAAAAAAAAAAGTGTTCTCCATATGTCATAAATTTAGGAGATAGTAGTTAGTGTGGCAGTTTCCCCGGAAAACAATTTGAATAGCTAAAATTAAGGAAATTGTGGCAATAGAGCATCTGGTTTTGGGGGTCTTTGACTGTCTTCTGCTGTGTCCATCAGGTTCCTAACTAAACGAGAACAGAAGCTGATGCAGCGACGACAGCATGCTGAAGAATTGTTGGAGTGGAAACGTCGCCTGGATGCAGAGGAAGCAGAAATACGGCAGATAGAAAAGCAGGCTTTGGCTGCCTGGGACAAAGAGCTGCTTAAAACCAAAGTAGCCAAGAAAGAATTGGGGGATCTGAGAACTGAGCCCAAAGGTAGTGGAAACTTTGGGAGTAACTTAAGCAAATAACACAAGTCAAACATAATCTGGTAGAACAGTTGCTTCAGTTTCTTCAGTCTATAACATCTTTGGCCCTGTTCTTTTTACCCCTATTTTAAACCTTAGTTGTACTTGAATTCCGGTTTTGCTATGTGTCTTCTCATGTGTTTCTGCATACAATTTGAAATCTGTTCAGATTTACAAGACAAAAATGTTACATGATCTTTTGCTGATCTTACCCTGTTCAGTAAATGATTGAAATCTGTAGCTATACTGAAGTATGCTAGGATGTAGTTAATGTAAATTATGCTATTCTGAGAAAACAAGTTCCCAAATTTTAGGGGCTTTGGTTTTATCCCTCTGTCCTAAGTAGGATGTACTTTGAGCATGAACCACAGAAAATTGTATTGCAATGGGAGAAAGTAATGAAACCTCAGGGATAGTTCTCTAAATAATACTTTTTCCTCCCACTGTTGGAGGTGGGTGATAGATTCACCGAAGATACAAAGGGAATTTAGACTTATGTCCTATTAGACTTGTCACTGAAAAGCCTCATGGATCTTAGGCATATGGCAAACACTTCAAAGATGTTATGCGTGCAAGTCACTGAGTTCCAGTGAGGAAAAATTCAGCATGCTGAAGACAGAGGCTTCACATGGGTGAAAAAAGACATTTACTTTCTGTTAATTGCGTCTACCAGTAAGCACTGGAGCATGGCCCTGTTTCAGAAGAAGCTCCTCTCCCTACCCTTTGCACAAATATTAAGTAGTTCTTCATGGTTGCTTCCATAATTCTGTGACTCCTGCAGAATTTAGTAAACAGGAATACTGAAAACCCAACTTATTATTTTACTTGTTGCCATTTGAGAGACTCATGATGAAATCATAACATTAAAATGTTCTCTGCAGCGCCTGTAAAGGAAGCAATCAATTCTGAATTCAAGATCTGACTTGTAGATTATGTGCTCCACTATGACTTCTTCAGACTAATAGCAACTCTTGCTGTTGCATGGCTAACTGGAAGGACAGGTTTCCCTAATAATCTTTCTGGAGTATGTTGTCTGGAAAATGTTAGAATATTCTGAGGAGGCTTTTTGGTTTTGACATTTGGCAATTACTAAGACTGTTTGGTAGTCTTAAATCATAGTTCTCTGCTAAACATCCCTTTTTCATACTAAGTATTTCAGAGTCAGTGTCTAGATAAGTGAAATAATGCATACCCATTTGACTTATATTGGTAGCATTTACTACTTTATATGCAGACAGTAGTTACTTTGAAGGCATCTAAGCCAGTGAAGATTCTTATGTTCTTTCTTTTCCCTCATTATTCAGTCTCAGAAACAGCTAGTGAAGAAGTGTCTCCAGTGCCTTCTTGCTCTTGTCTGAACAGTGAAAGCTCAGTCCCAGAAGAGCTTGGCAGTCTAGCTGCTGAGTCTATCCCATCAGAGACTATGGGCCATGGACAGCAAGAAAGCCCAGTTCAGAGTATAGTTAACGAAGAAATAATTTATTCTGAAGACTTCAACTCCTCTACCTCACCTGGCAAAATTGTGAGTGAGCTTTTTATGCTGTATACATTCTTCAGTTTCTGAAAGAAGACAAGTAATTGTCTTTCCAATTGTTGAAACAGAGGCTAAGCTATGGTATGTAATAGCACTGTATGTTATTAGAATAAACATTGTGATCAGTTAATGTTCTTCAAAGTCTTGATGAAAAATTGCTTGAACGCAGAGTTTCAATATTTTTAAATCTGTAGGTAGTCTTGCAAAACGTTCTGCATGTGTCACGTAGGTATGTGGTATTAAGTGGCGGAACACTGACCCAGTTAAACAATGTGTATTAGCTGTAGGCAAGCTTGTCACCATTGTATGAATTCTTTGAGGCTGAGAAACTATCCGTGTTCCTCTGCCTTGCTTTATTTGCATGTTTCCCAAAGTATAGCTATAGGATGAGGAAACATAGCTGTAATATGGTATGCAGTCCCTTGAGTTTCAGATTATGACTGCTTTCTAGTTAATTCAGCCTTATTGTTCTGTTCCAGTAGTTACTCCTGCTTGGTTGATAGCTTTGATAAATTGTGTCCTGATAACTTTGCCTTGCACTGAATCAGAGAGACAGAAAATGCACGTTCTGCTCACATAGACTTCCATTACAGATACTTTCTTCTTGTACAGTTTTCTGAGAGTATGGTTAAGTAACATGTCAGGTATGCACTAGAGGTTATGATTGAGACGTGTGAAAGGTTTGTAGCCTGACACTGAAGCAGTAAGCAGAGTTTTGGAAGAATAGTTCCTCTTAGAATTTTTTTTGCATGGCTACAGAGAAACAAGGGCTCTCCTTTAGTGATTTAGAATGGCATCTCTCACCTCTTATGTGAAATTGCCCTTTTGGATTCTCAGGTGTATTTAGTAGGTGTTCTTATTCCCTTGATTTTGATCTTATTCCCTGTGAATGCAGATGTATCGAACACCTCTGAGTCACAGCATGTCTGCTCCCTTAAGTAGTAAGAGATTTGTGTGAGCGTGTTTATTGAGGTCCACTCTCAAAGTAAGCAGTCCATTATTGCTACTGCTGGTATTTTGTTCTATTATCATTTTGACAAACTAAGTTAAAGTTGTCTTAGGACGCTGAATATGTGGCTTTTGCTTATGAGGTGTTCCATAGTCATGCCAGTCTTTCCTGGTAACTAGATCCTCATGGCAACAATCTGCTACTTTGAGGGTAAGCTTTACAAGCAGTTACTCACTTGTCCTTTTCTTCTCACACAGAGTCCTCCCAAAAGCAGCGTATCTGTATCAAGGCAAGATTCTAGCAAAGGCAGCCATAGAACTGGGGGACATCTCCGCTCTCCTGTGAAGTCTCATCAGGTATCTCTCAATGGGTCTGATGAGTCTTTATCTATCACACAGTCAGGTAAGTGTAATATTTGCTTGGATTTAATTTGCTGTTTCAAAGCTAGTCGTTTTAATAAGTAAATTTGCAAGGCAGACCTAGACATGGGAAAGAAGGCCAATTGCTGCAAAATGCTGGGTTTTGAAGTTCTGTGGGAGTATTTTCCCCATGATGTAATTTGATCATTTCAGCATAAGAAGGCATGTGCATCTTTTACACAGATTCCTGTGAGCAGTTGTGAAGAAGATCCAACAGTTAAGATGTCTAGAATGTAAAAATACCAAGCTTGTGCTTTCAATAAATGACACTTCTTTGCTCCTCTTGTTTTAAGAAATCAGAATATGGTTCAACAGCATATAAATATGATTGTCTTCCTTCTGAACGCAGCCTGGCTTCAGAAGACACATAGCCCTGTTTATCATGGCAGTACAAGTGAGCCCACTGGACTTACACTGGCATATGCATGGCGGTTGGACATTTCATGGCATGTCCAGAATGACTTTTTTTGTGGAGGAGAGTTTGAATTGTGTGCAGTAAAATGGGGCCTAAGGTTGCGTTTTGAGCTACGAGTATAAGATGTACCATATAGACTCCTGTCAGAATTAACCTGATGTCCAAGTGGGTTACCAGTAAATACACGGAGAGAGAATATACAAAATGAATTGGCACAAGAGCAATCCTTTCCCTGATGTGCTCTTGCTGTCTTTTAGTCATGTAGACTTCATGAGCAGCCATAATCTGTGGGATCACCATCATAAGCTCCATTGATCTGTGAAGACTATTTTGAATGTTTCTCTGCTTTTAGTCTCTAAATCATCTTGTATTCCACAGTGAATTGTTACAGTGCCACAAACATACTTCCTGTTAGCAAATAAGATTGCATTTTCCTGCATAGTGTTCTTTTTTCTTTTAATTCCTTGAGTGAATAGTCAGTTTTCAGTGGAAGAAAAACAAGGTGATTCTCTGTGTTCTATGCCCTGGCTGTTGTTTGACTGACCGATAGCTTCACTTGTGCACATAAATCTCCAGTCTTCATAGTGCTTGATGCAGCAAGCTTAATAATCCTTTCTGCTGTTGTTAGGTTAATGTTTATTAAGTGCAGTAGTAATAATTTTAAAATAAAGTATTTGATTTCAAATGCTAGAGACAGGTGGAAAAAGGGGAATTCCATCAAGGTGGTGCTGGTTTCATAATCATTCAAGTGAAAAGAGGCAAATCTTCCAAGCTGCTGCGTAGGTGTGATGTCATTGCTATGTCCTGATGCATGCAAAGACAAGTTCGTCAAAGATGAAAGCATGCGCAGTTTTTTCTTTAATGAGTTGATCAATAAAAGCTATAATTACATAATGGTCACTTAGCATTCAGGAGGAGTTAAGTACAGTGGCATCATTAAGTACTTGTTATTAGCAAGCGAGATTCCATTCTTTTCATGCCTTTTTTTTTTATTATTATTATTATTTTTATTCTGTAAATGCTTCTAACAGTTGTTAGTGGAAAAAGAATTCAGTAGTGTGAATTTATTTGCTGGCTGCTGATGAAGTCCTTCTTGATTTTTTGTTGTCTTATGAAATGAATTTGATTAGCAAAATGTGCTGACTGGATAGTATGGGTAACTTATTTCTTAGGACCTTCAGTAGAGCAGTTGGGAGTTCATGAGCATCCAAGCCTTTAGTCTAGAGAGCAGCATAGGTATTATCAAGCGTTAGAAAGGCAGAACAGCCTATATCCTTCTGTTTGGAGCCGCTGCAGTAGGTAGAAGATGAAGGATGGCACCAGGCACAGGGAACTGCTCCAATAAGACTGTGTCACATTAATATTTTGAATAGTTTCTGATATTTATTTGTATTAGCACCACCCAGGGCTTGGATCTTGTTTTGTCCTATATTGGTGTATGTTTAAAAGGCAAGGAACCAGTTGGACATGCACAGGTTGTTGGGGAAGAATAAGTATTGAGATATCTGAGGCAGCCTCTCTGTAGGCCTTGAGAAACCAAGAGGTTATTAGAATAGAAATGATGAAGGTAGCAGGAATAGAGATGGCAGTAGCAGAGATAGTAGAATGTGGTTATTCTGCACTGTATCTAATTAACTGTAAAGTGTTCCAGTGTTCCATAGGAACAGATAATTGTCAATGGGATTGAAGACCAAACTGCAGGGGATGGAGAAGAAAATGATTAAGAAAACTGTTAGGTAGAAAATGGCTGTAGAGAGTAATGGCATCTTAGGAAAGTCTGTGAAGTTGAACTTGGAGCAAGGATATGCCTCATAGCTTTGTGTAAACAGTCACTGAGTAGTCCACAATATGTCTAAGCTCACTTGTACCCACTTCAGTCTAAATAAAATGTCACCCTGAGGCTTGACAACACTGAAATCCTCACTGTTCAAGTTGGCTTTCCTTCCAGCTGTCAACCAGTCAGCTTTCTACTTCATAGATGTACTTTGTTGAGGTGGAAGTTGTAATCTGCTTTTGCAGTCCACTTCTCCAAGAAAAATTCTTATTAATAAAGTGTACCTTGTAGCTTGAAATTGTGCATGGCAATTTTAAAGATGTATTTTGGATATATTTTTGGTATGCATCGTCAGGTTGTTGTATTTTTTAATGTGTCAGCAAATTTTAATGTCTGCAATGAGCTGTTAATGAGACAGCCATGAATGTGGGAGACTGATGTGAACCAGTTTGCTAGCAAGTTACTACACATATCTGAACATCTTTCTTGTCTAAAATAAGATGCAATGCTTTTTCTTTCCTGTGCTGTACGGTAGTGTTGTGAATCTAAGATTCCACTTGGAGTCCTACTACACTGAAATCAACATAATTTCTTCAGTGTTTCCCGTGGATTGTGTTTTATATTTACTCTATGACTATTCATTGCTTTACATGGGACAGTTTTTTAATAGGCAAGTTATCTAAAGGCTAAAACTGAACTTTTTCAGAAACAACTTCTGATCAAAGTGATATTGAAGGACGGATCAGAGCCCTGAAGGATGAACTGCGGAAAAGGAAGTCTGTGGTTTACCAGCTGAAGAAGGAACAGAAAAAGAGGCAAAAGGAGAGACTGAAAGCCCAGGAGGCCAGTTTGATCAAACAGCTGGAGGTTAGGAATAGTAGAAGGGTAAAGTGAAAGCCAAGACTGTTAGTTGTGAATAATTCATTACAGTATACATATTGCTGGCTAACTATTGTGTGAACAGCTGTGAAAGACACATTACTGCAGCGGTGACATGGCTGTGTTTTAGCTGATTAGCTGTTTTCAGTAATGAACCGTTGTCTTTGAGGCAAAACCATGTGCTTTGGAGCAGTATTCAGGGGGGCACACATTAGTATCTCAGCTTGGGTTGCTCATGAATGTTGCTCATGTAATTTGATTTTGACAGTGGGCTTCACAGCTATGGAGCCTTAGGAAGTTAAGCAGATTGTTTTATAGAGAAACTGTGTGTCCTTAAGCATTTGAGAATGGGAATTATTTATTTGGTAAGTTTTGCTTGTTGTTATGGTTTAGTTCTTTAACAGCCGTAACTGTTTCTCTTGCTCAGTCATATGATGAGTTTATCAAGAAGACTGAAGCAGAACTGAGCCAAGATCTGGAGGCATCACCCACAGCCAAACCTCAGATTAAAATTCCATCCTCTGCTGCTGCTGAAAAACTTAAGATCAAGGCACGACCACTCCATAGGTAAATGGGATTTCTTCTGTATGAGATTATTCTGAAACCAACAGAGTCCTGTTAGAGAAGAAATCATTTGTGCAACGAAAGCACTTCCACAGTGCTCTTTCTCAAACATGGGACTATGACAGTGTGCTGCCAACACATGTACTGATCGCATCAGACCTAAAGAAGCTAAGATGCACTGCCCCTGTAATCATATCTCGTTCCTGTCCTGCCCAGCCTCTCAGATCTTCTTTCCAAGTTCTTCCTGAGTAACAACTTTTGATTGAGTGAGAATTTGCGAAATGGTTGTTTGAATTACTTAGGTAAACCATCCATCTTTGCAGCTTAAACTTGGTTTGGATCTTCTGTTTTAAAAGGCAGACGATTCAATTGACTTTTTCACTTCCTACAATATTTTAGGTGTTTCATTTTCTCCAGCAGATGGTGCAATTTTAGTTCATTTTTTCTTAAAAAAAAAAAAAGAAAGTTTAGTTTCAGTAGTGTGTTATGACATGCTTGTATTTCTATTTTAATTTGTTAAAAACAACAACCCAAAAACCCTGAATACTCTCAGTTCACTCAGTTTGATTTTTCAAATTTAGGTCGGAGGCAGCTAAAAACTGGAAATCACTGACTGAATCAGAGAGATCAAGAGCATCTTTGGAATCCATTGCAGAGCACGGAGGTATGTAGCTAGAAAAATCAGTACTACAGGTGAAGATCTTGAAGCCTGACTATTTTAAATTTGTTTAATGTTTTACTTCTTGATTCAGGAAGGGGTTCATTTAAAAAATAAAACCACTCAATTATGCAGCATTTATTGTTACATTATAGTTGTGTACTATAAGTAGGTATTGTTTTTTTGTTCATGCTTTATTATTTCTATTTTGTAGGCTTCTGCTTTTGCTGTTTCCTGAATATTCAGTATTTAGTTTTATTCCTGTTGAGGTTCTTATAAAACTATAATTATCTGTCACCCTTTTTGCTTTGTTTCTTGTTCCTTTATCATTTGAGGAAAATAAGGAAACAAAAATAATGGCAGCTTGAGAAGTAGTTGTTTAAGAACAGGTTTCTTTGTTGCTTTTATAGAATTGTAGATTGGTCTGGGTTGGAAGGAACCTTTAAAAAATCATCTAGTTTAAATAACCCTGCTATGGACAGGAATACCTTCTATTAGATCACATTGCAGACCCCTTATTGTGGTCTCAGTATTGTATAGTGTTATAAAATGCCAATAAAAGGAACAGAATTAGGAGGGAAAAAAGAAGTGGTGGAACCTTGGAAATGGATGAACGTTGCCTGTATTCATAGGCCAGGTAGAAATCCCTGTTTCCAAGACATCATTTTGTATTTTTCAGGGTGGAAACCTGATGTTTAAATTTGTTGCCTATGGTTGCAATGTTCTCTAAGATAATGTGGACTGTACCACACGTTGTGACTCACTTTCTGTTTTCCTTCAAGATGCTGTATCATCACAGACTGAAAGATCTGTGTCTTTGCACGCTAAGGAGGAGGCTGTGACAAATGTTCACACAGAAGAACCTTGTGGAACATCTTTGGCAGTTTCAATGCCACCAAATACTTGCAGAGCAGGCTCTGGTGATTCCCTAGAGAATGTGTCCTCATCATCTCTTCTCAAAGACGTAAAAGACATAAGCGGGAAATCCCATGGGTTAGTAAGCATTGTGGAAAGTGTATCCAAGGAAGAGGCTGTCCTCAGTCCTAAGTCTGAGATATCGGAAGACTTGGAATACATACAATCAGAGGAAAATGAGCTTGACGATTCTCAAGAACTTTCGGTGAACTCTTCGGAGCATTCTGATGTCTTATTGACACTAGATAAAGCACCAGAGAGATCACTGGACATCCTTCCAAAGAAAATCCTTGATTCTGAAAATGAGCCCTCTCTAAAGGAACCTTTTTGTTTGGCTGTGGAAAGCCTTCATGGTGGGGAAGAAGACTTAGATGAGAGACTGGCAGACCAAGATGCTGTAACTGTCCCAAATGTAGAAGAACCTTCTCACAAACTGAGCATATCAGCAGAGGAAAAGGATGATTTACTTTCAGAACGTCTGTGTAATCAAAAGAAGTCATCATACGTTGAAGACCTCGAAGGATCTTCCTTCGGGAAACAGCCACCAATTGAAGAGGCACTTGCTGAGGAAGAATACAAAGATGATTTTGAATCATCTCCTTGCCCACCTGAACAGGACTTTCAGTCACTGAATGTAGAAGAATCTTCTCACAAACTGAGCATACCAGCAGAGGAAGATTATTTACTTTCAGAACATCTGTGTAGTCAAAAGAAGTCATCATACATTGAAGACCTTGAAGGATCCTCCTTTGGAAAACAGCCACCAATTGAAGAGGCACTTGCTGAGGAAGAATACAAAGATGATTTTGAATCATCTCCTTCCTTACCTAACGGGGACTCTCAGTCACTGAAAGAGCAGTCCGACCTCACGCAAACCAGCGTAAGCAGATCCACCAGCCCTGGCAGTGATGATGAAATCAGTGAATGCCTCAGCGGTGGATCTCCTTCTATCTCCAGCAGCGTGTATTCAGATAGGTTATTAGAACTTAAGTCCCCAACAGAACTTACAGAAACTGCTGAGTGCAGAGATGTGGAAAAAGATGAGGCCACCGTTCAGTCACCACCGTGGCCCTCTGTTTCAGTGACAGAAGAAATTGATGGTTTGCCAAACTTCAGCATAGGCGATAGGGTACTCGTAAGTCAAGTCCAACCTGGAACATTGCGGTTCAAAGGTGCAACTAAGTTTGCCAAAGGGTTTTGGGCTGGTGTGGAGTTGGATAAGCCTGAAGGAAACAATAATGGAACTTACGATGGTATTAAATATTTTGATTGCAAAGAAAAACACGGTATTTTTGCTCCTCCCCAAAAAATCTCTCATATTACAGAAGGTTTTGATAGCCATTTAGATGCATGTGAGTATGAAGACTCATTCTTTGATGATAGACTGGAGGAGAAACATGAAGATGAGCAGAAAGACAAAGAAACTTCTAAAATTAACGAGGAAGATGAAAGACAGAGCAGCAGTTCAACAGAGACTTGTTCTGTTGCAGACAAATCTGTTACAGAATCCTTGTCTGAAGAAAGCATTGATGAGGTCTCATTTTCCAAAGCAAATGGCATAAAAATTTCTGGAGTTGCCAAATCCTCTGCCCAAGAACAGTCTGTGGTGGCTTATCTGAAGCACGCTGTAACAGAGGAGACTAGCCTTACTCCTCCCATTTCTGATGTCGCAGATAAGATTTCCAGTGTTCCATTGGATGACATCTTAGATTACTTTTCTGAAAAACTGGAGAGACAGAAAACACTGGGTGAAGAATGTTGTGAGAAGTTAAATGATCTCTCTCCTGGAGTTGTGGAGAAGCCTGCAACTCCGCTTCTGGATTTGCTAACAAAAGAAAAGAACCAATTAGAAGCTCAACTTAAAATACCATGTAAAGAGGAAGAGAAGTCCAAAAACCAACTGGAAAAGGTCAATTTGCTCACAGACATTCTGCTTAAAGATGTTGTGAAAGACACAGTCAACCAATTACAGCAAATAAAGAAGAACAGGAATGAGAAAATCCAGCTCAGCAACCTGGAGCTCTGTGAAGCGAGGGAGCGATGCAGTACCCCAATCCAGCAGGTAGAAGAGCAGATTCCTGATGGGCTGGACAATTTTTTTATAAGTTCGGACTTGGAAGATGACAGAGAAGAACTTTCTTCCCCAGATATGTGCCCCAGACCGGTAAGTAACAGACACCTTGCTCTGACTTTAAGAGCCGATGATTCCTTGGATTATAGAACCTGAAGAATGGCAGTGTGGCAGCAGTTTGTTTTCTCACAAGTTCTGTTCACTGATGTGATGATTGTTTGTATGTCTGTGTAATGCATGCTGTGGTGTTTCCTGGTTCACGACTCACTTTAGCATCCCCACAGACATAAAGACAGATTTTGGCACATGAAAATGAAAAACACTTCATTTAGATTGCATTCTGCTACATGTTCATTTTCATGGTCTTTATTCTAAAAAAGTCAAAATTACAGTAGACTGTAAACTTACCTCTCTCTATTCTTGATCTGAAGTAATCATCCTGTAAAAGAATTAGTTGCTATAGAGATCATTAAATTGTCAGACTGCTCTATCTGCAGAACTAATATATCATGAGCAGTGGAAGTTCAGGCTTCCTTGGAACAGCCATTAATGAAACAGATTTAGGACTTGGCCTTTGCTAAAGATCCTAGTAAACCTGTCTCAATATATTATCACGGAAAGCTTCAGCTCATTTCACCATTGTGAGCACTGCTCAGTCACTAGAACAGCCATCATCTGCTAAAAGCTTTTAGGCTGATAATGTAGATCTGAGAGTGCTGGTAAGCGAAGTAAAAAGTTGTATGTCACATTATCACTTTTTAAGCTACTCATCCTTTCATAAACAGATGAACATTAAGACAGACAGTTGGTCAGGAATGCAGTCATTTTAAGCTCTGTGAGAGTCCTCTGAAAGCATTCAGAGTCCCAGACATTTTAGTTGAAGCATCTCTAACTTCCCTGTGGGTTGTTTGTTATTGTTGAGAGAATTTAAAAGTAGTTGTGCACATATAACCCATCAGTAAAGCATTTGAAAATCCAAGCTGAATATCTGGTAGACAAGAATGCGATGCTGTTTTTAAATTTACTCTCCTGCAATTCACAGGAGAGCCCAGTGTTTGGTGCCAGTGGTCAGGAAGAGCTTGCCAAGAGGCTGGCGGAGCTGGAGTTCAATCGCGAGTTCCTGAATGTGCTGGGAGATGAACAAGACTGGTTTGATGAGGACTATGGCCTAAGTTCCCATAAAGTCCAGCAGAAGCAAGCCGAGGAACCAGAGGTGCTGCCCAAGGTAGAATCACAGAAAGTTCCACCAAAGCCATGTGAGGAGCCTTTGGCAGTCCCTGATATTGCAGTAGAGGTGGAAAGGCTGGTGCATGCAGCAGCTGAAGAACTCTGGAAACTGAAAGAGCTGGGTCGTGATCTTCAAAGTTTCAGCTCTCACACTGACTTTAGTAGTACTATCAAAGAGCAGGACGCAGACTCAATAAACAAGCACGTCTATAAAAAGGTACAGTATACAGAAGTTTTACTTTTGTCCTTTGAAGTGTTACTGTGAAGCACAGATGCCTTAACTCTTATTTCTTACCTGTTAAGGTGGTATTTGATTTAACGAGAGAGATCTTTGGAGAAATCTTTGCTGAGGATCCCAATCTAAATCAACCTGTTTGGATGAAACCACATAGGATTTCATCTGCTTATTTTCGCCGAGTGAGGAATCCAAAGAACTTGGGTGAGATCAAGGTAGGAAGAAATGCTCATCATACAGGGAAGATGAGATGGAAAATACTTTATTGACAATTGTCTGAAAGTTAGAAGGTCATAAGGGGTATGTACCATAGAAGATGTGTTGAGAAGATAAATGAGATTACAGACCTGTAAGAGTTTGTCAGAATGGTCTGTTTCACTCAACAGATTTGCCTCCCAGTCTTTTGGCTGATACTAGCTGCTTTTAAACTACAGCCTTCAACTGACAGGATGTCCTTGGTCTTTCGGAGCTGGTGTGCTGGCAGACTGCTGCTTTAGCAGATTTCAGTGGAACACTGTATTTTGGGTATAATGGCATGGATCCAACTGTAGGGTTGGGCCAAATGCGATGAGCTGGATTACTGTTCTTTACCGAGATGTACCTGTGCCAACCTCACTGAGGACAGTTGGGAGTTGCCCAGGTTAATCCAAAATATGACTTGTGAGAGTATTGCTGTGTTTGGCAAGCCTCGTGAGGTCTCCTGTTGCTGGTGGGAGTGCTCAGAAAAAGGACAAAACATCAAAAAGTCAAATTCAGACTATAGGACAAAGTTGAACCTGTAGGGTGGCTTGTTAGGAAGACACTCTGAGAGTGCCTGACAAAGAACTTCAGTGCAGCTCATCAGGACGTAAATGAGTACTATACTGTTTCTTCTGATGTTTTTTTTACTGTATTTTGATTAATTGTCTGCAGATAAAGCACATTAGCTCTCTGTAAAAGTTCAAAGTAGTATCTACATCAACTTCTTAGTTGAGAGCACTTTCAAAAAGCATATCACAGAGGAGGGAAGGAGCACAGGACAGGGACACCAAACTCCCACTCTACTTTTCTTTAATATCTTCCTGCAAAATGAATGGTCATCATCTCCTGTTTGCTGTACTGTTTAACTGGAAGTTCTTGTTATCAAGACTGTTGTCTCAGAAGAGGGTGCCTTTTTTTTTCCCCACTACTGAATTTAATACCTGCTGCCTGTGTAAGTCTGCCTCAAAGACTTTGCTGTAACTTTCTTGATCCATTATGTGTCCCTTGGCTAAACAGAAGCCTGCTATGCTTTCTGTAGTCTGATTTAGGGTAAGTACTTCATGTATACTTGTCATTGCTTTGCTCAAATATTATTAACTCTCATTTTTCTGTTCTCTAGAATTTCATTACAGCTGAAGTACTGAAGCTTTTCAGTCTAAAGAAAGAGACTAATAACAAAACAGACTGGCAGAAGACGATTAAATTTGGACGGAAGAAACAAGACAGAGTGGATCAGATACTGGTGAGTGGATAAAGAAAGGCAGTCATGTCAGATACTGTCCTTCGGTCTGAAGTATGGCACGATCATATTTTTCAGATTTGATCGTAGTATTTATGGAATGCAGAGCATGCAAGAGATCTTGATAGGTGTTTCATTTTAGAGAGCACACTTGTCAAAACAAAGTAAAACAAACATCAGGTCTGTTACCAATGAAGTGAGGAGACTGAGTGAATTCAGTACAGATCTATTGGATTTGTCTGGAGGATAGACTTGCACACTGACAGAGGTTTAAGGCATGAATTTGCATGGGAACAGTTGACTGAGAACAAACTTTTTCTTTGGGTTCTTTGTTGTTTGCTAAGCAATGAACATGAGTGCTGCTCTTGTAGCACTTGGCATAGCTAATGAATGCATCTGCCACTGGGCAGAGACTTAAATACAAAGTGTCAAAGCTGTGTAAGATAGAGCTTATCTGGTGTGTACTAGTTTTGGAAGGTTACTTGTTGGCTTATACTGCAGGATGATTAACATCTTTATTGGCTGTAATGATGGTGAAGGTTCTGCTTGGGAATATGAGTTGTCATTAACACCATGCTTCACTTAATTATGCCTGAAATTGATTCCACGCACACGCACACATAAGTAACTTTAGGTCATGGGTTGTGTGGTCT
Source organism: Coturnix japonica (assembly GCF_054131305.1). Lineage (NCBI taxonomy): Eukaryota > Metazoa > Chordata > Aves > Galliformes > Phasianidae > Coturnix > Coturnix japonica. The sequence continues at coordinate 5,469,509 of NC_140673.1, read as the reverse complement.
TTTAATTGCCCAGGTTTCCTACATAGGCTTTTTCCATAGGGACAATGTGGAATGTATGTAAATAAAATGTTTAGATGTAGGACCTGCATGTCCTACTCTTGATTCTGAACTATGGAAGCTGTTCATAGTGTGTGCAAAAAAGTCCTATGCTAAGATCCAGGGGAGAGTTAATAGTTGAACCATTACACTTGATTTAATACATGCTCCTAATTTCTTTGAGTCACACCTAGAAAGAAAGTTTCCTAACTGGGAAAAAATCCATTCAGTTGAAGGCATCCAAAGTGCTTTAGATGGAATAAGTTGCAAGTTCATACAGTCTGGTGTGCAATTTGTGTGCAGACCCAGAGATCAGAATAGCAACTTTAAGGATTCTATGATTCAATCTATCTCCTATGAATTTGTAATAGAGTTTGTTACAAGTGTTTGCTGGTCTGCAGGACAGTTGCTTCAGCTATTGACATCTACAGCAAATCTTTACTTTCAGTAAACAAGCACAGGAGCTTCACTTTTATGAAAAAATGACTTGGTTTCAAATCAAGATAAGGAAGGTTTAGATGTTTGTTTTTCTTCCTCTTGTGTCCCTTTCATATTGCCAGCTTTCTCTTGTGTAATCTATCTGTGCTCCATGGGAGAATCTTAAATATACACCTAAGCAGAAGTGCCACGTTTGGGTGTCCATCAGCACTTCCTACATCTTTCAGAACCTTTTTTAATACATAGTGAGAGCCCTCCAGTCCTCTTTATTTAAGTTCAGGTACTAACAATAGGCTGTTTTCACTCTTCTTTTTCCACTTGGGTCTTCAGCCAAAACCTTCTGCCAGTTTGTTTGCACAGGGCTAGAACAAACTCAGCTGTTGCTTTTCCCATGCTGACCTGCCATCCCTTTTCTTTTATCCCGAACTTGAGAAAGTAAAGCTCACATGATACTGCCAAACCGATATGTTTAGTTTTTGAACCCTGTCAAGAGAGTGCAGAAAAGTACTCGATCTTCCGGCCTATCCACTCAAGGGCTAAAAGATTTCTGTCTGTGTGATTTTAAACTCTGTGACAAAGCAAAGCTGTTCCTATCGGGCTGCCTTCATCAGAGAAAGCCCACTTTTGTGATGTCCGATGGAAGTCCTACTGTAAGAAGAGAATCAAAGCCTGCTCTTATGTACATTTGTGTATCTTATTTCTGAGCACCAAGAGCACAGTGCTGCAAGAAGGCACCTGCCTGCCATCCTCATGTGGGCATTCTTCCAAGGCAGTGGTTTATTTCTGGGTTTTCTGTTACTTCTAATCTCCTAAATGCTCTTTCAAACTGTTGTTTACTTTGCAAATATTAATGCAGGAGGGGACTGACTTTGTACATGGTCTGATAGTGATAGAACGAAGGGGAATGGCTTTAGGCTGAAAGAGGGAAAATTTAGGTCAGATGTTCTGAATACATTCATTTCTCAGGCATGGTGAGACACTGGCACTGCTACCCAGAGCTTTGGGTTCCTCTTCACTGGACGTGCCCCAGGCCACGCCATCCATGGGCCCTGGGCAGCCTGAGCTGCTGGGAGGCAGCCATGCCACGGCAGGGTGGGGCTGGGGGGAACCTTGGGTCCCTTCCAACCCATTCTCTGACAATGTCTCAGTTGCCTAGAAGCAGTTTGTGGTAAATGGATCAACAAAGCAGCTGAAACTGCCTTGGCTCAGATGTCTTCAGCTAGAACTACAAAGCAGCGTGATAAGCTCCACACATGTTCTGAATACGCTGTAAATGAGACCAGCCTGCAGCTGCACATTGCACCTTCCAAAAGTATTTTCAAGGAAGTCTTGCTAATACCAAAGGAAATTGTGCCATGTGCCTCAGAGAAAGAAGGGCATGATAGAAACAAGAGAAAACCAATCACTTATACTGGTTTTCTTGATGTCTCCAATGCTGTTGAACATGCAGATTTTCTCTGCTTGTATCAAGTTAACTAGTCCTTTCCCATGTACTTGTTTCTTATGCATCACATTCTCCTCCCGTGATACAGTAAAAGCAGTGTTCCATCACGTTGTTATGGGTGAGGCAGAGTAAACAGCAGCTTACAGTGAGTCTGGATGTTGGGGTTTGCTTAAGAGCTAACAAAATTACAGCTTCTAACCCACCTAGTTGTTTTACTTGCTTCCAACCCGTGTTCACTTTGTGAGGTCTGGACTTACCTTCCCAGCAGGGAGGTTGCTGCTGGCCCGGGGAAATCCAGCAGGGAGCTGTGTCAGCTGGCAGTGGGCAGCTGCTCCAGGTACCAGTCCTGGGGCAAGGTCTGCTGGCACTGGTCTCCACCCATCTCCTTCTCACCAGGATCTTCCTACCAGCCAGGATCTTCACTGCTTCCTTTTTGAGATTCCTGTTTTCTCTCCAGGACCTCTTCTGCTGCTTGGAAACCCTTCTTTTTGGCACAGTCCTTTCTTTTCAGGATCCTTATCTCCTCCCTTTCCTCATCTAAATGGTTTCTTTACAGGCACGCAACACGTGATCTGCCTCCCAATTGGTGCTTGTCTTACGCCTTTTTATTAATGAGAGGGTATGGGACATTCCCCTTTTTTGTTTGCTCAGGGCTTATCTGAACACACAGCCAGCACATATGGGTTGCAGGCAGCAAGCTTCTGCCAGAGACTTAAGTCTGTGTGGGGTTTGCCTGAAACAAACTTATACCCAGTTATCTGCCTCTTGTTAGCTTCCTCAGTTTAATCTGTTTTTCACCTAGGACACGTATTCAAAGTTTGGTTGCCAGTATTGTTACTTCTCCAGGGAGAAGCAGAAAAGAGCTGTCAGGCTGAAAACCTGTGTGTGAGGCCTTACAAACAGCTAAGAACCATGACAGCAATGCAGGTTCCCAGTGCAGCCCGCTCTTGGGCTTCATGCTGTGTTTGGGTTATTGAGTTATCATTATGCTACAGCAGCTGTCACTTTCAGAACAGATGAGTTTCTGCATGGTTTGGTTTCGGATAAAAGGGAGGAAGTGTTGAGGCTGTTGTGTTGGGGCTGTTGTATTGTGGGGCTGAGTGTTGGGGCTTGTACTGTTTGAGATAACAGCACGTTACATATTGATGCTGGATTAGTGGGTATTCAGTGTGCTTTAAGGCTCTCAGCAGCACCTAGATGTCTGGCCCTCTTTAAGTGGCTAACAAAAGTGTTTGGAGTTCAGAGCTTGAGGTGTGTGGTCAGAGGAGCTTTGTGCTGAAGCTGAGCAGAGGAAGAGCCTTAAGCTGGTGTTCTTTGGCATTTAAAAATGAGCAGTGTTTGTATCCACTCTTCTTTCTTTTGGGAAAATTTGAACTTGGTTAGGATGTATCTGTAATGTTATCATAGTCACTAATACATGTTTATTATAAGCTTAATTGGAGATGGGCAGTTTGGAGACACCGCTGATAAGAGTTTATTGTATACCTCTGTTATTAAAACACCTCTTTGCCAGCAAACAGTGGGCAGCAGTTTAAAAGGACATAAATAGCCATTGAGTTATTCTTTGGGCTGAAGTAGTACAAGATTCATTTTGTATTCATGATGTCAGAGCCAATGAAGCATGACATTGTCTATGCAAATGAATTTAATTCAACCATATAATCCATACCAGTATTTTCTCTTCCCATATAGAAGCATTGGAGTAAAGTCAGTAAATTCCTTCAGGTTTTCCAGTTCTTACTCAAATAATCTGGACTGAAGTAAAGTCTCTTCTTCTCCCCCTTTTGGAGCCCTTTGTGTGGTTCCATATCAGATTAAGCTGCATGAAATCAGCATCTTACAAGTAGGCAATTAGGGACTTCCTAATGGAGCCTGTGCTGTTGGGCACAAATATCCCATTAGCCGAGTTCTTTCAAGTGAAAAACTTGGTCAGGAATATGAAACCCTATGAAACAAACTGTGGTCAAAGCGGGTAGAAGGGTAACATTCATACAGTGGAACAGCCTGGTTCAAACAGAGCTGTGTCCATTGTGCTGCTCCAAGCGTTTCCTGTAACCTCTTGCAAAGGCAGGTGTGTTGTTGGCAGATGGGAACTGCTTGTGTCTGGCTTTGGAACTTTGCAGGTGGTATTATCCTAGAGCAACAGAGTTGTAACCCTTCCTTTTGTTTCCCTTTTTCCTTTTTACCCCCTCAGGTGCAGGAACTCCACGAGGAGGAAGCCCAGTGGGTGAACTATGATGAGGATGAACTGTGTGTCAAGATGCAGTTGGCAGATGGGATCTTCGAGACCCTGATCAGAGACACTGTTGATGTACTGAACCAGATAAATGCAAAACAGCAGAGATGGCTGCTTGTCTGACAGTGCCGAAAATAAACCTGTAGTTGTGTAAGCACTAAGGCACGGGCCCTTCTGACTCCTGAGGTACTCTCCACCCTACAAGCACTGCTGCTGGACTTCCTCATGTGTGTTTTAAAGGTGGTTCAGATGTGACTACAGGAACCTGAATTTGCATCCTCTGCCACAAGAGACCTTGCACTGGATTTGTTGTCTGGGACAAGCTGGTACCTCACTGAGGCTGCGTTGTGGAGTGCTCAGACTGTGTGCCAACGCAGTTATGCCATGGAACTGTCTGTGCCCTTTGCCTGGGGCTTTGACTTCCAGCTCGTGCTCTGAAAAAGTTGGGTTGAGTTGGGATATTGGTTATTTTGCAGGAGTGGCTGTCAGCCATCAACGCGAGAGTTGTCTTAAGACGTGTGAATAATTTGGAGAAGAAGTGGTTTGGTAAAAATTTTAGACATAAACGATTTACTGTACTGAACAGTGTTAAAACCTTAACACCTCTTCTCCCACAACCCTAACAATGTGCATCGATTTCTTCTGCTCCAGAGCCCGGTTAATTCCGCTCCCTGTGAAGTTATTTTTCATCTTTCTTCCTGCAGATGGTACCAGACATGGTGCCACTCAGTCCAGGGGAATCAGCTGATGTTGCTTTTTGTATTCAAGTAAATAATTCCTTCTGTTTTTCTGATGTAACATGCTTCAGTCCAGAGACAGAGCAAGACAGAGGCTGCCTAAAGCCAGACGTGTGAAAGAAGAGCCCATGGACAACTTTCCTCCAACCACGTAGCGCTTCTTGACTTCCTGGAGCACCAGCTGTTCCTAGACAACGGATACTCAGGATTCTCTCAGGCACGGAACATGCAGGAGTGGCAAACGTTTCCTTGCAAAAATTGGGCCTTCAGACCCTCAGCTTTCTTCCCTCTGCTCACCTAATAAATAGGAGAAGCCATTACTTGAACAACTTAGAGAACAGAGTGTATTCACCAAAGACAGCAGTGCTTGACTGTCTGCATGTTTTGTGCTTGTGGGCCTTTTTTATTATTTTTTTTCTTTTAATTTATTTTTAGGTAATTTATTAAGTGGGTTATAGGAGAGTGTCCTGTGCAGTTGGTTGTGCTATCTTATACTTTGAGACAGACGAGTTTGAGAAAATACCTGTTGTGGGAACTTCCAGAGTCTGTATTCTTTGCACAAATCCTCCAGCTTCTTGAGATGGACAGAAGGAAGAACCAAACCTCAATGACTTGGGGTGGGCAACGAAGGCAGGACTAGGAATGGAGCTTCTCTGCACCCAGTCCAGAGACAAGGGGAGAGTTAAGGGGGCTGAGCTTCATGAGAAACTTCTCTGCTGCATCTGTTTCCTTCCTTTCTCAGTCCTTCTATGCCACGGGCAGCCAGTACTGTGTGTTTCATTCAGTGCTGGGTTGAACTGCAGTGTCTTTCTGCCACGTTTTCTTTCCTAATCTGACTCTCCCATTCTGGTGTTTTTCTTGGATGGACGCAGACAATCTGGGGTTGAGTGCTGATGCCTTAATAGTGGATGCCCCTGTTAACCTGGGACAAGATGCAGAGGAGAGCCAGATCCTCTGGGCAGCTGGAGTGCAGAGAGATGCTCTGAAGCACTTTAGGAGGTCCCATAAAGATGCTGCTGCCAACAAGGAGGGAGTACCGTTGTTCCTTCATCTGCTTGGTCCTTGGGCTTCTGGGCTTTTACTGTGCAGACCTCTGCTCCTGCTCTGTTACATTTTCTGTTCCACTTCCTTTGTTTGAAAGCTGTCATTGGAATATTTGCATTTTGCACAAGGACACGCGACTGGTAATTCTTCAGGGACAGCACTGGGAAACGTTGGATTTATCAGAGGTCCAAGCAAACTCTCAGATATAGTATTGCCAGCACCTCACTTGCGAGTTAATGGGGAACCATATTCATGGAAGCTTAATAAGTGGAAGAACAAAGAGGAGCTAATGGCCTATAGGAACAGCTCCAATAGGGCATATACATATCTGTCCTGCAGTGGTTGCCTTCCTGGCTGGCTGAAAGTCAAATGGTGTTGGCGGAGCCACGTTCAGCCTTTTTTCCCCCCGAGTGACTCACTTGTCCATCTGAAGTGTCACGATGCTGAACTGTGAAATTCTGGACTGCTTAAAATAGAAGCAAACTGAAGCTGCTGCATTTAACCGGCATGGTGTCACCCATTGGGTCACTGCTGCAGATTCCCTTTCCTTGGGTGTATCTTTTTCAATAGAGGCAATTGTTATTTTTATAGGTAGCAATTACAAAGGGAAGGGAGAAACCTGTAATGCAGCTCCATGGCCGGAGTATCAGAAATGCAGCTGGCTTCTGCCCCCTGAGTACGGTGGCCATTGAGGAGGGTGCCAGGCATCAGAAGTATCTGTCTCTGCAGCTGGTTGGGCAGAAGAAAACTGTATAAACAACGGCTTTATTCCTGTGCAAACATCACCATTTATTTTTGGTAGCCATCCTTGACAGGAGGAAGCCTAAAAAGACTTGAACATAGGTAATTTATCTTCTCAGTACCTCACGTGTGTTGGGCTGCTTTGAGTCGAGTGTGTGCTCAACACCCCAGCTGTGTTGAGTTCCTTTTGGTGATGACTGCGACGAAGCAATGGTCTGTCCGGGTCGTGTCTGATAACAGATATGGGGGGAGCGTGGAGCCTTGGGAGCAGAGCCTGAGTTCCATACGTCTCCTCTCCCAACCTATACACAGAAGAACAAGACGATACTGCTGGGTCCCAGCTATCTTAGCACAGCCGCATTGGGAGCTACAGAGCTGAGATGTTCTCCTATAAGCTCCTGGAGGCAGCGGCTGCTGGCGCTGGGGGACGTGGTTCCCTTGTGGGAAGGATCTCTGTGCCGGGGGAAAGCCCAGCTGCCCCTTGGAAGAGGCTTGTTGCTCACAAGGGGGAACGAGGGATTGGGAAATCCCATCTTGTTCTCTTTCCTTTCTCGATAAAGTGGCCTTAGCTTTTTGCAATACTTGAATAAGTGCGTAGCTGCAGAAGATCTTCAGTAGCACAGAGGTAGAGACCTTTTAGGTGACTATTCTGCACGGAACCGAGCGCGGTTCTGACTTCCATATCCCTTTGCTACCTTGAGAACATTAGGAATACGGAGTACTTCTGAGCAGAGCAGCAGTTCCATCTTAGAAGGTATTTAGTGCATCTGAAGTGTTTACAAACCGACTAAAACAGAGAAGAGCAAACTATTGAACTTATTTGTAATTTAAACGTGGAGCGCAAGAATATATACAGATGAAAGAGGAATACTGTAATTAACCTGCATTTCATAGCTTATCTCCTCGACTTTGCGGAGCCTTTTGATATACCCTTGCAAAGCCGCCTTTGGGGAGGCTCCATCTCCCCACATACTGTGTTGTGGAGATAGTTAAAGGAAAGCCCGTTTACTGTGTGTGTAAATAACCTGGTCGTTTGGTCCTCGGGCCAGATCCAGCAGCCGTTCACATCCAGAGCAGTTTTGCACAGTAGACAGACCCGAGGATGTGGAAGGGGTTTTGTTTTTTTAATGTAATTAAGAGCTGTAAAATAACCAGGGTGCTCCCTGTGTACACCAGTGTAAATATCTTTGGTAACTGAAATGTACTTTAAGAGAACAAAATCTGTAAATAAACTGATTTATAAATTAATCTCGTTTCTCGGTTCTTTCTGAAATGGAAGCTTTATAATTACCCAAATGGCTGCTGGCTCTCAGGGTGTCCTGGGGGGATTGTCCCCTGCCCGCCCCCTTTGCTGTCTGATGCTGTGTTTGCGATGCCAATCACAGTCCACAAAATCCCATTAGAGTTGCCTTAATGGTAATCACACGTTATTAGAATTTCCTTGTTGTTGAAGCTGACTGATGAAAGCGAAAACACAAAACAGCATCGCGTCATGGCGCCAGGAGAAACATTATTCCTTATGTCTATTGAAACCAGGCTTTAAAACATAAGGTATAAGAACCCCGGAGCTGTTGGGATGCAGTTCTCCAGACCATAAGCCTTGTTTCATGTGAGTTGTGTTTCCCATGTTTTCACAGCTCAGGAGCTCTGCTGCTCTGATCTCCGGACCAGCGTTGCTCCCTGAAAGCTTCATTTACTGGTGAACCCCTCCAAGATCTTTCTGCTTTCCTCTGCTTTGGATCGCAAACTGTCTTCTGACCAGCAAGAGGAAATGCTGTAACAAGTGAGAGGTACCCGAGCTCTGCCAGGGGCCGTGCCAAACCACAGCCGTGTGATCATCAAGTGCAAGAGCGGATGGTGTGGCCGCAGTGTGGGCTGTGAGAGGCTGAGTGCATTCATCAAGCTTCCCAGCACCCACGGCTGCTGTGTTTGGGGCTGTTTGCTAACACAGCTGCCCAGAGCACGGCAGTGGGAGCCTGCTGCCCGAAAGCTGAACCAAAGCGGTGCACGCTCATTATTGAACAGCAGGTGAGCATCCGTGCCGCTGCTCTCCTCGCCCTGCAGTTATTCTGCTCCTTGATCTTGGATTTTTGGGCAGGGATTTGCTTGCAGCCAGCAAAGTAAGCAAAGCAAGCTGCTGCGCTGCTGTCCCTGCCCAGGATGCTGGTAATCAGCTCCACTGAGGCACTTAATTCCTCATTGGCAATTCCGTGTTGCTCCATTCTGACACGGGCTTTCTACCAGGGCATTTGCACAACTTCTCCCTTGCAAAGCCTGCGACAGCGTGCGGCCCTGGTGCAACTCCCATGTTGGGCAATGGCAGGCTGCCACTTTCCCAAAGGGAAGAGCTGGGCTGCTGGGTGCCTCCCTCCTGGGGAGGTGGTGCTGGGAATGGACAGCCAGCCCACAGCGGGGCTGGGAACTGGGTGGGCTTTGAGGTCCCCTCCAACCCAACCTTCCTGTGGTTCCTGGGCTCTGAGATCCATTGCCCTATGGAGGTGATGAAGGATGGCTGCAGCCAGAGGTGAGCTCCGTTGTCATCTGTGTGGCATCCTCACAGTTCTATGTGCGCTGCAATTAAACCAGCTGCCAAATGATGATGTGGCAGACCTGGGTGGCGTGACCTCCTCCGATCTGCTCCTTGGACGCCGGGCAGGTGAGCTGGAGTGGAAAACATCTGCCCCGTGCATCCTGGGTTGTGGCAGTGAGTTATAAGGAGGGACTTTGGGTAGAGCCGAGCTTTGTTTCCAGCCCTGACGTACCTGGGTGCTGCCAGCGCCCTCTGAAAAGGGCAGCAAAAAAGAGCAGGGATGAATCAGCAGAGGGCAAATAGCAGGCAGGGGCTGGGTCTGCTGCTCTGCAGACACCGAATGCGTGAACATTCATCACATCCTGAGAATGCACCCCAGAATTTCATGTGCGTCTGTTGTTATTACAGGTTGTTCGGGCCGGAAAGGTGGAAATCAACAAAATCAACAGCTGCCAGATGCTGGTGGTGGCCCATAGGGGCTCTGTGGGTCTGTGAGGGCTCTGCCAGGTGAGCAGTGCTGTCTGGGTTCCCTGTGTGCTGCAGTGGATCTTCTCCATGCAGCCCTTCCGAGGCCGCTGTAGGTGACGGCAATGCCAGCGGTCGTGGTTGTGCCGTGAGTGTTGCATCGGCTGCGTGTTTTTCTTGGAGTCAGTTCCTGGAATCCCAATTAGGCAGCCACGTGTTCTTTAATTTTCAAGGAAGAAAGTCCGTTTTGGGATCTCCCTGTTCCCGGAAATTCAAAACTAAAGGGAAGTGGAAAATTCCTGCCTTGGCTTACCCGGATGCTTTGAGCCATTGGGCTTCTACAGCCACGTCCATGCTTCTACGATCAGACAGCATCAGCCCTTTCCTATGTTCCAAAGCACGTTCAGGACTCCTCTCTGGCAGTTCAAGACCTGCATATGTAAAGCCCATCTACTCTTCCCTTGTCTGCTCCCCAGCCCCACACAAGGAGGATCAGAGCAGCTCCGTGCCTGCGAGAACGGCCCATTTGGGCGCACGGAACAAGTTCTGCAGGGCTCCAATGATTTCACTGAGGTGGCGGTTGCCTTTGAGGATCTCAGCCCACACCTCAAGGTGTGACTTGGAGGCGGTTGCCTTTGGCTGGGCAGGGAGATCTGGGAGCTGATGGGCTTTAGTGAGCCCGAGCTGCCTCTCAGCTGCTGCATGGGAGCAATGGCAGCGGTCCTTGGCTCGTGGCCTCATCTCCTCCCAAAGCAAAGGATGCTGAGCCGGATGCTGAAGTCCTTTGCAAAGAAATGGGTTCCCAAGCACAACATCCAGAGCCTCCCACTGAACTCCGGGGCTTTGGAGGAGGAACCAGCAGCAGGCAATGCTGGGAGGGCGTAGCCAAAGCCATCTACCACTTCTCTATTTGTTTTTTAATTCAGCTTACTTATCCTGAGGTCGATCTTCAAGCAGGATGTTTCCAAACCTCTGCTTTGCCTTTGGGGGCAATCTGCAAGGAAGAGCCAGCTCTTCCCAGCTTGCTGCAGAGATGAAAAGCCCAAACTGCTGCAACACAGTGAGAATAAAGGAAAAGAAGCTGCCCTGGGCAGAGATGGGGTGGGATTTTGGCCTTACAGTCACTGGATGATGGAGAGCCGTGTGTCCTGTGCCGAGGCCCCTGTGCTCCCCAGCCAAGGCAAGGCCTGGCTGTCGCAGGCTCGTTTTTCTAGCAGGGCAAGTTCTCCTCTAACACCGAGGTGGGGCCAGCAGCTAATGGCCTTTCTGGGGCCGCAGCCAGCACCCAGCCCTGGGGAGCGATGGGCACCCCAATGTGCAGGCCCAGCTGTTGGTATGGGGCCACGTCCAGCCTGGGGCCCTGTGCAATGGGCACCTTCCAGCCGGGTGGGTGAGCACCCAGTGCCCCACTGCGGGTGGAGGAGCCACGTCGGGGGTCTTGGTGGTACTGAATGCAGGTTCTGCTCCTCATAGGCAGCCAGCAGCCCTGCGTGCCCCGCCACGTGCTGGGGTGGCCATGGGTGTTGGGACCCCTTTGGATGCCACCCTGCTGACATCAGGGCACGGTGCAGGGCAGTGCCGTCAGCAGGCTCTTCCCTCGAGGGATTTCCCTAATGCCGCCGTGCCGCGGGCCTGGGGTCTGAATCAGCCGCTTTTGGCGTTTGATCCCAGTTTTGTGCCGTGTGTCTGCAGGCACCGCTGACCCTTTGGGGCACGTTCCTCCCCCGGGGCCTGACACCCCGTGCCTGGCTCACGGGCACCATCGCTGTGTTGTGCGGGTGTCTATGAGGGGTGTGAGCTGCTGGGTGGGGGTCTCCCCCCTCCTATATGTACGGAGCCCCCCGGTAGGTGCATGCCGGACCCACACGGGGTGCAGCTGAGGTCCCGGTGCTGACCGGCGCTGCTCAGCGCTCCCAAACGGACGGACGGACGTTTAGAGCTGAGCCGCCCCCTCCCCCCAACCAGCTCCCACGACCCCAACGGCGACCGCAGCGTGCCGGGCAGGGGGCGCTGTGACAGCGGCCGCTTCGGCTCCGCCCCCCGGTCCCGCCCGTCGGGGGCGGTACGGCCGGGCGGCCCTAAAGGCGGCGGCGGCGGCTGCGGGGGTCGGCCGGGCGGGCGATGTGGCGGCGGCGGGCGCGGAGCGGCGGCGGAGGAGGCGGAGGCGGCGGGTCGGGCCGTTGTGTCCGCTGGTGGCCGGCCGTGCTGGCGCTGCTGGTGGCGGCGCTGCCCTCGGCTCGGCCCCGCTCGCTGTACTCGCCCAGCGACCCGCTGGAGCTGCTGGACGCCGACACGGCGGAGCGGCGGCTGCTGGGCTCCCCCAGCGCGTGGGCCGTCGAGTTCTTCGCCTCCTGGTGCGGGCACTGCATCCACTTCGCCCCCACGTGGAGGGCCCTGGCCGAGGACGTCCGCGGTGAGTCCGCGACCCCCGCACCCGCGTGGGCATCCGCAGCGCCGGCCCCGCTGTGCTGGCAGCCGGACCGGCAGCCCTGGAGCGGCCCGGCAATGCCCGCGGCCGTCGGGGCATCTCGCCGCCCCCCCCGGCGTCCCCCCGTGCCCGGGCGGTGCAGTGCTGCTGTGTCCTGCGAGGTCGTGCCGACCCCCGGGCCTCGTCCTTCCCTGTCACATCCCGTGATTGCGCTAATGACAGCGCGGTCACTGCGGCTGAGTCAGGCTGATGGCTTCCCTCGGCGCCCCGACGGGAAATGGGGGACGGGGTGTCAGCGCTGGGCCCCCTCCAGCTCCGGGCAGGGGTGGCGGTGCCGGGGGTCCCTCCCGTCCCCATGCGGCACCGTGGAACCACGCGTGTTCCCCTCCGGCCTGCTGCTCCTGGCCTGCTCACGTCGGGGCTGACCCCTTTTTGGCACCCACCGCTCGGCGCACCCAGAGCTGTCAGCGTTGCCCCTTTCCCCGGCTCTCCCATTTTTGGGTCGTTCCCCCTTTCTTATCACAGCCGGGGTGGGAAGAGCCAAGCTCGGCTTCCAGCTGCCGCACGGTCACCGTCCCTCCCGGATCCCGGCGAACCGGCTGGTTGGGCAGGGCTGCTGCCTCCTCGCCCCGTGCTGCCGTCGCGTTCCCTGCGTGAAAAGTAGGGCACGGAGTGCAGGCCGGGCTGCTCGTGGGATGAAAGCACAGTGCAGCGCAGGAATGAAGGCTTTGCGTCCATGCACAGCACTCCTGTGGGCACAGCAGTGCGATGGGGACCAACCCATGTGCTGCAGGGCCTGATGCTCCCCGGCTCTGTGTTCAGGTCCTATTTCTGGCAGGGAAAGCGTGGGCAGGGCTCCAGCAGCAGGAGGAATCTGTGTCGTGCTCTGCCTTTTTTAGGGTTTATCTGTTGGTATTTTTTTGTTCTCGAGGGTTTTTTCCAAGCAGGCATCAATTGGAACAAATCTCTCCAGCCTCAGGAGGCAAGAAAAGAGGCCAAGGCGCTTAAGCTGTCCTCCCCCCCCCCACCCACCCAGTGCTGTGGAGGAGGAGGTTGGGCTGGAGGGATGCAGGGCTGGCGGTGTGGAGCACTGCAGCCTGCTGCAAGCTGTGATGAGCCTTGGCCCCGTGCCTGGCTCTGTGCGAGCTCTGCATCCACCATCACTGCTGGGAGGAATGGGGAGTGTTTGTGCATCAGTGGGGAGCAGCACAAAGGGATATCAGGCTCGGGGGTTGCTCACATAGCAGGGATGCTGTGTGGGGCTGTGGCTGTGCTGACTCTGTCCTGTGTCCTGCAGAGTGGAGGCCAGCAGTGATGCTCGCAGCGCTCGACTGTGCAGATGAGGCCAACCAGCAGGTGTGTGCTGAGTTTGGGATCACCGGCTTCCCCACGCTGAAGGTAAGGAGGATGGGGGGGGGAGCCTTAGGGCCCTGTTTTCCCCCTGCTTTTCTCCATGCCGTTGGTTGTCCCTCTCTTGCTCAATTGGGCTGACATCACTGTGGCACCAAAATATTCCTGTGGGGATTCTGCAGGCAGCCTCTCCCCTCTGGCTGGCAGGGTGCCTGGCACGCTGCTGTCCCTGCTGCTGGGCCCCTGCCTGCCCGCTCAGCTGCACAGACACACTGGCTCCCAGTGCTGCCCTCTGTGAAAGGAACCCCAGCTTCATGCTGCAGCAAAGCCAGGCCTCCCTGCCCAGCCAGTTGCTGGCCCCGCGAGCTGCCATTGCCTTGGGATGAGGAAGAGAGGACTGGGGTTTGGTTTTGAACTGTTTTTGATGCTCTAGAGGTGGGCTCCAGGCTGGCACCATCCTCTGTTGCTTAATGAAAGCAGGGCTGATTGCAGCTCGATGAGCTGGAACCAGTCAAACACCCTGTGTGCTGTGCGTACTGTGGGGCTGGCTGGGCTCCAGTGGGACTCTGCAGCAAGAATAGGGAGTTTGGGGCTGCAAAAACCCACCCAGCTGGGAGCCGGGGGCTGGCACCCAGTAAACCCAGCATGGGGTCTGGGTGTGGGGCTGCATGAGCCATGCCCAGCTGGTCTGGGGCCCTCTCTGTGCCCACGGCATTTAGGAAATGTCTCTGGGGTGTTGTGTCTGCTCTTCCCACCACCCTCGAGCAGCCATGTGCCCAGCCCTGCCCGCAAAGCAAACACCCACATGACGCCATCCGGCTTCATAGCAGCAGGGCAGGGATGTGGGGGAAAGCCTTCCTCTGTGGGAGCTGTGGGGCAGCGATGTGCAGGGCTGCAGGTGCCCACAGCTGTGCATGCCGCTCACACTGCTCAGCATCCCTCCCCTCGGGGCCAGGCGCATCCGGAGCCGGGCAGCATCCCGGTGTCATGCTGGGGCTGTATGGGGTGGGGCTGGGAGCAGCACACAGAGATACTCCATGAGGTGGGAGTGTTCTGCATTGATTTTTGTCTCCTTTCAGTTCTTCAGAGCTTTCTCCAAGAAAGCAGAGGATGGGATAAGGATTGCACGTGAGTGTTCACAGCCATAGGTTTTGTGTTGCTGTTTTTTTTACCTATGCTTTGAGGCTTTGCAGGGGGTTGGGGGGGTTGGTCATGTCTCTGATTGGAGCCCTGCTGTCCTGATCCCACAGACCCTGCTGCCACCGTTGCAGACCTGAGACGTGCCATCATCACCAACCTGGAGCAGAGCGGGGATGCCTGGCCGCCTGCATGCCCTCCATTGGAGCCAGCGAGGTATGGGCACAGGAAAAGGGGGGAAATACTGAGCCAGAAATGCTCAGGAAGCTCATTTTTAGTTATTATTATTATTATTTTCTTAATTCTTTTCAATTCAATCTGGCTGAAAGAGAGCGAGCGGTGCGTGGAGAGGGAGTGTTTGGCTTTCCCAAAGCGATGCTTGGGCCAGGGTCACACTGCAGCTCTCTGTGTCCCAGGACAGAAACAGGACACCAAACAAACTGGCTCAGATTTGTGGCTCTTGTGTTGTTTCTTTCCCCATGGGTGAGCACGCAGCTCTGTCCTGCCCTGCCTCCCCTTTGTTCTCTGCCTCCTCGCCTGACCCTGTGGGCTTTCAGAGCCTGTGAACCAAAGCAGAAAACTGGGCTGGAAACCTCAGTGGGGAGGAATCAGGGCTGGAAACAGACTGGTGGCATCACAGCCCTGATCCCTGTGGGCAAGGGATGGCTCTATTCACCTGGGGGGACAAAGCAGCCCAACACCACCACCGTGCCCCTGTCTTTAGCCCAGAGAAGAGAAGGCTCCAGGCAGACCTGAGGGGGCATTTCAGTATCTAAAGGGGGACTGTAAGAAGGAAGGGGACGTTCTTTAACAGAGCTGTAACAGGACAAGGGGAAATGGTTTCAAACCAAAAGAAGGGAGGTTTAGACTGGATATAAGGACGAAGGTTATTACAGTATGGGTGATGAGGCACCATCACAGGCTGCCCAGAGAGGTGCTGGTGCCCCATCCCTGCAGACAGCCAAGGTCAGGCTGGCTGGGCTGTGAGCACTGATGGAGCTGTGTGTGTCCCTGCTCAGTGGAGGGAGTGGGACCAGGCGGCCTTTAAGGCTCCCCTCCAACCCAAATGATGCTGTAACTCCTTGCAGTGCTGAGGAGATTCGCAGCTTCTTCCAGAGGAACACAGAGCGGTACCTGGCGCTCATCTTTGAGAAGAGCAATTCCTTTGTGGGCAGAGAGGTGGGTACAACTGTTCCCCTGCACACCAATAACCCATGGGCACCTCCAGTGGATTGGACCACCCGGTGCTGCCTTATTGCATGAGGATTTGGGAGGATGGGGATGCTGGCTCGTCTCCCAACATCCCGACGCTGGGCCCACTTGCAGGTAGCACTGGACCTGCTGCAGTACGAGAACGTGGCGGTGAGGAGGGTGCTGAGCAGTGAGGAGGAGCTGGTGGAGAAGTTTGGTGTCACCACCTTCCCCTCCGCCTACCTGCTGCTCCGCAACGGCTCCTTCTCCCGCCTGCCCGTGTGAGTCAGGGGTGCGAGTGGGGAGCCCCGGGGGGGCTTCTTGGTGTGGGGTGGGAGGGGGCTGCTCACTGCTCCTCTGTGCAGGCACGCCGAGGCACGCTCCTTCTACACCTATTACCTGCGGACACTCTCAGGTGTCACCCGCGGCTCCTACAGGCTGAATGTCACCAGCAGTGCCATCAATGAGACCCATGCACTGCAGCCGGCGCAGGCGGATCGGTCAGAGCCCTGATCTGCTCTTATGGGGTGGTATGGGGAATGGGAGGGGGTGGAACCCCAACCCTAAATCCCATATTGCTTTTGCATATGAGCCCCGCTCCTTGCAGCTGGCTCTCTAGGGGTATAAAGCAAAGTGCTGATGGGCATCTTGTCATCCCCGCAGCTCCAAGGTGTACGTGGCTGACCTGGAGTCTGCAGTGCACTACACGCTGCGGGTGGAGGCTGGTCGGCCAGCAGTGCTGGCAGGAGCCCAGCTGGCTGCCTTCAAGTGCTACGTGGCTGTGTTGGCCAAGGTGAGGAGCTGGGAGGGAAACCACCTGCATGGGGAACCAGAAATGTAGATGTGAGCGCACAGGGCTGACTGCATGTCCTCCATCAATAGGTGGCTGAAGGTGGTTTTGCTGGGAGGCTTTGGGTTGGATGGTGGCGGGTGGTTCCGGCAAGAGCTGTCCCTCCCAGCCCTTAGAAATCCCCTGGCAATGGGCAGCTCCCACTGTGCTTTTCCTCTGCTGGGGCTTCCCTGGGATGCTGAACTCCTGCTGCCTTTCCCTGCTCCTCCACTGGACGGAGCAGTGACACCAGGATTGCTGCCAGCCCAGCTGTGCTTTAACCATTGCACACCCCAGAGGCGTGAAGGAGCACAGCGTGGAAGGGAGTGTTGGCTGGAGAGCAGTGTGTTGTGGCTTGAAGGCAATGCATCGTATGGCAAAACCTCCCGTGGAAGGGAGGAATGGCACTTTGCAGCAGAAGCGTTGGATGGCAGATGAATTCCCTGCAAATCTGGGAGCTGTGGTGTAATTTGAGTGCCCAGGGAGAACAGATCAGCCTTGAAGCAGGAGCAGAGTGCTCCTTCCTTTTTCTTCTTGGCCTCTTTTCCCATTTGCTGCCGCTGTATCTCTTGTATCTGTGGCACACGTTGGTCCCTCCATCCATCCATCTGCCCACGGGTGCCACACGCTCACAGACCACCCCCCACTTCTCCCTGGTCCGAGAGCATTGCCGCTAATCGGATTTGTGCTGCCTTACCTCCGGAGCAGCTTTGTGCCCTGCTCAGACAGCTGGGCACCGGGGCTGCTGTTCAGAGCCTGCTGCAGGGGGAACTCGGTGCAGGATGCTGGGGGTCCCACGGCTGGGAGTGGGAGCTGTCCTGGAGCTGGATTCGGGTGTCCTCACCACATTGTCCCCCTGTTTTTGGCACAGTACTTCCCCGGGCGCCCCTCGGTGCAGACCTTCCTGCAGTCCCTGGACAGCTGGCTGCGGAACTGGACAGAGCCTGAGCTGCCCCGCAGCGCCTTGAAGGAGGCGGTGAAGAATAAGGAGGACGTAAGGCACCCCCCACACCCTTAATCCCACCCCCATCCCACCCAACATCTCAGTCACGCTGCATCCATCTGTCCTGCAGGCCTCCCCCACCTCCGTGCTCCCCACCAACGTCACCTGGGTGGGCTGCAGGGGCAGCGAGCCACATTTCCGTGGTTACCCCTGTGGGCTCTGGACCGTTTTCCATCTGCTGACAGTTCAGGCTGCCCAAGCCGGCCCTGATCAAGGTAGCGGGATGAGGGGTGCTTCATCCTGGGGGAAATAGGGGATGGCCTGTGGGCGATGTGGCTCTGTGGGCTCCTGACTCATCCACCCTCCTCCTCACAACCCTCTGACCCTCTTTCTCCCCTAGAGCTGCCGCTGGAGGTGCTGAACACCATGCGATGCTACGTCAAGCACTTCTTTGGCTGCCAGGAGTGTGCCCAGCACTTTGAGGCCATGGCAGCCAAGTCCATGGACCAGGTGAAGAGCCGGGATGAGGCTGTGCTCTGGCTCTGGTCCCACCACAACGAGGTCAACGCACGCCTGGCAGGTACAGGACTGTCATGGGGGGGAGAAGGGGCGGCACAGTGGTCCCTGGGGGTGCAGGGAGCAGAGCACCGGGGTGGTTTCTTAAGGGTGGGAAGCTGGGACAATCAGTGCATCCCTTGTTGTGTTTGGTCAGTCAACAGCTCCTTTAGGATGAGGGGACCCACAGCAGTGGGACATCCTGTAGCAGATGGTTGTGTGGCATCAGAGCTGTTGGGCTCCCCATAAGCATCCCACTCCTTCACAGGTCTGGGGTGCACAATGTGGGGCTGCGCTGTCCCTGCTGCATAGGGCACCTCTCACTCCTTGCCCCTCCAGGCAGTGACACAGAGGACCCCCAGTTCCCCAAGCTGCAGTGGCCTCCGCCAGACATGTGTCCACATTGCCACCGGGAGGAGCAGGGTGTGCACACGTGGGACGAGGCGGCCGTGCTGAGCTTCCTCAAGGAGCACTTCTCCCCGGGCAACCTCCTCCTGGACTACGCCATCCCCATCCCCACGTCTGGGGAGGAGGCAGCGGTGAGTGCCAGGCTGGGCACTGCAGGCCTCCGGGAAGAGAAAGAGGAAGAGGAGGGAGAGAAGGAGACAGAGAAGCCCGACAGGGAGGGCGAGACGGGGCGGCCGGGCTCCTCGGAGCTGCGCCGTCCCAGCATCGTGCGCAGGAACCCACGGCTGCAGGCGCTGGGGGAGGACATCGTGGATCTGGACTCCTTCAGTGACCAGCACTTCAAGAGCAAGGCACTGCGGGCAGCCGGCCGGCACCGGCGGCTCAGCAAGAGGGACACCATCGCCCTGCATCACAACGCCGGCTGGGAGCGGCTGCAAGTGCCCCAGAGCCGTGAGGAAGGGGAGGAGGGGGGCTTGAGGAGGAGCCCCTGGCTGCGGGTGCTGGGCTTGGGCTTCTCCCGCCTGGACGTCAGCCTCTGCATCGCGCTCTACTTCCTCTCCTCCATGTGCCTCCTGGGCATGTACACCTTCTTCCGACTCCGCACCCGCGCACGGAAGGGCCGTTCTGGTTTCCCTGTGCCATGAGAGCAAGTGGGACCCCCTGTGGGCTGCAGGACCCCCACCCACCCCCCGGGGCTGCGGGGCTCCTCCTCGCGTTGCCCAGGGCAGAGGTTTTGCTGGGTTTTTTTGGGGGGGTTTCCCTCTGTGTGCCACATCCCTGGGGCTGTGATGCTGATGTTGGTTGGGGTCCCGGTACCCCGCTGTCCTCTGCAGGGACTGGGCAGCCCGGTCCTGTGCTGGGGCAGCCTCCTGCTTCAGGAGGCTCCTGGGGCCAGGAGCATCACGCTGGTCCCCCCCCTGCTATTCCCCCTTTGCCTGTGGGGGCCCTGGGGGTGGGTTTTGTCCCCCTCCCCATCTCGTTGCTCGCTCTCTGCTTGTCTTAGTGGAATAAATTATTTTTGCCGACGGTGCTGTCGGTTCGTCCCTTATTTTGTTCTCTTGCTTCGGGATGCGTCCAGCCCCACATCCCCGGGGCTGCAGTGTCCCCAAGTGGTCGGACAACCCCTACAGCGCGGGGGAGGACGCAAGGAAAAGGAGCTGGCAATAAACCGGCCCCAGTGTTGGGGCTGCAGCTGAGCCCTGGGCAGGACGCAGGAGCGTCCCCGGGGACCGGGACCTGGGCCGGGCTCTGGCCCCGTTTCTCCCTGCCCTTTTATCCTTGTTAGGAATCATTAAGGAAAATGGTTGTTTTCCGAGGCCGCGGCCATCTGCTCCTTTGGCGCTGCCTAAATCCCCCCTGTAACAAATTCATTGGGATTACGCAGCCCTCCCCTAATCCCAGCCCTGCCCCCCGTGCGGGGATTTAAAGGGATTAGAGCCCGGCTGATAATAAACTTTATTAGGGGGGTGTGCGTGAGGGGGGTGTCAATCCGATTTGGAGCCATTTTCTTGATATCTTCACTTTGCCCAGGTGGGAGGAGAAGGGCCGGCAGCGCTGCGGGCCCATCCTCCTGCCCTTGAAATAAATCGTCTGTCGCCGCTGCCTCCTTCTCCTTGATTTCCCTGGAGGGGGAGGTGCCCATCCCCAGCATCCCTCACCCCTCCCACCCAACCCCGGGCACCTCTCCTGGAAGCAGATGCTCCTCTGCACCCCCTCCCTGACCCTAAAGCAGCGGTGGGAGATGATGCGCTGGGGGTGGGGGAGGCTGCCCAGATCGCCGCTGTGGGGGGAGATTTGCGGTGCTGGGAGCTAAAGCCGCCACGCACGCAGGGAAAAAGAGAGTCCCGTAAATAGACTTTCCGTAATCCTGTTTGGTGCCGGCCCGATGCTCGCGGAAGGAGCAGCGCTGGGGACCCCCCCACACACGCCGATGGGCACCCAAAGTGGCCGCTGCGGTGGGGCAGCGCCGCGTTGTGCCGTGCTCACAGGTGGGCTGAGATGAGGGATGGGGGGGGGGGCTGTGCTGCATATCCCCCCGGGGCCGCCCCTTCCCATCGCCGGTAATTACCCAAATGGCGCAGGCTGATGGGAGACAGTCGCTATTCCCTAATAGAATTTGCCCTCAAGTGCAATTTAATTTTCCTGGGCCAGCCGCCCCCCCCGGCTCGCTGCCGCCCGCCGCTTCCTTTCTCCCCTCTTTCCTTTCCCACCTCGACGCAGGCAAGAAGCCTCTCCGGCCATAAAATAGCGGGGCTGGGGGTTGTGGTGGGGGGGACACCCTTCATGTCTGCTAAACCCCAATCAAAATTAACAGCGCCCTGCTCGGCACAACCCGCGTTCTCCAGCTGCCGGTAAGTGTCCGCTCTGTGATTTCTCCATGCAATGGGGGTGGGATGCGGGGGGTCCGGATACCCCCTTCCCACTTGGGGGGGGGGGTGAAAGGGATGGGATTCTCCAACCTTGACGCCTTCTCAGGGCACCGGGGGGAATGAGCCCCAAAGCGATTCGAAGGGGAATAGATGGGCGAGGGGAGGGAGGGAACGGAGAGGGGCGAGGACAGAGGTGATGCGTGGAAGGTGCTGCGGGGGTCGTGGGGCACCAGTGCGATGCGGGGATGGGCGATGCGGATGGCGGCAGGGAGGGGGTCCGTACCGATATGCGGAATGAGAACGGAACCCGCACGGGAGAAGGGGACGCGTTGGGGCAGAAGGATCCATCGGAGCCCTCCGGAGCCGGGGGGGTGGGGGGGGCAGAGCGCCGTGACTCCGGCAGCGGCGTTTGGAGAACGGCCTGGGAAAGGGATGGGGGACAGGAATGGGGTAAGGGATGGGGGTAAGGGATGGGGTAAGGGATGGGTACAGGGATGTGGTAAGGGATGGGTACAGGGATGGGTACAGGGATGGGGACAGGGATGTGGTAAGGGATGGGTACAGGGATGGGTACAGGGATGGGTACAGGGATGTGGTAAGGGATGGGTACAGGGATGCCCTCCTGCCCGCAGGTCCCATTGCTCCGTGCGGCTCCTCCCGCCCCGCAGAGCAGCCCCTGGCCGGGCAGATCCGCTGCCGGGCTGTGTCAGTGCCCGGCCCCGCTCCCCGCGGGAGATCTGGGGGGTTTCGTCGTTCCCGCTCCCCGCTCACCGGCACCGACCGGCCCCAGCCGTTCGGCATCGCCCCGCTCTGCGTTGCCTCTCTGCTCTCGGCCGCTCTCGGCCCGGCTGCCCGGCGCCATGTCCCGACAGCCCCATGTCGCGATATCTCCGTCCACGCTCCGCAGGTTCCGGACTCCCGGGGCGTGGCGCGCTCAGGCCCCGCCCATTTCCTTCAAGCCACGCCCACAACCACTACGCCCCGCCCCTTTCTGCCCTCAGGCCCCGCCCCGTAAGGCGTGCGGCGTGCGGTGATTGGCGGAGAGCGGCAGGCCCCGCCCCCGGCCCCCTGCGGGCGGTGACGTCAGGCGCGCTCCCCGCAGGGCAATGAATGGGAGGCGGGCGGAGCTGCCGGCACAGCTGCGGCACCGCAACGGGCCGCAACCGGCACCGACACCCGGCACCGACACCCGGCACCGGCACCGGGACGGCTCGGCTCCAACTGGTGCTGCTCGTGTCCGGGGCCCGGCCCGCTGCCCTCTCCCTGCCCTCTTCTCTCCCCTCTTCTCTCCCCTCCGTCGCCCCCGGGCCAATAAAATGATGCAAAGCTCAGCGCTCGCTGCCGAAGGGGCTGTCAAGGGGCTGCCGGAGATCCTCGGGGTGCCGGTACAACGTAAGGACGCGTTTCTCTTCCCCGTTCCCTCCCCGTTGTCTCCCGGTCGCGTTTCCCACCCTTTCGTTTCCCCCCGTGTTCTGCTCGGTGAAGCCGGGGGGGCCCGTCGGGGCGGTCGGGGCGGCTGTGCGTGTGCACGGGGCTGCAGCGGTGCCCCCGCTGTCGCTGTATGTCGCGACACGAGGCCCCGAGCCTCCTCTGGTCTGTCGGTGCGAACATCCATCGGTACGTGCTGCAGAGCTACAGGTGGCGAGGAGCCGGGTGCCCCCCCCCGGGAGGGCCGTGAGCGTCCGGCTGTATGCGGGGACACCGTGCGGGTGTAATGGGAGGGGGGAAGGGTGCGAGCAGTGCCGGTCTCGGTTCGGTTCTATTTGTTATCGTTGTTAGCGTTTATGATTCGCATTCGTGTTTATTATCGCCGTTATCATCGATTATTGCTTTCACGGTTCCCCCTCCCCCCACACCCCGTTCGTAAACGGTTCCGGAGAAGCGGAGCGTCCCGCTGTATCGGGGGGGTCCGGTACTGGGAGGGGGCAGTGCCCCATCCGCACCCCCAGCCCGATGTGGGGCTGTCTCTCTGCTTCTGCCCGCAGCAGGGAGCAGCGAGCGAGATGTTCTTCTTCTCGTGTATTTCAGCGCAACAAATCGGTGGCGAAATAGCGGTGTTTGTGCTGCCGAAGTTCCCGTGGTGCTGCTGGATGGGGGGTGGAGGGGCTGCACGGGGCCGCCTCTCAGTGCGGGCTGCGGGGCTCCGTGGGGACTGGGGGGGGTCCGCGGAGGCACCGTGTCGGAACCCCCCCATGCTATAGGGAAACCGTGAGGTGAGAAATAGGGGCATCAGTGCGGGGCCTCTGGCCGGGATCCGGAGACAGGGAGAGGGGCTGCTATCCCCTCCTCCCCCCCACCTCCCCCCAGGTCTGCTCTATCATTATAATAATATTTTATTCTTTTTATTTGGTTTTATTTTACACCCCCCCCCCCCCCCCCATCCCCATCACGGCTCACAGCGATGAGCTCCCTTTGCCGTTCTCGTTTCCCATCGCTGTGAGATCGCATTTCTCGGCCCCCGCACCCGCACAGCTCCTTTCTGCCTTAACCCCGACATTCTGCATCGACTTCAGCTCAGCGCTGGGGAGCCGAGAGCTGCGGGGTGGGCCTATAAACCCCCCCACGGCCAGCGCTAATTGACACCCTCATTAACAGCGCTATTTCTTTAGGGGCAGGTGGGCAAACGTGCGGCAAAGCTTTTGCCGTACCCAAAGTAATGCCTAAAGCACCTTCCCGAAATAATAATTAATAATAATAACAATAATAAACGAATGCATCGATAGGGCGATCATGAGAAATAATAATAAG
This sequence comes from Coturnix japonica, assembly GCF_054131305.1. NCBI lineage: Eukaryota > Metazoa > Chordata > Aves > Galliformes > Phasianidae > Coturnix > Coturnix japonica. The sequence continues at coordinate 5,445,880 of NC_140673.1, read as the reverse complement.
AAGAAGAAATAAGAGAGAAATCGATCTCTGTAGATGGAATAAAACCAACGGGCTGCGCTGCCAACTCGCAGTGCAGTGGGGGGGAGTGGGGCCGGATTGGCCCCTGTGTGTTTATATATATGTATGTATTTATATGTATATGTGTGTGAATACATATGTGTGTGTATATATGTGTGTGTATGCATGCATATATCCACATGCATACACACATGTGTATATACATGTGCATCTATACGTGTGTTGATCTGTGTACACACAGATGCGTGTGTATATTTATCAGATCAAATGAAATGATCCGAACTGCTGGAAAACAAACCTAAACACGCCTTTATTTCAATAGCTGTTTGTCCACTTTCCGATCTCTCTCCGGAGCTGTTTGGGGCAGATATGGCGATACACACCGCGGCTGGTTCCGTTCCCGACGCTCGGAGGTGCCGCTGCCTCCAGCGCTGCGCATCCCCGCATGGCTGCGCCGGACGCGCTCCGTTCCCCCCCCCCACCTCTTTCATCCGTCCGTGGGGATAACGCAGGGGGTTCTGTCTCCCCTCGTTGCCGTGGGGGGGTCCCGTGGGATCGGCGGCGTCTCCGTTCGGTGCCGTTTGTTGATGCCCCCCCCGGGGCTGGGGGTCACCCCGCTGCCCCACCGCCGGGCCCCGCCGCCTGCACCGCCCCGCTGCGATCGGCTGCTGCGCCCTTTGCCTTCCCCCCTTTTTCTTTCCCCTTTTTCTTTTCCTTTCCTCTCCTGCCATTGTCGTTCTTTTTTCCCTTATCGTTGCGTTTCTTTTGCCCTTTTCCTCCCCCCCCCTCCTTTTTTTTTTCCTCCACTTTTCCTCCCATCCCTTCTTTTCATTTCCTATTTTCCTTCTCTTTTGCTTTCTTTCCCCCTTTTATTTCTCTTTCCTTTCCCCTTCTTCTCCCATGTTAATTTCCTACCTTTCCTTTAATTTCTTCCCCTCTGTCCATCCATTTCCCGTTTCCTCTTCCGTTTTTCTTTTCCTTCTTTCATTTTTTTTGCCTTTTCCCCTTTATTTTTTTTTTACATTTCTTTTCTTTCTTTACCCTTTTATTTCCCCCTTCTCTCTGCTTCCATTTCCTTCCCCCGTTTCTTATTTCCTTCCCTTTATTTCGTTTATTTCCTTTTCCTCCCTTCTTCCCTTTCCCTTTTTATTTTCCTTTCTGCCTTTCTCCTTCTTTTCTTTTCTCTTATTCTCTTTCTCCTCTTTTCTTCCTTCCTTTTTCTCCCTCCTCTTTTCCTTTTTTTCCCTCTCTTTTCTTTCACATTTTCCGTTTTCATTTCCTCTCATCATTTCCTTTCTTTCCCCCCTTCTTTTCCTTTTCTCTTTTCCTCCCCTTTCTTTTCTTTTTCTCTGTTCCTTTCTTTTTTTCCATTCCATTTTCTTTTCCTCTCCTTCCCTCCCCTCCTTCCTCATTTCCTTTCCTTTCCCCTTTTCTTTTCTTTTGCTCTTTTCCATTTTATTTTCTTTCCCTCTTCTCTTTTCCTTTCTTCTCCCCTTCTCTTTCTCCCTTCGTTTTTCCTCCCTTCTTCCCTTTCCTTTTACCCTTCCACCTCTCCCCCCCTTTCCATTTTCCATTCCCGTTTTCCTTTCCATTTTCCTTATTTCCTTCTCATTAACCTTCCCCCTTCCCCTACTCTTTTCCTCCCCTTTTCCTTTCTCCAACCTCTTTTCCCTCCATCACCCTTCTCCCCCTCATTCTGCCCTTCTATCCCCTCCCCGTTTTCCTCTCTCCCCCTTTCCTTCCCCCCCACTCCCCATTTCTCCATCGGGGAACGCAGGATCGCGATGCGACTCGCGGTGCCGCCGTTGCTGAGGCCGTTCTCCCCTCCATCCCCGCAGAGATCCCCCAGTGCGCAGGGTGCAGCCAACACATCCTGGACAAGTTCATCCTGAAGGTGCTGGACCGCCACTGGCACAGCTCGTGCCTCAAGTGCGCCGATTGCCAGATGCAGTTGGCCGAGCGCTGCTTCGCCCGAGCCGGCAGCGTCTATTGCAAGGAGGATTTCTTCAAGTGAGTACCGGGGGACGCTGCCCCGTCTCTCCTCCCCGTCCCTCCTACCGCGAGTTGCGATGGAGCCGTGAAATCCCCGATGCTGCTGCTCTCTCTGCCCGGCTCCATGCGAGGGGGCACCGCTCCGCTCCTCATTTCTTTCCTCTTTTATATTTAACCTTCCCCCCCTCACCACCACCTCCCCGTATTTATTTTTTTTTGTTTTCATTTCTTTCCCCGCTTCCTTTTTACCCCTTTTTCCCCATCCTTTTTATATTCACTCTGCGCTATGAGATGAACCTCCCTTCCTTTCACCGCTGCTTTCCCTCCTTGCGCTCATCCATCTCCCTGGTTGCCGCATGGAAGAACCAACAAACAGCCCATTTCCCACCCCCCACCTCTGCTCTCCCCCCATCCCCAAAATGAGCTTCCAAGCACACACGCTCTAGCCCCGTTTTCTGGCAGAATTTGGGGGTTTTCCTATGGGCTGATGCCTCATCTCCCATCCTTCATCCCCACCAACCCGCAGGATGTAGCCATAATCCTGTGTGGACCTTCCCAGCTCAGCAGAATGAAGGGGCTTAGCATGTTTTTCTGTGCCCCCCCCCCCTCGTCCCCCAAGAGCCCAATCCCATTGCCAGCCCAGGGGCACAGCAGCGTCAGCACCACGTCCCCACGTCCCACTGTCACAGCCACTGAAAATCATGGTGTGAAATGAAGCTGATGATCTCCAAGTCACTTACGGAGCTGGCCCAAAGGTGTGGGGATCGATGATATTGGCACTGGGAGCTCAGTGGTGGGCTCATGTCAGGGCCCATGTAGATCATCCTGAGCTAATCAATAGCTTAGTGCCGTCACCAATGGTTCAGCCATTGGTGGGGCCCAGGGTCTGCTCACCTGAAGTTCCTCTTCAATATCTTTGCATGTAGAATCATTAAGTGTGGGAAAACATCCAGATCCTGAAGTCCAGCCCCAACCCACCCCACTATCGACCTCACCCCTCAGTGCTGCATCTCCACAACCCCATAGCACCTTTGGGGATGGTGACCCCAATGCTCTCTGGGCAGCCCTTTCCTTGCACGCTCCTCCATACCTGCTCTGCACACCTTTGCAGCACGCCCCTGGCAGCCCACCCTGCTGGCACAGCACAGCACCGCCACGCTGTCATTACGGCGTAAGAGCCCCATCATTCTGCATTAATCTGGGATTCATCATGAGAGCGGGGCGGTGTAATTAATTTATTTGGTATTAATGTGGATGAAATATGTACTGTCCTTGCGGGGGAAATCAGGCAGCCTATAAGCATTAGTTAAAAGAACCATTAAACTCAACCCTTCCCCAGCTCCATTAGGGGCAGCCGCTGACGAAGATGAAGCCGCGCCGCGTGAGGTGTCAGCTGTAATTAGGCTGATGGCTGGGTTAACTCTGCCCCGCTGGCCGCTTGTCCTTGCAGGCGCTTCGGGACCAAATGCACGGCGTGCCAGCAGGGCATCCCCCCCACGCAGGTGGTGCGCAAAGCCCAGGACTTCGTCTACCACCTGCACTGCTTCGCCTGCATCATCTGCAGCCGGCAGCTGGCCACCGGCGATGAGTTCTACCTGATGGAGGACGGGAGGCTGGTGTGCAAGGAGGACTATGAGACTGCCAAGCAGAACGGTAGGACCCCGAGCTCGTGTTTTGTGGCCTCCGAGATTGTGTTTTACTGCCAGCGCTGCTCACGCCACCCGTTTGCTCCCAGATGACTCCGAGGCTGGAGCTAAGCGGCCCCGCACCACCATCACGGCCAAGCAGCTGGAGACACTGAAGAATGCCTACAAGAACTCCCCCAAACCTGCCCGGCACGTGCGGGAGCAGCTCTCCTCTGAGACGGGGCTGGACATGAGGGTGGTGCAGGTGAGACCAAGGACAGGCCTCTGCACACAGCCCAGCACCAAAGGGCTTGGGTCGGGTTCCAGGTGCTGGGGTGCTGCGGTGATGTGATGCTGGATTGAAGGGGTGCAGGGATGCTTGGTTGTAGGGTGCGTGGAAGCTGGGACGTGGGGTGCTCTGGTTCCTGCTGTGTGCAGATGCAAGGTTGCAGCAATGCTGTAGTGCTGAGATGCAGAGGCATCAGACCACATGGATGCCAGAACTCTGGGACTGCTGGCATGCGTGTTCCCATGGCTGGTAGGCTGCATCAGTGCTGTGATGCCATGGCAATGAGGTGCAGGTGTGCAGGATTACATGGATGCTGGGTGCCAGTGGTGCTGGGTTACATGGCTGCTGGACTGCTGGTGCACTGGGTTGCAGGGTCACTTGTTTGCACAGTACCTGCGTGTTGGGGAGCTGGCATGATGGGGCAGAGAACTGCGGGGATCCTGGTGTGAGGGGATGAAGGGTTGAAGCGCAGATGTATTGATTTGCAGGACAGTTGCTTTGTACGGGAAGTGGGCTGCGTGACTGCTATGATGCCATGATAGTGCAGTGCAGAGGTGCCAGGCTGCGTAGGCGCTGTCATACTGGGGTATGCTGGGTTGCCAGGGGTGCTGGGGTGCATGGATGACGACCTGCTGGAGCACTGAATTGCAGGGACACTCAGATGTGCAGCATTTGGGAGCTGGGGTGATCAGGTGCTGGCATGATGTGGAGTTGTTGCAAGGATTCTGATGTGCAGGGATGCTGGTTTGCATTGGTGCTGGGTTATATGGGGGCTGAGGCACTGGCATGTCATGGTAATGGGCTGCAGGATTGCACAGGTGCTGGTATACTTGGTTAGACTGCTTGGTCACACAGCTGCCTGGGAGTTGGAGTGTCGGGTTGTGGGGGTCCCATTGCATGGGGACACGGGGATGGAGCAGTAATTGATGTCAGCTGCTGTGGCTGGGAGGTGCCGGCACACAGGGCGCTGGGATGCCAGGCTGCAAAGCCACCACAGACATCCCCATTGCCCCCATTGCCAGGTGTGGTTCCAGAACCGTCGGGCCAAGGAGAAGCGGCTGAAGAAGGACGCGGGGCGGCACCGCTGGGGCCAGTTCTACAAGAGCGTCAAGCGGAGCCGCGGGGCCGGCAAACTGGAGAAGGAGAGCTCGGCTGAGGACTGCGGGGTCAGCGACAGCGAGCTCAGCTTCCGCGGTGAGTGGGGCAGGGGGTGCGGGGCGGCGGTGTGCGGGGGTCCCCGTGCACGGCTGACGGCCCGTGCGCTCCGCTCCTTGTCCCTGCAGACGAGCAGATCCTCTCGGAGCTCGGCCACACCAACAGGGTTTACGGCAGCGTTGGCGACGTGGCAGGAGGACAGTTGCTGAACGGCGGCTTCGCCATGGACGGGACGGGACAGCCGTACCAGGACTTGCGGGACGGCAGCCCCTACGGGCTCCCCCAGTCGCCGTCGTCCATCTCGTCGCTGCCGTCCCACCCGCCCTTGCTCAACGGGTTGGACTACGCCATGGACGGCAGCATGGGGCTGGGGGCGCAGGGGGTGAGTCAGACGCTGCGCGCCATGGCCGGGGGGGGCCCCACCTCCGACATCTCCACGGGGAGCAGCGTCGGGTACCCAGACTTTCCCACCAGCCCGGCCTCCTGGCTGGACGACATGGATCACCCCCCTTTCTAAGCGCCGCTCGCCCCCCGCCCCGGCCCCCTGCGTGCTCCCCCAGCCCGCGAGAGCAGCGCCGGAGATGAGAGACGGTGCCAGGATTTCCTATGGGAAGAGGAACCGGAGGGATCCGCGGGGGCTCGGCGCCCGTCCTCGGGGCATCGGCGACGTCTGGGGCTCGGGGACGGGGCGGGTGCCTTTGGGTGTAAGCACAAGGGAGGTGCGGGCGCACAGCACGGCGAGGACGTCGGAGTCACCCCGCCTCGTCCCTCCTGGTCGGCGGAGAGCCACGCGTGCAGGAGGGGAGGACAATCAGGGACGGCAAAGCCCTTATGGCAGAAAGGTTCGTTTCAGAGCGTTTCTCCCGGCCCAGGGGCCGTGTTGGCTGCAGCGCTGGGCGGTGGGAGCGGGGCTGTCGCGCTGCGGCTGCAGGGCCGTGATTTATCCCCGGGCGTGCAGGAGTGCTTACGGTGCAGCGCTGCACCTCGCTGGCTGGAGGGGAGGGATTGCAGCAGGAAGAAAAGCCTCCGGGCTGAGAGGCCGAGGACGCGGCCAAGCTGGGGCTGGGATACGGAGAAAGATGATGGGGAGAGCGGGGTGAGCCTCTGCTGCGGGATATTGCAATAACATTCCCCAAAAGCTCGGGGTTGTGCGTGGTCGGTGGCGTTTGGTGACAGCAGGCTGTGCTGGCTGCTGCCCGAGGCCGAAAGCAAAGGGAATTACAAGTAAACTTGAAATCAAGCATGCGGGCAGAATGTCCCCCAGCTGGGTGTGTTGGTGCTGCAGGGCTGCCCAGCTGTACCCGTGTGCCCTCAGCCGCGCTCCCCCCGGTGCTGCTCTGTGCCAAGCCCCAGCCCCCGGGTGGCACAGGGAAGGGACACGAGGGGGGGGCTGTCCCTGCAGCAGTCCCTGCTTGCTCACCATTCCCATCCGATGCAGCCAAACGTCCTCCCCTCCCCTTGTAAATGTTGTACAGTTCCAGAAAGTGAGAGTCTTGTTTGCTGGGAAGATGGGAGGGGGGGAGGGGTGAGGGTGGGAAAAGAAAACAATAAAACAATTTAAAGAATAAAATCTTATTTATTGCCACGTCTTTGGGGAGACACGTCCCCACACCCTGTCCGTGGGATGCTGCTTTGTACCTTGCCTCCTGTGCCGTGGCATGAGCTGTGTACGGTCCCTGGGCACACAATGTCAATAAATTCGGGACTCACCTGCAGCTGCTGTCTCTGGGCTCTTCTTCCCTCTGGGGGAGCAGCGGCATCGCCTGCTCTGACCCCACTTGGGGCTGTTTGCAGCCCCCTGGGTATTTTAGGTGAGGTGAAGCCTGCAGTCCCTCAGGTCAGGATGGAGATGGAGTGGTTGTGGCTTGTCCCACTGGGCTGTGGATGAGCTGACAGCAGCCCCAGCACCCTGACATGGAGCTGGTACATCTCCATGCTTTGCAGTGAGCACTTCCATCTCTGCCACTGCCCCCCTGTCACCCCAAGGGGCTGTCCCAAGGTTTGGGGACCTCAGCTCTGTGCAGGCTCAGGTGCTGGGGGCTGAGCCCGGCCGTGAGCACCGGTGTGTTGGCTTTTATATATTTTAATCATTTTAACATTTAATGCTTCTCAATTAAAGTGATTTCCTGGAGTAGATGCCAAGCTTAGCCCGAATGCACATTAACCACTTTCTGTATCGGTAGTTAAAGGCACCGGGGGATTTAAGCAGCAATCCGCAGGGCTGTTGGGGAAAGGTTTGGCTGAATAAAGCAGATTATAAACAATAATAAATGTCTTGCTCATTTTTACCCCCCTCCTGCTTTTTTTTTTTTGGTTTGGAAAGGCTCCAAACTCACAAACAGACCTAAAGTGCTATAAACATCTCCAGGGCTGCGTGCTGAGCCCCCCAACATGTGCTTCCTAATAGCAGGGGCCTCAATGCTTCTGTCCCAGCTTTAAGAGGGTGTTTTATTACCCACTGAGCCCAAGTTCCCTTCACATTATGGGCTGTGAGAGGTACAGCTGGTTGGTCCCCCTTGCCTTCCCACCAGGTGCTCAGTCAGGCTGTGAATTAGCATTTTGGCTGATGTAGGTTTGCTGATGCACCTCTAGGCTGTCCTGGGTGCATCCAAAGTGATGCAGCAGCCTGGCTTGTCCTTGCCATTGACTCAACACCTCCTGCAAGGGCTGGAAGGGACCCTAAGTGTTGGACTCTGCTGAGGAAAGGCACAAGGGAATGTACAGCCCACGGATGTAGAACAGAGGATGGCACCTCCCATCCCTACAGCCCTCCAGGAACCAAGCTGCTCATTCATGTTGGAGAAGACCCTTAAATCACCCCATCCCCACCGTGCCCACTGACCACATCCCTCAGCACCCTCATGTTCCTCCCTGCAAGAGAAGCAGGCAGAGACACTGTCCCAACACTGTGCTTATTTTATTTATAATAATTTTGCTTGGACCCAAGAGAAAAAAAAAACCCAAACCCTAAATGGTAACACAACCCCACGGCCCTGGCCGTGCCAGCAGCCCTCCCCAGCAGTGTGCACTAAAACACAGGTCCCATTCCCAGCCCTGTGCCCGCTCCCTCCCCTGGAATACTGCAAGATGTCAGAGCATGCAAAACCCTGACCCGAAGGCTTGGAGGAGAGCAGGGCTTTGCTGCACGATGGTACCCATCCAGCCTCATGGCACGGCTACACCTTGCCCGCTGTGTGCTGCTGCAGGGCCGAGGTGATGGCCTTACAGTCTGTCACCTCCTCTGGCAGGCAGCCCTCCTTGTCCCGCAGCGTGGGGTCGGCCCCGGATTGCAGCAGCAGCTCCACAATGTCGGAAAACTCACAGGCAGAGGCTGTGGGAAGGAGAGAGAGCAGGGTTAGGCCTCGGCCCTGGGCTGATTCCTGCCGGATCGGTGCCTCTTTGGTTTTAATTACAGTTCAGGTCCTTTTGCAGTAGAACCAACTAACTCTTTTTTTGCCGTTCAATGTTGTAAGCCGAAGATCTTTTGCATTACTCGGCAGTTTTACGCTGACCTGAAGTGACGAGTGGCAAAGTTTAATTAAAATAAAGGCAACGTGTGATTGAAGCTTATATAGAGCAGGATAAAAAGGAGGAAGAGAAGGGGATGATGCAAATCTGAAGGTTGGCAACCCAATGGTCTTTGAGGTGCCTTCCAACCTAAGCTGTCCTGTGGTTCTGCTGTTCTATGATGAAGCAGGGGCAGCAGGGATGTGGGAGAGACCAGAGGGGACACATCCCAGGGTGGCTGCAAAGTGGGGATTTCCATGGCTGTCATAGAGCTGCTGCCCAACCCTATAAGCATGGTGCCCATCCTCGCCCTGCTCCTGTGCGCCCTGGCTGGTGGCCATGTCCCCATGGGGGCCGTGTCCCCACAGAGCAGCCCCACCAGCAGATTTATGGCACCCTGGGCACCTCTATTTGTCAAGGGCCGGAGCGGCGCTCCTGACACCGGCATGGATGAAGATGAATTTCCATCCAGCGCAGTTCACCCAGCGACTCCATTAATCCTCAGGGTTCGGATGATGAATTTCTTTCTCTCTCCTATTTTCTTTTTTATTTATTTCCCCTCCGTTGTCCCCTCCCTCCGCCCTGCCACCGCACCGAGCTGAACAGATGGCTCTTTCCAAGGAAGACGGAGCGCCCGTGAGGACGCACAGCCTGCCCACCGCGCAGCCACGTGGCCACCAGCGCTCCGAGAAGCCTTGATTTCCTCTGGGAGCTGCAGTGGGATGAGTTCAGTATTCCCAGTGGGTGGGAGGATGGATGGATGGAGGCGAGGAGATGGGAGGCTGCGAAGCCATTTAGCAGGACCTGGCTCCCAAAGGCGAGCAGAGCCTTCGGGATGAGGCTGAGCGCTGGCCTCCGCTTAACCTCCGATTAAACCCAGGGTCAGCAGCGGGCAGGAGGAGGCAGAATTTATCACCCGGCGCAGCCCGCGGTTCGAGACCGGCTGTAATCAGGAGAGCTGTCGCCACAAGGACAGCTGTCAGGCCACGCTTGCTCGTAAAAAGGGATGGCTGCACCCTAAAAGCAGCCTCTCGTGGGGGTTAACCCTTCCTGGAAAGTCCTCCAACAAAAAGGGAGGCCTCGTTCTGCTCAGCAGCAGCCCCTCGTGCCTGTGGTGCAGTTAATAACTGGTTATAAAGTGCTTACATCAGGGCATCTTCAGCAAGTCTCAGTTTTAGGCCTCTCAGATCAGAACAATGAACTCAAGGCTGTGTTTGAGATTTGGGAGGTGTGTGAGCAGATCTGCAGTGGAATGGGATGGGAGCGTTGGCACCCGTGGGTTTGGCACCTGGAGAGGTGTCCCAAAGGCTGATAGGGTGGATAAGAAAAACAGCTGCGGAAATAATGTCAGTTAAACCAGTCATTCACCAAAAAGAGCAGCACTGACACAACACAACACATTTCCCACCTCAGCCAGAACACTAAGAAGTTGACAAATGAAGCATCCTACAGGAAAGATCACACAGGGACCATTCATACGTTATTGTAATCACAGCCCTGGTTCAGGGGCCTGGGAATCTGGCCGTTTAGATCCAGACCCAAATGCTGTGCCTCAGACTGATGGACTACAGAGCAATATTGCCATCCTGCTAACGTCCTTGTGGAGAGATCAGAGAGAGGCACAAACACTTCAGAATGACAAGTGTGCTCTTAATTACACAGTGACAGCCACTGAGAGAGAGGATAAAATCATAACTGGACATGCCTTAATTTTGGAACAAATTACCATGGAGATTAAATATTTTTTTCCCCTATTCCCTGCATATCAGCACTGTGTGTGTCACTTACGGCTCTCTATGTTTCTCATTTAGAGGTAGAACACTCTTTCAATTAAAAGGAATGCTATAAAATCTCCTATTTAATTAGCACGTAGCTGCAGGAGTGACACAAGCTGTAACTTCACTCTGCTTGGTTTGCTAGTAGATCCTCTGTGCTTCCAGCTGGCACCAAACTGGTTTGTAAGCAGAACACCCAGAGGTTAGCATCACACTGCTCATGGGCTTTGCCACCGGGTAATCAGATCCATCCTTCCTACTAATGCTGCTGCTGAAATTTGCTTTCTGTACGGAGGTGATTTGCTCCAGCTGCAAATCCATCCTGCTAAGAGGGAACAACCGTGCTGAAGGGCAGCTTACCATAATGGAGTGCAGTCTGGCCTTCCCCATCCTGAAAAACAACAATACTTGATGTTAGAGGTGTAAGCAACGCCGTGGGGACAGAAGCAAATTCCAGCCTTAAATAAATACGGTGAATCACAGCAATACTTTAACTGATCAACAGCCCCGTACACCCAGCTATCTAGCAGCCAGGCTTTGAATCAGCATCTGCCATCAATCCGTATTGATGGGTAATCAATACCTACCCACGCACCGGAGCGCGTGGAGCACGTCATGGCACAGGGATCATTCAGTTCACAGCGTTATCACTTCCAGCTCATAAAAATGAAGGATTTCAGCCCCACACCCTTACTTTGGGACCCTCAGTGCACCTGTGGAGATGCCTACTGAGAGCTTCTTTGCAAGCACAGCCTTGGATTGTTATTCAAGACACAGGTGAGGCACACGAGTGCTTATACAGCTCAACAAACAGGGAATAAAAGCTCTTTCCCCCCCGCACTGAATTCATCTTACGTCCCTGCTGTTCAGAACTCAGGTCTGTACAATGGTGAACAATGGTGTACAAGGCTGAAGTCATTTCTGGAGTCCTTCTTGTCTGCAGGTGAGGAAAGGAGCACCACAACCACAAGGAATGAGGGCTGTGACACACGTGGGGAGCTGGGATACGTGTTGTGGGGCTGGGTGATGAGCTCCCACACTTTGGGGTGCACGCCCCATCCCCAGCAGCACAGCCCTGGGCATCTCCTGCTCCTGCAATAGGGACAGGTGAAATAACAGACGGGAAGAATTACTGTCCCCTTTGCTTTCACTGCCCCATTGGGATTAGCCTCTAATTCAGCCCCTCGCCTCCTTAATGTATTTGCATCTGTTTATGTAGACTTAAGTTTTTAATTACCATCATCTTTGGGATTAAGGTGCAGATTCAACAGCCCGCTGGCAAAAGGGGAAAAAAAGAACAGGAAAACAGGCAGAAATCACCCAGAAAACTGCTCTGATAGACTGCTGTTTCCTAAGCCTGGTGATATCAAAGGCTTTAAGCACAGCCAGCTGGAAACCAGGAAGGAGTTGTGCTGCAGGGTGAGATGCTCTGCACCGACCTGGAGCGGGGCGGGAGGAGAGGCGGGCAGCGCGGATGAGTTATTGGAGAAGCAGAGTTAAAATATGCAGGGTGTGTGAGTGCTGGGGGATGGGAGGAGAGCTCTGCATCGCTGCCATCAAAATTGGAGCCAACAACAACAAGATGAAAGGCAGGTGGATGGGACTGGAGGTGCACAACGGGACCTGGGCACCCTGACGGCGATCCCTGTCTGGAGGATGGCTCAGAGGGTTGGTCCAGGAATGCTCCAGACATTTGTTCCTCTTCCAAAGGCTTGTGTGAAACATTGCTGCTTCAGCAGAGCTGTGCCGGCGGGGCTGGCGAGCCCTTCGTTTCAGAGCTGGCATTTATTAGTTGGAGAAAAGAGCAGGACCCAGCACACACAGCGCATCTCACCAACCCCAATGCCATTAAGAAAATAGACAGATTATTAATCCAGCGTTATGCAAACGTTGTTTACACTTTATTTACACCAGATTTGTTTTTCCCCTGTGAGCCTGACCGCTGGCCAGGTGCCATTTGTTCTACTTCTCCAATGTGATGCTATTTGCTTCTGTTTGCTCCCTGACAAATTTTAATCCAGGGAAATTCTTCCCCACTGAAACCCATGGGGATATTGGTTAGTTTAGATTATAGAAAGCACTGAGTCAGAGGGGGCATTTGTATGGCTGTTGTCACGGCTGCTCCATCAGTTCCTTCCTAACTGTGAATACAGAACGTTAGGTAATCCCAAGTGCTGGTGGCCTTAAGGGCAAGCCAAAAGAAGTTAGAAACATGCTTGTGTTCTGACAGAGCTACAGGAGCGCATGGAGTCTGTCCTGCAGCAACTGCCTCTTTGGGAACACTGTATCACAGCCCATAGCAGGACTGGCTGGGCCAAGAACTTAAGAACAAATGTCCACATTCACTGAAAGCATCAAAACAAAGATGCTGCCAAATGAGCCGCACATCCCACAGCCCAGGTCTGTGACAGATGTCTCTCGATGAAAATCCAGCTACTGGTGGGCAACTTATTGGATAACAGGATTGCACCGTGCTCCTGAGAAATTTAAGTGAGAGAAATGAGAGAAGATGGACCAAGTGCAGATGGACCAACTGCCTTATCCGTTAAGTGGTGCTATGGCTCCTGCACGCCAATTCTGTCCTATAAGAGAGGATTATATCAGAGCTTCCATCCCGCTGCTTGCTCCTTGGGAATTTCTGCTCCCTGCTGTACCTGAGATGAGGATTATGGAGCTATGGAGGTGTGGGAGAGCCTTGGTCAAGCCAAGATGGAAAACAACACACACAGTAACCCTTCCTCCTGATGGACGGTGCACACACTTGTTTTTTAAGGTATTCTTCCCCTCTCATTGCTGTTTATCCCTGTTTGTTCACGGGACATTTAAGGGAGCTCCTACTTGCAGCTCCCAATACTGGCAGGGATCACAGATAAGAGCGATGCAGAGATAAGAGTGTTTAACAGCTCGGGTTCAGCAGCGTGGATGGGCAACAGAGATAAATATTTACACGAGGTCTTTAGAAGGTGAGTGAATAAGAGGGCTGGAATTATACAGACTCTGACCAAGCACTGGTGCTTAGGAGCTGTGAATATAAATCTCTGCAGCCTCACGACGCAGGCTCACTCAAACCAGGGATATAAAGAATAGCAAGAAAATACTTCCCTGAGCAACGTGGGCTGACACATCCAGCCTGAAATCCACCGGACAGCTCAGAGGATGGCCCTCCACGGCCTTTCTTTTCATTTTCATGCTTCTGTGGCTCACAGCAGTCGGGGTTTTGGGCACGTGCCATTAACACATGCAAAATGAATGTTTGTACAGTTGAGGTGCTGGATGAGTGAATCACTGTGGGTGTAGTGCTGGCATTCCAAAGCTGTGCTTCAGTTTGGGATCTGATGTTCTTTAAGGTCTCAGTGTTATACCAGTGTGCACCCATACACACACTGATGTTTAATTGGTTCCTGATCCTCAAAGCAAGACCGGTGACCCCAAGTTGAGGAACAATACCACCTAACAGCGGGTTGCAAATTATCCAGACAGGGCTTGGGTATCCCACCATAATATCCCCATTTAATCTTGCATGCAGGTAGGCTTGGCAGTGTACTGAGACCACTCCTGGCACTGAGATGCCCCTCTTTCCTTCCATGTCAAGGCACGGGGCAGACATCCCTGGGGATGGGAGGTGCTAGAGAGATCTTTATCATCACCTCTCCATCCCTTCTCTAAAGCCTATCACCAGGCTATCACAGGTCTATCTCCTAAGTGCCTCCCAGATAAATTAGACCTGCATAGAGAAGCAATTATTACATTTCTAATGGTATGGACCCTTACAGCACAATCTCCTACTGAAAGGCAAAGGAAATTGCATTAGCTTTTGTTTGATTCAACATTATGATGGAAGGAGGAGGGGTGCAGAAGCCCTTTAAAACCAAGCTTAGGAGCTGAGGTTCCTTCTCTTCAGGGGCCCCTTACTCCTACCTATGGCCTGAGCGTCCTGCTTCATTCAGGTGCTATAACACGAAGGTGCCCTCTACTTCCAAAGCCAGGTGTAAGAAATCTCAGGGAGCACCTGATACCCAGGAGCTTGCTCTCCCTGGAAGCCTGCCCTTGCTAATGCACCCAAACCCACTGGCCTTGGGAGTTCAGAGGGCCAGCGTGACGCTAATCCCTCATCGCCCTACTTTCCAACTGGTGCTGCACCTACATTTCTACGTGTGATTTCAATAGGATTTATCCCATCCACACCACCATCAGCATCTAGTGCTTTTGGTACTGCCACTGCCTCAATATCCCCGTGCAGAAGGGGATGTCCTTGATTGCAGAACGAATTTTCACCCCAATTTGCTCTTGGTGCCCTGAGCACAGCTGGGTGTTTGTACAGATGTGCTTATAGGTTGCCCCAGATAATGTTTGCTGCCGTCTGTTGCCTCCAGAATCAGGTGTTGTCATCCCTGTGTGTTAGTGTGATACAATTGTGTCAGCATAAGACAAAAGCTGTTGGGATGCAGGGATGCAGGGAACAGGGATCAAATCCGGGTCTGGAAGGAGCCAGACTTCCCCAAAGCTACCTTGAAGGCTGCAAGCAGGATGGCCCAAAGCTGCTCCTTCTCTTACCTTTGAAGTCAAACATTGCCAAGACACTAAAATATCCCTTCTCTGGGTGCTTCCCTGCCCCCCTCCCCACATAAAAGTTCCTTACTCCCTGTTCTGCTCTCGTGCTGCTTTATCACTTTAGCAAATACCTGGTTATTTAAGGGGCAGGATAAATGGGCTGAGACAGCTTTCCCATCCCCAATTCACTAGGGAACGCTTGGAAATTCCACCTGACACCAGGACCGAGCTCTGCTCTTAAACAATCTCCCGTCTGATCCGATTGTTCCCCAGTGGGGAGGCAGGCTGCAGCTCGCTCAAGAGTCATTGATTGGATTAACAGCCTAATTCCCAACAGATGAATAGAATACTGATGTCTTGTCAGCCCACATCATAGAAGGAAAACACAATCTGCTTCTACAGCCCCGAAATTTAACCCTTTGCTTCCCCCTTTACCCCCACCCCCCACAGTGCACAAGGGTCCGGCACTTCCAGCCCAAGATCCTTCCATTTGCATGACAAAAGCTCTATTAACCTTTGGGACAGTTGGCCCAGCCAACCCAATGCTGGGGGCTCAGGTGTTATTCTTCATGAGGTTGGTTTTGTAAGAAGCTACAGAAGAGATTTATAACAGGACCTTCACTTGTTCCCTATTTTACAACCTGTCCTTAAAGGAAAGACTGTGTGCTTCACCCTAAGTGGTGCAAAATTCATTAGTTTAACAATATTTATCCTAAAACACAGTGGGATCGAGCATTTCTGCTGTACATCACTCAGCTGTGCCTCTGTCCTAGCCGGGATGCCCAGTGATCAACCAACCCCACCTCGCAGAGCTCCTAATGGAGACATTAATGTTTCCTTACCTCATAGAAAGACCGTGATCAGAAATTAATTGCTATTGGTCAAACGTTCACTGCTGTAAGAGGAGGGCTGTGTGCATATTAAAGAGATTCTCCCAGAAAGAAGTATCTATGAACTCCTTGGCTCTACCTCCTTTTATTTCCTTGCTCAAGGAGTAAGAATAAATAAAACCCATACCATTTTAGGAAGCACGTTCAGAACAACCTATGTTTTAAATATCATTGGCATCCAACATGCTCTGGGTTCTGTTGCCTTCCTTCCCATACAAAGAAGTGCCCTAAGGTCTAAGTAGGGTTGGCTTCCCAACCCTTCAGCATTCTTCCCACCTCTGCAAAGCACATTGTGGGTCAACTGAGAGTGCCCAGCTTGGGTAATATTTGCATTTTATAGCTCCCATGAACAGTGGTAACATCCCCTCCATTACTCTTTAATTCTAAAAGAGCTAATTAGCCCAGACATAGCAGACAAAGTGTGTGAGGATAGCTACCTACATCCTTTGTTTTTTCCCTTCCAGCAGCACCTGTTAGCCATGATCATCTTCCAGACTGTCATTTCACAACACTCATATGCATACAAAAGGCTGAGCAAACAAAGCTTTCTGTTTGGGTCCTTTGGCCACCCCTTCAGAGGTGCTCCTTGTTCAAAGCATGGGCAGTCAAAAGCCAACAGGCTGCACCTAAGCAAACAATTAGCGAGCGACGCTGTGCCGAATCAAACAATTCAATTAATGTGCTGTCAGTGCTGCTATTTTAAAGCCTAATTATTAGCTCCCTTGGCAATTTGATACCATAATGTTTCATTTTCATCCCGGATTGAACTGCGCTACGAAGGCAATAAATAAATAAGCAGAGTGACCCCTGCCCAGCCCATCCCTGCGCTGTAATATGGCTGCGTTGTGTATTCCCGAATCCAGGTTAAGGATGGGGACTGGGGCAGTTGTGCCCTGGAACCAGCAGACTGCAGGTTTTATAAATACATACAGAAATAATTAAAATCTAAGGGGTTTAGAAGGGTTAATCTCCTTTAAATAATCTCTGCCACAAAGCCTGTAAAGTCACTGCTGGCGCCGTGCCTGCGTGGGACCGGCTGTCGGAGCTCAGGGCAGCACGTGTGGTGCTGCTGATGCTGTAAGCACAGAGATACATGTCCAGCAGCAAGGTGCTGTGCTGCTCTGTTTGGCTGGGCCTGTTGGGATGTCAAGGCTTGTGTTGAGAAGAATGTAAAGGGACTCACGACCACTTGTCCTATGAAGGGCTGAGCCCACAACCAGAAGTGGCCAAGATGTTGCATCTCTGTCAGCTGTAACGGCATCAGAGGTACCACCCTGTGTTTCACCACCACCTCTTCAAGTGCTAGTTTTAAAGCCAATGGCTGAGTGGTCATTAGAGATAAAAAAAAGAAAAAACAAAGGCAAAGCACACAAAGCAACCCTGTGGAGGTAGAGCAGTACCTGACCAAGGGGTTTGGCTTCACCTCCAGCAAAGGCAGGGGTGGCTGAAATGCTGCACACATGCACAAGTACCATAGCAGCTGCAGGAAGGAAGGCTCCTGCCTCCCATACTGTCCCCATACCTGCAGGCATAATGCCCTCCTGCACTTCTGCACTGCAGCCAGGAGTAATGCAGGAGTGGGCATGTGGCAATTAATACCTTGGCTACAGGCACAGCTCGTGTGTTCCCATGTTTGGATGGTCAGAACCATCCTTGGGCTTGGAGCTGTACAGACTCACTAAATGATGTGCACGGGTCTCCCAGGACAGCCGCCTTCCCCCTGAGCATGGCTGCTTCTTAAGCCTGACGACTGCTCTGTGGCTAATCTGGATTTAGCAGGCGTTCGGCATGCAGCCGTCTGCTGGGGAAGGCAGCAGGGCCTGGCCCATGTGCTGGGTGCACCGCTGCCAGGGAGGGTGTAGGAGCCCATATAGGAAGCTTCCTATCCATATCCACAACCTCCCTGGGTTGCCCAAGGAGGCTGTGGATGCCCCATCCCTGCAGGCATTCAAGGCCAGGCTGGATGTGGCTCTGGGCAGCCTGGGCTGCTGGTTGGTGACCCTGCACACAGCAGGGGGGTTGGAACCGGATGATCATTGTGGTCCTTTTCAACCCAGGCTGTTCTATGATTCTAGGATTCCTTCCCCCAAAGGGCTGCTGCTTTGTGATGTCTAATGGCCCTTTCACAGCCTCAGGAGCTGATTTAGCATTTTTTTATAAGGCCGTTTGTGCACAATACCCCTTTTTTGTCTTATCATCCACCACCAACACAACTACAGGCTGGGCTCTGGAAGCTCTCTGCTTATGATCCATGGGACTGTTCCCTGATGGAAGAAGGGAGAAATAAATGAGAGGAAGAAGGTTTGTTAGCGCTGCTCTTTCACAGCCAGCCAGATTTCCAACCAGATTTTATGAAGTGCCAATACTGAAGAAATAAAGGTATGAAAGCCATCTGGAGGAAGCTGCCTCAGGTCATCCCACTATCAGTAGACGGAATTTCTCAGTGGAACCACAACACTGTTAAAACACAGCCAGCTAAATACAGTTAGTGAGATGCAGAATGGATCTTCACTTTAAGGGCTCTGAACAAACAGCCCTTGCTCCCTGCTCTCCATATTATAGAAGTGCTCCTAATGAAATGCAGCAGGATCAGGAGGCGACCGGGGAAGATCGTGGCCAACTTTACACCAGACAGATTTATGCTCAGGGATGCCCTGTTTGTGAATGAGATGCAGAAGGAACAGGCTCCCCATTCACGGTGTAAGGTCAAGTTCCCCAGCACCGCTTGGTCTGAGGGCTGGGGCTGAAGTCACAGTGCAGAGCAGGGCCGCCCCATTTGCTGCCCCATCAGCCCTGGGGAGCTTGCTGGACCCTGACATCTGTCCCAGCACACAGTAGTGCAGGGGCTCATGTGGCACGGGTGGGCTGTGGGAGCAGCAGATGGCACGGGCTGGTGGGCCACCGACCCAGGACAGCGCTGACCCCGGGGTGAAAGGCTGCGCATCTCCCATCACCCATCCCCTGAGCCCCTTCGAAGCAAGTGTTGATGCATTAATCTTTGTGACTGACAGAAACAAACTGCAAATGGAAGGTTCCACGGGGGAACCTTTATTTATTTGGAACTGAAACGCCGCTTCAAAACATAAAGTTAGGGGCTCTCTTTGATCTCATTCATTCATCAGAAGCGTTGCTGCTCAATGACATTTCTTCCCTCCCGGGAGGCAAAAGCACCGAATGCAAAGAGCGCATCGCTGCACGTCAGCCCTGAGCACAGCACTGCAGGACAGTGAGGACTGCTGCAGTAAATAATGAACTGGGCTTGTGCTTCCCCTGCACATCCTTCCTGACCTGCTTACCACCAGTCAGGGTGCTGAGCTGGCTGGGCAGGGTGAATGCTTCAGCATGGGGACACTTCCCAAAGCCATCAGGCGGAGGGGTCAGGCTGCTGTGTGCTTGTTGGGTTGTTTTTTTAAACCACACAAGCTAATGCTTTAAGAGTGTCTTGATGGAATCAGGGAAATTGGATTGTCCCCCCATTTGCTGGCCTAAAACAAGCCTTTTTTTTATTTATCCCATTAGAGGAACACAAGAAAAACCTTTTAAATGTCACTAAAATTTCCCCTGCATTGCAAAACCCAGTCAAAAGGGTTTTAATTTTCCCCGAGACCTCTTAAGTAATGCAGAGTGTCAAGGTTTAATACGTTGCGGGTAGGGGATTGTCTGCAGCCTGTGCTGTTCCACCAGGGTGACTCCGGAGGGTCGCTCCTGTTTGCTGGATGGGATCCTTGGCCACGCTGAGCTCCCCAGCATGTAGCACTGAGGTCGGTTGTGGTGGTGAGGAGTGAGATGGGGTAAGGGGAAGGATGGACCTCCCCCTGGGTCTCCAAAAATGCAGCAGTGCTCATCCCTCACCTGTCATTTTGGTCTGTGAGTTCGGCTACTCATGTTTTGTGAGTGCCTATAATTTATAGGCTTTACTTATTTATTTACGAGGACTAAAGAGTCTTGGCAAGAGGCACTTATGTATGCTGACACGAGGCTCCGAATTCCCCTGGAGTATTTAATATGACAGACATCAGCTTAATATCAGCGATGGAGCCCAGAACTGACAAGTGGAAGCACACAAAGCCTTCGTGCTGTGAGAGAAGCACTGAACAGGGCGGGACGAGGCTCCATCCAGCAGACCCAGCATTGGCACCTTGGTGCTCCTTGAGCTTCCCAGGGGTGCCCAGCTGAAACGTGCCCATTTGTGTGGCTCGCCAGGGTGTCCTAACAAGTCTGAATCTATGCAACCTGTGTCCGAGCATCAGAGTTGGGACTCAAAGCATCCTTCGGGCTAGATGGGACTGAGGGACCAGCTGCAGTCACTCAGGGCTGTTGGCTGCTTAGTTCCCCTCATGTCCCCAGCTGTGGAAGAGATGGGGAACTGGAGGGCTCTGTGTGCTTGAGCCCAAACCCATGGAGAGCTGGTGAAGGTGCAGAGCCAGGCAGAGCAAGGAAGAGGAGGGGAATCACAGCCCCTCACTGAGCCGCAGCAAAACACACCCCTGAGACTGAGATGCTGCCTCCTGAGCTTCCCTACAGGGCCACACAATCTGCTTTACAATACGTCCAAATTCAGCATGGAAATCAGAAAAAAAGGGGGGAAAAGCCCCCCGAAGAGCTGGTTATTGGAGCAAGGGCTGCATTAAAAGGATCAGGAGGTGGGGGGCCCAGGGGGTGGGGGGGGGAGGGAATGGGATAAAGTAGCGGGTCTAATCAAATCAGTTTAAAAAGCTGCAGCCTCTCCAAGTTAACCTTGCCAATCAGCCTGTGAGCGGGTGCATGTCTGTGCACATTAAAGTGGAAGGGCGTCCTTGAACCCGCAGCCCGCTCCGTCCTCACCGCAGCCCACGTGGATGATATCGTGGTACCCGACAGAGAGCAGCCCAAGCTCAAGGCTGCCTGCCCATGCCTGAGCCCAGCTCTGCTCCAAGGGGCTGCTCCCTGAGGTGAGCACCGGGAGATTTAGCCAGCAAGAGTTGGTTTAAAAAGGACAAAAAGAAGACAGGAGACAAAAGGAGCAACCCTCCCCTTGACAAATGCGGTTGCATTGAGGCTGGCAGCTGTGAGATGCATTACTAACCTCCACTAATGACTGAGGGCACAGAAGTCACTTTAAAATAAATATTCACTAGGAATTACACGGGTAATCTAAAGGGATTATCCTGCTGCCTTAACAGGTCCATAAACTAAACGCTAAATGGTCTACACAAGTGTTTGCATTAATTCTGACCTAAATCAACCCTCCTGCTAAAAGCCAGATTCGGTTTTGGAAGCGGCGTGTCTGCTTTCAGTTAACATGCTTGTGAACATTCCCAGACTCTTGCTTGCCTGGAGGAAAAGCAGGATGGAGTTGCTGGATGCCACAAGTGTGCCAGCAGGCAGGAGAGCTCTGGTAGAAGTGTGAGTCCAGAACACAGGTACCCACATCACAAGGGTCAGCTTCAGGAGTGAATCCTCACTCACCCTGCATGAGCCTGAGAGCATCATGTCAGCCTGCAGTAAGCCCTGCTCTAAAAGAAAACTTCATTAATAACTGCAAAGCAGACACAGTTTTCCCTCCCAGCCCCAGCTGGCAAGGTGTGATGTCAGCCAGGTGCAGAAGCAACCCAGCAGACAGCAGCCCTGTGGGGTAGGCTGCCAGCACAGCACTGCTCAGCTGAGATAACCCCAGCAGCACGAGTACACGCACTTACTTGCCAAGGAGGACTAAAGCCTTCAAGAGGGACTCAGAGCAGGGCGGGATGTGAACGGGCAGAGACCACATCCATGTGTGTATCAATGGGAATGGTGATGGGACCAGCTGCAAACATTCCCAGCTCCTGAAGCAGCATTATGGGAGAGCCCTGCTATGGAGAATCACAGAACCATTAGAGTTCGAAAGGACCTTTCAAGGCCATCTGCACCCACTCCCTGCACTGAGCAGGGACACCCACAGCTCCATCAGTGCTCAGAGCCCATCCAGCCTGACCTTGGCTGTCTGCAGGGATGGGAGCACCCACACCTCTGTGGGCAGAATGGGTGGCTGCAGATTCCTTCTCCTTTGGGAAATCTATTCTGTCGTTGGCAAGGCCAAAAGTTTGAAGCCCTCCTTTCATTGCTCCTTCCTCCAAGTGCATGACCCCGTGAAGGGAGCAGTCCCCAGGTCCCTGTGATTTTATGCAGCTGGAGCGGAGCAACTGTGCGCCAGCATAAAATTCCAAGATAGACAGCTTCCCTTGGTGGCTTCTCACACCTTGAGTGCTCAGGAGACAATACCCTTCTCTGAGAAGAGGCACAGTGCTACCGAGTGATGGTACATATTAATTTCTAAAAGAGGATTTTAATCATGCGACGTCCTCTGCAGTCGCACAGAATTTAATCTCATTGCTGACAGTGGGTGATGGGGGAGCATGTTAAGTGGAAAAGTTGTATTCCAGCCCTCCCTGCAGATGTGTGCTCCCGGCAGACCCTGGGAGGATGGCACAACCCACCACGGTCTCTCCCTGCTGAGCAGCCCTGGCTGAGGTCCCCCAGCACAGTGCAGCCCAGCAGACACACAGCGTGTTCCCAACCTCCCGTGCCAGGCTCACCTACACGTACTAACACGGTTAGCATTTATTAAGGCTTACTTTACAAATATGGATTTATTAATCTAGGCAAGACCTGGGGATACATGCACATAATACTGCCAGGTTACAGGCACTGAGACACACAGAACACCCACCCCCCGGCTGGTGGCTCAAGGTCAAGCAAGGAATGCAGCCCACGGTGGGATTAGCTTCAGGATGCTGAGCTCCTCACACTGTGCTGTGACCGTTAGGACATCCTGTCCTTTGCCACATAAGGTCTTCCCTCTTCTAATGTGACCTGCCCTCACCTAAGCCAACATCTAAGAATCCTGCCTTCTCTGAGTAATATGAGAAAAGAACCCAGAACCAAAGCCTGAAATCTGTGATCTGACACCCCTGTATGGGAAATCACAGCTTGAACCACTGATTAATCAGCTGAGGCAAGTGTTGGGTCAGCTGCGGGAGCACAGGTGAGAGTAATGGAGCTGTGCTCCAGGAAGGGGTGGAACTCGACTCCACCTCCTCTGAGACCTCATTTAAGGGCTGACCACCACTGAGGCAGCATCTCTTGGAGATTGCTCCCTAGTGGAGACTGCCTCAGCTCTCTGGTCCAGGCATCAATATTGGTGAGTTTTCTTTACTAATAACCTTTGACTATTTATCACCATCTTGGTCAACATCTTTATATTAGCCACCTTTAAACCATCCTCTGCTACCACCTTTACAGGCCCCTTCCCTCCCCCCCATAGATACATTTGAAATTAGGGTAACCTAAGTGATGGCTTGAGCAGAAAACAATTCACTGAGTCACAGAATGGCTCCTGTTGGATCATTGAGCTCCAGCCCCTGCTGTGGGCTGGTTGCCTCCCAGCTCAGGCTGCCCAGGGGCCATCCATGGCCTGGGGTACCCACAGCTCTGGGCAGCCTGAATTCCACAGAATCACTGCAGATAAATGAAGAAGACATATGTTTTCAGGAGGCGCACTTTGGATCAACCCTATGGATCCAATGATTCTGTGTCAGCCCACTGTGCACACTTGTGATTTATGGCCTGTAATGCGTGGTATGTTCTTTGTGCTCCCGGTTCACCTGGAGCAGGGGCAGGAAGCATCTCCCTTCCTAAGTGTGTCACCCATAAATGCAAAGAAATGCCTTTTTATTTTCCCCCTTCCAAACACAAATCCATCATAAGAGGTATAGTGGGAGCAGGGCCAACCCCAGCACACCTACCTCAATCTGCAGCCACTGCACAGCCCTAATGCATGCAGCCCTCTCCCAAACTGAGCACATCCCTTAATGCATGGAGCCCATTAATGCGTCCTATTTTCCTGCATTAACCAAGCAAACGTTACAAAGTGGGTCCCCGTCACAGCCTGACCCATTTTGAGAGCCCACCGAAGCCAAACTGACTTTTATTTCTTAGCAAAATACATAAAAACGGGGCTCCAATATAAAGCAACCAGTTGCAGCCTTGCAGGATTAGTTGGATGAACCCGTCAGTGTATATAATCAGCTTAATGGCAACAAAGATCGTGGTACAGGGAGTGCAGCTGTGACACTCAGGCATTGCACTGAAGGGACAGGTTTGCATAGGGCTGGGCTGCTCTCCTTGATTTCCAGCCTTTTTTCCACTCTCTTTGCAGTCAACAGCCCCATCAGCTCCATTAGCATGAAAGAATTAAGGAGGGGAATGGGTAGGGTGGAGCAATTTACGTCCGTGGGTCAGCATGCTTACACAGCTGCATATAATTCAATTAAATGGACAAATAAAGCAGTGCTAGTTGTTTTCCAAACTCCGGTTAATTTTAAGTTAATTCCCACTCTGCTGTGGGCTGAAGAGCTGCCTGCTGATGCCTAAGCAAGAAGCTCTGGTTTTTGAGGTACGTTGATTTATGGCTTTTGATAGTAAATCCAAGCACCAGACACTAACTAAGCAGCTATACCTTAAACCTATTCACAGGCTCCTAGACATCCTTTGGGTTGGAAGGGACCTTAAAGACCACATTGCTGCAACCCATTGCCATAACACCTGCCACAGTCAGAGCTTCTCTTGCTTTCTCCAAAATGCCCATTCAACACTCAGTGCCATCCTTCCCACCAGAAATACTAACACTTAGCAGTTCTGAGTGTACGTAATTCGTAAAGCACTAAGCAAATAAGCACTCCCTTAAAGGAAAACCTTATTGACAGGCTACCTGGCACTGAGCTCACAGCCCACCAGCAACGTCAGGAGAGGCCAGATTTGCACATGTCAAGTCCATCATCTGTGGATGCTTTCAAAGTTTTGCTTTTTGTGACTGAACAAAACGCATCTCTGGAGCCATTATAGGAATTAGTTGGAAAGGGTGGGGGAGAAGGAGGAGCAGTTGTGAGCGGCCATGCACCCCTATGAGGACATTTAGAAGCATCTGGCTCTGAGATATTAAGAAAGGGGGGAAAAAAATTAATCACGTTGGCTAGGGAAAAAAAAAAAGCCTGGCATCAGCACAGCCACCTTGTCATAAGGCAGATATTAATAATGGGAGCCTCCAGGGAATGCTCTGACATCTGAAAGATCCACTTCCTGGCTATCACAATGCGAGCAGCTTTAACTGATGCCTTTTTGAAACCTTCTGAATCTCAGTCTTAAGCACTGCTTAGGAATATATATATACATATATATATGCAGCAAAATGAAACCCTTGGTGTTAAAGATGAACTGCTCAATGCATTACTCTCTTTCCTAGGTGTTAAAAGGTGTGTGCAAAGGAAAGCAATGCTCCTCGCTGCTTTTAACTACAGCAGAATGGAAGAATGCCCAGAAAGTGGATGCAGAAACACTGGGTACTGGAGCTGTAGTTAGCAGGTGAATAGGATGTTAGGAAAACAACACGATGTGTTCAAGAAATGTGCAAGGGATGTGTTTCAGTAGGTAATACTGGTGGATGGTTGGACCTGGTGATCTTAGAGGTCTTTTCCAACCTTAATGATTCTGTGATTCTAAAAGGCTGCTTTTCCAAAGGCACCTGGACACCTCTTCCCAATGGACAGCCAGAGTCTGGGGATCCCCTGCTGTGTGGGCATCCCTTGACACAGCATCTAAACCAGAAATGCCCAGGGTTTGAGTAGGACCTAAAGTCGGTGACACAAAACCATGACCATCTCCAGGTGTTGGATGGTGATGCACAGCCAACTCAAACACTGCAGCAGCCACAAAACGTGCATCTCCAGGTTAGAACAATGATTGAAAAACATGGAGGTGGGTCTCTAAACGCTATTTGGTGATGCAGGGGATGCTGGCATAGGAACTAACAAGCAGTCACATCAAATAAGATGGGTTGCAGCTGGCAAGCCTGGCTGGGCAATTCCCCAGCTGGGGAGTATCACAAAGGCATGCTCCATTTAGGAGCAGCAAACTCTGATGTCGAAGTGGATGCTGACCCTCTGGAGAGCAGCTGGGCACAAGGTGGAAAGCAGCATCCCTGAAGAAAAGCAGAGCCACCGTGAGTGCTACTGTCTGCTCAGATTTAGGAATAATTCTGCAGCCTGTTAAATCACCCTGTCCCAAGAGGAAACGTTTTCTGCATGGGGTACAGCTGTGATACATTCCTATGCAAATGAATCAATTTTCTCTTTTCCTCTATGAAAAGTCTCCCATTTTTTCCCCATCACTGCATTTATCTCCCCGTGGACTTGATAAAAACCAGCACTGATCAAAGAAAGGGACACATTCAGCCCAGAGATACACGTAGATAAAAGTCCCACTGGTTTCAGTGGGGAACTCGCAGGCTTACCCTTCATCAGAAGCCCTTGGTAATGACACCTTATCAGCTTTTAAGCCCTCCAATGTAAGAGGACCCTGCCATGACTCAGAGTCACTGCTGGCACTGCCTGGGGAAGAACAGAGCCAAGAATGCCATTTTTCTGCTGATCTCTTTTTCTTCCTCTCTTCCTTCCATTCCCTCAACCTTTCCAACTGCCCTACCTGTCGCACTGCATTTGGTGCCAACAGGAACTCTTTGGGAGAGGGACAGTGTTTGATCTTGCCTGATGCCTTGGCTGGCACCGCTACCATCTGCAGCAAGGAGCTCAGGGCAAAACCAACCTATTGATGTGCCTGTCTGTGTTTCTCATAGTTTCTGTGGGATCAGTTGTTCCTAGGTAAATTCAGAGAGCTGTTCTATATTACTATGTACATGTAGACAAGAGAGCCCCGTGAGCTGATATAGACCAAAAGGAAAAATAAGATGATGTAATACAGGTCAAAATGAATGATTCCCACATATGCTCTAGTTCACATCATCTTCAGTTTTAGACTCTAATAGATACACATTCATAAACCACAACGTAAAGACTGATGACCCCAAGCTGCTGTGGTTTAGCAAGTTGTTTCTTACCAGCTAATGAGTGCAGCTGACCACATCCACACTGAACTTTTCCATCCAAGGAGAGAAATTAGAGAGCAGAAGTCATCACAGCTCCCAGCTTTTCTGCTGCCGTGAAACATTCAGCTCTGAATGCTGTCATGGTTGGCATTAACCTTGTTGCTTTGCAATTAGGGCTGGAGGTGTGGGTGCCCACGACCACCTCCTGTTGTTCAACAACAAGCGCTCGGTTATCAAGCTATGAAAAATCGATCACCTGCAATTGCTGAGCCCAAACTTCACACGTTGGACCACAGGAATTTAAAGTGCAATGCTCAATTTCACACCGCTTCAGAAGGCAAATTGCCATGTAATCGGTGAGCATCGCTTGGAAATACCCTGACGACAGCAGAGGGAATAGGGCAACACAGAGAAGGCAACGGGATCTGGCTTCAGCCTCAGATTTCATCTGAGCGTGGCTGTGATTAAAGCTCGAGTTCAGAAAGAACGAGGAAAGAAGAAGCAGCTGACATTTCCTGCAGGCAGGTAACCTACCCTGGTGTCTGCATCCCTGTCAGGTCTGCTTTGAACCAGACCTCCAAAACCAGCCTGGGTAACAATAACCTTTAGAACTATTCCCATTCCTTCCCCTTTCTTTTAAATAATACTGCTGGATGTACAATAAAGGAAGGAAATATTGTAGCAGGAATCAATTCAAATAAATTTGCCAACTCTTCTGTTAGAGCATCTCACTTAGAGCAGCCACTTCTTAGTTTAAGGGCAAGTAATTGCGGTATGATCACAGCACTAACACTGTGCATGGAGGAGGTGACAACATTTTTAGGGGTATTTATTGGAAGCACACTAAATTCCACACTGTACCCCGCTAATTAATTTTTGAGGGTGGCAAAAGTCAGCTGGCCAGGGCTGTTATTGCTAATAGCTAGAAAAGAGCCACTTCATCACTTTGCATTTTTATTTGTAGAAGATAAAGAAACATTTCTTTCCCTAATAGTTTCATGCTTGTTTCATCTCATTTCATCTG
The DNA here is from genome assembly GCF_054131305.1 of Coturnix japonica. Taxonomy (NCBI): domain Eukaryota; kingdom Metazoa; phylum Chordata; class Aves; order Galliformes; family Phasianidae; genus Coturnix; species Coturnix japonica. The sequence continues at coordinate 5,418,157 of NC_140673.1, read as the reverse complement.
GGCTTTAAGATCTGTTTAATTTCATTTGATCCGTTTTCTCAGGGTCTTAGAACTACCATATTTTGATAATCTTGTTATATCCGTGAGATAAAAAACAATTATTTGCCCCATCGTTTCCTGAATGGGAAAACAAGACGGAAAGCAATCGAGTGACTTGTTCAAGGTCATGCAGGATTCTGTGGCAAAACTGGGGAATTAGAAACCTGAACTCAATTCTTAATGCAGCCATTAAGGGAACTTCCCCACTGTAGCAATAGGGGTTCAGCGGACTTTGGTTGTTGGTTCTGAACATTTCTGGTCTGCATTACAGGTGTGTTTCTATGCTGAGAAGAAAAGAATTATTATATCCACATCTCAATTATTTTGTGCTCCCAAACCTCATCAGAGCTATGATTCAAGTTGCAGGGAAATCCCCATTTCAAAGTTCTGCACGTTCAGCAGATGCACGGTGCAATACAAGAACTGTACAGCACAATGGTATATGCCTGTATTTCTCTGTTAGTTTCTACATCAACGTGACAGGAACAACAGAAATTACTCAGAAACCCAACTGTTAGACTGGTGGTGAAGAGACCACCTGATTTTTGGCAAACCAGGTGTTAACAGGTGCTTTAGCTTTATCCAGCATTAACGGGGAGGAGGGAGCACGGCAACCAGGCACTGGCTGCGCCCGAGCTGCACTTTCCATCTCACTTCCAAGCTGTGCTGAAGTACATTGGCAGAACAACATCCATCAGAGATGTACCGACTGCTGACCACAGCAATATTTGTCCTTTACAAAGAGGATACGAGCAGAATAGTTGAATCTGCATAAATATAGCATTAATAACAAACGGACTGGGTGAAGATCGCATTTTAATACCGAGCACCAGCTGAAGGACCTACCTTCAGAGTTCAGAGAAGCTTCTTAGGTTGCTGAATATTGCAGTGCCCATGAACAGGGCAGAGCTGCCATAATGCCATAGGTCTCAGGTTTGGGCCATCCCCTGGCCATCACCAGCACATACAGAGCTATACAGACAGAGGGGGCATCTCACAGCTCACAGCAGAAACACTCCATTTCCGATGAACAGGTGAAACCCCATTTCTTCTGGCTCCTCTAACATGACAGATCTACCTTGGTGGTTATTTACACTTCCTTCTTCCAACATTCCCCCCTCCTCTTCTGTAAACACGCTATAAATACAGACTTGGCATACAGCTCAGCTCGCCCATCCTAAAGGTCTTTCTTTGGACAAGCTGTGATTTAGCTCCAGATTCCTGTAAGCCTGAGCAACTTCTTCCAACCCTCGTCAGCACTAATGTGACACGTGCCCTTGTGCCTCTTCCGAGAGACCCGTACCTGGAGGAACCAAATCCAAGTTCCAGCATGACTCATGTGGGCTTCTTTACGGGCTTCCTCCTGCCGTGGCTCTCACGAGCCCTTTATGGGCTCCTCAGGGTTTTGGAGGAACGCTGATGAAAGTCACCCTACCACGTACATGCCACAGGACGCTGCCCTTAACAAGACCAAGACCTCTGACCAGTGTCAGATAATCCGTCACTATAAGCTACTTGTATCCAAGCCAGATATTTATTGCTATTGATCTGCCTGGTCCCAGCGAAAGACTTTTGTTCTCCCAACCCGGGACTTTGACCTCAATTAAGTTATGAATTTCAATCCGATAGACTGCTCCACTTACCCTGCTGCTCTCCCTGACTGGATTAATTAGAATTAGCTAGGCTGGGAGTCACCCCGAGCGCCTCATGGATCATGTTATTTTAATAATAAATAAAGAGACGGCAGCAGCATACAAGGAAGGATTCTGAAAGATTGTTCATCCAAAAGCATCACTCAGAACCTGCCAATACTAATTTCTCTGAGTTTGATTACCTCATTTACTTCTTTTTATTTCTATTCATTAATTGAGTTTTATCCCCCATTACTTCAGCTCCCCAAATGTGCCCTTCCTATAAAGGAACCAGACACGCACTTTGCCGTTCCAAAGTTTTATTGCTGCAGCTCATCAAAAGTCTAGTTAGCAGGAATGGAATAGTCATTAAGCATTTAATAATCTAATAGTGCTAAGAAAATATATATATAATAGGGGAAGGGGAACAGGGAGGGATGAGGCAACCCTGCCTAGTGCCACAAAGCGTGCTCTGAGCACTCCTCCTACAGATGGTTAATTGGCCGGTGGACAAAGCTGAGCATCTTCAAGAAGGTAACATCTAACACTGGAGAAAATGCATCTATCAATTAGGATATTTTCTGACAGCACAAGAATGCCTTTGGAACGAGACTGAAACGGGTTGAATATCAAAGGAATTTGATTGGCAAGGGGAAGTTTTTGAACTGGTGAGTCGAGGCCTGATAGCTACATTATCCTTATTACTTCTCTTTCGGTATAAAAGCAATTACATACTCGAAGATGTCGGGTTGCCCAGGACTGTACTGAAATGGATTGTCTCAGCCAGTCATGTCACAGACATACTACGGAGTTATTGACCCAGAAATGAACACTTATTTGTCACGCTCATTTTAATGTTTAATTGGCTGGAACAGAAGAAACAGATTTAGAAGATGGAAGTTTACCAATTTCTCAAGCGTTGGAACTCAGCTTGCAGATAGCCAGGTCCTGACCTGAGAACAAACGCAGCAGAAAGCTTCAAAGCACCTCACAGCTTCACCTGTGTTCAGGCCTTCATTTGGTGTGAAACCTTTTTTAGGACAGGCTGATCAATTCCAGCCAAGCTGAGTTGATTACAGGGGGAAAGGCTGAACAGGAATAAAAGACAAAGCCACACAATTGCTGGTGGTCATTCCAAGGGACTTGTCTGTGGTACCACCAGCTCTGTGTTCAACCGTAGTTAATAAACAAAAAGAAGGCACTAAAAGAAAGAGGAGGAGTAAGAAAGCACCCTTATATTGCTTTGTGAAATTTCAAATTGCACTTACAGCCGGGGCACAGAGAAGAGCTACATCTGAAAGAAAACAAGGATGAGTAGACAGTTGGATTAGATGATCTCACTGGTCTATTCCAACCTTAATGATTCTATGGAAGAACTAGAAATGATTTGAGGAGGTTGTAGCAGAAATGCTAAGTCATGGCTTGAGGCAGTGATGGAGCACCTGGTGGGAAGGCAGGGCTAACCCAGGGGAGCTCAGGTGTATCCAATGCAGCTGAGTGATCAGAAGGGATGGAGCCAGGATACACCCCTTCCCAGCCCTCATTTAAGGGCTGGCAGTGGAGATGAGGGCATCTCTCTCTGGAGTTCTCTGCTTAGCTGAGGCTTTTTGAAGGTAAGGGTTACCTTGCTTTGTGTTTATGTCTGTAGCTGCTGCACTTAGGTTTGTTCTCATTTGGTGCAGCCAAAGACTTTGCCACCCTGCTATTATCATGGTACTTTCCAACCCAATATAGCATTACAGAAGTGCGAAGTTACAGAGCAACTTCCAAGTGGAGTACAACTAAATGTGTAATTTACAAGTGAACTTTTTAATCTGATCAAGAGGGCTTAAGGAGGCTGAAGTCAACAGCAGGATGGAAAAAGCAAGTGGGCAAATAACTTCTGTTTCTCATGATGCTGGAATGATGGGCTACCATGTGAAATGGTTGTGGCAAGCAGAAGTAAAGAAATGTACAGCTAAGCCATAGAACTACACCTGGCATAGAAGGTTGGGATCCAAACAGGAAAGGAGAGAAATTTATCAAAGAAAAATCTAGGAGCACAAAGAAAACAGAAGTGGTTCAGGAGCCTCCAAGCCATGGACTGCAGGTAAATATATTAAAAAATCCCTTATGCTTACCCTGTTCTGTCCCCTTGGCATTTATTATTCCTGCTGCTGGAGACATGCTACAGTGCTAGTAAGAGTCCAAAAGAAATATAGATGTTAAGAGATAGGAATCTCCTAAATGAGCTTTGCCATTTTGAGCTCTGTTTTGTCACTTACAACCCACGAAACTGAGCAACAGGTGTGAATTAGTCAAAATCTGACTTAAAGTCTTTATAAAAGACAAGAAAGAATTGGTGTCCCAGCATTCAAAGTGCTGGAATAAAGTCCATCTTACTGAGGAAAAGCTAGCAAAAGTACTTTGCATCAAAGCCTGCAAATTCAAGATGTCCCAGTGATGAGCTCAGCATTTATTACATTAACCAAACAGGAAAGGACTACTGACAACACATGAGTACAAAATTCCTTTTGGGAAGCCAGATCAGACTTTCTTATACAGAAAAGTCCTTAGGAAGGAGGTCAATGGTGGAATTTAGCTCCTTCAAAACAGGGAAAGCTGAATGCAAATGATCCAGGAGCCCATGTTTCTGAGCAGAGAGTAGCTGGTTGCTTGGCAAACATTGTTCCTCCAGCACAACCCAATGCCTGGGATATAGGAAATGAGGTAAGGCTACAGACCATTCCAATGTGATGCGTGCACCTGAAAAACCAGCTTGGCTGCCACTGGTATCCTGTTTGTGCAGCTAACCAAACACCTTAATGAGGGGCTAAAGCATTTCCAACAATGTCTTCACAAATTACAGGGACTTTAACACGTGCTTATGTCAAAGATGACCCTGGGACAAAGGGGCATGGGACCACCCCACATCCTCCCAGGGTAAGACTGATTCCTGCATCTGCAAAGACAGACATTCAGCAAGGAATAAGACATCTCTGTGCGACACAGCATGCCAGCTAACACAGTGCTGTGTGTGCCTACCTAATAGCTGACTGCTGCTGGCTGTCCCTGTGAGCACTGCCAGAGATTGCAGCCATCACACACCAGCATTGGCTCTGCTGAGTGCCTGCCCCTGTGCAGGAACGAGGTGATATCCACCTGCCATGCAACCTCGCAGGGACTCACAGAATCCTGCTGCTGTCCCTGGTCCTTGGATTTTAACCCTGCGTTCTGATTACCCTGAGAGCAGCTTTAGAGTTTGAGGATATACCAGTGGGGGCTACTGCTAGTTCTTCCAGAATGGCACTTTGATTTCATGTTTTCAAATGCTGGTTTTGCATGGTGAGGCTGAAAGGGCTGTGTGGGTCCTGAAATGACCACTGGAACCACGCAGAAGCACTCGGTTGTCTCAGCCTGCTTTGCAGGCAACGCTGCACGCGCTGCCTGAGCAGGGGTGCCAACTGCTTTGCTGCACCAGCAATGAAGCAATGATTCATATGTCTACAGGGAGCAGAAGAAACAAAGGCTGTACACGTCAAGCTGGAAGATGCAAAGAGACAACACAACAGAAAAATCGGTGCATACAGGCAGAAGGAAACTTTCTTGTCCTTATAATGCATTGCTCGTGCTGCTGAGACCTGAGGTGTCTTCAGAAGCTGAAGAGCAACCCAGGGATAAGCCTCCGCATCCCTCGGCATATATTTAGAGCTGCAAATATTTTGCAAATGCTTCTGCTGAAAGGGACTTTTCTCCCAGTAGGTAAAATCAGCATCTGCTGAGTGGTGACCATTTAACATTCAACCTGCTGCCAATCTACATTCCACAGAGAGACCCGCAGGAGAGACATGGAGCTGTGCCACTTCTAATAACTGTGTGACTGGCACCATGTCAATGCTTTAATGTAGAAAGCTACCCTCTGTCACTAAGCAGATCTCTCCTTTCTTTTGGCTAATGGATTTCACACCCATTGGCAACAACGTCAAGACTGAAGGGGTATAAGCCTGCAGTCTTCTGAGATCTCCTTGGCAAAGCTGACTACAGAAAGATTGAGGTAGGGACTGGGGGCTGTAACGAAAGAAGGAAACTATTGTGGGTAATAATTCTGCTCTCATTACTCATTGCTTTGCCTTTCATCTTCGTTTAGTTTCTTCATCCGTTTGCCATTGCGCGTTTCCACTGCAGCACTGGTCAGGTCAGCAGAACCTGCAATGTTTGCTTGCTGAGTGTAGAACTACGCCAAACCTCTGCAGCAATCTGCAGATCCAGGAGAGGGTCCTTGTGCCTTTAGTAGCCAAGCTTTCAGCATATTTAGAGGAAAATTTATACTGGGGCATTAAAGAAAAGAGCTCATGACTTGGATATTTTTGACAAGGCTTAGGGAATGGTCCTAACAGCTGAGTATTCTGATGGCTGGCATCTCAGCAACAGGTACATTTGCATGGGTGGGCTTGCAGCAAAGCCTGTGTGGGCATTCACATGTTCCATGGGGAGTGGAAAGTGTGAAAGTGCAGCCTGGGACCTGTGTCTTTTCATAAGGAACCACCATGATGCCCATGCTGATTTCCTCAGCATCTCTCTCAGATAGAGAGGAACAGGTAGGGAAGGGATGGATGCATGCTGGCTGGTTACTGCTTTGTCTGCAACACACCTCCAACATGATGCCCATGCTGATGCAATTCCTCTTTTTGCTGTGAAATCTGAATAAATACAGTTAAAAAGAAAACAAAAAGCAACGTGCAGACTTTTTCTGGCTTCTTTTTACCCTATGCATGCAATAGTTCAAGAGTCAGGCAGGAAAACACAAAGGCCACACAAATAAAACTGACTGGCCACCAATCTTAGCAATCTTCAACACATCCCTAATTCCTACTTCATTTTTAGCTAATGGTGGAAATTAGTCTTTGGACAGTTGATAAAAATCAACCTGTCTCTGCTGGGTTAGAACCATGATCTGTGGCCCAGCAACTACCTCTAGTACAATTGATTTTCCCTTTTGGCAACCAATAGGCCAGTCAATAATAATGTTGTTTGAGAAGGATTGAGTCATGAGGGAGATGAACCCTCCCTGCCATTTATTATGTTTGTATTGTCTCCATTTGAAAAGATATATTTTTTTTTCCCAATGAGGACGTGAAGGTATTACGAGGGGACAGCTACCCCCCATCCCATGCTCCAGAAGCCCTGTGACTCAAAAGCATGTTAGCATGCAGATGGAGAGCTGCTGTGTGCTGGGGTTTGTGGCAGGGGTCTGGGAGAAAAGACAGGCTGGGGATGCAGCCACACTCCTGCTACTCTTAAAGGAAACAAAAGAGACTTCAAGCAGCTGTGCTGCCTGGTGTGAATTAGTTCAAGACACACATACAACATCCACATAGGTATCATAGAGCAACCAGCTCTCACTGCAGACAGCATGGAACGCCTGATGATGTGCAATGAAATTACAAACGGATAAAATAAAATCCACATCTACTGGCAACAAACTTCCCAACCCGCTGATTTCCAGCTGTGGTTCTCAAGTTTCCTTCCCAAGGCCCTGAGGGCTCAGGGGTGACTGGAAAACTTACTGACAACAGGACTGAAGCCTTTGTACAGTGACCTGTGCCTTTACTGAAGGACTGAAAGGCCAGCAAACAAAGCAAACAGGTCAGTTAGGACTTGGGTCGTGACCAAAGTAGCCAAGTTACAGTACCATTTTCCATATATAAGTAGCTTCCATAATGTTGATAAGCTGATTACTTGAACTGCACAACGATGAGCAGGGACAGCAAGGCTGGGGCAAGTCTCAAGTTTATTGCTTTGGTGTTACAAGATACTACTTGCCATCCTTCTTCACAATGGACAATGATTAGACTATGATGCCCTTTATCCTTCTTAAAACAGCACAGGGTACACAAAGGATGCACAGTTGCAGGGCAGCACAAAGCTGGGCTACAATTCTGCACATCCAGCATCTAATGCCCCCATCTCCAAATCCTCCTTCCCAAGGCCAGGGCAAACACTGCAGGAAAAACTGTCACAACTGACACTTCGACAGGGAAAAAAGGTTTTCCTTTGTCGCTTGACCTTCTGCAAGGAAAACTTATTCATGTCTTCATATATTTTAAAGCTAGAAATTGATATTACAATCATGCTGCCTGAGCTGCTTCGTAACTGCTGTGTTATGAATATGCTCCCCTTCCCTTCATCACGCAACTAAAAGCCTACATTTTAAGCAAGCAAAGCTGCAGCAGCAGGAGGCTGTTATCAGCCTGATCCCCAGCTCTGGGTATTTCCAGCAGGGCTCCAACACACCATACCACCACCCACTTGGAAATGGCCTCTGGCTCTGAAGATTTAGGTAATTCAGTTGCATAAACGCCCCTTTTCAAGAGAAGAGAAGCCTGTTGCCTTTCTGCATCCCTTTGCCCATGGCAATCGGTTACCGCTTGTCAAATGTGCTATTAGAGCTAATTATGAACAATCAGAGAACTCAATAGCTGCAGCTTTTCGGTGACATTAATGAACCACCCTTCTGAAGCTGCAGTACCACCATTTAAAACAAAAAGCACTTGCACTCCATCACTGCAGTCCAGGAGAGCGTGGTTCTTCCCAGAATCGGAGCTGTTTGGAGTGTGCTATGAGAATGAGTGGAGCCAGGCAAGCTCTCCTCCTGCTCCAAGTTTTAACAGCAAAGAGTAATAGATCCAGATCCAGAGGCCACAAGTGCTTTCACAAGACAAGCATCACTAGGGGTGAACTAAAACAAGGCAGTAAAGAGTGAGCAAGGCACATGTGCAGGTTGGAATAACGGCACCTCTGCTTCAAGTCACCAGAGATCCCCTTACACCTAACTCATGGTTCTTTATAGCCCACACATTAACTGGCAGTGAATTTGGTAATGCATAATAGCAGACACCGCAGTGTTTATGACCGCTTAGGAAGCCACAGTTTTTCCTTCATCCCTTTTTTCTTTAGGTTACTCTTCAAAAACTCTTTCTGCTCCTTCGCTGGATGTGAATTCCCAGAGGGTAAAGGTCAAAATAAAGAAGAAATAAACATGAGGTCATGTAGTCTCAAAACGTTATTGCAACTTATATATGGCTGGGAATAAAAACGCGCCTGCCTTCCCTGGGAACACACCTACGTGCAAAGCAGGACCTTTATAAAGATTCTCCTTTATTACCTTGGTGGGATAAAAAAAAAAGTCAAAGATTGATTTTCTTTTTTTATGGCTATTATTAACCTTTTGTTACTGGCCAAAAATAAACGGGTTAGAAAATGTGCAATGTGTCAAGAAAAAAGAACGGAAAGAATGGAACAGAAAATGGAAGTTTGGAGAAAAGGAAGATGATTCTCCCTTCAGCCTTCCCTTCTAGGAGTCACACTTTACCTCCAAAGAAATGAGATGGATATCCAAGAAGTGAATTCTCTGCATGCTGTCGCAGTATAGTGTTCCAAATGGAACCACCTCCCAGGTTGTCAGGGGAAAGGGGACGGGCAGCTGGTGGAACCCACCTCCACTCATTTCAAAGGGAAGCTCTCCCCAGATGCATCTGACACACTGCTTGCTAGCTGGCTGGAAGGCTCGCCCTGGGCTGACTACAGGGCACGCCATGCCACTAGTGTGGTGCAGGTCCACTTTGTACAGATTCTCACAGCACCTTTTGCAAGGCTGCTGAAGCCATCTCGCTGCTAAGAGCTAGCAAAGTTGTCAAAAGGAACGCATCTCTGTCCAGACTGGGCAGGAGAACAAAGCCTATAAAAGCCACACCAGTAAAGAGCAGTCAATCACCATCTGACAGAAATATGTCCAGCGATTATTTCCAAACACAATCACAATTACACAGGTCAGCCCTTCATTACAGCCAGCTGACAAAACTAGGAGTGTTGAGCTGTGAGAGCGGGGAGCTTCCAGCTTGTTGGCCAGAAGGAACCACTTGCTGAGCTGCTGCTGAACCGGGGCAGCTCCCAGCCAGGTGTGTTACCCTGCTGCCCCTTCAGCTCAGACACTTTTGGGGATCCTCCTGTGTAATGTTGTGAAAGAACTTGCTCTGGGGTTTTGGAAGAATTCAGCTGTGTGAAACACTCGGTCAGGAGGGCACAGAACAAACAGCACACAAGTTCTGTTTTCATTCCTTTCTTACCTGGCTGTTAACGTCGGCAGCGTGCTGCAACAGTACTGAAACGAGCTCCTTGTGTCCTCTGTCGCACGCCCAGTGGAGCAGAGCCCTGCCCTGCAACATCCAAGAGAAAGGTAACAAAGCTAGTCAAAAAACAGCTTGGAGAATTGTAGTTATGCTATGAATTATTGAGTACCAATAGCAGAAATACACTAAATTCAGTACATTGCATCCTAGTGCTCCAGATCTGGACTTACAGCAGCCCACGCCTGCCTATAAATCTCTTGATGCAGCAGTGGTGAACGAGGTGAGCAACTCATTTATCCACTAATGGGGACCGTGAGCCAATTTCCCAACCACGCTGCCAGACCTGCAGGTGGGGCAGAAGATACCTGCAGCAGAAGCTCACCCTTCTCCTTTGGGGCATCCTTCAGCAGGGCGGCACAGGCAGATGTTATTTGGAAGGAGGATATGCAGACACAAAGCATTGAGCTTTTTAACACACTTTTTGACCCAGCGAGTAATTAATTTCTGTAAAGCATAATTTTAATGTTACGTTAATTAACCCTGAATTAGGATGTATTCTCTGACAGTGACTTTCTGTGGAAGCACCGATGACATCGGTGGGCCATTTCATGATTTATGTCCTTGCACTCAGCACCACAATCAACGTCTAAGAGAGGGAAAGACGCCCATTTACTCATGAATCTGTAAACACGGGAAGATCTTTAATTCATCTTCATCATCCTTGCTTGAGTCCAGTGAAGGAAACCCAATGGTTGAGGAGGAATTGTGCTGCCCAGTGTGTGAGCATGGTGATACTGCAGCATGGTGCAACCAGCCCCTTCCTGCAGTGCTGGATGGCAGCTTGTGCTGTGAACGCTGCCTTTTGGATGAGACAAGAAACTGAAGCCTGATCATCTCCAGTCATTAAAAATCTCCTCGCGCTATTTGCAGGAGTATGGATTTCAAGTCTTGGGCCAATTCCATTTTGGGTAATTACACTCTGCTTACCTATATATTTTCTCTGCAATTCTAAATGGATACAATATTTTCCAATTAGTGCCTTAAACAGTTCTGCATTGTAATCGGGCACTATTAAAAAGCTGACACGTTCCGACCAAGAAATGGCTGCATCCTTGCAGCATCGTATTCCCTATCACAGGGTGGCAGGGACCCTCTCTACAAGAGCACTCCACCTGATGTGGAAGTAAGAAGTAGAATCTCAGTGTACTCACTACATAACAAAAAGCACTGCTAAGAAACTTAAGTTTAAAACTATCACAGAATCATAGAATGGCCTGAGTTGAAAAGGACCTCAATGCTCATATAGTTTAAACCCCACCGCTGTGTGCAGGGTGGTCAACCACTACACCAGGCTGCCCAGAGCCACATCCAGCTCATGACTGCTTGCATCGAAGCAGGCAAACTAAAATCTGTAGTCCTGGTTATATGTATGTTAAGACAGCTAAACAGCTACGAAGTCTACCTGTTTCCCAGGTCTTCCTTAAAAAAACAGTAACAATTTAATGACAAACCAACTGAACGCACAATCTACAACTCTCCGCACAGCTTGGCTATCACCTATACAGGTTGAAAACAGCCTGCACAGCTGTTACTTTACCTCAACATGTGTCTGCTTCTCTAAATAACACAGCAGAAGCATGAAGAGCCACAGATTGAGCTGTCCCAAAGCACTTCCCGTATGACTATTTCATTAGGCAGTGAAAGGCTCAGACCAAGGCGAATAATTTTGCATGGGAAAGCACTGCAGCAGTAGCCTTGCCCAGCGCAATCAGACAGCAGGGCACTCTCTCCATGCAATTCAAACACACAACAGTTGTTGCAGAAGTTACTTGAGAAGATGCATTTCCCCTGCCTCTGAAGTATTTAATAAAAACAGCATAAAAATAGCCCCGGTGCACTAACCCTGCCTCTTAAATCTTCCGTGCTTTGCTTGGGTAACCGCTGCCAGCTTGGCCGGCTTCTGCAGCAGTTTCTCAAGCCAACAGCATATCAATTTGCTCAGCTCCAAGTCACAGTGTGTTCACAAACAAAGCACAGGACAGGGATTTGTCTCAGCTAGACCCAACCTCAGCAGACAAACGGATGGGAATGAATTTCACATCAATTAGCCAGTGCAGAGAAAGAGGAGAACAAAGCCAACCTCAATGGAAACGCCACAGCAGCAAGCTCTACTTCTAGGTACAACGTTTGCAGCTGTAAAGTCTGTACACCAACGACAGCCAATCTAACCTGTAGCAAGTGTTTTATTACTGGTAATTAAGACAAGGTACATTCATAATGGCTCCATCCCCTTCCTGCAATTGCAAAATCAGTGAAGGGGAGTGCAGTTGTTGCGGCTGTACAGGTGAACTTCAGCTCTGAGGTGGAAGCCAAGCACTTTCAGAGCCTTGAGACGTTGAGGGAAACCCCCCTGATGGCAGTAAGCATGCACACCCAGCAATGCTTCTCCAAATCCATATCCCACCTGTCCTTGCCTTGGCACCAGTTTGGCACTTGCAGTCTCAAAAGTTGGGGCTAAGTGAGCATCATTCCAGACACCTTTTATTAGCGAGTTTTGGTAAGGGTTTAAATACAGCCAGATATTAGGAGGAAGTTTTTTGCACAGAGGGTGGTGATGCACTGGAACAGGTTGCCCAAGTCAGCTGTGGATGCCCCATCCCTGCAGGCATTCAAGGCAAGGCTGGATGCGGCTCTGGGCAGCCTGGGCTGCTGGTTGGTGACCCTGCACATAGCAGGGGGTTGGAACTGGATGGTCATTGTGGTCCTTTTGAACCCAGGCTGTTCTATGATTCTATGATTGTATATTGGGGCATCTCCAACAGTTACAACAAAAGCTCCACCTACAGTCACCCCGGATGCTGGCACAGATGATGGAAGCAACCCACCTATGCCTCTGAACAACTTCTGGTTAGTTAACAGCTGAAGAAATACTGCTCTCACAAAGGCAGCAAACAATCCATGCTGCTGCAGTGTGCCTGATGCCCTGCAGTGACTCCCCAGCCACAGTCCATCCCTTATTCCATTAGTCCTGCTGACACACGCAAGAGAAACTGGTTGTTTTAGACTGCACTACTTACTACTAAGTGAATGCAAGCTATTCTGTTGAACTCTGGGCAATTTAGATACAGTAAATGGAAGTGTGTACATGATTACTGTCATTAGATTCTTTGCTTAATTCTAAATTGAAGTTTATTATATCTGCACTGTTAGCAGGTATGCCAGCTTGACTGCTGTCCATGAAGATTTTCATTTCTTTCTTTAATCTAGGGGAGGAGACAGCTCGTGCTTCAGGAGTTGCCAAGGGCATCTCTGCCTAAAGCCTACAGACTCCTACTGCTCCTTCTGAAATCCTTTTGCTCCTTTTATTCTCATTTTCTCCCTTTGCTAACCAGACACAGTACAAATACATCGCTCGGAGATAAAACCAAAGCACCTTAGAGCTGCAGGCAGGTCATTCCTGTTGCAGGAGCGGCTGTGCTGAGAGCCTTTACAGCTGAGCACAAGGCTGCTCGGTGCTCCAGCAGATTTTGTTCCATAACAAGTTAACTCTTTGTACAGACCCATGCTGACATTTTATATTTATATGCGTTTAAATCAAAAGATCGACAGAGTGAGTTACGTTCAGAGGGCTGGGAAAGGCATCTTCTGGATATGGCAGGATGTATTTACACTGTAACACTAAAACAGTTAATAAAAATGACAAGATGATGTTTGCATACACTTCGCCCTACCAAAGGCTCGCTCTGGGTTATCTCCTTCCTAAAACAGGTTCTAAAACTTCAATCAACTTGCACGATATTGGAAAATGAGATGCCCTCCAGACTCTGAAGGATGCATTTGGATACTAAACAGCTCTGGCAATGGGTTCAGCCCCCTCAAAACAGCATTGAACAAATATTTCTCTCAGATTTCTCTTCTAGCTTCTCTAATTTATTTATTTATTTAACCAATTAAAATCAAGTCTAACAAAGCCAGCTCCTGCTAAAAAAGGGGCTCCTATTTCTCTGAGCGCTTGCTACCTATACCTATGAGGGAATTCTGCACCATCTTTCTATTGACTTTCCACAGGTAGCCAGGGCTGCAGAGGTGTCAGATGTTTGCTGCAGCAGCTCCATGCTCTGCGAGTGCCTGCTGGCTCTGAAACAGGCCCTCTCACACTATGGACACATGGGTATATTTCTCAAAGAGGATGTCACTCCACACCTTTCAGATCTGTCTCCAAATGTTTACAAGGAGAGAACAACAATATTTCAGCCACTGTTCCCATATATTCTTTAAACAATTCCTTTGGCTGAAAACATGAACATTCGCTGCTCAGACTCAAAAGAAGGAATCAGCTTCTGAACCTTGCAAAGTATGAAAACATCTCATCAATGGAAATGAAGCAAAGATCACATGATGTTATTGTGCACTGATTACAAGCGTGTGATCTCAAAAATAGGATTTTATTAATGAAAGGCTTCTGGCCGTGTTGGGAATGACTGCCCTGGGCACTCACTTCTGCAACCTGTGGCTGACAGAAGGACAAATGGAGCTGAGTAACAGCCCTGCTGCAGTGACTGCATGGCATATGACAGTTTCAGTTCATTGAATTCACAATGCAGAATTCCAGCTCTGATCGTGAACACCTTCCCTCTCATCTGAAAATTAATTCACACGAATTCCTGATTAATAATAAAAGACCCTGCCATCAGCATTCAGAGCCCCAGCCGGGGCTGTCATGGCTCAGAGGGCAGAAATCTGCTTAGAGCTACAGGAGAACCCAACTGAATTTGTGGCGTCTCAGTCTATGAATGTGTAAGCACTTCATCTGTTCACCAAAACACAATGTGCTGGAAAGCAGCGGGCAAAAGTAGCTGTACGTACTATTGACCAAGAGCAGGGCTAGGTGGCAGTATGCAAGCACTGAAACCAGAGCAATAAAGCTGCTACATCTCCCGAATGAGAAACTGTCCACTTCACATGTCTTTTTTTACCAAGAAAATCACCAGACCATTCGCGTGCATTTGTCTTTTTCTTCAGGTTTCTGGCAGTATCTCTATTGTTTCCCTGTGGGAGAAATGGTGCTTCAATCCTGAAACGATGCCCCTAGAAAGGGGGGTATTCAGCACATCATTCTGCAAGTTGCAGCTCTTCTTACTGAGAATAACAGGAAGTTTCTGACATGCTCCAAAATCACAGTACATCCACACTGCTGGGAATCCAGTGGAAAGCTGCTCTTTTCAAACAGATTACACTCATTTCCACGATCAAGTGTTGGTCCAACTCCTGCAGTACTTTATAACAAGTCTAATCAGAAAATTCTGGGAAGGTTTAATACTGTTAACAAACTAAACAATTAAAAGACTGATTTTCTGTATCTTTTTTACCCATACCTCCTCATCTGCGACATTCACGTCCACTTTTTTCGACTGAATGGCTTTGGTTACGTAGTCAATGTTGTTTTCTCTGCAGTAATCAAAAATGTTCTTGTCCTCTTCTCTATTCAGAAAACAAAAGCAAAAGAAATAGCACATTACTGAATAACACATTACACTCTGCACAAAGGCCACGTGCATTCTTACGCTCTAACATTGCTACAAACATTTCAATAGCACCACCAGAGTGGAATAGGCTCCTGGGATGATGCATGCAGAACAGTAAGTTTTTCCCCCTTGTAGGACTCAGAAATTCCTGCTTCCTAGAAACAAAGCTTGTTTTTAACAACACTATGCCAGGGCAGAAGTCCTACTCCTGTCAGCTCTCACAAGAAGCTTATAAAGTTGCCCAACACGAAACCCGCTCAGTCCTGGTATATATCACTGCAGTCTGCCAGAGGATAAAGGGCTAAAGCTCTGCTTCTCCCTGCCACGCAAACAAACTTGTAACTGCCATCTCCTTGACTCAAACCAAAGGCCTTTTCAATGCCATATATCTCATCGGGCACTAATGGAGTTTGGAGGAAAGAGCAGAAGAAACAGGACAAGCGCAAAGCAGCTGCCCCTTGGTTAGATCCTCAGCTTCTGAAACTCGGTAGCTTAAGAATTTCTGTAGCTGTATCCAGATGAAGATATTTCTCACATTCTTCCAGACCCTTTTTCAAACACTTTTCTACTTTTTAACCCATCTGTACTCGTAGCCTTGTTAAAAGAAAGCTCTACAGCTCCACATTCTGGGCATGAAGGGGTGAAAAGTGAACAGATACTTTCTTTTGGTGATTTTAAAACAGATGCCTGATCTTATTGGGTACCCTTAGGTAATCTGTGCTTATTCACTTACATCACACCACCTCCAGACCTCTCACATGGCCACACAAGTCACCTTCTCTCCAGATGCTCCTTTCAAACTATGTTGTTTTCTCCTCGGTCATAAACTCCTACTTTTGCTGATATTCCCCTTTCATCCCCTTCTTCAATCTCTCTCCTTACTTTCTGAGATAGGTTGACCCAAATCTGTATTACATACGCAGGTGCACAGATTTATACAGTGGGGTAAAAGTATCTTCATTCAGCTCTCCATCCTTTTCCTTAAGGTTCTGAGCACTTGCTTCACCAATTGCCCAGAAGTGCTGTAGATCAAGCAAATGATATGAAGCTCTTTTGTGTCTTAAGAATCCATATGTAGGTCTTAACTTCATTTGAAATTGTTTGCTTCACTGGTAATAACATAAGTTTTAGCATGTCTGAAGCCAGAATACTGCTTTTAGCTCCAGAAGAAGCTGTGGTTGCATATGGTAACTGTTGAATCACAGCCTGAACCACTGATTGAGCACCTGGGGAGGGGACTGGCCAGCCCTGGGAGCACAGGTGAAAGCAATTCAGCTGCAGGACCAGAAAGAGTGGAGCCTGGCTGCACCTCTCTTAGACCTTATTTAAGAGCTGACTGCCACTGAGGAGGGATCTCTTTCTGGAGATTCCTCTTTTGTGGAGTTTCCCTTGCAAGCTTAGTTCTTCAGAGACAGGTAAGCACTTTTCCATTGCTTTAATTCCTTTGTTACTGGATTTCCTGTATCACTGTTCTATCAAATTGATCTTTCTGATTGTTATATGGTGTAACTGAAACACCTGCCACAGCCCAGCAAGTAGGGCTAAGGGAGCATGTGTTGGCCCCTTGCAGGCCCTACCTGCTGCTCTAAACCAAGGCTGTGGTCATAGCAGGAGGCTGAAACAAGATGATCATTGTGGTCCTTTTCAACCCAGGCTGTTCTATGATCTCCCCAACTCTCTGCACGCAAGCAGTCCTCTGGCACATCTGAGCTGCACATTTCCAGGTGAGAGCTGTGGGCCATATGAGATCACATACTTCATTTGCAGGCCCAAGGATGCTACAGAAGCCTTCCAATTCCTTAACTGCTCTCTCAAGGACTCATTCATTGGAGGTCTTGTCTGTATGCTGTGCAGGCTCCTGGGGAACAAATCACTGCGTGCTTTAAATGCAATTACTTTGAATTCTGGAGGAAAAAAAGGATCTCATGGTGGGATTGGAAAAGGCAAAAGCTTATGCTGCTCAAGATGGGGCTTGACAGCTTCATGATGGAGGTTATGAGGCATGCCTGCCCCCTCTAACAAGGGCTGATTTGATAAGCAGAGACATACCTCTAGCCCTGCCTTGCCAGTCTGACCTCTCACGCGTGCTCTTGGCTGTTGAAAGCCCTGCTGGACCCTACATGGCACAGCTGAAGGCACCAGCAGGAAGGCAAACAGCAGCAGTGAAGCAGCTGCTCTCTCCCTGTGCTCCACAGGAACGTGTCTGCTAGAGCACAGCAGGAGGGCATGTTCCTAACACCAATGGAGCAGCAGTGGGCCAACATTCCACCACAGCCTCCAGGCAAGCTCCCAGTCTTCTCCTGAGCATACTGGTGTTGTCTGTAAGGAGAAAAATGCACACAGCTATCTGGGTGGGATTTAGCTTTTCTGGACCAACCGCGTCTGTGAATAGTCTATGTATTCCCCTTCCAAAAAACCACTTTTCTATCTCCACAATGGAATTACTCCAAAATAGCAATCTCCCTATATGAAGGTGTAATGCTTTGGGAAATTTCACCTTTCTACAATGCATTTATTTGTTGAGTTTTAAACCTGCCTCCTGCTTTTGAATTAAAAAAAGAATTGTTAGCATATATTCTATCCCTCTATTTTACAGAAATCAAGAAAGAGAAGTGAGCTTTTTTGCACGCAGATTTGAAGGAAGTCCATTCAGTCCTAATGAAGATATTTTACTGCAAGCAAAACAATGTCTGTACTTGAGACATTCAAAACAATTTGTTCTTGCCAAGTGCCGAAACCAGAAAGGTAACTGGAGGGAAAAAAAAACTCACAAAGATTATATAATCTGGATTATTTTTTTCCTTCTTTTAGAGACAGACGAGAAATAAGAAATGCAGCACAGAAGCACGTGAAGATTTTTCACTTGTTTCACACGTGTTTATGCATACATACAAAACAACCCCTCCACCACAGCAGTTATAAGGAAGCAAGTTGGATGCATGGTCTGTAGACCAGGCAGCATGTGCACTCTACCGATGAAGCTGATAAAAGTCAGCAGCAAGGCCTAAAAGACAAAATAACCTAAAAAACCAGGCAGAAGCACATCAGAAATACAAGAATATGTCACATCCTAATGTTGCTCGACCCACATTACAGGGGAAAAGATTCTAGCGTTTCTAGTGATTTTTAAAAGTATCCATTTATGAAAAATGCAGCCTTCAGGACACCTTGAGATGGGAAAGACCAGGAAACTCAAACCACTGGGTAAGTGTGCAGTTACTTCCAATGGTAGCTAAAAGAAAGACTGAGGTGAGTTTGTTTCTGTGACAGACTATGTGACATACAAGCCTTGTCTCTTCTCCTTGAGTCTTCCTCAAATGCGTGACCACCTGATACCTACAAGGAACAGGTTCCCACCTATTTCTTGCAGATGGCTGGAAGGGCTTCTTCTCTCCTCCCTCCCCAACACATTCTACCTCTCAAACTGACTTCTGCTCTCCCCATTCTAGTAGGAGATGCTAACCCCCATTCAAAGTCATAGAATCCTTAGATTCTGGATGGGGAAGGGACCTTTAAAGGTCACCTATCAAATCAACCTGGACCACACCTATCATTTGAAGGTAAAGCACGGGCAGTTCCTTCTACCCTTGAAGATAATGCAGGTGAGTTTACACCAAACCACCTCCTCTTCCCAAGCCTTGGAGGCTTCCAAAGCTTTCTATATAAGCCATTTGAAAAACAGAGTGGTCAAGCCAATGGCTTTAGCTCATAGGGAAGATCTACTGTTGCTTAATCAGGCTTCACTTCCTCCCTACCTGGGGCACAGTAAATCTACCTAATCCCAATTCCTAACTGGTACCACCCCCCAGGCTGGCCCCGCTACCTTCCACCCTCACAGATTACCTTTGGTCTAAGGCTTTGAGGAGTCCATCCAGTCCTGCTTTGTGCTTCCTCTGCCCCTTCCCACATCCGTGTCCCAAAAGATGCTCAGTGAGGGCTGCCTGGCCCTGGTGCTGCACACAGGTGGCATGGCCATGCGATGGGAGCCCACCAGAGCAGCAGCGTGCAGGGAGCTGAGAGGAACTCGCAGCACTCAGTGTTTGTGTCAAGGCCCTCAGCCCCCATGGGACCCATTTTCACATAATCTATAATTATCTCTTCGCTTTAATCGCCTCGTCACTTCTGAGGCTCTCTTGGGCGCAGGAAGAGGAAAAGCTCATTAACTGAACCTTTTCTCCTCTCTCCAGCCACCCATAGCTTTTAATTGCTTGGTGTTGTTATTATCTATCAGTGCAACTGGGATCATTTTCATAAGAAAGGGTGGTGGGAGGGGGGAGGCAGGAGTGGGTCCCTGAGGTATGCACCGCAGACAAACCTTTGCTTTCTCAATTATTTATGCCAGCTGAGGTTTTACAAGCTGAATAAATCCATAACTCAAGTTTATTTGGAACCGGCAGGCTGTCCCGGGGGGAGTGTTGCCCACTTGCCTGTACACTTGTGTGCGGTCCTTGGGGGGCTGTGGGGACGCAGTGAGACATGTGTCAGCCGGTGCCACACGCCGCGCCACGCACGGCACTTTGGCAGATTAGCAGCGTCATGATGGGGGAGGGTAGGGGGGAACAGCCGTGAAAAGCCCCATTGGGAGCTGCCAGGGAAGGAGGCCTGAGTGAGGCCGGCCCTTTGCCCAGCACAGCCCTAAGGTCACCACCCTGGGGAAGCCATAAGTAGAAGGCAAACCTGGAGGGTGTTGTGGAAGCACCATGGACAGAGCATTCATTTCTACCTAACGCTGGCGCTGCTCTTGTTTCCATAGCTGGCATTCCCTGGAAGGAAGGAACCAAACCAGGGCTCTCCCCAAAAGGCTGTGAAGTGAAGCAGCACCTTGACCACGGATGCTGGAAGCAGCTCGTTAAAATTCAGCAGCCTTTGTGCCTGACCACACGCAGCGACCTCTGGTATTTTCTGCCAAAACAGTTCATTTGTCTCACAGAACAACTAATCAATTCCAGAGCCCATCCATCACGGGGGCTCGTGCGAGCCGGCCGGCAGCGGGGCCAGATGGCGGCTGCGTTAGCGGGATTAATACAATTCTGATAGATTACACGGCAGCGGGCTGGCTTCCAAACGCCAGGGGGACAGGGAGAGGGGTGCTGGGGGTGCTGGCTGCCACCTGAGTGCCCAATGGCCCCCTCTTCCTAACCAGCAGTGAGCCCATGTGGTGTGCTTTGCTCCATAGTGCTGCAGGAAAGCGTGATGGTTTGTCAGAAAAGAGCTCTTTTCACCCTTTGGGATGGCAGAGTGTATCACACAGCTCAAGTGGGACCTTAGAGACACCCAATGGATTTAAGCTCCATCCCAGCACACACGCTCCACACACAAGCAGCTCCTCTGCTGTGCCTGGAAATGGAAGCAGACGTCTTTCAGAAGCATTTGCTATCTGCCAAGTTTGCTGGAAACATTTGTAAACTGCATTCCTTCTTTCTTTATTCATTTTTTTTTCTCCTTAAAAAATGTTTAAAAAGAACTTTGAAGTTGAATTTCCAGTTGTGCAGCCCTCCTGGGCACCTCCCTCAGTCCGTGTCTTAGATTTGTATCGGTGGCACATCAGTCGGACTCATCCCACTGTTTATTTCTCAGCTCTGTGAAACTGTAATTATAGTTATTTGCTCATGGAAGAGCTCAGCCACTGCTGCTTTCATTCTGGCATTAAAACCAGACGTGAAGCTTTATGCAGCAGAAAAAAAACAAACCCTACACTATACCCACCACTGCTGAGCAGCCTGAAGCCACAGATCATTTCCAAACCCTCCTTCAAGGGGAATCTCCGAGTTCTACCACCAGTACCCATTATTTTTATCTAATGCTCAAAGTGAGATAAGTGATTTACAGAGAAACACAAAGGCAGAGCACTATGCTAATACATTTTGCAACTGCTCCCCATTAGTCACTGGGGGTACTTCAGCTCCTTATTGCCAGGCTTTATTAATGACTCCTAATTGATGACCAGTGCCCAGCACCCCAAAGTAAATAACTGCTATGCCTCATTAGCTCAAGAGACCTTCTCCTGATTTGAGGATTGATCTATGAACACGCAAATTGCACTGATTTAACTGAATCTCTCTCTAAATTGATTTAATTAGATCAGTATAACCTGTTTCAATGGATGCTCTCGAATTTATTTGGAACAATGTAGTTACATGAGCCAGACTGACCATTTTCCTATCTTGTTCTCAAAGTGGAAACATTTGAGATAATTCGCGATAAGGCAAATCCAGCCCTGGCAGCATCCCAGCTCTCCCAACCCCGAATCTACCTGACTTCAGGGTATGGTATGGCAATTCCCCCTTGCCCAGCATTTACAGATTTGTACCCTAAAAGACAAGCACTTCGTTCCATAAAAGGAATATAAGCATTATTTATGAATATTTTAGAAAGCAGAAAGCAGTAAAAGCACTGCTTTAGTAACTGACTGCTGACAGTGAACTCATGGTTTACACTACTCTTAAAAACAAGATCTCTCATCTCTCTATTAACCTACTGCCAGCTGCTGCTATGTAATCATTTGTTCAACTGTTCAGATGCTTCTGGTAAGCATAAATTAAGAGAATCTGCTTAGGTGAGCCTTCAAAACTCTGCACTTGCACTCCTGCCTACCTGCTGGTGCCCGGTGAGGCTGTGAAGATGCTGGGCTCCAGATAAATTGGACAGCCTTTCTCTGCCTTTGCATCAGCTGAATCCTAAAGGGCATATGAGAGCCTGCATTTGGCACTGTGCTGCTTGCTACGAAATTCATTGCTTTCAGCAGTCTGTCAGATCCCAGGCCTGAGGAGGACTCAAGTTTTAGTTTTTAGTAGACAAAACAAGATTTGGGCTCATTCTGGGCTTCCTAACTATGGCTCTATAATTGGAAAATATTTATCCCATCAACAGCTCAGGGAATCAGAGACTAGAGTGGATTGAGTAGTAGTTCAGTTTTGGCAAGCTTGTTGCAAAGCATCGGTAAGGCCCACCACTGACAACCCAGTCCACCAGCTGGTCTGCAGTTTCTTTCCTCAGATCTCAGGCTACGAAGCAGCACCCACACACAGAACCTGCAGCAACACACCTACTGCTAACTACCAACATGCAAATATTTGCTGGCTCGAGGTTTTATTATTTGGAGCTGTGATCATCTTCAAGTCCTCCACAAGCAATGTTTTCACAGAAACAGAAAGAAAAAAATGAAGATTTAGACCAGTAACCCAGCTGGGGCAATGTCTGTTTTTCTGGATACTGGGCTTTATTTCACGTTCAGAAGGTGCACAGTCAATACCTGGGATAGGAAAGACACTGAAAGGACTGTAGGAATAAACATCTCATTCAGCACTCAATGCAAGGCAGCGCTAATATGCTCAGCTCCTGAATGAGCAGCTCAAACAGGATTCAAACCACAAGGTCGAGTTATGACATTAAGGATGTTGGCTGAGACCTACGCTGACAGAGCAGGGAAGAAAAAGGAGCTTGCGGCTAGCAGAGGGGCTATTCCTCAAGCAGTACGTTAAAGCAAGGTCACACCTGCCTGTCTGGTCAAGGTCCAGGTGCATGTTAAGATGTGATAGCTCTCCAAGCCTGGCTGCTCCTGGCCAGCAGCTCCATCTTGCTCAAGGGTGGGCTGCAATGCCAAGGGAGCGCAGTGCTGCTGCTGTGTTTGCCTGCTCCAGTTCCTACCTGATCTCCTTGCAGAGCTTCATGTGTGAAAACCAGTCAAAGAAATGCTGTGTTAAATGTTCAAACACTGCAACACGACAGCAAACACTGCTCAAACATTTAGCCCTCTCATTCAGCCCACTCATTTGAACTAAAAATGATGCTGCATTCTCAAAGATTCTCCAGGTAACCCTTCACATATGGGAGTGAACACCACTCCTGTGATTAGCAGTGTGGAACAATAAAAAACAAGCAAAAAAAGCCACTTGTCCTTATTCAGTAGCTAATGTCACCGAGTACTTGCACTCTGACAGTTTTTAAATAGCAGCCATTCCAGCTCAGTAAATGCATTTCTGCTATGCTAGCTGCAGAACCTAGAAAAAATTAATTTGATATAAGGTGCAAACTCTCCCTGAAGGCAAACACTGTCCAATATTAAAACCTTCACTGAACAGACCTTAATGAACATATTGGTAAAGAAATAACTATTTGAGAAAGGTGGTGTCTGAATAGCTTTCTATTAAAAAAGCCAATATTACCTTTTCTTAGCCATATAACTGAAAAATGGGAAGCCTTGCCCTTCCCCCCACATCTCGCACCAGGGAAAGGTTAGTACCTGGCAGTGATACAGAGAGTTATTGATTTAAATGATTATGGACCTGAAAAGTTCTTTCCTGTCATTTATTATCCTGTTGTAGTTGCCACCACACTTGTGTGATATTAGAAAAAAAAGCTTAACGAGATGACATGAGAAAAATACTGTTTTCAACTGAAGTGCAGCACAGATAATCACCTGATTGTTTCTTCTTGATACAACGAGCTGACAACCGGGCCTCCAAACGCAGTCTTGCTTTCTTTCCCCCTCTTCTCTGTCGTCTGAAAGAAAAAGAAAGGTTGGTCCAGCATCCTGGCTCCCAATCCACCTCATAGACCTTTCCCACACCCAGAAGTGAGCTCAGCCCTCCGCAAGCCCCATCTGTGATCCTTCCCATGTGGAGGAAGAGGTAGATGGATGCTATTGTGCACACAGACATGGGTTTACCCCAGAGGTGTGCTTGGTGGCCCGGCCATCCCACTCACAGGGTTCCAAAGCATTGCCATGGCCCCCAAGGACCCAAAGCCGAGCCTCTGTGCGGCGGCATAATGTTACGTTACTAGATTGCAAAGCTTGCCTTTGGAAATCTATTTAATATAGATTTAAAATTAAATTTTATAATGGGTAGCATTTCCAAATGATTTACTCCCAGGAACTCTAGGATTCTGAATGATTCCCACCATAATAGAAATGAACAATTAGAGAGATGATTGATCGATACGCAGCCGCAGGCCTACCTTCTCAAAAAGCATCCCGCACTTCGGGCTCTGCAATTGACTTTAACTCCATGCCAGATTTGCAGAGCAGAGTTAAGAGCCTGTGTCTGAAAGCCTGACCCTCTTGTGCTGGCCAACAGGAGCCCTGCTTGCTCTAGGGAATCCAGTACCCTGTTCTCCAGGGGAGCACTCAAAACTGGTTTGCAACTCACAGCAATGCTGCCTGACAAAATAGCCCATTAATTGCAACGTGCTCTTGGCAATGGCCAGTTCTGCTTTCCGCGACAAGAGATCATCATACCCAAGATGAATAAAATCAGAGAAGTAAGGGAAAGCTGGCCCAACTCTGGCCCCCTATCAGTAGATGCAATACACTGCTGACTACGCCAAAAAATGGTGCTGCCTCATCACAATTCTACATAGAAAGATGTTGATTTTTTTAAAGTAAATGCTTTAAGTTGCCTTCCTTCCAGGCTCCCTAAGCTGCTTTTGTTTTAAACATTTTTTTCCCCCCCATAGTACATTTATATTCTGCCCAGCTTGAACCAGATTCACCTTTCAGCCCAGTCCAAAGCCATAATATTTGGGCTTGCAGATAGCACTACTCTAAAAGAAAAGACTGAAAGGAAATTGGCTATGAAAGCCATTCTGTGGCAAGTTGGCTTGCTCTAATTTAGAGCAAAAGGTGACACAAAGTTGTTCTTTCCTGAAGGGAAAGGGCTTTGGAGTCTTCACAGTGCAGTGCCCCTCTTAAAAAATTATTTAGCAGAGAACCTTACTGTCCATCAATTATTTCCACACCACTTAGAAAGAGAATTAATTTCAGATCAGCTGGTACCGCATGTGAGAACTATTCCTATGAAAGGAAGAGCTATTCCTATGATGTGATGCTATACTCACACTTAGCCTATCTGCTTAGATGCTGGGGGCCAATGGACTCCCAACCAGTTCCAGAAACTACAAGGACATTTTAAATCTGTGTTCTTTCCTCTCTTACCACCACAGTTTTGGGTGGTTGCTTTTCTTTTTCAAAGCCAGAAACAATGCCTGAGAAAATACATTTCCCCTTTTTAGAGGCTGAAATTGTAGAACAGGTTTCTTGGATTAAGTTCGCCTTCTTTGCACAACCTGCTGCATTTCCACCAGAGATTAATCATATTGATGGAGAACAGCTAAGGCCATTGGGAAACTTAATGGTAGAGGCTTTCCCAAAAATGCTCGGATGACAACTTCTCTGGTTCTTAATCCATATACAGGTTGCTTTGTCCAAGCAGCTTTTACCTCCTCTCCTTCATACACAAATAGGGAACCCAATATCCAACCTATGAATGTAGAACCAAGCTTATTCCATCACAGTCCGCAGAATGAATTTATGACAAATGTACAGCCAAAGTCTCAGCTAGCCTCTCAGGATTCAGCGTGTGCCTGTGCTCTGCAAAGCCATTAAAAGCAGCACCGTGCTCCATCATCCATCACTGTGGCTGGGCTTCCCAAGGGGAATGTGCCCAGCCTTGCAACAGCACTCCTTCCCAGGAGTGATGGGAGCTCAGCCTTGATGCAGGCACAGACTGGTTTCCTTCCATCCAGCCTTGCCAACCTGCCCATACACTGAGCTCAGCTGCCTGCTGCCAACATCCGTACCCTGTGAAACCCAAGGGTGGTGGAGCAAAGAAACCAGGCAAGAGGTGGGATGGGAGCTGCTGCTCATTCCAAGCCACACTGCAGCACAAAGAGGAACCGTTTGGTGGTTTTGGTGCTGCTCACACCAGCTGAATGGATCCATAATGGGCTGGTGCTGTTCTTACATCTCCTGACATCTCTATAGTGAAAAAGGGCTCTTGGGGCTGAAGAGACAAAGCAAACGTCACACCCAGACAGATGACAACCAGTGAGTTACCTTGCAAACCATGGAGAAATGAAACCCTGACACTGCAAATTCTCTCTCCTCCTTTAAAAAGGCACTGATAATTAACTATACAGCTCTCAATTAAGCCAGCTCAATTTCTTTCATTGCTGGCATGCTGTCCAAAGCACTGCAGATACACATGTAACTAATGATAGTTAAGGAATAACAGGATCCCAGGCTCCCATAATTTGCTCCCCTGATTCAACATAGATGCCAGCAGTACTATCTGCAGTCAGGACCACGTAAGAGATGCTGGAGAAAAGGCAAAATTACAACGCGCCACGTGTGTGAAGGGGTTACTCCCAAACTGCCAGCTAAAGAACCATGGGCAGGTAGAGGAATCTGTAGCAGCACAGCAACAAATCTTCTTGCAGGACTGCACACAAGAACCAAAGCACAAACAGTGTCATGTAAGAGATCCAGGGGAAGAGGTCGTAAAGAAAGGCAGAAATGCCTTACGAGGCACTGGAATTTCCTAATTCCTCCCTAATTCTTGTCTGCTGACTTTTTGCTGCTTATGTACACATACAGCTGATCTCAAAGTCACTATTACTCCTGACAGCCAACTTAGGTAGGTGGATCTGGTTGACCATAGCTAGCATAAATCACAGGCAAATGCGCGCTTCTGTATGCAGCAGCCGTACTCATTAAGAGGCATTTCCAACTCCCCTGACTCCAGATGCATTTTGGAGCAAGGCGGGGAGCTCCAGCAAGGAACCATTGTTCTCAAGTGTCAAGCAGAGCTGGAGGAATAAAGCCATGCTCCGCCTGGAGGGGACAGCAGAGCAGCCCCAGCCCTACCTCCCAGCACTGTATTTGTCAATAAAAGCTTGGCTCGAGTCAAGGTACAATTGCATCTGGACTGGCTGTCACGGACAATGCTGCTCCAGCCAGTCTCAAAGCCTGACAACCTCTTTCTGAACAGGATGGAAATACAGGGACTAACATTTGCTAACATCATTAATTCATTTTTTTTTTCCCCCGCTTCCCCATCTTCCTTTATCCACGATGTCAAGGCGTATACCTTCCAATTGTTGTCAGCCATCAAACAGACACCGTGTCCTGGTTCAGAGGTTAACATACAATGACAGACACATTAAAAAACCCTGTCCGATGCCTCACTGACAATTTCAGCTCCATCTCCTCCTCAGTGCGACAGTAGCTCAAAGTCACTTACAAGCTTTAACCACATTAAAGTCTAATTGCGATTGAAAAATAAAGGGGAAAGATAGTTTTATCATACTAAGCATTATGGAAGCAAAAAACAATTAGGGAGACAAACATTTTCTTTGCAGAGGTTTTGAGTCCGCCTTCTATTTTGGTCTTAAGAGTCTCCCATGATTACGACATGATCCATTTCTCCTCTTGCAGCAGGAAGAAAATGATCCCAGAGTCTGCTGGGATCAGTCTGCTGTCAAGTGGCTGCTTTGGGGTTCTGTCTGTATCTGGCAGCAGTACCTGGCTTAAGAGAGGGAAGTGAGAAATACCCCCTGCATCAGTGAATACCCAGATATGAGGCTTCAATCAGCACAAGTGCTGCCCTGAGCATGGAGGAGCAGCAGCATGGGATGCCTGCAGAGCTCTGCTTGGTGGTAGCAGGAGGAACCTGTCCTGAATCACGCCTCCCCATGCTGCACCTGGGGGAGGCTCAGCACTGTGAGGGACAGCAATGTCCCCTAACCCTTCAGTTCCTGTGCAGTTTGCTGTAAACCCTTGAAGCGTGCTGATTGAGTTGTAATTAAGCTGCATTGTCTCAGGCGACAAATCTGACAGGAGACTCTCCAAAGAGAACCCAGAGGCAGAGCTCACAGAGTGCTCTGGCAGCTGCCACATCCCTTTAACCCTCTGGATTAACATTTCTGGGCGCTGTTTGAGGAGAGAGGGTTACTGGGGAGGCAAGAAGAACAGGTGAACTCTCCTAAAGTTTCAGCCACTTTCCCCCTCCTCTCCCCACGCCATGGCCTGGCTGTCCCCCTGGGAGGGGAACTTGGGCAGACACTAATTGTATTTGACAGCAGCAATTACACGCAAGGCTGGAGATTAGAAGCTCGTTAATTGTGTGTGCCGTAATTGCTGCCGCCTTTCCCTTGGCTGGCCGAGGCCAAAGCCAGCAGAGCAGAGGCAGGAGGGGTGCTGCACCCAAATGCAGGTGGTCCAGGGCTGGGAGGAAAGGTCTTCTATCCCCAATGGCTCCTGACCCCACACAATGAGGGGGACCAACGAGGCATGAAATGAGGACAAGCCGGGCGCTCTTCTGAGGGTGTTTCCCACCTGTATCCATCTGCACGGTGCAGCTGAATGGCACGCTACCCAAACTGGAGGGAAGGTAAATATTAACCCTTTGGGGCAATGCTGCTATAGGAAAAGGACAATCACCACTGAGGATCTATCTACACAACCTGAGCAAGTCGTCCCATGCAGAAAGCAGCAGTACATCCCCCAGGATGGCATATGGCTGGGTTTGTTCTTCTGATAGATCTGTGATATTTATTGCAGCTTTTCCTCCTCTAAACATAATCTGAGATGAGGATGAAATATCTTCCCAGCTAAAAGCTAAAAACAAACATGCTGCTATTAACGCCTATGTGCTGCACAGTTAGACAGAGCTGCAGTCTAAAAGAAGGCTTCAGAGAGTACTCCGTTAACACATAATGAGTTAATTAAAAACTGCAGCATAACACAGTTGGAAATTAGTCGTATGGGCAGCCGGGGAGGGGAAATAAATGTGAAATGCCTAACAGAACTGTGAGCAAGCTTTATGGTTGCTAGTAGCTCTGATTTCATGACTCAGCGTATATAATTTACCACGCACATGAGATGAAATATCACGCTCAGCCAACACACGTAATGCAGCAGCTCTCACAATGGTTTTCGATGCGTGGAGCTTTTCCTTTGTTTTCAATGGGAAAACAGAGGTAGGGGCTTCATTCACCCCATGCCCAGTGTGCCTGTGCCACCAGTAAGCCAGGAGTCATGATGTCGGGATGCTGCACACATTGCTATGCTATGGCAGTGCTCAGCATCAGCACGGCACAGCCATATCCCTGATTATTTTTCTGAATGCATTTCAGAACAGTACAGGATATATATATATATATATATATTATGAATTATACCAAGATGATGGAAATGAATTCATTCGCATATTCAAAAGGACAAATACTTCATCTTTGCTTAAATGTTTAACCAAAAGTGCTGCACTAGGGGCTGAAAATGATAAACCCTCCAATTTCCTGCTTGCAATCCCAGAAGGCAGCTACTACAACATCCCCGAGCGGCTGTGAGAGAATATGTGATGCTGCACACAATGCACTAACGCTACAGAACAGTGGCACTGCTGGATTTGGGCTGGAAAAAGAAAAGCATTCTTACAAGCAGAAGTTAGCAGAGCTAGTAAAACTGTGTAGTTGCTATGCAGTAGGTTCCAGCAAGCTTATATGGAGGGAAAGAGAAGAGGTAATCCTGCAAAGTGAAGAGGTTTAGGGATAAAACAACCCAGAGAACCTCTGCACAGTATTTCAGTGTAGGTTTTAATATATAATTTCACATTGTTGCTTTGCTTTCTAAACTTCAACCTTACTAAAATGCCGGCTTGCAGCTTGGCACTGCTGTATTTCAATCAATTGCTCGAATGAGGATTGCAATGTCATAAATTAAAGGTGCTAAGAACATAAATTTCCAGGGAGATGTAAAATCAAAGAGAACAATCCAAGCAACTCCCAGGGGTGGGAGCACAACACAAGCTCCAGCTGTTGGGCTGCACACACCACGTTAGTGCCCTCCCTCCTCCAGACAAACTGGGGCGGTACAGGTTTACCTTCACCTCTTGAGCTGGGGCATCCATGCTCAGTATTCCGTGCTGCTTTTAAAAGCTGTGCTGACAGTGAGGGGAGCAGCTTCTTGACCTTCAGCCCACTGCCCAGCCTGGTGATGGCCTGCAGGGTGAGCAGGGGCCTGCAGAGCTGGCGCTCATCATGCCAGAGCTCAGCCCATATAGGAAGCTTCCTATCCACATCCACAACCTCCCTGGGTGCCCAAGGAGGCTGTGGATGCCCCATCCCTGCAGGCATTCAAGGCCAGGCTGGATGTGGCTCTGGGCAGCCTGGTCTGCTGGTTGGTGACCCTGCACATAGCAGGGGGTTGGAACTGGATGGTCATTGTGGGCCTTTTCAGCCCAGGCCATTCTGTGATTCTATGATTCTATGATCTGAACAAACCATAAAGAACCCTCAATGGAGAGGAGCAGGGATGCTGGCAGTGCTGCACTCCATGCTGCCAGCCATAAGGAGCACAGCCACCGTGCTACGTAGCCCCCACTTCACAGGATGCTGTTAAATGACTTCCACGCTACAAAAGAAATACATTCCCTATTTTCACGGTTTCTGACCTCTCAGTAGGACAAACCATAAATTGAGGCATTAACCCAAACGGCACAGCAGGTGTCTGAATGCTGGTGGCAAGCACAGCCCCATACAGGTCCTCTACTCCACACTCTTCCCATCCCCCTTGTAATCCTGCCCACAGGCCCTGCCTCTTTTCCTCAGCCACAAACAGTGGCTGCTTGGGCAGATTATCAAAGGAGACATCTGTTTGGCTGACAGACAAAACAGGAAAACACGATGGGTGCGCTCATTTTGTTTTCAGACCACTGTTGTTTTTTTCCTAATGCATTTCTCAGTTTCCAAAAGAAATTGTCAGCCTGCAGTACCAGCCAGAAATCTGCACATTTTGACCTGAAACTGCATTGCATGATTTACCATTTGCTCTTGTCGTTCTTAGAAGCTGGTCATATGGTCATACGTCGAACCTATAACAGGGTTCTGCTGAAGTCAGTACACACTGCTGGGATTGGAACTGGGAGATGTGCAACTTAAGAAATAGCAAAAGGAAATATTTAGAATCCGAAGATGCCAAAAGTGCAATCAGTAAATGAAAGGCTAAAACTGATGAGTGGATCTGGATGCTTTCTCTGTTATTTATTTTTATCATTTAAGCTGTGCCGTGTGATCCCCTTGTTAAAGGAATGCTCAGTAACCATTCAGCGCAGCGTGTGGTGTGACTCTCCACCACACCAGCTTGGAAAACACAGGGGTTTACTTGCTTACATCCAATGGGTGCCAACAAGGTAATGCTGCAAGGGCAGGTCCTGCAGAGCCGGAGCGACAGCGGGGTCATGGTGTGTGTGGGCAGTGCTGCAGGCTGCTGCCAGGGAGAGCTCAGGGATGTCACTGCCAAACTCACACACACGCATCAGCAAAAGCCACTGAAAGCAACGTGTCACTCACTGCCAGGAAAGCAGGAAGACAACAGGTGAAAGTCTGAGAAGCGGAGCAGGCAGGACACCGCTACCTCTCTGAAGGACCCCGAGCAGTCGGATGTGTTGACTGCATGAAACGTTTCTATTTAGGAACAGAAAACACAAAAGAACTGCTTCATAAATTATTCTGTTTTGGAGGAAGAGCGAACAGACTTGAAGGACAGGTGATGTCTCTGAAATATGTAAATGGAGCTGAGCTGGTCCAAGCAATTACCTTTTCACTGCCTGGAACTTGAGACTAAAAGGAATGACTCACAAGAAAGAACAAGAAACAAAAGATGTGCTAAAAGGTAGAAGATGACGAAGGTAGATGGCAGCGAGAGGAGAATCCAGACGAGCATGGAAGTGTTGAGTCCTGGCCTCTGAACAGCTGCTCCTGGGCAAAAGAGCAAAACAGCCAACACTGCACGTCAGAAGACCATGCCAACATGGGAAAGCTGTACTTTCAGTGCTCTGCACACAAATTTGGGATGGTCTTGTTGCATCAGCATGCATCTACTTCATCTTCTTCCATCAAAACCAAAGAAAGATTGACTAAATGATAGCAATTACAGTCTGATGCTGAAACTGTACTAATACAGAACCTGCAAGGTCAATGGGAAGGAATGAATCAAGGAAAGGATCAAGAAAAGCAAACAGAGACGTGGATCTATTGAGGCTACATAAGAAATACTGTGTACATTTAGTGCCACTCTTTTCATTAAGAAAAATACTGACAGCCTGAAGGCTGCAGAACAGCAATAAATCTCTTGGGGGAGGGCTGAGGGTGGAGGGGGGAATAAGAAAAGTTTCCCAGTTTTAAATGTTGTGTACTTAGTGCTGAAACAATGAAGACATTATTATTATATACCCTTTGGGAATATAGGAAATGGAGGAGATGGAGGACTGCAAATAACCCAAGAAAATCTGTGAACTGTATAATGAAATATGCAGCACCCCCATGCTCTAATTACTATTTATGATCATGTAGTGGAAATGCTAAGTCACAGCTTGAAGCAATGATGGAGCACCTGGTGGAAGGCAGGGCCAACCCAGGGGAGCTCAGGTGTATGCAATGTACCTGAGTGACCAAAGGGATGGAGCCAGGATGCACCCCTACCCAGACCTCATTTAAGAGTTGGCAGTGGAGGTGGTGGTATCTCTTGCTGGAGATCCATGTGTACCTGAGGCCTTCCAAAGGTAAGCAGCTCTCTTCCTTCATTTTTGTGTCTGCTGCATTTGGGCTTGTTCACGTTTGCTGTAGCCAAGGACTTTGCCACCCTACTGTTATTGTGGTACTTTCCACCCTGTAATAGCATTACAGTTCCATAGTGATTTGGAAGCTGAACTTTCTACATTTATACCAAGCAGTGAGAACATTTTATTTATAATCTACTGAGCACAAGAAGAACTCAAAAGAGCCCAACAGGTGAGCATGTAAAGGAGACAATGACAGCAATGAAGAACCTCGTGGTGTTCTCACAGATCTTTCCTACAAATCCAATTTGAAATTGGAAGAGTGGAATAGCTGTTATCGTACCACCATCCCCTAATGGGTACAACTCCATCATTTGGAAGAACAGAGCTCCCTCTCGTGGCTCCTGAATGCGGACGTGGCAGGATGAAATAGTGGGAGATCAAAGGATGAGAAGACTCCTCGTGAGATTTCAGCTGTACAAAAATGGTGATAAAATGAAAATGCAATAGAGAGGACAGGTGAATTCTCTTGAAGAAAGGAGTGCTGCCTGTACTTGAATGCTGACTCTGAAATTGCATTCTTTGTTCTTCTAACTTCCTCTGTTAGGCCTTTCCGCAGCTGAGCAGTTTTCTTCCATGGAAAGGTCTCAGATCCCTTAAAAGGTTTCTAGCTCCCTCAGGGTGAGGAGTAAGGGGAAAAGAATAAGGGCTACAGTGGTGAAGGCACAGACTGTATGAATAAGAAAACCACTGGTGTCAGAAAGCCAAGAAATACATGCTTGATTACAAGACTGAGAGGTTTATGTACTGAAGTGCCACAACAAGTGTTTGAAGAGTGAAAATGGCATTTCTTAAAACTGATCAGACAGCCTTAGCCCTGCTATTAGCAGAGAAGCTTCTGTTCAAGCTCTAGAACTGCTCTTTCCTCCTGTATCAACTATTTAAAACCACAGGAAGATGGAACCACACACCAGAGAGCAAATGCTGGTGCAGAAGCATTACCCTGAGTGGTGTCTGCTGAGTCTTGTGCACAGGGCTATGTGAAAGAAGAGCTCTCACAACCATCCCTTCCTCGCTTGAAGGGAAGAACATCACTGTAGCCAGCTCCTTGCTTGTAGGATGAGTTCTTAGGATTTGAAGAGCACCAGGTTATTCCAGCTCCATAGCAGAGAGCTTTGTAACCCAAACGGATAACTACAAAAAAGAGTAGCTTTCTGAAGCAAGGAGGGAAAAACATACTCAAAGCAGAACCTGTCACAGCACTTGTGATGAACACCAGCTCTACCCAGTTGTCTCTAAACAGCATTACCTCTTCTCTGCAAAAACAGGATCAGACCTGTGGAACACGGGCTGGCCAAGAAGCAGCAATCACTCTTATGAGTCCAGAACAGCACCAGAATGTAAGAGGGAATCAAGTCCTTGATTCATAGGCTGGTGCTCACACAGGATCCTGCTTCCAGAGTGCAGGATAAGAGGGGGGGAAAAAAAGAGAATCAATTTCCTACAGTGCAAAGAAATTACCATGCTGTCAGCATTTTGCTATTAGTGAAACATCTCCCTTCTAACTCCAGTTAAAAGCAGTATTTTTCTAAAGAGCAATCCTCTTAAAAATCATATAGAAATCAGTCTATAAACAGGGAGATATCCATAAATACTCAATCAAGTAATAAACCTAACAGACGAAAGGCAGACTAATTAAAATGACAGTACAATCTCCCTTTAACGAACACATACAGGACTCAAGAACACGCTTGTTATGTTGGAGTACCTCATCATAATCAGATTTGGTGATTTGCTGCATCAAAACAAAAAGGAAACATTTTCAGAATTGATCCTTCAGTTCACGTCACTTTTATGGAGATTGCTTTCTATTGATCAACATTTAAATAGTAGTTGAAAAGGGAAAGACGAGAAAAGGATAAGAAGTATCTTTACATGCTAAATACAGCATGAACCGATAAAAGCAAAATAAATTAGATGGCTATAGCCAAATCAACCCTGCACGTGTGCTCACTGGGATGAAGATAATTACAAATGAAAACGATGGTTCTTTTGTGCTTCGGCCTTAACAAAAGGGGAGCTTCAAAATGAAGTTAGAGCTTAATTTGCTCAGAATGAAGTCTCCCATGCAGCAATTAAGTTCTGCATGAAGCTGAACTGTTGGCTTCAGAAGGTGCAGGTGCTGATTTGTTTTCTGAACAGTGTTTCCTACCTGTGGGTTCCAGCTGGGGTCCAGTTTTTTCACTGTAGCAACGTACTCCTGCATAGCTTGATGGGGAGTGGTGTCTCCCAGGGCTTTCCAAGCTTCCCTAGGGCAGAGAGCAATGTATCAGTGAGCTGCTCTGAGACAGCACAGAGTGTTTTTATGGTGTCATCAGTGAACAAAGCAAGAAGATCCATCCATATGGTTTCAAGGGGTGTAAAGCCACCTCCCACCCAGTCTGAAGTGGTCAGCTTCTCAATGAAGCTATGAATGGCTCTTGCAGGTGCAGCACTTTGCTATGAGAACACCTTTCAGGGGGTCTAGATGTAGGTTGGAATGTGGTTTGTGATCCAACCTATATGCAGCTATCTTGGCTGTTTTTACAATGCTCTCATGGTATGCAGGCCAATTCTGGATGTAGAAGGTAAAGACAGGCTGGGCTTTCACATCTGCGTGAGGCAGAGTAAGCTGTTCAGGTTGAAAACTGACTTGATCCTGTCTGTCATTGCAGGCCTGCAATACCAGTAATGCCAGCATCCCCCTACTTGCAGAAAAAAAGCTATGCTTTTTGTGCAGACAATGCTATATGAAACAAAAGCATATTCAGTGGCAGCCTCTCAGATCTGATATCCTCACAGTGCGGTCTGTAACACAGCACAGAGTAGAACCAGGAGCCTCTAGGAGTTGCGAGGATTTCCTCTTACCATTTCTGCTTCCCCTCAAAATCGAAGAAGCTTGGCTTTGGAGTGTTACAGGTCCCAAATTTCACCTGAAAATGAAAATTCCTTCTGTTAGAATAAATCAAATAGAACTCATGAATGGTCTGTGAGGCATCCATCTGGATGCAAGGGAAGCACCAGCTGCCAATAAGCCAAGGCCTGAGACGATCAGTGTGATGGAAGGAGGCCACAGTGGCAGCACCAAGGCAGGGTTAGCAGATGGGTATTGCTGCAGCACAGAGTGTGATCCTGTACACAGTTTTGTGGCTCAACTCTTGTTCAGAAACACCAAAACCAACATGACACCCAAACTAACACAGATGGACAAGAAGTCTTTTATTTGGTGTGAAATGGACTTGGTGCCAGCAGGACTTCTGCAGACAGCTTTCCATAGGAAGACATCCTGATGTGATAAGTACAAAGCCGTTTCTTTCTCTGTGGGGTGCAGCTCAATTATCTCTGAGGTCCCTTCCAGGTGAAGCCATTGTATGATGCTGTGGTCTGAAGGAGGGCAGGGGCTGCTGGCAGAACATTCTGTTAGCCAAGCAAAACCCAACTGCCTTCACCCCTCTTGTTTAGAAATGAAATATGCCCCAACGTTCAGGCAGGTGAAGTGCTTAAGTCAACCTCACCTTAGCAGGGTGGGGATATTCTGCTGAGGAGAGAATCATGAATCAGGCTTTAAAGAGAGCGTGCCCACACTGAGAGATATTTATTAGTTACACTATGTTTTCATTTAAAGCGTGAGAGACTGTGACTGAAATTAATTCTCCGTGCATCCGAGTGCCTGTGAGTAAGCAGTCCATCCAAATTAGGATCCCAGCTGGCCTGTAAAACAACGCAATGCGTTTCATGGAGGGACAAGGGAAAGGATGAGCAGCAGCTCAGCCCTGTGAATCAATCACCACTCATTTGTACTGTAAACGTTTTCTCTTGTGCTCAGATATGGTCTGTACCATTTGTTTTATACAACATTGTGTGAGAGGAAAGTGCCTGCCTGGCAGTTCTTTGGTTCGACATGCAAGCAGGTCAGACAAAAGAAATCCCATCTTTTTTAATATGAATTGTTTCGATGATGATGGCAGCAAAACAAGAGAGCAGTTTCTTCTCTTTAGATTTGGCATTCAAAGGCTGTTCCAGCCCTGGAATGATTGTTAGTAGCATCAATAGTGATACAAATCAGGGAAGAGTAGTTACATTTCATCCATCAAGAAAGGGGAAAAAAGAAAGGGGTAAAAAGTGCTCCTGTGCCCTGCTTGCTATTTTGAGATGTATTGAAAAGCCTTGCAGTGGTTTTGCTGGAGAGAATAACATTCTTGGCTTCCATTGCTTTGCTGCAGGACTCCACAATGCGTCAGAAAGCAAATGGGAACTCGGCATCAGAGGAGACTGGATGCTGAGGATGGGGATTTTTACCTAAATATATCAATGTAAAAACCAGGCCTCCCCCTGGTTTAGAATGGTGTAGGACTTGGTCCTGCTGCTTCAGTGGAAGGCCTCAAATGCTGGTTTTCTCCCCAGCCAGCATAAAGATAAGAGCCTGGGTTAGTATAACAAGGCAGAGTTCCTCTTTCTGGATCCACACAATAATGACTGACGGTCTCCAGGGGCTGACTGGTCACTTGGTGCTTAGCTCTCCTCATTTACAGTTCATCAGCTGCATGAAAAGGAAAGTGCAGCCAGAATTAAATGCTTTCCTAGCATTGCTTCTCTGTGCAGCCACCGGCAGGTTTTACTCCCAAACCACTGAGAAGCAGCTCTGAATGGGAAGATACTACATTTGTGGCCAGCGTGGTGATTCAGAAGCTCTAGGAGAAACTTTCACTATTCATCACCTGATGACTGGAGGTGACAGCACTCAGAAGAGCCTCTGCATAGACGGATGCTCAGAGAGGTGCTCTGTTAAAATTGGTTGTCAGCAGTGCATAAGGGAATCTAAGGAAATATCATATAATGGTGCTGACCCTGCGGACTGGGGGCAGCAGGTCCTTGCTTTGCTCATAATAGCACTGCTAACACCGGCTCAGTTCCATCCTCACCTTGCAACTGCAGACTCGAGGCATGGACAGCACAAGTGATTTGCCTAAAGTCTGATGGGAAGCAGGAAAAGAAGCAGTGTTCCAGCCCAGCACCCTGCCAACCAGTCTGATCTTCCTCCTGCGCTGGGGCAGAGCCATAAACTCAGCACCATCAGCTGAAAAGCTCACTGGAGATGACAACTAAGCAATTCCCTCATTTTCAAGTCTCTGACACATAAACAAAATCAGAGAGAAAAGTAATAAAAGCCTGAAATGGCCTCCAATAAAAGGTAATAAAATTCCAGGAAAACGGTTCTATACCCAAACAGTTTGAAATAAATAATATACAGTATCTTAACGGAGAGCTCAGCTGTTACTGTCACCCCTTTTATGATGGTGCCGTGTCTTAAATCAAAGCCCTCGGTGACATAAAACACTAAACTGAGGAAAGACAAGGATGCCAAATCAAGGGCAGCGGACAGATCTGAGTCAGCACCTTCTGTGTGCTAGCAATACTACTGTCCACTGGAGTAATATATTAGCAGCCCATTATGCATACTGATACGGCTGCTATAATTAAATAGAGAAAACTTGCATTAAGCACCAGCGTTTTGATTTAGAGCACAGAATGATGCAGAACTCCAAGTTAGCAGAGCCTAACCCTGTGGTAGCTGTGCTAACAAACTCCTCCTCTCCCCTGCCAGCACTGCCTGCTCCAGCACTGTGTTACAGCCTTGGACAGCCAAAGGTATATGGAGACCCAAAGCAGGGGGTGCAGAGGCACTGATTGTGTGTTCTGGGATAAGAGGGGATGGAAGATCCCTGGTTCCTCACCTGGAGGGGACTGCAGACCTGTGCTGACTGTGGTACTTGCTGCCTTTCCTTGACTGGTATCGTAACTTGTGAAACAGCTTCTGGTTTCAGTAACTGTAGGACTTATAGAGCACCAGGAAACCCTCTGGAGTCTGCTGACAGCCAGTGACTGAGGGCTAAGTAATGCCTTCCCTTTGCCTCCTAGGACAGCTACTAAACACTTGTAGGAGGTGAGAAATAAGAGGTTATTTGAAACAGATCTGAGAATGCACATAAGCTGTAGAGGACACAACTTTCCATCTCCTTCTATAACATGGCCTTAGTGCTTATAAGTTCTCCTGCCACTTTCCCCCCCCACCCCTTCCTTTCTCTTACAAGGAAAAAAGAGCCAGAGACCTGTTGAAGCACCAGAAGACCCGAAGACAAAGCTCCCATGTGACCAGTCTGCTCTGAGACAACTAATGGCCCACAAAGCACAGCTCAGGAGCCAGCAGCTCAGGGGATAATTCAATAC
Organism: Coturnix japonica; assembly: GCF_054131305.1. Taxonomy (NCBI): domain Eukaryota; kingdom Metazoa; phylum Chordata; class Aves; order Galliformes; family Phasianidae; genus Coturnix; species Coturnix japonica. The sequence continues at coordinate 5,379,251 of NC_140673.1, read as the reverse complement.
TGCATCAAAAAGATGGGAACGCTTTTAAGCAGCAGCAGCAGCAGGGCAGATAATAAGGGTGTTCCATGTGGAAGAAAAACATAACTTGGATTGATGGCAGGATCATAGAATGGTTTGGGTTGGAAGGGTGGGTGCTGCAGGCTGTGGATGGGCCCTGGGCAGCCTGGGCTGGTGGGGGCGGCCATCATATGGCAGGGATAGGGGCTGGATGGCAGGGATAGGGGCTGGGGGAGCTTTGGGGTCCCTCCAAGCTGGAAATACCCCACAACAGACCCAAGCACGAGGCAGGCACCAACCAGCTCAGCATCCCCCCACCCCGCAGGCTTTGGGCCTGTCCCTCAGCCCAGGCGCAGGGCCCGGCGCCTCACCTGCTTGTATCGGGCGTACAGGTAGAGCAGCTGCTCCTTGCTGGCGCCGTGCAGCAGTGCGGGCAGCCGTTCTGCCGCCTGCTCGAACAGCTCGGACAGCTGCCGCTCGGACGGATCCGGCCCCGCCGACCCCGAGCTCCCCTCACCGCCGCTCCCGGCCGCCAGCGGGGGCGACGCCATGGCGCCGGTCCGCCCGCTCCGCCGTCCCCCTGCGCGCCTCGGTACGTTCCCGAGCCGTCCGGAGAGAGCCGAGAGCTGTGTCCGGGAGTTCCGGGGGACGCATGGTCCTACCCCCGTCCTGCGGGGAGCGGCCGCTGGGCGGCACTGTCAAACCGGCTGCGGGCCCTGCGTGAGCGGCCTCCTCCGGGCTGTCCCCCCTCCCCATACCCAGGAGCACAGTCCGGCCGCCTCTCACCGCAGCCTCCTTTCTAGCAGAGCTGGGGTCTGCCCCGAGCTGCTCTTCTCCACCCTGCCCCATCCCATCAGCTGCTCGCCATCAGCACCGTGCCCCCAGACCCAGCACTGTGCCCTTCTCCAACCCCCTCTGCTGTGTGCTGACCCCAGCCACGACCGGGATGTCTGCCGCTCAGGCTTTTCCCTATGAAAAGCTTTTTCCTTCCGAAGGCTCCTCCCCAGCAATCCCCAGCACCATCTATACATATTCTCATCAAGAAACAAGTGCTATTTAAAAGCCATTCTATACGCTCCCAAGAAAGCAAGTGCCAGACTGCGCTGGCGGGGAGCCCGCTGCCAGCTTCTCCCTGCTCCAGTTAAGAAAGCACATAAGGCCCGTTCCTGTGCGGGTATCACACCAAGGGGCAAATGGTCCCATTGCGTGGACCCAAAGCCTGCAGTCCCGCAGCCTGTTTGCAGGGGGGTGGATTTCTGGGCTCCTGAAGAACACACGGTTCTACCGGGCCCAGCAGCGATAACACGGCACCTCACGGCCCCGTCGAGGCCACGCCCCCATGCACAAGCCACACCCATTCACAAGCCACACCCATTCATAAAACCACGCCCCATTCATAAGCCACGCCCATTCACAGGACAAGCCCATTCATAAACCACGCCCCCCGGTGGCGGTGGGCGGCGGCGGATGTTTCCGTAGCGACGCGGCGCTGCCGGTTGGCTGTTGGCTGTGCGCTGTGTGGCGGCGGCGGGCCGGGGAAGATGGCGGCGGCCGAAGAGGCGGCGGCGGAGGCGGCTGCGGGGCGGCGCTGAGGAGGCCCCGAGGCGGGCCGAGGAGCGGCGGGGCCGGCCGGGCGGGGGCCCATGTGCGGCGGCGGAGCCCCCCCCCCCCCTGCCCCGCAGTACCGGCGGCGGCCCGTTGTGAGGCCAGGCGCCGCTAGCAGCGGCTCGGCGGGCGCGGCCCCGGGCCCGGCGGCAGGATGAAGTTCGCCGAGCACCTCGCGGCGCACATCACCCCGGAATGGCGGAAGCAGTACATCCAGTACGAGGTGAGACCGCGCACACGGAGCCGGGCGGCGGAGCGAGCTCTTAGTCCCGGAGCTGCGGGCACAGCCGCCGAGCCCGGCCCCGTTAGCAGCGCTGCGGGCTCCTCGGGTGCTGTGCGGGTTATCCTGCCCCGTAACCCATCCGATATAAGGAGGATAACCCGCTGTCTGTAACCCGCTGTCTGTAACCCGCTGTCTGTAACCCGCTGTGTGCCGGGCTGCGCTGTGCCTTTGCGAGCAGCGATTTGCACCTTGCCCAAAGCGAAGGCTCGGGCTGGGGGCCCAGCTCGGTGCTGACACACTCGGTTTGTGCGTGCAGATCTTGCAGGTTTATATTGCGGGAGGTTGATCCCTTGACTTGTTAACTACACGGTGTTACTGTGTCTGCGTCCCTTTCTCCACCTGCGTTTAAAATAAAGGCGGATTGGAGCACAAACTAACTTAGAGTCCTGTCTGGGCTTCATGCTTCTCGGAGATACAAAATAACCCCTCCCGCCTTCCTTGTTTGCTCCTAAGTTGTCAAACTCTTTGTTACAGCCTTGCCCTGCATATTGCAGCCGTGCAGCGGGCTGCATTCATTATTCAGGACCCCGTGGTGGTGCAGACAGGAGCAGGGGGGAGGCGTGCAGCCCTCCTTTGTGCCTGCAAACACCACCTTGTTGCTCAGCCAAGGGGAAACATGGAGCTGCTTTCGTTACTTGCATGTGGCTTTTCTTGCTGTGGTGGTGTCTTTTCGTTTTGACACTTGATATCTGCTGAATTAAAGCGGGAATGGAGCACGGTTTGAGCAGGACAGGCCTCCTCCTGTGGGTCTTGTGATCCCAAATGAGAAAAGATCAGCCCCGTTTCCAGGCATTACCATGTCGAGGGCTGGGAGGTGGCACAGACGCTGCCTCCAGGTCAATGTGTGTCACAGAGCTCCCATGCAACCCTCATATTTTCCCACCCTGATGAGTGTGGTTATTTCCTTGGCACAGCAGCTGCTTGACCCTGGTTTGCAATGTGTCTGAGCCCCCACCGGTGAGCAGCCCTGCCCTGTTGTACTAAGATACCTATAGCTTCGATTTCTTAGATCAAAGAGGCCATTGCTGCCTGTGTGCTTTATAAGAGCTAGCAATGGGCACGTGAAAAGGCAGAGCGATGATGTATGCTGTTCTGTTTCATTCAGCTTCTGGCTAAGACATTGGCTGTGGCTGAGTGAATGCAGCATGGAGTTTTACAAAGCCTTGGTTGCCTCATTCTGCCTCTGGAATGGAAAGCCAGAAGGAAAAGAGTGCTGGGCCTCTGTTGGTTCACTAATTGCAATGTGGATTTGCTGTTGTGTGCATCCCTGGAGCTCCTACAGAAGGAGGGGAGCATGGCTCAGCCCGCTCGTGTGTCAGTGTGACGGAGGCCTGCTTTTACACTTGGCAGATGGCAATTCTCTGCTGGTTTCTCCGGCCTGAATTTGTTTATCCGAGTGCAGAAGGCTCTTTATTACACTCTTAATTTGGCATTTGGTCTTTTTTCACATGTTTTCCCATCTATTTGACTTCCCTCCTCTCCAAAGGGGACCTTTGGGCTCTGCCCGCTTCAGCCTTTGGACAGGGGCAGGAGGTTGGGAAGTTCTTAAAGCCAGTTTAGCCCATGATAAAATGTACAGGTAGGTGAGGGTGATGGGCAGGGTGAGAAAGGGGAAGACGTTCTGCTTTGGTGGTTTCTTTTGGCCACTTGATGCATGGCACGGGATCACGTGCCGCCAGCTGGTGAGTCATGGGGGGGGAAGGGGACAGAGCAGCCACGGTCAGCTGGAATGTAGGAGGGGGTTGTGTCACCGGGATGGGGATCATCCAGCAGTGTCTTAACTGGGAAAACAATTCTGCAAGTGACCTTTGTTGAGACCTCTGGAATGAGACCTTTGGGAGATGCCTGAGCCGCCTGTTTGCTGGCCGCCTGTGACACCTTGCGATAAACAGCCGTGTCCTTTAGACCTTCTGTTTGCTTAGCAGCGTGTTACAACAGCGCTGAGCTGCTCCTTGCTGAGCTGGTGATTTTCCCCGCGAGGGCATCAGAGTGGAGATTGTTCGGGCTGTGCTGACCCAGGGGGGGCTGTGGTGTGCAGTGTGGGGCTGTGGGATTTGGGGCTTTGGGATGTGTTGGCTGATGGGCAGCAGGACTGAAGGACCCCAGCGACTCACCTGCATTAGATTTCTGTAGGTTCACAAGACAGGAAATGAGCTCTAATTCTCCCAGCAGGTGTGTGTGAAGCCTGCTCATGTTCTTTGTGCATGTAAGGATGCTTGCCTTCATTGAGTGATGTGTGTAATAAGTGAATAACTGCAGGCCAGATGGGTCTTGCCCCTTTGCTTTTTGTTCCCAAACTGGTTCAGGTTACTCCATCAACCTCCAAACCCCATCTCGGGTTGTTTGATGCTGTGTTGCCCTTGAGATCCCTCCTTGGGAGAAGGCAATCACTCGTGTTTCCTAATCTTGTCCGTCACCCTGTCTTCAGCTTTTAGAATACGTGTGTGTTCCTGTACTACTGTATAACAGTGATAGATCCCCGAGGCTGCTTTATCTCTGTTTGCCTTGACAAGCTCCTTTCTATGTCACACCACAGGTTTTCTAAGAAACCTCGAGCATCCTACCAACCAGGACATGTTTTATTTCTGAAAGGGTATGTTTTAAAATACACTTGGAATAACTGGATTAGTAACATAACCAGCTTTAGATGGAGCAGTCAATAAATGAGAACATGTGTCTCTTTTGCTAGCAGAATTACGTGTAATAGCATTACCAACACGTCCCGTAGCTTTGTGTGTCAATCTGGAGGGATGAAAGGACTTGAATTGCTTTTGTTTTCAAAGAAGCATATCACAACATAATGTTTTATTATATTCTGACTGCTTTCTTTGTTCTGCCCCTCTCCCCTCCAGGCTTTGAAAGAGATGCTGTATGCAGCCGTGGACCAGGCCCCTTCTATAGAAGGTAAGCATGTGGTCACTGAGAATTGTGTTTTTCTTGGCTTTGGATACTTGGATGTGCAGTAGTGTTACATTTCTGTCCTTGGTCCTCCTAAATTGGTTGGCTCAATACACTGATGGGCAAACACTCGGCCTTCCGCAGCCCGCGTGCTATTTTGGATTGTTAGAACTCTTTGTCCTCAGTCATCAGCACAGTAAATGGCTTTGTATAGCCTGGGACTTCAGCAGCTGGATTCCTCTTGCTTATAAGGACATTCACTGGTGGAAGTACTACTTCATCACCAGAGAATAGCCCCTTGTTTTCCTATGGCAGCCCTGGGAGATGGCTGTGCTGGAGAGTCACCGGTTGGTGAGCAGTGATGTGAGGGTCTCATCCTTTTGTCCTGGGTGCTCCCCGAGTGCTGTGCCGCCTCTTGGATGCTGCTATTGAGTATATTTGCTTGTTTTCATATGTTTATTGCCACCGCATTCTCTAGGTAGGTTATTTTAGCACAGCATTTGCTTTTAAGCTTGCTGCATTTTCATAGTCTTAAGTGCTGCATGCAAAAGTTCTCAATAGAACCTGTATCTTTCTCCTTCCTTTAGTTGTCTTTGAAGTACTGAATAGTTTTTGCCTTGATCTTGCTTTGGTCCCATTGTGTGGGACCATAATTTCAACCTCCACGCTTCTAGCAGTTTGATTGCAGAGCAATGTTAGTGTCACTGATCTGAGTGCAGCTCTTAGATTCTTCCTTATGTGCGCAGAGCAGAATAAGTGCTGCTTCCAGTGCAGTCTGTTGGCTGGCGTCAGTAATGCCAGCCATCATTAATGCTAGTTCATTAACAATTCACAACCCACTTCTCCAAACTATGGGTCCTAGAAGTGCATTTCTATAGGCAAGTGACCACGCTCCTGCTGTCACCTAAAGTGGGTGGGCTGCTTGGAAATGGAGTCAAGCTTGGAGGCAGTATGCTGGTAAAAGAGGAAAGTCCTGTTGTTTAGAGGTGCAAAAACTGCTTTTAAACCCCCACAGACCTTGAGGATCCCTCTCCTAAAAAGAAGTTTTCTGTCTAATAGGAACCAAGGTGTTTCATATAGGCTGCACAGATGATCTTTATTAACTTATCTTTAGAAATGATTGGCTGGTTTGGTTGAGAAAACGTGTTTCCTTTGTCTTACCATCAAGGTGTGACTTAAGGTTTGTCTTATAATGGATGGGGCTGCAGATCCTTTGCCTTTTAGCTCCTCTGTTCTGTGTTGTGGAGGTGTAAGGAAGGCACTGTGAGAAGCTGACTATAAAACACCTTAGTGGTGGTCTGCATTTTGGCTTCTTCTTTTTCACTGCCATGCTCATACTGATGCTCTGCGTGTCCTGTAATGTTTATGTGTTAGGAAAGGAAGAGAAAGTGATGAATAAAATGGTATCATATAATATTAATGCTGTTCTTTTGAATGTTGAAAGAGCGTAAACTTGTGTTTCTGCCTCCTTTGATGCCTTCAGAACCTCATCAAAAAGGGAAGTAATGACTTAACGCTGCGCTAGCTACAAAAAGCATCGTCTGCTAGTTATTATGAGAGCAAGGCTCTTCCTCTGTGTTGCAGAGAACAAAGCGATGCAAACTGTTTGGAACCGCTCAGATTTGTCACTATATTGCCCAAACTGCCTTTGAGAAGAGAGCAGCTGTGCTAAACGCCTGCACTGTTTGTTAGTTCGGTGCTATGTGAGCGTGCGCTGGATTTCTTTTTTCATTCAAGTTTGTTTCCAGCGTGTTATTTCCCTCCTGCTTTGTTTTGGTTTTAAGTTTCCTCTGCTGTGAATCTGTTTTGCTCATTTTCTGGCTCTCTGAAAATGCGTGCTTGGCTTGGAGCTTAGCACAGGAGCACCAGGAGGTTGCTTTAAGCCCCATCTTCCCAGGGTGTGGCTGGTGTAAATCTCATTTTAGGCTGGTTTAACTAGAAGCCATTTGATGTAGGTGATGCCAGGTGTCGTAGCCACGTTCAGCTGGGCTTTGGTTTTCCTTGCACATACGCTGGAGCTGATCTTCAGCTAGTAGCTGGGCTGTGAAATAAAGAGAGGTCTGTCTCCGTTTGTGATACTTCTATTCATGAGCTATTGCTTCCTATGTGCAGAGGTACGTTGGAAGCATTTGGAAACTGTTTTAATGAAGCGCTGCCTGGTGAAGGCTTGTTGCAGGGCAAGGAATGGGTGAGCCACCCACTGCCTCTGGGCTCCTGTTAAGGAATCTCCTGCTTATGGTTGGCACATGGGTAAACAAAGCTGGCTTCAAAATGACTCATAAGCTGTGCAAATGCTGCTGCTGCTGCTATTAGAGAGGGAAAAGTGTTGCTGGGATGATGATCGTGGATGTAAGTTGTGGGGTCACCTACCAGCGTGGTTACCTGCTCTGCTGGTGATCATAGAGTCTTCAGAGCTGGAAGGGACCTCTGATGTGTTGGCATCTCCCTGAGCTCCTCAGGGTTCAGCTCTTTGCAGCCATAATGGAGATGGAAGCCTGCCTGTGAATTATTCATCCTGATTACGCGCTCCAATGGACAGGGTCCACTCTGAATATTATTGCCTGGAATATTTGTCTTTCAGATATTGAAAATTAACCTCCCTTTAAGACTTGTGTAAACAGATCTCGGTGTTGTCACGTTAAGTGGCACAAAAACATCCTGCAGTATCCTCCTATTATGGAGGTGACTTATTCCACTTGACCCCCATCTGCATTCCAGTGGTAGGCTGGAATAGGGATTAGGCCAAGTGAGGAGTAGGAATGCTTCAAGATTGAACTCAAAACCAACATTAATAGGTGACTTTCAATACAGCTCGATTGACAGGGGGAAAGCTTTAGCAGCAGTGTAAAGCTGGAAGGTGGACAGCCAGCTGTGCTCACAGTGCAGCAGAACATCAAGCAGTGCTTTGGGTGTAGCATAGAACAACATTATGTGTGTGTGTGTGTGTATAGGAGGTCAGAATTGATTGCAGGAAAGGTTGCAGCAGGAGGAATAACAGCAAGATTTATGGTGTGCATAGGAGGCGCCCTCAGGGTTTGTAGCCATTGCATTTGAAATAGGTGACGAGGCTTTGGGATGATGAGGCTGTGGCTATTTGGTGAATAATGCCAAGTTAATTAAACTCGATGGGTTTCTGTCTCTTTAAAAATGCAGGCTGTGAGCAAGCTCTCCCTGCAAGGAAATCTCCTTCTCCTGCATCAGAATCACTTGTAAGATGCTTCAGAACGATGGTCAGGGCCTGCCAGGAGTTTCTGCATCTCTGTGATGCCATGTAGGAGGAGCAGGGGCTGCCAGCACAGCTGCTCTGCTTTGTTACCTGGGCTGAAGAATGCTTAGAGGTCCGTAGAGCTGTGTAGGTTCAGCTGCAAGCTGCAGAGAATGCTGTGAGAATGCACCGATCTGCTGGCATGCATGGTGCTGTGTGCAGGAGCATGAGGAGCAGCACAGCCCTGCCTGCAGCTCCAGCCCTGGGCTGCGCGCTGCCCTTGCTGCGGAGGAGAGAGCCTTGTTTATCTCCTAGGAGATGGAAAAGCAATTTCTACTTCCTGATGAGAAGCTGACAGGCTATTTGACATAACAAGAGAGGCAGCCGGTGTGACTGGGAAGAGGGAAATTGCATGCCGTAACATACTGATAGAAATGCAATTTATTTTGCATGTGCTATATAGCTTCAGGCAGGCATTTTGGAGGGGTGAGAATTCTGCACGTGCTGGGACGCCGGTTCTAAATAGCAACAAGAGGTGAATTTGGCTTCCAGACTGTGTGTGTAATCTCGGTCTTATTGTTCCTGCTGTTGATTAACGTGCTTTTATAAACACTCCCAATGTGATTAGCATGTCTTTAATAAACACTCCCAAGGTGTCTGTAGGGAGTGAGGGAACCTGGAGCTCTCTGGTGAGCCGAGTGAGAGTGAGCTGTGACCTCAAGACCCTGATGTGTGGCCAGGATGGCTGTCCTGGTGCCACGCTGCCCATCCATGTCCCTGTGCTGAGCTCAGGTGTAGGAGTGACTCACAGGCAAGGCAGCTGAGTGGGGTAATAATGAGCAAGACAAAGGTTTCATTTCCCCCCTCCCAGTCACAGGATAATGCGTTTCTCTGTTAGCAGCTGGGTCAGGGCTTGGTTCTGCTCTGACCTTGGTGAGCACAGGTGCAAGGAAATGTTTCTTGCAGGTTGTGTGTCTTTTTAAAGCCTTTAAGAGGCTGTAATTAATGGAGTTGCCTAGAGACAGGAAGGAGAAAGGGGAACCTTCCCAGGGAGGATAAAGAAGGAGCACCTTTGGGCTGAGCTGGGTTAGTGTTGGTGCTCACAAATGATAGCCCTCTTTATAGAGGCTTCATCTCCAGCTTTCAGATGCTGCATGCTCTTAACATGCAACATTCACTTGTAGTATAGCTCTGTAGGGGTGCTGGTATGATCTGTTCATTAAAACTTCATGTTTCAGAGGGTAGGCTGCTAAAATATGGATCCAGAACACAATCTCCTTGTCAAGCAGTCAGAGGAAGAAAGCAATGCAGGATAGCAAGCTTGAAGCATTTGCCACACCTGATCAGATGCATCCGCTGTAATAATCCTGGTTGCAGGACAACTGCTCTTTCTGGTGAGCACATCACACCATGCAAAAATACCCCATATCAGGTGTGAGTTAGAGCAATGCATTAGCAGCAGGGAGCCTGCCACAGCTTTCATACCCTTCTTTTCAGCAGATGTCACCTTGGTGAAGCCCCAGAAGGCGTGAAGCAGCAGGATGGATGGCGAGGGGTCCTGCGTCCCTCTGCCTGTGTGCAGCTGTCTGCGCCTGAGCCATGCTGTGAGCAGAGCTTGCCAGAGTGCTTTAAGGTCTGCTTTATGTCCACGTACAGCCCCATTTCTCTGCAGCCTGCTACCTTTGGCCCTGGAGCTGCCGACCTCTGAAAGCAGATGATCTGTTTGCTGCTGTCGGTGTTGAGCTGGAGTCCCAAAGGCTCCATGGGCACCGAGTGTCTCCAGTTTTAGAAATCCAGCCTCAGCTCAGTCAGAATTGATCTGTACTGATTTCCTTTTCAGTTCCTCCTGCTTGCAGCTGGCTCCTGCAGGTTTAGTTCCGCCTTTGTTCCCAGCTGATGGAGCTGGTTGATGCGTGCTCATGCTAATGGAGCCTGCTTGCCTTCCGGCTGGGGAGGGATTCAGCGTTGGGAGGTGTGTGATCTGGGCTTGGACTTGCCTAAGCACAAATTCGAGTAATGAATTAGTCATCAGCCATGGATTTCATGGCCCTGGGGACACGGATCCTGCGGCTGGTGCAGCCCAGCTGTCAGTCAGGAGCTGCTGATACAGGATCTTCTTGCAGCCTGAGAAGGTTCCCCCAGCCCTGCTGATACTGGGAAGAGAGGTTGCCAAAGCCTCCAGCTGGTATTTCAGCAGCAGCGTGCATGCGTACAGCGTGTCCTTAAAGGCTTCGGCCTCTTCACCTAACTCAAATCAAAGTATGCCTCAGCTGGGTATTTAGAAACCAAAGGCAGCACCCGAATTACAGCAGTTCTGCTATCTTCTGCAAGCAAGGGGATTTTACCTAATCTTGTTTTAGTGGTCAGTGGGACATGGTGGGGGATGCTCCATCCTCTGTCGGTCTCAATAGTGATCCCACAGTTATTGAGGTGTCAGGGTGATATGAAGCAGAAGAAATACAAGTCAGACCTCTCCAATGAACATTTTCAGCTCAAGGAGCAGGGGATGCTTCCATTGTTATGTTCCCATCCTTACATTTGCTTTTTGCAGGCGTTTGGCAAGACGGTGCCAGTGTGTTTTGGACAGCCCAAAAAGGGGTATTTTGTTGTTCTGTGCTTTCTTAATTAAAAGTTCATTTGCAGAAGTTAGAAACGAGGCAGGGCTTGAAGTCATACGCTTGGTTGCTTGAGCATTGTGCTGAATAAGGTTGCTTTATAAATAGCGCCTTTAGGTTGGCACCTCCTCTGTATGGAAGGTGACTGGGTCTCATTTGTGGATATGGATTTGCTCATCATTTTGTCATAGTGTTATGCTTTTGTTCTTTCATGACGTGCCCTGGTGGGAGTGCCCAACGATACAGCCCGCTTCTTGTTTGTATGTAGAGTTCAGCTCTGCCCTGTTGGGAGCAGGCACAGCTGCTGGGTGCTCACAGCTCCTGAACTATTCAACACTATTTCTGCTTTGGATCATGTTGCTCTGATCTTCATTTGAAAGTTAATTGATCGGGTCTTCAGTTTTCCACATTGGAGGGTGGCAGGAGGCTGTCTGCGTGGAGCATAAAGGCTCAAATGGCCCTGGAAGCCTAAACAAAGTGGGGGAAATGCTGACTACCAACATGTATGCTGGGTTTTATCATTTGCTCCTCTGGTGCTTTGCTCGTAGTGGAGCTCTTTGTTGATGCAGACGAAGGTTGATAGAATCATTAAGGCTGGAGAAGACCTCTAAGATCATCATGTCCAACCATCAGCCTGTGCCCACCACTGCGACATCCCTCAATGCTGCATCTCCACACCTGGAACACCTCCAAGGAAGTGACCCCACCACTCCCAGGGCAGCCTGTGCCAATGCACACCACTCTTTACAAGAAGAAATGTTTCCTAATACCCAACCTGACCCTCCCTTGCTGCAACTTAAGGCCGTCACCTCTCATCCTCTTGTTCAGTTGCAAAGACCTTGGCTAGTTCTGGGAGGAGCCTAAGACGGGCATGCAGCCCCAGTGCTGCAAGGTCAGCCTGTGGGTGCTGGATTCAGTGAGCACCATCCCTTCCTCTAGGACTCTAATAACAAGTGGCCTATCTCATTGAGTGCACATATTCGTTTACAAATGTTCTTAATCTTTACTTGAAGAAGCCAGCTCTGTTGCTGGCTGCTTGGTGCTTGCTTTGGGAAGATGCACGCTGTCACAAAGTGGCTGTTCCACACATCCACGTACCAAACACAAACAGCTCTGCAGCTGATCAAAGACGGAGGATTACATTGCTGACACCAACTAAACGGGCAGGTAGGGATAAGTGGCAGCTCTGCAGCAGGCCTACCTGAGCAGACAGCCTCTCAGTGCTGATGGGGTAATGAGAATCGTTTGTCGCTGTGGTTCTTTGGTCTTGTTGTTAGCAGAGATGTTTTTTGTTCTGTTGGAATACTTATCCTTGCATTTCAAAGCCCCGACAACCGGGTTACTTGTGACGGAAGGCCGTCTTTAGTGTAGCTACATATGCGGTGAAAAGTTCATCTAGCTCTGAGCAATATAAGGCATCCTCTGGAGTTCTCAGAATGCTTTTCATATAGAACAAGAGAGATTTTGATTCACATGCCTGTATAAATAGTCGGAGCTTACACACACACCCTTTGGTGAGAGGTGACTTATCCCAGGGGACTGTTGAGCTCCTGCTCTTCTTTTGCATGGTTACTCTACCCCAGATTAGGAGACCAGTTTGGAGTCCAAGTCTTTCCTGTTAAACCAGGAGCAGAAATACGTCAGTGTGTCAACTGCAGTCTGTTTCCAGTTCCTGCTCCTGTCACATCGGTTAGGTTTGCAGTGTACAAGCAGTATTTGTGTTATCAGATCACTCGTTAAGGCAGATCTTGCTTAGCAGCTCTCTCTTGTCGCTGTACCTTTGTTTTCCTCAAACTTGCTCCTTCCTGCACAGCAAAGAATGTTATGGCTAAAATAGGAGTTAGTGCCTAATTCTGGGAGTAGCAGCTTTTCAGTCTGGCTGTGTCTTGCTTCCGTGCTCCAAAACATTGCGTCTTGGATAGCTAATTTAGAGCCCAGTAATTGAAGAAGGCTGTATGTTCCATACAAGTGAAATGTAAGGGAGAAAAGGAGGGAGGGGAGGAGACAGAATATTGTGGGACGGCATCTGGGAGGAGAGTCTCATTGCATTAAGCTGTTTTCTCTCTGTGCAGTCATTGAATCTCATAAAAGTCTGACTCTTTCTCATGGAGGAGTAAACATGAATAAGCTTGGGGCTTTTACTGCTTTGCCATACGTTGCCTACATATGACATTGTTTTCCTTGGAGCTGTTAGTTTGGGTCTGTTGATTTGCCTTAGAGGTATCTCAGCTTGCTTGTCTCCTAAGCAAACAGCCTCACATCTTGGAATAACATTATTTTTGCCTCAGGATAACCTTGGTTGGCCGCATAGTGCCAGCTAAGTTTTGTTAACTGAATGCTTATGGATCCCACGCAAACTTGCTTTGCCCTGAAGAAGTCAGGCCATTGGACCCAGGAGTCCTTTTAGGCTCCTTCCAGCTGAATATCCTATTCTGTTTGCTCAGGAATGGCTTATTGTGCTGCACAATAGCAGGGGAAAGCCCAGAACATTTGTGTTTGGGTTGAGGTTATGTTGCTTGGGAGGATGTTCTCTCCTCTGGTGGGTCATCTCTTCCATGTACTGCTGTGCGTTCTTTTGGAAGCTGTGGGCAGTGTAGGCTGTGACTGTTCAGAATTCATTGTGCTTTTGTTTGGGGTGAGAAACATCAACTGTGGCTCTGGGCAGCCTGGTCTGGTGGTTGGCAGCCCTGCATATGGCAGCGGGGTTGGAACTAGGTGATTATTATGGTCCTTTTCAAGCCAGGCCATTCTATGGTTCTATGATATGAACAGATCTGCTGGCTGTTGTGTTGAGCTGGGCCCTTGGGCAGCGTGCTGCCATGCCTTGGAAGGGCTATGGCTCTTGCTTTCCAAGGAGAATCAGTGCATGTTATTTTTAGGGCTTGGCAGGGAGAAAAGGGTGTCAATAATTTTTATGAGTTCCATTCTGCTAATGGCAGCTTTGGGATGCTCAGAAGGTGGACATACTGTTCTATGACAGCTCATTGAGAATAACATTCCAGGAATACAATTTTTTTACACTTAAGCTGTTTAAGATTCCACTTTACGTACTTAAAGAATTTCCTTTTGAAGGTGATGATGTGCCTTTGATTTGGAGTTCGCTGTCGCCTTCTATCAGCTGCGTGGAATTAACCTTGTGCTTACACACTAAGTTGTAAAGGATGGAAACAATCTCCTGCTGTTGGGTGTAAAGCATGCAGGAGTTGTGCCTGCTGCCAATGGTGATTTGTCAGGGGCTTTTGTAAGGGGCTTCTTATTGTAAAGACATTTATCCCATGGAAGAAACTTTACTGATGTAGATTTCTTTTCTTCCTATTTCTGCATACCTCATTGGGAATTCATGTAATCCGGCAGAGGTTCCAAGACCCTTAAGGATCTGCGATGTTTGAATGATTCATTAACTTTTCTAATTATGTGACTGCTAGGACACGTCTGAATGCTGCAGGGCAAGTAGTCTGGAGATAAATACATGGATAGCTGGTGTAAATGCAAGCTTCTCCTTACCTGCATCTGGAAAGCTGTTGTGGCGCTCCAGGATTATAGCCAAAAAAGCAGAAAAGGGCCATCTGGTCAACTAATAGTTAATACATGCCCATTGAGTGTGGGCATCTTTCCTTGGCAGTGACTGGATGGGCTAATTTTCCCCCAGGGGTTAATGGTGGGCGATTGGGTTTGTTGTTCTGAGTGCTCCTTGCTCTGCAAATCAATAGAGGCAGTTTCTTTAAAACTTTTATTTATGGCTACGAAGGCAAAAACCCTTTATCTATGAAGGAAACTGAATCAAGGAGATCTATATTTGCCCCTGATTGATGGGGGCAGTTCCAAGCTGCAGTGTCAGAGTGCTGAGCTAGGGTGCGTTGGTGAATGGAAGAGGTGATAAAAGGAGCTGGCTACTTGAAAAAGCGTGGTTTTTAAAAGCAATAGACCTGAGTATTTCTGTATTAATGCTCTGTTTGGGAAGGTACAACGTTCCCAGCTGGGTCTGGTAACCACAGGATACCTTGAAGGAAAGGCATGGTTGAGGTACGTGGGACGCAGCGCGTGTTCTCCAACTGCAGGCAAGAACTGGTTTTCTTGCAGTTCCTTTAGAGAAACAATCAGGCTCATTAAGATGATTAATTACTGCAGTTTTCAGTCATTAATCTTTTGGAGCACCAGTATATATAGCATGCAGTAAAATCCATTAGCGTGCCATGGCTCTGTGCTAATAGTTGAATTCTGCTCCTCTTTGTAGTAGTAGTAGTAGTGAGGTAGATGCATGTGGATTACAATGGAGTAAAAACAGTTTCCATACAAAGGAAAATGTTTTATTTGTTGAACAAGATATGCTTGTTCTCTTACTCCTCAGCTGCTGAATGACTTACATGGAGTATAGCATGCTGTTAGTGCTGTTAAAAGTTATTAAGTGGGGCTGAGGAGGGCATGATATGGGAAAGGAGCAAATCGGTGCATCATTCAATACAGCTTTGTCCCTGTGTCTGGTTGATGATCCATAGGAGAACTCATTTAAAGCTTGTTTATTTTAACTACTTATCGTACAGTTCAGCGGATTTGGAAAATGAGGATGAGGGAGACACAGACTCTGTGAGTTTGCAGACTTTTTATATGTTAATTTAATGCAGTGTACAAACAAACCTTTAATTATAAAGGATGAGAAAGGTGGGTGATTAACAGGGGGGTTGGGGGTGGGGGGGCTGCAAATAGGCGTTCAATTCACGTTCAGGCATCTCTATTTCTTGTTTCTGAGCTGATGCACGGTTGTGCATGGCTACATGTACACGTGGTATAGTGGCTTAGAGTAGGTAGTGCGCGTCTCCTGCCTGGGGACAAATGATCCTATTTGATGTGGGGAGGATGAATTGTTTTCCAATCGTCTCGTGGTGTTTACACAAGCAGAGTCGAGGCTTCAGATAAATCACGGGTTTGGTGTGACTGTGACTTGAGTGACTGCAGTGCAATGGCAATAAGCACTCAACCAGACTTCTAGGCTGTGTTTCAGAACCTTGTGGAAATGCCAAGGAAAGCAGCGTTCAGAGAAGTTCTACACAACCTGAATACCTGTTTTGAAATATGAAATACCTAAAGAGACAGCACCTGAGCTATAGGAAGAATGAGGTGAGGTCTGAGATGATTGCAACGACTGAAACATCAGCTGTAGGCTCATCTCCAGATCCAGTGTGGTAGATAAAATCCCATGCAGCTACACAGATAAATATGTGATTATTCTTTCATTCCCACTTGTATCACAAGTGATTATTTACATCTTAGAAATCGATGTTTCTAACTTGAGTCTTCAGGGTATTCCTGATGCTGCTCTTCAGCTGATTGTATAAACTAATTGGGAGGGAGAGATTTACAGCTACAATTAACTCACAACGTCGGCGTGTTTTCATTCGAGTCAAGTCGAGACAGGGATTGACCTCCTCTGTGTGAACTCGTAATTCAGATCTCAAAGAGAAGCAAAACCTCACAGTTTTAACATCTGTTTTAGAGACAAAAGGAGACGAACAACAGCTAGGTTAACTTCTTGAAATCCTGTGCTACTGGAAGAGTGTTTAGAAAGAGGTGTTGATTTAGGGCATGCAGTAGTGGTGATGTTCTTAGGGTGACAGCAAAGCTCTGCGTTGCTTTGGGGCTTGGTATGTCTCCTCTGGTTGTAGCACTGTTGGTGGTGCTCTGTGTCCTGGGCTTTGGAGCTGGACATCCCTGGAGGGGCGCTGGGGTTCTCATTCTGCAATACGATGCCTTTGAATCTCTCTGATGTTCCTTTGGATGCTTTTGGTAGCTCCAACTTTTTTGAAACTTCTTCACTCAGTTCCAGCTTCACTGCATGTTGAATTGAACAACCTTTGTTGAGCGTAAGGTGCCTGTTATCTGTTTTGGCAGCCTTCAGCTCACAGCATTCAAAGCAAAACGCTTCCCTCAGTGCTGCAGGTTTTCTTCTTTTGCTTTAATGTCTTCAAACAACTTCATTCGAAGGAGTTCGTCCATTTCCCCAAGTTTCTTATCTCTGCCATCCAGGCTCGAGGAATTTGCGTGTGGATCGAATATTTGGGGGTATGGGAGGGAGAGGTTTGGAGGTAGGAGGTAGCGTTATCTTGTTTATTGGTTACTTCTGCATTTCTGCCACTTAATTTCATTTGCATAATCAGGCAGCTTAAAACAAGGTTCATTTGGAACTGGCTGAATAGTGGAAAATGACTTCTGTGCTGTCGCAGATGATGGCT
Organism: Coturnix japonica; assembly: GCF_054131305.1. Classification (NCBI taxonomy): domain Eukaryota; kingdom Metazoa; phylum Chordata; class Aves; order Galliformes; family Phasianidae; genus Coturnix; species Coturnix japonica. Next base: position 5,362,421 of record NC_140673.1, on the reverse strand, counting down.
TGAATGTGGTCGGAAGAGCAGAGCTTGTGTTGGTGACATGGGTTGGGAGAGCAGAGCTTGTGTTGGTGACATGGGCTGGGAGAGCTGGGGCTCGTGTCTCTTGGCAGGTTGCTGAGGGGTTTGGGCAAGACTTTCAGCTGCGATAGCAGTATGGAGGACCCTTAATGCACAAGGCAGGGTTGGGCATTGTTTTACACTGCTTGCAGCAGGGATGACGTTTGCTTCCACCAGGTCTGAGCTGCATTAAACTGCTTTAATCTTGTAAATTGACTTATTCTTCACTCACTCAGAGGAGCTTGTTCAGAGCTTTTAGGCTGCTAATGCCGTAAGTACGGCAGGACGCCTACAAGCCAATTAGAGAAAGCAGTGACTTGAGGAAGGGGAACTTTGGAATTAGCCCTTCTGACAGAAAGCAGTGCAGAGCACACCAATGCCCCAGTGCTTTGCTGGCGTTGCTTGGTGCTGGTGAGCGCAGGCCAGCTGGCAACGAGGAGCTTTTTGTGGCCACTCTTGCAGCCCAAGTGAGATATTTGAGACTAATAAGCAATGTTACCATTGAGAAAAAGATGTCAAGTCTTTTCCCTTGGGCTGTCTCCAAACCTCCATCAAACAATGGTGCTTCAGTCAGGGCTGTGAGCAGGTTCTGGCAGGAGCACTCAGGAGTGCGCACTGCTCACCTGGCTTAAGAAGCAAGGGGGAAAAGGAAAAAGCAGAGGAAAGGCTTTGTGTAATACTTAAAATATAGTAATAATGGCTTGTTTTCTATAGAGATGTTACTGGAGGAGTGCAGCGAATCTTTCAGGCTAGAAAAATTTGGGGTTTTTCAGCACTGTGCATGGGTACAACCAAAGGGACTTTGTTCATGCTTGGGAAACGTGACTTGAATTAGCAGCAGAGCTTAAGAACCTCCTGCTGGAGATGTGGCTTTCTGAGAGTTGATCGTGCGAGAGTATTTGGTGAGAAAACAACATAGCTGTTCACTTGGTGCTGCAATTAGGCCATCCTTCACTGAAGGCTGGGTTTATAAAAAACAACAGACTGAAACGAGCACCGCTTGCAATGGGCTGCCTGAAATGTTAGTCTCTCACTGCACTGATATTTTTTGTAATGTTGCAGGGAAGAGAAAATCAAGAATAAATTGGCGAGTGCATCAAGCGCCTGTGTCTTAACTCCAGCTTTATATTTAGAATTGAGTTTAAAAATAAGAATTCCTTTTGTTTTTAGGTTTGGGCCATATGTGCTGCTGTCTCTATAAGACATGAGTGGAGCTAATTAACTACAAATGAACCACCAAAATGCTTTGAGAAGGGATTATTGTGCATGGTCTTGATGGAGTGATAATCATGATTATCCTCTCCCATGACCAACTTCTGAGTGTAGGGTCTGGTTCCATCAGAAGACCTTTGTATTGCTGAGTTCCTACTGGATCTGTAGGAAGAGGTAGCGATCGTTGCTGGGTATGGGAGAAAGCTGTGGTGAGCCATGGCAGCTCTGGAAGGCGAGTTTGATTTACTGTGTTGTGGTGTTGAGGGAGGTAATAGATACCAGTGTGGAGCTCGCTTCCATTACTGTTATTTTTGCTGCCAATGTATCAACATGTTAGCAAATATCTTCATAAATATGGGGGTGTGATACGTCCTGAAAGCATTGCTGGAGTTTCCAATTCCACTTCTGTGTTGTCGATGGTTACTCACATAGCCAGTAAGCTGAGCACCAGCAGGATCGTCCTGCTGGAGATGGATTACCTCTGTGAAATGCTATAGAGCACCTGTTTGAATTTGTTTCTGAGGCATTTGGGCTGTCCAGGATTGCCAGCCATACACTGAAAGAGGAATATTTAGGCCCAGGTCTGGTGCAGGTAGGCAGATGCACTGGGAGCACGAGAGCGTGTCGGTGATTACTTGCTGTAGTTTGAAGCACAAGGACCTTTCTAAATCTTGCAAACTAAATTTGATTCCCACATAGAAATTAGAAGCCTTCAGAAGTTGGAATGTGTTCTTAAGACAACTTTCATCTTATTTTAGACGAACGTCTCATTAGGTCCCTCCTCTTTCAGTTCTGAAGCTCGCACTGCTGCAACATCGTAATTAAATGGGATTCATTTTCTAATTTTAACATATATTGTTTGATGGTTGTTTTGTTCTGTTGGGGTGCTGGGTTTTTTTTAAGACAACGTACTGGAATAGCTGAACTTAGAATGGTAAGAAGAAGATCACTCTTCACCAAAGAATAGAAGGAATTGTACCAATATTTATTCCATTTCTATAGCTGATTATTTGCTTCGGGTTCATGTCTGTGGGTGATCAGTCGTGTCTGTCTTCTAGTTTAGCAAAGCCTCTGATGTGATCCCCAGTTAATCACCATGATCTTTTGAGTCTTCATAGCTTCAAATAATGGGGATTTATCCTTTTTATTACAGTGTCAGTAGCAATGGGTTTTTAGCATATATTGAATATTGCATAAAGTGCTAAAATTCCATAACTCTTCATATGAGACCTCTCTATCTAGGCCTTCAGTATCATTGTTAGCTTGTATCCAGATCTGCCTGCTGCCACGTTGCAGGGCACCTAACTTACTCATTACTGCATTGGTCAATTCCTAGCAGCTAAAATCACTGAAGCAGCCTGATCAGCAGGAAAATAGGTTGTTAAACGTGAGATTTGCTGCAGCACTGAGCATTGATATATCACTATCTACAGCTGCCTGCATTTCTTTAAGGAGACATGAACAGTGATATAAGGTGCATTGTGTGTTAATGATGATTGCCTGATTAGATTTTGACTGCACCTAAAGGACATGGTGAGAAATCTGTATGATGAAGATTTTCTTTTCTGAATAGAAAGTTGTTTGCTTGTATGGAATTTTATCATTTATTTCCACAAGCTTGTCTTTCTGGAGTATAACGCTGGCATTTTATACAGTTCTCAACTTTATAAAGTGGAATTTGGGCTATTCTTCCAAGTGAGCAGTTGCTTTCCCTGCAGCTGTTCTGAAGAGGTCTCTGGACTAGAGAAGGAAGGCATTTCCTAGGATGCCTGTAGCGTGACCTGAAGTCTTTTGTTTTCCCCATTCATTTCTTCTTTGAGGTTTTCACTATTCTTAATTCCCTTGTTCCAACCTTACAAACGCTTTCGCAGAATAAAAAGCACCGATGTTTTACAAGGGGAATCCTTCAAACAGAGAGCTGGCACAGACGACTGAGCATCACCCGGATTTGTCTCCTGCTTTCATGTGCTTTCCTGATGGGTCGCTGGAGCCTGACCTCATTTATGCTGGCCTCTCTTAGAAAGCTAACTGGAGGAATTGGAGGCAGCGGAGCTGGTAGGACTTGAGAATGAAATCAGGTTTGGGAATATCTTTGTGCCTCTCTTTGAAACTTCTCATTAGGTATAAAATAGTGGTAGTAGTTACTCAGAGTTGCATGTTCCAGGCAAGACCTTGGCCTTTTCTTGGATCCCATCAGTATATCCTCATTTAATGAAGTTCCCTTGCCTTGGAATGTCCAAGTGTGATGCTGAGAAACTCTATAGAGTTTGATTATTGTTAACCCTATGAAGCTGGTGCCTTCATGTACTTATGTCAGGATTTCCAGGCTGAGTGAGACTCCATTGCTTGGGTCCTCAAGCAAGGTTGCTTCTCTGTGCTGGCATGGTTGTTAGCGTTTCGACATCCCTGGCCCTTAATGTTGTTGTCTGGTCTCTGGTGCAAACTTCAAAACTTCAGCTGCCCAGTTTGTCCACCTAAAGCCTCCCACCTAGCAATTTAGCTTCACTTAATTGGTAGAATAGAGTAAATGTTCTCTATATTCGGCTCCCGTTTATTTACTTTAATTATAGTAAATTTTGTCAGAAATAAAATGCTGCTGCGCTTCATGTTACGAAGCTTATCATAGTGAACTTCATGCTCTTCTGTGGGTATAAATCATGTGAGGTTGAGTGCAGTCTACTGAGCTCTGCCCCTGTGTTAAAGCTGGCAGCGGGCACCAGCATGGCTGGTGTGCCCGGAGAGCTGGCCACAAAAGGACTCTTGTCTGCAAGAACCATAGAATGGCTTGGGTTAGAAGGGACCTTAAAGATCACTGAGCCCTCCCCCCCAGCCATGGCTGCCCAGGGCCCATCCCTATTGTCTGTCTGAGCCTAGACCTATGGACTGTACCCAACCAGTGCTGTTCTCCATGTGCTCATCTGCTTTTTGATTTAAGCCCTTGCTGTTTGGCATAAGGGTTTCCTCAGCTCTTTAAGGAGACCTTAACCAGCATCGTAGTGGAGGCAGGCCTCCTTCTGGACCTGTCTTCTCCACCCTTTGTAGAGGATTGGGATTGCTGTCTTCATTTCAGTGTCTTTCTGGTTTATTTTACTGATAGCTCCAGTCAGCTTGTTCTACTTGTGCATGCTATGTGCTTTTAATCACAGAACCCCAAAATGTCTCAAATTGGAAGGGATGCACAGGGATCACTGAGTCTAGCTCCTGGCTCTGCATAGGACCATCCACAATTCAAACCCTTTGTTTGACAGCTTTATGAACTCTGGCATCTTGGAGCCATAATTGCTGCCCTGGAGAGCCTGTTCCAGTGCTTGACCAACTTTTCCAAGACCTTTTCTTCATGCCCAACCATCATGGTTATGCTATATCTTATTGTTCTAGCTATGTTGAGTGAGTTAGGGATTCAGTGTTTAGTGCTGCATTTGGGGGAAAGTCAGGTAGGAGGCTTTAAAGAGGAAATATTCGGCCATTGAGTATTAGAGCAGAGGTGGGTTGTGGCCCTGGTGAGAAATTTGCTGCTTCTTTTGCTTATCATTGCAGTGCTATACACAGCTCCTTGGGAGACTCAGGGTTTTTCCTCCATGGTAAGCCCAGAATAGCTGTGTCCTTGAAGCACACACGGAGGAGATATCCCTAAAGCTTTTACATCTCTAGTCCAGCAACAAGAAAATACAGCTGCAAAAAAAGGAACCCTCGAGTGTGAGCTTAGTGAATCTGGAGAGCTCGAGAGGCAGACAAAACAAGGGCAAGGATTTGGCTGTGGGTCAGTGCTGGCAGCAGCACACAGCTTTCCTGCTGTCCTTCAGCTGTCCTTTGTGGGCTGCTCCGAGGTGTGGATGGAAAAGCAACATCTCACTTCTCATTTTTAAACTATTTCCCCATGACTGTTGAATCAAGCACTCTGTGGCCTTGAGTCACCGAGACTTATTCACTGTGGAATTGACCGAGACAAACAGCTACGACATGCTGCTGCTATTTATAACGTTATCTCATTGTCTGTGGGTTACATGATGCTGTGTGGTATGAGGGCTTGGAGGGGAGACCCTTTGCAGTGTGCAGTATTTCAAAGCTTTTTCATTGCTTCATCCATGTCGCTAATGAAGATATGAAAGAGTATCAGTCCCGGCACTGACTCCTCTGGGACACCTCACCAATCTCCATCCAGACATGGAGCCATTGACTTCTGCTCTCTGGACTCAGTCCTGCAGCCAGTTCTTCATCCATCAGATCCATCTCTTTTTAATTTGGAGAGAAGGATGATGTGGGGTACCATGTCAAAGGCCTTACTGAAGTCAGGATAGATGACATCGGCGGTTCTTGCCTTGTCCATTGATGCAGCGACACCATCATAGAAGGCCACCAGGTTGGCCAAGCAGGATTCACCCTTGGTGCAGCCATGCTGGTTGTCACTGTCACCTCCTTTCTGTAATATCCAACTGGTCATTTTCTTAGGAGCTTACTTTATGTGAGGGGCCTTTCGTTCAAGTCTCCTTTTGACCTGGACATCAGTGTTGCTGCAGCTGTCACTGGAACCTTTTCTCAAAGCAGATGTGAAATCGATACCTACAAGATGCCTTCAGCTCAGAGGAAAACAAAGCTTATTTCTGGATCTCAGCCTGGATTCAGTTCCAGAATGGCAGAAGGAGTTGGGAGTGGGGAATTCCCTGCTAATTCTTGGTAAGTTTTACTGGGAGATGAAACAGGAAAAATACTTATAAGGAAGCAGTCTGCCTTCGGCTAGCAAGCGTGACTGACTGACGTCAGCGTGATGCTGTTTTCTAAGTACTGTCCCACCCCAATAAAAGAGTCAGAATGTGATAGGAGTAATGGAAGGCCAGCTTCACAAACAGGGAAGTGCCTTCAAAGAATCCTCTCGTTGGAAAACAACAGAAGAATAAATAGTTTTGTTGGGTTATGGTTCTAGAGAAATACAAGCTTCGTTTGTGAAGACACGGTGACTATATTTAGCCATTCCAGTGATCAAAATCTCTTCCCTTTACAGCGTTAACTCTGACTTTAGATGTAAAAATTGGCAGTCGGTGATCTGAGAGAAGATAAGGGCGTGTGAAAGGCACAGAAGGGGGAAAGAGGATGTAATATAACGTCAGACAACAGTTTGTGGTGCAGTGGGTGGCTTTGTGAAGGAGGGTGGGCAGCCCTGCGAGCAGCTGGCTGTTGGCCTTTGCAGCCAGCTTGAGCTAAGCACTAATGACAAACATATTTCCCATAGATTGCCTGTCCACCTGGATGCTTACAGGACAGTGATCAGCCGGGACAGCAATCTTGTTGCAGTTGACATCAGAGCAAAAATCATTTCACCCTTGAAAAGCATGTTAAGTGCTCGGATTTCTTTGACACTAAAGAGCAGTGTTAATGCTCTGGCTTTCTCACTTCACTTTTGTTTTTGAGAGCAAAATGTGAAAGCATTCTCTAAACTCTTCTTGTATCAATCCATAACGGAAGGTGGTTGGAAAATGTATAATGGCAGCTGGATTCCATATGCAGTTGCTCGTGAGGTTGAAGTTTGTGTGGGTTGAATTTGCAGCCTATTGGCTGGGTTGGTTTTTTTTTTGACGTCTCTTTTGTTATGGAGCCTGCTGTCATCTCCCTGGAAACTGAAACAGAGCAGCAGGCAGAGAAGTAGGAGAGGAACGGGTTTGAAGGAAAAGATAAGTGGGGGATGGAGACATTACCTGGGCATGTAGCAAGAGTGCACCTGAAGGAAAAAGATGGCTGTTCCTATGTGCCAGGATAAGCTGTTTCAGAAAAGACCAGGACTCCCCATGGAAGTACAGCGATAGGCTCGGGAGGATGCTATGACTTTGTAATGAGTGAGCACTGTGGGTTCATGCAGCACGTTCAAGGTGTGAGTGTGTACGCACAACCTATGAGTAATTAACAAAAACCCCATTTCATTTTCCTGCTAGTGACTACATGTGAGGATTCAAAGCGGGTCTGGCATTGTCTGCTTTCTTCCTGTTGCTTTTTCTTTCCTTTTGACAATTAAACTGAACTTCATGTGAGCTGTCTCTCGCATCCCCGTGACAGAACAAAATGTTGCTTTAAGAGCCATCCAACTGTGGAAATGAAGATCAAGAAACAACATCAACTATCTCGCATGTTATTTTCACAGCTTTGCCTAATGTTCTATCAAGGACAGCATCCTCAAATGGGTTGAATGAGTCCTCTTCAAGCTGACAGTGCATGAGGAAGATGGATGTAAAATAAGCCCTTCTTGGTATATGTGCAGCCAGGCTTTTTTTTCTTTCCTTTGACTGACAGTATTTAGTATCACGTTCTTTGCATTTCCTTTCGGGTGCTGTTTGCTGCATGTATGAGCCATGTGATGGAGTGTGGGAACATGGATGTACCTGAAGCTTGGCCTGCAGCCCATCATCTCCCCTCTAGCTCAGGCATGCTGGAGGTGGAAAAAAACCTTATATTGTGAAAGCAAGGCTGGTAGGAAAGCTGCTATCTGCTTGTCAGCCCAGCTGTGTGCAGTGCTGGTGCTGCCATTCCCTGCCAGCTTATCCCACTTCAAAGGGCAGAGAGCAAAGCAGTGAGGAGCACAGAGGAGGGCAGTAAAGATGAATGACTGGCTTCTGTGTTACGAGTGATTGGGCTGATTAGAGCTACTTAGCCTTGAATAAGATCTGATAGAGGTCTACCTGATTAAGTAGGTGAACAGCTCACTCTTTCTGCCAAGACAAGAACTAGGGGACATCAAATGAAAGCAGTAGATGCAGAATTCAAAGAGAAAGGAGGTGTAACACTCTTGGCGCAGGTCTGGAGGTGCTGGGAGTTTGAGAGCTGAACACGGGATTCCATGCGTTGCATGGGAGGCAGATATACTTAAGCTCCAAACAGAATCAGGAGGCCCCTAAACAACAAACAGGTGCTTCAGGAGAGGTTATTTAGGGGAAGTTTCACTACACAGTTGTCTTTTCTTTGCATTCTCCCCTGGTTAATCATACTGGAAGATCTGAAGATCTCCCTTTTTACAAGTTTTTGTTTATCTGCAGTCTTCGTTTTCCATCTCAGAAAATAAGTTGAACTATATCTGCTTGGTAAAACAAAAAACGTGGGTTCTGATCTTACATAGAGTTATTGGAGGTTATTAATGAAAAGAGTGGACCTTTCTACCCTCTCTGCTTGCTTTAATTTCCCCAGGAGATGGGTGCCAGGTGTCAGTCCCCGCTTCTGTGAGCGGTGCATTAATTCTATTCCGACAATGGGAAAAGCAACCCAGTGGCATAAAAGTGGGATGGCTTGCAGTCCTTGCATTCTGCATTTAGTGTGCTTTCTAAAATCCCAGGCTGGAAATCCCTTCTTTATAAAGATATGCCACTGTTAGGAGCCCTTATCCACCCTTTACAATGGTTACTTCTTAAGAGGATTATGTATCTTTGTATCATCTGTGCTGAAAGGAATATCAAGCATGTGTCCCAGGGTTTTGTTGTTTCCTGAGCGTTGTAAATACTGTTAAGAAATAAACTGCACCGGTTTACCAAAACAAATCTTAATACTTTAGGAGATAATAAGCACTATTGGAGGTTATTTGCTTCTGAAGATGGGTGAGTTACCTTGCAGCATCTGGTGGGCTGTTGTCCAGCACACGCAGTGGGGTGGGATGCTGCCTTGGCTGTTTAAAAGCTCATTAAAATTGCATCTCCCGTGCTGTGGTTCTGTCCTTCCCCCCTCCAGCTCGCTGTCCGGGCTTCTGTGAGCAAGCCAGCATTGATCACAGCAATTAGCTGAGCCCATGGGAGATTTCTAAATGTTAATGTGCCTAGTTGTTGGAGTTTTGGTTGTGTTTTTTTTTGCTGTTAGCTCGTGTGTTACTGCTAGTGAAGGGTTCCGCACTCTGATTCATTCATTCTTCTGTACCTTTAACAGCTATCTGTAGACTGTTGTGTAGACAAAGGAATCATAGAATGGCTTGGGTTGGAAGGAACTTCAAGGATCATGAAGCTCCAACCCCCTGTCATAGTCAGGGACACCAACCTCCATATCTAATTCCAGACCAGGCTGCCCATCCAAGCTGGCCTTGAACTCCTCCAGGGATGGAGCACCCGCAGCCTCTCTGGGTAGCCTGGGTGGACCAGTTTAATTCTGCATTCCTGACTCAAAACCAAACTGGTGATATTTCCACTAGTGGTAAGCTACTGCTTGCTTTTTTCCTTCCCCTGAACCATGTGCATCTACGCAAAAGACACATTAAATGTCACTTGTCAGCTTTCTATTACTTGAGTGGTTGTATGCTCGGAAGAAAGAGAAATGTCATTCAAAGTAAAACTGCACGAATGCACAAAGAACTTTGGTGGTTTGTGGCTGCATGTGAGGAAATAAGTCTGTAAGCTGAGAGAAATGGCCCTAAAAACTCCAGCCCAGCACAGACTTGTAAAGGAGTCGTGTCAGTTGGGCTGTTTCCTGGTTATAATTTCATTTAACTTTCTGTACCTTGAAGCAACTCCAATAGAAAGAAAACATGGTGTTTTAGTCTGGAGGATGTGACGGCACAGTGCTGTCGTTATGTGTTCAAACGGTTCCTCCCCTTGAGTATCACAAATAAGCCCATCTTACCTGAGGCTGATTGGAATATTGTCCTGTAAGGCATTAAAGCTCTCAACCATTTCTGATATTGGTGAAATATCACTTCATGTCTTTTGCAGATCTAAACACACAGGGACATCCTGCACCAGGTTTTCTGTTTCAGCAAAGTGTTGTAGCAGCTTGGTGCATTCCCAGTTGGCACCTGTCCCCCTAGGGCTCATTGTTAGCTAGTTTGATGGGCTGCTGTATTGCTAGTCTGTGGATATCCAGGGTTTAATCCTTTCTACATCTATAGCCAGACACTTTTTTTTTTTTTACATTGTTTGTATAGAACAAAATGTGGAATACCCTCAGTGCCTCCTTCTGGGGCTTTTTGAAGGGGTTGATGTTGCAGTGTGAGAGCAGATATTTCAGCTGGCGAGCACTGCTTTTATCTTTTCTCTCTATGTTTGCAAGGCACCCCTGGTCCTGCACTCAGCCTCTCATGCAGTGCAGCAGGTGATGTGGTCAGGAGGAGCCCCTGTTCGTGCTGCCCCATGATGCATTCCAGGGCTGAATTCCGGAGGAAAGGTCTCTGTGTGCAGGCAGACTCGTGCCTCCTTTTCCCTTCTCAGTATTCAGCAGGCGTCCTGCGTGCGTGCCAGCCCTTCTTTGGAGGTTAGAGAAGAGCAAGGCTTAATAAAACTCTCAGAAGTCGGAGTGACCGTGTTAAAGGCCACACCAATAGCAGGGAAGGAGGTGATGGTGACCCCTGAGTTCTCAGCAGGACCCTGTCCTTACCTCACCTCTTGTACCTGGGGATTTATTTCATACTCGTGTTCACTTCCCCCTCCCTCCACTCCAGCTGAATCCTGGTATTTTGACTCAGAACCTGGGCTGTCCCTCTACTTGCATACACTTACAAATTCCTTGCTCTGTTTGTGCTATCTTTGATGTGAATACCACTTCCTCTGTTGCCACAACATCGAGACTATAAAAAGTACTCTGAAAGCATCAGAAACATTCCCTAGAATATATTTAATTAAACCCATAGTTTCCAGTGTGCCTCAAACACGTCTATAGTTCCAACTCATGACACTGTGATAATAAGATGACAGTTTTAAAACGTGGTGCTTTGGTTAAACCTTCTTTCTTCCTTTTTCCATTCCGGGGGCTCTGGATGCTACAGGCTTCATATGGTAGATGAATTCCTTGGCAATTTGCTCTGCTGGCAGTCTGCACCAATCAACCATTGAAAAGCTGTTCAGTTCCTTTAGCCTCGTTGTCCCTTGTCACTGCAGTGGGGTAAATGGTTCTTGTTTTTTACAAATTCTCAAGGCCCTAATGTAATTCTTGCTTGGAGGTGCCTTGCCATGTGCGAGGCCTTCAACATCTGCTTCTGTCTCCCCTTCGTGGAAGTGGAATCCCATTCTTCTCTGGAACTGAAGAGCTTTTCATTACTCAAGGACTCAGAGGTGAGCGGTGGAAGGGCCTTGGTTCTGATGGTGGAGCTGTCCTGGAGCTGAAAGTGCCCCCAGCAGCTCAGCTCATTGTGTGGGGGTAAGAGAAGCACCAAAAATGCACAACATGAGGATTACTTTGGCATCGGCAACTCTCACACTGCTCACAGAAGACTAATCAGGTTTGGGACTGATGAGCATGGAAGCGATTACAGCTTTCCTTAAGCTCTGAGGCCTTTGTCGTTTCATTCCCCTCCCGTGGGCCACAGGATTAGTTTGTCAGCAAACACATTGTTGCTCAATTTGCTGTTTGCAAATAGGAGAGCAAGACCTGAGCTTGTGTATCCTCCTGTAGCAGAAATGCTAAGTCACGGCTTGAAGCAGTGGTTGAGCACCTGGTGGGAAGGCAGGGCCAACCCAGGGCAGCTCAGGTGTATGCAATGCACCTGAGTGACTGGAAGGGCTGGAGCCAGGATCCACCCCTCATTTAAGGGTTGGCAGTGGAGGTGAAGGGTATCTTGGGTGGAGATCCCTGCCTACCTGAGACCTCCAAAAGGGTAAGCAAGTTTTCTTCCTTTGTTTCTGCATCTGCAGCTTCTACATTTTGGGCTTGTCCTTGTTTGCTGCAACCTAGGGTTGTGCAACCCCACTATCCACATCACATTACAGCATCATTCCTTCCCCTGCTTCCAACGGTGCCTGTAGCCAGTGAAATCTGTGCCCAGCAGGAGCTGAATGGCCCCAGCTGGTGCTGGCAGTGACTTGCATGGTGCAGGTCAACGTGTCCCGCTCCGGCTCATCTTTCTTGCAGGGAGGAGCAGCTCCTTGCCTCTGGCATACAGCTTGCAGTGAGGTGCTGTTTTAAGCCTGGGTACTATAAATGTCGGCTTGGGATAATAACATATTTCATGATTGTGATCATTCAGCCAGATAATTACTTGAAAATATTGGGGGTGGGGGCAGTATTTATTTCTGTAAACTGAAGCAATTAGATTGCAACCTTCTGCTCAGCTTTTTGAACGTGCTGGTGAAGCTCTTCCATGGTGCGGATATGCAGCTATGTGAGCCTGGCCTGGTGGCTGCCCTGCCTTTGGCTCTGGGCAAACCACAGTGACCTTGTTCTTACCAGCAGCTCTATTTCCATAAGAGTGGGTTGTGTTTATTTCAAGCAGTGTGCTGCCTTTTTTCCCCTTTAACGCAGTGGATTAAACATCCTTAATCATTAATGATTCTGATTCCGGCAGAGATTTCCGAGTTACAAGTTTTGATCCTAAATGAAGCAATTTTTCTTCCCCTGTGGTATTCCCATCTTTGGATAAAATGCTTTGAAGTCAAGCAAATGCAGTTTACCCAGCAATGTAGTGTTTATGACTGCGGTGTTTCAGTTCTTTATTGATAGAACAGGATGACGTTTGGAAGGTGATTCTTTCTGCAGATATTGTATGTTAAAAAGCAAAGCTACTGCAGAAGGGAGTTTTATTTTCAGATCTGTGCCATTTCCAGTGATGAAAGTTGTCGCCATACTCTCCCATTGCGTGGTTGCAGGGCAGCTTTAGGACTTTGCCATGTGTCTTCTTCAGACTGAACAAACCCAGCCTTCCTTGTCTCTCTCAGCTCTGCTATCTTTGGCACTTCTGTAGGAGATGCAGATGATCTGGAGGACTTCTTGCTTTTCAAGGTGAAAGGGAATATCCACTGGAACAGCACCAATTGGCAAAGGGCTGCCGAGGCTTTCTTGATTGTTGCAGACTACAAGTCTGGACGGCCTTTGTTTGCAGACAGTGCATGCCTTGTGTCAGGCTTGACTTGTTTGTAAACAATTCCAGCTGAAGGGGAACTCACCAACATGCCAGACAGGTGACTTGTGTCCAGGATGAATGTCTGGTTTTGTGTGGCTGAAAGCAAGGTACTGCTCCGAGCTAAAAGGCTCCCTGCAAGCTCAGGCAGGTTTCAAAGAAGCTTTTAGGCATATGTTACTGACTGTATACCAGTGTGACTTGGAAAAGTAAAGAGGGGATGCTGAACAGCCAGAAGTCTTCCTTCTTAATCTTCCCTTAATGTATTAGGCCTGCTTATTAATTTATTAGAGAAGCACCCAGCTGCTGAATGTGCTCCTGTGTTGGTCACAGGGTGATGGTTTGGTGCTGAAGCAGGGGAGAAAGGGAAGGAGGAGTGCAAGGCTGGGAAGTGCTTGCTTGGAGCTGGGTCATTTCCCAATGATGGCCCAGGCCCATGGGTTGGTTGTGCTGGAATATCCACCAGGGCAGACGTGGGTCAGCATGGGGCAAAGCTGTGGTGCAGAGGCGTGAGGATCATCCAAATGGTTTAACCAATATCTTCATAATGGTTGTGTTTTCAGAGTTAACCAGTTCAGGCATATGCTTACCCAGAGCTCCTTACCAGTCATGTTGTTAATTATATTTGCCTGAAGTTTATAATGCAGGCTTATTTGCAGACGAGGTGTGGGAGTTCTGGTATTTGTTCGTGGTGTTTTCCAGCTCAGGGTTTCTCAGCCAGCTCTGTGCACTCTTTTTGCCTACATCTTACTTATTTCTGCAAGTACCTGACCTTAAGATGTATTACTTTAAAAGGCAAATCTTGTTAAATTTTGTAATTGAATCAATTCCATGCCAGTTCTTCTTAATTTTCACATTGAAGTATAACTCAGCCATGGAGAAAACTGGCCCTAACAGGAGTCCTTTCCTAAATGAGCATTTCTATCCCTGTCTCCATTTTCCTCCATTGCTTAATGCCCAAATAGCTGCTGTAGCTTCCTTGGAGATCCTGGTTTTGCTTCAAACCATCTTGCAGCATATTTCACTCTTGCTGCTGCAAATGCACAATAATTGGCCAATTTTCCCATTTTACTCCTATTTTTCAAAGTCCTGCTTTTCTTCTGCTCAATGCACTCACTACTGCCAGCTTAGCTTCAAACCTATTAAAATATTGTGTTGCTTTATTTAGTCTCTTTCCCCCTCACTATAGTATTAGTATATGCTCAGAAGTCACAATAGTTTCTCATGATTTTACTCGTCTGTTCTCTTTCTTTGATGATCAGCAAAAACTATTCCCTGAGATTTAAGTTGGGGGAAGAAAACTAATTGTGTTGTATGTGTGTCAATGCCCCATCCCTGGAGGCATTGAAGGCCAGGCTGGATGGGGCTCTGGGCAGCCTGGTCTGATGGTTGGAGACCCTGCACGTAGCAGGGGGCTGAAATGAGATTAGCATTGCGGTCCTTTTCAACCCAGGCTATTTTATGGTTTTATTCTTCCAACATTCTCTTAGCTGGGGTATTGAGATGGCTATTTGGAAATGGAAGGTCTTTAGTTGAAGAAATGCCTTTGTTTCCACATTCACTCGTGCATCTATAATTTAAGAGTGCAGGTGTCAAAGGCAGAGGTGAGTGGCTTGAGTACGTATATTGAACCACAGATAACAAGACCCTGATGTTCTCCTTTCCTCTGCTGTCTGGCAGGAAAAAAATCTGTATGTAATCATTGTAGATAACCCTGTCCTTTTAGTCATATCTATAGATTTGGTTGGGCGGTTTGGACGGCCGAGCTAAATAGCAGTATTGTTCGTCTGCTTCCTTCCCAGGTTTGAGAATGCATCAGATTAATGCTCCCGATAGCAGGGGCGGCTGTCGCTTCCCTTTCTGAGGCGCTGCCTGGTGTCCTGTGATACACAGCAGAACATGATTAGGATGTCTCAAGGGATTTTCACCTTTCCAGCCCTTTCCTGATCCCTGTTTTCCTTTTCTCTTCTGCCGGTGCCGTGTTTCCAGCTCGCAGTCGATGCTCACAGCTTCCCTTTCAGCTTTTTGCAGTCTCCTTGAAATGTGAAATTCACAATGTAGTGAGGTCTCTGTAGTTACTGCTGAATGTTGTTCCTTTTCTGGTCCCTATAGGTTTAATTCTGCCGCTCGGTGTTTTACAGAAGCGAATGTTACTGGCGTCCTCTGATGTCTTTTGGCTTTGTAAAGCTCTGTAGAAACAACTCTTTGAAGAGAGAACAATTCTGCAATTAGTAGGGTTTTGCTCGGTGTTAGGGGTTGAGAATCTTGCTGGTAAGGGAGCTGGCTCTATGCCACAACATGCTTTTAGATATCCGCGTTGTGATCCCGTTTCCCAAGGCAGCACAAAGCCAACTCAGCCCCGCAGCTTGGCTGCTGGGGGGGGAAGGCGCCTGCTGGAAGGAGGCCATCTTGTCAGCCTGGGCCCTTCCTTTGGAGGAGCAGCCTTTTGTGCCTCGCCATTCTGCAAGCTTCCCCCGGCTCTGCTATCAGTAATAGTAATAAAGAGTAGTAACTCCATAATTGTAATAATGAGGCTTTTCTTGCTGTTGAATCCCCATAGAGCTGCCTTGTTTGCTCACGGCCTAGCTTGTTCACAGCTTCCTCCTCCATGCCTCTTCCCAGTGAGCAGCTGCTGGGATGGGGTTGCTGGAGCTCACAGGAGGTGTTTTTTCCTGCCCTGGAGAACAACTGCAAGAACGTGTCATCTGAGTGGGTTTATTGCTACTTGCGGTAGCAATCCATGGTTTAAAAGCTTTGGGTTTGGTGCACGTTACGATGTTGATGTCTTTAGAAGAAAGCTGCCAACGTGATCAAAACAGAGCAGAGGAAAAACAGGCTCTTGGGACACTGGAGAGAGGAGTCTGCTGACCTCATTACCCCTCTCCAGCACTTAAAGTGAAGCCGCTCAGACGATTAGCTTCCATCTCACTGAGATGAGATTCACAGCTGCTTTTGGCAGTACACAGGACCCAAACGTGCCAGCCACCTTGGTCCCTCCCTGCATAGATCACAGTGGTGTGAGGACAGGAGCATCACCACCAGGATGCTGTGGTGCTGGTATCCTCTTTGGTTTAAGCATTGGTTGCTGGGCTGCTTCCAGCTCAGTTGGCTTTAGTGCTGCTCACTCACCCTGACCAGCAGAAACTCACTTTGGTGCCAGCTCCCGTGGGACGTTTCCCATGGATTCCTGCACAGGGAATGGATCAGCTCGTGTCCTTTGGTGTCTCTTTGTCAAATGATTTTTTTTCCTTGTTACCAAGGCAACCCCTCCTACTCACCCCCAGGCACCCGAGGTCTCCATACAATGTCAGTTATTGTCTGCGACAATTATTAGGCTATTATTAAAGTACCACTGAAGTATGGCAGGATCCTGCAGGAATTTCAAACAAGTGGGAGCAGAGACAATAGGGAGCACACATGCGTTGTGCTGCTGGGGGAACACGTCTGCAACCTTCAAAGAGCACTTTGGGGGTCTTGCCAAAGTGAAAAGAGGTCAAAGCAGTGCTGCAAGGTGCGTGGGGGACATAGCTGTGTCAGGGCTGGTTTGCTGCTGCTTGTGGAACCTCTGCAAGCAGCGTAGCACTGAGAAGACTGCATGGATAGCAACAGTACTGTGATATGCCTACCATAGATGGCTGGGGAGAGATAGTTACTGGAAGGTCTTGGGCATTTGCTATGTGCATGTCTGAGTTTAAAAATGAGTTGGCCATCATCAGCAAAAGGACACACAGAGGCTGTGTGGTGAGAAAAGAAAGGGAACCTCAAAATGATGCTTTATAGATCATAGTGCCTTTATTTTGTTTTCTGGGGAGAACCTCTTTGTCCATTTCCCAGCTGAATTTGGGAGATGAGATGAGAAGGATTCACTTTGCCTTCTCCCTGTGCAGTAAACAGCCTGGGCTGATGCTACTGAAACCCCTGTTTCACATGTAGCAATAAGAGCACAGCCTTCTCCATTCCTCCCCATGCCCTAGCACTGAATTCTCTGCTGCCTTTGTCTCGCTGCTGCAGCCCTTCTGTGCAGCTATAGCAGAGCTGACAGGGTTTTATGGCACCTTATCGATTTCATCCCGGAATTTCCTTCCTAGCACCTGCAGTGTTGCCGTGGGTCAAAGATGTCACCAGACTGATGTGGCATTTCGTTTCTGAAAGCTGCCAAAGAGGACAGCAGCTCGCCAATAACATCTTTCTGTCAGGCTGCGTGAATGTGAGGAGCAGTTGTGAGAGTGCAGATGGCAAATTTGTTCTTGGTTTTGCATATGTAAAAAAGAAAGGGGGGAGGGAGGTAGGAAAAAGAGGGAGGGTTTGAAAGAACCTTAGTTCTTACTGCTGGTGAGACTGTTTGGCTCTTTAGAAACTAATTTCTCTGAACGGGTTGCTATAAATCTGTTTTAAGATGCAACACCACAACTTCTCCCCATCCCCTGGGAGAGATCTTCTTCCTCCTTCCCCTGCTTACTCCACAAATAGAGAGCTCTACCTCGTTCCTCAGCACTGCGATAAGCACTGGAGATGAGTATCTGGAGGTGTTTGTATGCCTGTTAGTTGTTTCTCTTAGCCTAGATTACAGTAGTACCAGGCTGATGTACAACGTGTTTCTCAGTTCTTATCTGCGGCCTTTCTGCCCTTCTCGTGTAGATAGCAGCAGGGAGAGCATCCCAGCTAGCAGGGAGCCTGGATGCAACTGCAGGCTGGAGCCAGGGCTTGGGCTCGAGGCTACATGTCCTGGTAGTTCCAGTGCCATTTAGGTTGGTCTTTCCAACCTTGTTCCTAAAATGGAAGGCTGATTTAGTGACCATTGCCTTCTGGCAGCCAGGCTGCTGGAGTGTGGCTGTGATTTGTGCCTGGCTGTCCTCCTGTCCCTCCGCACAGCCCAGCTCAGCACTGCCAACAGACACATCAACAGGCACTTGATAAGCCTGCATCCAAGGCCTTGGATATTCCTTTGCTGTTAATTGTAGTTCCATGAGCTGAGTTCATGAGTACAATGGTGGAGGTTATCATCTTTGGAGAGCAAAGATATGCCAATGCTTTAGTTGCAGCAGGTATCAGGATATATATTTTTTGACACAGACTTGTTGGCATCCTTTTGACAACCCCATCTTGTATTTCTGCTGCATTTTGACTGTTTTGTCATCTGCACGCTACCTGCCATGTGGCGTATTTCATGGGCTCATTTGGCAAACGGAGGGAAAATACTTCCATGTTCCGCTGTAAAAATAGTGCAGCCGTCTGGAAGCCCAATTATGTTGTGCTGTGGGATTACCCCGATAACACTGTCACTGAAGGCAGATTGATAGCTCCCGAATTGCAGTTCTGGGGGAGTTGGGGGGAGGGTGGAATGATAAAACAGCAAAGAAACCCCAGATCAATTGGTGTGTTAGAAATGAGTTGGAAGGGGGGCTGTAATGTTTCGGCTTACTTTTGGTGAGTATTTACTGTCATTTCATGAAGCTGCAGCTCCCTGCAGAGCTGGCAGCCTGGTGCTCAGCTGGCAGCAGTGGCCACGTTGCTAATTTGGGGTGCTGTAAGCTGAACCAGGAGCAAAGCGCTCTCGTCAGCGCAGGAACAAGTGCAGCATCAGCAGCTTCCCTTGGTGTGTTGCAAGCAGGATGGCTATCGGATGTGTGCGGTGCTTTAGTCTTGGCAGACTTTAAGGTTTTTCAGTCCTAGGTGTTGCTTTGGAGTTAGTTTTGTACCTCTCGGTGTGCACAGAAACACAGCTTTGCCTTGCATCCCAAGCGCACAGTTTTGCTTCGTTCATTGCATCCTGTCCCTCCTGACCCATCCTTCTTTTCTTTCAGGCCTGTAATGGATTAATGATTTTATGTAAATGCGCTGTTTGATGGACTTGGGAGGTGTGCCCTGGGACTTGTTTAAGCTATCACATAGGAAATGCATCATCTGTTCCGTGCTTTCCGCAATTGCCATCATTTTTATTTCTCCTTTATTCCTTCTCCCTAATTTCTAATCTTTTATTTCTTTCTTCTTTAATCCTTCACAGCGTGTGTAGACCATTTGCCCGCCTTTAAGGATTTAATTGTTTTTCAGCCCTGTCTCCCTTCCCCACCCCCTATATTCTGCCTTAAATAGGAAGCCAGAAGCAACCCTCCCCTCATTACATACCTGATTGCTATTCAGTTCCCAGGGGGGAGGCACTGAGAGCTAAAAAGCCAGGGGCTGGAGGTCTGGGCTCTCAGGTTAGACTCACTGAATGTCACTAATTAGAGGAGAGTAGCTGCTTACATATTTATTCATGTTTCAGACCAGTTGGTGAATCAATTGAGTGAATGAACTGGGGCAGCCTCCGTGTTTCTTGGGGGTTGAAATAAAGCTCCAGGACCTATTGGAGCTCAGTTGGTGCTGGAGTATAGTGGTGTGAGTGTAGCAAAAGGGTTCTTCTGCCCTTCCATGTGACACAGCAGTGATGTTTTATGCTTTCCCCACCTTCCATAGTCCCACTGCCGAGGAGCCAGTTCTTCCTCCCAAACACTTGCCAGAAAAGCCCTACTTATCGTGGGTGAGAAGAAAACGCTGTCATCTTGAGGGCCGTCATCGCTCTATTTGTAGTTAAGGTAATGGATTGGTTTGCCTAAAGGTTACATTCAAATCCTTGCAGGATTCTAAAATCGGGACAACAACAACTTTGCGCTGATGCGTCGCTGACAGATTTAAACAGCGCGGAATAACCTTGTAATACCCAGTTTCCTTTGCTTTTTGCCAAGGAACAGATTGGTTTCCCTGCAAACACCTTCAAGTGTTGCCTTTTACCAAAATCCCCTCTGAATTTAGCTCCTGCTTTTCACCCTCGGGTGGATCTGTGGTGCGGGGCTTGCAGGTTTCTCACAGCAAAGCATGCTTCCTTTCATTCACCCTTAATAGAGAGAGCACCTGCACGTAAGGTGATGCACTGCACTGTAACTCAGGCTTTTGCCATGCTCCCAAGCAGGGGTATGGCACTGGTGGTTGCAAGGCACCACAATGCTCTTGGAGATGTAAGCAAGAGGTGGTTAGGAAATCTGGGCTCTTTTTTTCCCCTCCTCAGCGTGCTTGCTTCCAGTTTGTTTCCAGAAGCAAAGCCCATTGGTGCTGGCAGTTAGTTTTGCAGTTTGTGTATTCCTGTCCCGCCGGGTTTTGTTCTGTAAGCAATAGAAATTACTGAATGCTTCCTTTGGCTGCGTTATTTACAAAGTGCCAGCAGTGCTGCGTGTTGCTCCTGGGAGAATGTCGGGGGGAGTCACATGCCTCTAAATCATTCTTCTCATTTGAGGTGTAAAGAAAAAAACCCTTTTTCAAGGATTCCAGGCTGCTCTGGGCAGAGATGCTTCCTGTAGCTCCTGCGTGGGGACTGGGGCTGAGCAAGGGCACAGGCAAGCAAACAAGGCTATTGAATCCTGAACTGAAATTGCCCCAGACAGGCTTCTGCTTTCTGGGCTGGAGTGGGGTCCCAATGAGAAGCAGGGTGGGCTTGGCTCTGTGCTCTATGCAGGCCAGCAGCATCTGTGCTGAGTGTAAAGGTCCCCTGGTACACCCTAACTCAGAGCAGCTCTCCAGCCCTATGCCATCTTTCCAAGATACCGTGGAAACACATTTTTCTTCATCAGATAATTGCTTGCTTATTATCTTCTCGCTGACTGTTTGCTCTTAATAGCTGGTTTAGAAAAAAAAAAGGAAAGAGAAAAATGAATTGGAATAGCTTGCTCCCCGGGGGGGGATGAAGCCATCACTGGCGTGTTTATAGCAGGCATGTCTTTGTGCTGCGTGGCCGCTTCCATGTATGGGGAGCCTGTCGCTTGTTCTGCATTGTTAGTTTTCTCATTCTGGTTGCTCTCAATATTAATTGAAGTCTTTCCCCCGACGCAGCTTTGTTAATCTTCCCTTTCTCATTGCCCTCCTGCTGGCTTTGATACCCCCAGCAAACACTCTCCTGTGTGCCTGAGAAGAGATGAAAAGCAGCCCTGTTTTCCTTTTACCAGTGCTCCCTTTGTTTACCTGTTTCTTACTGCCACTTTTGAGCAATTTTCTTTCTTTCCTAACTTTCCTAGCCTTGTTCTGTAATTGTTACAAGGATGCCGATGGCTTTCTGGGGTGATGGGGGGAGGTCTGGTATCAGCTCTATCCATGCAGCATGGTTCTCGATCCATTAGCCTCATTGCATTTCAGTCTGTTACCCTGTTTTGTCTCCCTGGGATGTGGTGTGCTGGGCTTCCCCTTCCCCATCCTGTCCCATCCTATTCTGCCCTGCTTTGCTAGCAGCATCATCCTGTTCCTCCTGGGGTTTTTAAGAAGCTCAAATGCTCCTAATTGCATCATTTCCCTAAAGGTTTTCAGCATCGCTGCTGGCAACCTGCAGGAGGAAGCTGTAGCTTGCATCTCGCTCATCTCCAGCAACTGCAGCTCAATGCTTACAAGTGATGGATGTTTGAATGACTGAGCTGTTGGAGCTGTGGGCACCTGGCATCCCACATGGCAGCCAGGCTTCAGTCAGCTTTCTGTAATGAGAAGGTAATTGCTGCTGCTTGCTTAAGGTCTGGGAGTAGGACCATTAAAACGGGAGGCTCAATCACAGAAGCATAAACAGTCATTTTATTATGGAGCTTTATGTCTTACAAACAACCTTTCTTTGCTTGATTAAATTTATTGGCAAGGTTGAACCCATGTCTTTCTTGATAGATACAGAATCCCATTGAAATAGGTGGGAAAGCTTCCTCTTGGTTCTCTTGCCATGCCATGAAGCTTAACCTTCCTTCACGGGGTGGGACAGGGAAGTAATATTTATGGCTTTTAGAGTGAGAGATCTCTGCTATGTTCAGCACCAGAGTGTTTGAGTTTCCTTTAATTTCCCCCTGGTGCTGCGTTGCTAGTCCCTGTGGTAATCACTCCCATCACTGATTTGAGCTCACATCTATAGGATATAGGATCTCCCCCACCCCTTTCTAGAGCAGGTGGATCTTAAACAGATAAAAGAAGTTGGGAGCTATAGCACAGACTGGCTACATTCAGTTTTGCCAGGCTTGAAAGAGCACGTGAACTGAAGGAACAGGTGAATATAGGGAAGAACTTCAACTGGAACTTGGAACACCTGATTTGAAGTCATCAGTTCTAGTCATAGTGTTCCATGCTGCTGCATATCTTTATTGCTGCTAGTCCTTTGTGTTTGCTTTGCTTAAGGGCCAAGCTGGGAAGTCGGGGAAGCATCCCTTACACTCACCTATATGAGTTTCTAGAAGGAAAGCATTCTTCAGCTCTTGTAGCTGGATAGAACACAAGGCTCTGTGTTACTTAACCACCGATGTGTAAACTGTGAGATGGGTTTTGTGCAACCATTGTTGCTGCAGGGCTGCTTCATTTAAAGGAAAGCCATGTCTCTGGGCAGCAGGTCAGCAGCTGGAGGAATGTGTGGGCACGTTGTTTAGCCAGGGACATGCCTGCTGCCATCCTGGTCCTTCCACCAACCTTTGGTATCTCTGCTGGCATCGCTGGCTGCTTGCTTCGACTGGGCACACCTGGTCTGTGTGTCTGGACAGGTCCTGGTATGCATGGAGCAGGCTTCTCAACCCCACTGCTTTCTGTTCTTTGGCCTTTGAATGTGCGGTGGTTGGTGTGAAACTTCATCTGGAGCTGCCGTGGTTCTTCTCGACCCTCTCTTCTTCACTCTGAAGTGTGTGGTGTATTTCTGGTTTAGCTTTCCAGGAAGCTTTTATTTAAATAAATCTTTACTTTTCTCCTTGAAAAGGAGAAGAATTCAAAGGCAAGTATTGCAAGTCCTGTCCCTCTGTGTTGTCTCTTGGTTTTCAAATCTACCCTATTGCATTAACTCTAATTTTATGGCAGATTGTGAAATATTGCTAGTTATTTCTCATATTTTTTTCTGCTCCTGCCTCACTGTCCTTCACATGTGAGGTACCCCTTAGCCTAGGTCCTGTAAGCCCCATAAATAGCACTGGAGTGTCATGGTCACTTGTAGATGCAGGCAGCAATGGGGACAGACCAATGGAGCTGAAAGGGCACTGTGCAGAAGTCAAACAACCCAGTGATATTCTGGACTAGCTGCCAGCCTTTTCTATACCTGATTTTCTTACCAGAATAGTACAGTTGCTTTAGGTTCTGTATTGATAGAGCCACAGGCTCTTGGTTATTTACCTAGTTGGAAGGCACCTTGTGGAGGTTGCTTTTGCTTCCCCACTAAATAAACCATCTACAAGAATACAACTAACAGTGACACAACCTAAAAGTAAGGGAACAGAGTTGTTACCCACCTGAATATTGTAATTTCCAAAGGTATTCTGAAATGGATTCCATTTATTCTGGGCTAGTGGTTGAACCCATGCATGGCAAACCAAAGCCTGAGATAAACCAAAGCCTCCTCCTCTACCTGCCCACAAACACTGTCTTTGCAGATAGTGCAACCTCATTTGCTACCTGACTGTTCATTTTTTATATCTGGAGTTAGAGAAGTAACTTAATAACCAAATCTCATTTGGCCTAAGGCGGTCATTAAGTGGAGAGCTGACCAGCACGTCTGGAATCGTTTAGAAGAGTAGATACAGCCTACTGTAAATTTCTTTAATTTTGGTGGTTTTTTTTTAATGTTACCTAATGTATGAAGCTTCTTGCATGGTATTTTGTTTCAAGGCCTCATTTTTGTTGATGGAATCTTCCAAGAAAGAGATGCACCGTTACACATAAATGTACGGTTACTCAGAAGTGAAGGTAAAACATGAAGGCAAATGTTCCTTCCATGCAAAGTGAGTGGTGTCTGCTTCCTCTCTCCTCCCATAGCAAGAAAAGAAGGTTCCATATCTATGCTCTGAACACTTAAAAATGTGCTTATACTTATTAGCCACAAGACTGGGCATGAAAATGCATGGTGAGTAATTAATTTCTTAGAAGCAGGATGAGTGATACCACGTGCAGCTGACAGGAGGGTGGCTTTCTGCACAGAGGGAGGGAGTTGGTGCATGGAAGTATCTTGGCCATGGAAAAATCCCCCAGTAAACACAAGGGTGACTCATTAGGGATGTAGAGGTGATCTTTGTTCTTGCGTTTATGAGCTATTCAGCTTGAGTTCTAGCTCTTTTCTGATTTTCCAAAGCCTGGTCACGTTGGGTTGGTGTGGCCCTATCTGAGCCCAAGGCACGGGGCTTTTTGGTAGCAAGAGGCCAACAGCAGGGCATAGCAAACATTTAACATATCCAGACAGCCTGGAAGCCCATGGAAGTGAGTAAGCAAGCAGCCCCATATGTCAATCACTTGTTTCTGTGCTGCAGTGCACAAGAATTTGGATGCACAGTTCTTACATGCTGAGAAATGAGTGTGTGGGGCAGTGCAGAAATGCAACTTGCATGTTTTTCCACTTCAGGCTCTATTCTAGGTGAGCCCTGTGCACGCCAGGAAGCATGGAGATGGGAGCGCATCCCAATTGCTTCAGCTTGAGATGTGATTTTGCAAGGAAGGGCAATGGGCTTTTTGGGCTTACTGACTTGTCCTCTGCAGCAGGAAGGTGATGGCAGGAAACAGCCGTATTGATCGGGCTCTCTTGGCAGCCTTGCTCATGGCAGCAGCGTGGATTTTAGGGTAAAAGACTATTAGGGCCATAGAAATAGAACAAAAGAAAGGTTACCAGTGGTCCTTCTTGGCAGTGGTAGCTCGATGCCTTTTAACAACAGCTTCTGTTGTCATGGAGCTCCTGAATCCAAGGCCGATTTCTGGCACTGTGATTTTCTCATGGCAGAAAATGTTGTCCTGTCCTAGCCTTGGGGGTAGAACAAATAAAGGCAATAGCCTTGGCAGCACTTGTCTATTATTGCAGCTCAATTGCTGAACTGCAGTGGGAACATTACCAAAGGGAAACCTTTTCTGCACAGAAAATCTTGATTTATTTATTATTTTTTTGTGAAGCTGGCATCCACTGTGGTCTGCAAGATGTCTTTTATAAGGAGATGTTTGGGTAGGGATATTGAATGGTTTATACAGAGCCTTGCTTTTCTCTGAGTCAGCAGCGTTTTGAGGTCCAAACAGAGATCTGAATTCCCCAGCTCAAGGTTTTTGGAAGGTCTTTCAGTAGCGGCTCATTAGTGCCTTAGAGCCCTTTTTCCTCTTAACTTTGGGTGCATTCAAACAGCTCTACGCATCCGTTGTCTCCTAAAATGATCGGTGAAGTAGGAAATAAGGGATTTCTTTGGCACTGTGTTGGTTTAGCCCCGCATCATGTTGAGCTTCCTGTTGCTTTGTGAGGCGACATTTTGGAAGGAGCAGAAATATATGGCCCTTCCTTAAGTCAGCTCTGGTTTGGTACTCCCTGATTACAGTTATTTGAAAACCTTCAGGCAACTGCTGGCCTAAAATCTGCCTACTAAGTGCCACGCACTAATTTCTCTTGCTCCATCCACCCACACGTGTGTGGTTCAGGGATTAGGGCAAGTCTGGATTAGCTTTGCCACTAGGGCTGCAGAGTATTGTGTGGCAACCTCTGTGACTCTGCCCTTAGAAATGACCAGCCCCAAAGCAGAGCTGTTTCCCATCCTTGGGTGTTGTGTTTGTGTGTGAAATCTTGCAGGGTGAGCTGAGGAAGCTGATCTGTCCTTGGCTCCTGATTATACAACCACGAGAGGTTTAAGCAAGGTCTTGAAGTGGCTGTTTTATCATAGCCCGGCTCTTGCTGAGGTCTGAAAGTCTGTCTCGGAGGGGTGTTGTTCAGTGCTGCCCATCACTATCCTGGTATCCCCTCCAGGAGGGGAAAGCAAGAGCTTGGCTTGGGTTTTGTGGACTACCAGAACAGTGTCATCTTGGAAGTGCCAATCTCCAAGCTCTATTGTGGAGGAAGGCTGCTGTGCAGAGCCAGCAAGTCCACCAAGAAGGCCTTGGGCAGGCACATGGGGGATGGAGCGTGGTTTATCCTTCCACCAGTGCCTGACTACATGATCCTTGAGGTCCCTTCCAACCCAGGTCTTTCTATGATTCTGTGATTCTGACTGTAGTGTGGGTGATGTTTTAGTGTTGGTGAGATGGCTACCTACCATCTTCACCCAGGGTGGCCCTGCAGGTGCAATCACACAAGCTGGGAAGTGAAGATGAAGCATATGAGATGTGCAGGAGCACATGAAGAGTGTGAAATGATGATGGGAACTTGAGTCAACGGGCAACATTTGTTCTGTGGGATTTCTTCCCCCTTGGTCTTGGAGCAATTCCTTTTACAATGAAGTACATGTTCCCACTGGACTTGGTTGTTCTTTTTCCATGTGACAAGGTGATATTTCTTTTCCTCTGAAGAAATATTTCCATGGCTGCCATTCAGAAATACGTTCCTATATTCTTCTCTTTCAACCTTTTCTTTCCTATTTTGTTTTACAGACACGGATGAAGACACGGTAAAAAGGTGTTTTGCCACGTTTGAAGAGAAGTTCTTCCAAACCTGTGAGAAAGAACTTGCCAAAATCAACATTTTCTATTCAGGTAAGGTGCTTATTTGTGTGTATTTGTGGAATATACAGCAACATAAAAAGCGTCTGAAGCTCCCAGGCTTTCAGAATAGCCACAGTGTCTATGGAAGGTCTACCACCAGGTAATTAGAGGGCAGGTTTACATGGGAGACTGCTCTGGTTTAATCACAGACATGGAACCAAACCATGGTTTTTGAATGGAAGAGGACGAAGGGCAGGCACTTTCATTTCTTTGTAATAGCATCCTACTGAATTTTGAAGATGCTCTTAAATTTAAGTGGCAGCTTACATATAGGGCACACTTCCTCATCCATGGTGACATTCTCCTGTGTGTGTTTAGACAACTTTGTACTGGTGTGCTCTAGTTCCACCCACCATTACATCTCTGCTGGTTTTCTGCCTCTTTTGGTAATGCTTGAAAGGAGTTTTCAACTGGAAAAGAGTTTAAATATGGGTACAGTGAGGTACTGACTGCTGCCATATTTTCTTTCAACGTGTTCTTGATTTATTAGCGTCTTGAATTAAACAGGCTTTTGCAGCACTTCATGGTAGCCTTCTCTTCTTATTTTGATCAGATAACAGAGTTGAATTGTGTAAAGTATTTTAATAACCATCTAGTCTAAAGTATGACTTTACTGCTAGCTGTTCTATTGCTGACAGAATCTGGGTGTTGAACACAAGAATAGCTAAAAGCATAATAGATGCACTAAGTGTATGCTGCTGCTTGCCTCTCTTCAGCTTCCATGTAGGGAAGCAAACCTCCCTTGGGCTGGCTGTGCCAGCTATCCTGGCTCTGTGGAGCTGTTTTGATGGAGCCATGGTGGGTACATGAAGAATGAAGGAAGAGGTTTTTAGCTAGACACTGTTGGGTCAGCTGGGTTGCACGCTTGAGTCTTTAGGCATTTTTCTATGTGCAATTTGTATGTCCCTACCTAAACTTCAGAACAGTTCTCAGTTTAGCTTTACCCTGACTATTATATCAAAAAATACCATTGTTGTTATGCTCAGAGACTTGTCTTACTTTCATTGAATCACAGAATGGCCTGGGTTGAAAAGGACCACAATGATCGTCTAGTTTCAACCCCCTGCTACGTGCAGGGT
The DNA here is from genome assembly GCF_054131305.1 of Coturnix japonica. Taxonomy (NCBI): domain Eukaryota; kingdom Metazoa; phylum Chordata; class Aves; order Galliformes; family Phasianidae; genus Coturnix; species Coturnix japonica. Next base: position 5,334,827 of record NC_140673.1, on the reverse strand, counting down.
CACCAACCACCAGACCAGGCTGCCCAGAGCCATTTTCTGAGCTGTTTCAGCAGCTCTAGTAGGAGATCCTGTGTGCTACAAGCTAAGCTCCATGGAAGGAGTTCTCTCAATTTATATGCACAGCGCACATGATAATTTTCCCTAATGAAGACCTGCTAACAAATATGCCCCCACATCCACACACCCCTTCCCTCATTGTATAGAATGACATTAATAATACAGGATTGGGTTTTTTTTTTCAATTTGCTGTCACTTCAAAAAGTTATAGGAGCAAATATGCGTGATTTGAAAATCTCTTGTGAAAAGATTTAAATAAGTCTTTTATTTGCAAGAGAGCAGTGTGACTGGAATCGTATGGAAACCCCTTATTAGTGTTATTAACGTGAAGCTACATAGAGGAACCAGTGGGGGAATGTTCTTTGTCTTGTCCATATCACAAGCATGCCATGTTGGGCCCTGTTATAACCGCAGGCAGGTGGTGGCTTGCATCATGACCTGCTGCTTGCTATTTATTATGAGCTTACTATATGGTTTCTTAGACACTTTATGACAGTAAATATTGCCTGCTTGCAGGAAAGCTAATCCTTTTGATGATCACTGTTTGATTTCCTCCTCCCCTCCTTTTCCTGTCCTGAAGGCTCTGCTCTGAGCACTGCCTTGTGCTGTGTGCTCAGAGACTGTTGGCTTCCATCAAACGCAGTCTTAATTCCCCAGGCTGTTATTCTGCCCCTGCAGGAAGGAAACCTGCCATTAAATAGATCTGATCTGATAAACAGCTTGTGATTATTTGGGCTTCTCTTGGCTAAACTTATACCCAATCGAAACAAAAAATAGGAACATTTTTGGATAGTTCCAGCTAAGAAGTGCTTGTTGAAATGCTAAGATTACATTTGTGGACAGTTTTGGTTTGTGTTTGGGGCCCTCCGGAGAGGAGCCTTGTTATAATCTAAGCCAGTTTAATGCAAGGAGGTCTGAGAGAGCCTGCCCTGAATGCACTCTGGGCAGGGCTGCTGTGAGCCTTTATGGGCTGTTGGGCTGCCCTGTGGCTGTCAGCAGTTCTGGGGCATAGCCATGGCCATGCAAACGACCATTCATCCAAACTGGAACTTGGGGAGTTATTTTACCAGCTCCTTGGTGAGTTGTTTTTTCCCAATCCTTATCTTTAAGTTTGGAAAATAGACCTTAGCTATCATTTTGATATGTTTTTGAAAGTTCAGGTTGGCAGCCCCTTTATTTGCTAACTAATGAGGGAGTGCTTCCAACGGGTGCGATGCAGCTTGGAGGGAGGAGGGGTAAGTGGTGACTGCAGGTTGTGTACAGATGCCAGCAGCCTCATGGCTGCTGATCAGAGCAGGAGCTGCATCTGTCACTGGGAGCTTGCCAGAGGGGCTGCGTTGTTCTCCAAGCTCCAAAATCCAGCCATGCACGTGAAATGTGTTTCTTCTTTGATTTCTTTCTCATATAAACTGGTAGCAACCACACGGCCTGTAGTGGATGCTGGCCAGGCAGTAGGTTATTCTGTGCAGCGATATTTACCTACAGGCATATTGTTTGGGGAAGAGATCATACTTGCCTTTACAGGTCTGGTAGGCAAGTTGCTGTCCACTTACCTGCCTTTTTCCTTCCCCTACCAACAGAAAAGCTTGCAGAAGCTCAGCGCAGATTCACTACACTTCGGACGGAGTTACAGTCAACGTTGGATGCACAGAAAGAAGCCAGTGGGGCTTCCACGCTGCCGCGGCGCAGAAAGCCAGTCTTCCACCTGTCCCATGAGGAGCGTGTCCAGCATAGGAATATCAAAGATCTGAAATTGGCCTTCAGCGAGCTCTACCTCAGCCTCATCTTACTGCAGAACTATCAGGTATCCACAGAGGGAAGCACTTTGAGAAGGCTCTGTGTCTGCTCATCTTTATGCTCATGTTGCCTCATTCAAGCCAGTCTTCCACTTCATTTTAGCCTTAGGGATCCTGGCTTCAGTTAAAGAAAGGTCCGATGCCTAGCAGCCAGTGACATGCTTCTTGTAGTGTTGTGTTGAGCTGGAAACACTTAGCTGACCTGCAGAAGGACCTCATGTCCTCCTCCCTTTCCGAGCTCTCTGACCCTTGGCACTGTCACAACGTGCAGTCAGTGCAGTCACTCTGAGGCCTCGTGCTTTGGTGGTGCGTTGTTCTATGCAGGGTTAGAGCTGAGAAGGTGGGGAAGGAGCTCTTTTATCTCGTGTTTGTAATGGAACTTGAAATGCTAACATAATGTTTCCTCTTGGTGTTACCATGGCAGTGACTCTGACCTCGATATATCAGAATTTCTTGTTAAAACATCCACTTCAATAGAAAAACAACAAGCGTTTGTAATTCTGTGGGACACGGGGCTCATTTGCCTTGAAAGAAGTATGAAGAAACAAATGTGTAGTTGTGGATGGACTTTTTGGTTTTGTTTCTTCTGGACTCGCTCTGCTTTTAAATATCTCATGGAGTTTATTTGTTTTACCTCATTAAATAAGAATGGTTGAACTTAGAGCCTTTCACTTCAGTTTGCTGGATCTGTATTTAGGTCCTTACCAGTAATGCCTGGAGTCCTTTCGCTGTAAGCAATACTTGAATACCGCTCTGTAGTATGGACAGGGCTTAACAGGAGGTGACAAAGGTCATTCCTCTAACAAATCCTTTCCTACTCTACATCAATGACAAAAGGCATCCTGCATATTTACCTTCTTGTCTTGTGCTACTGTGAGTCCAAGAGCACTGTGTGTATGCTAAACACTTGCACAAAACCCATCTGGATTTGATAGCTTTCAGTCTCCAAAAGGAGCAGAGCTTTTCTATGGCATATCTTCAAAGAGAATGCTGTGCATTTGCCTCGTTGGTGCATTTCCTAAGTAGAACGCTGGTATATGAGCAAAGTTTGCGAGTCTGCTGCTTCATCCCATTTATGTTGCATAATATTCTTGCATAAGTTGTGCTGTTTTTTCACCTTTAATGGCAAAGCACGCTATTAGTCAGTTGACTTCAATAAATACAACTAGCATTCAGCAGAAATGGAAGTCAGGCCTGGAGGAAGCCCCGTGCCAAGTGAATAGCAGGACAAATAGAACGTGTGACTGAGTGCATGACACTGGGATGTGTGAGGTGGCACCACGAGGGATGCTACTGTGCCCTGAGGACACCAGAGTCAGGCTGTAAGTCCTGTTAGTGCACGGATCAAGTGGTGTCAGTTCAGGCTGTGGAAAAACCTCAGCCCAAAATCAGCATTTTGTTCCATCGCTTTCATTTCAAACTTACCAAATGGTGATCTGCTCTCCCTGGGGTAGTAGAATGCTGGCTTTTCCAATGGAGAGTAATTAAAGTCTGTTGTCTGCAGTAATGCAGATCAGTAATGCATTGGCTTCCTGCTCCCATCTCCCTAGCCTCATTTCCCCACCTATATGGCAGGGGTCTGGTACTAAATCACTCACAGCGTAATTAGATTGGAAATAATTTCGGTGAGTAGTTGGTGCCTCTCCCCAGGGTATTGGATTCTGCTGTTTTCTATGTTTTTCTTTCCAAGCTAATTTCGAAGCTTGTTCTGAAGTGACTCCTGCGTGTGTCACTGCTGTCTGAAGGGGATGTAGAGCCTTTCGAGTTGCATTTTCTGTGCACTGAAGTACAGTATTTCAGATGCGTCCTGTCACAGCAATTGCTGCTTAATGCAGTGTGCTGAGCTTTGCCTATCTTTGTTTCTGGGTGTTAGGGGAGTCTTGGGTCAGGGCTCAGCACATAGCTTGGAAATCAACCATTATCTTTTCTGTTTTAATGTGGTGTCGTCTGCTTATCTCACTCACTGTGTCTGCAAGCCTAATAGACTGGTTTTGTAGTCATGGGGTGGGGTGTGCTGGGGAAGAACATGCTGTCCTGGGGCTGCACTTGGCTGGGTTTCATTTGCAACTGAATGAAGATTTCCCTTCTATCCTGTGCTTATTCTGACAATTTGGAAGGTTTGGAGAAACTGGAAATCGGTAGCTTGGTTCTCTCCAGTGCAGAAAAGCCTTTGAAAGGATTAACGTGTGCCTTCCCTGGAGGATTTGGGCCAAACCATGTTCTTTCTGTGACTTATTAAGAGCTCAGTCCAACTATTGCTTTTGCAGAGACCTGTTGCTGAACTGCAGTACCTGGGATGCAGTCAGGTGCCTGTGCAGGCAGAGCATGTTGTAGGAAAGTTAGGCTTATGAGATTTGAGTAGATCCAAAGACTGTTCATTATTCCTTTTCTTGTTACCCTTGGCAAATTACCAAGCTGAGGTTTGATGGCAGTAACTATTTCCCTCGTCTGCAGAACCTGAACTTCACTGGCTTCCGCAAGATCTTGAAGAAGCATGACAAGAACCTGGAGACAACACGAGGGGCAGAGTGGCGCGTGGCCGAGGTGGAGGTGGCACCCTTCTACACCTGCAAGAAGATCAACCAGCTCATCTCTGAAACAGAGGTAAAGATGCTGCTCCTATTGCAGCTAGGAAGCAATGGCTTCTTGTTCACTGCCAGATGTAGGTTGTATTCACCACTAAGGCAACTATGAAGTAAAGTGACACTGATTTCTGGCATTGCTCGCACACATCTGTGTAAGTTTATCTTAAGGTGGCAGCTTTTCACTCTGAGAAGCTTGCACTGTGTCATTACCTTACCAGGTAATGATAACTGGATACATCACAGGAAGCTTTTCCTGTCTTTGCTACCACGTATTGGAAGAACACTGACCCAGACGTCAAATATAACTTGGAAATCAACTGTTACTTTTTGTTTTAATGCAGTATCCCGTGCTTACTGTTGGAATGAACTTCTGTGATATGTGTCTTTATCTCCTTAGGAAGTGGTGACCAACGAGTTGGAGGATGGGGACAGACAGAAGGCTATGAAACGCTTGCGTGTTCCACCTTTGGGAGCAGCTCAGGTAAACAATTGATAGAGCTGAGCTTCAGCAACTTGATAAGTTGCCAAATTGGATTCAGAAGTAGTGAAAATACCTGGATATGAGCATGTCCACAAACTGTGGGGGCAGGGAGGTCATGTAATCTGCTTTAGTTCTGGAAGATATGGAAACAGCTCACTGTTCCTGTGGATTGCAGGCACGGTAACATCGGGATGAGGTGAATAATAAGGAGAAATTGGTGCTAATTGTAATGCATGCTTACATCTTTAAAGCTGCTGAGAGGCCCCAGCTCTGCTTTAACACAGCATCAAGATAGGTAAAAATGTTATGCAACACTTTCAGTGCTGTGCTTCAAGGAGGAAGAGTGCAGTCTGAGATGAGACTGCATCCCTGATTTAAAATGTACTGTGTGAATGGAAGTGACTTTGCTGATAACCTGTTTAATCGCCCATAATTCCGCCATTGCTTTGTTCACAGCCTGTACCAGCCTGGACTACATTCAGGGTTGGATTTTTCTGTGGATTGTTCGTTGCACTGAACGTGACTGTCATACTTTCAGGTGGGTGTGTTCAGCAGGACCCAGCTGGCTCCTGTGTTCTTGTCTCTTAGCAGGGGCTTAGAGCTGAGCTAGTCGGCCTTCTGGGTTAGATCAGCCTGGGTCAGCTCATGCAGTTGTGAATTATTGGTGCTCAGTAATAGATCGTGTCCTTCTCGTGTTACCTATGTGGATTTTGGACTTGAATGTGTGGTGATTTTGTTCTCCTGGTTTCCTCCTTACTTTTGAAAGGATATTCTGGAAGTGTAACATCCATGTATAAAGACAAGGTGCTTGTTTTGTGAACACACGTTGCTCTTCCACCTTGAGGTAGGACTTAAGTTTTGCATAGCACCAATTCACAACAGAGAATAGAACATACGTATAGCTACGTGAATACCATGCCTTCCCTAATATTCAGTAGGAACGCATGAGAATGGCACAAAGCTGTGCCAGGGGAGGTTCAGATTAGATACTAGGAAGAATTTATTTACCATGACAGCAGCCTTGGTTTTATTCATCTAAGTTTGAGCTCTCACTGTAGTAAAAGGAAGGTCAGTACTCTAAGATCCAGATATGGGGTTTCATCACGAGCAGCTTTACTGTAGTGTATGTGATTTCAGTAGTGTAACTTAGGTAAGCAGTGCAACAGAAAATCAACGTATGAGCTCCTGTGCTTGGGAAAGCCCATGTCTGTGTTTTGATTTGAGAGCGTTTCTAATCAGATGTTTCTGTAATTGGATCTGAACACCTCCTGGGATAACATTTCTCTGTTTTAGAAGCTGTTTGCAAGCGCTTCCCTTTCACTCTTTGTATGGCAGAGGCAGAAAGTTGACCTGCCTGCATGAAGGCTTCGATGAATGTGTAGAAGCTGTTCTTTATTCATCAGTCTTTATTCTCAGTGTAACTTTCATGTTTGGTCTGTAAGATGCAAATAGGACCGAAGCCTGTAATGCTCATTTTGTCTCAATATTAGGAACAAAAAGAGAGACACGGTTGTGAGCAGGAATTCATCAGAATGATTACACCCCTAAAGCAGATGTTGCTAAACTAGTGTGAATAATTGGTACGTTTGTATCAGCAGACATGATCTGGTATCTCTGAGTTACTTCACATATTGAGCAAAAGCTGCATCCCAGCTGCAAGTTGTTTACTGTTAATTGGATGTTACGTTGCTAACCTCTGTGCTACTCCTGCCAAATTGTTTTGGTGCTGTGATTCACTAAGGTAGGATTTCAGAGTTGAAACCAATAGTCTACAGTTCTGTAAAAATGCCTCTTCTTTTCCCCCATTAACATGCTTATGGATGAGGAATACTCAGTGGATCTAGAACTGGGGATGAGAACAATTGTATGTGCTCTTCTCATCAAACCTCTATCAGTTGGTGGAGGTGCAGTGTTCTGCCTGGGGACTCGTGCTGGATGAAGTGCTGCTTTATAGGGCTGCTCATTGTTTGAGGCCATTTCCAAACCCCCAAAGACTGAACAAAGCAAGGAACAGACTTTCCCATATTGCTGCCTCGTGTTGGATATTCTGTTTGGGTGCGGCTGGCAGCAATGCTGCTGGTTATGAATATGTATCACGTTATGGCTGTACTGAATTCAGCGATCGGACGCGGTTCAGCGTTGTTATAAATGCTGTAAATTCTGCTGCCTGGTTTTGTGGGCAGCTGAGATATTTGTATCTCTGTCTGGTGAGATTTCCTCTCCGTTAAACCAGAATGTGTCAGTGGGTGTAGTGATGATTTATGCTTCGTGCTGTCCCTTGAGCCCGCAGTGTGAGACGGGGGGCTTGAGGTGCTGCTAATGACCTGAATGCACAAGCTGGAGAGAGAATTTTCCCCAGAATACTCATAAATCCTCTGGTAGATTGGGCAGAAGGTCCTCCAGCTGCTAGAATATGCAGGCGAATGACAAGCAGGCCCTGCTTTCCTGGGCTGTGGCTGAGTATCTGAGAACCAGAGCCAGGAAGCGGAGCGCAGGTTTGATTTGTGGCATGACTTGTGCTATCATTAAGGCCATTTCATCTTATTCTTTGTCAGGTGTGGCTTTTATAGAAGGACCAGACGTGTGGCCACTGGTGAGAATCTATCGAGGTGGCTTTCTCCTGATAGAATTCCTCTTTCTCCTGGGTATCAACACGTACGGCTGGAGACAGGCTGGCGTGAATCATGTCCTCATCTTCGAGCTCAATCCCCGCAGCAACCTGTCCCATCAACATCTCTTTGAGGTAAACAGCACGGACTGATAGCAGCAGCTGAGCTGTGTGCATCAGGAGAAGTCCTGCACCATTTCCTGGCAAAGAACTCTAACACAATTAGAGGAGGAAGTTGCTGAAGTCTGATTAGATTGCAGGGTTGAGCACTGCTCTCCCTTTTCTTATAATGAGAATTCATTGTGAGGTTTGGAGTTATTTTTTCACTGCATTTTGTCTCTCTTTCTGCAGATTGCTGGATTTCTGGGGGTTTTGTGGTGCCTCAGCCTGCTGGCATGTATATATGGTAAATTCATCTACATCCCTATGCAGGTGAATCCACTCATCTTGTACGGCTGCATGTTGCTTTTTCTCATCAACCCTACCAAAACCTTGTATTACAAGTCCCGTTTTTGGCTGCTCAAACTATTGGTAAGTCTCAAAATATAAAATATAACATAGATAAATAAAAGATAAAAGGCTGTCGCTAAGCTGTAGCAGTTGAAATATGTTCAAGCATCAGTAATCTCCAAGACAGACAAATGTTTTGCCGTTGTACCTATGTATGCATAGAGCAGACCTGATGAAGTAATTACTGCAACTTATTACTTGCAATTTCTGTTTGCCTCTACCATTGTTATCTTCATATTGCAGGTAGTTACTGGTTAATCTTCATGTGCACAGCTGTATGTAGCACATCCCTTGATGTAGCAAAACAGTTTGCTAGGGGTTGGGAGGGCTGGAAAACAAGGTTACGTGAATGCTGCTCAGCTCAGCTTGGCAGTTCCAATGTGGAGAGAGTTCATTGATGGAGAGAGAATCTTTGCAAAGGTTACTGCTTCCAGGTTACTGTTTCCAACAAACCTTTTGTGGTCTTAAAAGACCTTATTGTAGACCCAGATGTTGTTTTCTTGGTAGGTAAGTCTGGTAAATGCCAAGTGTAGATATCCGAGCTATTTGATGTACCGGTTGCAGGTAGGAGTCCAAAAGAACTGTTTTCAGAGTTGTTGGATGGCTCATCAGTTTCTTGCAAAATGGCTGTTTCACATGTTAGTCCCCACCCTGAGGGCCTTTTTAAATTAACCTCAGTCACTTTGGTTCCCTTGATATCTTGTTCTTGCTGGAACCACTCTGAGAGCATTCAGCAGAGGGGAATCGGGCTGGCTGACATTATTCATAGAATCACTTTAGTGCCAATTAAGACAATTAGCTTTGTCTGGAGCGTGGCAAAGATGAAATGTAGAGTCATGCTTCAAGTGTGTGCGTGCAGGTATACACACAACTAGTTAACCTCTTAGCCCTGTTATTTGATTTGCAAAGTTACAGCTATTTCTGTTTCTCCCCTTTTGCCTTCCGGCATTCAGCCACCTCTCACAAGTGTTCCTTTAGTCCCAAGCCTCATTAGTCTTCCTGCTGTCCCTCAGTGTTAGGAAATGTACCACCAGTGATCTAACTGTAAGCAATCTCTGTGCTAATTTACCCTAATATCTTCACGGGGAAAGATCCTCAGTCTGCACAGAACTGTTAGTAGCTGTGGTTAGTTCCCAGTGCCTGCTCCATCTCCAGCCCTTGCTGCAGCCTGCAACACAGATGTGTGCGGAAGCCAATTCATCCGCAGGTCTCCTGGGGAGAAAGGCTTCATCAAAATGCAAGGTTGCTAGAATGGTAGAAGATGACAAAATTCTTCTGTGTGTTATGCAGAAGGGGGAAGGGGAGAAAAGAGGCCAGACAAAACCATTCAGAGCAGCTGTGAAGCTTCCCTCACTTTTATCTCATGCAGTTGGCTGTCTGGACGTATTTTATTTCTTCTCTCACCAGCAGCTATCTGGGTGAAAGGAGCTGTGAATAGTGCAGTTCTTAGAACTCTGCTTTTCACACAAACACTGACTCAAAGAGCATCTTCTCACACTTGCTGCGCTTCATCTCTGGCAGAAATGCAGCCTGTGTATCGGGTGTAACAGTCCATTATTGGCACCTCCAATTTTCCTAGAAACAAATGAGGAGGATATGTCAGTGTTTTACATCACTTCCTGATGGAGTGAGGAGGTTTGCTGCATCCACCTGTGCTCACTGGCTGCTTGTTGGCGCTCATGAGCGGGATCTGTGTTGATAATCCCTGATGGACCGCAGGTCACTTCTTCATTGATCTTCCTTTAGGTGAAAAAGTTATTTAACCTGTAAGGAGTTTAATCCCTTCTTTCTTGCCTGTGTGGCACCCTGCTGACGTGAACGTTCTTTGCCTCTGCTTCTAGGCGAGATGCGTGCTGCGTGCACTTGTGTAGGCTGAGGGAAACAGCTCACCAAGAGGAATCAGATCAGAGCGCAGAGCGTGGCATAGCATCTCCATACCGGCCTTGCTGCAGGGAGCTGAAATGGGGAAGCAACTGCAGAGTGAGGTGAAAATCTAGGGAAGTGTTCAGCTCTAGCTCGAGTATCTGCTGTCTCAGCACTGGCTTGAAACTGCAGGGATCAGCACCAGAAAGTTTGTGCTTGGATTGTGGAACTGCTGAAGTACAATTGCAAACGATTGCTTGCAACTGAAGTTGGATTCTTGGTCTGCTATGACTTTATTCTTGGGGCCCACCTTCAGTAGAGGGTTTTGCAGGTTCCCTAGCTAGGGAAGGTGGATCTGCTTGTGGAATGGGGTCCCTGCTCTGCAACTGGCTCAAGCCTGTTGCAGTGTGCAGCAGCCCTGGTCAGAAATAGGAGCTTTTGGGGGGGTTAGGGGGCTTCAAACAGCAGCTTCAGTCTGTGGGGATTGTGGATGGAGATAGCAGGGCCTTAGCTGGGCCATCCGTACATCTGCGACTCCTTGTCTGCTCTAACCTTTAGGTGGAAAGCTTCTGCTCTCTTAAAAGTTCTGTGCTGTCATCACCCAGTGTCCAAGTGTCTCTCATTAATCATAGACTCAGAGAATGGCTCGGGTTGGAAAAGACCTTCAAGATCATCTTTCTTCTGCTGTGGGCCCCAGATGTGAACACAGAACTCCAAAAGGGAATGTCACGAGGGCAGTACAGATGGGGACAGTCCCCTCCCTGCCCTGTGCCACCCCTCTGCTGATGCAGCCCAGGCACACTTCATGTCCAGGGGTTGCTCGTAAAGGGGAGGATGGGCTGTATAAGTAGAAAGGCTGCTGCACCTTCTCTGATCTCTGCAGCAGCGCTTCCACACCAGGGCTGCTTTGAGAGCATCCCTCCCTCACACTCAACCCTTTGTAATAGATGCTGTCCTACCTGTGCACGGGAGCTTTCTGGGTCAAGGTCTCTATCTGCTATTTAATGCCTCAAAGTCTTGATCCCTTCCTTGGCTTTGAAATGTAGAACCTTAAATTGGCATTACAAGCCCTGCTGTGGATGTGTCAGTCGTTTCCTGGGTTTCCGTAACGGTGTGTCTTTTAGGTTAATAAGGAGAGCAGTATAAAAGATCATTGTTAGCCTGTGCTTTCATTAATTTAAAGGTTCATAAATCTCTGAACTACAGGATGGTGCTGGGGCTGTCTCTTTGAGAAATTGCCCGTTAGTAGCTATAACTAACCGGGTAGAGAGAGTTGTAATCGAAGGTAATGGACCATGAAAACTGGCTGGTTTTGAATGTAGCAAAACTGCTGTTGAGGCTTAAGAGGGAAAGTGGACTGGGATGAAGAGGGAGTTTAACTGACACTTAATAGGATCTCCTCTGCTCTCTATTTAACTCTTTTGGTGCTGGAGGGTTTGGGAGTTGCAACTGAGTAACGGTACACACTGGTACGACTTTGAACACCAAAGAACAGCTGAGTACACTGGGACATGGTCAGATTAAGGGCCAGGTTGTGGGTCTCTAATCTGACTGATATGAAGTCTAAAAAACATCAGTAAATATAATATATGTGGCTGAAAAAACATGTCTGAGGTGGCTGATCAGCATGGGGAGCACTGGGAGGAGCTCTTAGATGGAGATTGCGAGCTTGGTTGTGAAAACAAAAGCTTGGAGAGGACAAATAGTGAAGTACAGGAGGAGAATTAGATGTCTGGAAGAATTATATTTGTACTTGAAATAGGGACACAATTTTCTTTCCTTTTTTTTTCAGCCAGGGCAAAAGGTCAGCAGTAAATCTGCAAGTATTTCTTTTAATTCCTGCATTTGTTCGATGCTGTGGTGTTGTGCTGCTGCAGATGAGTCTCTGCTAATGTGTCCCACCAATTATTCCTTTTTCTTTCAACAGTTTCGAGTGTTCACTGCTCCCTTCCACAAGGTGGGCTTTGCAGATTTCTGGCTGGCTGATCAGCTCAACAGCCTGGTCGTAATACTCATGGATCTGGAGTACATGATCTGCTTCTACAGCTTCGAGGTTGAGTGGACAGACAGTGATGGGCTTCTGGCAAATACAGGTAGAGAAATGCAGACGGCCTTGCGAGCAACACCAAGCAAGGCAGCTTCTTAGGCATCTGGTTTGAAGAAGCCAACCAATGACACAGGGAACCGAAATAACTGGCCTTTCTTGTAGATTTGGCATTGGAGAGATTCTCCCGTTTCTTGCTTCCATCCAGAGAAATGGAATTTCACATCAGTGCTCGTTTCCTAATCCAGTCATTTGGCCCGACTTGCACATTCATCGGAGGATGTTAGAGCACTTATTGATTGGAAAGACAAAACAGTCTTCCTGGCCTTGTTTTCCTTTCAGTGGTTTAACCACATATTTGCTTTTAGCCTGTTTCTGTTGCTTAGAATGAAAATGAGTTGCGCAGTTTTCAGCGCTGTAGCCTGGTTCTTAAAGGCTCTATCAGCAGAGCCTAAAGCAAGAGAGGATGGAGAAACTTCCTCAGAAGTCCTTATTTGTCACATCGGGTGCTATAAGAGCAGGGTGGTGCGTGCTCTGCCTCTCTCCTTCCTAACCAGGGGGGAGTCACAGAGCTGATGTGTGAATTTTGACTATGGCCTTCCCAGTGGCAAAGCCGTACCTGGCTCCTACTGCATCAGGCTGTGTTCGTTCCATTTAAAGCAGTGACTGCTGGCAAATTGTGTTGTCTGATGGTTTTGACGCCTGCTAAGAGGGATTGCAGCATGCTTCAATAAGCATCAGCGTTCGCTTTGTTTTTCCAATCTGTCTGATCTTTATCTTCCATTTATGACAGTGTTGGAATTACCTACGTATTTATCTTATTAAAAACAAACAGAAAAAGAGGTTGTAAAGTAACTGTGTGGATAACGACTTGTCCTCCAAACCCTGGAATAAAGTGCTTTGGAATATATATCAGCTAATGAAGCTGTCTCCATTAGTTTGAGTGAGAAACAAATGCTTGTTAACACTTGAGTTCTCTGTTTTAAATGCGCTGAGCAAGACAGCAGGAAAATATGGTATGCTTGGGGAGTTGCAGTTAGAGCTGGGATTGTCTTGGTTGTTTCCTTAACAAGAGGATCTCCAGGCTTCATGTGTGATATGATGCTGTGTTTGTGTCATTGTCTCTCGCCCCAGTTGTTCAATCTGTGTTCATGCTTTGCTCTAAATAAATGGTAATATGTTTTTTCCACATGCAAGGAAAGTTAAAAGTTACTGACTCTGTATCCCTGGTGCTTTTTTTTCTTGCAGATAATCAGATTTGTTACAGCTACTCCTACGGAGTGAGAGCAGTTGTCCAGTGCATCCCTGCTTGGTTGCGATTCATCCAGTGCCTGCGCCGGTACCGCGATAACAAACGGGCCTTTCATCTGGTTAACGCTGGAAAATATTCCACCACCTTCTTTGTGGTGACATTTGCAGCCCTCTACAGCACTCACAAAGGTACGGGCTATTTTGGAAGGTCGTTTGCTCATCTCCCCCTGCTCTCCAGGTGTGCTTTTCAGGGCACGCTCTAGGAGGAATGCTGATAGACCACCTCAGTCACTTTCCTGCCAAGTTAGAGTGACAGCAATATAAAAACACAGCGCTGGTTCTTTATATTTAAGCATTATATCATGGTACTGAGTCGGTTTTCCACTGGTGACTGTGCTGTGAGGCGTGATTGTCATTTATTTGCACAGCTCTGGTGGGGCAGATGTGTCTCACCAGGTTTTGTTTCTGTTGAACAGAACATCCTGCGTTTAGTCATGGGGTTTTCCTCTTCCATGGGGAAAAACTTAGGACTGGCTTCCCTTTGAAGGCTTTGGCCTTTTGGCATCTGTGAAGCATCTCAGTGGAAAGTCTAAGGGCTGCCTACTCTTACTGTGTAAAGAGTATCTCAAGATCTTACTGGAGGTATTTTTTGCATTCCCGCTCCAAAGGAGGAAATTGGAATACCTGTCAGTTCTTGCCGTGATGGGAGGTTGGGTGGGAGACGTCTAAGGAGAGGGAGAATATAGGAAATACTTCTGCCTTGCATTCGTGAACAGTTACAGCTTGTCTGTCATCACTACACACGGGGAGATGTGCACAGTGCTGGGAAAATGCCCCTCTCTGGATTTTCCTATGTGTTTTTATCCGTGTTTCTTTCTGCAGCTGGCAGGGAGTTGTTTCCAATCCATTTAACTGCAGATTGAGCTCTGATCCCCAAGTTCCCCCATCTCCCTGGAAACGACAATTACTTGATTCTGCTTCTTGCTCTGAAGAAAAAAGCTTTTCGTTCCTGCACTTCAGGCAGTCACCCTGCCTCTCATTGTTCTCAAGTCCTCAAAGCTGCATTCTTTTCTTTGAAAATATCTGCCTCCTTTATCTCCTGGAATTAACAGCTACACATGCTCATGAGCTATTGCTTATCCTGCAGTATGATTGTGGCAGGGCAGGGAAAAGGTTTGGATGCGTGCTCCTTGTTCCATGCTGGTTGTGGGTGGGGGAAAGCAAGGTTATTAGAAACCCTCCTGTAGCCAAGAAGTGGTAGTTCTGAAGCCATGTTAATGGTTGCATCTTAATGGCACAAACCCAGCGTGGCAACAGTGGCGATAGATGCTGTCAGAGCTCTTCATCTTGCTCCTCGTGCACCCTCCCCTGTTGCTCCCCTGCAGGGCTTGCTCCCATTGTAAGCTGTTTGCTTGGTGCCACCCTGCAGCCTTTTTCTTCCAGCCCTGCACCCTGTTAGTCCCAGCTGCTAAGCTGTGAGATGAGACACATACAGATTGCCTGGCTGTAGTCAGTGCTGGTATGGTTTATACATAGTGCCTGTCTTTAGGAGGCTGAGGGATGCTTCTCCCTCCTGTGAGGACACTGTGGAAGAGCCCCCCTGTGAGGGAAGGCTGGGGTAGGTTTGGGAAAGGAGGAAAGCCAGCATCTGGGCAAACATCCTATGTAAGGACTTGACCTCAGCCTCCTCCCTGAGAGGTTTGCATCCATGCCAGTGCTCTGACCCTTGTTCTCATTGCTGCCGCACACAACTGGTGCCTGCTCCTGGCAGCTGGCAGGCAGTGGGCTGTAATGAGGTGTTTACGAGCCCAGCCCAGGCTCCTTCCAGTGCCTGAGACCTTGGTGACTCTCAGCTTTGCTCTGTCCCGTTCTCTTAGTGGCAGCTGATAGCACGTAGCTGTTGGTGTCATGCAACAGTAAATAAAAATTTGGAGCTTCGTGGCATTTGCAAATGACACATTGCCCAGCTTTTGCAAATGTCACTGCGCCTGGACTGGCAGTGCTTTAGTGAGCACTGCTTGAAGACCTTGCTACGCCTTGTCAGTGCTGTTGGCTTCACCCCCCTGCTGCCAGAAACGCACCCTTGGAACTTCTCCATTCTGTTCAGATCTGTTGGAATCGTATCTGTGTTCTTTGCACGCGTTTCCCCTTCTCTAAACTTGGAGTCAGATGGTCTGTTAGCAAGCGTGCACCGTGCTGCTGTTGGAAGTCGAAGCGCTGCTCCCCCACGCTTTCTGTCTGCCTAAGTATAGCAGAGGCAAACACTGCTCTCTTATTTACAAAACAACTCTTCGGGGTATGGGTGTTTGCTGCTAAGAACACCAACACTGCCCCGAATGGCTGACAAACAGGTACAAATCCTTGCTGCTTAGACCTGTTCTAAATGTCAGTTATGCAATGAACCTGTTGATTGCTGTTTTAACGAGAGTTTTATTGAAACCGTTTTTCATGCCTCTGTTTGCAAGTCTATGACTTATAAGTCTGGAATGAGAGCTTTCAGCTGCCAGGAGAAGAGGGTAATTTGTGGCCTTTTCTTGGGAGGTCAGGTAATGTACACCATGCTGTTCTCCTTGGGAGTCCTGAGGAACATCACAGCCCTCTGGGGAGGGTTGTCTTCTCCCTCTGAGTTAGAACACTGAATAATTTGTAGTTGTTCTTTAGGTTTTCTCACGTCTGCCAGCTGCGTGGAGATGTGCTTTGTGTGGTTAGGAGGGTTTGTCAGCATTAAAATCCGGCTAATTCACCCGGAGTGCACTCAGGGCATTGCTGTGCTGGATTTTCATATACTGGTTGAAAACAACCGGAGCCAAACAAACGTACAAATGTCACTTTGTTATGAAGAGCTGACATGTGCATGCACGGTACTGCTTTATATCCGTAGCTGCTGGAGCAAAGGTTCCCCCCCAGCAGCCACACAGCAGGCTCTTGGCTCAGCTTCCCCAGAGGGCAGCAGTTTAATAACCCCTCGTGCAGAGCCTAATTCTGATTAGAGAAGCAATTTTCTTCCTTAAGGTTTGGATTCCAAATGCACTTTGCTCTGCAGTTTGTGCCGTTAGATCCAAGGTATGGGAGCACACACAGTTGATCCCCTCCCAGACCAGTGCTCTCGTTGTCCTGGAATGAAGTATGTTTTGCAGAGCCCCCTCCAAGCTATCATTAGTGCTGCTCAAGTGTGAGCCCCTTATGGAGAGCAGGAGCTGCGAGCACTGAGTGGAGGCTCACAAACACCAGCACATTTCAGGGAAGACAGCAGGAACCAAAGGGCAACTGTTGCTAAGCTCCCAAAGGAAGAATTCTCAGTATTTTTATATCGCTCAAAGGAATGGGAAGCAAAGGCCGTGTTCTGTAAATATAGTCCTCTGGGATATGTTTGCACAGGCAAATGAGGCCTATCTGTAACTCTAAGCTACCTAGCAACTGCAGCGTGTGCTGGCTGTGGTGCAGCAGAGCAGCCCTGTCCCCTGCAACTTGCTTTTTGAAGCTGAAAGCTGTGAAGCTTTTTGCCTTACCGAGGAATAGAGATATGACCCGACGTGGCAGCAGCTGTCCCGAGATTAATGAGCTCCTGCATGAAGGTGTTGGACCATCTCTTCCTCATAGCGAGCTTCAGGCTGAACAGATGAAGATGAATGGGAAACGTGCTGCTGTGTGGAAATTCAGTGGAAGGCTGCAGGTCTGTTTCCTACTCCTCGTTCATCACAGGGGTTGAGGTTTCTGCCAGCTGTGACACCAAGTGGTGCAGCTCAATTCACACTGCAATGGGTCACTGGTTCTCCCCGGTCTGTCCCAGTACTGCACAGCTGTGGTTTCCAGGTGAGGGGGTGGTGGGCACACTGGGTGCTATTGGGAGCTGTCAGAGGATACATGGCTGTGTCTTAGCTCTGCCATCCTCTACCTGCTAGTGGCTTAAGTGGGGCATCACTTATAGCTTGTTGCTACTGTGTTAGAAACTGCAGGATGTAACCTCCGTGGAGTGAATTTGCAGGTAGATGGAATGGTAATTAGCTGTGATTCTGTGTGGCTACAGCAGGAGATGAGCGAGGCAACTGAGAGCTGGGGCTGAAATGAATTAAAGAAGGCAGACGTTGCTGCAGAAAACAGTGATACCTCTTTAAACAGTAGGAAAATAATCTGTTTACACTGGTAGAGAGTGGTAGGACAAGAGGGAGCAGCTTTATACTAAAAGAAGGGAGATGTAGATTAGATATCGAGGAACCATTTGGAGATTGGTGATGCCCTGGCAGTGCTGCCCAGAGCTGTGGGTGCCTCAGGCCATGGATGGGCCCGGGGCAGCCAGCCCATGGCAGAGAGTAGAGCCTGGTGATCTCTGAGGTCCCTTCCAACCCTGTCATACTGTGTTTCACTGGTAATTCTATGTGAAACAAGTGGGGAGAGCTAGCCTAGCAAAATGAAAGGATGCTTAGAGTCCAAGTGCAAGTTTTTAGCTAAAAAAGGCCTTTTTTTCATGGCAGAGTAGAACCAAGGCATTTGTGAGATCCTTTGTTATTCCTTGCGTGTCCGTACCAGATCTCTCTTTCTCCTGTGTTGGAACAGCTGTCAGCACTGTGGCAAGCCAGATCATTTGATTTAGGTGTCACAAGAGCCTTACAGAGAGCTTAGATTGACCTCTTAAAGTAAAACAAACTTTGTAATGGGATTAACTGTCTTCTTCCCTAAGTGGCTGCCTTCCTGCGGCTCGCCTTAGCACAACATACCGGCAGCTCCATCAGGGTGATTATTTGGAGCCCAAATGTGCAATGTCTGTCACATTGCTGTGAGCTGGGATGAATTTTGGTCTAAAACCCTGTCATGCCATGCCCAGGAGGCCCTCAGTAATGACTTGTGTTCATTAGCCAGTCTTTCTGATCCTTTTTTTTCCGGCAGAGTGGTGGCAGTGTCATTAGTGGAGTATGTGAGGCATTGCCATGGGGCAAACATTTCCATCCCGGCCTCTGACCCCATCCCAGAGCCAGCCTGGCTCCCCGTGCCAGCTTATTGGTTATAATTGCTCACCCAGGGCTCCAGGTGATGCTGTGGATGGAGGGGGGGACCACTCCAACTCTGCCCTGCGCCTGGTGGCTTACATTTATAGTCAGAGGGATTGGGAGCTGCCTCTGCACCCTGACTGTCAGCACAAACGAGGCATGAAATCCCACAGGGACATTTTCCAATGCTTTGTAGGCCTCGAAATGTCAAGTTGGGATGCTTGGTGGTGCCAGCAGGCAGGCTGTGGGGGAGAGGCACCTCGACACCCTACCAGGCAGTGTGAGTCATTCATCTGGTCCCAGCTTAATGGGACTGGAGATGTGGGAGCACTAATGAGTAAGGTGTAAAGGGGTGGCCTACCAATTTACCTTCCAAATCTGTGCCAACTTGGGGTTCTCTGGGGCTGCAGGAACCTGGGAGGTGCAATAAATCACCATTGGGTCTTATTTTGGTCAGTGGGCATGGTGAGGTTGGATGGATGGTTGGACTAAATAATCTTCATGGTCTCTTCTAACCTTAATGATTCCATGAATCCCAATATTAGACCACAGCATTTATTTTTGATGGTGAATTGAGCTATTCTTATTAGCCAGACTGCTGGCAAATGGTTGCATTGGAAGCCCCATCCTTCTCAGTTAAACACCCCCCCGGTAACACTTCACAGACGTGAGAGGTGACACTGGGAGAGGAATCCAATCTGTCAGCAGGGAGTGGTGTGCTTCCTCCTGCTTGCAATTAAATCATGTTTCTTTTTGTTAGTGAGATACCAGCCATGAGGGTGCTTATCCAGGCTGGATGTGGCTCTGGGCAGCCTGGTCTGGTGGTTGGCAGCCCTGCACACAGCAGGGGGGTTGAAATGAGATGAGCACTGCGGTCCTTTTTAACACAGGCTGTTCTGTGGTTCTAGGGTGATTCCAGATTAGACACAGTTGTATTGTCCTACACAACCCAGTGTAAATCAGCAGAATATATGTATTTATTTAGGAAAAACAGGATTTGGGGATTTCCCCGTTGTACAAAGGCAGGATTTAAATAGGAGAAGAAATCAGAGGTTGCCTCCCGACAGCTCTTCAGTGCTATCTCTTGCTCCTTTGCTTTAAATTGCACCCTGAGGCTATAGCAGAGGTTTGCAGATCTGAGGGAAGGTTGTTCTTAGGAATTGGTTAGTATTTGACAAAGCCTGTCAGCTCCCAATGAGTCCTGCTTGTGCTCCTCAGGGCTGTTTGCCTTTTAGCTGCATTAAGCCCACCATCATGTCTCTACCATTGATCAGCATTAAACAGAGGTTCCTGCTGGTTGGGGGAGCACTACTGCCCTTCCTTCTTTCATAGTTAGAATTACTGAGGGCTCAGTAAGTCTTGGTTTCAAACTATAAGGCAGTAGTAGACTGTATGTGCTCAGTTTGCTAACATTTCCCACCAAACATGCTGTAAATACGTATTTCTTTCACTTAAGTTCCATACAATCTGAGGCTGGATGGCTCGCCATCAAAGGAGCCTGTGTTTGGCAGGCCTTCTGCTCCATGCACTCAGATGGGCGTTGTGCAGCAGGGCTCACCTGGCTGTGTTTCCTGATAACCTCAGGCTTCTGACAGCTTTTATCACAGCTTCCACCATCAGCAAAGCCCGCAGCCAGCTGAGGTGGCTGACACACCACGAGTGCTGCTGTGCTCTTATCCAGGTCTTCAATAATACATGGCATTGATTTTTTTGTTGCCTGTGTTGAATACTATATAGTGTTTACATTCCCCGGAATAATTCAGCAGGGTAAACAGATAGTATTCTTCGGAAGCAAAGTCAATATTAACTGCATTCCGAATAGTATTTGCTGTCTATCGTTGATGGAAAGCAACTTTTCTCTTGCCTGTGTTTGGAAGGGGCTATAATTTCTGCACAGTATTGGTCTCTCAGAATGCACATCAGAAGCTGTTTCCCCCGTGGCTGCTGTTGGTATTGAATATATTTGTCTATCAGCAGTTTTTGCAGGCAGTAAATTCAGTTGCTACACGTGCCTGTGGCCGTTTTCATGCTCTGTGGCCATTCACAGCTTCAGTTCAAAGGTTGAAGCCTTCCATTATTTATCTGCGTGACCTTCTGGGGGCAATTTGCGGCTGTGTTTGTGCAGGGTGCCCATTGGGATTGCCTTCTACAGGGGAAGCTGAGGATGCTAATGGAAAGGCTGCAAGTGGCCCTGGCAGCAGGTGGAGGTGCCAGGGGTGCTGCAGCGGGTACTGAACCCAAATAGCCTCTGACACAGCCCAGCACCTCCAGGTTGCAGACATGCTCATTAGAACACGCATTAAAATAGACCCCCTTCAAGAGGAGCTGAGGCTGTGCCTACAGCTTCTCATGCTGTGATTTTGTGCTGGTGGTGTTTCCTCGTGCATGTGGTGTTTGGAATAGCTTTAGAGATCGGGATGTTGCTGGGTGGCAGCACAAAGGGGCCTCACACCTCCCACTGCCAGCTATGTGGCATGATGAGAACTTCAGTCTCTTTCCCCTCTTGGAGGTGTTGAGACCTACCAGGAGTCCAGTGCACTTCTGTCATCCCGAGACTCTCATGGTGGATCTGGTTGTTTCTAGCACATCATTAAACAAAATGAAGCAGCTCCTGTTGAAACGGAGCCTGATGTTGTCCATACACACAGCGATATATTGCTCCTCAATAACTGGCAGGCGGTAGATGGAGCCTCTGGGCAGAATGCAGATGCCTTGATTTTCTGCCCCCCTGAGCAGTGCTGAAGAGGGCCGCTAGGACCAACCAGTGGAGATTGAGATATAATTGCTTGCCTGGAGCAGTAACATATTCCTGTGTGCCGGCTGAATACCAATGAGGCCAGGAGGAAGGAAGGTATCAAATAGAATCGCAGGCAGGAGGTAAGTGATTAAAGGAGGGGACTCAACTGCCAAGGCTGAAGACAATAGGCTTGTTCTGATGACAGCGTTCTACCAGGGGCTGGGTTTGGTTTTGTAATGAAGTTTTTCAGGAGCTGAATACATTGCAGGACAGTGTGATAGAGAACACAGGAGCCAGTGGAGGGATAGGAAGGAGATTGGAGGCAGGATGACCTGGCTGGGATGGTCTGGATCCATCCCCTCCGTGAATGGAGAATGTCCCAGCAATGCCACCTGGCTGCTCCTCAGTGCTGCAGGGCACTGCAATGGATGTACCCTCAGCGCTGCCGTCCACATCTCCCTGAAGGTTTTGAGTTGCAGTTTGTTTGAATTCTGCCCTGAAAAACAAACCAAACCCAGGCCAACCAGCCTGGCCCAACATTCAAGGCTAAGCCCCTGCAGGGAGCTCCTAGTTTGGAGCAGTTTTAGATGTTGGAAAGCACTTAACCCCTTAGCTGCCTCTCGGGATGATCACATAGGATCCGGTAGGGGAACTGGTGATGCAACAAGTGAAAAATAATATAGGAGAGCACAGCCTTAGAGTCTGGGTCACTGCACCTCGGTACCTGCCTGTTCTTCCCTATGGAATAACCTAGTGAAGGAGCTGCCGGGGGAGGACGACGTCTTGCAGTTGATCGCAAAACCCTCCTCGTTCCCTCCTTGCTTTTCCTTTGTACAGCCCTCGTCCTTTGTGAAACGCGGCCCTCAGCTTCCCCCTGCTGTTCGGACCGAGGATGACAACGAGCCTTCCTCACCTGCTACAATGAGCCTCGCACTGCACGTCTCGGTTCCAGCAGGCTTTTTGAAGGAGCAATCCGCTTCAGGTTGTACAGAAACGTCCTGTTCTTCTCTTTTGCAGCTAAAAACCACAGTGACACCCAAGTGTTCTTCTACCTGTGGATTATCTTCTACTTCATCAGCTCTTGCTACACCCTCATCTGGGACCTGAAGATGGACTGGGGTCTCTTTGACAAAAACGCTGGTGAAAATACCTTTCTTCGAGAAGGAATTGTCTACCCACAGAAAGTGAGTATGGGGCAGAAGAGCTCTGCTATTGCAGCTCAATGTGTTTCCATTCACATTGCAGTTGGCTGCTGCATGCTGGGCATGGGGATGTTCCAGCAGCAGGGTTAGTTACTGTGTACCTGGTGTTGTGTAGGCTGTCTGTGTGAAAGCAGCAAAGCTGATTTAAAAGCTGAAGCACACAGACCTGCCTCTTGTTGAAGGCCTTATTGCTGACCTGTCCCATCTGTATCTTGTGCTCCAGGCGTACTACTATTGTGCCATTGTTGAGGACGTGATCCTGCGCTTTGCGTGGACCATCCAGATCTCCCTCACTTCCATGCAGATCTTTCCATACGCTGGGGATATCATTTCTACTGTTTTTGCCCCGCTTGAGGTTTTCAGGTAAGGCTGAGCGGCTCATTTGGATTTATTACTCTTATATTACTTGTGAAACATCAGCACAGTGGGAAGCCTCTTGCTCTATGGACTCTGAATTGGATGGAGAGGTCTTACAGGGCACTCAGTCTGAGCAGGGGGCTGAGTCTTTGGCTGCATTTACCATTCCCTCTGCTAGAGCTCATCTCAAAGGATGCATTATTATAACTAAGCTTCACATTCACCAAACACAGCGGTGCCTATAAAAGCGGAACCGCGTCATGTAACTTCTCTCTGTCCTTCTTTAACCCAGGAGGTTTGTCTGGAACTTCTTCCGCCTGGAGAATGAGCACCTGAACAACTGCGGTGAGTTCCGTGCCGTGAGGGACATCTCCGTGGCACCGCTCAACGCCGACGACCTGACACTGCTGGATCAGATGATGGACCAGGAGGACGGCGTGCGGAACCGCCGCAAGAACAAGCAGTGGAAGCGAAGCCAGAGCATATCCTTGCGCAGACCTCGCCTTGCTTCACAGTACGTGTGGCCTCTGCTCCTGGAGCTGCTGTGAGGGCAGTTCCCTTCACAGAGCTCCCCTCCTGCACTAGTAGCTTTGTGCTGCTGTGCCTGTGCTCTGAGCATGGCAGGATGCTCTGGTGTCTGAGCATCACTTCTTCCCCCCTAAGCGCAGCTCCAGAGCCCTTGGCCAAGAGAGCAGCTCCTGGAGTGAGGAAGAATAGAATCACAGAACAGCCTGGGTTGAAAAGGGCCACAATGCTCATCCAGTTCCAACCCCCTGCTGTGTGCAGGGTCACCAACCAGCAGCCCAGAGCCACATCCAGCCTGGCCTTGAATGCCTGCAGGGATGGGGCATCCACAGCCTCCTTGGGCATCCTGGACACTGTGCAGTAATGGCTGCAGAGCATCCCCCTGTTTCATCCCTGCCTGGAAGGGGTGGGAGGAGGACGCAGCATCCTCTGCTCCCCAGTGAGTGTTTTCTGTTTGTGTTTCTTTCCAGGTCCAAGTCTTCTGACACGAAGGTATTGATAGAGGACCTAGCAAAAGAAGTGAACACATGAAGCAACCACGGTCTCTTACTCAGCATCCTTTGTTTTCTCGTTCTGCTCCCCTCTTCCCCAAGTAACCCAATCTCTGGTCCAGTTCCAGCTGCAAACAGGAGAAAACACTGAACACATTTTCCGAGCTCTTCCAGACCAGACCCTATGGACTCCAACAAAGCTCACTGTGTTTTCTTTCTTTCCTTCTGCGTTCATTTCGATGTCCTACTTTAAAAAACAAAACCAAACCAAACCCAACCAACCAAACACACAATAAAACATTTTCCTTTCTTTTTGCCAATAAAGAGGACAGTTCAGGAAAGGAGGATTGTTTACAGTCTCAACAAGGACATACACACCTGTCTGGATAAAGAAGCATCATAGGGACTCCCTCTTGGGACAGTGCCGAGGACCCCCTCGGTTTCTGCTTGGCCCGGTTTTGACTGGTTGAAACCGGACTTAAGTTTTTAAACCTGATTCTATTTTTTGTTTGTTCGTTTGATTTGGTTTCTTTTAACTCTTTTTCCTTCACATCCAGCGCTGAGGCACTGGCTGCACTTGCAGGGAAAGTGCACTTAGAGCAGTACCTTCATTCACGAAGCTACTCGTTCATTCGATGTACCTTTTCTTATCGCATCGATTCCTCTTTGGGTTTTTCTTTTTGGAAATGCCATGTATGTGTTACGTGTTGTTCTCACCTTATTTATGGAACCTATCAACCATCCGAGAGCGCTTTAGAGTCCTGTGCAATGAAGGTTGGACCGGTGATGCGAACCCAGGAATGTGGACGGAGCTGTGCAGGGTCGTGGGGTTGTGCACCTGTTTCCCTTTGATTGCTCGCTTGCTTTTCAGTTTTAGTTGAAACCAAAGCTGCTCTTTCTGACTTTGGGTTGCTGCTCCCGCTCTGGGCACGGCCGTGGTGGCAGCTGAAGGCCGGTGACAGCAGCACGCACTGTCCCACCGCCTGCTGTAAGGGAGGGCTGGGACCTGCTGCAGTGTGAGCGGCTCAAGGCAGAGGCTTCCCAGCATCACCGTCCGGATCTGACGCTGCATTTCAAGGCCTTAATCACCTTTAGCTGAGCCCTGTAGGTAGGAGCAGCGGTGCTCCTTGCTCTCCTGTAGCAGGTCCTGGCAGGGGTGCATTGGGCTGCCAGCAGGAGGTGGGCTCTGCCCATCTCATCCTTGCTCTGCTGTCTGTCGGCTCCTGCCTGGTGTCAGCAATGCAGGAATCCTTGCTGTCACATCCTGCGTTCTGTTCTTTAGCCCTGGGCTGGCAGCACGGCTTCTCCCCTGTTTGCTGCCTTGCATCCGCTCGTGTTTTGCCCGCTGTGCTTTTCGCCTGGAGGGTGTGAGGAAGGAAACTCGCTTCTCTTCCTTCCATTGGGAACAGGTTAAAACCAGGCAGTGATGGAGCCGTGCCAGAGCAAGGTCAGTGCTGCAGGTTGGGAGCAGGAGGGGTTGCAAGCAGTCAGATTCTTGCTGTGTAGTTTCTAAGCCTTATGGAAAGCCTTTCTCCTTCCTGGCGCTTTCCCTCCCCTCTATTTTGGTTTCTGCCTTTGCTTGCCAGGAGGGAGAAGCAAAAAGGGGAGGCGATTTGTTGCAGCTGGAACCGTTATCTCCCCAAATAAAGCGCCTCTGACGGCAGCTTCAGAGATACCAGGAGGGCACGTTGCTCCCTGTGGAACGTGCAGCCATTGCAGTTCATGGATAGGGATGAAGGCTGGCAATGGGCTGAGTGAGCTGATGTCTGCGGGGCCCTTCAGCTGCGGTGGATGTCCTGATGCTGCTGCCTTCAGCCTCCCTTTAACTTCGGTTCTTATTCCAGAAGGCGACCGGCTTGTTTTGTCTCCTTGGAAAAGAGGGTTTGGGGCTCTTAGGGGAAGAGCAGATGGATGATGATCCTTGTGGCGGCCTCGATGCTGCTGTAGGGTGACCCTACACCACAGTAAGGCAGGAGTAAGGGGCCAACCACGGCCCCATCCTCCATCCCTGCCACCTTGGTCTCACGGTTCCTCTCCGCCGCCCCGACCCGTAGATGTCCAAAGTAATTATGGAGTGTGATTAGTCCTCTGTGGGTGCTTTCCTTTCTTCCTTTCTCTTCCGCGATCCCCTTCTCCACTCTCCCCTCTGGCTCAGTGGAAAAGGTGAGGCCGAAGACTCGCCGCTTGCTTGGACTCATGGTGTGCTGTGACTGCGCTGTTAGCTGTCTCCTCTTTCCTCCCCCCAATGGATACCAGTTCTGAAGTGTGGAATTTTACCCTTCTTGATGAGTAGGTTTTAAAAAAAGAAGAAAAACGCAAAAAAAATCTCTATATAATGCTGATAATGATGCACAATGTGATGCTGTTTCATAGTTCCTAGGTGGTTGTATACAAGCAAAGTGACTGTGATCGTGTTTTTAAAAGGAAAAAGTGATCGGTTACTCAATCTGTCCCCCCCCCTCCCCTCCATTATTACAAGCTCTTTGTTTTCCAACGACCTGAAGCTCGTTTGTCGCTGCTCTGTGCTCTCCTTCCCCCCCGTCTCGTTCTATGGGGCTGTGCCCCCCTGCTCCCCGCATCCCCGCCGTGGGGCAGCAGCTCCACGATGGGATTTGCGTTGCGGCTGCCGGAAATTGCGAGTCCCCTGCCCTGCTGGGGCTGATTTAAGAAGATAACGGCGAGTTTCTCGTGCTGGTGGGGGGCGATGGGAGGGGGGGGATTAAAACAATTTCATAATCCCAGCGATTTCCTCCGGGTCGGGATTATGAAAGCAATGATGAATAGCAAAAGCCGCAGCGCGCAGCGGGACCGCCTCGCCCGTGGGCCCCGCAGCTCCACGGCGTGTCCTGTGCCTGCAGGTAAGAGCTGCACAGCGGGGAGGATGGAGCTGTGCACGGAGGGGGTGCGCAATGGGGGCGCTGGGCTTTGGGATGAGGGAATGGCTGGGGACGAGCAGGAAGAGCGAGGATGCGGGCGATGCTCATGGGCTGCTCCAGCACTGCGGGCTTTGCTGGGGGTGAAAGATGCCGAGAAGCGCCGTCGGGTGCTCAGGGATGGGGGGTAACGCTCTCGGGGTGCATGGACGGGAGGGGGGTCCCGGCCCTACGTTTGCACAACCCGAGGTCGTGCCTTGGCACCGCTCTGGGCGCACCGTGTCCCCGCTGTCCCCTGGGCTGCGTGTGACCGCGGTGGCCCCGTGGCCGCGTCCAGCTCGGCTGTCAGCGTCTGCCGGGCTTGGCTGGGAGCCGCGAACGGGCGGAGGAGGAGAAGGAGGAGGAGGGGGAGGCCGGGCGGGAGGCAGGGCCGGCCGCAGCCAGCAGCCCAGCCAAGCGGCGGAGCTCCGGCAGGGCTGGAGGGGCCGCGATTTGCTGCCTCGTTTGTTTTTTTTTTTTTTTCATTTCCTCCCTTTGCTTCCTTCCCCTCTTCCGCTTTTCTTCTCCCTCCATCCCGGCCCGCTCCCGATGCTCGGGGTAAGCCCGGCCCTCGTGGCTGTCCCCGCTCTGTGCAGAGGGGGGCACGGGGTGGTGATGGGGTGTGCCCCGTACCCAGGCACGTTGCGGGGCTCTTTGGGATGGGATGAGGGGCTGCCGGGCCGAGCAGGGCACGGAGGCTCCATCGGTGCCGTCGGGAAGGCGCTGCCCTGCAGGGTCTGCGCTCCGAGGCTCCGCATCGCGCAGGGGCCCTGACGCGCTGTTTCCTCGCAGGGCACATGGAGGGGCTCCGTCCCTCTGAGCCCCCCCGGGGCCCGCACGCCGTGCTGGAGGGGAAGGTGAAGGCGCTGAAGGAGAAGCGCTGCGCTGAGCGGCCGGCGCCCAAGAAGCCCCGCGGCCGCAGGGGGAAGGTTGGAGCCGAGGAGCCGCGGGCGCAGCTCCGAACGTATCTGACCGACGGGCTGCTGGACGGCGCCGCACAGTGGGGCGAGCAGGGGGGGCTGGGGGGCTCCCCCGGTCTGGTCTCGTCTGGCAAGGAGGTGACGGCGGGCCCGGAGCCGCTGTCCTTGGCTGAGAGGGTGGAAAGGAACCGTCGGCTGCTGCACGAGGTGCTGGGGATGCACGGTGTGTGCCTGGGCTTCGGCCATCGCTGCGGGTCCACGTGGGGAGCTCTTCTATGGAGATGGGCCCTGGGGAGCAGCCAGTCTACAGCAGGGGGGGCTGGGGGGGTTTTGGGATCCCCTCTGACCTGTGCCATTCTGTGTGTCTATATTCTATGACCCTTCAGTCTCCATCCCCACAGCCCCGGGGTTCTGTGCCCGTATTCTGGGCTCTCCGATGGCAAAACACACTTGAGGGAACTGGCTCCAAAGGGAGTTTGTGGGGCTGGGGGCTCCCAGTGATGCCTTTTCCCTTCTCCTGTTTCAGAGGTGGCAGCGAGCGATGGTGACTGGGACTCGGGGGTCTCACTGCAGGATGCTGAGGGCTGCAGGTGGGACCCCAAGGGCTTCTCCTGGGGACAAATGGGTCTGGGAGGAATGGGGCCCGTGGTGCTGCGAGGGGATGGAGCAGGGATGGTGCCAGGTGTCCCTGATGGGAGAGAGGAGTGGGACTGAAATGTCTCCCCGGCACTTAAGGGCTTACAGAAGGTAGGGATGCATATAATCTCATTGGCCTAATGATAAACCTCAGCAGTGGGGCTAAAAATATAAGGAGGGATGTACAGGTGAGTGGGGCTGCAGCAGCAGCAACACTGGGGAGCAACGTGGAGGAGGAATGGGGGCAACTCGGAGTGGAAGCACCTACGTGGCAATGATGGGTTTTCCAGCACTCCATTGGTGCTGATGGGCACAGGGCTGAGAGCTGGGGGTGCCCCGGGGCAGCCAAAATGGGGGGACATGGCAGTGGGTCCCTATGGCTTGGCACAGGGCATGGGTGTGTTCCAGCTGTGGGCAATCAGGGCCAGGATCCCCATAGTGATTGCTGAGCTGATTATTTTAATCAGGAGGATTAGGGCCGTGGCCAATGGGGAGGGGCAGCACGGGAATGGGGCTGAACATGGTTGCGGGTTCCCCCAAGGGCAGGGAACCCCCATGTATGTGGAGAGAGGAATGGGGCTGGGCACAGCCCAGAGCTGCAGAGTTGGGGCAGCACCATCCTTTGTTTCCCCGCGTTGCTCTGTGATGCCCCTGGTGCAGGGCACGGCCCAGGTTTGTGGCTGAGCCCCCTGAATTGCTGCTGCTGCAGTGTGACAGCACAGGGACTGGCTGCAGGGGTGTCCCCAGAGCCTGCAAGCCAGGCCCCGCTTTCTCCCCGCAGAGCAGCCCCGTCACCGCTAAACCACTTCTAATCCGTGTTATTTTTTGCTAATCCTTCCCTGCAGGGCCTTTGTTCCCGGGCAGGAGCTCGAGCTGAGCCCACGCCATGAACAGGCCAAGCAGCTGCTGCAGCGCGCCCGCATGAAGGCTCGCACCAACCCGCTGCGCGCCAGCCACGACCTCCTGCTGCTGCCCAGGTGAGCCCCGCACCGTGCCCCACGTCCAGCTCCTGCCCCGCGGCTCAGTCCCGAGCCCTGCTCCCTTTCTGCACGCATGGCTGCCGCAGTGTGGAGCCATATGTGCGGTCATGCAGGCTGGGTGCTGCTGGGCTCATTACCACGGTGGAGGGTTATCCCCCGCCCCCCTCTGTCCCCACCGCAGGGAGCCCAGCGGGACAGCGAGGCCCGGCGTCAGTACACGGGAGGCGGAGGGTCCCGCAGGCGGCAGCCTGAGCGACTCGTCCAGCGGGGAGTCGGGCTGCAGGGAGCCCCGGCGCCCGCGGGGACCCTCCCCTTCCCGTGTGCGCTTCGAGGACGAGTCGGCCCGCGACGCCGAGGTGCGTTACCTGGAGCGGCTGCGGCACCGCCGGGCGCTGGGCTCAGCGCTGGAGCCTCGAGGGCAGCACGGGGATGGGCCCGTGAAACCCCGGGCTGCTGACAGCCCTGCGGGGGGCAAGTGCCAGGCCTGCGGCTCGCTGCTCGGTGCCGCCGTGCCGGCCGAAGGCAGCCCCGCGGCGCGGGGACGGGAGCGCACGGGTCCCGGTGCCGCTGCCCAGCCTGAGCCCAAGGCCCGGCCGCTGGGTCCCGGGGGGTCCCCGCTCTGGATCCTGCCCTCCCGGCAGCGCATCCACACCGAGAAGATCAAGGAGACTTACATCGGGAGCGTCGCCCGAGGGGATGAGGCGGACTCGGCGCTGGAGAGCACCGACACCTCCGACGGCTGCCGGACAGACAGCGAGGAGCCGCGGCCCCGCAGCCCCCACCCGCGGGGACATCGGGAGCCCCGCGCTCGTGGCCACCGCAGCCCCCGCACCCCAACGCCAAAGGAGAAGGGCGCGAGTGTGGCCGGGGGCTCGGGGACACTTTGCCCCCCAGCAGCGGGTACAGCCGGCGGCCAGGACGGAGGGCACGGCAGTGAGACGGCGGGCAATGGAGAGCCAGCAGCCCCCTCCTCGAAGCCGGCAGGGCCTTTCCACAGCCCGTCCACCACCACAACAAAGACCTGCTCACAGGTGCCTTGCAGGACAAGCATCCCTGCCAGCAGCCACCAGTGCCCAGAGCCTGATGCTGGGAGCACCCTGCCCCAGCCCAAGGGTGCAGGGCAGCAGCGGGGGCCATGCGGCCCCGTCTGGCTCCCGGGGAGTCCCCTGCGTGCCTTGTCCACTAATAACTGCAACAACACCCGTGGGCAGGGCAGTGGGAGCCGCTCCCAACTGGGGGCACAACATGGGGAGACCAGCAGGACAGACAAGGCACAGCACGACGGGAGCACAACGCTGGGGTGAGTGCTGAGGGACTGAGCATCCCTCCTGGGTTCAGCAGCAGGCCTGGCCTCGTGGTGCTTTAGGGCACCAATAGTCACAGCGGAGCAAGGTGAGGATGTTCTGGGGGATGTGATACTGCTAAACACTGCTGGGCATTGTCCTGCAGGGAGCCAGCACGGCCAACCAGCCGCAAGGGCAGCGGGGATGTGGCGTCCTCGGGGCTGAAGCGGCTGCTGTGCAGCCTGAGCCAGAGCACCAAGCAGCGCCTGGGCCGCTTCCGCTGCTACAGCATGGAGCAGCTGCCCGGCCCCGCACACAGCGGGCACAGCGTGAAGCGGTCACCCTCACTGCAGGCACTGGTGAGTGGGGCTGTGTTGGTTGGGGAGGGCTCTGTTGGTTGGGGCTGTTGGGGGGTCTGAGGGTGCCCCTGTGTCTCACTCTGTGCCATGTTCCTGCAGGTGTCCCCGTTCCGCCAGCCCCAAAAGGCCGCCTCCATGCACAGCCTGCTGGGCAGGGCGCCCCGAGCCAGCGCCTACCTGCTGCCACAGCCCGGCCATGGGGACAGGTGAGGAGGGGATGTGGCTTTTCTTAGCCCTGGTCTGGCGGTGCTGCTCTGTGCTCACAGCATCTCCCCGCAGGAAGGCGGCCTCGGGACGGCGGCACTCGCTGAGCACGGAGGACATCGGTGCCCCCGACCGGCCGCGCACGGTGGGCCGCGTGGTGGAGGTGTTCCCCGATGGCACCAACCTGCTGCAGATACAGCGGCCACCACACGGCTCCTTCGGCTTCCAGGTCACCTCCGGGCACGGCCGGCCCGACACAGGTAGGTTGGCCATAGTCCCTTCCTATTTAAGCCAGTCTAAGACCGTCACCCATCCGGGTTTGGGGGCTGGTGGGTCACCCGATATCTCTCCCCGCAGGCGTCTACGTGCAGGAGATGGAGGACGCGGGCACGGCCAAGCTGTACGCGGGGCTGCTGGGGGTGGGAGATGAGATCCTGCAGGTGAACGGGGCTGCGGTCTCGGGCCTGGGGCTGACACGCATCAGGGAGCTGCTGCTGCAGGAGGACAGGCTGGAACTGCGTGTGCTGAGACAGCGCCCGGCTCGGCGGTAGCGCCGCCAGGAGGAGCAATAAGGATGTAATGCAATAAGGATGTAATAAGGACCTCACCGAGACAAGGGGACTGGGTTTGCCCTGCTTACATGCAACGCGAGGGTCCCTGCATGTTGGGAAGCAACATGGGACCAAGGACTTGCCCTTGGCATGGGGACACCTCAGCTGGAAGCCTCTGCCTGTGAGATGGTTGGGTTATTTAAGTTATTTCAAGCAAAAGAAACAACCCAAAGAACTGTAAATATATCTATATATATATACATATATGCAATGACAACACGTGGTGCTGTATGTATCTGCAATGACCATAATGACCGTACTGCGGGTGGGGCTGGGGCTGGGGATGACACCTGTTGTAGGGAGCTGGGGCTGGGGGGGGTGCAGGTCCTTCACACTCCTTGTCCCTGTTACTACAAGAGTGCTTTGCTCTGTACAATGGCAGCAGTAATGCCTTTATTTAGGATTAAAGGGAGGGCCAACAGCACCAACAGAAAAGCAGACGTACAAAGGGAAAGGAGCAAAGACAGCTGGGTAGCAGCAACCCCTGGGCAGGCACGGAGCACCCTGGTATGGAGTGTGAACTGGACAACATGCCCACAGTGAGAGCTATGGGGCACAGAGCTGCTGCCATGGGCTGCCTTGGGAAACAGACAATACGTATTTCTTACAGCATAACCAAAAGGGACAAGGCGTTGTGCAATGACATGGTAACCGCCACCATCATTTGTGCAGGTTGGCATTCAGGGCACGTGTGCGTTCGTTGGGGTCTTCCCCCATCCCAAGCCTGGCTGCGAAAGGCACAGAGCCAGCAGCTCCTGGTGCAAGGGCCCAACAGGGGGATAGAGCAGGACCAAACAGAGCCAGCGACCTCCCAGGGCTGCGTGTCCTGGGCTGCAGTGCTCTGTAGGCGCCACATTTCCTATCTGAGCCATGTGGTTCCTGGTTTGCAGTTTCAGCCCCATCTGAGCCCCAGATGGAAGGCGCCGATCAGTCTGCATCCCTTCTTTTGGTGCTCTCCCCCAACTAGGAGCAACCTTCACTACAAAAGCTTTCCTTTCCTGAAGCATCATCCCCATCCTCCTGTAACCAACCGCCCCAACTGCTTACAACAGAAGTATCCAAGAAACCAAAATAGCAGGTGGGGAAAATGAAGGCATCCTATTTACAAGGTTGTGTGCACTTAAAATAGGCGGTGAGGGCCCGCTGCTCTGATAGCGCATCCTGCAGCCACTGAATGGATGCGGCTCCAATGGGCATCAAAAATCACTACAAGAACTTTTCCTTAAAAAAAAGAAATAATAATAAAATAATAAGTTATTTCAGAGCTGACAAATCACTTTGCCAAAGGGAAGCAGCTGGTCAAGAGAAGCTTGGTTATACGAGGGGAAAGAAAGCATCAGTCAACGAGCTGGAGCTGCTTGTGTAACAGGAGGTGAGTTGAGCCATATGAAACCAGCCCCAGCCCTGAGTGTCCATGGATGGCAGGACGTCACACCTGCAGCTCACCTACCTGCAGCTCCTGCTTGGGGTCCTGGAAGTGAATGCTGCAGGATTCTGGTGCTAACTGGAAGGTGTGGGGCTGGCTGGGGCTGCCCTCCTTTGCTTTGGGTGAGTGTTGCTGCGGGGTCCCAGGCCACCGCTCCTCCCAGTAATGCTTCTGGCTGGCGATGCAGTTTGTAATGCTCAGTGAAATAATTCCACCCCTGGGACCCTGCCAAGGCTCCCTGCTCTGTGTCCACACAGGGCGCTTGGAACTGCTGCGGCCGGCTCATACCTGTGAGGGGTACAGTTCCTCCTAGGGATAGTGTTGGGGAGCCACAACTGCTCCTGTCCTCTGTCCGCCCTCACCAGGGCTCGGGGAGACATTGATGGAGCCAGGCCTTGGTCCTCAGAGAACAGTGAGAGCTGGGCCCGGTTATTCTTGACAGGGGGACGGAAAGAGTTTCATTTCCCCATGCTGCGGGGGCAGGGGAAAGGAGAGGAGGCGTCCAAGGAAGTTCAGTCCGTCACAGGACAAGAAACAGGACCAGCACCACCAGCAAGATGACAAAGAGGACGATGATTGCACACCACTGCCGCCGATCTGGAAGAAAAAGGAAGCGTGGGTCCACTCACTTTAACAGAAGGAAAGCTCCCCCAGCAGCAGAACAAGAGTCAGCCCCCTGCAGGCTCCTCTCTGCCACCTGTGGGGTGACAGCACTTC
Organism: Coturnix japonica; assembly: GCF_054131305.1. NCBI lineage: Eukaryota > Metazoa > Chordata > Aves > Galliformes > Phasianidae > Coturnix > Coturnix japonica. The sequence continues at coordinate 5,301,287 of NC_140673.1, read as the reverse complement.
TCTGCCAGGACGCAGCTGCTTTTTGGGACTGCAGTGTGGGATTTTGAGGATTCTCCCGAGTCAAGTTCAAACAGATCTGAGAAGCTGCTTCAAAAGTGATCGGGAGGAAGCAGAGAGCTGCTCTGTGTAGCTGCTTGTGGATCGACCTGTTGGTGCCCAGGGAGCTCAGCACAGCCCTAGGGGAATTCTTAGACTTTTTATGGAGAATACATGAGTGCATTTCAGAGAACAAAACCACCCTGGCCTGTACTGCACTCCACTGCCTGACACCACTCTGCTCCTGCAGTGAAAGTCTCCCCCATCTGGATTCAAGCTCGCCTCCGACTTCCTGGCACCAGGAACCCGCCATCCCTGGACACAGCACAGGCTGCAACCGCACCGCAGAAGCCACATGACTCGTGCAGGACCTGCCTCCCCCCAGACGAGCTCTGTCTGCTGCAAGCTGCGAGTAGGCGACGCCAGGATGCACAGCTGCTCTCCGTGCATGGCCACGTCTGCACTGGCAGACACACAGCCCATGTGAGATGATGCACTAGTGGCGATGGAGCCGCTGGTTCCTCCCCCTGAGTGCTGCATCCAGCCCTGGGACAGGCCGTCCCCAGCAGCCCTGTTGCTTGCAGTGCCAGTTCCCTCCTCCCTCCCCACTGCTCCCACCCCCAACACCAGCAGCAGAGGAGGAGACGCAGAGAGCACCAGAGAGCACCGCAATGTGGGGACTTCCCGGCAGGCACGAGCTTCCTGTTTCCTCTGCCCACGGCACCCGGCCAGCCCGGCCTTATAAGCCTTATAAGGACTTTTCTTGCTGGCTCAGCCTCCCCAGCGCAGAAATCGCCTGTCCTCCTGTCGGCAGAGCTGGCGCCAGCAGCACACGGGCAGGCAGAGGTTGGCAGAGGGACTGGCTGCAGCTGGAGAAGGCACACACGGTGGCAGTGTTTTGCTCAGCAAGTGGCCTGGGAAACTGCGAGCAGCGTGAGAGGCTGCGGAACGCTCCTTCCTATCGTCTACAAAGGGGGATTTCCCAGTGCAGCAGTATCAACATAAATAGAAAGGCACCTGTACGTAACACAAAGGCAGACTGCAGAGCAGTATCTGGGCATGAGCAGCTGCAAGGTTTGGATGCCTGCTCCCTCTTTAACCTCTCCAGCAGCTGGAGCTGCTCTCTCCTCTCAGCTTGGATGTGGGAGCACACAGTTCTCCAGCCCTAAAACACCCAGATGTGCCTCTCCCTTTCCAGGCCCCCACTGCCCTGGACATACCGCTCGTCATGTGAGACACTTTAGCGAGCTTCTTCATGACGTTATCGAGCCGGGAGTGAGTGCTGTCCAACTCGTGGGAGAAGTCATCCAGCATCCTGGGGACAGAAGCACAGTATTGGTTTGCAATTGCTTCTAAGGTGCTTTTGTAAAGCTACAGAAGTTACCCTCCAGTTCCTCCACGCAGCAACTGTAACAGATCTGAAAGCCTTTCTATAGCTGCCCTTTGTCAGCGCCAAGAACCCACCTGAAGCCAAACAAAGCCTTTCCAGGATCAAAGCTATCCCAGCCACCTCCAGCCAGCAGAACTTTAAACCTTAACACCCTTAAAAGCTCGGAGAACAAAGAGTTGTAGGAAAAAAAAAGCCATATTGCCTTAATTATCTGCTAGCAAGCACTGATGGTTTATGTGGTGACCTGGAAACAGATGTGCCACACCAAACTGCTGTGGCCAGGCTTCACACAGGAGGTGCTTTAGAGCTCCTTCTATCCACCAAAGACATCACAAGGGCCCACAGCCCTCCAGACTCCCATCAGCCAAACCACGGGGGTTTAGGCACAAACCCTTTAAGTGCCTGTTAGTCTGCACAACTGAGAACTCCCTGCACTTGCACAGGGAAAGAAATCTAATTTATATGTAAATAGCTACTTTGTGAGCTGCCCTTTAACCCTTTGTGTGGGCGAGGGTTATTTTTAGCTTTAACTATGAATGCAGCTCTGTGTGGCAAGGCTGAGCTCTGAGCTCCTGGGTCACACAGCTCCACGCAGTTGTCTGGGGTAGCACAAAACCCCATGGAGTAGGAAAGCACCCAGTACCCCTAATAGGCAGCACTGCCTTCTGCTGCGCACTGCTAGCTGCTAGAAGCCAAGGAGCTCTGCTGTGTGCCTTAAGGGTGGTGATTAGAAATGAGTAAAGAGAGAAGGGAAAGTAAACTGGCAGCTAAACCTGCCCCAGGTGCAGGCTTTGAAAAGAACATGGCTGTGGTAGGATCCTTGCAGGCTGCAATATGAAATGCTTTCCATGGTCTGAAATCAAAGGCAGCCTAAGGTGAGCTAGGAGAGGCTGCCTGAGGGACCAGGAAATTCAAGGATGCAACAGGGGTATCAGTGAGGACCCCAGCTGTACTGCAGCCAGCCCTACACCTGCAAGGCCTTTGGCACAATGTCACGTACTTACACTGCCTGCTCCTCCAGCTCCCCACCGATGCGCTGGGACATGTTCTTCAGCACCCCGATGCTGCCAGAGACCAGCTCCAACTGCTCATCTTGCTGCTCCACAATCAACTGGGGCCAAAACGAAGGAAAAATGGGTGATTACATATCTGCTTCCTCCTGCAGCTGGGTCACAGCCAGCCTCTTGTGTGAATGGATGCTCGCCGCTCTGCCAACACCAACTGTGTGCTTGGGAATGGACCTAAGGTTCCAGGAACATGGACTGTGTTTCTAAGAAATGCTTGAGAAGTGGCAGCAGCAGGAGAGCCTCCCCCTGTTCCTGTAGCACAGCTGGCTGCAGTTTCCTCAATCATGCCTCCAAATTCAGACTCAGCTTAGCAATGCCCCTTCCCTGCTGCACCAACCTCTAAGAAGACTCTTTAAAGGCAGCAGAACCTCAAGCTTTGCTGCTCAGAACAGGAGTCCTGCTGTATGGAAATGCTGCAGTTAACGAGGGGTTAACAGAAGTAAGAGGCTGTTGCAGCTTCTACAGCTAAAAATAACACGTCTGGCTCTGAATGTGCCAAAAGGAATAGGTCTGCTGATGGTTTAAGTCACTTTCAGGGCACAATCATGCTAAGGATTAGCTTTACCCTAGTTACCTACTTTGGAATCTATTTATCTTCCTAGAGTCACTAGGTAAAACTCATCTGAAAGCCGGCTGGCGTCATGTATCAGAAGCTTCAGCAGAGCTTGCTGCCTGGAGAAGCAGCCTATTTACAGGCCTTTGTCTGGGTGGGCTGCTGGAGGCAGATCTGAGCTGCTTGGGCGCTGCTCCAGGGGAGCACCTCGCCAGGGCTCCTTGCAAAGCCCTCACATGGGCTTTCTCACGAATCTTGTGTTGACAAGGGCAGGAAAAGGAAGCAGGCAGGTACTCCTGCTCCCTGTCTGTTCTGATGGGGATGCACACAAACAGCAGCAAACACCAGCTCAGTTTTTTAACGAGGGAAGGTTTAGTAAGATAAATGAACGCTCATCTGGTTGCAACGTTTCTACTCTTGTAGTGCTAAAACTCAGCGTGCTGCTGCTTCCAGACCTTGTTTGCCTTCTGTACGTAAGTGGAAGACAAGCCTTGATGGTTAAAAAATGCACCAGGCAAGATGCATCCAAGACTATGCTGTACATGGAACATATGCACAGGTGTACTTCAAGCTATCAGGCTGTCAGGCTCCTGGATCCAGGCCAGCCAAGGGCTGGATTTTTTCTGGCTCCTGAAGCCTGTACCCCATCCCCCTGACACCCATCTGGCAAGCAAAGCTATTCAGTCTGTGCCAGCTGCCTTACCTGTTGTTGAGCTTGCTGCTCCTCAATGAAGTGTGAATTTGCTAATTGCAGCTCCCGGTCCAAACGGCTGTATTTGTCAGGTCCAGAGCTCCAGTTCTGACTGCTGCTTTCACCCAGGAGTGCCTAAACAGATGCAGAAGTCCCTTAGCAACACCTCTGTGTCTGCTCACAGCTGGTCTCAGGGAAGGAGTACAAGGCAACGCTCCTGTACACGTGCCTACAGCATCTTTCTCCTCCCTCTCTACTGCTGCTCAGCCAGAGTGCTGGCACAAACTAAAACAATGCAATGCCAAATGCCAGCATGCGAAATATCTGCATGATTATTGCACAAAAACTTCTCCACCGACAGGAGAGCTGGAGCACGACTGACAGACAGTGCAAGCAGGAGGCCTGCACCACCCAAAGGACTAGTAAAGGTCTGTTCAAGATGCAGCACCGTGTGCTAGGAGGACGCTGGAAGTATCCAGATACATCATGTTAACAGATGTATAGATGGAACTGAACACCGTGCTGCTAATGACCAGGGCTGAAAGTCTGGATAAAGTACTTAACCAGATGATCTGACAGTAAAACAGAGAATATAAACACAGCAGTGTTGAAGGCGAGACTTACATTCTATGATTCAGGTTACCTGTTATGCTGCAAGTATGCCATACTGCAAGATTAGTCTCTACCTGCTCTACGATCTCAACAGAGAAGCTAGTGCAAATCCTGCAGAGAAGTGGCTTTCCAGCTGAGGACATCTGGTCCCTGGAAGGAAGTTCTGATGCAGCTTCCCGAGGGAAGTCTGTGTTTGCCAGCCTTAGTCCATGAGGATCAGGTAACTGTTAGCTGAAAGCCGGCCTCTCAGACACAGAGACATGCTGGAGAAGCTGCTGTAGCCCAGCTCAGCTAAGGCTCTGCGGACTTAAGGGAAGGCGAGGGGTTGGGGAGGGAAGATGTCAAGGGGAAATGAGTTTTCCTGACCAGATGTCACCACACAAGCTGGGCCATATGGTCTCCTGCAGCTAGCAGTTTTAAGTAAAGCAGCAAAACTTAGAGAGAGCTACAGGCTTGTTTGAGCAAGACAGGAAGGGACTTTGCTTCTCCAAGTTTTTGCCAAGCACGTCAGTTAAGCCTGTAACAGGCTGACAAACCAACTCTGTGCTTCTCAGTATCTTCTTGCAGCTTATCATTTTTGCCACAAGTGATAAAGAATGATGCAGCCAGATAGGGCATGGCAGCTCTAACAGAGGCAGCTCTGGAAGTCAGCTCAAAGATCTCCTTACAGTCTCACTAGCCAGGGAGAAGCAAAAGCTGCATCTATTTCTATTCCTTAGATTACAAAAGCAGACAACCTGAGACTCCTTGAGCTTCTTCCATCTTCTTACAAGGTTAATTATCATGTGAGGCAGCTATTTGTGAAGGGATGTGGCATCCTGGCTCCTAAATACAGCAGAGCACAGGATTACATTTACAGAATTGGATTCTGTTTCCTCATGAGGTGGAGGGAGATTCCCCCTTCTGCAGGGTGATGCAATGCTGATGGCTGTACCCAAGCATTTCTGAAGATGGAGACAGATGGTGAGTGGTGACTTACTGCTCTGAGTGACAGGTTTGAAAGAGGGTGGCAGCAACGAGCCTGACAGAACCCATGCTCTCAGATCAGTGAGACAGACATGGCTCAAACACACAGCTTTGCTGCAGCGTGCAAGCCCCTTCCCAGAACAAATGTTTGTAAGGTGATGTGCTACAAAATGGGATATATATGGTACTTACAGCTTTAAAGGAGCTTTAACCATGCTAGATGCTCTGCATTATGGTGCGGGTGTCCAAACTAAGTGATACGAAAGCTTCACCTAACACGTCTCAAAACAGCTGTTAAAACTGATAAATCCTTTGAGCTCTTTAAAGTACCAAATAACCACTGCGTTCACTTAGCTTGCCCACTTCTGATTCTCACCTGCCTGTTTTTTCTTTCAGCCAGTGCTTGCATGGAGGAATTTGACATCTGATCCTTCATTTCCTGTTTGTTCAAAGAAAGAAGAAGGACGTAAGCATTGGATTTGAGGTGACTTTCAGCTTCAGTTTGCTACCAAGCTGTCTATACCCAGAAAGATTTCTTTGTGGGGAGGGAGGGAAGGGTCTGTGGAAAAAATGCTCTTAAAAGCTCCACTGCAATTCATTGCTATTCAATACTAGAATCAACAGCAATGGGATATTTTGAAAATATCCCTTACTTACTACTCATTTTTATAGAATCAGATAATCATTTGGGTTGGAAGGGACCTTTATAGGTCATTAAGTCCCACTACCCTGCAGTGAAGAGGGACATCTACAGCTAGATTAAACTGCTCAGCCAGAAACACTTTGATTTGTATAATACCAGCTTAATGTTCCCAGTGACAGACGGTAAAGAAGATACGTTCTTGAAGGTCTTGGGAGCCCGTAGCCTGCATTTCATTCCCAGTTGTATCTGATTTAATCTTGCAAAGGACAAGATAGATTTCCTGTCCTGTGGCCCTCCTCTCTGACTGTCTCTCTTTTACTCACAATTTTTTGCCCTTGAGTTCCTACAGAAGACAGCCACAGGAGGCTCCTACTTCCAGTGCAAACCAGTTCAGTTTCTATAGGGCAGATATGCAAGAAGCCAATATGATCCAGCAGGTGCTGATTCACTTTACCCACCAGCAGAGTTCTGATGTCACCAGAAGACACGTAGGTATGTTTTACTGCTCAGAGATGTATCACTTACAAGCAGCAGATCCCACCTGGTTACTTTTAATGCACAAGCTGCTTTCTATCACAAACTCTCTCCATGGAAAACCTAAGTCAAATAACTGCATGCTGGGGCTGCTGGGGCTTCAGGATCAGTTCCCAGGCAGCGAGCCTTAAGAACTGCCTCTGGACTGCAGGTAGGATGACAAGCTTGCTGCTAGCCACAGCAATGCAGCTTGTCAAGGAGGAACATCTGAGCCATGAGGGAAAGCAGAAATTAAGCTGCACTGAGCGTAGCTATTAATAGAGAGAAAACTTCCTAACCAGTGTGTAAGCAGACAGTGAAGATTTCAGAGAGACTTTTATTCTCTATTTATTACCACCGAGCTGTTAAAATATTCTTCCTGCTTCTGAATCCTCCCTAACAGCTATGTGAATAAATGCTGCTGCTCTTGCAGGTGCTACTGAACTTGAGTTTAATGCTGGCTGTAGCACTGAGTTGTGTGAAGCTGCGGCCCAACAGGCAGAGCTTTGCCAGGCCCACCTTTCTGTGAAGTACTGATATTTAAGAGTGTGAGCTTAAAGTCAGGCAGTCCTCGGTGGGAACATGTGATGTGGGGATGAGGAGGCAGCCTGAGGACAGGCAGGTAGGAGACTTACTCTCTGCTCTCCTGTTCAGCACTGACCTAGTCACCCCACTGGCTTTTTTTAACCACTCAAGCTGCCTTCTCTTTCCCCATCCTTGCTCCTTACCCTGACCACCTGCCGCGTGCTGGTGATGAAGGATTTTCTGATACCCAGCTCCGTGGCATCCAGGTTGAACTTCCGAGGGTTTGCCTCAACAATGCGTAGGAGAGGAGTTAAGGAGTCTGTGAGTGACATTCAGTGCACACAGACAGACAAACAGCCCCAATGGGAACCCACAAAGAGGCAGTTTTCCACTGTGCTGCACCTTCTCCTATAATGTGATTAGTAAAATACTAGATGTTGGAGGAATGAAAGCATGGCAGCAACATACAACACAATGCACGCACCAGAACGAGGTTTCTCTCCTGCTTTTTTTACAGCTCCCCAGTGCTGTGCAGTACTTTGAGCTGAACACGAGGGAAAAGGAATAGTTTTGGAAGCCAGCCTGCAGTATGAGTGACTACACAGAAATCCAAACTCATACAACACAACAGGCTTCTGAGAACAAAGTGTCTTATAATATACCTTGTCAAAGGGAAGACAAAAGGCAGAGGGAAATTCTTTTGCTGAACTCGTTTGCTGTTTGAGAAAAGCTGAGGTAAATGCAAAATTCAATCCCTGACTGTCCTGGTTGATGCAAAAATTAACTACCAGCGAGAGCTGGGACGTAGCTACTTATTACAGCTTGGGAACTGCGTGTCCCAACCTCCAAAGAACTCCAGAAAGGATATTAATTGTTTCATCCAAGTCTTCCAGGTCCCACTCGATGCTCCGCAGATTGTTCCTGAGCTCATTAGTGGTCCAGTCGATTTCTTCTCTTGTGGCAATGGAGGGATCCTGCAAGAGCTCTGTCCACCTCTGGAAGAGCCCCTGGGCAGTGTTCACAGCTTTCTGCACTTCCCTGAGGTTGGAGTGAAGAAAGAGAAGTGAAGGAACCACATCAGCTGTTCTGCAGCAGTCATGCTGGGACACGCCATGCCCAGAAGAGCTTGGAACTGCAGCCTCCCTGCACGCACCTTTCCTTCAACCACTTCTAGTTCATTTTGTGCAATAAGGATTCACCATACCCACTGAACAACCCAGTCTCCTCTCCTGTTGAAGCACAAAGGGACAAGGAACAACTTATAGGTTGGCTACCACAATTAACAAGAAGACCAATTGCATCAGGAGTAGTTTCTGCTGAGTGACACAGAGGTGAGACAGTGCAGTGTGAGCGGCTGGACAAGACTGCCCTCATGGCAATTAATGTGCTGCATTCCTCTAAAGACTACCTAAGTGAGATACCCCAAGGATGAATGATGTTTATAGGAACTGTCCACACAGTGGTCAGGCAGACTGTTGTGTCCAGCACTGTTTATCTTAAGTTAGCATTAAAAAACTACACAGCTCTACTACACTGGCTTAGGGAACAGAAGTCTTTTCTGCTGCTCTAAGCTTTTTGGAGACGAGTGTATTCACAACATGGGAACACAGGCTTTGCTGACAGCACTGAATGCTGCTTTTGCGATCAGGGGCGAGCAGCAGGTAGCAATTCTCTGTGCCTACAGACACTGCAGCCCTGACCTGGGAACAAATCTCTCATGTCCAGGATGAGAGATGCAGACGATGTTGTGCTGGTGTGTCAGCCAGCAGAAAGTCAGCATCCACGTAAGACGCAGGGATTTATCTCCAGCAAAGGAAAGCAGTTTATCTGTTGGGAAAGCCCAGAAGGGATGAACCACGTCTGCAGCCGGCAGCAGCCATGTCAATGGCTGTCATGTCTCAAGCCCTAAGGTCAGCAGCTCTGCTCTGTTCTCTCTGCTGCTTGCAAGCAAAAGTTCTGGTTTATTTCACCTGTGTGTACTTGGAAAAGCACCTACCAGCAGGGATTCAAAGCTGGACACCCTAACAGGAGGAGTTACAAGCACCAGGGAAGCAAACTGAATGCCATGTGGCTGGGCTCAACTCCTTCCACTGTAATCTGCTGGCTAATAATTAACACCAGGAACAACACAACATCTCTCTCCCCTCCCAGCCCTTCCCCTTATGGCGCGGGAATCCCTCTGGAAAGTCTGACCGGCTGTTTGCTTCCCACCCACAACGATTAGCATTTGTTCCCCCCAGCATCAGCTTAGCTTGGCAGCAATCCCCTTCTGCTGGCTGCCCTGCAGCCTTTCCCACACCTCCTGTGCTCACCTGGCTTTTCCCACTGCCCTTCCTGAGCACTGTGCCACTGCTACGTGGAGCAGGACGGCAACAGCAGGAGTTGAAAGTGGCTGCACGCTGAATTTTGGAAGCTAAGCTTCTTTCCCCCCCCCTATTAATTCCAGTTTCCCTTTCCTCTGACCTCAACTGCCTTTGTTTTGTGTTTGTCTTTGTTCAGGCTTTCCTCAGTGCCACTATCCATGTGTGTTTCTTCCTCAGATCATCTCTCAGCATGGTCACTATGCTCTGGTGCTCTGGGGATACCCTCGGTGAGAAGCAGCTTTGCATCCAGCCATGCTCTGCCCACTGCACGGTGACATGTCCAACCTCACATCCCACGTGCTGCTGATCGATGATAAGGACAGCTGGGAATGGCTTTGGGGGTGACAGTGGGGGCAGAACCCTCACAGAACTGTCAAGATCCCTGCTGGCCCCTCACAGCCCCCCAGATCCCTGCTGGTCCCTCACAGCCCTCCCCTCCAGATCCCTGCTGACCCATCAGATCCCTGCTGACCCCTCACAGCCCCCCAGATCCCTGTTGGCCCCTCACAGCCCCCCAGATCCCTGCTGACCCATCAGATCTATGCTGACCTCTCAGTCCCCCCAGGTCCCTACTGACCCCCCAGATCCCTGCTGGCCCCTCACCACCCCCAGCCCCACACCCCCCCCATTTCACTCTTCCCCTCAGAATCCCCCACCCCACACTCTTCTCCCCACACCTCTCACCCTCATCCATCCCCTTCCCAGCCCATTCCCTCCCCCTCAAGGCCTCCCTATTACCCCAGCACTCATTCTCCTCCTCACAGCCCCCACCCCCCACATTCCCCCTCGCATCCCTAGCTCCCTCCTCTCCCTCCCCCCTCACAGACCCCTCCAGCTCCCCAACCCTCACCTTTCCTCTCCCACACCCAACCCCATCCCTCACCCCTTCACCACGAAGAACGGATCCTCCATCGACATGATGGCGCCGACGCCGCCGAGCGCCCCGGCTGCCCAGCGCTCCGCCCTGCGCGCATGCGCGGCTGCCCGCTGCCAGCCGCCCGCCCCGTCCTGCCATGGCGTCGGCTGCGCCTCCCCTCAGCGCTGGGATGGGGCAGCCCGGCTGCCAACCCCTCCAGTGTCACTCTTTGTGTCGCTCAGTGCCGTATTTCCACTGCTCTGTAACACCTACAGTGTCCCCAGTACCTCCATGACACTCAAGATCAGTGAGTCCCGTGCCTCACTGCTCTTCTGGAGGGGGAATGTTCCTCATACCCAACCTGAACTCATAGCACAACCTGATGCCATCCATCACCTCTCATCCTATCGCTGTTACCAGGAGCAGAGGCCGACCCCTCCTCACCACAGCCTCCTTTCAGGCTGTTATACAGAGCAATAAGATCTCCCTTGAGCTCCTCCACACCACCCCATCCCTCAGCTGCCCCCATCCTGCTGTGCCCCACACCCCCATGCTCAGGCCCAGCCTCCCTTAGCCAAGGCAGTGCTGCTTTGCTTATGGAAAACCCATTTGCAGAGATGCCTCCTCAGCATGGGAACCAGGTGAGTGGCTTTTGCAATCGCAGCACGCTTACTCACGAGTCAGGGGTGAGGACACACGTCGGACTGGTTTATGGGCATGGGAAAACACAGCGACTTGTGTGCATACAGCAGGAGGTGGCTGTATGCTGGGCTAAGACATGAACTTCATAGGGAGAATGAAGGCAGAAAGCTTTTCTTTGATGCTGGAAATGATGAATGGGGGTTTTCTTGCATAAGATTGCACTGCTGTTGTTTCACAGTAGGCTCATCTTGCTATCCAAGCTCAGGTTTTTGGCTTGGAAAGGCCAGGCAGCTTTTAGCTTTCCTCATGTTGGTGAGCATTAGCCAGCTGCAGAACTGGCCAGGGAGGATCTGATGAAACACTGGGAAGCTCCAGCTCATCACAATCCAACCTGCAAGAAAGCACAGGGCTCACGGAATGCTTTATCAGGAGAATTCCTATGGCATGTATGTACATGCACAGGGATGTGCTCAGCCTCCTGCTAACAAGGTGTATTTGATATAGTAGAGGTGGCTTTTCAATGGTGGTTGTGAGGGGAGGGTTAAGCCAGTGATAACTGGATGGGAAACATCAGTCTGTGGCTAAACAGTCATTGCTGTGGTGGGCTGCAAGGGTTTACATTGTGGTTTATAAAGAGGTTCCATGAGCATCGTGTTTAGAAACCTGCTGTGACTTAACTGAGAAGTGAGAAAGGGGCAGACAGCACTGAGCCTGTAAAGATGCTGGTCATGCTCAGGGCTTACCTGCAGCTAAAAAGGGATTATTTATCTGGGTAATGAGGTGCTGGTTCGGCAAGACTTGATGGATTGGTGACAGGACTTAGACTGGCCCCATCAGTGGGGTGGATAGTGGGAGCTGCACTGTTATAGTGGGTCACAGAGGAGGTCTGGGGCACCCACGTGCGTGGCCAGAGAATCCATTCCAGGCACTAATTAGAAGCAACTTTCTCTGGCCACCTCACCCCATCACCATTCCTCATTATCCCCATGTCCACGGGTGGCTTTTGTACCCAAACTCCTTGTCACACAATCAGCCCCACAAGAGGGCAAGGTGGCAAAGGAAGGTCCTCACAAGAGGAAAGGGGCACAGACATTTCATGCTTTCTCTTCATTTTGGAGAGAGGGATTCAACACAAAGGGCTGAATGGGGCCCTGAGCAGCCTGATCTGGTGGGGGGCAACCAGCCCAGGGCAGAGGATGGGACTGGGTGGGCTTTGAGGTCCCTTCCAACCCAACCATTCTATGGTGCTGTGATTACATGATTCTACAATGCCGTGATTTGATGCTTCTGTGACCTGCTCTGTCCTTGAATGCCACTCTGAGGATGCCTGGACGTGGTCCCTCACTGTTAGCTTGGAGCATGGCAGCGTGACACAAGTGTCATTGCCATCCAGCAGGAAGCTGTGGGACACAGGGCACATCTGTGCTCCACGACGTGCGCAGGGCTGCAGCCGGCACTTGCCTGCCAGCTAAAAGGAAGGTGACTTTGAGATGCAGGGAGAGAAAATAATTAGACTGTGACTCCTTTGGGCAGGCAGCCTACCCTACAGTCTGCAGGGCTGCGGCTTCGGCTGGCTCTGATGTGTGGATTTAACCCTGTGCTGGGCTGCAGGTGAACCCAGGCTCCTGTTTGGCACGGAGTGAGAGCATCCCTCAGGGCACAGAGCAAATCACCCAGTCGGCATCATGTGAGCAGCAGCCCAGTGCTGTGCTGGGCTTCTCCTGGGCACCAGGAGGACCAAAGGACCAGAGGAACAAAATACAGGAAGGTGGACTACAATAGAAGGGTTGTCTGATAGGAAACCCCGGACAAATAAATGTGTTCTTTCCCCAGGAAACCAAAGCCAATTTCATAAAGGACTGTAAGCTGTGGGGCCACCTTTTTCCAAGGGAAATGGCTGCCTGAAGGAGCTGATAACCATCTACATCCTTATCCAAACTCAGACAAGCTGTGGGTGCCCTAACTCTGGATGGATCCCTGTAAGGTCATGGATGGAGCCCTAGGTAGCCTGACTGGTAGGGGACAGCCATCCCACGGCAGGGTTGGGGCTCACTGATCTTTAAGGTCCCTTCCAACCTAAGCCTTTCTATGATCTCCCCTAATGGAAGAGGAGTTTTAACCTTGGAAAAACCCCTTTGCTTTCTAGTACGGTGCTGCGCTGTGTGAACATGAGGCTGTGGTTTCCAGTGCAGGTACAGAGCACTCTCAGAAGCTGGGGGAGCCACTTCCCTTCCATCGGCTTTAGGTCTGTGTTGCTTTCTTTGTTTCGCTTGCGTGTTGTGTTGGGTTGTCACCCAGCAGTGCTTAGTATTTGGGGATGTTCTCTCTGCCCTTGTCTTCAAACACAGATAACCCAGAGCAGATGGGAACTGTGGAGCATTACCTACCCATACCCAACAGCGGGAGGCTGAGACTGCATCTGTGTCAACCATTGATTTATCTAGGGGGGAAGAATCAACCCAAACGATGCTCAGCGTTAGATATCTCTTATCTCTGGCTACAAAACGAAGCCCTGTTTGGGAATGGTTGCTTCATCAGTGGAGCCTGGAAATGTCCTGGAGGTCCATTGTCACTTGGGGAAGCTCAGTACGAAGGGTTTTATCCCCTACCACGCTGCTGGTGTGAGAGTCTGTGTCCCAGGAGGAGCCCAACCCCCGAACCAAGAGAAGGGCGATGATGCACCGGGGAGGCTCCAGGATCCCGTGCTTGGAGGACACCTGGATGTCTCCGGGATCGCTCCCCATTCCTTCAGAGTATCTGCCCGGCTCACATGTGTTGACAAGGCGCAGTGCCGGCTGCCGGAGGGTCGGCGCCAGCTTGGAACAGGATCTGGGTAACCACATCCGCACTCGGCGACAGGTCGGGGGCCGCGCTGCGTGCCAGATGGCCCGGCCCAGCCCGGCGCTGATGGCAGCGGGACCCGGGAGCTGCCGGGACGTGACAAAGGGCCGTTCGCCTTATATTTCCGACAGCACAAGGGAGGCGGACAGAGAGCTGATATGAGACGGCCATCGGGCCGTGGGCAGCCCGTGCCACGAGGCAGCAGCGCCAGCCCCCGAGCGAACTTCCCGGAGCTGATTGAATCGCCTATAAAAAAGCAGCCGTGTGCGCAGCCGCTGCGATTACGATGTTGTACCGCAAGCTGCTTCCTGTCCCGAGCCTCTTTTATCTCGCATTGTTTTCCTTTCCAGGTGGGGCTGCGGGCTCCCCGCCGCTCGGCCCCCCGGGTTTCCTGCTCGCTCTGAGCCACCTTTGTCTGCCGGCCCCGCTATTTCGGGAAACGGCAGCTGAGCCGAAGGGCTGCGAATTGTTTGTCAGCTCCTTTCCAGCCTGCCCAGATCACACGCGGACAGAGAAGCGCCCGGTCGCACCCTGCCCGCCCGGCTCCTGGGGATGGATGGGGCGCTGCCCCTCGGCTGGGCCACGCACACGGGGACGCGGCACCTCCCCGCGTGGGAACGGGAGCAGCAGCGGCACGACGGGCGGACGGGTACAGACAGACAGACAACAAAGCCACCCCAAGGCGAGCGCTGACCTCAGAAGCTGCCATGTGACGCTGCCTCAAACTTACTAAGGCATGACATCAGCCTGGGAGGGAAAGCGGGGCTGCCACCAAAATACCGCCCGGCTTAAAAGGGCTGAGCTGGGCCGGCCTTTCTGCAGCCACCCCCAGCCCTGCTTCTGTGGCATTGATTCTTACCGGGCTCAGCTGAGCACCAAGGGGCTCGTGTCCCACAGCACCCACAAAGAATCCCCGTTGTTTTCACACGCGGCTGGTCACAGAACCCAATGACAGCACCGAGGTGCCCCGGCCGGTCGGGCTGAGCACGGAGCAGGTCGGACAGGTTGGGATCGCTGAGGACAGCAGTGCTTGGTTCCCATCAGCAGGGTGGGAAGGAAAGCCCTGCTCTGCCCGGGGCTGTTCTCTGCAGCCCAGAGGCCGGTGCATTGGGGAGGGGGGTCTGAAGCCTTCTGAGAAGGGTCCCTGCTGGTTCTTTTCCACGCTCATTGAGTCCCAATGGGGACGGGCAGCCCCTGCACCTCACGTCCTGCCCTTCAATACCAAGTGAGGCTCTTGTTTTGGGTGAGAAAGGGAGAAGTGGGAAGTGCCGTCACATGGCAGACAGGAAGGCAGCAGGCTGAAAGCGATACCCTGGGCTGTCCTTTCACTTCTGCCCTCGCCCTGTTGCCCCCATTGCTTCCTGGAGCTGGGCTGGGGATAGAGGCAAGAATCAAATCCAAATTCACAACCTGGACAAAGTGAATCCAACCCCAACGTATTTCATGTATTCTACATAAAATGGAGAATAAACCCATCAAAGACAGCTGCCCCTTGTGTACTGTAAGGTACAAAGGGATGAAAGCTTCTCAAAGCGCTTTTTTGGCAGGAATTAGTGGCAGAAGACGACCCGGCGCTATTCCCGCTTGCTTTCCACTCCAGGTGGGCCCCACCAGCCTCTCTCTGGCATTGCCGCTTTAAGGGCTCTCTCCGCGGGGCGAGCGTTCGAACGCGTTACCCTGCCCCGCCATTGGCCGGCGCGCCGGCGGTTGGAGCGGCCGGCGGAGCGCTCTGATTGGTCGGCGCTGGGGCGGTATAAAGGGAGGCGTGGCGCGTGGGCACCCTCAGTCGTCGGCGAGAGCGAGCGGAGTGTGTGTGTGCGTGTGTGCGGCGGAGCGGATCGGCCCGAGTTCAGCCCCGGCTTCACGTCGGCCCACCCATGGAGTTCAAGCTGGAGGCGCACCGCATCGTCAGCATCTCGCTGGGCAAGATCTACAGCGCGCGGGGCCAGCGCGGCGGCCTGAAGCTGCACAAGAACCTCCTGGTGTCGCTGGTGCTGCGCAGCGCCCGCCAGGTCTACCTGAGCGAACCGGGCTGCCCTCCCGAGCCGCCCCCCGCCGCCTGCGGGCCGCCGGCACAGCCCGCTCCGCCTTGTCCCGCCGCCTGGGCGCCCGCGGAGCCGGACGCGCCGAGGCTCGGGCGGCCATCGGCCGACGCGGACTGCGGCAGCTCCCGGCCGGCACGGCGCTGCTCGTGGGGCGGCTGCCGCTGCGGGGCGGGCGCTGAGGGGCCCCGCGATGCCGGGCGCTGCTGCTCCGTGCCCCCGCTGTGCCCCCGGAAACGGAGCGCCGCCGAGATGGAGCAGCAGGGCTCGCCCGTGAAGAAGCCGCGCAGAGAGATGGAGGAGTCGCCGCCGCCCCCGCAGGGCGAGCAGGAGGACATGGAGACGGGCAACGTGGCCAGCCTCATCAGCATCTTCGGCTCCAGCTTCTCGGGACTGCTCAGCAAGGAGCCGCAGGGCCGCCGGCGGCCGAGCCTCAACGGCAGCGAAGAGACGAACGCGGAGCCGGGGCAGATCTGTTGCGATCAGCGCGTGCTGCGGACCCTCAACCCGTGGAGCACGGCCATCGTGGCCTTCTAACCGCCAGGAGGGGCACGGACAGACCCGGAGCTGCCCCCCTCCTCCTTCCTCCCCCCCTCCCGGCCCCGCACGGAAGAACAGCGGGCAGCAGCACTTCCCCTTCGCCGGGCCCCGACCGTCGGCAGCCGCCCTGGGAGCGGCCCGACCCGCCCGGAATTCCCCTTCCCGACCGTCCCCCGCCCCGGGGCGCTCCCAGCGGGGGATATTTTAAGCTTGGAAAGTATTAAATTTATTAAATAAAGTGTTTATTTTGGAAAGGTTTAGGGCAGAACTGTTACATGGTGCTTTTAAAAAGTGGTTATTGGAGAGAAGCAGAAGTTTACAGACGCTCCAACGGAAAGTCCTCGTGAGCCGAGGTTGTTAGGCTCGGGGATCCCCGGTCTTTGTTGTATAAAGGCTTAGGGGTCCCGTATTGGGGTAGGGGTGGGATGGAGGGGGGGTTTGTACAGTGTTCTCTTCGGTGATGTATCTCGTTTTGTATGAAATGTATTGCTACGTGTGTGACACGTATTAAATATTTTCGACTGTAGCGGCTGGATCCTTGTCTGTGGGGTGGGGGGTGGCAGCCAGGCACCCCGCGTTACCTCGGGTGGGGAGTGAGGGGGGTTACGTTGGGTTACGTTGGGTTTCTGTTGTAGACCCAACGTTCCAACCCGCTCCCAGCTCCAGGTCGATGGCTGTGGCTCAAAGTCCTGCTCTAGGGGCGTGTGAGCTGCCGCTGCCAGGCATAGGCTGTGCTCGGGGCTGCTTGTTCCGCTGCCAGCAGTCGTTCTCCTCGCCTCCTGTTTGCTGTTACTTGCGCGGTGGTTACGATGAGCAGTTCCTACTATTGCTAAGAACTGGGTTAAAGTTCCTGCTCGCATGGGTGGGGAGGAAAGCTTGGCCTGTGCTTCACAGCCACCGCGGAGCGCCCCGGGGCGTTGTAATTACATTGAATTGTGGGGGAATTTTTGTTCTTCAGTTTCTCGCTGGGATATTCACCGGAGGCTCCTCCGCTCCTAATTAACGATCCCTCCCACTGAGGACTCTGCTGTGCGCCCTTGGGAGATGCGACCCAAAAGTCGGGATGGGAGAGCCGGGCAGCGGGCTGTAAATGCTGTTAATTCTCTTCCAAACTGGTTGTCAGATGGGGAGGAGGTTCTTCGGCTCTGCTCCACCTTCTACAGGCGTTGTGCAACAGCCGGACCGCTGGCAAATGCCACGCTGCTGCTGCGGCTCCTCCCGGCTGGGTGACCTCCGGCTTCTCGCTTATCAGCTGACACGCGCTGTCCCCGAAGGACCCGAGCTGGCTCCGTGGGCTGCTGGAGCCGTCCCCGCTGTCGTACCGCAGCCACGTTGGACCCCGCAGCCTAATTCAGTGCCGGCTGTTGGGTGGGGGGACACGGGGGGGAGCTGGAGGCCGCTCCCAGGGCTGCGGTGACCCCGCTGGCCGCAGGGAAGGGCGGCTGCAGCTCCAATTGTTCCGGAGATACTTTGCATAACTGGCAGCAGGGCTTAGGAAAGCGCTCCGGGGGAGCTGGAGCAGCCCGATGTTCTCAGGAGCTGCTCGGGGGTCCCAGGATCTGCCTTTCCTCGCCTCCTTCCCTGCGTCTTTTCTCGTTCCTGTAATAACATTGACATAAACAAGGGCCGTTCTTCTGTTCCAGTGTTTCGGTCCTTGGAGTTTCCCTTCCCACGGTGCTGCGTTGAGGGCGAAGGGGTGGGAAAGGACAGGGCTGTAGGCTTGGGGAGGGGCTGGCAGCCCAACCGCACCTCCGTGCCAATGCTGCTGATGGAAGGAGTGCAAAAATAAGCCAGATAAAAATAAAACCTTCCATCACTTGGAAGAAAGGGTAACTCCTATGGAAATAGAGGGCCTGGACGGATGTGATCTAATGGCAAGACGACAGGTCCTCACCTCCTGGAACAGCAGTGTGACTGTTGGGGAGCAGCTCCTCAGTGTGGTCTGGAGCTGAGGGGGCTGCTTTGGGCTTGGATGCAGAGCCCAAGGCTCAAATAAAAGGGCCGAACCCACACGTCCTGGGATGGCTCAGCCCTCTGAGAGGGGATGAGCATAGAGGTGGTTTCCAGGGTCCTATTGGGTGTCCCCCACGAGTGCTCCATCCCGGTGCACCCCGTCCTGGCCTCTGTCCGTGCCTCCCGGGCAGGGGAGGAGGGGGCAGGCTGTGGGCTGCAGCATCCTGCGGGGCTGTGTCAGCGCTCAGGAATCCGGGAGCTGCTGGGAAGGAGGGAGGGAGGAGGAGGGAGGCCGGGAGGGAGGCCAGCGCCTCGGGGCCGCGCTGCTGGGGCCTCTCCCAGCTGGGGAATGGGGGGGCACCGCACCGGTGGGGGCTGCTGAGTGAATGGAGAAGGGCGAATCCAGGCTGGCTGGGGTCCCCGAGGCAGGGGATGAACGCAAACAGCTTTCTTCTGGTTGTGATTGCTGCTACTGATAGGAAAACCCTGCAGGCCCCCCTGGCTGGGTGAGAGCAGTAATGAAACACAGAGCTGCTGGGGAGGGCTCCTTCTGGCTCCCAGCTGAGCAGTGTGTTGGTTTGGAGAGCCAGGGCTGGCCATGCATGGGGTGCAGGATGCTCCAGTGTGTCACCCCATGTCCTGTTCCCTTGATCTGTGCCTCTTCCTAGGGAAAGGCCCTTTTCCTCCTGTTCCTCATCTCTGACCTCAGCCTGTAGCCCTGGGGCTCAGCAGCAGCTCAGGACAGGTCAAGGCACATCCAGCCCCAAGCTGAGCTCTGTGCATGCAGGCACAGGAAGGAGCGAGACTCCCAGGGAGATGCTCCCCCTCTGCTTTTCCTGGCACTGAGGGCACAGAGCTGGCTGGGAACCACCTGCAGGAGGGGAAAAGGGAATGAGGAGGGAAACACAAGAGCGGATGGGGCAGGGGACAGGCAGGAAGGACACAGAGAGTGGTTGGGAGAGGCAGGAAGGGTGGGAGAGCAGGAAGGAGGGGAGTGATGAGGAGCCCCCGGTGCTGTGCCCCCATCCCCAGGCACACAGCAGGGCCCCCAGCCCTCGCTAGGCTGGGCCCTGGCTGGGGTTTTGTCAGCAGCACGTGGGAGGAAGTGGCTGTGAGAGCAACAGGGGACAGAAATCCCCAGCGGGCTCTGACGAGAGTGGGTGGCAGATCCACTCTGCCCTTTGAGTCGGCTGCTTTCTCCTGTTTATTATTCAAACCAGGACAGCACTGAACCCCCACGTGCCCAACTCTGCTGGCTCCAGGGCTGTGCCTGACCCGAGGCCTTGGCATAGAGCCATGTTCTGGGGAAGGATGAGCAGACAGATGGACATGTGGCTCTCACATCCTTCTTTCTCCTTTTCCCTTTCCTATGGGAGAAGAGCAGCAGATGCATCTCCAGGGCGCTCAGCCTCATGCTGGGAGCAGGGTGCATCCATCCAGCTGCCCCCAGGGAGCTCTGGGACCCTGGCAGCTGCCCCTTTGGGTCTCAGCATCTGCTCCAAGAGCAGAAAAGGCCAAGTTCACCTCGGAGGGGTCATCTCCCTTCCAGGTTCAGCACGGTGCCGACATCCTCCTGCTGCTCGCTTTGAGACGCAGGGTAAGCTGCCGGTCTGTGAGCAGCCAACCTCCTTCTTTCCTTGTGCAGCAAAGCCCTCTCGTGGAGGCCTGCAGAAGCTTGCCAGCCAGGAGCTGCCCCTGCACGGCCATGCTGCGCTGGGGGGGTCTGCAAGCACAGCCCTCCCTCCTGATGGATGGACGAGGTACTGCAAGGTGGTGGGTGGGTGGGTGTGCTACTCAACATGCCCTGCCATCACCTGGTGACACCCAGCCCCTGTGTCCCTCAATGTACACACACTGTGGCTAACTGCATCACCTGGTATAACGATGCCACTTAACACTCCCCAGCTTGGGCCACCTGCTCTCACTAAAGTCATTTGGCTATTTCCCTCTCTAAATCTAGCTGAGAAAAGCCATCAGCTCACCTGCACACCTGGGCACTTGGTTGAGGAGCTGAGTGGCCTCACCTGAAGCTTCCACCCCCCTGCTGCCCATGGGGATTTAAGCTCAACCCTGTCTCCCTTTGCTGTGTTGAGTTGCTAGTTGGGTTTGCTATGTTTGTATTTGGAGGTTTCCCACTGTAGTGATGTTCTCTGTTATAGACTCAGTGAGGGGTCCTTGTGTGCCATCAGTGCTTCTGAGGAGCCTCAATCTGTGCATTGCCCAGGTACTCCCCTCTCTTTTGTTCCCCAACAGGTTTAATTTCCTACCTTGGTTATGTGGTTAAGCAATTTCCCTTTGCTTGTAGCAATACAGCTTTGTGCTGCTTGCATGTAAATGGTATGGTTGTCACCTCCTCTCCTAGGGACTGATAGCAGCCTGTGTCAACATCTGACATCCCTGCTGACACAGTACCAGCCCTCTGGTTGTCAGCCCTCAGCTTCTGGGCTGCTAGCAGAACTCAGGGCCTCCGGGAGCAACTGTGGGGCAGCAGGGTCCAGGTATGTGCTGCTGGTGTGGGGTGCTGCTGTAGGTGCTTAACAAAAACTGGAAACAATCTGAGCCCAAAGCATAGCAGATAATGCAAGGAAAACTAGAGCCTAGAGGGCTCTAAATGACAGTGATACCAGTGTAGTGTTCTAGGGAGCATCTCTAGGGCCTTTCCTTGTTCCTAAGCATGTGTTGGTAGGGAGAGAGCCCTGTGCTGGGCTTTGGCATTTCCTGAGGGCTCCTTTGCTTCCCGGTTTGGATGGAGCACGGGGATGCCTCTTCCTGGCTGTATGTGACCATTCTGTGCACAGCTCCCTGCAGCCCTCGCTCCAAATTAGCCTCGTGGGATGAGTCCCGCAGGTTAATTACATATTGTACCTGAAACAACGGCTCTATTGTTATAACCTTGCAGTGCTGCTGTGTGTTGGCTGTTGTAGTGCAGAGAGAGCAGCTGCACTGAGCTTTATGAGTCCTATGGGACATTGTCTCTGTCCCACAGGGTCCAATTCTACTGCTCCCCATCCTGCAGAGCTGTGTCTGAGCTCTACAGCATCACCCTGCTGCCATGGGGGGTGCCTGTGCCCCGTGTCTGTGCTCTGTTACCATCAGGCTGGTGGAGCCCCACAAGGCTCTTTCTGCAGAGAGATGGCGTTGGCTCTAAGCCTCGGTGCATGTCGAGGTGTTAGGTGGCTCCCAGAGCAACAGCACCTCGTGGCTGCTGCTGATTGGAAATGAGGAGTGAGCGTGTCCCCTCGGTGCTCATTGCAGAGCAGAGGAGGAGAAATGGATGTTCCCCTCGGGCTTCTCTGGGGGGGGTGACAGCTGGATGGAGGGAGCCAGGGGAGGAAGTGATTCATACCTTTAATTCTCCCTCCAGTCCTAATGATCACCTTTTATTTGAGCCACATAGAGGCCCAAGTGGGCGATGAGCATCCTCATTGTGGGGAAACTGAGGCATGTGCTGGGGATGTGCCTGCAGCCTTCCATGCCTTGGGGGCGCGTGGGGGTGGGCTGTGCAGCACAGCCCCTGGGGCTGTCCTTACAGGGGGTGGGCAGTGATTCAGCAAGAGAGCTGCCTGAGGGTGGATGGACAGATGGATGGTTGGATGGATTGATGGACACCCGTGCTGCTTGGGTGCCATCAGCCACGTGCTTTTGGTGCCTTGTTGAGCCAGGTTTTGTGAGCAGTTTCCCAGCAACAGCTGCTCCCTGCCTTCCCCAAAGAGAAGCCATTCGTTCTCCCCTTCTCTGACAGCTCTGTATCCTGGGGCTGTTTGCTGCTTCTTTTCCACACTGCTGCCCCAGAGCCCCATATCCATGCTGTCAACCTCACCATGGTGGGTGCAAGCCACACGTAGGGTGAGACCCACGTACAGGGAGCCACCAGCAGAGCTCTCCCAACCTTTCTGGCAGTATGATGGGAGAGAAAAGAACATTTTGGTGCAGAGGACAGACTGCTCAGTGCCTGGAACAGAGACGAGCTGCACCAGGAGGGGAGAGTTGCCAAAGAAGCGTTCAGCACTCCATTTCCTTGTTGCTCATACACATCTCCAGTGCTCCCCTGCAGCGAGCCGCCCGCCCTCCCTGCTGGCAGGAGGCTCTTGTTTGGATCTATTTGTGTGCTGTTTTGCTAATATTGCTGCTTATTGAGTGTTGGAGCTGTGCCACGGAGCCTGGGGTTCGGGGGCTGCCAGCCCCGCTGCAGGCTGTGTGCCGAGGTACCTGTATTCTCACCCACCTCAGCTCTGTTCAGGGCAGGTATGAGCTTTTTTGGGGTCAGGACAAGGGGAAATGGGGAAAACAGGGTGGGCTGTGAGCCACGCTGCATCTTATGCCTTGCTTTGGTTCTGGAAAATGCTCTTTGCTATGGGTTGGCTGCTGCTATGGATCACCAAAAGAATGGCTTGGGTTAGGGACCTCAAAGACCATCTAGGCAGCAGCTCAGGCTGCTCAGGGCATCATCCGACCTGGCCTTTGGCACCTCCAAGAGCAGGTTGGACTGCAGTGCTTGGGACAGGCCGTGCCATGGGATTGGGGCATGTCAACCTCTCAGCATCAGCCCTACATGGAGGCAGATCTGCATGGCTTCCTCCCTGCTAGCTGAAGGGAGGTGTTATTCACTCCAGTCAGCGGGAGCTTTATGGAAAATGGGTCATAATGAGCTCATTTGGTGTTGCTCATAACATCATGAAAGGGAATACTTGCAAAAGCAATGATTTAGGCGTTGTTTGACTCGAGCAGGAGTGATATCAACAGAGTTTAGTGGGAAAGACGATGTCGGAGCCGCTCAGTGTCGCTGTCAGTGGGAAGGCATCACCGAGTGCTCAGCCTGAGCTGTGCTATAGTTAATGATGTATTCAGCAATGAGACACAGAAATGCTCCTGGAGGTCTGCACAGTGTAACAGGGAGGGCTGGATGGGGCTCTGAGCACCTGATGGAGCTGTGGGTGTCCCTGTTCATTGCAGGGGAGCTGGACCTTTAAGGGTCTCCTCTGACTTGTATGGTTCTGCGGCCCTCCTGCCCAAGCTCTGGGTTTGCCATGCAGGTGATGCCCCCAAGGGCAGTGTGCACAGACACTGGAGATACCCTTACAAGCATCATGAAGTGGAGCTCGTTAACTTTCCACCCAATCCTTGGGGTGAATTGTGAGTGGAACTGCTACAACGCAGCCGCAGGCTTTGCAGTAAACAATGAGCAGTTGGTTTCACATGGCTCCCTGTCAAAAATCCCAAACTGGAAAGGGAGGAAAACAAACAATCAGATCCGAGAGGAACGGGTGTTTTTTTTTTGGCACCGTCGAGCTCCGTGTTGACTGGGCTGTGAGACAGAGCCGGGGAAGCAGCTCTGAGCTGAGTCAAAGCGCTCTGATGTAAATAGGGGGAGAGGAACAGAGCGGTGTGCTGGGGCTGCATGGAGGTGGAGGGCAGCAAGGCTGCTCAGTGTCAGATGTGCAGCTTACAGCCTGTACCCTCGTGTCCTTTTCCCAGTGGGGACGGAGCACAGTTTAACCCCACAACCACAGCTGCATCATGTTTCTCTCAGCATTTGGAGCTGCAGATCAGACAAACCCCATTTTGGGGCTTGGTTTCTTTTGCAGCAGGTTGTGTTGTGCTGCTTTTCGTGTGCTCTTGGCTGCCCTCTGAACTCACTCCAATTAGTCCACAGCTGAAGTGTCTGCGGCTGCAGGCAGGGAGGAGGAGGGAAGCCGGATAGAAGCGTGTGTTGTGCACTGTTGGAGAGCTGCGTGCTGCTCTATGGGAGGACAGACAAAATCCAGGTGGTTCCTGCAGAGCCATATGGGGCTGTAGGGTGTCTCGATGTGTGCTCCTACAAAGCTTGGGGTCAGGCAAAGGCAGACACTGCTGGATGTTAATAAATAAGGGCTGCTCTTCCTGCACACACTGCTCTGCACACCCAGGGATGCTCCTGTGGGTGAGCAGGCATGGGGTGGTCCCCAGCAGATGGATGCTCCAGGGATGCCACAGCATAAATCCTGCCTGTGTCTCTGCCTGGCTCCTGCCTGGAGCTAGCAGGGCGGTGGGAGGAGGCACTAGGTTTAGTCTGCATGGCTCAGGCTTGGCTTGCCTTTCGGGATGTCGTGCTGCTTGTGCCCAGCCATCCGTGGATCTGGCACACAGTGAGCTCTCAGGGCAAGCATCGTGCTCTGCCCTGCCAGCATTGTGCCTTAGTGCCGGTGGCATCCAGGGCAGGCAGAGGGAGATGTGCTGAGCGGTGAACCCCGAGAGCTCCGTCACCCCCCGCTCCAGCAGGTAACCATGGAGACATCCGAATCCGAGGCATTGCCAGGCCCTGAGGAACAGCAAGGATGTGGTGGAAGAAGGACCCCAAGCAGAGGGAGATGGCTGTGCAGCACTGGGGGCCTTGTGGGTGCCCGGAGCACACCTGTGGGGTGCAGTGCTATGAGGTGCAGCTGTGTCCCTCCTGGCACCATCTCACAGCAACAAGACGGGATAAATGGTGAGGGATGGGGCTGTTGGTGTGCAGGAGTCCTATGGGGGTGACACATCGTGTCCCTCTGTGCTCACCCATGTGGCCTTGCTTAGGTTGCTTTTGGGATGTCAGTGCTCTTGGTGTGGGTTGTGGGGTTTCTGCACATCTCAAAAAGGGATGGGTTTGTGTGCATCCTCCCCATGGAGCTGGGGCAGGAGCGTGCTCAGCAGCTCAGTGTGAATAAACCCCAGCTCTGCTGTAAATGAAGCACTCCTCTCTGGGAATTTCTTCCCTTGGCTTCATTCAGATTTAGTGATGAAGGCTTTAAAGAGACAGCAGCACCAGGGCTGGGCATGCACCCCACTGAGGGGCTTTGGGTGCCTGTTCCCTCTGCTCCCCATCCCTACAGAGCTGTGCTGTGTCGTGCTGTGAAACCAGAGTGCCATGACCGTCCCCAGATGTCCTGTGCCCCGGGTGGCATTGGCCCCAAAGAGGTGCTGCCTGGGCTCCCTGGCAGCTGGAGGTGAGGGGCAGGTGGGGCACAGAAGGATGGGATGGGGGGCACCGGGGCGAGCCCAGTATGGGGAGAAAAGGGTCCCATTGAACCTGTGCAGCCGGGCTGCGGGGTTCTGGTGTTGGTTGTGTGTGCAGGGGGTGGGCACACAGGGGGGAGGTGCGCAGGGGATGTGCCGGGGCAGCCCGGCTGTGTTTTGGCGGAGCTGGGCTCCCTCCCTCCTTTGTTATCCCCCGTCTGCCCCCTTCGCTGTGTGTGTGTGTGTATGTGTGTGCGCCCGAGTTCTTTCTCCGATTGTCAGAATTTTCTTTTCCACTGTGTGGGCAGCAGACAGATTTTAACTGTCTCTATTTTCTCCTCTTTTTTTTTCTTCTTCTTCTTTTTTTTTTTTTTTTTTCAAATTTCGCTTTCTCCCCCCCTCCCCCTTTCCCTCTCGCCTTCCTCCCTTCCCCTCTCCGCCGTCTCTCCTCCCTCTCTCCCCCCCGCACAGCCGATGCCTCGGGCATAGCACGCAGCCGGAGCCAGCCATGCCTCCTGCCCCAGGTGAGCCCCCGCCGGCTCCCCGCTCCCATCCCAGCGCTGTCCCCTCTCTGTCCCCGCTCCCACTGCCACCTGTTGCGGACAGCCACCAGCTGCCCGCGGGGAGCCGCCTTCCTCCTCCTCCTCCTCCTCCTCCTCCTCCGGGTGGACATTTCCTCCCTCCCTTCTCCCGAGGCTTTTGTCTCAGCCCGGCGGCCGGGGATGCTCGCGGCTCGGGGGGATTTTTCCACGCTTCGAAGGGACGGAGCCTGGGACAGGTGCGGGGTCACCGTGGGAGCGCCCGGCACGGCCCCACTCGTGGGGGATCGCGGGGTGGGGGGGGGATGGTGGAGGTTAAGTATATTTCTAGGGGTGGTTTGGTGGGTTTGGAGGCTATTTGTGCAGGGGGAAGCCCCGCTCTCAGAAAGTTTGTGTTAAAGTAGCCCGCGTGTGTGTGGGGGAGGAGGGGGGGGCTGCTCTGTGTGCTTAAGGTGGCTCGTGTGGGGCTCGCTGTTGTGTTCCCCCCCCCCCCGACCCCCACCTCGGGGTTGCCGTGCTGAGGGGTGGGGGTATCTCCCTGTCCTGGCTGCCTGCTATATGCTGAGTGGCTGGTATGGATTTGGGGGCCCACTCCCTTCATTTGACCCCATGTAGCCGAGACCATCCTGTGGGGGGACACACCAGCATGGGGTGGAAATCCAACCCCAATACCTCCCTGTAAGTGGGCTCTGCAGCCCACACTGCTGCCTCTGGGCTCATCTCCCCAGCAGGCCCTGCTGTCTCTCATTGCCCCCACTTCCCCCCTCCCAGGAGGTGCTGGTGGCAGTGCTGAGCAGTGGTCCCCAGAAGTGAGGTGCTGCACTGCCATGTTCCTGTAGAGCTCCGGATGCTCTGGGTTGCACAGCATGAGTCTGGGTGCTGGTGGCTCTCTGCCTGCCTGGGGGGGACACCCTCCTTGGTGAGATACCTCCTCATCTCCCTTGGTGGGAGATCTCATCAGGCCGTGCCACGGATGGGGAGCTTTGGGTTCATGATGCTGTAGGATGTAGTGATGCTCCCGGTTGGTGCTGCTTGGTGGATGAGGTGATATGGAAGGTGCTGCCGGTGGGGGTGAACCTTGCACATGTAGCCTTCTCTGCTGCTGGCATCTTTGGCAGGGCACTCCATTGAGCCACTGGAGTCCAAGTGCTGTCCAAATGAGGATGGCTTTTGGAGGGGGTCCCTTTAGCTCCCCCTCTTTGAAGAGCATGTGTGGCACACAGCGGGCTGCTGGTGGACCAAGGGCTGGGGTCCCTCAGGTGGTGCTGTTGGAATCTTGCTGTGGCGTGGCTTTCTGGGTGGGTTGTGGATCTTTGGCTCGGTGTCTCAGGATTTAGGAGGTGCAGGAGCTGGTTGCAGGGTGTCCCACACAGCACTGAGCCCTGTGTCTGTCTAGCTGAGCTTCCTCCCTCCTTGCAAGACCTGGAGCTCCCACAGAGTTTGTTCCCAGCACTTTGGGATGCACATTGAGCACCCAGAGGTTCCTTTGGCCATCACGCAAGGTGGAATAAACTCACCTCCAGCTGAGATGCTGAGTGTTGCCCATCCAGCTCCACTTATTCTGTGTGTGCTGGGGCCGAGGTGCAGACAGAACCTCCACCCAGTGCTGCTGGGGATGCCGAGGTCTGAGCACGTGGGGGAGCTCCTGGCCGGAGCTGCCCGACACCCCCCCCCCACCTCTTTTAGGACCCCTCCGCGACGCATTGAGTCAATGCACCCACCCACTGCATCCAGCACTGAGTCACCGGCTGTTCATACATGGCTGTGAATCACTCACACACAGCCAGGCTGATGGCTTTAGTGACAGCTGGAGGGAGAAAACAATCCCCTCTCTGCCCCAGCGCCGCTACCAATGCCACTGCATGCAGTGACCCCACAGAACTTCAGTGAGTGGCAGCATGGTGACAGTGGCTGGGTGTTGTGTGTATGTACTGCAGTTAGGCTGGGGTGCAGATGGCAGCGAGGATGCTTGTAGCCTGAGGTGAGAGGCTGGAGCTATTCCTGGGCACACAGAAGTGAGTAATTGGGGTAATGCACGCAGGGTCAGCTGTACCCTGTCTATAACCCGTGTAGCTGAGGAATGGAAACCCATCCCGGTGCTCTTCCTCTCCCCATCCCACTCCCACAGCTGGCAGAAAAGAGAAATCTGGCCCTGCTGGGCCGCTCCTCTGCTTGTGCTACTGGTAGCAGATGGTGACCCTGGGTGGAGGCTGCAATGCTCTTTGCTGCCCTGCTGGATGCTGCCCCTTGGCACCGGAGGTGGCTGTTTGAACCTTGGGGATGATGCTTTTTAATTAACCTCCCCGACAGGCTTCCTGGTGCTGCATCCCTTGCGTGCTGCTTTTCTTGGTGCTCCTACACCCCCCTTTCCTGCTCCTCCCTCTCCACCAGGCTGGCTCCCCACAGCCATCCCCTCCTTCCTTCCTGCTCCCTGCTGCCGGAGCATCTCAGGGATGTCAAAAGAGGGAATGGTTTCCGAGTGCTGCATTGGGCTGGGCAAGGAGCAACGCGCTGTGGTCAAAGGAAACCCTCTGAGCTTTGTCCTGTGCTACACGTTGGCTCAGGACAGACCACTTCTCCTTCACTGTGTTCCATGTGGGTTCTCAGCTCTCTGAGTGCTGGTGCCTGCTCTAAGCACCAAACCAGCCCCAAGGCTCCTTACCAACAGCCCTGTTCTTGCATTCCCAGCCTGACCCCCAGCTCCGTGTTGCACTGGGGGCACAGATCCAAACCCGTACTCTGCAAAGCCTCTGGGCAGGCTCAGGAGCTCAGCTTTGAGCTGTGTCCTACAAGCAGTGAGCACCCCAGGGGTCCTCAGCCATGTCCAACTTTATGCAGTGAGTTCTAATTGCAATCACATGCACTGGGGAACAGCATGCTGGTATGAATGGGAGTCGCTCAAGACTGTGGCTAATTACTGTCATTAACTGAGCAACAGTTTGGGTGACTCTTCTGCTCTGCTGTTGGATCAGCCCAGCAGCATGGGGGGGGTTCCCATAGGGGGCTCATCTTTCCATCCATGTGAGTTTTGGAGATGGAACGTAAGGAAGCAGCAGCACTGAGGTGTCTCTGTTCAACACAGGGATTTTTCCTCTTGCTGGGTCCCCCCCAGCTTCATTTGTGCCACATCAGACAGCCGTGTTTGTGGGTTGATCAGCTCCTTATGAAGCAACATTAAAAAGAAAAGAAATAGATCTGTTTGCAAAACACATCCCTGCTGATGCTGAGCCTGGTGATGTGGGCTGTGCGCACAGTGTGCTGCCGACACCAGGGGTATTTATAGAGCCCAGGTCTGCAGGTTCCCCAAGGCCTGGTGCTGGGCTGCGCTTGGATCCTCATCTCTGCATGGATTTCTAAATCCTTCTGTGCCTTTCTCCCTTCCCTTTCTCCTTGCAGGGTGTTCAGCATCCTATAGCTGAGGGAGGAAGGAGAAAGCCCCCCCGGGGGTGCAGCTCTGTGGCACAGAGCCTGCAGGCACCGCATCCACAAGGGAAGGGTCTGTTGGTGCACAGCAAGGTGGCTTTGCATGAGGTGAGGAGAGGGCAGAAACACCGTGTGCTGCATGTTGGAGGAGCGAGCTGAACATGTGAAGGATTTGAGGCTGCAAGGCATGTTTTTCCTCTGGTGGATGTGACATAAAAAGCAAAACTGAATCGGAGCGTGTCTGCTGGCTGGGATCAGGCGCTCCCACCTGCTCCGTGTGCTGTCTCCCCCCTTTCTCTGCCTTTCCCAGCGCCGTCTGCCACCACCCTGCATGCCCAGCATGTGCTGCTGGGTGGGAGGGAGTGCAGCCCTTGGTGCTGTCACCCAGACCCTGCAGCTATTGCAGTGTGCTGAGAGCTGGCTGTCACCATAGTGCGATGGTGTGGACCTACAGCTATTCACCCATGCTTAGGACTCCTGGGTGGCTCCAGGAGAAACAGAGCTCTGAATTAATGCTTTCATTATCCAGGTTCCTTCCCCAAAGGCTGCTCTATCCACTTTTAATTTCGGAGCCCTCCTGCATGCAATATCTCTTTTCTCCTGCTCTTGTCAGCGGTAGCGCTCGGCTGGTGCTGGAGCTGGGGATGGAGGTGACATCCCTACCCCTCCCTGGGCTCGAGGGGGTTGTAATGGCACTGTGCTCTGTTTGGGGACTTTGTGAGGTTAGGGGAGAGCAGAATAAGAGAAACAGAGCTCCTGGAGCTCCAGGTGGTGCTGAGCTCTTGGAAAACATGGGTGCCCTTCTGCAGGGCTGGTCGCTGCCCCCTCCTGTGCTCTTGCTAATATTACTTTACAAATATCTGCCTGGACTTTGGCCCCTTTTCTTCCTTTTTTCTTTCTTTTTGTATTTTTTTTTAAGCCCCAGATAAATCCTTTAAAAGGAAGCAGGGGACTCTTTGCCAAGCACACCACCTCTCCTCCAGCAAAGGAGCTGGAAGCATCGCACCAGGCTATAGGAATATGTAAAAATCAGTTATGGTTTTGTCTTTGAAAGGAGCTGGGAAGTGTCAGCCCTCCTGGCGTTCAGGTTTTCAGATCTGCCTCTGCTTTCTGAAGCTTCTTGGGACCAATGAACCAGAAGGAGGTGGGAAAGAAGGGACTCATATTGCCTTGTTTTGATGGGGAGTGGCCCTGCTGTGGGGGCTGAGGATCCCCCAGCTTTCCCTTGCAGACCCCAGGCTCTGTATTGGTTGTTGCATCACTCCAGAGAGGGTGGGCACTGGTGTAGGACCTGATGGGAGCCCCCATGATCCCGTACCTCAAAGTGCTGGTGTTCCTTCGGACCTTAAATAACCCAAAGGAGTGCTAAATGTGAAGCACTGACACATGAAAATCGGACAGTGTTGCTCCTTGGAAAGGTGGATAGTGCTCTACTTCGGGAGCACGGGTAATGTTCTTTGGGAACATCCAGGCTGGATGTGGCTTTGGGCAGCCTGGTTTGGTGGATGGCAGCCCTGTACATGGCATGGGGGGGCGGCGGGGGGGCTGAAACAAGATGATCATTGTGGTCCTTTTCAACCCAGGCCATTCTATGGTATTTTGTGGTATTCTATGAACACATACAGTGCTCTTCTTTGGGTAAATGGATAGTGTTGTTCTTTGGGAACATAGATTCTGCTGTGCCTTTGAAAAGAAACACAACAGCAACCTGCTATGGGAAGGGTGAGTTTTCTTCCCTCCTCCTTCCTTTTGATTTAATAATTTGGCATTCACAGAGTGAGGAGTTTCTTATGGGTTTCTTTTTCTTCTTGCTACAGCAGCAGCTTCAGAAATCTCTCACTGCTGCTCTGGTGTTGGACGTTTTCTCTTCTGGCAGATGGAAGTAGCAGGCTGGAGATGGATGCGCTCCGTTAGCCGCTTCAAGCAGGCGGCGCAGACACCGTGGTCCTCATCGCGGGCATTTTTGAAGCCATCCTGGTTTATTCCCCCTGGTTAAACTCCTAGGGTGTGGAGTGCACCCTGAGCTCATAACCAAGTGTTTTAGGTTCTTTGTTTTGCTCTGAAAAAGATTGTGGAAAGCAGCCGCAAACGAAACAGGGCAGCAGGGTGTGGGTGTGCATGGGTGCCCCAACTGCCGGGTTGGAGTTGGGGTGGCTCAGGGCTTGGATTCCCAGCTGGAGATTGTGCACTGTTGACTTGGAGGCCCCCTGGCATCTCACAAGCAAGAGACAGATGGGTACAGAACCCCAGTACTGCCCTGCTGGGAACACTATGGCTTGGGAGCACGGAGCAGTCTCTTGTCCCATTGGCTTGTTTTGGAGAGGAGAGTGTAGCAGTGTGCCCAGAGACAATGCTGGTGTGTCCAGGACCTGGAACAGTGGCCTTCTGCAGGGTTATTGGAGCAGGGTTAAGCAAGGCACTGGGGAAAGTGTTGCCTAATTACTCACCTGGCTGTAAACAAGCAGCGTGCCGAAGCCTGCAGGCAGCCAGCACAAGTGGCATGGGAAAATCAATGCTTATAAACTATTTAGGAAGGAACGAATGGGAGGCTGCCAGTGTCAGCATTGCTTGTTTCCCATGGAAGCAAACTACCAGTGCTGGCATTGGGCTGGGCTCACCTTCTCCATCCCCTTCGCTTCCTCACCGTGCAATAGGTTCAAGAGTCCTGTGCGTGAACAACGAGACCTTTTCAGCGATGATAAGAAGACTAAAAGCCAAAGAATAAAGCCTCCCGTTGCTCACCTCTAACACATCCCATTGTTTTAACCTCTCAGGGGTGCTGTGACTCCGTGCGCCGTGAATGTGATGTTTGCATGATGGTTTAATTGCCTTTGTGGCTCTGCTAAGCAGTGACACACATTGTGGCGCGTGAGTCACCTCGGTGAAGGCGCCGCGGGAAGTGAGAACTTCTCCTCCTCTGTTCTGCCAGGTTAAATGCTTGTTTGTTACCTCTGTTGTTGGGTTTGTTGGCAATGGGGGGCAGGTCTTCCTCACGGGATGCTCTCCTCCCCCTGTTTGTGTGCCCGTGCTGCCCAGCTCCATCACACAGCTTTATGTAAGCCAGAGCTTAATGGGGAAGCTGTAGAGTGCAGGCTTCGTGCCTCCTTGCTCTCCCCTCCATTTACTTTAAGCACTCTCCATGCTCATGTTCCCATCTGCTCCAGGTGCTGCAGGGAGCTGTGCCCTGCCAGCAGCGCTCCTGGGAGACCGCTCTATTTATTTTCCAAATCCTTCCCTTCCTGTTGCGCAGCAACTCCGAACGCACCCTGACTCGTGCTGGCAGCTCCTGCTCCTCTCTCCTTTGCCTGTGTTAGGAGGAGGGTGGTGGGGACCCACCCTGGTGTCACACAGTGCTCTCTGCCTTGAAACGAGCAGTCTCAAGTCACCAGGTCAACCTCAGTGCAAAGGGATTTAGGTGGTGTGGCTGCAGCCCGCTCTCTGCTTCTTGTGTTCCTGGATGCCAGCCCGCTGCGTGCAGCTGGAAGTTATCCTGAGGAATCCCATCTGTGCCCTTCTTTGGGAAGCAAACTCCTCAGGGCACACTCCCTGGCTGTGTGCTGCTCCCAGCACTGCTGCCCGCAGATCACTGTCCACAAATCACTTCTCTCCTCTCCCTTAGCTTATCCCTGTGCAATTCTTTCCTGTGCACCAGGACACCTTGCTATCCTCTCCCTCTGCAGGAGCTGCTCGCCTTGGTGCATGCTTGTATAACTAGCAGGGTTGTGGAACAGCTGCCTACATAGGAGGGATGAGATGATTCCATGTTGTGATTTCCTTTGAGTGGAGTCCCTGGGAGCGGTGCTGTAGGGTGGGCACCCATGGCTGCCATTCCTCTGCTGTGGGCTCACTGAGCCCTGAGGTGTCTCTTGGCTGCTGTCTGATGCTGCACGTTCCTCCTGTCACCCTCTTTGCTCTCTGCTTGCCCAGGAGGTGGGATGGGAAGTCTCTCAAAAGGGAGATATGGTGGCAGTGCTGCTTAAACATGAGTAGATGTGGGGCAGGGTTGCAAAGGATTCATGGAGCTCCTTGTGCACTGAGTGCAGTTATTAAGGTAAGAGGCAGTTACTTGGCTGAAGGTTTGATCGCTGCCACTGCAATGCAAACAATTGCACTGAGATACCCCAAAAAGGAATGTCCTCAGTAGAGGTCATCAACGCTGCTAGGAACTTGTTGCTGTTGTGTAATTAATTGGTCACGAAGGGGAAAGTGAAGTGTGGTGTGAGAGCCTACAGCCTGCAGAGCCTGTGTGCCCTGCTGCTGTCTTAACGTGGCTGAAGAGTTTGGGGTTAAACCTTGAATGAGAAGTGGTGATGCAGTGGTACAGCTGTCCAGGAGGTGGTGGGGGTCACAGTCCCTGGGGCCATTCAAGAACGATGTAGATGTGGCATCAAGTGACGTGGTCAGTGGGAATGGTGGGGTGAGTTGGGGTTGGACTTGGGGGTCTGAGTGGTCTTTCCAGCCTTAATGATTCTATGGTTGGGTCAAGCC
This sequence comes from Coturnix japonica, assembly GCF_054131305.1. Taxonomy (NCBI): domain Eukaryota; kingdom Metazoa; phylum Chordata; class Aves; order Galliformes; family Phasianidae; genus Coturnix; species Coturnix japonica. The sequence goes on along the minus strand of NC_140673.1, from coordinate 5,267,632 downwards.
ATCTGGCAGCAAGTTGCCTGAGGGTTTGGCATCCCCATTGGGGGATGTCCTCACCTCTTGGTCCGTGTCCCCGTGTGGTGCCAGCAGGTGACTCAGAGTGTTGTCCATGGCCATGGTTCTACCTCGATGGCTCCTCTGTTTTAGTGGCAAGCAGTAAACCCTTCAACACTCATTGCTTTCCCCCAAACTTTGCTCTAATCTTGATTTTCTGGTAATTGCTACGTGCCATGAACATAAGGACTCGTGCTAGGCAGCGGGAGCGCCTGGCATTGAGGGAGCACAAAGGATCTGGGCCATTCATCTTTGGGAATGCCAGCTAATTTCTCTTCTAATTTCTTTTAATTTCTCTTCTTTCCTCTCCCCAAATCTCCCAGGGAACTGATTGCGGTAGCTTGACACATGGCTCCCCCAAGCAGTGCCGATAATCTCTCTGCCCACGCCGTTTCCTTTGGCTTTTTTAATTACTAACCATCATTAACTGATTTTTCTCCTGGGGCTGTTTGGACCACGACTGGTTCACCCCTGCTGCGGGACCCCTCATATGTGCTTTGGTCAGGGATATGCAGCAAGCATCTCTCTTTGGCTTCCAGGTATTTGCATCCCATTTTAACCCACTGGTGGTGAGTTGCAGGGGGGATTTCCCCCTTTTCAGATCCAGACACGGGCTGGTGGGAAGCAGGGCTGCAACAATGCAATCAGAAACCACGTGAACGAGCGCGTTTCTTTTCCCATGAGCCGATTCTGTGTCAAAACAAAGTGGGTTTGTTTCAGGGGAGCTGCAGGCTGGAGCAGGGACCACCTTCCCGTGGTTGCCGGCTGTCAGATGCTCGGCGCTGCGTCCTCGTTAGCGCGCAGCCTCGTCAGCTCTCCTTAACAAAATGTTCTGGCATCCTCCCGTCTCTGCTTGTCACTTCTCCGAAGGGAACGGGGCTCGTTCCCCTGGCAGCGTGAGCCCTGTTTGCCAGGCGAAGGCACAGCTAATTATTTCTATTTATTTCTTCCGACTTCCTCGGTGTTTAATTTGATGGCTCTGCTTGATCTTTTTCACTCTCCTCCAAGCCTCAGGAGCGGCCAGGGCACAGAACGCATCCCTTGAGCTCATTGTGTGCATGGATTAAGCAAGCATGGGGCCTCTGCTCACATCCCTCTCATTTGGGACTGGCTCTGCTGCAACCCTGGCTTGTTTGGTTGTGTGCAAGAAAGCCACCTGCCCTAGTTCCTTTCCAGTACCCAAAGAGATGCTCTGGAGGGAAGTGGGGATGTGGAGCAGCAGTGATAAACCAGAGCAGTCAGACTAGGAGCATACCTGAAGTTGGTTAGGAGTTGGGTCCCAAGCCAGCTTAGCTGATTCTGCTGTGTTTTTGCCCAGGAGAAACGAGACTTGCATAGAGGAAGGGAGGGGATTGTGGGGTTCAATGCCTCTGATCCTCCGCTGTCTTTGTGCCTTGCAGAGTGATGAGCTGTGCCCACTCCCAGGATGCTGGGTCTCAGCACGTGCTCCGTCAGCGCCCCGGGCAGGGCGGCTGAGCCGGCTGCATCCCCCCACTACGCACTGGCTCTGCCCGAGGAGGAGATGTGGCGTGAACACCGACTCGCCCTGATGCACAGCACCCAGTCCTGCAACCTGCTGGAGCCCCAGAGCCTGGCTGAGGTGCTGGTCTCACGTGCAGCCAGCTTTGATGCCCTCTACCAACCCCGAGATGCCGATGGTGACAGTGGCAGCACCTTGGACCTTGGGCTTGGCACCTACGTCCCCATCAGCCCCGATGTCATCAAGCGCCGTCGGGGAGGGCTGATCGAGCAGAGGGACATCATCAAGGCACACGAGGCACACAAGATGCAGAGCACGCCGCAGGCAAGGAGGAAGGAGTGGGAGTAAGTAGGGGGATGGGGCTGTCGGGGTGGGAGAAGTGGTCACAGCACAAACCTAGAGTGCTTTGTGTCACCCCAAAGAGCAGTCGGTGTCACCAGGCTCAGCTTCTAGGGTGCTTTCTTGGAGATGGAGAGGTAATGTGGTGCTGCACTGAAATCATAGGGCGTCCTCACTTGTGTCTGCCTAGCAGAACCACGAGAGTGGCTGCTGCGTGGCACCTTGCCCCACTGCCATCCAGCTGTGCCCTCTCTTGGGGCTGGCACTGTTTGGTTAGACACTGTCAGAGGTGACCCACAGACATATGGGCTCCGTGAGAGCGCTGCCTCATTATCCCCTGTGCCCTGCTGGAGCTGCCAGATGAATAAATCATGGGCAGGCAGGAAGCAGAGGGATGGCCTCGTTAATTGTCGGCTGGCGGCGTGAGTTGCTGCAAGGGCTGCTCGCTAATTAACCGCCTGGATGGGGATGGCTGCAGATCCATCACTGTGCAGGGAGGGGAACCCGGAGCCCTTTGGCACAGGGGCTGCCCTTGCACAGACTCCTGGGGGTGGGCTCTCACTTTGTTTTGTGCTCTGGGGATGCACAGAATGCCCTGCGGGTCATGGATCCATGGCTGCACCGTGGGGATGTGCCCAGGTGCTGTGGCTCTTGGCTGAAACTAGATGGATGGCGTATAGGGGAGGAGGAAAATCAAATCGACTTCCTTATCTATAATTCTCTTTGTAGTGATGCGCTTTCTCTGAGATTGAATTTGCAGTGGGGTGTGCAGTGGGTTGCTCTGAGGTCATCTGCAAGATCTGGCTTGGCGTCTCAGGTGTATTAGGATAAAAACCCTATGGCAGGGGTGTTGCTGGGGGGTCTTTGGGGTCCCTTCTGACCCAACCATTCTATGGGTCTATGATTCTGTGAGGCTATGAGTCTGTCATTTATGGTGCTTCCTCCCCTTTTGCTCTGTCACGAGGGACATGAGCCCAAGTCAGTTACCAGCTCCCATTGTCCAGAGCCCCAGCCTGGTGCTCTGCCCTTCTTCCCTCTGTTTTGTCTCAAGTAAGCAAACGTGGAAACCTCTGAGTGTTTCTCCATGGCTGTAGCTCTGGGTTTGTGCATTTTCCATGGGACAAATAGAACAGAAGAAGCTGTGAAAAGGCGCAGGCTGTTGCTAGCAGCTCTCGGTGGCTCTTTACATCTCGACAATCTGAGATGCACACTCTGCATCCCAGATTACCAACAAAACCCACTTCTTTTCCCATTTTTTTTCTTCCTTGGTGCTGAAGGAGACAAAGGGCCCCGTTTGGCACCACCTGGGGTTCACTGGCTGCGGTGATGGAGGGCTGTGGGCACACCTGGGGCACCAGCAGTATTCCTACCATAGGATGACTTGAGGTGCATTGGAATGGCTATAGGATGACTCTCCCTGCCTGTTTTACCCCGCAAGAGCAGCAATGCAGGCAGCAGAATGAGCCATGGATGCGCTGTCTCATTGCCTGGGGCAATGCCATATGGCTCTCGTTATGGTAATTCAGCCTCCAGCAGCAGATGAGCCCCGCATCCCTCCCAGGAGTGTCCCCCAGCCTTTATGGGCACACAGTGGGGCCGGGGGCTGTTCTCTGACCCGGGATGAACCCGGTGTCCTGGCAACGCCGCTGCATCCTCCCTGCATGGCTCTGAGCCTGGCTTTGGGCACACCCTGCAGGAATTCCCTGTCGGAGTGTGTGCAGGCAGCGCTGCGAAGCCTCTCCTGTTCCTGCATGGAATTGCACTTCCACGTTGCTGTGAATGCCTCATGCTTTCTGGCCATCTTCAGCTCTCTCGTGTGGGTTGCAGTCCTTCAGCTCATCCTTCCCAATGCCTGAGGTGTTTGCTGCTGGAGGATACCAGCAGTTCCACATTCTCCTGGCTCCTATCCAGGCAATGGGATCTTACCAAAGCTACCCTGCCTTGTTGCTTTAGGGATGGAGCTGGGCTTTCTGTCCCAGTTTCATGCATATAGCTGGGCTGCTGATGGTTCGATTTTGTGGGTGGTGTAGTGCTCAGATAGGAGTTGGGCTGGGTGATGCTTATGGGTCGCTTCCAATTTGGGATACTCAGTGATTCCATGATTTGCAGGAGGCTTCTCAGCCACCCCACTCGTGGTGTTTGCCTGATGGGATCCAAGGATATTCCCTGTGCATGGGGAGCCCAGCACACACCTGCCTTTCTGGGGGCAGGAGGAGGTTCTTTCCCTCCCTCCTTCTCCTAGCTCCCCTTCCCTATGCTACCCACACCCATCCCTCAGCATGGCCATATCATATATTCAATCTCCTTAATATTATTTTCCCTCTGATCCCTCCCTCCCCATTCCCCAACCAGCCTCTCTGGAAATGTGATGCTCCAAACTGGACCCAGCTGAGAAGGGCTTGGCTTCAGGGCTCACTGGCTGGTACAGGCTGCTCTTGGCTAAGGGGAGGGGTCATGCAGAGGGGTTTTGGGGATGGAAATGGGTTGGGAATTCCTTTAGACCTAATGGAAAAGCAGGTGGGCAGCAGTTCTCTGGGTGTGGGGATTGCAGTGTGCCTGTCTGGAGCAGCCAGAGCTGTGAATGCCAATTAGAGCCTGACTTGCCAGGCTAAATAAAGCAGCAGGACACTCCAGGCAATTTATTAATGAGGAATTATATCAGGGCTCTTCAGCCAAGCTGCGAAGCCTCGTGACCCAAGGCAGCGTGTTGCTGACGGCTGGGTGAGACCAAGCCCCTAAAGCACCTCACAGCTTCTGCATCCCCATAAGTGCTCAGGTCCAGAGCTGTTATTTGGTTGGCTTTAAACCTCTTCTCTTTCAGCTTGCTGTTGGACACACAGCATCCTCTGTTGGTGGATCTGATGGATGGGATGCTCCAGTCCCACCGCAGTGCAGTGTGGGGTGCAGTTGACCTGAAGGCTCGGTGTTGTATTTGTACCCTATGGTGACTTCAGGAGGTAAATCAGAGATTGTTTGGGGGCATTTATGCACCCCAGGCACCTCAAGCAGGACTGGTGCCATGCTGTACCAGTATGTCCGTGCTGCATTTTGCTCATCAGCTGTCAGATGTTGTTACAGACAGGTTTGGGGATGCTCTGGGCTGGGTGGTATTAGGGGAATGCTTGTGGTAAGGTTAGGGGGTGGTGGTGGAGTGCTGGGATGGGGCTGTGTCCAGCCATGGGGCTGCAGGGCTGGGCAGGCTCTGGCAAAGGGAGAGATGTCTCTTCCTAATCCTGCAGGTAATTAATCTGTTCTTGGAAAAAAACCCTTCCATTCCTGCATGGTTAAAAACATGCTTCTGAGTCAGAGCCACCCAGTCCCAGTTTGAAATTTGGCCAGAGCAACAGAGATGGTTCATTTGATCCTATTCCCCTCCCCTCCGTGCTTAGTAAAAGCCTTATCTATAAAGATAGATAATGAAATCATGGAGCCTCTTTCTAATAGGAGACCTGCCAAAGCAGAGTGTGTGCAATAGGGATGTGACCCTGGGCACGGCCAGGGCTGGGACGGGCTGAGGTTGGACCTGGGGGTTCTCAGAGGTCTTTTCCATCCCTAACAATCCTACAGTTCCACACAACTTTCCTCCCGCAGCCCGACGCCGGGCGGAGCACCGCATGCTCGTATCGCATCGCTCTGCGGGCGGAGAGCGGCCAGCAGCCGCTAGATGGCAATGCCGGAGCGGAGCTCCGAGATCACCGCACCGCACGCTGCAGCCTGGGGGGCACCGGCCTCCGCCAGGGGAATGGGCTGCGTGCACCTCCTGATGCTGATGTGATGGGGAGAGCAGGGAGGAGGAGGTTCGCGTTTTGCTGTTGTCCTACAGCTGCGAGCCCCGCTCCTTCCCACCCCATCACCTCGCTGCCCTGTGTTGGTTTTCCTTCGCTTGCAACTCGAGGCAGCCCAGCACAGAGCTGGCTCCCGGTCCCCGTGCCGTGTTGAATCATGTAGGCATCAGCCTCGCTTCTCCCTGACTCACAGATCCCGGCGTGCTGGGGTGAGGGTCAAGCCGAGAGCGGCAATAAACATCCTGGGAAGCAGAGCCTGCAGCTCTTGGCACTGCCAGGACTTCTTTTGCTTTCAATCTTCTCTTAAGGAGCTGCTTTCTCATAAATATCCCATCCTTTAGCACCATCTGAACAGGAGAGAAGCTCCCAGCGGGGTCGTCCTGTGCTCTGCTCTGCTGCAGCGAATACAGAGCAGAGTGGAGAGCAAGGCCTGGGTACAGGGCATCCAGGTAAGGGGTGCAGCTGCTCGTGGGGCCAGGAGGAAGGCAGCGAGGTGCATATATGGGCTGGGCAGTGCTGCTGGTGTCTGGCCTTTCCCACTCCCACCCTTAGGTACCAGCTGGAGATGGGCATTGGGGAACGCCTGATGGGGATGGGAGGATGCTTGAGGACCCAGGGTCACTCAGGCTCGAGTGATTAACCCTGAACTTAATGAGCAGTGGTTGAGAGGTGGGATGAGCAGCACTGCTCCAGTGGCAGTGAGGAGGTGGTAATGGGAACGGCTTGCAGATCCTCACCGGTTTGGTTAGGGGGGCTGTAATTAGGGTGGCTGTTGAATTAAAGCCCTGCATGTTGGTAGGGGGACACCCGCTGGGTGCTGTGCTGGTGGCATAGCTGGGGGCTGGCTAACCCCCCCCACCTGTTACATGGCCTATAGAGGAGAGCTGTGGATGGGTGCAGCAGATGGGTGTCCTGGTGTCTGGCTGAGGTCGGGGCAGCCATTCCACAGCCTTTAAAATGCTAAATGCTCCTTTTGTCCTGCTAGGGTGGGTCTGATCCTTCTCCTTCCAGTAATACATTGTGACAACCTGGATCAAAAAGCCACCCTCATGGGTGGAGGAGGGGATGCACAGGGAGAGCAGACCTTGTCCAGATGAGTTAATGACCTCCCTGATTAAGGGTTTTATTTGATTCTGTTTCATTAAGGTTTTACCCTAAGTTGCTACACAGCAAACGCGTGGGACGGGGATCAGGTGCCTGCTGCTGTGTTTTGCAAAGCAGGTCAGCGGTGCTGGGGGAAGAGCATGGATGGGGTGTGGGGCACCGCAGGGCTGTAGGGTGGGTGCTGATCCTGTGGGCACAGAGGGGCCAAGGGCACGGAGAACCCACGGACCCACTAGTGATGCTGAGGATGCACATTTGTGAGCCGTTAGGCTGGAGGCTAATGGATATGGGGATATCAGGTGGATATGGGGACACGCTCCGACCCCATGGGATGGGATAGCTGGGGGCTGCCCCAGTGCCTGTGCACCAATCCCATAGACAAGTGGGGGGAATAGCAGAGCCCCAGTGCCCCGCTGGCTGCGGCCCCACGCACCCGGGAGACCCCGCGTGCCGAAAACCCCTTTGCGGGCATGGAGCGCTCCTTGCAGCGAGGGGTGGGGGGGGGCTCCGCGTTGCCTTTGTTCCCTGCAGACCCTCCCCTCGCCGCTGCCTTCCCTTTGCAGCAAGCAGCTCGTCGCTTGCCAAAAGAATGCACTGGATGGAGCGAGCGAGCGAGCCGGGCGTGCGTGCGCGTGTGTGCGCGCCCGCCCGTGTGTGTTGCAGCCGACTTCATTAAAGGCAGCCAGCCCCGAGCTGCAGAGGCGCGGCAGCCTCGGGTTCCGCGGCCCCGTTTTCCTGCAGAAAGCCGACGTCCATCCCTCGGCTGCAGCGGGGCCTGCAGCGGGGCCGGGGGGCTCCCGGGGGGGCTGCAGAAGATGGAGGCGGCTGGAGGAAGTTGGCCACTTGGCTTCAACTAGGCTGGATCGCGCTGCAACCTGTTCGCCGGCCTCCCCCTGCGCTGTGCTGGGTGCTGTACCGAACGGCGGTGGGGTTGCGGTGGGGCTGGGTGGAAGGGCTCCGAGCCCCCCTGGGTTGGGCTTGGGGGTCCCAAAGGTTTGGATCTGGGGGCGGTGGGGGAAAGGATGGGGCTGATACCCCCCCCCGCGTTGTGCCGCTCCCTCTCCGCGATGCTCTCCCGGAGGGATGCGGGAGCGACGGGGATGAGCATCACCGGAGAAGAGGAGGAGGAGGAAGGAGGAGGAAGGAGCCCCGCAGCCCCCCCTTGTTCTTCCCCCCCCCCGCCACCTCGGCGGTGCCGCTTGGCTCACCTGTGCGCTTTCTTGCAGGATGGCTCGCTTCGGGGAGGCGGTGGCTGGCAGGCTGGGCTCCGGGGATGGGGGCTCCGAGCAGAACCGCAGCCGGCAAGGAGCCGCTGCTCCGGCGGGAGGGTCCCCGGGAGCCTTCAAGCAAACCAAAGCGCAGCGAGCCCGGACTATGGCTCTGTACAACCCCATCCCCGTCCGGCAGAACTGCTTCACCGTCAACAGATCGTTGTTCCTCTTTGGGGAAGATAACATAGTCAGGAAATACGCCAAGAAGCTCATCGACTGGCCATATCCTTTCTGCACCCCCCTGCGAGCCCCCCCTTGCTCCCCGTGCCCGGATTTGCCTTGGTGGCTGCACAGGACACGTGTGCAGAAGCAGCCGGCAGGTAAGCGCCTGCCTTCTGCTCTCCTTTGGCGTGTGGAGATGGGTGCCCTAGCTCCGTCCTCGGGGATGCTCTCCTCACCCTATTGCTGCTGCCCCCCCATCACTCCATCACACAGGGGGAACAGAGCCCCTTTCCCCCTCCCAGCTGACCCCAGCCCCTCCTGAGGCTTTGGATCACCCCTATGCTGCCCAGGGGCTCACTGATCCATTTTTGGCTTTAGGATGCGTGTGGCTGGTGGGGGTTCTGCTTCCCTACCCAGAGCCCCCATCCCACTGGGGACAGCCCCCCCCCCCCGCAGCCTGGCACACTGGGCACGAGCATGGCTGCCCTTACTCCGCAGCCCCATCCCACCCTCTGGAAGTGGGGTGCCCCCTCCCTGTGCTGCACAGAGGTGCTGACTCCCTCTGACTCCTGCTGTGTCTGCTCCAGGGATCGCCCCAGGAATACACCGAGCGGAGGGCATGAATCTCCCACTCCTTTCCCTGCTCCCCCATCCTTTTGCACCCCTCGTGCATCTCTTTCCCCTCCCACCTTCCCTGCAGGCGCCCTGGGAACTGTGCTTGGTCCCCAGCCCTGCTGCATGTCCCTCTCCATCACACCTCTGCCCAGCACCCCGTTCCCCTCCCAAACCCACTAACTTCCCCACGGCCACGCTTTGGCTCCAGGACCCTCCCCGTAGCGCTCTCTGCAGTGGTGATTATGTGCAGCTCTCATCATCGCTTCCTCTCCCTGCAACTTGTTGGGTAACTTGCTGGCTCCTTGGGATGGAGGTGCCCAGCAGATATGGGGTGACTCACTGCAACAGGTGCCCTGGGGACGCCTGTGGGTCTGTCACCCCATGCTGAGCCTTGCTGGGGGCATAACCCTGTGTATTGATGCACTGCAGCCTCTGGGTTCACTCCCTGGGCCTGCTGGGGGTCCAGCTGTGCCATAGGAGTTCAGGGCACTGTGGGTTGGGGGCAGCTTTGTTGAATCCCTGCCATGCCATGCCCAGCCCTGTGCTGGGTGCAGAGCATCAGCAAGGCAGCAGCTGCACTCGGAGCACTGCAGGGTGCTCTCTGGGCCGCTGGCTCTTGTTTTCCAGAATATGCCAAATAATTCATGTGCTTTCCCAGCATGATGTGGGAGGGCTCTTGCTGCTTGGCTGTCCCTCTGAGCCGGGCTATGGGCCGGGGTCCCACAGCAGTGCGGTGCTCACCCGCTGGTTGGTGCATGGCCAACCGTGCTGCAGCAACCCTATGGTGTTATTCCTCCCTAGGACTTGCATTGCAGGAGGGAGGTGGGTTCGTTTGTTAATCTATACTAATTTTTTTCCTCCCCAAAGAAGGGGCACGTTCCTAGGCAGGTGTGTGGAGTGGGAGCTGCATCTTGGTTGCGGTGCCATGCGTGGCTGCCATCTCTTTCCAGGAAACTCGCCCACCCCAGGGCTTGTTGTGCACTGAGCTTTTCAGGGCTTGGCTGCAGGCAAAGCTTTTTGGTGACGGGTTTGTGCCCACTGTGAGATGGGCTGGAAAATAGGGACCTTTGGATGCTTGTTGTATATGCTGGGTCAAGTGGAACGACCTCTTGTAAGACTTGCATGAGGCTGAGCTTTGTTTGGTGGAGAGGAGCTTGGTGCCACCTCAACTTGTGCTACACCAGGATGCCCCAAATGCCGTGCTAGCATCTTTGGGCTGTGCTAACCTTGTAGTGAGGTCTCCTTGGATGGAAGCAGTGTGGCTGTGGTGACGTTGGCCAAGAATGGTGCTCTCCTCTTGGAAGTGGTGCAGCAGGGCCATGAGATGTGAGCACCTGGCTGCAGCCCGCTGCCCAGCATTGCACCTGAGAGTGCTGGGCTCGTGGGCCAGAGGGGGCTGGGATGGGGCGAGGGGAGGGTGGAGGCTCTTCTTCACCCAGCTCCAGTTGACTAGGTAATAGGGCTAAAAATAACGGGTGATTCAGGCCTGGATATCTGCTGGGTAACTGCATAATTATAACCAGCAGCCTCTGCAGTTTGGCTTCCCAGTGTAAATAGGGATGATGCATGGAGGGGAAGGAGGAGAAACACAAGGAACAGGGCTTGGGATTCAGCTTCACGGGGAGAGCCTTTGCTGAGAGCTCTGCTACCTCTTCTGGAGCTGCTCTTTTTGGGTCTTGGTGCTCCAAACACGAGGCAGCCTCTGGCTCGGCTGCAGGAACGTCTCCTCTTCCCTTTGCTTCTCCCCTCCTCCTGAAGCACAGCCTTGCTTCTCCCACTGATGGCCAGGTCTTGAGCCCTGATTTTATTTGTTCTCTGCCTGGAAAGCTGCAATTCAGTTAGTGCACGAGATGGGCTGCAGCTCCGCTCTATCTGCTCCGTCCTTCATCCACTTAATCGCATTTGACACGATCCTCTCCCTCCCCAGAAGAACCAGATGACACGGGGTGCTGCCGGCTCATCCCCAGCACACCATCCCCAAAGCATCATCCCAGGTGACCTCCCCGTGCCCATGGCTTTCCACTGCACTGATGGCCGTGTTGCTGGTGGCCCATTGCTGCCTCATCCCATGAGGGATCCATGCTTTGGTGCACCTCACGTGGCAGTGATTTGGGGTGAGTGGGTGTCCCCCACCCGGGCAATGAGTGTCACCTGGGGACACCACAGCCTCTTTGGAAGAGCATCGCCATGCTGTGCTACTCGGGAACATCTCCCCTCCACCAACCCAGGCTGCTTTCTGTGCCCTTCATTCATCGGATTGCTTAAAATGTTTTCTTTGGGGAGGGGCGAGTAGGTGTAATGGCAGGGCCATCTCTCTGACAGCCGGGGAGAGAGAGGCTGCCTGTCAGATGGTGAATTTAAACAGAGGCAGCTGTTGTCATGGTGATGCCAAGTTGCATCCTGTTGCCTTGGCAGCCAAAGTTAAAAAACTGATGTTAAGGCAGGAGAATCACATGATGCCGTTCTTTTTTGTTTGAGAAAAAAAAAAAAAGAAAAAGAAAGGAGGGGGTGAATAGGAAAAAAAAAAGGAGAGAGGGCTGGGAGACCCAATGCTGAACGAGGAGCACTTTGTGGTCATTGCTCTGTCTGGGTGCCTCCTGCTTTCCTGCTGAGGACCGAGAGATGGGCATATGGGGCAGGGGAAGGGCTGTGTTTGTGTGTGGATGGTGGCTTGGGAGCAGCAAGCCCAGGGGTGTAGGATGTGAAGATCCATCACATACACACGTGGGGAGCGTGGAAAAGCCTGCAGTGCAGCAGGTCCTGGGTGGAGAATGGAGACTGCCATTTGTAGGAGATGCTGGAGCAGGGTGGAATCACTCCTGCCCTTTGGAGATACCCAGGTGGCTTCTGCCTTTTTCTTCTGCTCCTTCATGCCTGAAAGCTGGGGGAGGTGTGAGCACCAGGCTCCTGCTGGGCAAGGGGGTGAGGAGGGCTCCCTGCAGCTCCCACACCTCACCCGGATCCAGAGATGGATTCATCCATCCACTTGGTGAGGTCCAACTGCTTGGCCAGGTCACATCACTGGGCCACCAGCATTGCAAATCCATCTTTGTGCTCTCCTCGTGAGCAATATCTCCTGGGTGGGGAATACAGGCAAGTTTGGCTTCTCCATCACCATCACCCATCTGCCTGCACAGTGATGGTCATGGGGATGTTGCTTGGGGACGCTGTGGCATCAGGCACCCTTTTCTCCACCCTGGATGGGAACCGGGCTTCAGGTGTGCCTGGGGATTAGCAGACTTGCTAAGGAAACCAGTCAGCTGCTCAGGGGCGAGGGCATGGGGAAAGGAGATAAATCAATAAGAAAACCTATTTTTGTCGGCTCCCTAATGATCTGCCCGGAGAAGCCAGACGAAGGAGGAGGAGAAGGCTGAAGAGAGATGGGTTTTCATTACCAGCCTCTCAGGGAGGTGAACGCAGTGCTGAGATCTGGGGGGCTGGGAGGTCGGCAATTAGACACCTAATGAGAGAGGAAAGGCTGTGAGAGCACCACCCTGCCCTGAGCTGGGAGGACACTTGGTTCCCCAGTAGGTGAGGGCACTGCAGCAGGGAGGAGGCAGAGGTGGTAAATGCCTTTGCTGAGGAGCTCTGGGTGTTCTTAGGGGCTGACCATGCTGTTCCCTCCCTTCTTGGCTTGACAGTGCCAGGGGACCCACACTGCAGCTGCCCCTCCAAAGCTCTGTGTTAACTGATCACAGACTTTCAGGAAAACGAAACAAGAGACACCAAATAGGCTTGTGGTCGAGTGCTGCGTCCTCTGTGTTAGCTGACGTTTGTGGGTAGGGAGTAAGGAAAGAAGGCAATACAATCCTTGCTGGAAGGAAGCCTTGAGGGGAAAGTTTTTCAGTGCTGGCCGAATGTGGGGAGATGTTCTGGATGCTCTGCATGGAACCTGCGTGCTGCAGAGAGCTCCCCTGGTGTGTTTTTAACTTATCAGCCATTAATTTCCCTGAGTGGCCTTTCAAATGTTTTGGCTGAAGCTGCTCTGGCTCCTATCCCTAAACACATCCCAGCTCCACTGAGCCGGGCTGCCTGCCCATGGCAGCTCTCCTGGACAGGGCCGTGACAGTAGTGACGTGGCCGCAGGGTTTTGGCAAGGTGCACGAGGTGCTTGGTGGTTGGTGGGTGGCCACTGATGGAAACCACAAGGATTTGGTCTGGGTGCTTCCCTGCTGTGATTCTGCCCTTCTTTTCCTCTGTGATGGGTGGCCAAGACGGGAGTTTCCATGGCAAGTGCTCAGCTTGGTGTCATGCCTGGCTCTACAATGCACAACCCCCGACAGTGCACAACCCCAGACTCTTTCTCAGATGAAGCCCAGCCTGGTCACAGCTCAACTACCCACCTCCATGCTCACATCTATCCCCTGGGCACCCACTGCAGGTGCCATCCCAGCAAAGCTATAGGGGAAAATGGGGTATCTGTGGGGAGGCTGGGGGGCTGGTGGCTCCATCCCACTTCTCTGCTCCTTGACTTCTCCCACTCCCTTCGAGTATATGATCCTGGCAACCATCATTGCCAACTGCATCGTGCTGGCCCTGGAGCAGCACCTCCCGGAGGACGACAAGACACCAATGTCACGGAGACTGGTGAGCATCCTTGTCGGGGCCCCTTTTCTACCTGATGATCTGAGCTCATTTTGGGGTGGTGGGTCAGGAGGTGGAAGGTGGGTCCAGGAAGTTTTAAAGACCCTAAGAAATGGCACAGAAGTAAGTCACAGCTCTGCATTTCTTGTCTTCAACTGATGCTGTCTGAGGAAGGGCTGGGGAAGCTCCCAGATGAGGAAGCCGGGATGGGATATGGGATGGGGTTGCTGCAAGGTGAATCTTCTCTCATGTGAAATGCTTGGTGATGTGTGCACTGTGCCCTCTCACTGTGCCCCTGATTCCTCTCTGCAGGAGAAGACGGAGCCATACTTCATTGGGATTTTCTGCTTTGAGGCTGGGATTAAGATTGTGGCTCTGGGCTTTGTTTTCCACAAGGGCTCATACCTGCGCAATGGCTGGAACGTCATGGACTTCATCGTGGTCCTCAGTGGGTGAGTCAGGGGACACCGATGTGTGGGCACGGGGCTTGTCCTGGTGGTGACATGAAACTTGAGGGGGGCTGCAGCTCCAGGTGATACTGGCTCAGCATGTGGGATCCGTGCTGGGGGTGGTGATGCATGAGCTGCGCCAGGTGCTGGTTGTCACTGCTTGTGTCACCTGCTGGGGTCGTGGCCCAGATTCAAGTCTTGCTTGGGATACGATGAGCTGCGCTGGTGACGCAAAAAGAAGTGAGCAGGTGTCGTTCGTTGGGCTTGCACTGACTGATGGTGGCTATTGGCTTGAGCAGAAGCAGCTCAGGGAAACTGAGGTATGGGAACCTCAGGTATCTGGGATCCCTGTAGAGCTGTTGGCTACAGTCCCATCTCCTGATATGGATGGCATACGTGGGATGTGGCATCAGTTTGTTGGAGGAAGGGGGACAGTGAACCTGCTGCTTGGGACATGGCGATGGGCATTGTGTGCCCACAGTGGCATGGCATGGGTGAGGAGTGTGCTTGTTGGAGACATCCTGGTTGGAAGGATGGGTCGTCCTGGTGGCATCTCTGGGGTGATGCAGGGACTGGTGAATGGCTGGAAATGCCCATGGGCTGCCGGCTGGCCTGAGCATCCTTTGGGGCTCAGCCAAGGGGAAATGCCACGTTTGAGCTGGGAGCTCCACCGTGAGCCTCTCGGGCGGATCGGGGTGAGCCGGCTGCAGCCCAGCCCGTGCTGAGTCAGCGCTCAGCAATTACTCACACGCTGGCATCGCCGGCTCCTGCCTGCACTGGGCCCTGTGCCAATGGAGCAAGCGGCCGTGCAGGGCTGCTGTTGTGCCCACAGGGTGCCAGCCCCCAGCATTATGGGACATGCAGAGTCCGCTTCACCGCCATGCCCTCTTACATCCTGCTTTTGGCTCAGACAGATGGAAACCCCTCCCAGAACTGCCCGTGCAGCTCTCGCTCTGAGAGTTGCGTGTGACAGTGACAGCTTGCCTCCCTGCCAGATAAACCAGCGCGTGTGTGTTGAGTGTTCTGTGTTATCAGTGGCTTTCTGCAGCGAGCGGTGCCGGGCTGCAAAGCGGCTCGCAGGCAGCCGTGGGAGGAGCACGTGCTGTGATGGGAGGGTGGCAACGTCGGAGCGCCGCAGCGGCCTCGTGAGCGCGGCTGTGGACTAAGACTTGATGGATAAGTCTGGCCAGATGTCTTTGGGCTGGGGAGAATGAATGTTCTAAGGGATGCATGGAGATGCCTGGGGTGCGTTGGGGTGTTGTGAGTGTCCTCAGGATGCGCCGAGTGCTTTGGGATGGTGATGCAGAATAGAGGGCGTCCATGGCAGTGGTGTGCATCCCGATGTACCACTGTTGCTGGTGACATGTGGTGCTCTTTCTTTTAGCATTCATTTAGCCATGTAAATCAGGCAGGTGCTTTATGAGGGTGGCACTGTGGCCCAGGCGCTGTGTTGGGGTGCCTGTGGGCAGCAGGCACAAATTAGCCTAACGATGGGCTGCTAAACATGAGCGTCCTCCTGGGACCCCATGCAGGAGTGGATGGCACCAACGCGGGTTCAACTGGTGTTTGCTTCTTATGTCAATAAACCCAGATTTTTCATCTCGGTGGAAATCAACGCCCACCCCAAACTCCCTAATGCTAAAGCTTCCACTGGGGAACTAATAGGCGCATTTGTAAACCCGCTCCATTTGTAACCTGTGGTTTCTAAATCATCATCGCTGCCTGAAAAACAGCCCGTTCTCCCCCAGCCAAATATATTTTTCTCAGAAAACGTGCATGAAGTACCTTCATGCATTGTGGAGCAGAACAGAGTGGAGATGGGGACGGCGCATGTTGCCCTGGGGATGCTCACCTGGTGTGCTTTGAAGCTGGGCTTGGGACCTGCTTGGTGCAGTGGTCGGGGCCATGGTCAGTTCTTTACTTGCAGCCCTGGGAGGGAGATGCTGGAGCTGGATGAACTGGTGATGGAGCATCACCTCCCTGCACATGGGGTGATCCTGCTGTTAGTGTAAGGAATAAAAAAGCACGATCAAAAAGCAGCTTGGAACAGACTGGAAGGAGCCCTAACACCACAAGAATGGGTTAGCAGAATGGCTTAGATGTCATCTATCTGTACAGGGGAATGGGATTTTAGGCTGCTCGCCTTGGTCATCTTCTTCCCTTTTTTCCTTTAGATTTTGGCCATTCCCCCAGCACAGTGATTCCCCATCTCCTGTCCCCAGCTCTTCCTTTCCAGGACAATTAGTAAAGTGTTTGGTCTTTCGTTTGGATGAATAATTGATTCCCGAGCTCTGTGAATGATTCATGGGCCATATGCCATGGCAACAGGATGTGCCTGCCACCGGCACCTCGCACAAAGGGCAGACTGCAAGCATCAGGGATGCGTTAGAGCCAGGGGGCTCTGGGGGGGCCCTGTGTAGGGGCAGGGCTGTGCTGTGGGTTTGGGAACGCAGGCATCCCCCCCATCTTGCTCCAGGGATGGCTGGGGAACCTGAGCGGTCACCCTAATGCTCCTATCACTTTCAGCTCAGGGTTTCCTGGAGCAAAGTGCTGTTTTGGTGCCGTCTGAGATGGGACCTGCAGCTCTGCAGCCTCACAATTCACTTGTGTTGCGGCCCCAAAACCTAGAAAGAGTGTGGAAAAAAAAGGACAGAGGCTTTCAGGTTGTACAGCATCCCCAGGGCTGGGTTGCTGAGTGCATCTGTCTGGGTGTAACATGCACTAATCACAGTGATCTCTGCAGAGGAGGGGTCGGTTCGCCAGCCAGGAAGGGTTAGAATGGGCTAAATCCATCAGGTCCCTTCCTGTGAGCTGTTTGACCAGTCTATTAATTATGCACTCATCTCCCTCATAGAGTCAGGTGGCGGTTCAGGCCTTGAGGGGCCTTTCCACTTAATTATAAATATTAATTTATGTGCCAGCCAGCACCCTGCCTGGCCCAGATTTGGAGCTGGGATTTGTCTGGCTGCACTGGTGGTTCACTACCACCCTTGTGTGGAACCACTGGGGGATGTTTAATTCAGCTACTCTGTGAGGTCAGCATTTGCTTGGGCTCCTTACTAGGAAGCACGGCCCAGTGGTCCCCAATGCTGAGGTTCATGCTAGGGTTATTGAGGATATTTCCAACAGGGTGATGATGCAGAGCTGGGTGCACCAGAATGGCTTTGTAACCATTGGACATGGCTTGTGCCATACCCAGCGCACATCACATTGATCACCACTGAGTTTGGAGATGGTTTCCCCACTCAGGGTCTCATCTCTTGCTCCGGGGGCTGCAGATAAATAATATAAAATAACCCCCCAGGTTGCAAACACAAAGCATTGGATTTTCTTTTCTAATATATATATATTTTTTCTCCAAAGCGTGTTTTTGTCTGCTGGTGATTGCTCGCTATTCAATTATACTTTGCGGATTAGCATATATTTCCCATCCTGCCTCCTCTCTCATTTGCATCCTTCCAATAGATCCTCTCTGCTGCTTTCTCCACCTGAAGTCTCTCTTCCCCCTTCCTTCCGAAGAAGCAGAGCTCGCCCCTTTGCCTAGGTGACCTATAAAAACGCCTTCACTTCTTCTTTTCTTCCTTTTTTTTTTTTTTTTTTCTCTCTGGTACATATGATGAAAAGCATGAGATCATTGGGATTTTTATAGCCCAATCTGGCAGCTTTTTTCAGATAACTTGGATGGTGAGATGTAATTTTAGTTTGGGTCCTTGCCTAAAAATAAAGAATAATTATTAGTACATCAGACGTGGATATTGTAAGTGTTGGGGAAGGCTTGAATTGTTCTGCAGATAGCAGAGCTGCTGCCCTGCACAAGCACTGAACTCCATCCCATCCCCAGTGGGATGCTTGGTGTTGCTGCTGCCCAACCCTGGGGCGATGCTCCCTTAGCAGGCTTGGTGATGCCATGGGTTTCTCCCTCGCTTTTGGCTTTGAACTCTTGCTTCCAATTTCACTTTGGTTTATTGTAGCTGATGAAGCTTTTCATGTTCTGGTGGCAGTTTTAAAAGGGAGAAGGAAGGCTGCAAAACCAATGTGATATGGGTCTGACTGTGTGGTTTCAGAGCCAGGTTTTTCCCTGAGCAATTTGGCCTGGGGAGGTGAGGAGCAAGTGGTGAAAACAACGTGGAGCAGAAGTGGGTCGCACCGTGCTGTGTGGGTCATGGCACCAAAAAGGCACGTGTAGAGGTTAATGAGCAATTAACTAATGTTGAGTGAGACATCCAGAGCAGGAGGTTTTTGGGTGTACAGGAGAAGCTATCAGGGAGAGGCAATGTCTTCTATTAGAGGCTTGGAGAAAGCAGACAGAAACCAGGCTCGCGTGCCTGAATGCTTGCTTGCTTTTTCCAGCACCTCAAATGGTCTAAATTTAGTCCCATGCAGCTGAGACCCTGCACTGGGCTGCGTGGATGCTGAGCAGGAAGGATGCATAGACACCTTCGATCAGGAGAAACATCAGCAGTGGCACTGCTATGCTTGGTGATTTTTCTGACCCACCCCCTCCATGACACAGCTTGTGATGTCCCTTGTCCCCCTGCGAGGACAAGGAGCACGTCACCTTGCCACAGAGGAGTCCCATTCTTAGCAGTTAATTTGGAGCGCGGTGGAAGCTCGCCCTGAAATCGTGTGAACCTTGCCTGGAGGCTCCTCACTGAGGCTGAGCCCTTCAGACAAATCTGGGTTAGCAGAGGACTTTGCAGCCCGGGTGCTCAGCTCCTCGCTTTGCTTCCAGAGAGCTGGGGTGTCTGACCACTGCTGGGAGCTGGGGGGATGCTTGGTGCTGTGTGCCACCAAGGGTGCAAGAGCTGGATGTGCCATGGGTGAGCAGCTCAGTGCACTGGGGCTGAGGGTGCTGTCGGGGTAATGCAGGGACAGGTTTGCTGCCCACCCCTTCTGCAAGCAGCCTGGTAAGCCAGTAAGGAGGAAGAGGAGAGTTGGGAAGCGGGTGGTACCAACCTGCTTGCGTTGTGGTGCCGGGTATCCTAGGAAACCAATCTGCCTTTTGGGGGGGGGCTGGGACCTACGTACCTCGGGGAGCATGGCAGGGAACGTGTGCTAATTGCTCCGTGCACCAGAGAGCCGCTCTGGCCTGTAATTAGATGAATTAGTGGAACAATGACCCAATTTCCCTCAGTTTTTTGGATTGCCGCAAACATCCCTGAGGTTGCTGCCACCCTCTGTTCCACTCTTTGCCCCCCGATCCCTGGTTCTACCTCCTCCTCCTCTTCCTCACTCAGCCCATAGGGGATTGACCACCTGCCCTGGTGACGTGCTCTGTGCTCTCAGTGTCCCCTCTCACTATGGGCACCTTGGGCACTGCCAGTCTCACAATGTACTGGTTCCCCTCTGTCCCAGTTTGTTTTGCAGAGATGTTTTTTCTGTTTTAAAAGCAAACTCTGGAGTCCTTCCTGTGCTTTCCAAGGGCATCAAATTTTCATTACTGTATATTTTTGCGAGGCTTTCGGCTTGTTCCCTAAGGAAGCACCACATGTTGAAGGAGCTGATGCAGCTGATGGCTCCACGTGTGATTGGGGTCAAGAGTTGGCCATGGGCCCCATCCTCAAGTGGCATGTGGGCTTTGGGGAGGTGTCAAGAGTACCCGCACTGGGTCCTGCTGGTGGGGACTGCTTCATTGGATGGGAAGCAGGTTCCCAGTACCCAGCCCTGCACTATGGGGCTGTAATCATGCTTTCTTTGTGTCTACCTGCAGCATCCTTGCCACCGCTGGAACACACTTCAACACGCACGTGGACCTGCGCACCCTGCGGGCCGTGCGTGTGCTCAGGCCTCTGAAGCTCGTCTCGGGCATTCCCAGTAAGTTGGGGGCTCCCAGTTCTCCTCTGCTTCCCATCTGCCTTGAGTTGCAAGGAGACCTCATGCTACTTTGGTGACGTGGTGTGGAACTGGGAGGAGAGGCAAAGCTTCCTGCTGGCCCTGGTGCCATGTCCTCTCCTTCGACCCAATGGAGCTTTGGTGCATCCTGCTACAGGGCTCAGCTCCGTGGCCAGGAGGTGGTGGGTGGATCCTTCCAGGGGATATTTCTTTTATTTTGGTCAAGATTTCCTCTGCAGGAATGGAGATAAATAAAGAAACCAGACTGCTACTGTGGCTGAGCCTCCCTCCCCTGGGTACCCAACAAGCACCGTGTAGTTCCCCCTACCCCACTAGCTGTTGGTGTGGAGGGAACTGGGGTGCCTGGTTCGGGATGTTGTGCTAGGAAACGATGGATGCACCATCTGTCCCACTGCCTACAGGGTGCATGTGTCCCAGGTATGGGCTGCTGATCTGACCTCCCTCTTTTCTCCTTCAGGCCTTCAGATTGTGCTGAAATCCATCATGAAGGCCATGGTGCCTCTCCTCCAGATCGGCTTGCTGCTCTTTTTCGCTATTCTCATGTTTGCCATCATCGGCCTGGAGTTTTACAGTGGGAAACTGCACCGAGCCTGCTACACAAACAATTCAGGTGAGGGAGGCATCCTGGGTTGGGCACAGTGTTCTGCTATCCACGTGCTTATGCAGTGACCACCAGGGGTTGTGACCTGCATTTTGCTTTGAACACTGCGAACATCCCTTGGTTGCCCATTTGCTCCCAGGTTCTCCCCTATTTCTCACCCCCATTCCAATGGATATTTATAATAATTATAATATATAATTGTGTGCTTGCAGGTGAGCTGGAGGAGCTGGACCCTCCCCACCCCTGCGGGGTGCAGGGTTGTCCGCCAGGCTATGAGTGTCGGGAGTGGATTGGTCCCAATGATGGGATCACGCAGTTCGACAACATCCTTTTCGCTGTGCTGACCGTCTTCCAGTGCATCACCATGGAAGGGTGGACCACAGTTCTGTACAATGTGAGTCAGGGGCTTTTGTGGGCAGCTGGATGTGGGGATATGGGGGGTTTAGAGGCGGTATTTAATTGGACTGGCAAATTCTGAGATCCTGAGTGGTGGAGACCAGGCAGGGGCATTGGACCACATAGCCTTGAAAGGTCCCCTTCCAACTCAAATGATTTTGTAATTCAATGAGATGGGATTGGTGCATCCCTTTTGGGGAGGAGATGGGAAATAAAGGGATTTGTGCTTCATGTTCCACTTGGCCAAGGGGACATCCCATCCCCAGCTCTGGGCAGTAACACTGGGCAGGACATGGAGCGGGAAGAGCATGTGGCTGCATCTTTGTGGGCGATGGGTTTCATTTCATGGACTGGAAGCAGCCGTGCCAGTTCTGTTCCCAGCCTAATTTCAGCATCGCCTCCGGCGTCATTGCACCAGGAATGTTTTTATACCCTGGTTCCCATAACGCCTGGAGATTTACAGAGTGGTTTTGCTCTGCGGGAGGCAGATTGGATGGATCGCAATGGGGAAACATTCTTCAATATTTGCTTTGCTGCAAACAGGAAGGCTGTTTTGTAAGCTGGGTGAAGGCTGTGTGCTGCCAGCATCTGGGATCCTGTTTGTTTTGGCGATGCAAGAGGTTCTAGTTGGCATCTGGGGGGCAAATGGGCCACCAAAACCCAGACTGGGGGAGCAGTCATTGCCAGGGCTTCACCTACAAGAGGTGATGACTTCATGTTGTGTCTGGAGAGGGTCAGGTTGGACATCAGGAAACATTTCTTCTCTGGAAAGTGGTGATGTACTTGGCACAGGCTACTCAGGGAGGTGGTGGAGTCACCGTCCCTGGAGTTGTTTGGGAACCATAGAGATGTGGCACTGAGGGACATGGGCAGCAGACGTGGTGGGGAGTGGCTGATGGTTGGACTTGATCTCAGTGGTCTTTTCCAACGTTATGGTTCCAACCTTGTGGTTTTATCATTCTATGATGGTTCTTGCCCTGAGGTTTTGTTCTTCCTCATCCCAATGGAACTGTTGGTGTTGCATCTTGTTGCTTTGATGGGAAGCTGGGCAGAACTGAACCACTTGGGAGACTGGAATATAAAGAGCATTTCTGGTGCATCAGTGGGCTTAGAGACGTAACCACATAAATGTGTACAGCATGAAGAGGGACTTTCCCTTGCAGAACTACCTTTGGGATGGCTGGGAACCAGGGCTAGCCCATTCCTTTCCTGAGTGTCCCCACAACCCCAGTTTGAGTCCTTCTGTCCCCATGGCAGCTGGGTGGGACCCATAGCTGCTATGGATGTTCAGGGATGCCTCAGGGCCTGAGATGCAAGTGATCTTCCCGGCATCGCTGGCCAGATGTGCTCTGTCATCACATCCCTGATGGCTGTGATCTCCCACTTTCCTCCCTTTCCTGCTCCTCGCACAGTTCCAGCTATTACTTACCTTTAATGGAAGTATCAGGGACCTTCTCAGCCGCTAATTGAGTGAGGGTTTGGGGCTTGGTGGCAAATCACTGCTGATTCACTTCTCCCTCAGCTGCCTCTTGTCCTTCCATCGTCTCATGGGGATGCACGGCTCTGGGCTGTAAAATGGGCTTTGGAACTTTTATTTATGGGGAAAAAAAAGCAACCACAAATGAGGACATGTGAGCAAGCATGTGTATGAGGCTGAGGTCCTCTGAGGAATGCTCGCTGCCTGCAGGTTTGGGGGGGTTCAGCCATTGGGTGCAGCAGTGAGAAATGGAGCCCTGTTGGGTTAGCAAGGAGCTTTGCAGAGGAGAGGAGATGGCAGGCAAAATGCTTCAGCAATCTCTCAAAGAAATTGCTTACTATAATATTCCCCCGTGTAACTGGATTGTGATTTTAAGAGCCACTTTTCCCCAATTTCACTCGGTCTAGAAGCGCATCTCTCCGAATATGTAGAAAGCATCATGAAAAAGCTAATCAGCCCCGTGGTGCTCTCCACGTGTGTTATTCTGTGGATGCGCTCAGCTCTCTCACCTTGTTTTCCTCACCCTGCCTGTGTGAGATGCCGCCTTGCTATGCAGAAATCACAGTGTGATTGAGGGGAAAAAAAACAGCAAAAAATACCTCATATTGAGGACACATATTGGGTGTCCTTCCCTTTGCCCATCCCTTGAGGGCTTTGACTCCTTTTTGGAGAGCTATGGGTCACCCCCCACTGTGTGCTGTGGATGTTGGCTGCATGGCATAGGGACCGGGCATCATGCAGAAAGCTGCTTGGTGTGGGGTTGATGCTGGGGTGGGAAGCAGGCAGACCCGATGGTATCAAGGCAGGAGGCTTGGCACAGCCCTGATTTGTGCACAGGGCCACGGCTGTTAGCAGCGATGGGTAAAACCATTTTGCCTCCCAGGCATTACAGCAGCATCCGTGCTGCTAATTAAAAATGCATGGCAAGGCATCAAGGGAGCTGACGGGCCACAGCTGCTTGCTGTAAACCCAAAACCCGCCTTGTTGACATGATGGATGAGTTGGGGGTGATAAATACAAGGGGTCACAATGCTGTGCCTTTGGCTCTGAGGTCCCGAGCATCACTCGTGCCTTTATCCCTATGCATTCCCATGGAGGGAGAGATGCTGGTGGGCAAAGGTGGAGGGAGATGTGTTGGAGGGAGCCAAGTGCTGGGTTTTGCAGGGAAGAGGAGCTGAGGAAGGGCTTAACACCATCCAAACTTTTAACCAAGTGTGCTGTTTTTCCCCTAAATGGCTCCTGGTCATTCAGCACTGCCAGGTGAACCCAGTGATGCTTCTGCATACACCCCAAGCAGCCATGGGCAGGGTGCTGGTTTTCGCTCCCTCTTGGCTCAGCTGTTTGTTAGCACTTCAAGCCAGACCCTCTCCTTCTTGCCAACTGTTCCCTTGTTTTTTTTTTTCCCCCTCTTTATTTTATTTATTTTTTTAATGTGTGCGCACTGAAATGACACAGCAAGAAACAAACTGTGTCTGCTGGATCTGCAGCTTCGAAGGCTTGCTCTGCTGAGAGCTGCCTGCTTACACCCTCCTCCTGCTTGCCAAGGGAACAGAGCAGAACCTGATGCTCTAGTGCTGCCCTATAAGGACAGAGGGTTTCTGCCCCTCTTTGTTAAGCCCAGGGGCTGTGATTCCATCAGTGTCCCATGGAGGGTCTTGTTGGCATCCCATGGAAGGCTTCATTGGCGTCCCACGGAGGGCCTCATTGGTGTCCCATGGGAGGTCTTGCTGGCAACTCACACAAGGTCTCATTGATGTCCCAAGGTATGCAGTGCTGGGGAGCCTGGATGTGATTTCTTGGCAGATCAGAGTAGAACAGAACCAAGGTCAGTTTCCACACCCATATCAAGCACTTTCAAAACACTTAATTTTTCATAATGCTTTTAGCAACGCGTTGTTTTCTTAGTCTGAAATTGAGACTTCATTTAGAAAATGGGAAAAATGAAATATATGGAAGCTCTTCCCTGTCTCCCTGTTCCTACCCAGCAGGATGCAAGCCCACACAACTCAGCCCTCATCAAACATCCTGCATCCCATTTTGGGACCCTTGGTACCCTGGGATCTGCACTGTGCTAAGGGCACAGTGTTGGGCACCCACTCAGGGCAGGATACAGCCCTCCAGGGCCCAGCCCTTGCTCTGCGAAGGAAATATACCAATTTCCTCATTAACCTAATTTGGAGAAGAAAAGCATTTTCATTCAGATCTTGTACAGCACTGGGGTCACTGACAGATACCAGGCACAGCTGGCGGGGAGTGAAGCATGGCCCTGCACGCAGGAGATCAAATTATAACTATTAAAGGGAAGAAGGAGATCTGTTACTGTGCTGAGGAGCAGCAGTGGGTATCAAGGTCTTGAGGGAGCTGGTTAGGTCAGGGGATCTGCTGGGAAAGTTCTTTAATTTCCTTACTTTTTTTTAAAGCATTTGGCTGGATTGTGATGCTGTTCCTACTGGTCTGTGCCAGGGAGACACAGTGCCAGCTCTGGTCCTCAGACCCCACAATATTGGGGTCTGGGAGGTGATGGTGTGCACAGCCTCGCTGTATCTGCTTGTAGGCCTTGCTCCCAAGCCGTCTTTATTCCCTAAGCAAGTGGGTTATGGTAATATCTGAATATTACCCCAATCTAATTATGTGCCATTTGGGTCTGGATTAGAGCAGAAATCGCAGAGGCTCTCCTGATGCAGATGGATTTGGACAGAGGGGACGTGGCTGTGCTGCTGCTCAGAGCAGGGACCATCTCTGTCTGTCCAGCATCACCCTTCTTTTCTTCGCACTTTCTATCAACCATTGGGAATCCAAAGGTGCCCTGCAAAGGCAGAAGGTGCTTTTTGCTTATTTTTAGGTAGAAAAAAACGAGTTTGTGGTTGTTTTATTATTTCTTTTTCACAGCACAGCAAAAAAAAAAATAAAAAATCCTAAAGTTTCCCATGCTGAGGGAGGGTATGTGTGGGCTGCGAGCCTGTGCTTTGCATTTGACGGCAGTATATATTTAGACTTCTTTAGATTTCTGGCCCCTGAGTGAGACCTGCTTTTGCAGCTCCCTGTGCCTTTTCATGCCCTTTGGAAATAGAGGAGCTGCCGAAGTAACAGGGTCGGTCCATGTGGGGGTTTTGGTGCCAGCACCATCACCCTGGTGGCCTGAGCTGGTGAGGTGGCCTGGGTTATTGGTGTGCTTTGTGTATGTCTGTGTCTCACGCATTCCTGGAGGTGGTAGTGAACACACATTGTGGTCAGGCGGCCAAGGAAGAGTGTGGATGGGGGTATTTTAAAATGGAGCAATACACAATGGGCTGTCAGAGAGGTGATGGAGTCTCCATCACTCAAGGTATTGAAGAAAGGTATGGATGTGGCATTAATGGGCATGAGTTGGTGGTGGGGCTCAGTGAGTCAGTCTGATGGTTGGCCTTGGTGATCTTGAAGGTCTTTTCCAACCTAAATCATTCTGTGATTCTATAATGAGAAGGTTGTTGCCTTAAAGTGAAGGGAAGAAGGAAGACCAGCCATCAGGCAGCTCCTGAGTTTCCCAAAGACTTTGTATGAGCAACGGGCCCATCTCCAGCACAAGGCCAGAGGCAGGGAGGAGTTTCTTCATTTAAAGGAGTTGCAGCTTTGGTGTAGTCTGGGGATTGAACTACCCATGGTGAGGCCTCCCTGGACCCTACATGAGATGTCCTGCTGGGTCCTGAGCAAGTGGAAATCCTATGTGAAGGCATCAAGGTGGTGAATTACTGTCTGTGGAAGGGAATAAGGAGAGAATGGTGCTCCAAAAATAAAGGAAAAGGGGCTACTTGGTAAAGAAAATGATTCCTTTGCACCAAAGAAATTGGGAAGTGCCAGAATTCAAGCAACTTGGATCTCATGCAGAGTGCTCAAAGGAGCAGTCAGTGGTTTCTCACCTCTGCCAATCACAGAATTGTTAAGGTTGGAAAAAAACCGAGTCCAACCATCAGCCCATCCCCACCATACCCACTAAGCATCACTCGGTGCGACATCTGCCCTTTTGAGCACCTCCAGAGACAGTGACTCCACCACTTCCTTGGGCAACCCATTCCAACGCCTCACCACTCTCTCTGAAAAGAAATTTCTCCTAATATCCAACCTGGAACAAGGGGATATTTGGGCACAGACCCCCACACCAGGTGGGCATTTCACCCAAATTACTGGTGAACCCAGTGGCAACAAAAGGATGGATAGGGTGACCAAGAAACGTGAGCATGGCCAAAACCCATCGTGCCCACCAGCTTGGCGATGAGCATCATCCCCTCTTCATTTAGGGGGAGCTGGCACATAGATGGCAGGTCTGGTCCTGCATATTTATAACAGCTCCGGCATGTTGGGGGAGGCACCAGCTGACTGGGGAAGAGTGAATGCAGTGCCTATATTTAAAAGCGGGGGGAGGAAGGAAAAAGTAAGGCAGGCAGGAATAGGGCTGCGAGCCTGACCTCAATTGCATGCCATTTCGGAACAGATTTTGGAGGCGAAAGAGGAAAATGAATCATGGGTTTGCCAAAGGTAGGTCACGCCGGGCTAACCTGGCATCCAAGGACTGGTTTTCTAAGTGCAGGAAACGTGCAGAGCTGCTTGTTGTAGTAATGCTTTCCCTATGGGGTAGTGTTGGCAAAGTGAGCTTGTAAGAAGGAAGCAGCACCAAGATGGGGCTGGGTGGTGGTTTAGGGCTCTCAGGGTGAGTTGTTGTTGGAGGAAAGCAAGGAACTCGGGTCTTTGTGACTGGAAGGTGCCAGCATGGAGATGGAGGGGAAAGAGGAGAAGCTTGCAGGCATGATGGTGAGGTCTCAGCAGCATCATGCATGGATGCAGCAGGACATGTCAGCATCGCATCGCTCACTTGGGTCTCCAGTGTACAGGGATGATGAACTGAGCCTGGGCTGGAGCAGGGGAGGGGCTGCTAGATGAACAAAAAGGGAGAGGCAGTCATGCAGGAGAAAACTGGATGAACCTTGCTTGAGCTACCAGAGCACAGCCTGGGAATGGCCACAATCACCATCTATAAATACATCAGGATGAGAAACAGGGAAGAGAAGAGCTATTTAAGCCAAAGGTCAATGCTGGCGAAAGAACAAATGGATATAATCCATCCACAAATAAATTTAGGCTGAGACTCAGGGACAACCATTAGAGTGGTTGCCATTTCCAGTGGGAACAGTGCATTTTTCAGGGTTAGACACGCTTCAGCTTTGAGGTGGGGAGGTAGTCTCACTGTCTACTATGGGTTTGAGAAGCAGTGGGAAATGCTGAGCTTCTTGGGGAACAAAAGGGCAAATGCTGACAATCAGAGCAGGGTGATGCTGGTCCCCAGTGCCCCCAGTTTAGTTGTGCCTACAGGGCACAACAGGTGTGGGGGAAGATGCCTTCTTCACTTATAGGAATGGAGCCCCTGTGCTGAGAGCCTGGGGGAAAGCTCCAGGCTCTCAGGCCTGGTCTTGATGGGGAGTGATCCCAGCATGGGTGGTAGATGCCCAATGGCACCTCAACAGCAGAGTGGGGTCCACCACTTGTTCCAAGGGGTACACAGTGCCTTGAACGCTAGTGCCATGGGAAATGGTGCTGTTGGAGAGCAGTGTCCTGGCACTGAGACTCATGGGCAAGTCCAAGTGTTTCTGGAGAGCAACAGTGAGTATGGGCTGCATCATTCTCATCTCCTGGACTGGAGACCAGCCTTAGGGAAGGGGCTGGCATGCAGCACTGGTGTATTTCCCTGCAGCAGCATCCTTTTGTGTTCTGGTTGGTGCCCACAGCCAGACATACTGGTGACCCCACTGCCCATGTGGTGGTCACCAGAGGTGCCTACCTCCCCACTTGCAGGCTCCTGTGCTGGCCGATGGGGAGACATGGTACCAATGACTCAGACAGAGATGAGGGCTTAATTAGCACGGGGAGAGGGGGAAGAAAGAGAGAGAAAAGAGAAAGAGCCTTTCATTGCAACAAGATTGATGCCACCTCCCCCAGACAGTCACGTTCTGCCGCATCACCCTCCAGCCTGGCGTTATGTGCACAGTGCCTTACACCGGGGGACAAATGGGGCCGGGGAGCGGCTGCGAGGGATGAGGGGGCATTGCTTTTATTAAAAGCTTTGTTTGGTGAATAATTGTCTGGAGCTGCAGCCTGCTTCATGTGGTCAGAATGGAACTGTACAGCGGGATGATGGCAGGGAGCCCATTGTCAGGGTTGGTGAGGAGGTGGTCACCCCAAGGAGCTTAGTGTGGTCAGTATGGGAGGAGAATCCTCCTGCACCTGAATTAATGTACCCTCTGCCCCAGAGCTTGTGCTGAGTGTAACGCCACGCCTGTGTTTTCTTTCCCCTCCAGACCAATGATGCCTTAGGAGCCACCTGGAATTGGCTATACTTCATCCCCCTCATCATCATTGGATCCTTCTTCGTCCTCAACCTTGTCCTGGGAGTGCTGTCAGGGTAAGCGAGTCACCATCCTCCTGGCATGCGCCTGAGCCCTGCACCTGGCTCTGGTGCTGCCACAACCCCATTCCTTGCTGCTCCCCTCCATGCCTGTCCCACAACAAGGGGCTGACGATTGTGGTGTTTTGATGTGCAAGAAGTTGTTGACTGTGACTGGGAGGGAAGAGACAGAGGCAGAGATACAGAAATGCCTGAGTTTGGGATGTGTCTGTAGCCAGGTGTTCATTTGCCAGCTGATGGAGCATGGTGGGCATGGGATGGGTTTGGGGGCTGTTGGCTGGGGATACCCAGCATCACATGCACATGGAGGGGGACATAGGGTAAAGACTGTCTCATTTCTGATCTTCCATGTGGAACAGAGATTTTCCTCCAAGCCATCAGGCTGGCCTTGTAGAGAAAAAGGCTTCTTGTTTCCATGACAATGAACCGTGGCTGCATCAGCGCATCCCCAGCACTGACAGAGGTTGGCGTGTGGGGAGAGTGGCTGGTGGTGAGGCCATGCAGAGTAAGGGCAGCGGGGCATGGTGGGTGGGATGCTCCTGCTGGGGTGTTATCAGCAGCCGTATAGAGCCTTGAGTGTGTTCCAAGATGCCCTTTTGGGCACGGGATGGCTGTGTGGCCAGAGAACAGCCTACACTGAGGAGAAAAAGAGACTTCTTTGCATGTACATCATACGATTCCTTGATCCTTGTTTTGAGTGGTGTGTGATGTCAGGATGCAGGGATCAATGTGGAAGCTGACCATCTCCTTCTGTCCTAAATGTCCCTATGAGTTCAGGTGTAATGGTGATGGCATGGTCCCCCCTTGATGTCTGTCCACACCAGGACTGTGTGGGGCAGCCCTTCTTACATCCACTGAATTGGATGCAGTCACCTCAGGCTCTTCCCAGGCGCTGGCTGGTATTTCCAATGTTTGTTTATTGCTGATAGGGTTTGTACTGGGGAAGGATGCAAGTGGGTGGGTGGCCTAATTGGCAATGGAGATGCTCTAGTGGTGTGCCAGCTACCTAAGGAGAAGCTTGACTGCTCAGCTCCCAGAGAGCTGGGCAAGGTGATGGAAGCAGCCAGGTGGGCTGTGCATGGCCACCAGTGAGGCCACAGCCTCCTTGGTTGCAGGTCCTGGTTGAGGCTGGCTGACTTCGTGGTGATGCTGTTGTGAGACATGCGCTGAGCTGAGCAGGGAGGGGGTGGTCGCACTGGGATCCGGTCTGGCCTCCTGCCTTCCCCACTACAGCTCAGCAGCTGTTCTCACTGGGGAGCCGACCAGCCACCCGAGGCAGGTCATGAATGCCAAGAGGCTGCGGGAGGACATTTGTTTCATTTGCTGCCATCAGAAGTTTGCCTGAGCCCAGATTTAGCAATCTGCTGGTTGCAATGCGCATCTCTCCCAACAGTCAGTTCCCCAACTGTTAGGCTGAGCCATGACCTCCGTGATGTAAACAGCCTGGATCCATCTGCTCCTGAGCACTGAGTATGTGGGAGAGAAAAAGCAATGATTTTCATCATGCCGAGGCCCCTCGGTTTGCTCTCTAAATACTAACATGCACACATGTGCTGGAATTGCATGCACTGCTATTAGCAGAGATGGAGTCGCTCCAGGCAGGGGCTTGAAGAGCCAGATCTTCTGGGGCTTTGGCATTTATTACTGTGTCTATTAACTTTTTCCCCTCTATGGGTGCTATTACAGATCAATTAATTCCAACTGAAAGCAGGAATGGAGGAAAAATAAAATAAAATTGGCCCCGTTCCTCTTTGTGCACATTTCGCAGGTATAAAGCCCAAGGAGATGAGACTGCTCAGCTTTTAAAGCTCCACAGGCTTCTGAAATAACCCTGGCAGGAGCATCAGAGAGAGCAGGGAAGGAGCAGCCGCTGCAGTGCTGTGGGGCTGGGAGCTCAGGAGCACGACTCGGTACATCGTGTGTCCTAGGGCTGGTGTAACCCAGGGCGATGCCAAAGCAAGAAACTGAGCAACGATGGCAAGAGAAATGAAATCTATCTGCCTTGTACCAAACAAGAGAGTAATTTAAATCCTCCTAATTGCTTCCACTCATCCTGGTGATGTTAAGTCTTTTCTCCCTTTAAGTCTTTTCTGCCCCCCACCCTCAGCTCTTGCACTAAGTCTTTGAAAGAAACGACTAATGTTATAATTAAAGGATCAATTTGGCAAGATTTCTTTGTCTTAAGATCTTCTTTCTTTCAGGTTGGGTTAGCGCTGTGTTCCCAGTCTCCTGAGAGTATTCTTCAGCTCCTCCAGGAGCTTTCTGTACCATCTCTGAAATCTTTTCGCTTCGCTTCATTTGAATCTTATTTTCCTATCCAATTTTGAGGCGTAACAAATGACGAATAAGGTTAAGTTTTAGCGATTAATGAGTGGAGCGTCAAAGGCACGAGCATGTGTTGTCAATGGAATCAGGGGTTTCTGCTAGCCTGTGTTTGAGCAGGATCAAATGGTTTGAAGCCAAACACTTGGTGGGTGCCCCATCCCTATAGACAGCCGGGTCAGGCTAGAGGGGCTCTGAGCACCGATGGGGCTGTGGGTGTCCCTGCTCAGTGCAGGGCAATAGGACCAGATGGCCCCTAAGGGTCCCCTCCGACTCTAACGGTTCTATGGTGAATGCCTTGGAGGTGTTCATGGAGAAGTCTTGTGGAGATGCCATGAATGATAGCAAGATGCCAACAAACATGCTCAGCAAATATTGAGTTGGAAGCATACATTGTGTTTCCTTCAGCGGGTGGCGGCATCTTGCGGAGTGGTTTAGAGGAGGGCAGGATGTCTGTGCCCACTGTGTGTTTGTCAATTTGCTCTTAGCTGTAATGGGGATGTAGGTTTGGGCTGCACTTGTTGCTGTGCTCCGGGGAAGTTCTCGTCTCACTGACACGGCACTTGAGCACCTTCTGCAGCTGACGCAAAGGAGCGATGCTCATCTACATTCAGCAGCCAGGTGGGCATCCATATTCATTGAGCACCTCTCCGCCTCGCTTGCCTGTGCCACCTCTCCCTGAGGCCCCAGGCCCCATGTGAACACGCTGCCTGACAAGACAAGCGTGTTGGGAGTGCCACATCCCCCATGTCACTGGGAATGGCATCTGGTCCCGCAGCTGGTGGGACAAAAGAGAAAAACCCACAGCCACGAGGCAACGCAAGGGTCTCCCCTTTGATTTCTCCTTGGAAATTGTTTGCCAGCATGCCTCAGCTGCTCTGTGTTTGCTGTTCTCTTGCAGATGTGCTCTGTGGACTCCCTGTGGTCTGCAGGCTGCGGGTGAAGGGCTCGCTTTGATGCTCTTCACAAAGCACTCGGCAGAGAGCTCTTGCTTTTGGAGATTGCTTTCGGAGCTGTTTATTCCAGTTCTTCCCTATTTCAGTTAGCAGTAGCATCCATGAGCTGCTTGACTGGGTGGATGGATCAGCCTGGTGGCTACACAGTCCTGAATGTCTTCTCCAACACAGATGACTCTATAGCTTTGGCAGTGCTCAGCTCCTTGATGGCCATGATAAGGAGAAGGAATTAATTTAGGGAAATGTAGGTTAGATGTTAGGGGAATTCTTTACTCAGAGTGGTGATGTGCCGGCACTGCTGCCCAGATCTGTGGGTGCCCCATCCCTGGAAGTGCCCCAGACCCTGGGCAGCCTGAGCTTGTGGGGCAGCCAGCCCAAGGCAGAGGGGGGGCTTTGAGGCCCCTTCCAACCCAGTCATACTGTGATTCTATGGAAGAGGTGCTTTGCGCCTTTGCTGGGTGGATTGGGCAGGATCTCCCAAATGAATCACTGCACATTATCAGTCCTCTGTGCGTCGTAGGCGGCTGTTTATTTGTTTTGCAGTGGCGATGACATATCTAGCAGTTGTTGTGGGTTTTGCACTTGATGGTTGGTTCTGAATCCATTGTATTTGCGTTTTGAAGCCATCAATTAGAATGTTTGAGAGTTGCTGGGATGTTAACGTGATGAAATACTGAAAAATGGTGATTTCTCATGCTGTATCAGTACTAGCCCCACACCTCCCATCTGCAGGTTGCTGTCACTTGCAAAGAGGGACAAAACCTGCCTTGTTTACAGACGATGAAATGCAGAGGCCAGGAGGGGATGGGAGGAGTGATGTGTCCTTGGAACAGTGGGGGCAAAGATGCAAACCCCCACCTTGTCACCTCGAGATGCATGTTGAAACTAAGGCTCTGCAACTGGATGTCAGTGGCATTTTTAACATTTGATATTTACCCTCTTTGACCTTTGTTTTTCTCTACTTCAAAATAAAAAGCTCTGCAGGCTCATGGCTGCTCTAAGCCCAGCCTGTGTCCTGGGAAATTCGGCTGCATTTAAAAGGTAGCAGTGCACGGAACAGCAGGGCTGAGCCTAATGTGCAGCAAGCCTTTGTGCGTGCATTTCCCTTCAGATTCTGGAGTGTCTTTCCTTGGGAAGAGCACAGTGTCCTATGAAATAACTGGCCAATGGTGGCCCTGTCTCCGCTGCCTTTCGGCCCTACATGGAGCCACACATCTGAACCTCTTGGAGGAACCAGCTTATAAAAGCACCTCTGGAGCTGGGAACATTGGTGGTTCCTCATCTGGAGCCCCTCCATCCCCTCTTCACTGTTGGGGACGGTGGCCTGTTTGCACTGCCTTTTCCCTGTGCTTTCACATGGGCATTGCCTTCCCCTTCTGCCTCTGTTTTTGTTCGCAGAAAACCCTTCTCCTCTTGGCACACGGTGTCAATGCAAACCAGCATGACGTGCTCTGTGTGAATCATTCACGCTGCTCGCTGTCAGCCCTGTCTAACACAAGCCCCTGTAGGACCTGGCGGAAGGCTTCCAGCAGTACCCATTAGAAAACCTCTTTTAAATCACAAGCTTCTCCCGAGGTAGAGGGTAACCATCAGCATCTGCCTCTGCTAAATGGGTTGCTGATGTAAGGCACGACCTCAGCAGCGTGTTTAAGCTCCAGCACCTGCTTACAGACAGCACTCACTGCTCTTGTTTTAGTTCCTTTACACCTCTCGGGTAGATATCAGCTGATACCTGGTGCCTTACAGATGGCATCCCTCGCTACACAGCCCACTGCAACTGGCTTTCTCACAGCAGCACGCTACTGCTGCCTCAGCTTCAGCATGCAATCCTCTTCCCACCCCATCTGCTGCTGTGTGTCATTTGATGGTAACTGGTTTGCTGGAGCTGTGCTTCCTGGTGGTGAAAGGTGGCTCTGTGGAGGTGGTTGGCTTCTTGGAAAGCATGGAAACCACAGTGTTGGTGTGACCTGTGCTATAGATAAGGGTAGTGAGGTACTGACGTAGGCTGCCCAGGGAGGTGGTGAGGTCGCCATCCCTGAAGGGGTTATAAGAGCCATGGAGTTGTGACACTGAGGGATGTGGACATGGGATGGGGGTGGTGTTGGACATGATGATCTTAGTGTTTTTTCCCAACCTTAATGATTCTATATATCCCCTCTAGGCTCCAAGATGCTCCTGGTATAATACAAGTGCGTTGCAGCATCTGTGATCGTTTTTCTCTTAACCTTATTATTATTATTATTATTTTCCCAATTGAGGCTGTTCTGAGGGTGCTTTTATGTGGTTTCTTGTCCTGTTAAAACTTGACCTTGGCCATGCAGTGCTTTAAGCCAAGCACACCAATGAAGAAGAGGAATCTAGAGGCTGGCAACCCTGCCTATAGTATGAGGGTGGAAGTGGATGCTTGTTAAGGACCCTTCCAACCCAAGCAGTTCTATGGTTCTATGAATGTGCAGCTGCAGCCGCAGCCTGGTGAGGAAGGCTGCCCCAAGTTCTCCTGCTGGGCACGGGAGTGGGAATGAAGGATGATTTGCAGCCATGAGCAGAGCAAGCCATCTGCTCCCATGGCCTTGGCAGGCTGGGCATGGGGTCTGGATGGTACCTCACTGGTGGGAGAACAGATGGCACTGAGCTCCCACCACAATCCCTAGCCCTCCCCTCTGTCCCTCAGTGCCTGCCATTGGTATTCCCAAGGCTGTGGTGATGCCAGGTTCTGCACAGCCCCACATTTGGCACAAGGTAGGTTTCACTATCCAGCACTTCCATGCTGGAGGCTTGAACCTGTACCAGGCAGGTACTTGTGCCTTTGCAGATCTGGGGACCTTACGTAGGGCTGTAGAGCGATGCCAGATCTCTTTGCAAAGCCAAACAGTGCTGTTCCACGGGACACAACCCTAACACCACAGGGAGCATCATCCTTTGTGGCAGCCAGCCCCGTGCTTGGAGCGTTCCCAGGCAGCTGTCAGTCAGCACGGCCGGCCCCGTGCTCACTGCACAGAGCTATCTCTACCCGCTGCTGCAAATTGGCTCTGAGCAATCCTTGATCTGTCAGCATCGCCTACCCACTCTCAGATGTCACCAGCCCCCGCTGCTGCCCTGCTCGGTAACGTGTCTCACTGAAATGAAATAATTCATTAAGTTGATTTTAACTCCCCCCTCCCCCCCACCCTCCTCCTAATGGACAAAAGCAATTAGGCTCCATTAGGGAGCAGGAGTGTGGGAAGCGTCTCCCTCAGAGCTGCTGCCACAGCAGAAAGGGCTGTTGTGTCCCTGGGTGTGTGCGTGTGGCACCAGCTTCTTGCAGTCAGGGTTCTGCAAGCCAGTGCTTGGACACGGGGAGATGGCATTTCAGCTTTCATCCCTCTTGGCTGCAGAGGGCTGGGGTTTTTCCTGTGCAAACCAAGCCCAGCCAAGCCAGGCTCAATGAGATTGCTGGAGAAGATGCTCCAATGACACAAGTCACACCAGGGCACAGCACCAGCGGGATAAAGGTACCGTCCCCGCTGGCTCTGGCTGCCAATGGCATCTTCTCTCTTTTTAGCATCTCCATGTTGGCAATGCACAGGAGCTGGCGTGGGGGATAAAGCGCAGCCGGCACCATCCTGCCTTTCCCCCGCGCAAAGCAAAGAGCTGTTCCACATGCCGTGCCCAAAGCGAGCGCCTTTCCCCGCCGGCTGTGGGAGGTGCTCCCCTCCCTCCTTCCCTTCACTTAGGCTGCTTTTCTCTTCCTTCCCTTTTGTTCTCTCCCCCTTCTCCTGCCCCAGGAAGAAAGTCTCATTTCAGGCTGAAAGCCGGAGCTGGAAGGAGAGAGTCATTTGATGCTCAATGCTGGAGCGGTAGGAAACTTCACCTTCCTGGGGTGGAATTAAAAATGCTTGAATTGTCTGCGGATCTTAAACAAGAGATGCAGGGAACATTTCAGGGCTTTTCACACAAACACACACTCACACACATGCAAAAGCCCACACAGCATTAAGGGTGTAATAGCTCAGCTGGGGTGATGCACTTGAACTCCCCCTGCAGCAGACAGACCAATTCTTTCCATTCCTTGGAATATTCTGAGGCTGGAGATGGCTGCTGGGCTCTGAGGAGTTAGAGGTTTGTCTTGTTTCTTGTTCCTCCTGATGTGCAATCCAAGTCCTGCAGGGCTTGGGTACAGCAGCCAGCAAGTTCCATCCCCATGATGAGAAAGTTTGTGCTGGGGGATGTCCGGAGCAGGGGATTCTCCCTGTGTGCCAACCTGCTCATTGCTAGAGCTGTAATATACAGGTGGATATGCCCCAGCTGTGTGTCAGTGAGGGGTATGGGATCTCCTAGAATATTTGTGTGTTTGGGAGTGGATGCGAGTACGTGGATACTGGCGTATCTGTGCACATTAGAAGCAGTGGGCATGGTGTTAGCACTGAGGTTCATAGGATGACAACAGGAGTATCTCAAGCCATAGGAAGACCTTCCAAGGAGAGGCTGGAGAGAGAAAGGAAGATCTCAAGTCAGAGCCTAAAAGCATGTGCCCTAGTGAATGGTATTGCAGGAGAGAGGCTGCAGAGATGATGGATGCCCCATCCTTAGAGACATTCAAAGTTAGGCTGGATGGAGCTCTGAGCACCTGTAGGTGTCCCTGTTTGTTGCAGGAGTTTGGACTAGATGATCTTTAAGTGTCCCTTCCAACTCAAACAATTCTATGGTTCTGTAAATTTCTCACTTAATGATGGCTTGCTGGAGATTGAGAGGGAACCCAGAGCAATTTTGCCAGCCTGGTGTGGATCTTGAGGCAAGGGAGGTGTTTGGCAACTGTTGCTGGAGAAGCAGATGAGCCTTGGATGGAGCATCACCCGCCTTCTTCCCTTTGTACTGTGTGCTCCCTGTGCACAAAGAGCTGAGAGCTTCCCAGTGCTGTTTCTCTGCTCTTTTTGCTCATCCTATGCCTCTCAAGAGTGAATCCACCATTCAAGGACTGTCCCTTATGGTTCAGCCATCCAGACTCTTGGTCTGCTGGCGTTGGCCATTGAATGGGTGATGACAACAAAAACAGCTGTGGCTGCCCATGCTGAGCTGGAGGCAGCGAGGTGAGGGGTGTGTGGTGTGGATAGGATGTCTATGGGATCCCTGTCTGTGCTCTCACTGTCCCTCTGTGCCATTGCAGGGAGTTTGCCAAAGAACGTGAGCGTGTGGAGAACCGCCGGGCCTTCATGAAGCTGCGGCGACAGCAGCAGATTGAGCGGGAGCTCAACGGCTACCGGGCCTGGATAGACAAAGCGGGTAAAGGGCTGGGGTCCCAGGGGTGGTGGGGATGCAGAGTGGTTGGGATGGGGACTGGTTAAGTCTGATGCCCTCAGCCAATGGTGGCTTGTCTCCTGATGCTGAGCTGTGTGTTTTGCATAGAGGAAGTCATGCTGGCTGAAGAGAACAAAAATGCTGGGACCTCAGCCTTAGAAGGTAAGAGAATGTCCTGCAAAGCACCTACTGCCCTTCCTTGTGCTTGAGACCCTCTATGAGTGGAGAAGGGTCTACAGATGCTCCACTGGGGTCTGCAGCCCAGTGGAGGGCTGGGGGAAGGTGGATGGCTCCTGAGGCCAGGAGATGGTTGCTCCTGCACGAGGAGTATCTCTGGTCTGTGGACAATTGAGTGTAATGAAATCTCCATCCTGTGCCCAGACGTGAATTACCAAGTACTGATCACCTGGTCATGATCCTATGATCAGGTTGCTGGCAGAGCTGATCATAGGATCTGATCATCACTGTGGTCCAACCCTGCTCCTCTTCCCAGTGCTCAGGCGAGCCACCATCAAGAGGAACCGGACGGATGCCATGAACCGTGACTCCAGCGATGAGCACTGCGTCGATATCTCCTCTGTGGGTGAGCGGAGGCTGGCGCAGAGGAGGCCTCTTCACCCCACCTTGGGTCAGTGCAGCTTGGAGCTTTCCTTCCTTAAACATCTGCTAGTATACTGAGCTGTGGTGGTTGCTTGCAGCACAGTCGGACATCCTTGTGCCGTTGTGCTGGGAGCCAGCTGACTCACCACCATGTTGTTATGAAGGTTGGAGATCCTCCTCTCACCTTGGCACCCCTTTTTTTCCCTCAGGTAACCCCCTGAGTCGGTCCGGTCTCAAAGGAGTGGATGGAGCCTCCTATTTACGGCACAAGGAGCGGCTCCTGCGCATCTCTGTTCGCCACATGGTGAAATCCCAGGTCTTCTACTGGATTGTCTTGAGCCTGGTGGCTCTTAACACTGCCTGTGTGGCCATCGTCCATCACAACCAGCCAGCCTGGCTCACACACTTCCTCTGTGAGTCCTTGGGTTTGGTGCAGGGGTTGTGTTTATCCTAAAACTGTGAACACTGGTGATGGAAATCTTACTGGAGGCCCATTTGGAATGCCTACAGTTGTGGGGTCTGAGCTGGGCAGGTGTGAGTGTGCATGGATGAGGCTGAGCAGTGGTCACGAAAGAACACTCCAGCTGAGGTTTTGGTTCAAAGCATGGTGTTAGGGATCCCAATGACAGTGACTGGGGCATCCCCCAGTCCACTGTGGGCTGTGGTACAAAGAGTCTTAGAGGTAATACATCTGTGCCCATTCTGGCATGGAGCTAACAGCAGAACAGTGTGGTCAACACCTCGTGTGGTGCTGCTGAGCTGTTGCAGGAGAGACTGTGCTGCTTTCTCATCCATGTTGCTCTTATTCACCTTGAAAACGTCCCCAGCAAGCACTGTACCTGCCCAATCTGCTTTAGCATGCTCAGGCCTGCTGGGATCCCAGCACGACATAGTGTGGTGTGGCAGCTGGTCGTGGTGGGAAGCATCTTTTGGACAAGGTGAAGAACCAGGCTGTTGCCTGCTAATGTTTGTGAAATAGCTTGAGAAGCTCTTCACTGGCTTGTGGCTGTTTGGCTTAGTTACCCTGGCCAAGTTCCAGCTGTGCAATGATTTAGATCCAGACTGCTAATATTCCCCTACAGGGCAGTGTGGTTAACATCTTGGAGGACGCTCCAACAATCATCATATAATGTAAAGGAACCGCCTTGCTCCGTGATAGCCCTCACTGGTCCTCAGTACCCCCTGGGGCATCAATGCATCTACCCTGAAAAGTTAACACAGTGGGACTGGTGCTCTGTTATCCACGTTTAACTCCTTCCATACTTGCTTCTGAATTCCATACCCTGGAGAAGCAGTGTGCTCCTTGACTCATCCCACTTCTGTGATATGCTACCTGGGCCTGTGGTGGGTGCATGCATGCTGCTTTCTGCCCTGAGGGTAGCACATCTGGGTTTTTGCTTTCAGACTATGCAGAGTTCCTGTTTCTTGGGCTCTTCCTCCTGGAGATGTCCTTGAAGATGTATGGGATGGGGCCGCGCCTGTATTTCCATTCTTCATTCAACTGCTTCGACTGTGGGGTAGGTGGCTCCAGGGATGCTGCAGGCCAGGGAATACGTTTAGGGTTGTCTACAGAGCAAGGGACCGATGGGGACATGGTCCTTGCATGGGCCAGGACAACTAAACTGAGACACCAGGTTTTGGGGCAGGGTGTGGGTGCTTTGCTCTCAAGAATGGGAAGGCTTCCTGCAGCAGCCTGTCCTGAGCTCATCATTGACTTGTGGCCACGTCTGTTTCTCAGGTCACAGTGGGAAGCATCTTTGAAGTGGTTTGGGCCATCTTCCGACCAGGGACCTCTTTTGGGATCAGTGTCCTACGAGCCCTTCGTCTCCTGCGAATATTTAAAATAACCAAGTGTGTACCAACCATTTGTGCCTGTCACCCCCCACCTTGGGCTGTGGCCGCAGCCCAGGTCCAGTCAATCCTGCTGGCATTGCTCAGCACTGTCTCTGTTTTCTAGGTACTGGGCGTCCTTGAGGAATCTGGTGGTCTCGCTGATGAGCTCCATGAAGTCTATTATCAGCCTGCTCTTCTTGCTCTTCCTCTTTATTGTAGTCTTCGCTCTGCTAGGAATGCAGCTGTTTGGAGGCGGGTAGGTTGTTTTGTGAGTCTTGGGGAAACTGAGCTTTGCTGGGTGATTTTGAAGCTAAGAGATGATACCCTTGTGAGTGCCAGGAATTCTGCAGCCATGTTCCTCGGCTTGCTGCTACCAGTGTCAGCTCTGCCATACAAAGGTCCCTGCTTGTGAAGTGCCTCAAGACCATGGGTGTCCTACTGGCCATGATATATTTGTTCTGTGTTTTGGTATTTCATGGCCAGTGGATCATCCCTAGAGTGGGTGAAGCATAAGTAACTCTGCTAAGCATAAATAAGCAGCCTATGCTTTAATGACCTCTTTACGCCATCTTGCTCATGTCCTTCTGGTTCCACTTCCAGGTTTAACTTCATTGATGGGACACCGTCGGCCAACTTTGACACTTTCCCTGCGGCCATCATGACAGTGTTCCAGGTAGGAGCTGGGTTGCAGGGGGAAAAAGTCAGATGGGCCTGGGGCTATCTGCTCACTGCACCCTGGCTGGACAGGGCTCTAAACCAAGCAGGTCTCCCTCCATCAGCTGCTAGGACATAACTCATGGATGGCTCTCTTTGTCATTATACATAGTGGAAGAGTTTCAAAATGCTTCTGAGGAGACCCAGTCCCTCAGCAGTCTGTTATTTGCTCCCTCAGGACAGCACCTGTAGAACAGGTCTTCTTACTCAGCTCTTGCCCTGTCTGGAATAGGTTGATGGGACTGCCCAGGTGGTAAGAAGGTGGCTGGTGACACATGTGCTGGCTTTCTTTCTTTCTGCAGATCTTGACGGGTGAGGACTGGAACGAAGTGATGTACAATGGAATCCGTTCCCAGGGAGGCGTTCGCTCGGGCATGTGGTCCTCCATCTATTTCATCGTCCTCACCTTGTTTGGGAACTGTATCCACTTGGACACTGTGCTTTTTGCAGAAATAAACCCATCTCATCTCCCTCTTTAGGGCGCCCACTCTCCCCACCAGTGCTCCTTTACCCATTGAGGGAGACCCATCACACGTGGGGCAGTCTTGGATGTCCCAAACGCAGATAAGGAGCTGTCTGGAGATGCACTGTGGGTAGTTCACATGGGTTGGGTGGTTGCTCCTCACTGAGCTGTGAGGAGCCAACAGGGCCACCCTCCCTCGGTGGCTGCAGATGCCCATGTCCTTAACACATGGCTTACGCATCCTTAGCTGCTCACAGATACTCTGCTGAATGTCTTCTTGGCCATTGCAGTGGACAACTTGGCTAATGCTCAGGAGCTCACCAAGGTAAGTTCCAGTTACTCCTTTTTCTTCTTACTGGTGGGAAGGGTGGATGAGAAGGGATGGCACCAGGATCAGCACCTGTAAGCACTTTGTTCCTTAGCTCAGCTCAGCTTGCAAAGAGCTCATCTCAAAGTGGATGTGGGGTTTCTCCTCCAGGAGGGCTCACAGGGAGCTCCCCTGTGAGATACCAGCCCCTATCACTGCACCTTGGTTTGGGGAAGCACTCCAACCTGCTGATCTTGTGGCTTTCCTGAACGCTCATGCTTAACTTCAAATGTGGCCTAACCATTTCTCCACTTAAGTTCCCTAGCTTTGTTTGCCCCCAGTCACACTGAGATAACTCTCATCTGTCTGGTGTGGGCTGTTATTTTCTGGAGATGTGGCAGGGAAGCACTTTCCAGAGGTGTCACTATTTACTCCACATCTGCCTGCAGGGCAGTGGAAGTGATGTAGAATGCAATTTAGGATGGCTCTTGAGAAACTTACTGGGCTTGACTGCTTTTAAGACTGTGCTGGGAAATATTTGAGGAAGGCTAAATGTTGGGGCACCATTTGGGTAAAGGCAAGGAGGCAAAAGCTGCAGGGGTCATTGCTGCTCTTCGAACGTGACTAACTACCCCATGCTGCCTGCTTTTGCAGAGCACATGCCTATTCCTCAGCTCCTGTAGGCTCACTGAGCAGCCCCCATGTAGGTATAAATCTAACCCATTCCCAGTGAATGAAATGAGAAGGCAGAGCCTGGGACCCCTGCTGTCTATGTCCTGTTTTTTTATCCTTTTCCTCCCATGGTGTGAGCAGATGATGATGACAGCTTGGGGTATCACCAAGAACTTGTGTGGTGGCAAAGCTGTCTCCATAAGATGAGACTAGTGAAGGCAGTCTGCATGCTGCCTCTTTCTCTTGGCCCCTTTAATGGGTACACATTCCCTTGAACTGCTGGCCTCACACCCCTCTGTTTCCTTTGTAGGATGAGCAGGAGGAAGAGGAAGCCTTTAACCAGAAGCACGCCCTTCAGAAAGCCAAGGAAGTCAGCCCTATGTCTGCTCCCAACATGCCTGCTATTGAGTGAGTGACCCCATGCATCCTGAGCCTCCCTTTGCTTCCCAAGTCCATCCCCTGGGATGGATGGAGATGGATATGTGCTCCCCATGGAGCAGAGACCAGCTCACCAACAGGCTCTGAGCTGCCCCAAGCAGAGCCTCACATGGCAAAAATCTCCCCAAAGTGTATTAATGCCCCAAAACATAAAGCCTGGATACTCAAAGTTGCTGCTAAGGGTAAGGAATGAAGAGAGCAGGAGATTGGTGGTGATCTTTCCCACAGAGCAGATCCAAACCTCCCTGGGCTCCTTCCCTGGCCGTAATGCAGTTACCTGAGATGGAATAGGTTTTCAAAATCATGTTTCATTGTACGGAAATTTCATTTGGGGAAGGAAAAAGCCCAAAACCACATAAAACCCCCCAACACGGTGTTTAGGAGCCCTGCCTCTGCGTTTCAGCAGAAGAAAGTTGTTTTTCCTTCCTAGACGCCTTTTTTTCTTCCCTTTATTTTGCCGTGTCATATGGTCTAAATCATATAAAACTCTCAAAGTCAACATTGGAACGAGGCGTTTTGATTTGTTTCCCAAAACAGCACATTTCAGTACGGCTGAAAGGATTCATTTTTTATTTATTTATTTCTTTTTTTTTTTTTTTTTAATAGAATCCCTTCCCAGGGAATTTTAGGTTTCATCATGCTTTGAAACCAAGCCAGGTTCGCACACGGCAGAGTCTCCAGAAAATCTGCTGAGAGAAATCTAGGCAAGCTCCAATGCACAGTGTTGGAGGAAGCGGCGAGGTTCATCTTAGACGTTTGGGATCTGTCCAAGGTCCCTGGCTCCTTGGCTTTGCAGCAGTGGGATGAGATGATTTCCCATCCTGAATGCACGCCTCCTGGTTTTGAGGGCATGTACCTGTAAGACGTGCCTGGAGATGAAGGGATATTTGTCATAAGAAAGAAATCTATACAAGCAGGATTTGGGGGTTTATGTGTAAGATGGCAGAGTTTGTGTGTTATGATGAGCTCTGGCTGCCCACCTGAATGTACGCGGTAAAGTGAGGGAAGAGAGAAATTTGGGTAGACAATGGGGAAAAATAGAGGGTGGAGAGAGATAGAGAATGGAGAGGAAGAGGTGGGAGATGGAATATATTGTGGCACCAAAGGATTTGCCTGCTCTGGACATCCATACTAGTCTTACAGCTGTTGCCAACTATAGCTGATTAGAAAAGCCGATTTTCTTAACCTTAATGTTGTTGTTGCTCCGCTGGCATTTAAGTGGATATCTTAAGCTCTTCTTCCCAGTTCCTCCCCCAGCTTGGGATGGGTAGTTTCAGGGGTTGATTTGGATGTCCCACTGATGCCAGCAGCTGGTGGGGGGACATGGTGGGGGGCAAAAAGGAGCAGATCTGGTGCCAAAGGGCTGTAACGGTGCAGCAGAACTGCTCTCCGTGTTTGGATGTGCACAGCCACAGATGGCTCAATTCCTATGTGGGTATGCGGCGCGGGCAGGTTGGGTGCGTGCATTGGTGCCTGCAGAGAGGTCTGATTGTGGTTGGGAGGAGTGCTCCCACGTGGCCGTGCTGGTGTGGGTGGCTGTGGTGCAGATTGGAGCATTGTGTGTGTGCACACGGGTGCCTGTGGTGCAGATGGCTCGGGCTGCTCAGCGAGTGGGAGGCCTGATGGACAGACGTGTGCGGGTGCTGCGATGTGCCAGTGCTCTGCGTGGCTGCCTGCTGTAGGAATAGCAGCCAGACCTGAGCTATGTGCCCTGAGCAGGGCACCAGGCTGCCCCTGTGGGGCTGTGATGTAGCCCTGGTGTGGCTTTGGGACTGTGCTGGGGGGTGAGGCTGTCAGTGCCCATGGTGAAAGCAGCTGCTCAGAGAGCAGTGGGTGCCACGTCCCTGGTGGTGCCCAAGGCCTGGTTGGATGGGGCTCTGGTCAACCTGATCTAGAGCTTGATGTAGCAGTTGGCAACCTTGCCTGCAGCATGGATGATCTTCCATTCCAAGCCGATCTACTCTTTAATTCTATGATGCACAGAACCTTGCACACATGAGCTCTGCGTGCACCTGGGGGTGAGATTGGTTGTGCGTTCTTACACGCATATGGTGTTTGCAAAAAGCAAGAAATGTAAATCAGTGTATGCATATTTGCATATATCAGCTGTGTGTCCCACTCTGTGGTCTCAGGATAGCACACGTGGCTGCATTAACACATGGTGATGCTCTGAGCATCACAGGGCCAGCCCGACACATCACCTCCTCTGTAAAAATGCTGCGTGTTACTAGAAGCGAATAGCTCTTTCCGCTTGGAGTACCCAAGGACCAGGACTTTGATGCAGTTTGTTTGGTCACATCTTCCTTTCTCCTCAGCCCAGCTCTGTAGCCTTAGCACAGGCACTGCAGCGTGTATCCCCTTGGAGAGCAGACAGTGTGCCCTGGTGGGATGTCCAAATGGGGCACATGCGTGTGAGCACATACAGAGCAAGCACTGACAGGCAGCAGTTTGATGGTGGCTCCTTGCTCTGGCATCCGTGTGCCCTTGGGCACCTTTGTGCACTGCCTGCAGTGATGGAGGAGGGCTGGTGGGGATTGAACGGGTTTGTTTTTCCTCCCCAGAAGAGACAGGCGCAGGAGACACCACATGTCGATGTGGGAGCCACGCAGCAGCCACCTGTACGTGGGTCGCGTGTCATCTATGGCTCCTGTACTGTTGG
Source organism: Coturnix japonica (assembly GCF_054131305.1). NCBI lineage: Eukaryota > Metazoa > Chordata > Aves > Galliformes > Phasianidae > Coturnix > Coturnix japonica. Next base: position 5,222,794 of record NC_140673.1, on the reverse strand, counting down.
GGCAGCTCCTGCCTGTGTGTGGGGTGCTCCCCTACAGCCGTGTCCCTGCGTGCATTCGTGGCTCTGTGCGTCTGTGTGTCGGTGTACCCGTGGGTGTGTACAGCGTGTGCTCTGGGGGAGAGCAGCGTACGCGTGTGCACGTGTGTGTTTCTGTGTGCCTCAGTGTGTCGGGAAGGGGAATGTTTGTCCTCCGCGGGGTGTTTGTGTTTAAAGAGGTGTCAGGGATCCTGGGAGGCAGAACAAAGAGGAGCTCTGGCTATGCAGAAAGCCAACAGCTGCAGCCCCAAACCCTCCGTGCAGTCCTCCCATGGCACATGTCAGCCCAGCTGTGCAGGCAGGTGCCTGGTGATGCGTTCCATCACACACGTCTCAGCAGCAAGGGCCATGTCTCATTGAGAAAGACTGCTCTTGGACCTGATATCTTATCCCTTTTTACTCTCTATCTCCGTCCTGTCGGCATTGCCATGCAAGCATGGACATCATCAGGTCAGTGTTGCTCCTAAAATGAGCCTGGCTCCAAGGAGCTGGAGAAGCAAGGGCACTCCCAGTGCCACAGAGATAGGACTTTGTCCTTGTTCCTTTGGAGAGACCTCGCTGCAACCTTTCAATGCTTAAAGAGAGATTATAAAAAAGGGAAGGAGGTTCACTTTTTACACAGTGACAGTGATAGATAGAATGAGAGGGAATGGCTTTAAACTAAAAGAGGGGAGATTTAGATGAGATGTGAGGAGGAAATTGTTCACTCAGAGTGGTGAGGTGCTGGCACTGCTGCCCAGAGCTGTGGGTGCCCCATCCCTGGAGGTGCCCCAGGCCATGCATGGGCCCTGGGCAGAGTGGGGTGGAAATAAATGGGCATTGAGGTCCGTTCCAACCCAGACCATTCTATGGTTCTATGATTGAGAGTGGTGTCATCAGGCAAGCAAGACGTTTATGGTTGGTCACCACCTGGTTGGCATGGGGCAGGTGTGAGTCCATTCCTCCTACATCCTGCAGTCTTTTGAAGGGGCAGGAGGACAGGCTCAGCTGAATTGCCAGCCCCTGTCAGCACCAGAAGGATGCCCAAAGGCTGAGAACTAAGTCTTGTGGGCTGGGCTGGTGTTTGTGTCCCCAAACTCCGTGTCTGGTGACTCGTGTGCACCTCCATGTCTTGTCACGGGGGCTGTGGGTGCATGCAGACAGGGTGGGATGTGGTGACATGCCAGCACAGCAGGGACATTGGTGACCCCAGCCCATATGTCCCCTTTGCAGGCGGGAGCGGCGCCGGAGGCACCACATGTCGGTGTGGGAGCAGCGTACCAGCCAACTGCGTCGGCATATGCAGATGTCCAGCCAGGAGGGCATCAACAAGGACGAGCCACCCCTCATCAACCCACATGCCAGCATCTTCCGCCGCAAGAAGCCGGGGGATGGTGTTGCTTTGGAGAAGTGTGATGAGGAGCAAGGCGGCAAGGGAGAGCGGCCGCCAGCTGAGGGTCCCGAGCAGCCGGCACCAGGGACCAACCCAGGAGGCGGGGAGGACAGGAAGAGCCCATCGCCCCGTGCCAGGAGGGACAAGGAGATGTGGCAACACAAAGTGTGCCATGGGAACTGTGAGCCGGGTGAGGAAGGGGCAGGAGGTGGCATCGAGGAAAGGGCGCGGATGAGGCAGAGTCAGCGGCGCAGCCGGCACCGGAAAGCCAGGATGGAGGGGAAGGAGCCAACTGGAGCCCTGGAGAGCCGTGCGGGCAGCCAGGAGACAGGGCTAGAGGAGCCCTGCCCTGCAGAGGGGATGCAGGATGGGGAGCAGCATGGGGATTCTGCTGCAGCGCTGGACCTGATTCAGGGCGAGCTGGAGGCGAGCGGGGACACCACCAGGTTGGTGGCTGGGGGGCATTTTGCAGTCTTTGTGAGTCCTTGTATCATTGCCTTCCACTTAGTTTCTCTCACTTTTTTGTCCCATAGGACCAATGGGGTTCCCACCGAGGAGGAAAGCCTCCCAACATCAGCCCCTGAGCCCCCCCGGGGGATGGAGAGCAGCCTGGGCGAGCAGGACTGCAGCAGCCCAGATACCAGTGAGCAGGCCCTGCTGGGGGGGGCAGCACTGGGAGCCAGCCGCACCGTCAGCCACAGCGAGCCTGACCTGTCCTCTGTCACTGCCAACACCGAGAAGGCCACCGAGAGCACCACCATCATGATTGATGTCCAAGACTCCACTGTGGTACAGAGTGAGGACCCCTCTCTCTTTCCTGAGTACATGCAGGGGGGAGCAGAAGGCTGCTCTAGTGGCTTTCCCCATCCACATCCATGGGGTGGGTGGGGGTATCCATCCCATCATCCCATGTTGACCCACCTGGTGTCCCCACAGCAGGGAGTGGGGCAGGTCTGGGGCAGAAGCTGCCCCTCACCCCACTTGGCTGCAGACAAAGGCTCTCATTTCTCTGCAGTTAGCAACAAGACCGACGGAGAAGCCAGTCCCTTGAAAGAGGCAGAGAGCAAAGAGGATGAGGAGCAGATGGAGAAGAAGAAGAGGAAGAAGGAGAAGAGCGAGACGGGCAAAGCGATGGTGCCACACAGCTCCATGTTCATCTTCAGCACCACAAACCCGTGAGATTTTCTTGTTTTTGGCTATTGTACAGGCCACCTCCTCCATGCCCACTGCCCACGTCCCTCAGTGCCACATCTCCATGGTTCTGTAACACCTCCAGGGTCAGTGACCCCACCACCTCCCCAGGCAGCCTGTGCCAGTGCGCACCACTCTTTCTGAGAAGAACTTTTTCCGAGTAGCCAACCTGCTCTCCCTCAGTGATGGCCCAGGCCTGAGAGCATGGAACAATTCATGGCCTTTACACATGTGGGGCTCTAATAGATGGGGATTATCTCGCCACAGGGTGCGTAGAGCCTGCCACTACATTGTGAACCTGCGCTACTTCGAGATGTGCATCCTCCTGGTCATCGCCGCCAGCAGCATCGCCCTCGCGGCTGAGGATCCCGTCCTCACCAACTCCGACCGTAACAAAGTGATTGCAAATCCCCTTTGTGTATACCTCCAAAAGGGGGCTTATCTCATGGCTGCTCTGGAGGAGCCTCAGTGAGCCCCCTTTCTGGGAAGCTTCTGCAGAGCACCCCTGCCCTCTCTCTGCAGGTACTGAGGTATTTTGACTATGTTTTCACTGGTGTCTTCACCTTCGAGATGGTTATCAAGGTAAGACAGCTGGCTGTGTTGCTGGTGGCGAGGGGAGCAAGTGTCTTGCATGGGAAATAGCTCAGGTTTCCCACCCTGGTCCTGAATTTGGATGATGGAAACTGGTTCTTAGCAGTAGGAGTTGAGAGAACTCAGTACTGCTCACATCAGCATCCAGACCCCCTTGAAATTCAGTGCTTCTAGATCTCATCCCTACCTCGGCTGGGCAGCTGGACAGCTTTAGCTCTGTGGCCAAACTGCTGCCCTCCTGCCTGTTTTTATCCCCCCAGATGATCGACCAGGGCTTGATCCTGCAGGATGGTTCCTACTTCCGAGACCTCTGGAACATCCTAGATTTCATCGTGGTGGTGGGAGCGCTGGTGGCCTTTGCCTTGGCGTGAGTGGCTGGTGGCCTCTTGGGCTGCACCTGGCTGGGAGGGGGGAGGATGTGACCATGTGTTATGGCAGCAAGAGCACGATTTTGGGGGGGATTTCTTTGTGACTTTGTGCTCTGGGAATAGCTTCTTTCCTCCGTGTGTGAAGCCCAGCTGTATCTCTGCACATCCTCTGTACTGTCAGCATTGTGGCTTTTCCCTGTTCCCAGCCTCCTGGGGCACAGATAGGGCAACTGAAATCTCGAGGGGCCTTTTGCACCCCCATGGAGGTTTGGATTTCCCCACAGGCACGGCAGGAGCTCTCTGAGCTGGCCTGTGGTGCCCTCTCACCCTGCAGCCATCAGTGCCATCCCACAGTAAAACAAATGATGCCCACATGTCTGCCCATAAAGCCACATCTCCAGGTGATGTTGCTGTTTGCCTGCTGCCCATTCAGAGCGTACACTTTCCAAGTGAGAGGCCATCTATGCCTGCCTCTAGTCTGCAGCTCTCAGCTTGGAAAGCTAATACATCACCCCAAATGCAGCCTAAATAAAAAGCTTGACATACCACTGTAAATCTCCAAAGAGCTGTAATTAAATTAGCTGGAATAACCAGCACCATAACTAAAGACCCTGCTTGCTTTTGCCTCCTGTGGCACCCTCGGAAGAGGCATTAACGTGCAGCTCTGAGAGCTGTGCTAAGACCTGGCTCTTGGGTTTGTAATGGGAGGAAAGGTTGAGCGATGCCCTCTATGTCTCGCCTGGTGTGTGAGTGCAGGAGCACCCTGCAGAGCTGCCTCCTCCTTTTCCATGCTTTTCCTTGCACAACTGGAGACAAGCCATGCCTATGGGTGGACGTGATGGATATCGCCCTGCCTCATGTCCCCACTGTGGCTGTGCTGCTGGAGGCTGTCACCATCCCACACACCCAAAATGCTTTCCTTACTGTCTTTCTCTCTCCTCTCTTTTCCATTCTATTCACGCTGTTCGGTGGCTTGGGCTGGATTGCCAACAGGAATGCTTTGGGGTAACTATGCTGTCTGAGTGTCCATAGTGGGGAGGTTGGGGGGAGGGCAGGTGTCTGTCTGTCTGTCTGTCTGTCTGACACCGGTGCTGACCCTTAGCTGTGTTCCCAACCACAGTTCCTGGGATCTGAGCATGTTGCTCTGCGTGTTAAAGGTGGAAGTATGGGTCCTTGGGCTGTTAGTACGGTCTCTTTCTAGAGTGTTAATTAGTGGCTTTGTTTACATCTCTTAATGATTAAGTCCATCAACGCGCTCCCTGTTGCATTAACCCTTGCAAAAGAGCCACATAGTTCATGGTATCTGTTGTTGTAAGATGGTTTTTGAGCTGTGCCACCTTCACCAGGATCATTTTGCTCCTCCTGGGGCTCCAGCCCATGGGCTTTGGTTAAAAGACAAGAAAAAATGAAAGAGCTTTGTGGGTGGGACTGATCACCACATTCAATAAATGAGGGTCACAGAGTCGGTGCTCACTGCAGAGCATGGCCCCACGTTCCCCTCCCCATGCTGGGGGTATAACATCCAGCCCTGGAGCTGGAAGGTTATTGTCTCTCTGTTTCATCTTTGGGTGCCTGTGCCTCCCTCCCATGTGGCAGGACCAACAAGGGTCGGGATATCAAGACCATCAAGTCTCTCCGTGTGCTGCGGGTCTTGAGGCCCCTGAAAACCATCAAGCGGCTGCCAAAGCTCAAGGTAAATATACTACATGGGCTTGATGTCTCCTTCCTCCAGCATTAGCATCAGTTTGCTCCCAAGCTGTAAAGAAGTCATTCTCCAAGCATTTGCTGCTTTTTAGGAGCCCTGTTTTCAAACACGGCTCTTTTCAGACTGCTGCACATTGATTGGGGTGTGCTATATTAAAAGCAAGCCCAGCTGTGGGTAGATCCAAGGTGATTCCTCTGCTAGGGATATTGGGGCTGGTGTGGAAACTAGGCAGCAAAGCCCAGCTCTCCTGATAAAGTACATGGCCCTGGCTTTGGGAGAGCTCAGATCTCTATCCAGAGTTCATTATCTTTCCCACCAGAGCAGCTTGCAAACAACTCGTCTTTGTGTGCTGTGCTGTCCTCATGTTACAGCTGAAGGGGATTTCCCAGCTGAATAGAGGGATTATTTGTGCAGTGAAGGTAGAATCATGGATTTCCTTGCTTGAGCCTATGGGTTACGGAGCCAGAAAGGACTAAGAGACCAAGGGAGCCCTGAGACATCCTCACAAGGAGATGCTTGACTTATGGATAAAGCCAGGCATGGCACCCCAGATACACAGGTTTTCATCTCATCCTTTCCTCCTGACCAGTGGTTGGACACTGGCTTACTTTAGTTCTCTTCTGGACACCCCTGTGCCACAAAGCACAGGGCTGTGAGCACAGCCTCAGAGGCGTTGGGAACTGCTGCTATTGCAGGCAGGGGTATTCAGTCTGCTTCATTGTCTGGGGTGGTGCTGGAAAAGGAGTATTGACTAATTGGTCTTGAGTGCTAATGGCATCTTTGGGACAGTCCCTGTCTGCTGCTCTGGTTACAGAATATATTGGAGGATATAAATATCCATCACTGCGGGTACGCTGGGTGTCATCTACCAGACGTCCCTTTGCTTGGGACAGAGATTAGCTCTTTCCTTATTTTCCTACCAGAAGTGGGAAGCATCTTTCCATGCAGTAGTGTTGAGGAGGGTCTGGTTCTGCCCTGTTGGTCCCCATGGTGAGCTATGCCCTCTCCTGCAGGCTGTCTTCGACTGCGTTGTGACATCCCTCAAGAACGTCTTCAACATCCTCATTGTCTACAAGCTCTTCATGTTCATCTTTGCTGTCATTGCTGTCCAGCTCTTCAAGGGGAAGTTTTTCTACTGTACTGACAGCTCTAAGGACACGGAGAAGGACTGCATGTATGTGTCCTGTGGGTCCAATGCTGCTGACAGCTCTGGGAAAGGCAGGGTGCCTTTGGGTCCCCAGTACAGCCCTTGGTCATGACTTGCTCTTGGATGTAGTTTCTAGGGATGGATGGCTTGGGCTGAGTGCTATCCCATTTGCTTTGTATCAGCCCGTGCAATGATGTAGAGCCCAGTATTCTTGCTTTCTCTTTGCTCCCCCTATCTGTCATTGAGCCTCTCCCCATTCCTTCAGCCCCTCAGGGGGAGAGGTGTCCCCCCTCTATCCCATCAAACACACTGCCCCAGGTGTAGAACAACCCTCCTGTAGCCTGACACTAGCAAAGCCACTGCTCTCTTCTAACCTTGCAGAGGGAACTATGTGGACCATGAGAAGAACAAGATGGAGGTGAAGTGCCGGGAGTGGAAACGACATGAGTTTCACTATGACAATATAATCTGGGCCTTGCTCACCCTGTTCACAGTCTCCACTGGCGAGGGTTGGCCCCAGTGAGTATTTGCTCCATCCTCTTCCCATAGATGGGTTGGGCATGTCCCCATTGCCTTAGTTGGGTTAATGACTGGCTATTTCCCAGCTGGATGGAGAGAGAAACTGCTGCACAGTGGGGAGGAGAGGGAAGCTGAGAAATTAGGTCAGGACAAAAGAGCTTTATTCCCTAGATGAGACTGGGGACATGGCTGTGGTTAACTTCTTCCTCCGAAATTGAATGATGGATTATGCCTGCTCCCTCATGGAGGTTCATTCATTGTAGGTCAGATTTAGGAATGGCTATAGGGCTAAAGTGCACTCTCCATGCTCATGAGAGACTGGGAAACCTTATTCTTTGTGTGAAGCACTGGAAAATTCATTTTCCATTAGGGACAAGGGCAAAGCACTGTGAAACAAGCTGAAGCCACTTGGAGGGGTTGTCCTCGTGAAGCTGGTGAAAGCAGTTTTATCCTATTGAGAGTGAATGGTTGGAGATGGACATGCAAGGGAGGTCCCATGAGAAGTGCTGGGTGGTGGCAGTCCTGATGGACATACTTCCCGTTGCTTTTCTCCACCTGTCTGCCCACAGGGTGCTGCAGCATTCGGTGGATGTGACGGAGGAGGACCGTGGGCCCAGCCGCAGTAACCGCATGGAGATGTCCATTTTTTACGTGGTCTATTTTGTGGTCTTCCCTTTCTTTTTCGTCAACATTTTTGTGGCTCTCATCATCATCACGTTCCAAGAGCAAGGAGACAAAATGATGGAGGAGTGCAGTCTGGAGAAGAACGAGGTACAGTCTAGGGAGGAGAAAGGATGTTTCTATGGGATTGCTGCATTACCAGATGGGGTTTGGGAGCCTGGAGCTCCCCGGGTGCTAAGAAGTCTGGCCACTGTCCCTATGTTACCATCAGTCGGGGTCTGACATGCATTGTTTTCTTCCAGAGGGCCTGTATTGACTTTGCCATCAGTGCCAAGCCCCTCACGCGCTACATGCCCCAGAACCGGCACACCTTCCAGTACCGGGTCTGGCACTTTGTGGTCTCCCCATCTTTTGAATATACCATCATGGCCATGATCGCTTTGAACACTGTGGTGCTGATGATGAAGGTGAGCAGGTCAGGGTGGGCTTGGTTAGGCTGGTGAGGAGTAGACGTGTCAGTTGGGATGGGACTAGAGGGTATTTGTGTTATTTCTATGAGATGCTTCCTCCTCAGAAGCAGGGGCTGCTGTCCTGGGAGAAGGGTGGAAAGGGGAAGAAAGGGAAGAAGGAGGTGTTAGATTAGATGTTAGGCAGAATTCTTTTACTCAGAGGGTGGTGAGGTGCTGGAACAGGTTGCCCAGAGAGGTTGTGGGTGCCTCATCTCTGAAGGCATTCAAGGCCAGGTTGGATGGGGCCCTGGCCAGCCTGATCTAGTGGCTGGAAATCCTGCCTATGGCAGGAGGGTTGGAACTAGATGATCTTTAAGGTCCTCTCCAACCTAAGCCATTCTATGATTCTATGAGGTGGTCTTGAGGCATCGGGGGCAAGGATCATGGCCATCACAGGTCCTCCCAGGGACAGACATCAGCCAAGGGCAATGTCTCTCTGTCTCCATTAGTACTACTCTGCTCCATACACCTACGAGCTGGCCCTGAAGTACCTGAACATTGCTTTCACCATGGTGTTCTCTTTGGAGTGCGTCCTTAAGATCATTGCTTTCGGCTTCCTGGTAAGTATCTGATCCTGTTCTCAGCAAAGGTGTTAATTTGGACTTTGACAGCACGTTTCAGCTCTCTGATTCACAGAGGGAAGGTGTTAATAATGTGAGATTGTTGCTATCTATTCTGGGTCTCATCCCAGAGAGCTGCTTGCCAGCTGGTGGTTGGAATTGCTCCTTTGGATCTTGTCTGGAAGGTCAAGAGAGACCTTTTGAGCTTCCTGAGCCAGCTGCCAGAGTTGGACATGGAGCGTGTGTCCATAGGAATCAGTCCAACCTGCAGTCAAAGCTCAGCACCCTCAGCCATGGCCAGGCTGAGCTTCCTGGTGCCAGGCCAGCCTGGAGGGGTCTGTGTGTGTCTGAGCACCCTCTAGACTGGCCATCCCAACCTCAAACCCTCTCTTTCTTCCCGCAGAATTATTTCCGGGACACGTGGAATATCTTTGACTTCATCACCGTCATCGGCAGCATCACAGAGATCATCCTGACGGACACCAAGGTGACTGGGCAGGCTGGGTGCCACGTGCCTCTGGTGTGGGGGCCGGGGTGCTGATGCCTCCCCCCTGACCCTCACCTCTTTCCCTCCCAGCTGGTGAACACCAGCAGCTTCAACATGAGTTTTCTGAAGCTGTTTCGGGCGGCTCGGCTTATCAAGCTGCTGCGCCAGGGTTACACCATCCGCATCCTGCTGTGGACGTTCGTGCAGTCCTTCAAGGTGAGGACTACACACGCTGGGCTCCTTTTGGGCCTCGATGTTGGCGTGCTGCTCCTTGGCTCATAGGGTGGGCCTGGAGAGGTGTATGCCTCCAGTGCTGAAGCTGTGTAAGAAGATGATTCGTGCTTCTCTTGCAGGCTCTCCCCTATGTCTGCCTCCTAATCGCGATGCTTTTCTTCATCTATGCCATCATTGGGATGCAGGTGAGCACAGACAGCTCAGCGTGCTTCCTTGGGCACAGACAAGCTGGAGAGACACATCCTCAGCATTACTGCTTTGCACAGCAGCCAGCCTGTCACTGCTTCACCGCTCTGGATGCCCAGGAAGGTCCCAAGGGCAGCAGAGCTTGTTTGGGACCCGCAGCACTGCATGCCCTAAGCTCCCTGCTGCCTCCCTGCTTGTACCACCCTTGGTGATGTGGGGACTCAGCTGGGCAGCCTGTGCTGCAGCTGCTTCCCAGTCACTCCCTCTTCATTCCACAGGTTTTCAATATTATACCCAATCCCTGTCTCCCTGGTAGGAGGGATGCAGTGAGCATTGCTTCGCATCCCAATGGATGCATCACCACACAGTCCCCTGCAGCCCATCCAGTGGTGGCTACACTGGTTGGGATCCCAAGCTCAGGGACCTGTAGCCCTTAGCAGAGTGGGGGTCTGCACAGCACAGGGAGACGTGGGCCTCCCAGGCTCCAGCACAGGCACGTGAGCACAGCACTCACTCCAACACGTGCTCGCGGCGCTGGCTCGGCAGCACGGTGACTAACACCCATGCTGAGGATCTCACAAAGCATCTCTATTAGCACTCAGGATCTTCAGCTGCCCGATGAGCAAGCCACTGTGATAACAAAAGCAATCTCCTGCTGCTCGCTGTTAGGGAGGGGGGTGAAGCAGAATTTCAGAGCACATCTCTCACTGCCTGCCAGCACGGCTGTGTGGTCTCATCCTTCCCCAAGAGCTGCTGGGTTGGTTTTGGCCTCTCCATCCCACACATCTCAGCACCGGCTCCAGGTGTTCTCCATGCTAAGCAACTGCCATCTGACTCAGCCCCCTCCCTGCCGTGTGGTAGTATTGGATTTATTATTATTATTATTTTTTTTAAACATCATTGTGAACAAATCCCCAAGCAGTAAAGTCTGTGGGCGTTATTTGAGCAAAATAGCTGGAGGCAGAAAATATTCCACAATTACGCATTCCAAAAAACCCGTACAGGGGAAGAAATACTCTTGCAGTGAGGGTATTTTTAGGCTCAGGAGAAGTGGAATAAATATTTGACGGTAATAGCAGCACATTCTTCCAATTTAAGGCACTTTGCGAACGTTCGCCACGTCCTATCGTGGCTTTGGCGGTGGGTTGTTGGTAGGATGTTGCCTGGATTTGGGGCTTCTTCACCTCTCATGGCCCTGGAGATCTGCTGGTCTGGGGCAGGACTGGTGTTGCCTGAACCGTTTTTCTGCCCCATAGGTTTTTGGCAATATCAAACTAGATGAGGAAAGCCATATTAACCGGCACAACAACTTCCGCAGCTTCCTGGGCTCCCTCATGCTCCTCTTCAGGTAAGCAGTTACAGGTTGGGGGTTCAGGGCTCTACATCCTTCCCCATTGCATCCTTCCCTGCTGCTGAGAGTGGCTGTGTTGGTGCAGGAGTGCCACTGGTGAGGCATGGCAGGAGATCATGCTCTCCTGCCTGGAGGGCAAGGGCTGCGAGCCAGACACGACAGCAACGTCTGGGCAGAATGAGAACGAGCGCTGCGGCACCGACCTGGCCTACGTCTACTTTGTCTCCTTCATCTTCTTCTGCTCGTTCCTGGTGAGTTCTTCTCCCTGGCCACAGGGTCATCCTGTGTACTCTCATCCCACCTTCCCTGGGAATCTCAATTCCTTCTTTAATTCCTTCTTCCCACACCTTCCCTTCCTTCTCTGCTCCCTTTCCCCCACTTCCCTTTCTCTCCGCCTTTCTCACTTTCACTTAGATGCTCAACTTGTTCGTGGCTGTCATCATGGACAATTTTGAGTACCTGACTCGAGATTCCTCCATCCTGGGACCTCACCATCTAGATGAATTTGTCCGGATCTGGGCAGAGTATGACAGAGCAGCGTGGTATGTAACCAGCTCCTACTCTCCAAGCAGACTCTCCAATCTGGTTTTAAGTAGGTGTCTCTGCTTTCTGCTGTTGGAAACAACCTGGCTGGGATGCCTGGGATGGTCACGGCAGGGCTGCTCTCACTCATGGACATTACAAGGGCAGCAGCTGGTTCCTACAGTGCCTGGTGGCACAGGCACCTTAGGGGGTATCCTGAAGATGCTCATGGTTGGCCATGGTGTTTACCCATGGTTCCTGCTGTCCCTCTCCTCCTCTGCCATGCCACAGGCAGGTCCCTCTCTGCATCCTTCCTGTTCTCTGCCCAAGTTGGGCTCCAGAGCCTGGTCCCCAGCACCCACAGTTCCCGTCAGGTTGGAGTGGAGGTTGGCTTGTCCCCAGCCTGGGGAGATGCTGGTTGTCTGCTGGGCTCCTGCTAGGTCACCAGGGAGTTGTGTAGGCTGGGGACAGGCTCGCTCTTATGCACCCACCCTACAGGAGATGGATGCATTTTGTTTCCTGCACTTATTGCTTTGCTGATGAGGATCCCAGTAAGCAAGGCTCCTGTTTGTAGGCAGCACCCTGTTCTTGTGGCAAGGGGATGAGCCACACTGGTTGGTCAGGCTTTGGCTTTGGAGCAGCTCTATGCTGCTCCTCCCAGGATGGTGTGGAGCATCTCGATGGCTGTGTGCAGCCCACAGCAGAGCAGAGAACACCATGAAGGTGTCTTGTGTGGCCCCTTCCTCCCCCAGCCTAGGAACACCCTTTTTGGAGCCATGTCCCACCACTGTGCCAGGGTGCTTTTAACTCAGGACCCTTGGCTGGTGCATGTGTTCCTTAGGGAAGCATCACCTTCTCTTCTAATTTGCCTCTTGAGAAACCAGGAGGTTTTATAAGCCTAATATCATCTCCTGGCACAGTTTCCTGCACCATTTTTCTCCAGCCCAGTTCAGTTCAGTGCTGGCCAGGTTCCTCCCATGTGGCCTCCCACCAGTACCCAGTGCTGTTGCATGGGCAGGTGAGTTGGCTTGTGAGCGGGTAGCTGTGCCTTGGGGAAGGGAGCATGGGTGAGTAGATATCCAGAGGAGATACAAGATGAAACACTCTCTGCTTGGTGAGAGGTTTCTTGCCTGTGAATATGGGGTGGGATTTCTTCATGCCAGCCACTCTCTCACCCCCATGCTGGGTCCCAAGGGCAGTTGCTGCAAAAGCCCCTCTCTGATTTCTGAGCAAAGAAAATATCACCCTTTGTGGTGATATGTAGCTGGCAGGTAGGGACTGTGAGCAGATGGTGCTGTTGTGGCCACTGGGGTAGCTCTGGCCCTCACTGTGGGGATGAAGAACAGGTGAGTACATCCCAGTGGGTCCCACCACCTGCGTGGGGCACAGCTCTGCACCCTGACACTGGGAATGCTTCAGGAAGGGTCTCAGGGGTGACCACACATGTCTTACTCCAGGGAGGCTCAGGGACTGGTTTTGCCCACATGGTTGGCTTAGCTCTGGCCAGTGATGGAGAGGGGACAAGGAGAGTTGAAGGAGAAACCTGAGGCAAAGGCACAGGGTAAGGGTTGTAATGCTGCTCTTTGCCTCCCTGTATGGTTTCCCTCCAAGCTTGTCCAAGGATGCCCAGGAGGCTGCAGCACGCTGCACCTCAGCACATCCACCCCGCAGTCCTGCTTCCCAAAGGGCTCTGAGCTGGAGCAGGGTGAAGAGCTCAGCATCCCTGCACGCGGTCCTGCCAGCTCCCCACCTCGACTGCTTCCTTATTTCAGCAGTGATGGAGGGATATGGGCTGTATCCTGCTACTGCTACTGCTGGGTCTGGGTTTGGGAGAGAAGGGGTGTGTGTGTGTGGGAGAGTTTGCTTCTAATATTGTGTACCCTTGGCAGAATGTGATCTGGTGATCAGAGCACAGGAACGGACCACCAAAGACCTAGGTGCCAGTGCCAGAGCCACTGGCCACCAGCTGGTCACATTATCTCTCCCTGTCTCATGTTCCCCAGATACTGGAGATACAATTGACTCAACTGCCAACCTCTCTGGAAGGACTAGAGTGTTCTGATGTGGGAGACGCAGCTCCACCAGAAGGGCTTGCGGTTGCTAGAACTCAACCAATATCTCCCCTCTAAAACCCCAGCCCTCTCCCACCAACTATAGATAGCCAGGGGCACGATGAGGAAGGGCGATGGGGTGGTGCCCACTGCCTACACCATGTCTCTCCAGGGTCAGCGTGGGTCAGGGTGAGGAGGTGTGAGCTGACTCACGATGGAGAGGGCAGCAGTTGGGGCTCACAGCTCCCCCTCTCTGGGTCTGACAGAGCCAGAAGGAGAAGAGCCATGCACCCCTGGGGGTCTTACCCCACAGCCGGTCCTAGCCCCCTGCTGAAGCTCTCCACCCTCTCAGTGTCCTATTAACCCACCTGTGCTTCCTTTGCAGCGGCAGGATCTCGTATAAGGATATGTACAAATTAGTACGGGTGATCTCGCCTCCTCTGGGCCTAGGAGAGAACTGCCCCTACAGGGTGGCGTGCAAGGTTTGCCTCCCAGTCCTCCGCCACAACCTGGCCACGGGACGCACCATCCACCCCTCCTTCCCCCCGCTCTGCCACCACCGCGCCTCCCGAGGGAACCCTCACGTTGCTTTCCTTTGAGTTTAAAGAGGTCCACGGCCTCCCAGAGCCAGCAGCTGTCCCCTCCAGGGGGTCCCAGAGCCTCCCGGGGTGGGTTATGTTAAATTGTGCCAACCTCCCTCCTGCCCCATCAGCTCAGAACCTCGGTTCGGTGGACATGTGCCCCCATCTCCCACTTGGTTCCTCCAGGTAGCATCCATGGGAGCAGGGCTTTTTCTTTCCCCTCCTGGGGTCTCAGGTGTGGTTTACTTCTGGGGATGGAGGGATGGGTGAAGGCAGAAGAGTATCATGGGCTCGGCTGCTTTGGAGTGGGAGGATTGGGAGACCAGAGTGACCCCGCTCCCTGTAGGAGACATGAGGACATGGTGCTGCGCCTGGTACACCATGCTCTAAGTGTGATGTTCAGAGGACACACAGTGATCTCTCTGGGGAACTATGCTCTTGCTCATCTTCCCCTTTGCTGCAGCTGCCAGAAGGAGGTGGCACCAAAGCAGCGGTCTGACCCCCTTGTGCGCCTCTGCACCTTCTTTTAGGTTGATACCTAGAATGGCAACTGAGTAAATCCCCACACCACTGCCTTCTCCTAAGTGCTACAGCACCCATGACTGTGCCTGTAGCAGAAGAGGAGAAACCACAGCACTCTCTTTTCCCTCTTCATCCCTCACGGCATCTGAGATGTGCACCCCAGCCTTTATCCTCCAAGGGAAGAGATTCCTCTGCATCATCTCTGCTGTGTTTCCTCCAGCCTCCCTGGAGTGGATTTGTCACCCACTGCAGCTGCCCATAGGGATGATGCATGCATCTGGAAGGCAAAGACCAAGAGCAAAGCAGAGGAAACCAGACAAGCCTCGGGCAGTCAGTCAGCTCTTTTATGACGAGGAGGTTGAGGGTTTTCTTGCAAGAGTCTCAGACAGCTCATCCCTTCAAGGAGGCAGTGCACACAGCCTTTGGACTCTTCTTTATTACCTTCCTGGCAAACAGAAGGCACCTGCAGGATGAAATTCTGGCCTTTCTCACTTGGCTGAAGGGCTTTGCTGGGAAATTCTGCTCTCCTAAGCCAGAGCACCTGATGCTTGCAGGGGTGCCTGTGATGATCACCCCTCCCCCCCACCCCCCGCCATAGGAGGGAGATTTGCAGCTGTCTGCACTTTCTGCTGGTGGCCTGGAACAATTCTAAGAAGACAACCAGTGAAGAAAGCAAGCCCATGTGGTCATCGTGTTTTGCAACCACGGTCTAGATCCCTAAATGCCAACCATCTTGCAGCTGTGGGAGTCTGCTTGACACATCACAGAGCACAGGTTCACCTTCCTGGAGGCAGCAAGAGCCATAATTTCCAGTGTGATGAATGAGAGCAAGCCTGCAACCCTCCACCACCAGGCAATTTGACAGCAAATACTTGCAGAAACATGACAAAGAAGTTTATGGAGTGGGAGATAGGATGCTATGGACACAGTGGCCAAGAACATCAGGATGCTGTGCAGGGGTGCAGCACGGTGTGGTAGGGAAGCTTATCTGCTGGGCCATCTGCAGGTGGGCTCACAAGGTGCACAAAGCCTTCCCATGGAAACCCAGCAAGCTCTGTCCTTGTGCTGGGAAGAGCTGGTCTTATAGTTGCACCTCACTGGGAATGCTCCCTGCCAGTCAGCTCTGCTCCCTGGGGCTCTCTCTGCCTTTCTTCATCCCCTTCTACTTCTGGCAGCCCATGCTGGGACCGGCTCTGGGAGCCATCCTGTCCAGATGGATGGCATTTTACATGCCTTCCTGTGCTCGGCTCCACAGGGATGTGCTTCTGAGCGCAGCTGTGCTGAGCAAAATGATTTAAGATCTCTGCTCTGAGCAGATGCAATGTACGCAGCCTGTCTGTAAGAGCAGCACAGTTCTTGTGCAATATCTGCTGGCTTTTGATGCAAACTCTTGCTTTCTTTGGAATCCATTCCTCTCAGTACAAAAGGCAAAATCTGATATATGCTGGGAGTGCTAAAATCCACTCTGCCAGGTAGGATGAGTTCAAGGTCACTGTGTCGCTTCCTTGTTGCACAAAGCTCTTGAGCACATGAATTCTGAAGTCATCATCTCACCTTCAGATGCCTCAAGTCAGTGCACAGCCAGGTGCTGCTTATGGACTCCTGGATCTGGGTATTTTCTCTTGCCCATCCCATCCCTGCATTATTATCATGCTCTCTCCAGGCCTTCTAGATATATCTGTTCTACAAAGGGACAGCTTGTCCCACTGCAAGTGGTCATATGAGGAACATCAGAACTAACCTAGTGTGGATCTCTTTGGCCTGGGGCTGCTCCCACAGCAGCTGATGCCCTTGAGAAGAGGAGGTAACTCCTCACTTTTCATCTCAGCACTGGGGTTGGGAAACAGCCAACATCCCAGTGGCATCCCTCTCTTCTCAGCCACTCATCTGGGTTCCTCTCCATCCTCCTCCTGTCCTTGCCATGATGGCCGATGTTGCTATTGCCCTTCTCCATCAGCCACCCCCCAGTGGAGCAGCTTGGCATGAGGGGAAGAAGAGGTGGCCGAGCCCAGCATCCCTGGTAAATACACGTAGGCATCCTCCCGGGTGTGCAGAACCTGGCACAGGGAGTTTCTGGTGACAGTGACCCTAGGCTGGCCCTGGTAAAGAGGAGAAGCAAGAGGTGGGGCCCGTCCTAGCTGCCCCCATGGGAAACCCAAATGAACCCCAATGTTGGAAGGCCCAAACAGCTGCCTCTGCTGAGACTCTTTAAACTCCAACCTGGTGGAACTTGCAGCCGCATGTGGGAGAGAGCCAGGGCGGGAGCATGGCATGCACAACTTTTTCCTCCTGATTTTGTTTTTTCAGCCGATTCAGCATGCCTTTTGCACTGGTGCATGGTGGGAAAGCGGTCCATCCGCAGAGCCAGACGGAAGCAACTGGGCATCTTCCTTTGACAAGTGACCCTGGCCCACTGCCTTCTATGCAAGACGCTGCCTCCCAATTGCATAGACCTTACGAGATGGGGATACACAGCCTTCCGGCTATGGGTTAGGTGGCCACACAAAGCAACCCCCAGGTCCCCGGGAGGGAAGAACACGACGCAGGCCACTGAGCGCATTGAGTCGCCGTGGTGCAAACCACCCGACCTCCAATAACCCATGGCTCGAGTGCCGTGTATCTGATTTATACCACTCGCACACAGCCCTGGAACCTTGTGGGACGAGGCTGGGGGCTCCTGGAGGGCCGTAGGGACAGGGGTGTGAGGCAGGAGGAGGACTCCCAGGCTGCTGGCGAGGTGGGAGCTTGAGGCCAGCAGCAGAGCGGGGTGAGTCGCTTTTCTGCCAGCATTCCTGGGTCTGTGTGAGCAGTGCTATAAATCCACATCAGGACAGTCTCTCGTGTATGATTTGCCTTGATTAACGGGTTTCCTGTTCTTTTCCTGTTTGTCCGTTTGTTTTTTCTCTCCTGTTTCCTGTACTATTTTGTTCGTACGTTTTTTCTGCTCTCTGGGAATGCCTCCTCTCTCTCTCTGCATCTCCCTCCCTCCCCTTCCCCCCTCCATGAGCAGTGGCCGAATCCATTACACTGAGATGTATGAAATGCTGACTCTTATGTCACCACCGCTAGGCCTCGGCAAGAGATGTCCTTCCAAAGTGGCCTATAAGGTAGATCAACCCTTCCTTCTATGGGGGCTTAGGGCCAAGCAGCAGCCGGTGGGTGGTGGGGCTGGGGAACCTGGGGTTTGCTGGAGGCTTCCAACCCATGGTGTGCCCAGGAGGGTGCTGGCCACGCTGGCAGGTTCCTTACTGCCTATGTGGATGACCCTGCCTTTGTCACTTGCAAATTTTTAGAGCTCTGGGGTGGAAGACCCCTGAGGAAGGGCAGGGAGAGGGGCAGAAAAGGGGCAGTGTGGAGGTGGGAGGGCTGGAGACAAGGTGAGGAGTGGGTCTGTTGCACTCTCAGGAGGGTGGCATGTCTCTAAGACCTCTAGCCCAGGAGTCTGACCCTGGGCCTGCAGCCACCCTTGTCCCATCCAACTAAACCCCACAGAGATGGGAAGCATGTCAGCAGCAAGGACACATCCTGCAGGAGCATCTCTGCAGCACGTTGGCTTGAGACATTCCAGGGACATCTCATGTTATGGGGATACCCGGGTGCCTCCAATAGGCAGCTGTGAGCTTTACAGGATGCCCAGGGAGCCCTGAAAGATGTGGGATGGGAACAATTAGGATAAGATCTGGAGCAATGTGCTGCTCAGGCTGGAGAGAGCTGGGTCTTCCCTTGGTAGCTGGTTGCTGCCCTTTCAGCAGCACTGGCAGAGGTGCTAGCAATAAGGGGGGTCTGCGTGCTTGCAGGCACACTGCAGCGCTTGTGTGTGTGCTTTCACATGCTTACGCCCACCATAGGGTTGAAGGCACGGAGAGGACATAAGAAGCTGGAGGGGAAGGGACTGGACAGGGAAGGGATGAGCCCAGGAGTTCACAAAGCAAAATATACTCTCTGGAAAGTGGATCTGGTCACTTTGGTTTGCACCCCGCCTGCCCAGGGTGGGGAAGGAGCATGGCGTGTCTAACCTGCCTTGGTTGTCCTCCTCTCTTTCCTTCTGCACTTTTTTCTCCCCTTCCTTCCCTTCCCCACCCTTGGATAATTCGGACCCTGTGCATGTGCTGGCAAACTTCATCTCTGAAAGACGCAAAAAGGGGCGCCAGGATGTAGCATGCTAGAGGAACCGAGCTGATCTGAAGTCCCTGAAGGTTAGGGACCCTCCTCTCCCCTGCCCCAGCTGGGAAGGGTTGAGAGCTGGAAAGCCAAACCACCCAGGAACGGAGACTTGAGCCCCCTCTCCTCCTCAGCATGTGCCTGGTCAGGCATCCACAAAGTGCTGGGAGGTGGCCCATTGTCAGGCTCTTTTTTGGGGAGGGGGCCCAGGGGCCGTTCCTGGGGTGCAGGAGGAGCCCTGGAAGGCAGTGAGCCGGTGTCCTGGGGTGGAAGGAGCCAGGGGAGGGGGGGTGGGATGGCGGGGTGATCCTTGCCCTTCTTTTTTGGCTGTGCTGTTTTGACACTCTTTGTTGCTTTTTATTTTTATTTTTGTTTTCTTTTTCTTTAACATTTAATTTCTTTTCCTCCAGCCTGGTCGATGTGTTTTTCGATATTGTTTTCCGTCCGCTGTTTTCTTCTCTCTCTTGCGCAGAGACTGGTGCTGATGAACATGCCCGTGGCCGAGGACATGACGGTCCATTTCACCTCCACCCTGATGGCGCTGATACGCACCGCCCTGGACATCAAAATTGCCAAAGGTAATGGCTCTGGGGCTGGGGCTGGGCAGAGCAGGTGGGTTTTGGAACAGCCCTGTTGGCATCGTGGCCAAACTGGGGTTGAGTCTGGGGTGTGGATGGAAGTGATTGGCCCAAGCGAGCAAATTACTGCTGCTTGTAAGGAGTAGAATTGTGTTTATATAGGGAAGAGGTGGCCAGTTTCCCATTAGAAGCTGCTCCTAGAGCAAAACCAGCTTGGCATCCACTGCGCCAAAGAGGAGAGCGAGAATTCCCCTTCCTCCTCAAGTAGAAAGACAAACCAAGGAGGGTGACGCATCACGTGTGCCTGGCTCCTAAGTGTGAGGAGCAGAAATCTATCTTGCAGTGAGCACAACATGTTCAGAGCTGAAAAAACAGGGTTTTTTTGTTGTTGTTGTTGTTGTTGCTGGAAACACTCTGATTCATCAGATCAAAAGCTTTCTGCGGAAACATGCCACTTTCAAATTGTCCCCTGGGAAGAGTTCAGAAAGCCCAACCCAGGCAAGATCAGCAGGAGCCCAGCGCTGCCTGCATCATAAAACATCAGGTTTGAGCCCTCTCTGGATAAAGCAGAGATTTGAAGCTGGCCAAATTCCCTTGCCCGGAGGCACCCAAGCCTCCGTTTGGCGTGTGTTAATGGCTTACTTTGAGCCTGGTTCTTCCGCAGCTCAGCAGATCCCTTTGCTGCTGGCCAAAGAGCTCTGCTTTAAGGACTTCAGCCAAGCAGAGCTGCTCTTCCACCAGCACATGATCCGCTCCCCAGCAAAAAGAAAGTGGGGCAGCAGCAGGTGTGTGTGGGTTGGAGTAGGATTGGAGCAGCAGAGACGGACCCAAGGCGAGCTCGAAGATGTCAGCTTTGAGTGGGAGGGCAGGGGATGGGAGATGGCGGCACATATGGAGGGAATGGTGGGAAAGTTTCCCTGCAAGAGCAGGAGAGCAGGCTGCATGATGGAACGTGGCTTTCCCAGCCCCGAGAGCTGGGTGCTGCTCAGCTCTGTGAGTGAACCTCACTGAAGTGTTGTCTTTAGGTCTTGATGTACATTGGGCTGCTTTTTTCCTTGCTGTTCAAGGTGGTGCAGATTGGCAGCAGTTAGACTCTGAGCTTCAAAAGGAGATCCTGACCATTTGGCCTCACCTGTCCCAGAAGATGCTCGACCTGTTGGTACCCATGCCAAAAAGTGAGTTTCTATATGGCCACGATCACTGCCAAATTCTCATTGCACCTGGAGCAGCATCTTCCTGCTGGGGACCAGTCAGACCCACCCCAGCTGGGGAAGAAGGGGGAAGAGGGTTTGTGCTGCTACAGGGCTTGCTCATGGAAACCCTTTGGGAAAACACCCAGTTCATAGTGGTGCACATGGGGGCAGCAAGCTGAACATCATTTCAAAGAATCACAGAGTGGTTCAGGTTGGAAAGGACCTCTGGAGGTCACCTGGTCCAACCTCATTGCTCACTGGCACCATTATTCTGTTGATGTGATGAGGATGCGCGTTTTGGTGGTTTATTATGGTGCTGCTGGGCCATCTCCATCCATTTCACCTCCTCCCATGTACCTAAATGTTCAACTCTTTCACTGCCCCAGTGGTGAGAAGTTTGCGGGTGACCAGGGCATCCCACAGCAGGGCTCTTCTTAAGATCAGTGCTGGTGCCTTCAGACCTGCCATTTCTGTTAACATAAAAGCATCCCTTCTTCCTTTTCCTCTCATGCCCACAGCCTCTGACCTGACTGTTGGCAAAATATATGCAGCCATGATGATCATGGATTACTACAAGCAGAGCAAGGCGAAGAAGCAGAGGCAGCAGCTGGAGGAGCAGGTGAAGCTCGGGGAGAGCACATGGTGCTCAGGATGGATTTCTGGGGAGGCAACCCTTACAGGGACCACATTCATATCACACCCTGACCTGACGGCTGTCCAGCCCCCAACTGGCTGGGGAGCCAGATTAAGGATGTCCTAAGGGGTTCTTGGCTTGTGTGGTGCTGGCTTTCAACAGGTACTGCCCATCCCTTGGTGCACGTTGGGTTTTGTTGGCTACAGACATGCATCCTCAGCCTCTGACAGTGAACACAAGCACACCTTCACCTTCCCATGCTTTCTTGTTGAAGAGCTGGACTGTGTTTCATGCAGGTTCAGCTTCTTCCTTTCTCCCCCACAGAAAAACGCGCCCATGTTCCAGCGCATGGAGCCATCCTCTTTGCCACAGGAAATCATCTCCAATGCAAAGGCTCTGCCGTACCTCCAGCAGGAAACCCTCACGGGGCTGTGAGTATTGCCTTGACAAGGGGTGAGGTTTTCCTGCAGCTTCTCTATTTCTGGAAGGGGGAACGGGCACTGCTGCAGCTCTCCAAGGAGCGTGGTGATTGTTTTGGGGATCTCTGTATTGGGGCTGCTCACAGGGACTCCCCCAGGGGATAGCAGCACCCGAGTTGTGCCCACCCTGAAGCCAGACCATCATTGCAGGAGCAGCCGGAGTGGGTTTCCCTCGCTGAGCCCGCTCTCACCACAGGAGATCTTCCAGCTGGCATGCATGGATCCATCCCATGGGCAGTTCCAGGAGCACCAGTCTCTGGTAAAGCCATACGCTGCCTTCTGGGCACTGCCTGTGCTCCCAGGAGGATGCTGCTGGGCGCGGGGGGTGTGGGACCATCGTTGGGTTGGGATCTGGCCCCTCAGCTCTTGCAGACAAGGCTGTGAGCACTGTCTGATGCCCTGCAGTAAAACGTCCTTCTTTTCCGCAGGCTGCTCTTTTTTTCCCCTGAGAGCTCATTTCAGTGGCTTACCCCGTGCTGAGTGATGGTATCTGATGTTTTCGGATTCGTGTCCATTTTGTTGTCAGTGCTGGTGGTGTCCCTGACCCAAACCATCACCACGGGGTGCAGCCCTCCGGCCTCGCACACATGCTGGCAGCAGTGTCCGTGTGTGTGTGTGTGCATCTATACACGTATTTCTCTCTCCGTGTCTGTATGTGTGCAGCCACGCACTGCCACGGTGCTTGTTGGGTACCACCGTGCGTCTCCAGCCCAGTCTGTGTCCCCGTGCTCTGTCACACTCTGTGAGCTGTGTACCACTCACATGTGCAGTCTCTGTCCCTTCTGCCAGCCCTCCCTTAATCTGATATGGGTCCTGTGCCCATAAAATCAGGGGTTGGGAAAAGAGGTCAAGCCTAAATAGCTAGGCTGATCCAGGCAATGTTTGCACTGCCAGCACTTAAAGAATGAAGTGTGAGGTGGACTGGACATTGGGTGAGCCTGAATTACCACATCTGAGCTCACCTGGTCTGCAATATGGAGGTCAATTTGAGTGGCTACAAGGCTGTGATCTCTCCCAGACATCCCCATTGGCCCTCTTAAAACCCACCCCAGGCTGCCTGTCCCCCACGAGGAGTAGTGCCCAACTGTGTGCCCCGACCCCATCCCAAGAGCGTGGCTGTGTGTTTGTTTCCAGGAGCCAGAGGTTAGGGAGTTTCAAAGAGTGCAGCCCTCTAACCGTGGCAGCTACCTTCCCGTGGACACTCAGGACCACGCTGTCTCTGGGAGGGCCTCCTCCATGCCTCGTCTCACTGTGGATCCCCAGGTAAAACCAAGCAAAGCCCCCATGGGTGCCGGGTCCAAGCAAAGCCTACCAGGTAACACTGGTGATAAAACCTTCTGAGCCCCACAGCTCCTCAGAGCCTGGGGTGGGGGCATTTCCCCACCAGTGGGGTGCTTCCCAAGGAGGAAAGCTGCTGTCCCTTGTGCAGCGGGGACCAGCAGTGCAGAGCAGCCAAGGGAACTGCTCACTTGCTCTTGGAGGAGGACCATGCTGGGACACTGCAGGGAACCAATGTGATGGGACAAACTCCTTTCCTCTGGCCCTGAGACTGGCTGAGGTGTGAGGAGTCCCTGCTCGGATGCAAAGTGATGTCCCAGAGAATGAAACACCTTCTCCTCGTGTCCCCTTGTCCCATCACACGTTCTTGTCCGCATGTGTCTGCGGATGGTCTGTCTGGGTGAGCCCAGACCACATTTCACCTTGTTTGTCTGGCTGGTTTCTCTGTTGTTCTGTCTTGTATTCAGCCTCAACTGAGACACCAAAGGTTTCCTGGGGTTTGATTTTACAATCCATCCCTGTGAAGGCTCTGGGTCTGGTTCCTCACAGGGGTGCTGGTGCAGCCTGGCACCACTGCAGGGTACTCTGGGGAGTACCAAGGGGAAGGGAAGCTTTGCCTCATGGAATTCAGAAGTATGGGAGGTGGCTGGGAATAAGGGAGGAGAGGAGATGGGGAGAAGGACCTGAAGCTGGAGAGGCAAAAAGCTGCTGAAGTGAAGTGGAGGGAAATTCATAAGATGGTCAGAGGGCTGGAGCACCTCTCCCAAGCTGAGGAAGCTGGGCTTGTTCAGCCTGGAAATGATAAGGCTCCAAGGAGAGGGGACGTGAAGAGAGGCGAGGGGTCTGGGAATGCTGTGAAAATAGCCGCTGAGTGAGGAGCACTGGAGAGATGACGCACTCCCAGCTCTCTCATCATGATTCCTCCTGCAGTGCCCCTGTTTGCTCTGCTGGTCCCATTCTCAAGGTGAGAGGAATGCTGTGGCAGCCTGGGGCCATGGTTAGTACTCACACTATCACTGTGCCATGGGCAGGATGCAGCTGCTCTTCCTTTGGCTCCCAGAGCTTTGAGCCACGCTCGGGCACTTTTCACTTCTCTAGCAGCACTCTTCAACCAGACCCACTTTCTTTCTGTCCCTGATTTGTGGCGAGGTCCTTTCAGGGGCTGTGCCCAGATTGGCCACCTCTAAACCTCACAGTGTTAAGGAGCTCATGGTGGCAGCAGTGGTGGGGCTGCGGCTGGAGCACCCCATGCTCACCCCATCACCGTCTGGCTGGGTCATTGCAGGTGGTGACAGACACCAGCTCGATGAGGAGGTCGTTTTCCACCATCCGGGACAAACGCACCAACACCTCCTGGCTGGATGAGTTCTCCATGGAGCGCAGCAGTGAAAACACCTACAAGTCCCGCCGGCGCAGCTACCACTCCTCACTCCAGCTCTCTGCCCGGCGCCTCAATGCTGACTCAGGTGAATGAGAACCCCTTCCTGTCTCTAAAAATCAACCCGGAGTTGTCCCTCCTAGTCCCCACCGTGGGGATGTGGAGCAGAGACCAATGGGGTTTGCTGCAGGCCACAGGTCCGAGGGGCACCGCTCAGGGGGCAGGGAGCGGGGCCGATCCAAAGAGCGCAAGCACTTGCTGTCCCCTGACATCTCCCGCTGCAACTCAGAGGAGAGGAGTCCCCAGGCACACGATGAGTCCCCGGAGCGGCGGCGCGAGTCCCGGTCCCCCAGTGAAGGCAGGTCACAAACACCCAACCGGCAGGTAGGTGGAAAAACCCTTCCTAAGTGCAAAGGGATGCTTGGTCATGGCCTCAAGTTGCACCAGGGGGGGCTGAAGTTGTTTTCAGGAAGAGCTGCAGGGCACTGGCACAGGCTGCATGGGGAGTTGTGGGGTCACTGTCCCTGGAGGTGTTACAGAGCAATGGAGATGTGGCACTGAGGGATGTGTACTCCCATGGCTGACTCATTGCTTGCCAGTCAGTCAAAGGTTCATGCTGTGGCTCCACAGTTCCCATACAGGTGGCATCTCTTCTTGTCCCCAATGAGAATGAGAACAGCATCATTGGCTTGATGGTGCGTGGTGCGCCCCAGAGTATATTGAGAGAGGGGAGGTCACCATGTAGTTTCTGGTGCCTCTGGAGCTTGTTTCACCACCCTGCCAAAGCTGAGGAGTCCCACCTGCACAAGCTGGAGATGCTGGTGCTCAAAGATGTGCTACCAGCGAAGAGAACAGCAGCCAAAGGGCAATTAGCTCTTCCCACTGCGAGCTTGCAATGCCCTGCTCTTGTTGGCCACATTACACAAAAAGCTTCTTGCGTGTTGTCACCACAAGCAGAGCTCAGACCCTGTGTCTCTTTGCAGGGAACGGGCTCTCTGAGTGAAAGCTCCATCCCCTCCATCTCTGACACCAGCACACCCCGGCGAGGCCGCCGCCAGCTCCCTCCAGTGCCCCCCAAACCACGTCCCCTCCTCTCCTACACCTCCATGCTGCGGCACGCCGCCGGAGACGCCTCACCACCTCCCGATGAGACCGAAGGGGGGTCCCCGCTCCTCTCCAAGGAGCCCAACACCGCCGGCCTGACCGAGTCTTCCAGCTCCCCGGCGGGGAAGCCGAGCCGGCCGTCTACCCCGCAGCGTTACATCTCAGAGCCCTACCTGGCCCTGCACGACGACTCGCATGCCTCAGACTGCGGCGAGGAGGAGACGCTCACCTTCGAGGCGGCCGTGGCCACCAGCCTGGGTCGTTCCAACACTATCGGCTCGGCCCCGCCGCTGCGGCACAGCTGGCAGATGCCCAATGGGCACTACCGCAGGCGGAGGCGAGGGGCCGGGCAGGGCGTGATGTGCGGGGCCAGCATCGACGTGCTCAGCGACACGGAGGAAGATGACAAGTGCTAAAGGTTGTGTCCCCGCCGCTGCCGCCCCGCCACCCTGCCCTCTCCAATGCATGCTCTTCGCCACGCCTGGGAATGAAACGAAACCCAAAACCAAACGCAAAGGGGGAAGTGAAAAACAAACAAACACACACACACACGCACACAAAATAAACCACACGACGACGACGACAAAGATGAAGAAAGGAAGAAGAAAGCCCAACTGAGCAGAATGGGGAAACAAACAGTCTTTGTGCAAAAAAAAGAATTAAAACCTGTCGACTTTCATTTCTTACGATCACTTTTTTTTTTTTTTTTCTGCACAGAGAAGCATTTGGCTGGAGGTGGAGAGGCCTGGCTGGGGGTGATGAGAGCACCCAGCTGCAGTGAGAGGCGCTTGGGATGCCCGAGCAGGACCTGGCAGTGCTTGTGATGCTGCTTCCGTGCTCCCCACGGCCAGAGCATCCCAGCACTCCCCGTGCTTGGGTTCGTGCTGCCCTGCCTTTGTGTTTCCCTCCGTAAGGGTCTCACGTTGGCCCAGGGAAGGGTAAGGTCTGGGGTCTGGGGGCACAGGGCAGGTAGCAGCAGCTCTGCCTGTCTGTGGGGCCAAGCCAAAGCCAACTGGTTTGTATTGGGGTGGGTGGAAGCAGCGAAGGGGGGGGCTCAGTGCTGCCAATGTACCCCATCTCGCATTGATATAGTTGTATTTCTATACGGAGAACTCTAGGTGTGCCTGTGTGTGTATATACGGTATGTGTGTGTATATATATTTATATGCTGTATATATAAAGATATACACATACATGGATTCGTTTTAGTCATCTGACCAAGCCGGTGGGGTTTGCTGGATGCAACAGAGAAGCGGGGATGTCCCCCTGTCCCCATGGCATTCACAGCAGTGGGAATCACATTTTCTGCCTTAGAGGTGGTCTGGCAACCCAGTAACCCACTGCTCCCCACTGACAGATGCTACTGGCACACGCAGCCCCGCTCCTGCATGTGCAGATCAGCTCCTGCCCGGCCACTCACAGAGCTCCCCCAGAGCAAATCCTGCCAACTCCAAAGGACCAGGCTCCATCATGAATCAAAACCCTTTTCCTAATGGCTAATGCTTGCCCTTGAAATAGGTTCTACTGATGGAACCAGACCTCCAACCAGCCCTGCTGGCCCCATGCAAGTCGCTTGCCTTTTGAGCAGACAGCTCCAGCTGGTCGATGTCCTCTAAATTTAGGCACTGCCATTGTGTCCTCCCAGATGCAGCAGGGTGTCCCACGGAGCAGCCCCAGGGCTGGGGAGGTGGCAGCATTTTGTGTCTTCATTGGGTGAAAGGACGGATTTGGGAGTTTGGGCATTTGTATTTGTCTGAGCCAGAATGGGGCTGATGCATAGTGATGCTTTGCAGTGTTTCCTAGCAAACCTTGTCAAAAAAGGCAGGCTCTTGCAACACAGCTTTTGGGGCCAGGGGGTGTGTGCTGCTGTGACTGCTGGTGGCAGAGCCAAGGAGAAGGGGACGAGGACATGGCATCACACCAATGAGTGCTGAGGCACTGATGGGCTGAACTCAAGCTTTGCTGCCTAGGACCTGTGTTTAACGGACATGTGGGATATGTTCGTACAAGCAAAGCAGCAGCACAAAAATGCCCCTAACTGGCCTTTCCCATAGCAGCTCCTCCAGCAGGTAGAGACTGCGGGGCCGTGGAGGCTGCAAAACCAAACCCGACCCCGGCAGGGCTGCAGGAAGGACTGCACCGAGGGGGTGAGGAGCAGCCCCCATGCACCGCTGCAGCGTCTCTCTTCTGAAGTCACTGGACTCCCGTTGCTGCAGCACTACGTCTCTCTTCCCCTGCTTTTCGGACATTCTTTTCTCCTCCGAGACTCCAGATCTGCCGTCAGTGTTTGTTGTGAGCATGGGAGGGGAGACGGGAGGTTCCCCCCCTAAAAAAGGTCTTGGAGGGCTGAGCCTGTGGGAGGGGGCGGGATGCTGTACCGCAGTGTGCGCTCACTCGGACCCACCGCGGAGCCGAGGTGACGGGTGGCCATGTACAACTTCCATGTTTTTTGTCAAAAGGAAAGGAAAAAAAATAAAACCTTGTTGTAAAGAACCGCCCCACGTCTCGGCTCTTTCTCATGCAGGTGCTGGTGCCTGCTCCAGAGCCTCGGGGTGTTGTTGTCAAGGAAAGATGCTGAAGTCAGGGCTTGTGCTTCTCCTGCACAGAGCTGTTGGGAGCAAGGGAAGTTTGCAGGCTGTGAGCAGCCTGCGGCAGGCTGCAGGCTGGCTGTGGGTGATGGCTGTGCTGCCTGGCTTTGCAACAAGGCTCTTGTTTTATTGTGGTACCGCTCCAATAAGGGCCCGGGGAAGGATTGGGGCAACTGCTGTGCTCAGCTGGGCCACCTCAACACGAGCCTACCCCAACCAAAGTAATGTGGGGAGGTGAAGATTGGCCTTAGTAAAGGAAACTGGTGCTGCAAAGCAGGAGCCTCTGCTGCTAGGGAGGCAGTGCTCTGCCTGGCAGGCATGGAGGCTAAAAAAAAACCCTTTGACAAATGGAACAGAAAGGTTAAAATTATCTGTACATCATCTGAATAACAATGGCGATGCAGATTGTACCTGCTGAGAATAGCTCCAGGAGACAGGGGATAAATTGGGAACTGGTGGGGGAGCTGGGGATGCTCCTCCTTGCAGGGATGTGGGGACACAGACAATAGTGGAAACAAAATGTGACCTGTGGGTGCTGTCCTCCACCCTGCAAAGCCAAAGAAAAGAGCTGGGTGCATCTCTCAGTGCACCAAAGCCCTGTCCTGCTGGCAGAGATGTCACTGAGCATCATGGCAAGCCTGTCCCTGACTGCCCCGCTTGCTGGTGCTTTGTGAGCTGCAGCGAGATTTTCCCAAGCAGCTTGGAGGGGAGAT
The DNA here is from genome assembly GCF_054131305.1 of Coturnix japonica. Classification (NCBI taxonomy): domain Eukaryota; kingdom Metazoa; phylum Chordata; class Aves; order Galliformes; family Phasianidae; genus Coturnix; species Coturnix japonica. Next base: position 5,194,135 of record NC_140673.1, on the reverse strand, counting down.
GCCGGGGGTGGTTCTCGTCCCCCCCCTTCCCTTTTTGTTCCTCTGATGGCACTTACAAGTGTGCTCTCCGGGTGCTGAGGATGTGTGTGGGATTTGAAGTGGGGCTGCGCTTACTCATGCTTAGAGCCACGTGGCATGGCAGGATAGCGGTGCTGGTGGCTCCTTGGGTGAGCATCCCCTCTATGGTTGAGCATTTCCACATGGGCAAGCATCCCCCCAGTGGGCAAACACCCCATCTATGAGCAAGCATCCCTCCATAGGTGAGCATCCCCCTTCTTGGGCAGGCATCCCCCTCCATGGGTGAGCATCCCACTCACGCATAAGCATCCTCCATGATGAACACGTGTAATTGCTGCTACTTCTTTGAACTGCCCAGCCTGGTTCAGCACCTCTCTTTGTTCATCTCTTTGATGTATTTATGCAGGTGAAACATGACAGGCTACCCTGGGGATTGGACTTTGGTACATGATACCTGCTGGGAACACTTTGGGAGCTCCTTTTGGGTCACATTATAGGTGGCAGCGGGAGAGAGGGAGGACTGGAGCTCTCTCTCCTATGGGCTTGCATTGCCTCAATAGTATTAATAACAAAATCCTTATAAATGAATGCAAAACACACTAATTGCTCCACTTCCCAGCTGGCATCTCCCTGGCTGAGCTGCAGTGAGGACATGAGCACGATGCTGCCAGCAGAGGTACTGGTGCCATTGGGGGAACGGAAGGGTGGTAGATATGCAGGGATTTGCTGGAGCCGGACCTGATCCAGACTCTGTATGAGTGCTCCCTCCCACGTTCCCCCACCCCCCTGGGACCCAGTCAGTCAATTTATGGAGCAATCTGCCATAGATGATGCGATTTGCAGATTGATTTTCACAGATCAGCTTCACGAGCATCATGAGTGATGTGGGTTTTGTTTTTTTTTTTTGCCTTTCCAAAATGGGAGGAGTAGAGGAAGGAAAGAATCCATGGGCTTTACCTTCTGCTGGAGTTCAGCCCTCGGACCAGCCCTGCAGGCAGCCTGGGCTGCAGAAGTGTCAGCATGGCCTTGCACATGGTACAAAAGAAGCTTAAAGCACACAGTGCCATCACACTGCTTAAAATACTTTTTTAGAGCATGGACACAGATGTAATTTTTGGAGAGCCTGTCCCAGCTTGAGCTCCTGCTCCTCCGGCATGTGATGTTAAACCCCAGCAGCACATCTCACCTCCTTTCACAGCTTGCAGCATGTCTGGGAGTCAGCAGGAGCTGTGCAGAGGCACTGCCAATAACCAACCCCTCCCTCCTTCACCCTTGGGGAGCAGCGTCTCGCACCTTGCAGTGAGGGTGAGAGCAGAGGGGTGCAATGGGGTGTCATGCAAAGGGCAGGGACCTGGAGCTGGGTGGGTTGCAAAGAGTTGATGTTGCAAAATAAGAGCATTTCCAGGAGAAAACAGCACGCTGCTCTCAGGCTTTCTGTATTTTGTCTCCTCTCTGTGTTGGGGAAGGGAACAGATGCCACCCATACAGTGGTTCTCCCCCCAGCTTGGTGCCTGCTCCCAGCTGTACAGGATGAATGCACTGCAGGTGTGTGGCATGAGCCTCTTAAATAGCCCTGAGTAGCTCTTCCACCTCTTCCATGGAGAGGCAGCAGGTGTGAGGCTGTTCCTTTGGATGGCTGTATGGCTCTGCTGTTCCTGCTCACAGGTGGGGAAACTGAGGCACAGGGGGTTATGGGGGTGAAGCTGCATGTCCTGGGTGTGAGCTGTTGCTGTGTTCCCTAATGTTTCCCCTTGCACAAAGTAATCCTTACCTTGCTGTATTCAGCCTTTAGCTGGTTGTTGGTACTGTGCCTATGGGGCTGACCACTCAGCCCAACCTCTGTGCTGAGGGAAGAGCATTAAGTACTATTTTTGTCCACAAATGAGTACAACTCCAGTGAATTAACTCAGAGATGTTATTATTGGCTGTAGGAATGGGTCAGGTTTCAGCCTGGGAAGGAAGTGGAGAAGAGATGGTCTGCCATCATCCCTCTGATCTGCAAGGAGGGCAGAAAAGCAGTAGGTGCTGTGTGTGGGAGGAGGCCACCGTACAAGCAGCATCAACCACTGGGGCAATCTGTTGGTTGGCAGCATGATGGCTGTCCTGGCTCCAACCAGTGGCCTGGGGCTGGACCAGCTGGCTTCATTTTTGTAGTGGGTTTTGCTCCATTAATTTGAAACTCAGCCTGGCTTGTCTTCTTTGGTACTGCTGGTTTAATAGGCTGCATCACAGGCTTAGATTTCACCTTATGTTAAAACGCATGATGGAACCTCCTGATTTACCCCCCTGGGAATGGCCACTGTAAGCCAGCATGGCACACTGGTGATAGAAACCAGGGCAGCAACCCCTGCCCCTTCCTACCATCTTTTCTTTCTGCCTTGTTTGTCTTGGTTATTCTTCCCTTCTTCTGGAAGGCTGTGGAAGCAATCAAGAGTTTGCAGTGATTTTTCTAAGAAACCTCTGTTTCCTCAGAGAGCTGATTAAAGGCAAATAGGAGAGACTCTAATTGCATCTGTGCTTTTATCTCTTCCCAAGGCACTGAGGTTTGCTGGGAGAATCAGGAAACCCTGCATTCTGCACGGCCAGGGAAACTCTTCATCTCCATCTTTAGACACTGGAGCAGCGGGATAGCTGGCGGGCGAGAGTCTGTGATGTACAAGGACAAGCCATGGTGCTTCCCTCACTAACCTCCATCTCTGCCTCACGTGTTTTCTAAGCAAATCTCTATGGAAACAGGTGCTGCTTGTAGCAGAGCCCCTGTTTTCCCTTTTGCTTCACTGCCTGGGAGGAAAGAGAGAGCAGAGTTCTGTGAAGGATGGATGAGATTTGGGTTGGGCACAGGGAGCTGCTTCAGCAGCCTTTTGGCAGAGGTTTCCCTGTGCTGGCATCCCTCAGTCCTGCCCTGATGGTGGGAGAGGAGGCTGAGATGAGCCCAAGCTGAATGATGCTCAGTGCTGCTCACACTGGGGCTGCTCCAGTACAGGTGTCAGGGCTGAAGTGTGGGGATTGCTGGGTCCTTCCAAGCATGGGAAGCACTCCCTTCCCACTGCTCTTCCTGGGGGAATGGGGTTTGTTTTAAGAACAGGCTTTCAGAATATAACTTAATGTTGCTTTCTTCCCAATCCGGGTTGATATTAGAGCCTTTGTGGCTCTGCTAGAATTACAATCTGTGATTACTGGAGTTGAAACACTGGTTAATTACCTAGTCATTTGTTGTAATACTCCCAATTAGCTTGTGAAAGCATAGCAAATGCATTCCTTCACACCTGTTTTTAATGGCTTGTACAAGGTTATTCAGAGATGGTGGAAGATAAGTCATTATGTTTGTGATATTAGGGTGCTACAGCACTTTGGAGCTTAGTTGTGCTCTTCCCTGGGTTGGGCCGGGCAGGAATTTATGACTGAGATGAGCAGAACACCTTTTCCTTCACCAAGCCACATGGGTGCAATGAATGACTTTTATGGAGAGCATAGAATGACTAAGGTTGGAAAAGACCTCTCGGGTCCCCAAACCCACCATGCCCAGTAACCATGTCCTTCAATGCCACATCCTTAACGCCTCCATGGACAGTGATCCCACCACCTCCCTGGGCAGCCTGTGCCTCTCTGAGCATCTCTGCTCTTTCAGAGAAGACCTTTCTCCTTATCTACTGCGTGGCAATGCCAGCAAGGTTTGGCTTGCTGGGAACACAAGGTTGTGGTGTTTTCCCCCTGCCCCACTGCTGCTTGCTGCCTCTGTGCACTGCCTGATTTCATGCCCATGAGAACACACGCATCAGGGCAATGTTTGCCCATACAAGTGCCTGTTTGCCCACACAAAACATTTGTACATCTGGCTTGGCAGATTGGTGCACATGAGAAAATGGGCAAGGAAACGCTGAGGCCTGGATGGCAAACTGGGGATGTTTTTCTTGTTTTTCTCAGGGAGGTGCCAGGTTATATCTGCACTGAAATGTGTCCTTCAGTAGAGGTTTGGCTCCCAGGTTTTGTGCCTGAAGTTTTGCATCCGTATTCAGCGTGATAGAACGCCTAAACGTTTGCTGGGTTTTTGCTCATAAAGCTGTGATGGTAATGGATTGGTGGTTGTACAAGGAAGAGAGTAAATGGGTATGTTCATGTGACAGCGCCCATTGCATGCATGGACCCAAAGATGTACAAAAGAAGCACAGGTCTGTAGAAAGCCCTCAGCAATGGCAGAGGCAATAGTTGGGTGTCTAGGTGCAGCTCCCCATCCAATTTTCTCCCTCAGCAAAGACACGCTCCAGAGATTATCCCAGCCTGGCTGATGGTTTTAAACCACAATGGCCGTGAAAGTCTCCATTATGCATCTCCAAGCTGCTTAGCGATAAAGTGGGTGGTGAAGGAAGCCACATTTCCTGCTCAAAGAGTGTGTGGGAATACCTTTTCAAATGTTAATTTCTCATATTTTTCAAAGCTACCCGAAGGCACTGGTCCGAGCAAGCGCTAAGAAGCTGTGCATATCAAACCAGCTACTGGGGGGGTGTAGGATTTACAGAGTCTGCAGAGATGTTTGTTGGGGGAAGCGGAAAGAGCAGCCACCATTTCTACCACATCAAATGTAAAATTAGATGTGTGTGTCTCCCCGTAGCTCCAGGCTGAAAGGCGATGGATGGATGGGAGAGCAGGATCAGCCTGGGAGCTCCCTGCTCCCTCTCCCAGATCCTCCACCCTACAGCACCATCACTGGCCCCTAAGCACACAGTGCAGCCCCGGGTAGAGCTTGGCCTTGATCAGGTGCCCAAGAGACTCATGAAGCCCATCCTACATCCGACGCCATTTCATTCTCAAGTATCACAATGTCCCACTGTAAAAATCCATCATCTTTCAGGATTTTATTACTGATTAAAAAACCCCTTCCTACAGGAACTGCCCCGGCAATGTGTGGCTAATTGGCTGTTGTTAATACACGCCCTTGTAGCTTTTTTCATTAAAAACAACGAGGAGGAGGAAAAAAAAAAAAAAGGTTGTGCACAATTTTTAGTACAGGTTTGGAAAAGGAAGAAAAATCTCTTGGGTCTGTACCCACCTCAGGTTTTTAAAGTGCAGAATCTATGTCTGTTCTTGAATAAGAAATGCGTGCTGACTGCCAAATTTCAGCATGAAAGCAGCCAGGAGCTATCCGGGAAAAAAAATGCTTTGCAAATACCTTTTGTAATTGTAAATTTTTTTAAAGAAAGAGAGAAAAACGGGGGGTGGGGGAGGGAGGGGAAGCAGAAACTAGAAAGAGTTCAGGAGTCCTTTCTTTTTAACCTTTGGAAAATGAGGTCTTGTATAACACAGAGCCTAGAAGTGACGTCTAAGCTGAACAAAGTCTTCAAAACAGGAGTTTATGGTTTGCATTTTGCAGGATGATGGGCATGGCCAAGCCTACAGCAACACATCAGCGCCTACCCATCGCTCTTCTGTTGGCCAAGGTATCCTGGGTAGAGATGGGTGCATTCAGAGAGAAACCCTGTTCGCTCTGTTTTGGCATTGTTTGATAGATCTTCCTCTCAAGTTTAGCACTAAGACCAATAATGGGATTGTTCTCGTCCTTTTCCCAAAGCTGGAGTGAAACAAAACACGAGAGAAGGCATTTCCATTAATGAGTAAGAAATCTCCATCCTCCTGGGAACTGTAGACATCAGCTGGGTTGGACCTGGAGCAAGGTGAGTATTCCTTTGGTGAGCAGCCCCTTCATCAGGCCTCATCTATTAGCTGTGTGTGAGGTTGGTTTGGGGTACAAGAGGAACAGCCCTTTCCCATTGCTGCATCCCAAGAGTGGGGCTGCTACTGATGTATTTCCCTTACCCTGTCTTTCCTTTGAGCCCTCCTGACTTAGTTTGGGTTTGCTCTGCTGCTTAGTGCACAAACAATGCCTTCGTGATGCACAAAGCAAAGGAAGTCGTGGGGAAACTCTCATCAAAACAGGCTTTTTTCACAGATCATGTATTTCACGACCTAGTGGAAGTCACAAACAATATGGGGCCAAGCATTTGTAATGTTTGGTGCTTGTTTCTGTAGCTATTGAGGCTAATATCCCAAACAAATACCTCTGTGACTAATTCCGTGGAAGGATAAAACACAATGAAGGAAGCTGTCACATGAAACGAGATGATTTTGATGTTTGTTTTGTGTTTATACACACAAATTCTGCCTCTTGGGCTGTGTAATATGCTTCATCTCAAACCCTGTTAGTCTCTTGCTGGAAAAACATATTTGTTTTCTGTCCTCATCTCCAAAAGCCAAAGATGCAGCTTTATCCTTCTCTGCGGGCTCAGGCAAACCTCTGCATGTTTTGCTGAAGATCTAGAGGTACAAAGTCTTATATTCTAAAAATAATTACAGTTTCATTCAATGTGATTAAACTATGCATTGTTTTTTTTTTTTCCTTCATTTTTTTGCTTAACAGCAACAATTTAAAACAAAAAATAATTAAAAAAAATCAAACCTGTTGGCGTCATCGGAACCTAAAAATAACAGGAAGACGACTGCTGGTGCCAGAACGATACCAAACCAAATCTATTATTGAATTAGATTCTTTCCAATTGTTGTTCTTAGGAATATATTTCCCATTTTCCCTCGGGGTTTGTTTGGAGCCAAAGTATTCTGCCTGCCAGTGCCATTCTAGCACTCAAATTAACAAGAAGTGTTGTCTCTTACAGTAAAAACCAATATCTATTGAAATATTGATGAAGCTGAGGAGCTGGCGGTGTCTGGTTCTTCACTGCCAGCTGGGTGTGCTGCATGGGGAAGGAGCATGAGGCTACCACGCATGGACCATGGGTGGCCCAAGGGGAGTCCAACCCATGTTGTGTTGGGAGCTCCTGGAGCTCATTCCTCCTTGCTTTCCTTCTTATTGGATCAGCAGGCTCTGTTTGCTCACCAGGGTAGGTTTTAGAGGCCCTACTTGCTGTCCATTTGCATAAAGAGTTACATCTTTTATTTTTCCCAACTTTTTGCTCTAATTAAGCTACTATCAAACTCATTTCATTGTAGCTAAACATCACATTAACATGTGATGGGGAAGGGACTTCATCCAACAGGTTGGTTTTCTGGCTTCGTCTATGTCATTTTCTCCTCTAGTATTGTAGTGTTATTTTAAGTCTCTCCTGAAGTCATCTGTCTTCATTGCTGAGCATTTCTTGCTTGCTGGCATCTTGTTTTCCAGCTGCCCCATTATTCCCACTATCTCGGCAGGTGCTCTAATAGCTGATGCTGCAGAAAGCCCCTCTGGAAACACAGGCTGAGTGTGTTTCATTAGCTGAGTGGCATGCGCTTAATCTATAGCACTGCCCTGGATTCATCTCCCCACGTCATCTTCACCCATAAGGATTCCCTGCTGTAATGTTGACACAGTTGACAGCCTTCTCCTGTTTGGGTTGACTTCTTTAGGATCACAGAACAGCTTGGGTTGGAAGGGACATCAAGGATCATCCAATTCCAACCCTGTGCCTTGGGCAGGGTTGCCACCCACTAGATCACGCACCAGATCACATTGTCCAGAGCTCCATATGACCTGGCCTTGAATACCGCCAGAGATGGGGCATCCACAACTTCTCTAGGCAGCCTGCCATTTCATCAGACCAGAACTTACTCTTTGTATCTCTGCTGATGCAAATGCAACAGTGATGCTGTGTAGATCTACTGCAAGGTCTTGATTTGACCTAGGATCAGGAAAGCTTTCCTTTGCAGGAGCTGACCACAAAATTGTTCAGGCTGAGCCTGCCAATGGCATTAACACAACCAGTTTTTCTGCAGATCTCTACAACACCATCCCTGGAGGTGCTTAAGAACTGGGTAATTGAGGCATTGAGAGCCATGCTCAGTAGGTGAAGTGGGGATGGGCTGATGGTTGGGCTTAATGATCTCAGTGGTCTCTTCCAACCTTAATGATTCTGATTCCATGACCTGCCTTGCCCCAGCCATTGAGCATGTCAGATGCGATGCCTTCAGCTCTACCACCCAGACAAGCAGTACATGACACAATCCGGGCTGGAAGGAGCCATGTGTTTTCTCCTGCATGCAGCTCTAGCTCTGCTTCCAAACACATCCTTTTTGTACAGTGACTTTGCACACAACCATCAAACAGCAGCTGTTTGGCCAGGACTTGGAAAAGCAACCAGTAATTCTAACTGCCTTAATTCTTGAAGCAAGGGCTTCTGCTTGCAGAAAAAAAAACTCTTCCTTTTCTTCCCCTTTAGTTGTGGGGTTTTATTTACCTATTTCCTTTGTAAATGTGAACCTGTGGACCATGGAAACTCAGACCTCATCAAGCATGAATGTCTTTAACGTTTCCTCTAGTAGAAAGAAAATGTCATGGCACCTGTCAGAGCCAAGATACCCAGGACTTCTCTTACTTCAATTAAGCATGAACAAACCTGCAATGTGTCAGAGGTAGCTCCAGGTAAACAACGTGCTGGGTGATGCTGGAGGTCACCTCAACGCTGTGCTTGAAAAGTTGAGCAGGAAGATGTGCAGAGAGAGGTTTCACAAAGTCTTCTGTTCCTGTTTGAGTCACCCCATCCCCAGAGCCACGTCTGGTGCCTTGGCACCTGGAACAGAAAGGGATGCGAAATAAGGACCCAAGCCCCAGATCAGATTGAAGGTTTCCATCCTCCAAAGCAACCCTAAGAAATACAGCTGAAGGAATTGAATTTTAGGACATGGATTTCATTGCCGCAGCTGAAATCTCACTTGTTAACCCATTTCCTTTTTACAGTCAGCCCAGGACAGCTCACTAACCTTGCAGTGCTTGGCTGCTGCTTTTCCAGTAAGTGCTTAAGAACAGAAAGGAATGAAATCCAACAGGCATCCCCTGGGGAAGAAGCTGGGAGCACTGGAGGAGTGAGGTGCCGTTCACTGGGGACACTGTGTCCTCCTTTCACTTGATGAGACAAGGTAGAAAAGACAGATTCACCTATGCTGGGAAGCATTACAACAGAAACCTTCACTGGACAGCCATGCTGGGTCATCCATGAAGACATGGAAGAAGGGACATGCCTGTGTGCTTCCCAAAGGCAGGATAAAGCCAGGAATATAATAATGTAAGCGGGGAGATCTGGTAGCAGACTGCATGCTTTTAAATTCACATCCCCTACACGTGCTCTGGGTGGGAGAAGGAGCTGTAGGCTTGCATGATAGCAAAGCATATGCAGTAGGAACACAATGGGGTGAGGAAAGGAAATGTGGTCATGAAAGGTTTAGCATAAACGCTAGAACAGCTTGTGTGAGAGGATCCAAAAGGTTTGTGTGTAGAGCCTGTTCCTGAACACCTCCATCTGGGGTGGGTTGTTGTAGAGCTGACTATGTCCTGTTGCTGGAGAGGCGAGCTGCCAGACTGTCACAATTCACTCCATCCCTATTTCTTATGTTTGTTTTTTTTTTTTTTTCCAGTATTGCTTGTGGAGGTCAGGAAGTATGAAAGTGAAACTCTGTCTTCTCTTATAAAACTGGAAGTAAATGCAGAGTGCAGCTTAATTGAAGTTACTGACTTCCCCCAGACAAGATGATGTAAGTAGGTGTAGCAGAAATGCTAACTCACGGCTTGAAGTGGTGATTGAGCACCTGGTGAGAAGGCAGGGCCAACCCAGGGGAGCTCAGGTGTATGCAATGCCACTGAATGGCTGTGAAGCATGGAGCCAGGACTCCCTCTACCCAGACCTCATTTAAGGGTTCCCATAGCTCATCAACTCTAGAACAGGAATGGGAAGGGGATGAGGAAATGGCTTTAATGGTTCTTTGACAAGTTAGTTGAGCAGTTCCCTGTTGTTCTGGATCTTTCTTGGAAGCTTAGTTTTTTGGGGGAAAAAATGATGTCATTTAAGAAGATAATAGAAAGCACAGCAAATCCATTGAGCTGAGTTGCTGAGGTGTTTCATGCTTGAATCCAGCTGGAAGCCCTGGACTGTTAGGATATGCCATTGGAAAAGAGGACTACTCGAGGTGCATCTGGATAGATGGGCTTTATCTGCACTCTTCCCTATTTATGCTTATTAGAGATGAAGTTGAAGTGCAGCACGGTTAAATTATGCATATAAAGAAGAGTCCACAAACAAGAAAACATAAGCAATGTGGGAAGGAACAGAACTGCAAAGAGAACGAGAGGAGCAAAACCGAACAGGATGCCAAGCTGCAAAAGACATTTCAACAGCACCTAATTAAAACCGTTCACATTTGCAACAGACAGAAGGTAAAGACATTCACTAGGAAACAGAAGAAAGGGGGGGAACAAAACAACACATTAAAGGCAGTTATTTAGTCAATCATGGGAGATTCTGGAAAAAATAACAACCTTAAGGGAAGGCCGGTTGAGGAACGTGGAATGCAAGGAGAGTTTTGGGGTTACTTTCATTAGTCTTCCAGGAGAATGGAGAGACTTCAGCTGGTAATAAAGAGAGAAATTATGTGCAGCAGCCCCTGCCCACAGCACTTGCAGCCTATGGGGAGCTGGCAATGCCAACGTTGAGCATTTATCTCCACGCGCTGATTTGAATAAGATCACATAGCAACCAGCCCGGGACTGGGAAATCAACCCACTTTTCCCAGGTCCCACTCCAATGCTTTAATCATGAAATTATCTGCCAGTTTCTTTTGTTAATTAATGAATCTTCGTCTTTTTTTTGGCTTTAGAAACCATAGATGCAGCAGCAGTGGCAAGGCTGAAAATCCAGCGTGATACCTTTGGTAGTAAGAAGAGCTGACGACCATTTTTCTCATAACCTCCCATGTTTGCCACTGGTTTGCCTGGTTTCAGCTGTGTAGCAGAGCAGCACGAGCTTAAAAATGGAATAATCATGACAAATGAGTCCTCAGCCATCTTTCAAAGAGAACAAATCAGATTTTTCACTCGTGTGACAAAAACACAAGAGATGAAAAAGCAAGAGGAAGAAGCTACGCCGCGCTCTGCTTGTCTCTGTCTAAGCAAAATCACTTTAATAATTGGTGAACACGGTGTGAAAAAGAACAAATAGCATTTGAAAGGGAAGAGACTAGCGTGGCATGTCTGAGATGGAAAACAGGAAGGGTTTTTTTTCTTCTTGTGGAAGAGCCATTGCTTTCAGAAAGAGCTGGTGAGGTGAAAACGGAGCTTTCTTGCTGGAGGGAGGCTGATTTATGGGTATGTGAGGAATCTTGCCATTCAGAGATAAGATATCTAAGTGCTCCCTTAACAATGACTGATGAAGAAGCAGTCAGAACTGCAAGGAGGAGCTCTTTGTTAAGTGGATCAGGAGCTGTCAGAGGCCTTTGGCAACCCACCCTCTTGAGATTGGGTCATCCTCCCCTTGTCCACCTGTGATGCTCTATGGAGATGTCATAAATCACAACTACAGCCCAGGAAGAATTAACATCAGATCAAAGGTGTGCGTTGAGTGGTTCTATGCTGGGAGGTCATTTGTTCTTCCTTTCTACCTGGATAGGACTAAAATAGTCATCCTTGTGTCAGTGCTGGCAGGGGAGACAAGTGGCCCAGGCACATGGTTGACTTAGTGAAGTCATTTTGCAGGGGCAATAGGAATAGGAAGAGCAGAATCCCCCCCGGACCGCCTCCTCCTCCGGGAAGTGACTGATGAGCCTGGCAGCCTCTGAACAAATATTTCCGATGCAGAGAACTCACTTGTCAGCTCAGAGGAGCCCCGAGAGGAAATTTCCAAAGCAAATCTGTCGGAGATAATGACACTGCACGAGGAAGCCCTCCTTAGGAGGAACGTCTTTGGAAGACGTGGTGTGTCTGAAAATACCATGTGTCTTCCTGTTGATGAGCTCAAATTCAGGCAACCGTGGCTGGGTTCTTAACCCACGAGCTGTAGCAGATGAAGCACGAGGAGGAGTGATTCAGTTTTTTAACCTTCCCTGATGCTTCCTTGGTCAACCAGATGTGGTTTTTCTACATCAGAAACCTTCCTTCAGGCCTGAGACGCCTTGCTGTGCCCTGCCTCGCTGGGATTACAAAGCAGGGATTTTCTGTGCATCTGGATGGTTGTGTAATTGCCTAAGAGAGTGAAACCCCATCTCAGCTGAAACCTCTTAGCTCCGCTGCTGAGATAAAAAGCAATTAACAGTAACCGTAACCAGAAACATTTTTAGTGTGAGGACGGGCAGAGAATGGCAAATAGATACATCAACAAAGCTGTTTTTTCCTCGTACTTTGCTGTTTGCAATCAATGGGTCATTAATTTTTATGTGGCTACCATGTATTTATAAGCAGTTTGGGAATCTGGAACTTATTACATATGACAGTGGCTTTGATTATGTTGGCTGCTCTGCGCTACCCGTGATCCTTTGGTTTCAAAGTCACCCCAAAGGACACAGCAGGCAGAACTGTGCACTGGGGAAGCCCTGGTATCCAAAAGCAACGTGCCTGCAGGCTGTGCCCTGCTGGCTGGATCTCTCAAATATGTTTCATCCAAATGGGGCTGGATTTGTGCAGCCATTGCCCCTTCTGATGGCTCATTGGCATGCGTGCTTAGTAGATGTTATGCAGCTCGTTCTTCTAAGTAAGCGGTATTTTATCCTGTCAGATATGAAATTGGCTCAGGTCAGAAGCTTCGCGCTGAGCTAGACAGTCCTTGTGGTTTTCACTAATTAAATCTAGGGCAACCAACCAGCGGATTCTTCAGCTGAGCAAGAGTGACCATTTTGACTTCTTTTCTAGAGGTTTTCTGATTCATTACCTTGTGTTTCAGTTCTCTGAGTAGGAAAAAAAGCTCTAAAGGATGTTGGATAACCTGAATTTCACTCGGCGAGTGGATTATTTTACATCAAGTAAGGTTTTCTTTCCACGCAGTCACAGAGGCATCTGTATAGGACATGAGTGTAAAATAATGCAAAGAATGCTGGTTGGATTCATGTAAGTGATGCCTTTTTAATCTGAAGAACTGCAGAGTTCCCAGTTAGCAAATATGGAGATGTCAAGAACGTCGCTGCACTCAGCGCCAGAGCAGTGCTTCACTTATCAGGTATTTTTAAGCAATCTCTCCTGGTTTGTTTTGTATTATGTGTCTCCAGATAATCTATCAGCGATTACCTGTCTCGTTTTTATTATGTTCTGTTCCCTTGTGCACTCATTTAGGACTTCATTTGCTCCCATCTTGCAGACAGTTTTAAATGCTAGGCTTGCTTTCCCACCATATGGATAATTGATGCCTTTATTTCAGGTAAGTGTTTTGTTCTATCTCCCAGGTATAAGGAGGTGATATTGAGTTTGCTATACCTGGAGTTGGGATGGCAGCCAGATACATTGCAGGTCTTCAGCCCCCTCACAGGTGAGAAGGGTTTTGCTGTGATACTTGTGCATTTCACACATAGCTGGGTGTCCTCTTTGTCCCTTTGATGGCATGCTGTGGGCAATATGAAGGCACTAGGCTGGAGCAATCCAGCCTGGAAAGCTGTGATGCTGCACAAAGCTTGCCAGTACTTCCATGCCCACTTTATACGCATGAGACAGCACAGATTCACCTCTTGCTTAGTGGAGGCAATGTACTGTGAAGAAGCTTCTCTACTGCCTCAAGTGTGCCTAGGCCCTGGTGATGGGTTGATGGTTAGACGAGATGATCCTAGTAGTCTTTCCAACCTTAATGATTCTATGGTTCTAGGGAAAGATGTTCATAAAGATACACAAAGATGGGCACCTTGGTCATCCAATGCAACCTTTGTAAGCATGGTTCCCAGCACAATCCTGCAAGTGGATGTGTAGATCCCAGAGGGATTCATTCTGGTGTAACAGTCCCAATGAACCTGTGGCCCAAGAGATGCACGCGGATGGGAGAGAAGGGAAAGCAGGTGTTTCTATAGCTTTCCTTTTCTCCTCCACGCTCCTTTAAAAAGGATAAATCTCTGCTGTGCAGATTTCCTGCCAGCGGAATGCAAGCAGAAGACAGCCTGTCTTATCTCCATTTGCCCCCTTCTGTGCGAATGCTTCAGTTGCTTCCCCGCAAATTCAATGTTTCTCCAACTGCTGACGTGCTCTTCTCCCCTGCTCTGCAATTACGGACCCATGCGCTGATGTTTAAGTGTTTTGTTTTTAAATGCGCGACATCCAAATTTACCCCCTCCCCCCCAAGAAAAATCCATCTTCCTCCCCGAATTCTCTCTGCTGCTAATGATAGGAACCTCAGCACTCCAGCAGATGCATTAGTCAACTGGAAGTTCAGCTCTTCTGAGGCTGAAGCTTTGGAAAAATAGGCTGGGATGTGTAACAGGGATGCAGAGGGGAGTTTGGAAATACAAACAAGCCTGGGGGGGTATTGCCAGCTCCTTTTCTTCCACAAGACCCATAATACTGCACTGTTGAGCAGTCCTCATCTTTAAATCATCTCGCACTGTGCTGTTAAGACACATGTGTTGTTTTCACAGAGCTGGCACCAAAAGTTATTCTTTCTTTTTTTTTTTTTTTTTTTTTTTTCTAGCTCCATATAGAGAAGGGTGACAAACATTCTGAGTTTGCTCGGAAATTGTTATGAAAGGAGATCCTGGGTTATACATCATGATTGTTCCTGCTGTGGAAGTATTTCAGCTCAGAAGCTCCTGTCTTCTTAGGGGTGAGACCCCGGACTCCATCCACATCACAACAGATGGTTAAGGTATATTTGCAAAGGCACTCCAGTACTGATTTTTCTTAGGGAATCTTATTTACTTACTGTGTTCCTTTATTGCACAAGAAAGCTGGAGTCATTTTTCTCTCCTAATGTGTTTCAGAGGCAATCTGACATTTTCTAATGGCTCTCAGGTATGCATAATTCACCCTGTTCCTCATCTGCGTTTTCCAAAATAACACTGGAAAAATTATTTGGGCTCCTGCTTTTTATGGACAGTCATTACTCTCACTTTTTTTTCCAGGTTGACCTATAAATGTCCATATGCTGCAGGATATTTGCAGTAGGTGTAGGTTCCTTTGGAGACGGTCTTGTGTGGGAGACGATATGACAGCTCATCTGCATAGCACAGGCATCATAGCCCTGACTTGATTTAGTCCTGGATCTGTAGGCTTCTCCCATTCAGCCCGTATATTTAGGGGATTGCTCATATACACACAGTGCTCTCACAGCATCAGTTCTTCATTCTGGGGTGGTTGGGCATAAATCATGGCATGAGGCTGACCATGCTGGCGGGATCTGCTTCTGGGGTTGCTGGTGGTACATGACCGTGGTGTGCCCAGCCATTCTGGGTTATTGTTAATGAACACTCTGCCCTTTTTGTGAGCGTGGTGGGGTGCTGTTCCCTGTTGTGTTTGATGCCTGGTGTGAGCCCAGCTGCTCTCTTAATTTCTAGGCTGTGATGAGGGCTGAGTGTGCCACCAGCTGCATTAGAAGGGGATACTGTGGCTGCAAAGGGATGTGATTGCGGCCTGATCCCTGTTGAGCAGAGAGATGGGGGTACTTTTGCCACGCCAATGGGTGGCAGTCATGGGTATCACTATCACATCATGGGTGTGATGGAGGTGGGCTCTGCCTGCGTCTGTCACACGGGATGTGATGGGGGTGGGTCCTGCCCGCCTCATTACACTTGGGGTGGTCCCTGCCTGTGTCAGTCACACTGAGAGGAGTGATGGGGGTGGTCCATGATCAGTCACACTGAGGGGTGGTCCCTGCAGTGTCAGTCAGTGGAGCTATGGGGGCTGTGGGGTGTTTGTCAGCCATGGTGGGGGTGTAACCAGGGCTGATGTCAGGGTTTCAGTCACACTCTGAAGTGACGGGCTGGTCTGTGACTGTGCCATTCACTGTGGGGTTGGCACAGAGGCTGGTCCCTGTCAGCGATTGGTGGTTAGCGCTGCCAGTCATCCGATCTGCGGCCGACGATTGGTCTGTCAGAAAAAAGGGGCGGTGCATCGGCGCGCACCACACGGCGGCGGGCCGTTCTCCTCTCGATGGTCCCGGCACAACATGGCGGTCGCCGGCCGAGCTGGACCTTGAGCGCTGCGTCCCTCGTTCCGCCCGCGGGGCCGAGGCCGCCGGGGACACAGCTCGGCCCGGCCCTCCATGCACGGTGAGGGGATGCTGCGGGCCGGGCTGAGGGCGGGGAGAGCTCTCCGGCCGGGGTGAGGGCGGGCAGCGGGGAACAAAGGGCCGCGGGCTGCCTCAGGGATGGTCAGGGCAGGGATGGTCCTGTGGGTCTCTTTCGAAGACAGCAAAAATAGACCGTCAGACCCATCCAGCAGTAAAGTTGTAGAGCACGTACCTCCCTGGGGCACGGCTCGGAGTGTTCTCCTTGTGGTTAATGAGGTAGTCCAGAGAAAACCCTTCATGCTCGATGGCGATCTGAGGGGTTATCAGATGTCACCCTGATAAGCCCAGAGTTACTGTGGGTGCCCATTACTATAGCTGCTCCAGGCTATGGGTGGGCCCCAGGCAGCCTGAGCTGGGGGGCAGCCAGCCCGTGGCACTGGGTGATCTGTAAGGTCCCCTCTAAATGTATGGTTCAATGATCTCTTAACTGTATCTGACATTGGCTGTGCTTAGGATGTGTTTTCTCAATGTAGTCTTCTCATCTGGTTATGCCTTGATTGTGAGATGCCAGTTGAGTGGGACCCAACAACCTGGAAGATCCTGGAGAGCCTTGTGGATAAGCATCTTCTAATAGCAGGCTTTATAGATGGTTAGAGATAGTGGAGTGGTGCCTGGGATTTAAGAGAGAACTGCATCACATCATGAACCTTCTTTGAACTGTGCTCCCTGTAGGGTATTGCCAGAGCACCGGCTGTTCTCTGTCCCTTTCTGTGTTTGGAGCATGTTGTATGTGTTATAATCAGCTTTGGGAGGAGATGTGCCTCCTTCCCCTTGATCAGGGTTTATTTATTTGTGTTGGAATAACATCAAGGCTAATGGGAAATGCTTGGAATGTAGAGTTTAATGGAATCATGTGCTCATAAATAGAATGTGTGAAGTAGGAGGCAAGCTATATTTAAAATACCTCGTTATTAGAAGTAGAACTTGGTGGAGCCAGGCATATTAGCCTTGAAGACCAATATGCACGTGGTAAGACCTCTGAATTTCATTTTTCATGTTGTTCTTTTAGATTTAAAGGGAAACATTAGCAGATAGGCCTGCTCTTCATTAATGGAAACAAGAGGCTAGTATGAGGATTGTGCTCGTGAATTTGTTGAGCATGTTGATACTTCTGTGGGTGTGAGTGTTGGGGTGTGTATGTGCTGGTTGTATTACCTGGCATAGAAGTCCTCTTCTGTCTCATCTCAGACCAGCAGAAGGAAAAACGGTCTGTTGGATAGAGTAGTCCTCAGTCTAACCTATTAATTATAGTTAGTATTAATACATAGGATAGAACACTTCAAAAGTATTTTTGGCTAAATTAGCTTCTTAATGGAATTCTCGTTTTTTTCTAAGGAAGCTGTTGTGAAAGAAACCAACTATGAAGGGTCCGAGGAATTCGTGCTGCCTGTTCCCACAATTACTAACAAGTAAGTGCTATGTGATACCACAGGTTGGAGATGGACTTGGCTTCTATTAATGACAGCTTTCACACAGGTGTGAGGAACTCTTTAATAATTGCAGACAGATCTCGGGGATGATGGACTGCTGCTCTCTGCTCCTTGGTGCATCCCTGCTCAACCTTCAGCTTCACAAGAAATTCTCAAAGAACTGATGGAGGAATCCTTAGAAACAAACAACTGGAAGTATGATTCAACCGCCCCTGGGGTTTTTGTCCCCTTCAGACCTGAGTTGTGAATATGAACCTTTAGAGTGCTGTTACTCTGAAGAACCTCAAGGAGTGGTAAGTGAGGGTGGTCATTCTTTGTAATGCTTTTAATGGAGGAGGGCCTGGGAGGTGGAGGTGCTTTGACTTACAGAACCAAGAAATGTGA
This sequence comes from Coturnix japonica, assembly GCF_054131305.1. Classification (NCBI taxonomy): domain Eukaryota; kingdom Metazoa; phylum Chordata; class Aves; order Galliformes; family Phasianidae; genus Coturnix; species Coturnix japonica. Next base: position 5,176,299 of record NC_140673.1, on the reverse strand, counting down.
TGCTTGATTCCAGTGTGCCCTTGTAGCCAAAAAAGCCAATGGCATACTGGGGTGTATTAAAAAGAGCGTGTCCAGCAGGTTGAAGGAGGTGATCCTCCCCCTCTACTCTGCCCTGGTGAGGCCTCATCTGGAGCACTATGTCCAGTTCTGGGCTCCCCAGTACAAAAAAGACATGGATCTCTTGGAAAGAGTCCAGTGGAGGGCCACAGAGATGGCGAAGGGCCTGGAGCATCTCCCCTATGAGAAGAGACTTAGGGAACTGGGTCTGTTTAGCCTTGGAAAAAGAAAGCTGAGAGGGGACTTGATCCAGGTTTATAAATACCTGAGGTGTGGGAGCCATAGTGGTGAGTCTGGTCTCTTTTCAGTAGTGCGTGGGGATAGGACTAGGGGTAATGGGATGAAAGTACAGCATAGGAAGTTCCGCACAAATGTGCAGAAGAACTTCTTTACAGTGAGGGTGACGGAGCACTGGAACAGGCTGCCCAGGGAGGTGGTGGAGTCTCCTTCTCTGGAGATATTTAAGACCCGCCTGGACGCCTACCTGTGTGACGTGGTGTAGGGAGCCTGCTTTGGCAGGGGGATTGGGCTCGATGATCTCTAGAGGTCCCTTCCAACCCCTACAATTCTGTGATTCTGTGATGCAAGTCGTTTGTAGGAACATGAGCAAACTCACCTTGTGGAAAAGCCATATTGATGTCTCATCTGTGTTAAAGAGTTCTTTCCTTTGTCGAATCTGAATTGATCCTAGCGATAGGCCACACAGCCATCCAGTGTGTTATGTGGGTTTCATCTGTGCAGGTGATCCACTGGCAAGAGAAGCCTTAATGAATGTTAGTTGGGAAGTCCTTTGTCCCTTTGAAATGACACCAGCAGACTCATTGTATTGCAGAGAGGGGGGGGGATGTTCACCCAGGTGTCTTCAAGAATGAATAGTATAGCTGTAGTCTAGTGGCTGGCTGTTATTAAGGACTCAATGAGCATCTAGAGTTTTCCATATGAGCACTGATGAACCAAGAGGAGGTTTGTGTGCTTGTCTTAGGGGTGGGGAAGAGGTATGGGAGGTTTGCATGTCCTGGTCTAGGTGGAAGAAAACCTTTGCTGTGCCCAGCTATTGCATTACAGTAAGATATGAAGACAGAAGGGAGCTGCAGCAGAGTGGCTGGCTGCAAGCAACAAGACAGTCAGTGCAGAGCAGGTAGTGGAGGAAGCAGCAGGGTCTCATGCAGCAGGTCCAGGAGAGTCTTGGCAGCAGCAAGGGTTCTAAAGCCAGATACCTCTCTTGTTCTTCAGCATGCAGGCATCTTCAGCATGCAGGTGTCAGGTAGTGAGGAATCACTTTTGCATCCTAGAATAGTTTCTGGTTTCACGAGGTTTTTCTAGCATGTAAATATAGCTTTATAATGTACATTCTTGATTGTTTTTAATTTGAGTTTCTATCTGTTGTTAATTGTAGATACCCATTTTGGAAACATATGAGCTTTGTTAAGAAAATATGCCAAGATGGCTGACCAGCATGCCCAATAATGCTGAAAGCAGGAGTGATCTCTGCAAGATACCTGGTGATACTGGAGAGTGATTATGACAGCAGGGAGCGCAGTGCTGGCCAGTACAGTAAGTGGGAGATGAATGCATAATAGCTAGGGAAGCTGGGTGAGGGACTGCTGCTGGTTGTGGAAGAGAAGCTTTTAGGAGGTTTGTGATGGTTCTCCTTAGGGTCTGGAGTTTGGACTCCTCGTGTTGAATGGTGCAATAATGATGGTAATTGTAAGAATGGGCTAGTGGGAGTGAAATGTGCTGACATGGAATGCAGGCAGGAGGGAGGGCTGCAGAGCCTCCAGAAACAGTCTATTGGAAAATGATGATAGACGAGTGGTGAAAGTTTCTGCTTCTGATCAGTGGCTTGTGAATGGGCTGTGAGAGATGGAGGAAAGGAGCCTGGAAATGCCTGCAGACTGCTATCCCCATGTGGCTTTGTAAAAGGCAAATGGAATTTTACAGTGTGCCGAAGGACTGCCATTACAATGCAGGAAATACTGCTCTTGTGAAATGCCCCACTCAGTTCTGATTTCAGGTTTGCTGCAGGTATGGTGCTGGTTGTGCTCCATGCCTTGCAGGAGGCGAGGAGTAGGTCCTGTTTTCATGCAGGCACTACTAAGCTAGCAAGAACAGTTGATGTTGATGGGTGACTTGAGCCATTCTGTTCCAGGCAGTGATTAAAGAAGATCAATTCAGGCTTGTCTTCTGTGTTTGTAGCAGAAGAAAGCACAGTTTGTGTCTCTAATAAAACCGGCCTTTCTGAGATGTGAATGAGGTCTTTCATTTAAAGCGTGTAACTATACTGCCTTTATAACTCCTTAAACATAAACTAAATAGATGAGCATTGTATTTGGATGTATGTACACAAGTCTGTTTTTAACATGCTTACATGCATTTGAGTAGGTGTACATGTGCTTATAATCTGAGAAGCTGGCCAGGTTGGATGTGGCTCTGGGCAGCCTGGGCTGGTGGTTGGCGACCCTGCACATAGCAGGGCGTTGAAACTGGATGATCATCGTGGTCCTTTTCAACCCAGGTCATTCTATGATTCTGAGTCTTACCCAGGCAAAAGCAGTCATGAAGGAACTGAAGAAACAGAGTGAAGTGAATATGAAAAATAGATGTTAAGGAGAAGGCAGGGGTATGAGGAACAACCAAGACAACTGCCGAGATGGGGAAAAATGTGTTTTCTGAGGTTACATGAGCAATTCAGTGTGTTTTTAAACCAGGTGATTGAAAGCTCCCTGTGGAGCTGCTGTCAGCAGAGGCCGCTGGGGCAAACCTAGAAAACCTTTGCAAATCCACACCTTGGTATGGCATAAATGAAAGCAGCTTCCTCAGAAGAAAGTTCCTTTTATTGCTGCCTTATTTGGCAGTTTGACACCATCCCTTGGTCTAATTCCCTAATCGGTTACTGAAAGACAACACCTTGTAACTGGTACTCCTGGTTCTGATTAGCAGGGTGAAAATGAATGTGAGTCTTTGGAGGAAGACTCTGATGTGTTTGTTTGTATGCTAGAGTTCTGAAGTTTTCTTGTCTTTAAGTGAGTTTAAAGTCTATGTTATCAAACAGGTTATGCATAAGAGGTTGCGTTGTGATGGAAGATTTAACCTTTTTCGACATAGTTTGTGTGTGTTTTAAATATTGGCTATGTATTCTATGTCTGTGACTACATGGTTTTGTTTCTCCTGCTACATAAATAATAGCCTGTCCCTTTATTTTAATAATAATTCAAAATATCTCTTCACTGTGTTAATTTTCTCTCTTGTAAATATCAGAAAATCACTGAAATACATGTTTTATTTTACAGGGGGCACCTGTAAAGTGAGCTGAGGATGAGATGGATTTACCACAAAAGACTTGGCACTCTTGGTATATACGTCATCAGTGAGCTGCAGATAAACTCAGCACACACATCAGAGGATGGATGCGGAGGAGGACTGGGACTCTGAAAATAGTGACACAGGTGAGGAGCTGTCAAATGATTCCAGAAAGAGCACTAAGGAGGTGGGCTACAAGGCTGGCCTCCAGGAGGAGGTGGGCATGAATTACTCACAGACACGCAGTCCTTGTCGCAACTCTGCAGGACCATCAGATAAACAGGAGCTTCCTACAAAGTCGCAGCGTGAAGACAAAGAAATCTATCAGACCTATTACCAGAAACAAGGTGAGAGTACAGCTGGGATATTTGTCCCCTCCAATACCAACTTGGACCTACAGTGTGAAGATAAAACCTTACAACGCGGTTCCTCTGAGCACTCCAAGAGATCACGGAGAAGAGCACGTGGTGATAATGAAAATGCCCTTCTTGATGGTGTGTTCGATGCAGAGCCTGCATCTGGGAAGGCTTTGTCATGTCAGTGCAAGAAGTGTGGTGCTTCTTTCCAGGGCATGAGTGAGCTGCAGCAGCATAAACAGACTCACCTTGTGGAAAGCTCATACCGCTGTCCTGTCTGTGCCAAAGAGTTCTTCCGTGCAGCAAACTTACGCATGCACAAGCTCATTCATAGCAGTGACAGGCCACACAAGTGTCCAGAGTGTGACAAGGGTTTCATTCGCACGGCTGATGTCTGGAGGCACCTCCGCAATGTGCACAAGATAGAGCGCTCCATGGTGATCTTAGGAAATGGCATGGCTAGGAACCCGTGGTCCATAGTGCACCGTAACCAGCACGCTGTTGAGTACACCGATCAGCCCTGTGCAGATAACCACAAGGCTGAGGAAGAAGACTGTAAGCCTTACGCCTGCCCAACGTGTGGCAAAGGTTTCGATAAGCCTAACCTGCTTTCCAAACACAAGGTGATCCACCGGCAGGAGAAACCCTATAAATGTCAGGAATGTGGCATGGCGTTCGTCCAGCTGCTCAGGCTGAAAAGACACCAGCAGACTCACTCTGGGGTGCGTCCCTTCTATTGTGAGGAGTGTGGAGGGACGTTCACAAGGCTGGCCTCGCTCCAGCGCCATCAGCGCATCCACACTGGAGAGAAGCCTTACTCTTGTGATTACTGTGGGCATTCCTTCACTGAGTCAGGTACCCTACGGAGGCATGAGCGCACACACAAGTTGGACAAATCTTAGCTCTTTGTGATTGTAGGCTCTCAGGTTCTTACCTGAAGAGGCTTGAGAAAAGCACTCTACTGTATGCTCTACAGCCAGCGTAGACACGCATGCTAGAAGAGTGAAGCACAGGAACTTGTGCTGGTAGAACTTGCACTTTTGCTGGCTTTAAACTGCCTTCTTGTGAATAACTGACTGAATTACCACTGAGTAATGAAAAGTGAGACTCGTGAAGACTGAAATAGCTCACATGTGCTAGCACTGTGTCACCAGTGTGAATGGGAGGTGCATCTGCTTGAGCTTTTTGCAAGGATGCATGAGCTATGAGACTACTCTCTGCAGTGCTGGTTGCTGGACAAAATGGCTCTGCCCTCTGGAGTGTGATGGGTAGTTGGCAGTGGCTCTGGAGGTCTGTTTGTTGCAGGTCTTTAAGTCAGAACAGTCCATAGTCATCCACGTATCTGTTCTTGCATTCTGCTGAGGTTTTTCTTTCCGTTATGTATTTTTATTTGGAAGAAAAGTATCATGTTTGTTATTTAAAAACAAAACAAAAAAACAACCCGCCCACAAAACAATTCCTTAATAAACAAGACAGTTGTCAGCTGTATTTCATAAATGTTTCTATCTAAAGGAGTACCAGTTCCTTACACATCATTATGTTGTTTGTTAATGGGCTGTTAGTAAGAGCTTTGTTTTTGCTGTGATGGTGCGCATTCCTGAGGTGAGGGATTTGAATACATTCATGTTTATGGATGGAACCGTGCACTCAGAATCTGTCCAGCTGAGTGCTGCAGTAGGAAATGTTGGAGAACACAAAATGCAGACGGCAGGAAAAATGCCCATCTGTAGCCACCTCTTCTGCTTGTTGCATGGGAGCTGCCTTCATTTAAAGGCTTTGGGAATTAAGGAAGCTTCTCCTAACTAAACCATGTTTTGTGCTGTGTGACATGGTTGTGCACTGCTCAGAGTGGCTGCTGGACTCGTCACTTTCATTTAGATGCAGGTAATGCGTGAAGAAAACTGTCTGCTGTGACTGCACATTCAGGCAGATGTTGCCACATTCTCCCTGAATATGACTTTGGTAGAGGTATGTATTGCCATTGTTACTGCAGTGGGGTTTGTAACTTTGAAACATAATCATGAGGCTTACAATAGCCTCTTGTTAACCACCATGTTTGCACTTAAGTGCCAGCCCAGATTTCCTTTGTGTCAGAAAGCTTTGCTTCCTTTCCCTGCCAGCTGCTGTGATTTCACTAGTTTCTGCCTAATGCATTCTGTCTTTTCAGCAGGAGGCTGTGCAGCAGAGTGAAAGTAAAACTTCAGGGTAATGTACCTTTACATTTACTACCAGACTATTTAATGTAAAACAGTGATTGTGCCATTTGTCTTGCATCTTTCACAGGGTAAAAATGGCTTGTGTTTCTGTGCAGATGTGAAGTCCCAAGGCTCTGTGTGTAAGAGCTGTGTGCAGTGGTGCTGTTCCTGGGGTGATGGCTGCTCAGCAGGCGTGCTGTACTCATGGTTAGTGCAGCGTTTGATGTGAGGTCCTTAGCTCAGATCAAGCTGTACCACTGTCCTCAGCAGCACTTCAGCTTGACTGCAGAAAGGAGACTAATTCTCTCAGTCTCACTAGTGGATTGCTTTGATTGGATTCATCAAAGGAGTTTCCAGATCAAGGATCAGATCTGCATTCCTGTTCTTAGGAATGTGTTGTGTTGTCTTTAAAATGATGTAACGCAGATACCTGTGCCAGGATGGATCAAGGCCCTGCATACCATGTGCATTTATTAGAGCCCTAAGTGAGACTTCTCCAAGCTAACCCCCCTGAAGGGAGTTCCAGTACTGAAAAGGCTTTTCAGAGACAGTCAGCAAAAGACTTCATCTGAGGGCTGCCTGGTCTCTGTAAGGAAAGATCTTCAATGGAAACAGTTCTGCCTAAAAGGAAATGATGGGCAAATGACCTGCTGAGAGAGGTGCTGTTCTGTAGGGACTGTGTTGTAGTCTGAAGTGACCCAGAGAGGACAGCAAGGTGCAAAGCCATCCCGTGAGCCATCATACATTAAGTACACATCCTCCTCTAAACCCATTTTGATTTGTCAGCCACAGTCTCCCCTTTTTCAGCATCCTGCTTTCCCTTGTTATGCTGTGCTCTTGCTGTAGGGGGGTTTGATATCTCATTAAGCTGTGCCAGTATGCACACCTTTATGCTGTGTGACTGTTCCGCTTAGGCAGTTGTGGTATTTAGGAACATCCAGTTATTCTGCTGGTCGGGGTTAGCAGCCGGTGCAATTTGTACCTGTAAAAGCATAATGGTGAAAGAGTTTTGAACAAAGGCCCGTTTAATGGCAAAAGTAAATGGCTGGTGAAATGGAAACTACTAGGCTTAACTAAAAGCTTATTAAAAAGATACTTGCCTGGAAGGTTGACTTGGATATCAAGTGCTGGGATGTGTGAAGGGAGTAATTAAAGTGTGTGATGATTTCTGGGAGAAACCTGTTGAATCCTCTGCAAAGAAACTTGCCCAAACTCCTGTACAAGCTGCAGGAAATCCATTGCAACTTAATTTAGCCCAGAGATCGTTCCTATGCTTTCAAGCTTTAATACAAGGGTTTGGAAGTCACCTGAGCCTCTCTCAGTGTGAGTTGCAAGCTCTTCTCATCACCTGATGGTGTTGGTGAGCAGTGGAATGTAGAAATACAGAGGTGGAGCATGATAGAAAGGAAAACTGTGTTTCTATTGTGATTTTTCCCTAGCATACCTGCTTCAGTTCAAGCTGCCAGCACAGATGCAAGACCCCAGGTCCTACTCGCTTCTAGATACATTCAGATGCACGCCTGTTGTATGCTGTGTGTCTGCACAAATACCTGCTCAGCACCACTGCAGTGCATGTGAGTTAAAAGCACGAGAGGCTTTCTTTTAAACTGCTCGTGGCATACATGAGTAGGTCTGTAGACAGCATATTTATTCCCAGTCTATTCACTTGAGATGCTACAATGGTTTTAAAATAGCTCTGGGACTGAGGAGTCTGTGTGAACACAAACAATATCCTCGATTTCAAGTGCATCATTTTCTTCTCCGTTCTCCAAGTGTTACACAGCATCCTTTTTGTAATGGTCACACGGTAATTACTGCAAGAGTGAAAAATGAAGCTAGGCTTCCCCCTGCCTATCCAGTCTGTGATACTATTACAATGCAAGCAAGTTTGTATATCGTTTGCAGGTGTATTTATGTGCCTGCAACCTCATAGCATGGCAATGTTGTTGAGGCCCAGCCTGCTAACAAAGCCAAGTCAGAGCAAACTGGAAATGAGGGCATCTCTCACTTTGGGTATGATTGCACAAACTGATGTGATTTCTTGCCCCTGTTGAGACAGAAGACAGCCAGCTCTGAGCAGGGACAGGCCTGGCCTGATTTTTCACCCCAGCAGTGATTTGAGTCAGCATTTGCTTTCCCTATTCTTCCAGGTTATTCCCTGGGTCCCTCCCAGAAGCACTTGCATGCAGGAGCTTGGACAGGCTGGAGCAGAGCCATGCAGACACTGGAGAAGTATACGCCCCCCTGTGCTTCATCGTGCTTATGTGTAGGGCAAGGGGATGCTTGTTCTAAAACCACAGTGAGCACTTTACTCCCTCCTGGAAGGTCAGTGTTAAGCCCTGTGTGCAGTCAGTCTTGAATTTTCTTATGCTGTTGTATGTATGGGCCAGCTGAGCTCTGGGGAGGAGCAAGTGTGGATGCTCCAAAGCTGGTTCCCAACCAGAGGGTCTGTTTCTGTGCCCAAGACACCCAGGTGCAGCTGACTTGGGAAGCAAGTGATGCTGGATGGCAAGTGACAGCAAGGGATGGGTTGTAGCTCCATCATGGAGCTGCTCCCAGGTTGTTGCTGGAGAGATTTTGCAGGCAGGTGCTGCAAACCTGAAAGTGGAGCTCTGAGCCCTTTGTGAGCAGGGGACCTAGCTGGCAAAAGGCTGCTTTTGTTACTAGCAAAACTGGGTAAACCAGGTATTGATCAGTATGTCTTACTGCTGTCGTTTGGAATTCCCTTGGGTTCCAGCTTTTGAGGAGACAGCAATAACTAATAATTAACGATCAAAACAGAAGGAATAAATACATCAAAAGAAGCAGCACCAAAATTGCTTCTTGCCCTTTTGTTCTTCTCAACAGACTGGTGAGAACAGGATGTTCCCAGCAGTAACTTTTAATTATTTCAACACTGCACATCTCTTTTATGCTGCAAGTTAGAAATGTCAGTTTAATTTTCTTTTAATTGCCTCAGCTACCAGGTACTTGAGAAAAGCCATTTTCTCCAACCCTCTGCTCCCTGTTCTTGGCCTGAGAGAGCAGCTTATTGCTGTGAAAACACACAGTGCTTTGGGAAGGGGCTGTTCCAGGATGGAGAGTGAAGAGTGCAGGTATTTTGCTTGTAATGACTGGACCTGGTTTGCTGTAGGTAAGAGAGCTGTCTGTGGCACTGCTGAGCATAGAGAGATGAGGTTGCAATGTGGTTTTCCACACTCATTCCAGTGTGGGATTTAAACCTAGCGGTCAAGGTTCTCCTTACCCCATGTGCATGGTGGCAAGAGCCGCTATCATTAATTCCAGAGGTGCTGATGCTCTGCCAGGTTTCAGGTCTGGTGGTTGTTTCTTATCTTGGCTCACATGTTGCAATGCCAGGTGAGCAGCAGCACCCTCTCCAGGATGGCTCAGCAAAGAAAAAAAGCTTTGTTTTAATGCAGAATCATGCGGTATAAAAGGCCCCAGTCCTAATAAAGGTCACGTGGCTGCCCAGAGCATTTTCAGAGGAATATAAATAGCAAGAGGATGAGAAAGTATGTGTGGGAGCTGTGACAGCACTGGTGGGAAAGCTGCCCCACAGGCTCAGCAGGAAAGCATCCTGTGTGCCACCAGCAGAACAAATTGGGCCTGATGCTTTGCTTATATTTTCACTCATTCTCTTTGCAGTTTTGCCAGCAGCTCCACAGGCTCTGCCCTGCACCATGTGAAGCAGCCCTGGGAGCTCGTGCTGAAGGAGAGCATCTGCTCCCATGCTGCTGCAAGGCAGGAGATGTGGGAGGAGGGCAGGTGAGCATCACTTCTCAGTGTGGCACAACAATGCTTTTCTCTTCTTCCTCTCTGTGGGCAGTGGTGTTGGCTGGCCCTCTCCATGTGCACCAGGAAGTCCCATGCAGGGCTGGATTGGAGCCCATCTCCAGGCTGTAGTTGGTGCCACCAAGGCAGGGGACTGCAAAACGTGCCCCCAGGCAGCACTGTCACCCAGCTGGGAGCTGGTCCTGCCAGCTCTGTGAAGGGTGACAGTCTGGGGAAGCTCTAGGCATTGTAAAAGGTAATTTTGAAGAGCATCCCTTCCCTTTAGTGCCTTTGGAGTAAGGGATAAACATGCAGTTAAGGCAAAATGCAGCAGCCTGCCCTCCCTCCCTGCTCAGGTTTGTGAACAAAGTGCTCTGGGCTGATTTCTAACTGCAGCAGAGATCTATGCCAGAGATGCAGCTAAGAAAAAAAAAAAAAAAAAAAAGCATTGTAAAATGCCATCTACATTAAGAATCTCAAAGCTCTGCATCCTGGACAAGAAAACAGTGCTTTAAGAAGCTTAAGTCAGTGTGTGCAAGGGTGAAGCCAAAATCTGTTTTGCATGGTTTGCCTGCAATGCTCCCTTCAAATACACTTCCCTTGCAGGTATTGCTGGCTGCTAACTATGGTATTTTCTGAAATGAATACAAAAGGGATCACATCCAGAACCAGCACAGCCCTCAGATGATTCTTACTGTCCTTCTCCACACCCATATTCATCAATTTGAGAGGCTGTGATGCCAAGCAGCAATTCCCTATGGGTAAATATGATTTTGAATGGCTGTCAGGGGAGGTTCATCACCTAGAGATGCCTTTGGGGTGTAGCAGCCTGATGTATTACAGACAGCCAATGAGACCGACTTTGCCTTTCAGTGCCACGAAGAAGAGCTGCTCTGCTATAAGGCAGGGAATAGGGCAAGCAGCCAGGACATGGAGCCCCGGGGAGCTCTGGAGGCCTGTGGGCTGAAGTTCTCATCCCTACAGCACATGGATAAGGCATTACCAGGATGGGTAAGAACCCATTCAGCTCCATGCAGAAGCCTGTCACCTTGACTTACAGCCCAGCTATGGGAACAGTCCCTGCCAGCAGGTAAGCAGCTGGGAATAGGAACCCACAGCTATCAATGGGCTGCCTCACTTCTCATCAGGTGTACAGCCACTTAGAAAAGCACAGCGTAAAAACATTTAACAAATAGGGCTGGAAACCCGATTCCTTCTCTAAAGGTTAAACTTCTGAACTGCAGGTAATTATCGCCGTTCTCCTCCCTTTGGTGACATCTTTTATCTTAAGCTGTGGAAACAATATGTAGGTGCTTGAAAGGTTAAAATACATCAATGTCTCGTGCTGTGGCTCCCAGTTAAAAAATAGCATCGTTGTGTTTCCAGATGATTAAACCCAGGCCGGGGGGGGGGAGGTGGAGGTGGCTGGTGACACTCGGTGGGTGAATCACTGGGGTTGCCACGGGCTCGCCCCAAGGCAGTTCAGGGCATCGATTTTTAGCTCAAAATCAGCATTGGGAGGGATTGGATGGGACAGGGGCTGCGTGGCGGGGTGTCCTGGCCTGCAGCGGGCAGCAGGTGGCATTGTCGCCTAGCGAGTGCTGCTGGCAGCGCTGGGGACAGGGACAATGTGAGCCCCTCGGCGGGTGGCACAGAGCCTCAGGCTGTGCTGGGTGGCCTGTAGGGATGCTCCGTGGCTCTGAGCCCTTCGTGCAGGCAGCGGGGTGAGTGTGGGGGTGAGCAGGGGCACCCTGGTTCTGCCAGCAGCCCGCCTGCCGTGCCTCAAAAATCCATCCTACCAGGTGGATTGGGACAGCTGGGGGAAACTGAGGCAGGGAACGTGCCTAGGAATGGGCACTGTGTCCCCCAGTGGGGCCACCACGAGCTGTCCCCCAGGACTTTGTGCAGCTGTGTGCCATATCTGATGGGACAAGAGCCAATGCTGGAACAGTTTTTCCTTCTCTCCAAGCTGCTCTGTTTCATCCTTTATCAGGCAGGGCTGCTGAGCTCAGGGAAACGGGAGCTGCTTGTGGCTGGGGCAGGATCCTGACGAGTTCTGCTGACTCCCCCAGGATATGTGCCTACACCATCAGTAGTGTGGGCACCCTGCGTGCAGGTGGGAGCTGCTGGGTGCTGTATCTCACCACGGGTGTTGTGATGAAGGAGCCAGGTGGTGTTAGAAAATGTTTTTTGGGTTGCTGTGCTGCTGTTCTCCTTGACCTCCCCATTATCTGACTGCAGCATGTTTGGGGTCAAGGTATTCCTGAGAAGACAGGCACTGAGCCACATTTACCTGGGTTGTCCTCTGCTCCCTGATCAAAGGCTTCAGACTGGCACAAGGCCACACTGCTGCTGAAACCCAAAGGCATTTCTTCCAGCTGAGCACTCCTGATTCAGCGTTTCAGCTGCCAGCGCTTTACAGCAGCTGTGAGATAACTAGAAGACACAGCAGGGCACTCCTCTTGGCCAGGCATCTCCTGATCAGCACAGCACAGAGATAGTGGCTGTGCACTCTCAGCACGCTGGGGGAAGAGGTGGGATCAGCAAAATAGATGTGAGGGTCATGGAGGTGGGGAGGGGTCCAGATAAAAGCATGATGAAGCAGCATCTGGTCAGTGCTCTCAGACATATGGTGGTTCTTCATGGAGCCAGAAGCTTCAGCCTTGCAGTGGCCTTCCCTTGTAGCAGAGGTAGGGAATATGCAGGTTATGCAGCCAGGAGACCAGTGTCAGCTCACAGCAGGCAATGACTATCTCCTGGACATTGCCTGTGCCACGTAACCTTGCTGGGGGACGGAGTGCTGCCACTGCTATAAACCCCCGTCGGTCTCTGGTGTCAATAGGCCTTATCTCTAAAAGGCAGCCTTATTAACAGGGAATGAACTTTGCCACCCGTGGCGTGTTCTTGAAACCTGCCTTGAGGTTCTCTGTGCCCAAATGAAATGGGAGGGTTTATGAGGAAAAGGAAAATAGAGCATTGCTCTGGGAGCAAGATGAGCACCCACCAACCTCCTGTATGACACAGAGGTTGCACCCAAGCCTGCAAAATGTTATATAGAACCTGTTTGGACCTTTAATTAACTAATGTCTGTCTTTGTGCTCCCAGCAGGCCCTCTGCAGCAAGAACAGCTGCTGGCTGGTGGCTTGGGAAGGACCAGGCATCCATTTTACACCCCATCTGCTTGTGAGGAGTGCTGGCCTGAACCAGGCCTCCCTGTGCAGCTGCTTCCCTGTGCTGTTGCAGGAAAAACAGCCCATTTCTGCATTGCTCTGTGCTCCTTCCTGCAATATGAGCTGCTAAGGGACCACAGAGGGCTGTGAGGGTGTCCCTGCAGGTATGACATGGCCACTAGGGCCTCCCATGCCAGCCTGCTCCCCAGGAGCTGTGCTTAGCAGCAGTGTGCCAGCAGGCAGCGAGGCCTGGCTCTGTTGGCAGGGAGGCTGTGGGCTTGGCAGCCTGTCCCGAGGTTTACAAAGCAGCGTGTTGCTTTGTCCCATGTCTCCCTCAGAGGCTGCAGCAGCAGCAGAGGGCACTATGTGTTCGTGTGCCATCCCCATGGGCAGCAGGTCACCTCTCCAGGCATGGAGCTCCCTGACCTCTAGCTTTCTTCCCACAGCAAGACCGGGATCGGGGCGATGGAAAGACTGGGACTGATGAAGGAAAAGAGGAGGCACTCAGCACAACGAGAGGCAAATATAGATCAAACAGCAGGAAATCCGCTCTCTGGCGGCGCAGTAGAGCCACGCAGTGGAAAGCGCTGGTCCAGCAGGAGGTCATCCAAGACAAACATGGAGCTGCTTTGTGGGGCGGCCCGGCTGGCGGGCAGGATGGGCAGGCGTTCTGCTTCACCGCCATCCCTGCAGGCGGACAGGGAGGAGATATCCCAGCCTGTGATAGGGAGGAGTCCTTCTCACCACCGTCTTCAGGCTGTACCTGGGGTTTGAGCCAGCCCCAGGCAAGCCGATGCCCAAAGAAGCTGTGGATTCCCCATCCCTGGAGGTGCCCAAGGCCACAGATGCGCCCTGGGCAGTCAGATCTGATGGGGGGCAGGCAGCCCTCAGCAGAGGGTGGGACTGGATGGGCTCTGGAGTCCCTTCCAACCCAACCATTCTGTGGTTCTACGATTTCTAACTGGCAAAGGTGACAGCTCCCTGGGAACGTGCCTGGGCGTTCACTCACTTATGGAAAGCTTTATCAAGAGAGTGAAGGTGATTGTCCGGGCTTGTTGATGTCCTCGAGAGATAGCCTGCAGGGAGGCTTTCTGACAGCCTGCAATCTCAGCTATTGCCCTTTGACAGCAGCAGAGATAAAGATGTATGAACATCCTGCTCAGGAAGCTCCTTCCTCCTCTGCTGTGGTTCCTTGGCTCTGATAAATGCAGGTGAAACCTCTGCTCACCGCAGGCAGCCTGCTGTTTTGCTTCCAGCGAGCAGTCGTGCTTTGTCTTGGCAGCACTTTGAGTTTGAATTACTTAGTGCCCATTTGTCCCCTGCCTTGGGACAGTCCCTTGTGGTTGGTTAGGAATCTTCTGACTTCCAACACAAGCGCATCTGTGGCCAGCTTCTTGTTCATTTGTTCTCAAGCCAGAGGACAGTGCTGGCACAAACAGCTCTTCTCCCTGCCTGCACTCTTCGACGTTGATTTGAAATAGTCTTTCTTTGGCCTTGGGTTTCAGAGGGACATGTTTCAAAACCAGAAATAAACGGGCTTGAAATATTTCCCATAATTTTTTTTATGCAGGATCTTGACCCTCCGATAGTAAGATTAGAAGAAAGATAACAACATCAGCATTCAGGTGAGGATAACTGTTGTTAAGTAGACATCCCACTAAAGCCAGCGCTTCTTGTTTACAATGGAACTCATGAATTTTTAGATATTAATGTATGAGGGATTGAGTAAACAACCATTGTGCCTCAAAGGAATGAGTCCCAGGCTGTCCTGAGCTGGAATACTTTGTACTTTCCTGATTGCCTTCCAAGAATTTCAAATTACTTTGTAACAGAAAAACAAGTCTGCTTCACCAGACGGGTGCGAGGTTCTCGGGACAGCCTTAATTCATCTGCACTATGAGGTGGCTGCTTCTGGGGCACGGCTGTGTATCTGGGTATGGGATGGAGGTGAGGTGAGGATTGCACTTAGGCCAGCAGAGCCATAAGGAACCTATTAACACTTTGCTGTAGTGTAGAGGTCAATCTCTAGCCCTGTTGGTCCCCATTCCCAGCTTGATGGACACGGGGACACACCGTACGCTGGCCCATCAGTGTGGCTAGTGGAAGAAATGAAGGGGCTGCAGTACCAGTGCAAATTGCCCCTCATTTCTGACTGCTCTACACTCAGCAATTGCTCTTGGGGAGCAGCCAGCCCATTACCTTCAACCAAAAATAACACTCGGGACCAGAGGCAGGTATGCTTGAACGTCCTGCCCATCTGGGCTGCCCCAGTGTCATATAACTTATGTTTGTGCTGTCAGTGCTGTCCTGTCTCATACACCCATGTGAGTGCTTTGGTGAAGCAGGCAGGATGGGGCCCTCGCTACCTGGGTTGCGCTTGGGTTTGGTTTCCAAGCCAGCAGCCTGGAGCTGTGGAAGGAGTCATGAATTCGGGTTACCAAACCATCTGCTGGCTGCATTTTAAAAAGCAATTAAAGCAAAACTGTTTCCAGGCCTTCTGTTTGCAAGATGTAGTTTAAAGAGAGCTAGCCAAGCCAGGATTTGCCTGATCCTGCCACAGCTCCAAGTGAGAGTTAATCTGATCTAATCCCTGTGCTGTGAGGTGAGGAGATCCCCACTGAGGAAGTGTGCAGGTAAGCAGGGCTGTTGGCACAGAGGTTTCTATAACAATGAAATCCATGAGACTGGCATTTGGATTATTATCCATATTGCTTCTAATCAGGAACTGTTACATAGGGCCTAAAGATGCAAGAACCCTTCTGCAAGCTGGAGGATGATGAGTGTTGCTTGAAGATGCCATTGCAAAGATGCTCCTGTGTTTGGCTTTGGAGGTTTGCAGGAGGCAACCATGGGACCTGGACCATGCATCCAACAAGCAGGAGGGGATGCTCAATGCTCCAGTGATCCCGAGCCCCTTGGCCATGCCTCCTGTGGGACAAAAGAAGACAAAAGCCCCAAGAACAGAGTTCAGCTGAGACAGCCGCTTATGCAAGAGCTGGCAGTGGGGCTGGCTGCACCGAAAGGCAGCGGGTGCCAGCGGGGCGCAAGTGGCTCCGAGTCCTCCTGTTTGCTCAGCAGCTTTCATGTGGCGGGGGTGCGGGGTGAGGGCATGAGATTCCTGCACACTGAACTCCTCTGTTCCTCTCAGCAGGGTAAACAGGACAAAAAACAAAGCCCCAGGCCAGCGCCCGCCTCCGAGGTAGCCTCCTGCCAGCCACCCTGGGGTGCGTGGAGATGATGGGGCCACCTTCAGCCTCTCCGCAGTGATTTTTGGATGCTGTTTTGCTGGGTAGGTGAGTGTTGTTCCTGGTGAGGAGTGAGCAGGACAAATGGGGTAAAGCACCCCAGCAAGTATGGATGGGGATCAGCTGCCTAATTCTGCATTCTTGGTGAGCTAAGAATGGGTGTTCCTATGGCTGTGGGCTGTGCATATGCTGATCAGATTGAGTGTGCCCTATGAAGGTTGTAGGTGTCCCAGCAGTGCTGAGCCCTATCATAGGTACCACAAGGAGAGGTGAGCACTGCTCCTCTCTGCAGTGAGCTCTGTATCATTTTGCTCAGAAAGCTGTTCTCCTTTAGTTGCAGCTCCCGTCTGGAGCAATATCCAAGCTCTCTTGTCCCTGGCAGTGACAGAGGGTGATGGGGCTGACCTCAGCCCTTTCCCAATGTGGTATTAGCTAATCCAACTCCCCAGGGACGCAGCTGTGGGGCTGGTCCCTTGCCAGCCCCAGCCCATGGCAGCTCTCCTGCATTTCCACAGAACTATGATTGCACCACTGCAGCCTTGAGTGGGGCAAGGTGAGAAGGCAGGAAGTTTGAAACACTAGAGAGTTTCCTTTCAAATGGGATTTGCATCAAAGGATCCTGCAGCAAGCTTGATGCAACTTGGTTTGCTGCAGGGCTGCCACAAAGCTGATGGGGAATATTAAACCAGTGTGGTGGGAGGGTTGTTCTGATGCTGCACATCTATCCTGTGTTGTCCATCCTGGTCATCCAAGGAGCTGGGGGTACGCACAGGGCTCTGGCTGCACTGGTATGGAGTAGAGGAGGGATATGGGGGGTTGAGGAGTGGAATCCCTGAGCAGCAGTGGATGCTGAGCTCCTCTGTAGCCATTGGGATCTCAGCAGGAGGAGTCTTGAGGCCACTATCCAAAACTCTCAGCCTGGGCTTTGGTGAAAGCTGGCTTTCTCTTGGGATTCCCACCCCAGGCTTGATGGGTTGGAAATGCTGCAAGAGCAGCCCTTTTTTTGTTGTATTTGTTTTTATTCTCCTGATGTTTGTGTCTTTCCACTTCCGTCCCTGGCCAAGGCAAGTGATGCCAAGGCACGAGAGGCAGATACACCCAGCATGGTTGGGAGGGGGAGGCCTTAACCCACAGGAAAAGGGAAACAGAAGGGAGAACCCATAGCTGGCACCAAGGAGGCTTAACCCATGGTCTGTTCTACCCAGCCATGGTGACCACCAGGATGCAAAGCCCCAGGGATGCATCTCGGCACCGTGTGGGACAATGCCAGGGGTCTCAATGCACAGAACCCCCCCTTCACCCCGCTTTGAGCTGCAATATGGTCACAAGCTGCCTTAGCAGGAAGGGATCAAGCACTCAAAAGCAGCGCGGGATCAAAGCTTTCTAAACACTCAGGGCATTTGGCTTGGGAGGTTTTGTTCCGTCTATTTATAGCGGTGGGGCCAAACGAGTTCAGAGTTGGAAGCAAACTTTTCCGAAGCTGGGGGACGTTTGGAACGGGAGGGGGAAAGGGAACTTGGCCAGGCCCATCTTCAACATGCATTGACTCCTTCCCTTAGGTATGTGTTGCTCTCCATGACACACTAACAACAAGCCCGCATAGCAGAGCCTGGCTGAGGCCGCAAAGATTGAAGCTAAAAATGTGAATTGGCTGGAAATGGGAACATGAAATAGAGAGTTTCCAAACAGTGAAGCCGTAGTGTTTGAAAGTGAAAACTGTTTCCTTACCAACGTGTTTTCACTCTTGGGTCAACATCCTTCAATTCTAAGTACATTTATGTTGTTTTACAGGGCAAAGCTGGTGAGGATTCCAGGGCAGAAGAGAAAGGCCAAGGGCATCCTGAAGCATGTGCTAAGCTTATAAATGGTAAGAAGGAATCTATTTGTCTACAAGAAGAAATTCGTGTGGTGTAACTGAAGAACATGTTGGTTTTCTGTGCTACTCCCTGTAGGCAGAGTCAGGTTTGCAAGCAAGCAAACCGATGAGCATGCAGGTGAGATTGTGCAGCATCCAAACTGTCGCCCTTATGCATGCAGGCAATAAATAGCTGGGATTTTTCTGCATCTACCAAGTGAATGGTGCAAGCAGAGTTTAATATTGAAGGGCTGGGGAATTAATCCTTCAGGGAGTGCTGCGTGGTCTGTGATGGTTTTAGAGAGAGAATTCTGTGATCTGGGGGATGGGAGTGACAGTCGTGATACAGAGCTCGTTGGTATGGAACACCAGGTCTATGAGCTAGAGGAGCAGCAGCATACAACAAAGTAGGACTTGAATGTCTGGAGGTGGCAGTCACCACTTGAATGTTGTCATGCAAAAGGCAGACACGTTTAGAATATCTGAATTATTAAGGTTGGAGAAGGCCATTAAAATCAAGTCCAGCTGTCAACCCATCACCACCATGCCCGCTAACCATGGCTTTCAGTGCCACATCTATGTATTTCTTGGGGATTGTCATGGCAGTTTCTCTCCATTGACATTAAAACCTCCAAGTCAGGACCCAGCAGGATGTCCTCTGGGACAGAGGGTGCAGATCTGACCATCCTTATTCCAGCAAATGTCATCTGGGGGCGAGCACATTGCAAATGAAGGTGAAGGAGGCATGAGGACGGGAGGTGATTGTCCCTCAGTTTTCCAGCTTGGAAAGCGCTGAGCCCAGTTTCCACCCCTGCCAGGCAGAAGAAAATGTTCTTCTCCTTTTTGCTTCCTAACGATGATGATGACAGTGCTCCTCTTGCATTGTGTGTGTCCTTAATGCTGAAAGACCGTTCTTGTGCTTGGTGCTAGTGTTCCCAGCCCTTGGCTTGGGCAGTGTATGCCAGCCAACTGGACAACCATTTGTTCCTCTGAGAGCCTGTCTGTTCTGCAATTAACAGACAAAATGCCCACCACTGCGGCTGGAAAAAGGTTTTAATTAAAATCCTTTGGTGTTGGCCTTGACCGGACTGTAGAGTGAACAGGAGGAGGGCAGGAGGCCCAGGTCATGTCTTGGGTCACCCCAGCAGAGCATCCCTGAGCTGGGGCCTAAAACGAGGCAGGGCCTGGTTTTTAATTGCCTTTTTCTCTCTATTTTCCCTTGGGTGACCTGTCCAAGGGATGGTCACTAGCAGATAGGATACAGCCAACCCAAAGTTGGGACAGGTCCACTGGTCCTTTGTGTCTTAATGAGCAACCATGAATAGGAGTTTGCATCACACACAAATGAAAACACCTCACCCTTTTCCCTAATGAGTGTCACTCTTATAATGCTTTTGTCATGCGCTTTGCTTGGCTTGTAGAAGTGCTTGGGGCCCCATCTCCCAGTGTCACCTTCCCTATATCCCATAGCTAACAGCTGGTAGACCCTATTTCAGTACAGTCCTAGCTCTGTATCTACAGATGCTACAGTTGACTCCCTTGGGGAAAGCTGAGGAAATTCATGGAAGCATCACCAAAAAAGCCCCAGGAAGCAGGAAGGGTCTCCATGTCATCCTGCTTCCTATTGAGCCAGCTCTCTCGGCCTTCTTATGTCCCCTCAGATCAGGACAGAATGATGGATTTTCTGGCATCACGTTATTGCTAAGGTTGGAAGGGACCACTGTGATCAACTCCAACCTGTTCCCACCATGCCCACTGAGCATCCCTTGCACAGAATGGAGTGGCCATCCAGCATTGTAGCATGGAGAAGGGTCTTACTTTTCATTTGGTCTCTGGCCTAGAGAAATCAACGGTCTTTTCCAAGTTTAAAAACAAAAATACATCCTTTTCTGCTGCCATTTAAATGCTTTTCTCTTGTTTTACGTTGTGATCTTGGGCTGTACAGTCTGAGCAGCACAGGAGCTCCTCAGCCCATGCTGGTGAAGGAGATGACATAGAGGCAGACTGGAGCTTGGTGGATGGATTTGGGGTGGATCGCTACATGGCACAGCACAAGCCCATCCCTCAGAGCCATGACCATTCCTTGTCAGTAGCAATATCCAGCTCCGACGTGTGGGATATGACATGGAGGGTGGCAGGAGCAGGGGCATCCCATGTGGGTATCAAGGCAGATACAAGCCCTTTTCAGGGATGAAATTAACGTTTTAGGACAGTGACAAGGGGGACTTTTTTTTTTACTGTTCCCTTAATAAAAAGTCCTTTTGAATGCCAAAATAAAGCAGACAAAGGTGCTGGCCACGTTTTCCCCCTCCCTTTCAAACCCCTTTCTACACGGTGACATTTCCCACTTCCAAACCCTGTTCTTGATTTCTTATTCCTTCCTTTTCCCCTCCTATTTCCCTTCCCTCCCTCTGAGCCCCCTGGGACCGGGCCCCTGCCCGGGGAGTCCTGGCTGTGTGCCGCTGCCAGCTCCAGGCACAATGGGCACATTCAACCGGGCACAAACCAGGCGAGAGTATGGAACTCTCCCCCTCCTCTCTTATTGCCTCCCCCAAATAGCAGTGCAAGAAACAAAGCAGCTGACGCTGTGTCCCAGTGCGCCGGTGGAGGCGAACTGGAATCCAGCATCACAAAACCAGCCCTGTGCATGCTCTATTCACAACGCAGGCGCATGGCCGTCCTGCTCTCCCCCCCCCATACACACCCCCCGCCTCCATCCCCCCAAAATCTCCCAATCTGCCCGGTAACACCGAAGCAGGCTCCCTTTCCCAGGCCTCGGCCAATCTGTGCGCTGCCAAGGCGGCAGTGCAGGGAACGGCATGTTTTCCTTCTCCCTTTCTTCCTCCCGAGCCGCTTGTTTTTCTTCGGGGATGGAGGGGAGGCACTGGGCTGAGCTCATGGGCTGCCCCCGCTTTAGCACACGTGGCCTTTCCCCATTAAAAAAATGATAATAATAATAATAAAGATTCAAAGGAAGCCTTGTTTTTCACTGCGGGCTGATAAGAGATGTTGGAGGGGGCAGGATAAAGGAGGAGAGAAGTAAAGCAGGCTTTCATCCTCCCCACATCCAACCAGACGTTGTCTTGCCCCATTCCTCACTGCTTTCCCCCCCTCCTGTGGGCTTTGCTGTTTTCCTTCTCTCCAGCTCCAAGCTTGCAGCAGCTGCCGTGCTTGTGGGAGGCTGGGCGGCTGTAAATCACTGCACGATGCTTTATGGTGGCTGCCGGCTCTGCTCCAGCCCGCTGCCCTTCCAGACTGCCTGGGAACAGCCGGTGTTAATGCAGGAAGAGAAGCTCCAGCCCATCCCCAAGCTCCCACCACAGCACACCCCTGTACCTTGTCTCTCTACAGGTCCCTCAGACCCAGCTGTAGATTGTTAGGGCTTGCTGGTAGATAGACTTGCTATGGAGTGTTGGTGGCCAAAGCGCATGGAGCACTGAGGTGTTGGGGCAGTGAGCCACAGTCCCAAAGCCCACGTCTGCTATAATGGCAGGGTGTTTGTCTCTAGCGTTGTGGGATAACTTCTCCTTGCTGCCTGCTTCCAAGAACAGCTCCATCTCAACACAGTGATGCCTGATGGGTGCAGGATGCCAGCTTGCACACTGCCATAGGAGCTCTGTATTCAGCAGCATGGATGCATCCTGCCAAAGCCTGGGCTATCTGCTGGGTAAAGGAAACTACAGGGAAGGAGCTGGTTGTGCAGGGCTGTGCCAAGCTCTGTAAGAGCCTGGTGAGGGCACGATGTCCCTGTGTGTTCTGTTGTGCTCCACCCAGGGAGAGGCTTGCACAGCACCCAGGCTGCTTGCATAAACTGTTTGTGCAGGGTGAGGAGAGCCATGGCCCAGGGCGTTGAGCAGCTCGCTGTGCTGGGTCCTTAGTTCCTGGAGCCTTTTGTTCCTGTAACCTTCTTCTCTCTGTTCCCTTTCCTTGAGCCTACTGTTATGTTAGGACATGTAGAAGCTACAAAGTGGTGCAAGGATAACCGGCATGGCCCATCACTTCCTAGCTCTGCACACCCCCTGCATGGATCCAGGAGGAGACATTCTTCAGATTGACTTGAACATAGGTGGAATAGTAATGCATGCAGCAAGGTCGCAGTTCCAATTGCCCATAGACACAGTTGCTGGCTACCACCGTGCTGGCCCTTCCCCTCCATGCCCACTAACCATGACCCTCAGTGCTAGATCTCCATGAGCACCTCTGGTGACAGTACAGGATATAGGCACAGTCTACAACCAGCTGTAGAAAACAGCAGACAAACCAGCAGTTCAAAAGCTGAATTTCATACAGGATGTGGCTACAGTGTGAGGAAATGTGTTGGTTTTGTCTGAGTCTAAAGTAAAGAAGAGATTGAGCTCAGCCCCCTCTCACACACCCAAAGGAAGCCCCCGAGATGATAAACATTCAGACCCCCCTTTGTTCACTTCTTGTGTCGGCTGATTGCAAACCCTGCACTGCAGCACTGGGGCTTTGCCTACATGGGAGCTGAAGAGCAAACTCCCCTTTAACCTCGCTAGGACCCAGACTGTTACAGTTTTGGCACTGCTCATGGAAAACCCAAATCGTGTAGGTTATCTGTGTGCTGAACTGGGGATAATTGCTGATGTGGGGAGCAGGGCTGGGGACTCTTCAGCCCTTCTGCCTGAAGAGGGGGCAGTTCTCACGGCCATCACTCCCACCAGCATAGGAACTGGGGATAAAAAAGCCTTGAAGCAGCTTCTTGCATCTCTGCTGCCTTTGAGGCCGGAGCCCTGCAAGGACCAGGGGATGGATGCTGTTTGTCACAGCCCGGGCTGCTGTCCCCATTCTGCATCCATCAATGCATCAGGAAGAAAGCAGCCTTCAGGAGCTGGCATGGGCTGATGTGTGATGCTACCACTGATCTGGAAGTGCTGCTGTGCCACCAACACTACCCACACTGTTCTGCACCAGCGCTGCCTTGCTGCAGGCACCTCACACCCACATGTGTTGCACTGCAAGCAAACACCCAGCCCTTCAGCATCACCAATGTGACCCAGGATGCGGCTCAGGATGTGCTTTGCTGTAGGCAAAGAGCTGCTCCTCCTCTCCCTCCTCACCAAAGCCTCAACACCTGGGGTGGCCGGGCATCCCCCAGCCACGCTGTGTGCAGTGATGTAATGAGGTGCTGAAAATGAAGAAGCAGCAGGTGGGACATAAATCACAGCTGGAGGCTCGGCCGGCTCTGCCCTGACCTGCAAACTGACCTTGGCTGCACTGCTTGAGCTCCTCGGGTCCTGGCTGGATAAAGAGTGAGACAGCAAGTTTCCTGCAGACAAGAAGCTGGCTGCACTCACAGACAGTGAGTGCTGGGCTCCAAGCACCATCCAGGTGGGACAGCAATGGGGAGGTGGATGCTCACATCACAGCACACACCTCTATCTACCTCACTGTGCACGAACCTCAATGGCTGGGGACTTATTAAAGCCCAAAGGGACAGAGCAACAATTGTGCCGTGCTCTGTGCCATTATTCATGCAGCCTCAAGGGCAGACTTTACTTTTGCTTCTGCCCCCATCCATCACCTGGCTGTAGCTGAAGCAGTGAAACCAAAAGGAGAGGGATTGTATTTGCAAGCAGGGAGGAGCAGCGTGGATGCGAGAAGCAGCAAAAACCCCCTCCTCATTTAATATAGAAATCCACATATAAATGCTCACGCAGTTATTCTGGCCTCCTTCCAGAGCTACATCTGCTCCTCAGAGTACAGAGCACAAGACCACTCACTATCTGGCTTTTCGATGAGAAGAATTTCAGCAATTTTTGGCACGCTCAGGCAGAGGGGGGTGGGCTCTCACCATTGGCCTAAGGCTCACGGCCATTGAGCTCTATGGGAAAGCACCACCAGATGCATCTCTTCATGCACGATACCTGGGGAAACATGGGGACACCTCCACCCACCCCTCTCCATGGGCTGCAGAGCCCTTTACATCCCTCTCCCAATTCTACCTTCCCAACCATCCCCCCCCTCACACAACAGAGCTTCAAACCCACTTATGCAAAGCCAAGGATGGAGAAATACAATTACCAGGTCAGAGATTTATCTCCTGCAAGGCACCGTGTCTGCTGAAACAAAACTTGCCATTTGTATGGCCCCAGTAATTTCATAAGCAGCCCTGGATGCAGGGATGAGGAATGGCTGTTCCCAAGGAGCTGCCTTCATTTGGACAGATGTGCTGCTCCATCCATGCCAGCTCTGCTCTGCCCAGGCTTTGCAGGGAGCAGCTGAGGAGAAGACCCCAATGTGAGGCCCCAACATGGGAGCAGAGCTGCAGCCCCGGTGCCCACCTGCACAGCTCTACCCATGCTGCAGGGATGGACACGTCGCAGGCTGCTGGGCACTAATTATAGCCAGCGCCTGCTTGCCAAGGAGGTGTCAGGATGCAGAGCAATGTGTGTTTCCCTGCCCCGTGAGCCTGTTTTCCAAGGAGCTCTGCTCACATGGCAAATCAACACTCAGGTTCCATGAATGGACTCACGTGAGCTGAGCCCCTCAAACAGCCAATGCTGCACTTCTCTCAACCTGGGACAATACCCAGCAAACTGTGTCCAGGAGAGGGCAGGGCTGGCTGTGACCACTCAGGGCAGCAGACATTTCAGGAGCCATGATTTCCAGCCAAGGTCAACCTAGAGATGCCCTTTTCCTCCTTGCTTTGGCAGCTGCAACCCCGCTTGCAGAGCCTTGCAGCAACACAGCTTGTTCCTGTGCTGTCCCCAAGCTGCCCCCGCTCACACCGTGTTCCTGCTGCTGAGCCATGGTCTGCTGAGAGGCACCGTGTGCCCTGGAGAACATAGCTGATGTCAACAGCTGGGAACAGATTGCAGTGGGTGAGGGTGCTTCAGCCATACCAAGCACTAACCCCTGCTATGGGCTGGATGCTCCCCACCAGCTCAGGCTGCCCAGGGTCCCATCAAGCCTGGCCCTGAAGGAAGCTGAGGAGGAGCTGGGTGGGATGAGATGACCAGAACAATCAGAGCAGAGCATTTTCTAAGCAATGCTTTCTCCTGAAATGACATCCTTACCCTCCCCAGAGACTCACCTGGCCTTGCCCTGGCAGCAGCTCCTGTTAATGTTTAACTCTGCTGGGCAGGATGGTGCTGGCACAAGCGTGGTGTCACTCGGAGGCAATGTCACCATTGACACCCATGGGCTGTGGGACATGTGTGCCCACTGGCATCAGCACCCAGCTCCCTCAGCTGGACTGAAGCAGCTTTGTAGGGTCATGCAGGGACAGATGGATGTGAGGCTGAGCCCATGGGATCCGCTGCACCAGGGGACCAGCTCTGGGGCTTGGAGCTCCTGAGAGGCTCATAGTGAAGGTGCTGAGCTGTGGGGTGATGCACAGCATGAGTGCTGGTGTGTGTGCTGGGGGGAAAATATGGATTCCTCACGAGCAAACAGAGCTGGACTTTATTGCCTTTAAAATGCAACTAGCACAAACAGAGGCAAAAGTGCAAACACTGATAAAGGCCAGAATATTTCATGCTGTGCAAACAACCGGGAGTGGAGGGGTGTGTTGAAATGAGGGGGTGATGGGGGCACTGTGCTGTGATGCAGAGCTGGTGTGCAGGCAGCTCTTTGTGCCTCGTGCTCCAGCTGCAGCTGCCCCCCCTATCTTCTGCTCCTTCTTGGGGTGACCACTGATATGCCATGCCACATAGGATGTGCCTGTTCCTAGCTCCCATGCACTGTGAATGTATTTGCCATGCACAGGAAACCCTGCTAGCCCTGATGTGACAGCACCAGGAGCCAGATCACTATAGGTGAGGATTAAGGCCTTCAAAGGATGTCCAGGCTACTGCCTCCTCTTAGGATTACTGTGCAAGTAGGGAAAAGCCAGAAAAGTGGGTCAAAAGGAGAAAAGGAGAGACTGTGGGCTGATCTCTGCAGGGCCACCCAGCCTTTTGTTTCAGCCCAGTTGCTGGGCTGCCTGCTCTTGATTCTGCCAGGCCTCTCCAGGAAGGAGATGTGAGGAACCGTCCCATTTTGACTCCACTTTCTGGTGGGTGAAATCAGTGCAGGAGCTCCCAGACGCAGAGCAGAGGTGACGCACATCAGGGTGATGCCAAGGACAATCTGCTGACACCCTGATGCTGTCAGCCAGGAGGCTATGGGGGATCAGAGAGCCATGGTACAGGCAGGGAAACAGCCAGGTGAAGCACACAGAGCCAACAGCACCCAACCCTGTGCCCCAGGACTATCTGAGTCCCCAGCAGTCAGACGCAAAGAGTGGTCGATGCTGTTGGGTTTTCCAGCTGTACCCACCCCTTGGGCACTCAGAGCTGTCAGGCTGAAAATGCACAGCTCCCCGGGGGGGAGCAGGAGAGCTATTTTGGAGCTTGCAGCAGCCCACATTATTTCTGGCAGCAGGCATTAAGCTATGCAGGCATCTGGCTGCACAGGTATGGAGCAGCTCGCTCGGAAACACTGCTCAGTCATTATCATTTTGCTGAGTTTTCCCACATTTCCATTTCTTCTCTGTGCTGCTGGGATGCGGGGAAATGATGTTCTTCCTGTGCAGGATGGGACGGGGAGATTTGTATGCGTGTGTGTTATGCTCATGATATCTCCTCACCTGCAGCAATTTGTGCACCCAATTTTGGGAAGAAAGCCCTGCAAGAGGTGACAGCGGTGCCTGGCTGCTGGGACAGATGGATTTGCCTTGGGAATAGCCCCCCCAGCTTCCTGCACACCTGCACAGAAGATGGCTCCATGCCCTTCTGCCCTATGTCAGGGTCAGGCGGCTGCATCACGCGCCCGAGCATCACCACAGCTGGCAGCCAGTGCCATCAAATCACAGCCTTTGTGCTGGCTCACCCCCCCTTGCATCCCCTTAATAGCCCCTTTCTGCACCCGGGGAACGTGATCCTGCATCACCCCATCCTGATGCAGGACCTGGCTCTGCTGGGTGCATGCACAGCCTGATGTGAGTCCTGAGGTTGGCAGCAGAGCCAACTTGGGGGTGTTTTGGCTTGGTGCATTCAGAAGAATCTCTGTGGCTGCCATATAAACCCTCTGCATTTGGCTTCCACCAAAATGAGCATTATCTTTCAATCTTCCCTTATTCTCCCCCTGGCAGGCGTTTGGCAGCCACGTGGTGATCTGGGCATGCAGAGAAGCAGTGCATAACTTTGGGCATCCCAACACAAGAGCTGATATTTGGCCCCTATCCGGGAACACGGACCACCTCGCCAAGCTGTTGTTCCTATTTGTCATTCAGCGCGAAGGAAATCTGCTCCATTCTCTGTCATCCTCCCCATCCCAGAGGATAATTGATGCTAACGTCATTTCAGCTCGGTCCAGCTGCCAGGCTCGGGAACAGATGTTTTATTGTTCCAATTGAGCGCAAAACAAAATGCAACCCCCCCCAAATAAAATAAAAGCAGCACTGCTCAGCAAATTTGTGCTTGTGGAGAGGTTAACCACAGCTTCCTCACCCCAGAAATAACACACAGAGAGAACAGCAGCCCCAGGGAGGGCTTCTATCATTCCACTGGGTCAGCACCAAGAGGACCAAGCCACCACGTTCCCCACTTTGCTGTCCACTGGTGTGCTCCCATTCCTAACACCTTCTGTCCTATACGTGCTTTGTAATATATTCCTTTGGAGGGATGCTGTGGGGTCTCAGAAGCCTGCAGGGTGTTAACCTGCAGGGGCAGTGCATGGAGGCAGCCCCGTGCCCTTCTGCATCACCGCCAGCTACAAGTGTAGCATTGCATCCTATAGACTGCACTGTAGACTGCGAGGAGACCTAGGAAGGAGATGGCATGGAAAATATTTGCTCCATGAGGTCAGTGCTCTCTTCACCTCTCCATGCAAGGGACTTTGGACGCAGGAGGGCAGCCACCTCCTGTGTGCTCCTGCTCCAGGGAGAGGCCCAATGGAAAGCAACTGAGCCTTCAGCAGCTGTGGCTTGTGCTTGCTATTAGGGGAAACGACCTGCTTTGAAGGAGCTTTGGGTGCTGCAGAGCTGAGCTGCTGGTTGGTGCTCAGCTTTGCCTCTTGTCCAAGGAGACCCAAGCAAGCTGTGTGTGTATATACATATACATCTACACACACAGATGCAGCAGCCCTATTTATGACCCCAAGCAGGAGGAGCGCCAGGCAGAGCTGCCAGCTTTGGGATGCTCTCAGCGCTGATTCAGGCAGTGGGATGGGTGCCTGCCTGACTCACTGCTTGCTGAACCCCAGCCCCAGTGGGACGGGTCAGTGGGAGGTGATGTCTGCAGCCAGTCGCTGGTGTCACTCCGTGCTGAAGCATCCTTGCATCACACCCTAGTGATGCTGAGAGCCCACTGCACACTATGGGACTCACTCCACTCCCATCTCCTGTGCCATTGCTCAGCTCCAAGCCCTGGCATCTGGAGCACTTGAGCCCCGGCTCAGCTGTTGGCTGTCGGAGGAGCAGGATGGGTGTATGGAGCAGGGCTGCAGGCTGGAATTCCACTCACCACAGAGACCTCGTGCCTGCGGTGCGCTCTATAAATACAAACAAAGCAGCGGGTGGGGAGAAACCCACCCTGCTCCCCATAGGGTCTGTCCAGCCCCTTCCCGCTGCTCCTGCAGCAAAGCGATCAGGCTTATAACATTAACCAGGCCCTCTTCTCCCTGAGTGTGAGCTGAAGAATACAGCTGGAGATTGAACTAATGAACACAACTAATGGTGCTCCCATTGCAGTATGCCTTGCATCCCGGGACGTGCCACTTCATGCCCTGCCACCATGAGAAGGCACCGAGGTGCAGGGAGCAGTTAATGCAGGGAGCTGATCGAGTTACAGGCCAGCTATTGTATCATGTTTACCCTCTCCTCACCCGTATCCTGTGCTCAGAGGATTCCTGGAAGCAGGAGACCATGTTGCACCCTCCTGCCGTACAAACACGCCGGCTGTGCCCAAACCAAAGCCTGCATGTGACTGTGGCTGACCTCACTCCTTCCCACCCTCCTCCTCCTGCTGCCTGATTCCAGCACAGGACTGGCCCCATCTCTTCTAATTATTATCTCTTTTTTCCCCCTCCTTGTCTTCTCTTAACCCTGACTTTTAATTTAAAGCAGAAGGGGTGACACTGGTAGAAATGCAGCAAGAGAGGAAGTTGTGGGAGCCCAGCCCACAGTGCTGGGGCAGCCCTGCCCAGGGATGAATAAGGGATGTGAGTCAGAGCAAGCCCTGAGCAGCTGTGACAGATCCAGACAGCAGGTCTGGGCTCTGGACGTCAGAGCATCTGAAGATTGGGAAAGACCTACAAGATCACTGAGTCCAAACCCAACCCAACCACCGCTGCCTCGCTGTATCTCTCTGTATCTCTCAGCACCTCACCTCTATGGTTCTGTGACACCTCCAGGGACAGTGACCCCACCACCTGCACAGTGATGGTTGGGAGGGAGTCCATGGGATGCGAGCTCTCTCCACGCTGACTTTCAGCACAAGCTGTCTCATCACAAACACACATATAAGCCCTGTGCAGTCCCAGCCCGCATCCAGGCTCCTGTCAGCACCCACTATCTCCATGTCCTCAGCAAACTGCATAAAAATAACAGCAGGAGGACCCTGCTGATCTGCAGGCAGTGGGTAAGAAGCAAGGTGGTGTGTGATGGGAAGCATGAGGAGCATCATGAGGTGCAGCTGCTCCCATGGGCAACACGTTCCTGTCATGCCTGGATCCCCAAAAATGGACCCCGTGGTCCCAATAAGAGCAGAGTGAACTCACACTTCCCAGCACCATGGGGACCCCATCCCACTGCCGGCCCCAGTTCCACCTCTGCCCCAGAGCCAGAGCTCTGCACGCCCACACATCTGGAAGGGCAGCAGCAGGCTGGGCACTTCCCCACTGCACACAGCTGGGAGCTGAGCACGCTGCTTCATTGTGTGGGGCAGGGAGGGTCTCGCTGGTGGTATTATTCTGAGCCAGCCCTGAGACCAGGCGAAACAAAAGCTCCTTCCTTGCCAAAGGGAGGGCTGGTGAGAGGCAGCCACAGCAGATGAGGGTTGGGCTGTTTTCTGGGCTTCTTTCAGTGTTTAAATTTAGCCTGAGATTGAAATGTTGCAGACATGAGCCCTTCTGGTTAGCCAGCATTGTGGCCAGTGTCAACACGAGCTTATGCCACGCGCTGTGCCCAGCAAGAACCCTTCCCTCCCCAGCCTGCAACCCCAGCAAGAACCCTGCAAGTCCATGAGCACAGAAAACCACCCAGACAACTCTCTGGGGATCCACAATGGCTGGGCAAAGTGCTCCAGTTGGAATAACATGTAAGTCAGGAGGTGGTAGCACTTGCAATGCCTTGTGTCACCTTGCTTGTATTTTGGGCCACAGATGAGGTAAGTGGCTTTTGGCCTCTCACACTCCAGTTCTCTAGGCTGACCATCCCTTAGGAAGGGAGCTGAGCCCTACACTCTGACCTTATTGCCATCTGTAGTGGAGCTGCAGAGTCACAGCTTGAAGCAGAGATTGAGCACCTGGTGGAAGGCAGGGCCAACCCAGGGGAGCTCAGGTGCACGCAATGCATCTAAGTGACAGGAAGGGCTGGAGCCAGGATGCACCCCTTCCATAGACCTCATTTAAGGGCTGGCAGTGGAGGTGAGGCCTATATCCTCTTAGATATGGTGGGTTGTTTTCACCCCTCATACGTGTTTTAAAGGCTGCAGCCTGAAGCTTCCATCATGCTTGCACATACCACTTGGGATGCTGGTCATGGTCCAGTCCTTAGCAAAGGTGGTCACCAAGCTTGGATTGGCTACTGGCGTGGCAAGGAGAATTAATCAGGTTTGCTGAAGCCCAGGCTCTGCTAAATGTGTGGCTCATCAAGGGACAAGTATCTAAGAAAGATGCTGCCTACTACACAAGAAGGGTCTTAACATGGATATAATCAAACTTAATTGCTCTGCGGAAGCATTGATTGATCGTGAAGATCTCAGGAACAGAGTTCAGCTGTAATTAAATCAGCTCTGTTGTTGCTCCTGAGATACCCATCTGCTCCTTAGGAAAAGATTCTGGTTGCTCAGAATGCCTGAAGGGAGTAGATCTGAGCTCCTTTGTGTCTTTGTACCATCAAGACCCCCTGATATGCCTGCAGGATGGGCTGGTCTTGGAGATGATAACCTGAGCAACAGAATAGTTCCATTAATGTATACAAAAGGGGAATTAGCAGCTATGGGTATAACAAGAACCTTTTGCAGTCTCTGTCTTTATAGCACAAAGTAGTTGGTTAGGATCATAGGGATCCCTGTTATGTTTTCAGAAGCAGGTTTCTTGGGCTTGGTGGGGGTGGGTTAGGATTGGACTTGATGACAGCAGTGGTCTCTTCCAACTTTAATGATTCCATTATTATAGGATTTCTGCAAAGATATCTTTGGCCTTGGCCAAGGGAAAGTGCTTCAGGACTCAAGTTCCTTTAGGTCACACTGTTCTCCAGCTGCAAAGTGCATCACACATAAATAGGGCAGCTCCTTGGGTTCTCAGCACCTTGCTGAGAGCCTATGGGTGAGGAGGCATCGAGTCAGTACTGAGATGGGTGCTGCAGCAAGGATGTGGGCTGTGGGTGAAGGCAGCCAGCTGTGCAGATCCTGGCAGCACCCGCTGCTAAGGCTGTCAGGTCTGAACCTTTGGAAATTAGGTAAAAGGTCTGAACACAGCACTTTTTTCCTCCCCCAGGCAGCCCCTCTTCCTGCACAGTGCTGGAGGAAGGCAGCTGGGAGCAAGGATTAACTCTCACCATCCCAGGGGCCTTCCAGATAGATGGAGCAGCGCCATGTACCGTGTATGGCATTGCAGGGATGGGGTGGATGTGCCCATCTCTGAGGTGTGCAGAGCTGTGAATCCCTCTCACCCTGCTGTGGTGAGCCAGGGCTGTTTCTAAGCACTGCTGTATCCTCTCCAGCCTCCATAATTAGGTCAGATTTTAAGGGGTTTTGCTGTGGTGGATGAAGCTGCTTTGGGATGGGATTTTTGGCATCCCTACACTCAGGTGCATCCTGCACTTGGACAGACCCATCAGGTCCCCTTTATGTGCCCAGGACAGCAGGGTGCTGAGCAAGGTTGGTACGCTAGTGATGCTGGTAACAGGTGCCCACCCACATTCTGACACTCTCCAAGTCCCAGCCCCATGTGGGTGCTCCTTGGCAATCCCATTATCCTGCTGTACCCAACTAGGATTTGGTACAGAAGTGCCCTGCTCAGCCAGACTCATTCAACCCCATGATGGCACAGCCTGCATCTCACTGGCACAGCTTCAGGAAGCTCAGCAGGCCAGGGGAAGCACAACAAAAGGAGCTTTGTTCCTTCTGCCTTGCCCCAGCCTCAGTGTCACACCTCCCAGGTGGAGTCACCTTCCCACGGAAGCACCTCCTGCAGTGCAGGGCGGCTGGGAGCCAGCCAGGCAGGATGCAGCCCCATCTCTCTCCCTGTCTCCCACCCTGTGCCTCTTTCCCAGAGCCATACAGCTGGAAGCGAAGGAAAGCACCACCCGTGTTCTATTTTTGCTCTTTATGCCCTGTTTGCATGGGAAAGTGAGGATGGGTAAATGAAAGGCGTTTGAAGTTTGTAGGGAAAGGATTTATCTCCACCTGAGACTGCAAGGAAAAGCCCAGACTGCTGCTGACGCAATGCTTCTTTGGGTCTGAGATGGAGCACTGCTTAGAAAAAGCACAGCTGCCTGCAGGTGGTCACCCTGAGACATCAATCTCTACTCAACACAAGGGCTGGATGCAGTTAGAGCAAAATCAGACTGCTTTTCCAATAGCTTCTTGTTCTTTGCTTGCTTGCTTGACTCCCTGCCTGGAGAAAGCCCACCATGGAAAGAGCACTGCTGGATGCTGAACATCTGCAGCTCCTATAAAACATCAGCTGGGGGCATTAAAAAGGAAAGTGGATGCCCAGCAGAGAGAGCAGCGATGCCCCAGCCTTGCTTGGCTACTTCAGCACAGCTGGAAAGCAGTGAACTGGGGATCAAGAACCAGATGGTTCCCATCTCATGTCCAGGAGCCAAAATGGGATCCCACAGGGTCATTTATTGTGGGGCTGTTCAGAAGCCAGGTTGTGGTGGTGCATACAGTTGCCAGGCTCATTGCAGACAGCCATGCTCCCCTGCCTACCCCATAAGCATCCTATTCCTCCCTAGGGCGAGCAACACAATATTGTTCCTCCCTGTCCCTGCAGGAGGATAATGATGATAAGGATGCAGGGTGGAGTAAAAACTAATGAGGTGTCTCCCTCTCTTTGAATTCTCTCTTGCCACATAGGGTTTGATGGCTGGAAAGCAATCTGGGATCAGCAGATGTCAGCAGCACGGGAAAAACACAACCATGCAAATGAATGATGAGCCCAGCACACCCACCCCGAGCTAAAGATGGGGCAGGAGCAGGCAATAAACCCTGTGTGGTTTCTTCCCACTATGACAATACAGCCCTCTCCAGTGGGGCAGCCCCAGGATGCCCTGCCTGCTCCTTGCAAGGTGCAATGGGTAAAGCTACTGGCTTTTGATTAGAGAGGATCACACTGGCTTGTGCCTGTCCATACTCAGGCTCATGCTGCCCTTCTTCTCCTAATGAGCCACTTCCTCCCAGGTTGGCAGCCCTCGGTGAGTGCCAGCCCAGCTGTGTGCCAGGAGGGAAGGCAGCCATCCTGCACTGAAAGCATTTCAAAGAGCGGATGGAGACTGTGCCAGGAGAGCCAGCTACATGGGGAGGTAGAAAAAAAATGGAGCCAGTTAATCACCCTGCATGTGTTATCTATCTGGATGGCAAATGGGCTGAAAATATCCTGTGTTTAGAGCAACTGCATGGTTTTTGGCCATTCATCCAGCTGAAGCCCTTGCTTCCGTGGTCTACCCACAAGACCTGAAGAGGTCGAGGCATTACTGCTGCCAGCTTTAAACCAAGAGCGACTTTTCTCCTGAATCAAATGAGGTCCTGGGGCTCCTCAGTGGAAGGGCCAAAAGACCTAAGAACCCTGCAGAGCACCCAGTGCCATCCTGCACTGTATGTACAGGTAGGTACAGGACTGCTTCCTAGCATGCTGCCCTGCCTGTGGCAGGGGGTGGGAGCAGGTGATGGTTGAGGTCCCTTCCAACCCCAGCCTATGACTGTAGAATCACAGAACAGCTTGGGTTGGAAGGGAGGGACCTCAATGATCACCTGGTGGGACCCCCTGCCATGGGCAGGGATGCATCTCATAGATCAGTCTGCCCAATGCCCCATCCAAGCTGCCCATGGGTTTGATGGGGTAGTGCTGTTCTGCAGACATGGCACCCTGGGGGCAGCCTGTGCTGGACAGCCTGGCCCATGCACCATTGAGATGGTGGCACAGGCTTCCCAGGGAGGTTGTGGATGCCCTGTTCCCATTGAAGGCCAGGTTGAATGGAGCCCTGGGTAACCTCCCCCAGTGTCTGACCCTGCCCAAGGCAGGGGATTGGAACTGGATGTCCTTTGAGGTCCCTTCCACCCCATGCTGTTATATGATTCCTCTGTCTTTCCCAGGGTCTGCACCCCACATTCTCACAACGCAACCCCATCTGCTCACCACACAACCCTACACCCTATGCTGCTCACCTTTACTGCTCTTTTTGGCTAGTGCTGTGTAAGTCTCCCCTTCCATGTTTCTCCCCTTGAGCCTTTCCAAACAAGCACAACCAAAGCTGCAGAGCACAGAGAGTTCAACAAACACAGCAGGAGAGAAAGGTCCGAGGTGTGCTGTGCAACCCCCCTAAGCTGCTGAGGATGGGGTTTGCAAAGTGGAACGCCAAGCACAGCCTGTTGACAAAGGGAGCAATGGCTCCACAAGGCTCCTCCACCTGGGGTGAGGGATTAGAAAGCAAGGAACGGCCTTCCTGCTCCTGCTGCAGCCTAGCTTTTGCTGCAGGCAGGGATTAGACCCCGCAGCAGAGGAATGCAGCTCCTTCCCAACGCCAAGTTGGCACCACGTCCCTGCTCGAGACCAGCTTACATAATGCAGCTTATGAAAGCAAAATAGCCCGGCCGTGCCAGCCTGTGGGCAGGCCGCGATGGGGAGGAAAAAGCTGATCTTCAACTGCCCACCGTTGCATGGGAAATGGTGTTCAGGTGGCTGCAAAGCAGGCTGAGCCTGCAAGCTTTAGGCAAGAAGTCAGACAACAGCGGCTGGAGGAGAGCAGGGATTTTTCCTTCTAATTCCTGGCAGCTTTTTTCGTATAAGAATAGCCATTATGCAGCACAGTGCTCATTGTTTCAGGCTTCTTTCATCTGGGTAATTACCAAGCCAGTGGGTAAATGCTCTGTCAGCTCAGAACACGAGGTACCATTAAGCGTCAAGCACCTGTGCAAGGCAAGGGGAGGAGCAAAGGATCAAATCCCACTCCCACCATCAAGACTGCCCTGGTGGGCCCTTCCCAGCCATACACCCAGCTCCTTCTTCCAAAGCAGTTTTACTTTGTACCATCTATGGGCTGTGCGTATGGATGCCCACAAGCCCCATATCCCCCCACACAGTGACCTCCACTGCAGTCACAGTGTGCCCCAGAGAACCAACAGCCTCCATATTGGGTCCACCATTGGGATTCAGACCATCCCCTCCTTCCCACCCACCCCACAAATGAAAAGCCAAAAACCTTCCCGGTATCGGGGTAAAATTACCTTTAAGTAAAGACAAAACACATACAAAAGAAGTTGCCAGGAAGCACAGAAAAGAGGAAAGAAGTCAGAATTAACATTTCGATCTCTCTCTTTTTTTTCTTTTTTAATTATAAAAAAAAAAAACAAACAACCTATTCAGAAGGAAGTCCAAATGCAACGGAATAGAACTGGCACCATCTAAGATACCCAAAGTGTAAAGTCCTGGCATGTTTGTACCCCCAGCCTGAGCTGGGAGGCACGGGGCTGCCTGGGAGGGATGGCTCCTTGTCCTTCTCCCACCCACCATCAAGTGGAGGCAGGCAGTCCCACAGCCAGGACACAACAGTGACATTGACGGTCTCTGTAAAACCACTCAGTTTTAGAAACTAAGTACGTTATAAGGAAAAAAAAAAAAAAGGCATCTAAAATGTCATTTATCAAAAGCCCTGCTTTAGTGACGTGCCAACCCCACCGGAAAGCAAAACACCCACAGCTCTGTCCAGAACATGATGAAGTTGACCAGCCAACTCCTAGTTCGGAACACCTTCCTCACCCCCCTCATCCACACCAGCACTTCATGGCTACTTGAGTTAGTGATATAAACCTTCCCGTGGGCTTCCCAGGTCTGGGAATTGCCTCCTGCAAGCTCCACTCCTCTTGAGTCTTCCCCACTGAGCCCTCCATGCTCTCCCTCGGTCCCACCTGGAGGCCCCTCTGGCTGCATACCCCTATGAGCTCTGCCCACTCTTGTGGTCGAGTCCCTTGGACATCATCTCTCTTTTTCTTCTTTAAAAGAAAACAAAAAAGAACCAACCCAAAACCAGAAACACAACCCCTCCCTCCCCCCTATTTTCATATATAATTTTTTTTGCTTGTTTTTACATTTAAATAGAAAAATACTACTTCACTCTGTGTTAGGAGCAGGAGATCGGCTGACTTCCAATGACAAGGAATAAGGAACTTTCCTAAGTGCTCCTACACCACAATTGCCAAGAAGAATCCTAGAAACAGTGCCAAGAGGCTGAAGGCTGCCCCATTGCACCACAGGACAGAGCAGGGCTCCAACCCAGCTCCTGCCTGCCCTCCTTGGGATGCTATGCATTGAGAGCCATCAGCACTGGGCCTAACACCCAGATCTGGGCAAGTCAGCTGTAATTGTCACTTTCCTCTTGTCTGCTGGCTTTCTGTGTGTAGCCTGTCCCTGGAAGCCATTGGATCCCATCAGATGTACAGATGAATTAGACAAAAAAAAAAAAAACAAAAAAAACCAAAACGAAAAACAAAACAGTGGTTAAAAATTCTCTAACCCTCTTCTCCTCCTCCTCCACTCGCCTTTTGAAGAGTCAACAACAAACAGACAATTAAACTAAACCTGCCCTCCTCCCCCCCCTCAAAACAAGAGTTACTGAGACACGAAGTGTGTTATCTTGTACCCTCAGGATTACAACTAGAAGGGAAGTTTAGGGGTGCGGGAAGCACGGGGGGAAGGCGGTGTCTTGTGGGCATGAGTCCACTTAGTTCTTGTACTCAAAAGGCTCGTCCCCGGTTTCGTTGAGGAGACACGTGCGGACCAGGGCCTCCGTCACAGCATAGGGATCGCAGTTGGCTGAAGGCCGGCGGTCCTCAAAGTAGCCTTTCTTCTCATGGCCCACGTTGCGTGGGATGCGGATGCTGGCGCCGCGGTTGGCCACACCGGCGGAGAACTCATGGATGCTGGATGTCTCATGGAAGCCCGTCAAGCGCCGGGCGTTATCCAGCCCTCCTTTGGGGTCGTAGGCACGGATGTGGTACTGGTGACGCTTGCTCAGCTTCTCGATGGCCTCCTCAATGTGCCTGTGAAGGAAGCAGGGGAGAGGAGGAGGCTCGGTGAGTGAGCTGCTCATACTGCTGTGTCCAAGTGAATGTAGCTTCAACCCTCCCCCCCAGCCCACAAGTGAATTATGTCCTACAACCCACTTTCCTGCCTTTATCAATGCAGGGCTTCGCTTCCCTTCTACTTCTAGCCTGTGTGATTCTTAGAAAAGGATCCCCATGGCCTCAGAGAGTCCATTGACACTCTGAGGGATACCACAGGGATGACCCCTGGCCAGATCTCTGCTCTGCCTCTGGGGAAATCTGCTCCCAGAGGAGAGATTTCTTAACCCAAGGTCCTATGAGGGAAGCTGACAATCACGGGCTGGTTCGTTATCTCAGCGCACCACTGAGATTAAGGCAAGAAAGCACAGCTGACCAAACAAACCCCTTTGGAGAGCTCCACCAAGGTCCAGTGCTGTGAGGTCTGCACTGAGCACACCAGTCCCATTTGTGACCCGGGTTTTACATTTCCAAAATCATCACGTTGAAAACAAACGTGGCATTTGCATCCAGCCTGACCCAGACGTAAGCAAGTGGTCTCTCTCATCAGGGTTATAAATATAAAATGCCTTTGCTGAGTCGGCTTGTTTGTTAACAAGAGCTGGACGGCCCGCTATGAACTGCTGCATCCATACTGACTTTCCAATCCAGCACCACCAGGAGTGTAAGATTACATACACATCGCAATAAAAAGCACAGAAACACACACAAAAAGAGTGAAAGCCAGAACAAAAAGCCTCATACAGAATGCATGGTGTCCACCACGCAGTCAAAAGCCCTGCTAAAAACTCACAAGCCCAACCTGCTGCCACGCAAACAGACGCTACTGGCCCATCTCAAAAGACTCACTTGAGACCTCCATCTTCCCTCATGTTCTTGGTGCTGAAGTTGGTGTGACAGCCAGCACCGTTCCAGTTCCCAGGGATGGGTTTAGGATCGAAGGACACGATGACACCGAAGTCTTCGCACACCCGGTGGAGGATGAAGCGTGCTATCCAGAGGTGATCCCCCATCTCAATCCCTTCGCATGGTCCCACCTGGAACTCCCACTACAGGAAGGAGGAGTCAGAGCTTAGTCAGGCAGAGACGCAACAAGGAACGTCCCACCCCCTTACACTCTGAACACTGGTAAAGCTGCACTGCTTGGAGCAGCGAGCCAAAAGCTCCTTTAACCCATGACTTTTCTGGACCACCTCACCCCACAAGGCAGCCAAGACTTTACCTGGGCTGGCATCACTTCTGCATTGGTTCCTCCAATTTTCACACCAGCATAGAGGCACGCTCGGTAGTGGGCCTCCACAATGTCTCTGCCATAGGCTTTGTCAGCTCCTACACCACAGTAGTATGGACCTGCAACAGCACAGATGGAAAGCAAGAATAACATGAGCTTCCAGAAGGTAAAAGGCTCAGACTTTGTGAAGAGAGGGCACACATGGGGAAGAACAAGCATCCATTTCTCATGGCAAAGCACCAGTAGAGCAGAACGCTAATGGAGATGTCATACTGGGCAAGAGTTTATGTCACCTTGGGGTCCAGGGAAGCCATTGGAAGGCCAGCCAAACGGATGACCATCTGTTCCCAGAAGGGTGTACTCCTGCTCCATCCCAAACCAGGGGTGCTGGTTGGACACCATATCCATAATCCGCCTACAGGTGTGCCGGAGATTTGTCTCTACAATAGAAAAGCAGCACAAGGCTTTTTAGGATCTCCACTTTCGTTGCCCGTTTCTCCTTTATCTACAGCCTGAGTGCCAGCAGCACTGGTGAAAAGAAGAATCCAGGACCAGTGTTCCACCATAATCTTCTCCACCACCTCTTTGTCTGCCTTTTATTCTCAGGGCGCTACCTTTGCTGCGCACAATGCTGAGAGGCATGACCGACATTTAGATGGGTCTTCCCTTTTCCACCCCCTTCTTCTACCAGCTTCCCCTCCCCAGGAACACCAGCAGCGTGTCCATTCACCTGCAGACTGGCGGTTGTATTTGAAGACCTCACAGAGAACCAGTTTGTTGGGATCCTTGCGAAATGGGTCCCGAAACATGGCAGCAGGTCGCAGGTACATGTCGCTGTTGGAGCCCTCGGCTTGGAAAGTGCTGGAGCCATCGAAGTTCCACTCGGGGAGATCTGAAGTGAAGAGTAAATCACTGTGAGCCAGGATCTACCGGTGCCAGGAGGATGGACTCTCCACCACCCTTCCGTGCCATGGAAGTGCAAGTACTTATAGACAATGGGACAACGGAGGAAGTAGAAGCACAAAACAAGCAAGAAATGAGAGAAGGCAACTCCCCAAGTCCCATGCACTGCCACATGGGTTGCGCCTCATATGGATGAGTATGGCCAGCATGGCCCTCGTGCCCTCCATATCCCAGGGGTCAAAGCACAGCGGGAGCCGTTGTGAACTCTACCCAGGCTATGTTATCTCCTCTGTATCCTGGGGGGAAAGTGGGAGGATGGGAAGCAGAGAGATTGCAAAAGAGCTGTGCCAACCACTCCCTTAGAGGGAAAAGGGGGGGAAAAAAAAGAGAGAGAGAGAGAATTCTGCTCAGTCACACACAGTATTTTCATTTCATAACTGTCTCCAGCCAGCTCCATGGCAACCTGAGAAAATCCTAATGCTATTATTGTGTAAGCTGGGACTGTTTGTTCTGAGGGACACAAGCTCTTAATTACACCGGATAGCTCCATTCTTTCCTTTCCACTTTCTGCCAAACTACTTCCGGCCAAAAACGAGCACTTGAGAGTCAATGGGCTGCGGATCCCATGCCAGGAGCCCCCTCCGCCGGGCTGGGTGCCCAA
This sequence comes from Coturnix japonica, assembly GCF_054131305.1. Taxonomy (NCBI): domain Eukaryota; kingdom Metazoa; phylum Chordata; class Aves; order Galliformes; family Phasianidae; genus Coturnix; species Coturnix japonica. The sequence continues at coordinate 5,136,107 of NC_140673.1, read as the reverse complement.
CCCCTGCCATGGTGTTCAGTGCCACATCTGGAAAGCTGGGAACCTTCCTACCCGGGCACCTGGAGCAGGAGGTGAGCGGAGGGGGATGAAGAGCAGCATCTCCAGCTCTTCCCTAAAAGCACCTACTGTAAATCCCACACCTCTCACCTTCCAGGCTCTTGGGTTCGTGGTCCAGCGTGCGGGTTTTGCAGCGCAGGTGCTCCCCAGTCCCATCGATCCAGATGTACATGGCTTGGACCTTCTCCCCCTGCGGCAGCTTCATGTACATGTGCTTGATGGCTTTGCTCAGCTGGGAGCTCGCCGAGGTGGCCATGGCTGCAGAGCTGGTGTGGGCTGTCCTGCAGGGAGGATGCCCAAACCAATCCCAAACATCAGACTCTTCCTTGCACTCCCAGTTGTTCTTTCCCCCCCACACTCTATTCACAGAGACAGCTCAGTTATAGCCCCGTGCTGCTGTGCTCCCCATGCCCAAGGTGGAAAACCCAGCAGCTGCTCTGATACCTTCAAAGCATCTTGTAAATACCTAAACTCCTGCTTCTTGGCAAAGGGCCTATCCAACAAGTAACAGCCTTCAAAACACCTTCTGAGCCCAGTGTGAACTCTTTACCTCTCCAACAACCCCGTGCTTGCCGCTGCTCTGGAGCAGGGCTAATGCACAGGAAAGCTTAGCTGGGGCTTTCTTGATATGCTTGCTTCAGCAAGGAGGGCTTGCCAGCCCAGCTGCCTCCCCAGATCAGCTGGTCTGAAGTTACACAAGGCTCATCCAGGGCTGGGAAAAGCAACAAGCAGCACAGCAACCCCAAAGCGAGCTGCCACGGAGGGGCTCTGCTCCCAACCCAACCTTCCCAACAGCCCACGAGCGTTGGGTCCACTCGTGTTTGCAGTGGGGTTGGAAATGGAAAACGAGTTGGAATATTGGTGCTGAGAGCCTCGAAAAATGCCAGAGCTGCACGGATCATAACCCCCCACACCCCCATGTGACCCCTCTAATGGGGAGAGGGTCTTCAATGGGGTGAGCTCTGGGGAGCATCACCTATCGCTCAATGCAATTGTCATTATTTAAGGAAAAAGAGTGAAAGTCTCGCAAGGAAAAGGGTAAAAAAAAAAAAAAAGATGGGGGAGGGAAAGGGGTGGGGGGAAGAGCAGAGAGCTTGTTTTGAAGACAAAACAAGAGCCGCCCCTTAACCTCCTTCCCCCACCCCCCCGTCCCGAGGGCTAAGCAGGAATCTTCCCCCGGAGGATCTGCTGGGACAACCCCGTGTCTGAGCCCTGCGGACCCCCGGCACACCCCCCCCCACTGCCCCCCACTGCCCCCCATAGCCGTGCCGTTACCTGCGCTGGGCTGCGGGCAGGGGCTCGGCGCGGGCCTCCCACGCTCGGCTCCCGGGGGCCGCACCCGCCGCCGCTTTATGGAGCCGGAGCGCCGGCCCCGCAGCACTGATTGGGCAGCGGGAAGCGGGCCGGGGGCAGGACGGGGACGGGGATGGGGCTGCGAGGAGGAGGGAGCTGGCAAGAGAGACGGGGCAGGGGGAAAAACAAGCTGAGCGCCCCGCTGGGCTGCTCTGCCATATTCCGTCTGTCCCGTTTAGGGGAATGGCTAAAGGCGGGGGGGGAAGGAGGGGTGTTTTTCCTTTCCTTTTGCCGTCCCATCCCCCGAAAACAGATCCCCCCTCTTCTCGGAAAGCAGCAGTGGGAGCGAATCCAGGGCTCTTCTGCGGCGTTTACATTAGCAGCTGCCTTTGCATAACTCGCAGGCATGGAAATGAGTCGCCCTGGGTAAACAGGGCGAGCAGGGAAGGAGGGAGAGAGGAATGGGAGCCCCCTGCACGCCTCGTGTTGGACTCTGTGTTTGAGGGCTGGAGTTGCTGTGCTGTAACCTTCCAGCACGGAGTTACAGCCCAGACCCTCACTGCAGGGCACCGTGACCCGAGGGAGGAGATACTCCCCAGCCCTCCTGGGCCAGGAGCACCCATTGCCTGCCCGGTGTTTTTCCACCCTGGGTGCTTGCTTTCACTCCCATCCCCGCTCCCGCTCGGCCCCCCAGCCCAGACTCAAGGGGCAGTGCCAGTGCTTGCTCCATACACATCCATTCACAGCACATAAGTGCCAGGACAAGCACACGCCTGCCTTGAGGTGACTGGAGCTACACGATGCTGGCACCCACATGGCCACTCCTCGAGAAGCCTGACCCTCTGTGCCACCACGGCCACCCAAAGCACAACCGCTGCTCAGTGGGTGTCTGGGGACACGGTGGCCCTGGAGGGCCGGATCCTCAGCCCACAGGACTAACTGCTGGCCGAGGGCTTGTCTCGATTTATGGCCCATCTGAGAGCCAGATCCCCGCCCTCCCTGCGGGACAACCTGGCTCATTCTTTGGCACCACATTACAGCAGCCACAAGTGCAAGTTACTCCTTCGGGGCTCACCAGGATAGAGGTGTAATTCAGGTGCTTTTCAGCTCCTTGCATAGTTTAGGCAAATCAGAGCCTCGAAGCACAACAGAAGCTGCTTTCCTCCCAGTACCTTACACCTTGCTGCCTTCCTCCAGTCTCCAAGTCCCTGCACCTTGTGTGTAAGGCCAAGATTTTGATACAGAAGGGGTCTGGATCAGCACACAGAACCCTGCAGCCCTTTTGGAGGTGACAAGTAGGCACTGACACTCTCAGCTCTGGGAGGGGGATGAGGTGTCCCTGCTGCAGCCCCAAGCAGGGCAGAGCTGGGTGCCCAAATGCTTCCCCACCTCAGCTGTCTCATTCCCTGCCTGAATCTTGTTCCACTTCCCCATTCAACTCACACTTTGTCCCCTGTGTCACCCCACAGGTCTGAACACCAAGTGTTACCTACAGCAATTGGCTCAGGATCCCTGAGCAGATCCCAAGCTGCAGTCACCCCAGAGTGGCTCAGCTGAAAGCAAAGCAGGGGGTGCTTGCACCAAGAGAGACCCAGCAGCTAAACAGCCCCCACAAAGCAGGGCTGCCTCGGAAAACCTAATGCCGTGCCCTGGGTTTACCTACAGGGTTTGTTAATCGGGACACCGACGGCTCCCGTTTCATAGCAATGCACTACCTGCTTCTTTCTCAAAGCGATGGCCAGCCCAACCCAGCCAGCCCGGGGCACCCACGTCCAGCAGCCCCCGGCCCTGGCACGGCCCATCTCCTGCAGCACAACATGTTTACGAGACAGCCGAGAAGCGGCAGCGGCTCCCAGCGCCCTCTCCCGGGAAGGCGGCTGGACAGAGCCGCCCCTGCCTCCCGCAGGGCTCCCACCGCCTGTTTACCTCCTCCTGCCTTCCGCTCCTCCTCCCCACCGCCTGCTGGCTTTTTGGGGAAGCTCAGCCTTGTGACCCCTCCTCGCCTCAGCCAACGAGGCCGGCAGGGAGCGGGACAGGCGTGGTACCGGGCGGTGACACCACCCAGCGTTGGCTTTGATGTCTTTGAGCCCACAGGACACAACACGTTGCTCCGGCGCTGGGTGACACCGAGCTCTGCTGCCTTCGGGGCAGGGATGCTAATACAGCACGAACCTCTCCACCAGAAGCTGGGGGACTGCAGTGGTTGAGTGCAGACCTGATGCGGTGTAAGCACAGGTAGCCATCGCCTCCCACCCACACTAAATCCAAATGAATGATTGTCTAGGGCCAGAGAATGGTTGGGTTGGAAGGGACCTCCAAGATCACCCAGCCCGGTCCCTGCCACGGGCTGGCTGCCCCCCAGCTTAGGCTGCCCAGGGCCCATCCACAGCCTGGACACCTCCATGGATGGGGCACCCACAGCTCAGGCAGCACTGCCAGCACTTCACCATTTCTTTTCTTAAAACATAAGCATCACACAGGGAGGAGGAATGGTCCATCATGCTGTGATGGAGTAGATCCTAGGGTGAGAGGCCCAGCCTCTAACACAGCTGAGAGGAAGGTGAGAAGAGCATCTCTCCCTGTGCCCACCAGCCCAAGCATTCCCATTTCAGCTCTATCACTTGAAGCCAGTCAGTGAAATGGCTGCTCACTGCATGGTGCCACACAGGGCACAACCAAAATGGACCCAAGGGATGAGAGCTTGGTGTCTGACGGCCAGCTGGGACCTGCTCACACATGACCACTACTGCATCACCCCCAGAGGGGCTCATGGGGCCAAAGCCCTTCACCCATGGGTTAGCAAACCCAAGGCCTTAGCGAGATGAGCGGCTGTTTAATTAATTAATTACCACTCTGCCCTCAAACGATGGTCACCCAGTGAGGACAGGGAGCTCAGCACGGCGCCAGGGGACTGACCTTGCACGGGCAGTGGTGGCCAAGCGGTGTCCCCAGGAGTGCAGTGGGAGGCTGCCCACCCGATAAGCGAGCAAACATTGCAGGCTCCGCAGCATGCTGCCTTTGAAGGTGCTGCCAGGGTCAGGGGTGGCTGAGGGGTGGTGACCGGAGGGCGTGCAAAGCCGATGGTGACCTGGGCTGCACAGAACAGCGGCGTAGGAAAGCAAATTAATAAAAACGTGTGGAGGCACGTGCAAAAAAGAAAGTCCCTCCCCAAGCAGCTCCCTCCCCTTCCGCATCCCCCACCAGCCCACCTCTTTGCTTTTGAAAGCCCAGCACCCACCTGGCTGCACTGCAGCAAGCAGGGACACCGCCGCCAAGCACGTGCTCTTCCTTCAAGCGTGGCCAGGGGAAGCTGGAAGATGAGAGCAGGGCAGGCAGGGCGGGGGATTTGAGACCCAGAAATGGTTTGGCTCTGCTCGCTCTGTACAAGGGTGGAGAATATCCCAGGGAGCGCTCAGCGCATGCCTTTCCCTTGCAGTTGGAAATTGGTCACAGTGTGTATTGGCAATATTTTTTTCAACCCCTTTGCCTGCTTTCTTCTTTTTCTTTTCCTTTTCTTTTTTTTTCTTAGCACTGTTCATGCTGCTAAGTGCGCTCCCTGCCAGGTCAGGGCCACGTTAAGTGCGGCTGGCAGATTAATCTCAGCCTAATACACATCACAGCTTTATTAAGGAGCGTGGAAAATCTCCTGAGTGCATTCAGTGGCGAGATCAAGGCCTGACACTGCACACTGTGCAAGGCACTGCAGTATTGTCTGCATGCCTTCCTTTACAGCTGGATCACACCCCCCAGCCCCAGCTGTGCTTCACTTGGACATATGCAGGATTATGGGTGATGCTGCTGGAGAAGGAGCAAGGAAATGCAAAGCTTGCTACAGGGGCAGCGTGTCCATAGCAAATCCCAAGCAAGGGAACCACAAGCAGATGGCAATAGGCTGAGAAATACTTCTAATTAACATCAGGAAACACCAGAGGTGTCCTCGTTGAGCAAACAAGTCTTGGGCACCCAGGAGAACGAGCATGAAAATTGCATTAGGAAAAATAGGCTAATGTATTCAAGGCTAAGGCTAAAGTGCCGCACCCAAGACCTCATATAATTAATTGTGAGATGCTACGAGCCCAGAAGGATCCCACCATTGTTAATGTGGTCTTCAAGGTATCCTAAACTATTTATATCAGAGCAGCCTGAGGGTGTGCGGGGAAAAAAGTCCAGCAGTGTCCATGCATAGAATACTCATGTCAGGCTTGTGAAGCCTGGGCACTGCAGGGATGTGTGCTACCAAAAGCACAGAAGAGATGTGCGTGGTTGCCCTGCTTGTGCAGGGTGGGTGGATGTGGGAGGCTGTGAGCCCATGTGGGTACTGCAGGTGTCCAGGTTCTGGCCACCCTGTAGCCACACTGCCTTGGACTTTGGTGTTCTGGTGGGGCAAGGACCCGAGCCCTGTGCTCCAGGCACATCCCCCAGGCACCGTGTGTGGGGCTGCCAGAGGGCAGAGGTGGCCCCAGGTCTGCTGAGGGTGGGCTGCTCCCAGGAGCGATGCTGACGCAGTTAGTGTTGCAACCCTGCCCGTATCTTTGCGCAAAGAGTGTGGCCACCCCAAATCCCTCTATGAGCCCCCTCCTACCCTTTTAAATCTGGCAGGTCTGCTCAGTCTCAGCTTACATGAGCCCCTTTTGAAAGGGGCCTTCGCAGCAAGGCAGATGGGGCAGCTGTGCACCAGCCAGCTGTGCTGAGAGGAGCTCTGTCCTGCCCAAACACCACCTCACCTCGGGTAAAGGCTTTATGGAATCAGTCCCGTGCATTTCCATGGTAACCGTACCGACCTGTTCCAGCTCACAGCCTTGATCCTCTCCTGGCAGGGCTGGCTTGGCCCTGCTGAGGTCAGCCCGGAGCCATGCTGACATGAGCAGAGCTCCACCAGAGCTCTGAGGATCTCACTGCACACTTGTGTGCAGACCAGCTGGCACCTGGTATGAGCAAAGTCGCTCACGGCTCAGCCTTCCCGGCATCATTTGGGACTGACTTCGGGAACAACGAGCAGCTGATGTGCCCCCAGCTCTGGTGTGTTCCCTGACCAGCGGCTGTGCTCAACCCTATCCCAAAGCCAGCACCCTTTCCAGTGCACACACAGCTCTGGCAATGTGCAAATAAACGCTCTGGGTCGGTGCCCCCAGCGTCCCCACACAGTCAACCCTCTCAACACATCACTGCTCAGCTATAAAACCATCGGTGCCTCCTTACCCATCACGCTGGGGGCAGAGGGACAGAAGCAGCAAGGAGCCATCCCTGCGCTGGGGACAGTGTCGCATTGCTGGTTTGACAGCGCCATCTGGTGAGGTGACCTGGCTACTGGGAACTGGTCCCAAAAAGATGGGCCAGACTCACTTCTCTTCCCCGAGGTACCAGCATCCCACGAGCTGGTCTCCACCAAGGCAAGCCCAATAGGGATCAGCCCTGCTGTAGGCAACCTGGGCTGGGGCACCGATGGCCTCAGCACAGCCAAGGCCAGCCTTTCTCCACTCCTCTGCTCAGTTAACGTGATGCTAGAGCTGTCAGAGTTTCCCCTCCACTGCCTGCACAGCCACCCAGGCTGCATTTGATTTGGCACTTCTTTCCTCCTCCTCCCAGGAGGTCTCCAAAGGTGAGAGTCAGTCCCAACTGGGAACCAAGGGCTGCTCTGTTGAGGGCAACCATAGTGGAGTCTCTCATGAGACATCAGTCACCACGTGCATGAATGCCCTGACACCAACCATGGCAACAAGGTTCTACCAAGAGCCTGGTTTGAAGGCAAGAAGCTGACCCAAATGGGAAGATGGGAAGGTCTCCATTTCAGGACTCAAAGCCAGAGCTACAGGAAAGTGGGGAGAACACTGCAGTCCCCAAGAGCTCTCCATGTCCCTGCAGTTCAGGGGGGGACAAGTGTGTCACAAGCAGCCCAGTAATCTAGAACACATCCTAGGGACACAGCAACATGATGGCCACTAGTGAGTGACCTTTGCTGGAGCAAAGCACACTCTGAAGGGGAAAAGCAGTGCTAGGCTTTATAAACCTGGGTTGTCCCAATGACACAGCCATGCCTTGGTGCTGGTAAGCATTTCCGAGGGCATCCAACATCAGCAGGTGCTTTAATTCCACTCCAGATCTTTCAGAACCAAGTACAAATTCAAGAGACAGATTCTGGGCAGGTGCAGTAGGACCTCAGTGCACCAAATCCCAACTGAGATCACATTATCCTGAGCTGTCCTGACTGTTCTTGCTTCTCTTTCACTTTACAATCCATCTTTCAACAACACAAAGGCCAGGTAACTTTCTCTTCTCCCCTTGCAGCAACCATAGCTTCCACGGACATAGAGCTGCTGCTGAGAGATGAAGTTTTTGTTGACTTCTTCAACACGTTTCTGAACCTTCCTGTAAGTCTGCTCCTCACCACAAAGCCCAGGGATCATTCTGAGCCTTTTGGGCTCCTCATTAGAGGAAAACCTCAGACTACACTGTGCTTAGGCTGTCAGGGCAGGGAAAGCTGAGGACCTCGGCATGGAGGAGGCAGTGAGGTCTGACAAGATGATGCCTGCTCTGTAGTGGGAACAAACTAGGATGGCCAGGCTCTGGGCATCCCCACTACCCACCCTCCATCACCTCAAGATCTCCCCATTCCTTTTGATGCAGGTTTTTGGCCAGACACCCATTTTCAGCAGCAGCACGAGGCAATGGGACCTCTGGCCAGAGCTACCGAGCCACCTGGTAAGAAAACATCCCCTGTGAGGACAAAGAAAGGGGAAAGGAAGGGCACTGGGCAGGGATGGAGTCGGTTCCTCATTTCTAAGGCTGCTCCCTCCCCCATGTTCATGCAGTCAGGGGCGTGATTTCAAACCCAGGCTTCATTTTGCCTTTAAGGCCCAGCAGGAGCAGAAATAATGGGAAATCAGGGCTCCAGGAAAGGATGCAGGTGGGGAGGAGAGGCATAAGGGACACAGGCAGCATGAGCATCCCTCCCCCTTCTTCCTGCATATGGCGATGGCTCACACCATTCTCCAGCAACCCCCCTAGCATGGGCCCATTACTCACCCTAATCCCCATGTAAGAGCCGGCTCCTTGCTCACTGCTTCATTCTCTTCTTGGGCATGGGGTGTAATGCAGGATCCCAGGCCCCCAGCTCTGCTGGCCTGGTTGGGAAAGCATCGGCTGCCTCACTTCTGCAAATCTAGCCTGTGCCTCCTCCTCGTCCTCTGTCAGAAGCTCCTGGGTTTCATTCGCTCAGAGGAAGCAGGTGAGTCATTGCTGCACTAGCAGGGCTTCCTCTTGCCTGTTGCCTGGTTAAAAAGGCATTGCACACTCTGTTTTGGGGCTGTGTTATGGCTCCTCATTCAGTGCATCCAATGCTGGGAAACTCATAAAATCATCCAGGCTGGAAAATACTTCCAAGATAATCAAGTCCAACCATCAACCTGACCTAAGGAATCCCATCACTAACCCATGTCCCTTAGTGCCATAGTATACCCTGCAAACACACAAAGCACATCCTTATGTTACACCCTGCTCTGTCTCAAAGGCACCAACTTTGGACTGCACTGATCGCATCCATACAATCCCCCTCATTCCAGCCTGTTGTTTTGCCCATCTATGAATCAACGTGAGGGCTGGCTGCTGGGAAGCTCTAGCAGCTGGGATGCAGGTCTTCATTGTGGGAAAAATAAGGTATTTATCAAGGCTTGTGCCCTGATGCCATGCTCTGCTCTCTCTCCAACAGCAAGGCTGCTGAACTGGAGGAGTGCAGACCAGTGGCTGCTGGAGAAATGCATCAGTGGGAGCCAGGGCATGTGGCGCTTCCGAGCCTTCACCCAAGGAATGGCAGGTGGGCATGGAGTGCTCCGCAGCCCCTCCACATCTTCACAGCTCTTTTAATCACAGGCTGCTCCGCTCCCCAGCAAGGCTTTTAATACCACCTCCATCAAGTCATTCTCTTGTCTGATCCGAAGGGGAAGAATTGACCGACTTCTGGCTCATCACTGAGAGGCTGATGGAGCTCGATGAGTCAGATGCAGTGCAGAAGAACCTCTATCTGTCCTTGGTCCAAAGGCTGAAGGCCGCCCACCTGTATGAAGGCTCCAGCATCCTTAACCTCTGCAGCACCACTGCCCGTAAGTGGGATGGGAGATGGTGGCCTGTTCCTGGCTGCTCCCAGGAACAGATGGGATTCCAGCAGCAGCTTTGTTTGGCTGGGAATCCCTTGTGGCAGCATCAGGTCTGGTTGGAGCCATCTTCACATCATCACCCCCTGCATCCATTTCAGGGTCATCGCGGATAATCACACACGTTAGGTCTATAGGCACCCGGAGGGAGATCCTGAGCAAAATGCAGCAACAGGCCCTCTTTATCCTTCAGAGTTACTGGCTCCCTAAATTCTTCATCCAGTGCAAGAGGAGCATGGAGAAAGAAAAATCCTGCTGGCCTTTGCTGCAGGAATATCGGGAGCGGTTGGCACAGGACCACTTGCGGGAGCCCTCAGGCATTTCAGATGGCCTTCCCCCAATGAGAATTAATAGGAACCAACATTCACCAGAACCCTACTGCAGCAGAGAGGCCAAAGAGAAGATCTGGGATCTTCTCAAGGAGGGAAGAGACGCTCAAGAAATGGTGATGCAACCAAAAAGGCAAATTAAGCCAGTTGGGAGCATGAAGAGATTGCAACAAGGTAAAAGTAGTTCAGGACGGCTGCTGACAAATCCGGAACGTACTGCAAATGCTGCCATTGGAAGCCGAGGAGGAGCAAAAAGACTTAGGCCCCAAAAGAAACAAGTCATTCGCCTGGAAGACCTCTGTGAAGAGAAGGTCCTCTCCAGCCTACGTTCCTCTACACCCCTGGCCAAGATTCCGTCTCTTAAAAGGCCAGCCAACACCTTACGGTACCTCCCCTGGGCCCTCAGTGCTGACAGCTACGCAGGACGGCCCTTCAGGACCTTCTTGATCTGCCAGGACCACACTGCTGAGGCTCGTCTCCTGGACCTATGGCATGACCTGGATGAATCCCTGCCTGTGGTGCTGGACCACAGCAGAGAAAACAGCTTCTCCCTGCGCCATTTCCTCATGGAGAGGATCTGCGAGTCCTACCTTGTGGAAAACACCATCCAGGAGCTTCCTATGGAGAAGAGGATCCTCCACAGCCTGCGGAACCACCTGGCTTCTGCAGAATTCACCCCCTGGATATTCAGGACCCAAAAAGAGATTTGCAAGGTAGAGATTGGCAGCAGTCAGGCTGTGGGGTACAGCTGGGCCTACGCAGCCCAGCCTGGTGCAAGGGTACATTCAACAGAGAGATATTTGGAAGATGAAGGTGAACAGGGAGCAGGGAGGGCAAAACTCACAGTCATAAGTCAGTTTGGGCTGGAATAAGTGGGCCTATATGCAGCAGACTGGCAGAGAGAAGCATCCCTATGGATCTGCTGGGCTGAGGAGCAGAGATGAGCATCTCCATAGGCCTGCTGGCCAAGGAGCAGAGATGAGCAGCCACTGAGCAGCTGGTGGCCTCAGCTGTCAGATGGAGCTCACAGGATGGCAGCCATCCTTCCACATCTGAGTCACTGCTTCCAGCACAATATGATTGAAGCACATCATGTACAGCCCACAGCAAAGCTGTCCTTGGGTGTCTCAATACTGTCACTGTGACCTCAGGGTACAGTAGAGGTACTGGCTGCTGATGGGACACACTGAGGACACCCTACCTTTTCTCCTCTTTCAGGTCCTCTGCACCTACTATGAGAAATTTCTGGCTCATGATGACAAGACATTCCTCGAGTTCATGGTAAAGGGGATACATGGGGGTCGTGGGCATCTTTACAGGGTTTATAAGTGGTGATGAGCATGGGAGAATGAGGGGAGAGGGAGGGAGGAAAGCTCAGCACTAGCTGCAATGATCCAACATCCCATAGGTCAGCCCCTGAGCCATAACCCATCCCAGAAATGGAGAGATCTAAATGCAGGGCAGGTGCATGCAAAGCCAGCAGCAGGCAGCAAGCTGGGCAAACCACTTCTGGGAATTAATTATCCCCCCTTTTCCCTGCCTGGAGCAAATACTGCTCTTAATCTGACTCATGGGCAGACACACATTCATATGGCCTTGTCTCAGCACAAGCTCATGGCCAGCATGCTGGGGGAGGAGGGCGTGCAGCATTTTGGCCTCTGATTCAACTGCACTCAAGTTTTCCATGTGTTTTTGGTTATTTTTTTCTTCCTTCTTTTTCCTTTTCCCCCCACTGTGTAAAGCAGTCATCTAAAGAAGAGTTACACAAGCAAACCATCTTCCCGGCAGCAGAAATCCTACTAATGAATCATACTTCTCAGTGCCCCGAACACTACCCTAACTCCAGAAAGTCTCCTCACAAACAGGAACCCCAGAACATCCCTCATGTTGGGTCCCTTGCATGACTCGCACAGGAATTTTTGCTCATGTCTTCAGGCTGACCATTAGGATAGTGATGTAAAAGATTGAGCAGCTGGGCCCAGCAGTGATTAGGAGGGGCTGACAGGGACAGTGCCCCAAAGCCCCAGCACTGCAGCCAGTGAGAGCCAAGCTCTTATGGAGCAGTCAGTTGGCAGCTGTCAGCTCCTGGCTCTGCTCATTAAATGCTTTTGGTTGTAAGTTAATTAGCTGCCCATGTTTCTAAGCATCCCTTGTCAAGGAAATTACCACTCAGAGCAAATGCTTGGTCTGGAAGTGCAATTAGCACTTGGGCAGGTGTCGGGGCCATGCTCTCAGCAGGCACCATCCCCTAAGCCAAACTCATCAGGGGCTCTCTCTGCACTGATGTCAAAGGAGCAGCTCGGGGCTTAGCAGGGCTATTTTTGGTGCTTGCTCTCAGCAGCACGCAGCTCTGTTAGCAGACAGTCTCTCTGTCCCTGCTCACTGGTGGTGAACGGCCAAAACCTGCACGAGGGTCTCAGTGGGGACAGTGGGTGGCACTACTGGGACATCAGCCAGAGCTGGCACCAGGAACAGCAGACAGGGAGCTCACCTGTGTCCATGACACCCTCGTGGCTGTTTTCATTCCTCATGGCTGGATGGTGGCCTCTTCAGGAAAGCAGCTGCCCTTGTCTGATAAGCCACTGTTTGGATGCAGCTGCAGGCAGATGTGAGCCAGCTTTAGGAAGAGTATGGACAGGTCTGAGTCTCATGCTGAGCTTTGTGCTCAGGTTTCTTCCAGAGGTTAAATTTGGATGTGTTTGTAAACAGCAAAAATATGCTGCTAGCCTGCTGGGTGCATTGCAGGAGCAACTCCTCAGATGGAGTGTAATAGGATGCTCTGTGCCATCACCCCCTGCTCTCCTTGTCAGTCTTCACAGAGTGATGTCCCGGTGCCCAAGGTACAAGGACGTCGTCTTGGGAAAGACAAATATTTCCTTCTGTCCGAACGGATAAATGAGTCCTTGAAGCTGAGCCAGGCCTTGCATGAGACAAGGTACTTGGAAGACATCTCCTCTGAGCACTGGCAATCCTTTGGCACTCAACACCTCCAGAAAATGGGCATTCTCCAGGTGGAGGTGGAAGCTCCTATGAGCAAAACTGGTAAGAGAAGGCTTTGAATTTCTGCTGTGATTCAGGGTGGCTCAGGCTGATACAGCACATTTTGTGTCTGTACTGACCAAAGACTGTCATTGTGTGGGTTGGAACAGGGTATCTGCAGGCCACAAGCCATAATCCAAGCTTTAACAGTGAGCTCTGAGTCAAATTCACTCTTGTCAAGTACTAGAGGCATAAAATTGCTTGTCCCTGCACTGGCTTGGGTCACTAGGCTGTAACAAAGAGACCAAAATGCAAAGGCAGGGATGGTCATTGTCATCCCACTGCCACACCTTGACCTCTTGGGTAGCTTGGGGCCCTGAGAAACATAGCACCATGGGTGGATCACAGGAAGAAAAGAGAGAAGGGAAAAGGAAAGGCAAAAAGTGATAAGGCAGCACTCAGTAAGTGCTGGAGGACAATCATAGCCTGCAAGAGCTGGATCTGTTCCTTCTTTTCTACCAGCTGCAGACTCTGAGAAGATGACATCAAGAGAGTCAGCTGTTAAGAAAGAGTCACTGTCTGCAAGTAGCTGCAGCAAGGATGAGGAGCTTTCGTCTCCCAAAAGCCCACCACCTGATGAGTCCAAACCGAGCAGACTAGAAGAAGAAGGAGAAAGCAGCATCAGTGAAGCATCTCCAGAAGGAGAGAAAGGTACATCCACCCTTGGAAGGCATGTGTTTAGGGGTGTTAATCCAGCCAGCATGGGTGGGAGTGGGAGATTTCCTCTGAGGAGTTGAAGCCATGCAGAGGTGAAGGGCTCCTACAGTATCTGTTATCTCCTGAGCTGAGCTCATCCTGCCAAAGTCAGCAGGGCAGTTCTGGAGACAGTTCAGGCTTCTTTGTGGTTCTCTGACCTGAGGACAGCTGTGATGGACTATAGCTGTTACTCGAGGAAGGGGCCAGCTCTGTTCCGTCCCCACAGATGCTGAACCTGAGAAGAAAAAGAAGAAGGCTTCTAGGAGAAGAACCGGATCAAGTATCAAGAAGCCCATCAGTGTTGTAGTAGAGAAGCCAACGAGAAGACCCAGGTTTGACAACTTGCAGCACAAAGCTTTGCTGCCTTCAACATCACTCCTTGCTTTGTCATGGAGATGACACATGAATGTCCACATAGAGTCCCACCTCCTGGAGATACTCCAGACAAGGGTCCTGACAGCTCCACCTCGAGATATAAATTGCAAATCCCTGCTTGCTCCCATCTCTGTCTCCCTGTCTCTTCCCTGCAGGCACTTTGTGAAGGTTCTGCACAGCCCTGCCCACCTGCAGTACTTCAGGCAGTTCCTTGAGGAGCGCGGTGCAGCTGAACCACTGCATTTCTGGATGGCTGTGGAGAAGCTGGCTGCAGAGACCAGCGCCAAGACAAGGAATATCCTCGTTAACAGCATTGTCAGAAATTATTTCCAAGGTGAAATCCCAGCTGGTAGGCACCCTCCAGCCCTGTACTTCAAAGGCTTCTTTTCCTTGATGCAGGTGAAGATTTTAGATCCTCTTGCAGGGTCCTGCCAGTTCTCCTTTCTCTGCCCAGTGTCTGTTGAGGTCTTCCACTACCATTTGTATCTGTAGGAAGGTGGTCTACTTCTTTAGCAGGACCTCTTGACCAAGACCTCTGATGTTCTTGGAGTCAGAGCTCCACTCCTAAAGCATGCAATTAGCACAGTAGAGAAAAGATATCAAATTCAGCAACCAAAATTCAATCAAATTCAGCTGATGGGGTAGGAGGAGGTGGGACAGGATGCCACTTGCTGATGTGAGGGTGGGAAGGGTTGTCATGGTGGCTGAGGTGGCTGCTGGTGACAGGAAGCAACTGCATGTCTCTTCCAGAGGAACAGCTGGATTGCAGCTCTTCTATCATCAAGGAAATAAGTGAGGCTGAAACAGTCACCCCCTTCATGCTGATGACAGCACAGATCTTTGTCCAGAAAGCAATGGAAAAACGATGGTGAGGACCTGGCTTAGATGGGTTCCTAAGTTCAAACACGAACACCCTTTCCTTGGCAAAAGGCAACAACTGCTACAAATGTATTTCTCTATGAACCATCAACACCCCAACTAGACCTTCACTCCAGCCCTACATCTGCTGATGTCATTAACCGTGCAAGGGGAGGGCTCCAGTTCCCATCCCTTTCTCCATCCTCCTCACCCCATGAGAACCCAACCACAGGACTATCCATCTCAGCTGCTCCTCATCCTACCCACCCACCCCTTGCCCACACATCTGGCTGTTCCTGATGCTCTCTGGTCTCCCATCTGGCAGGTTTCAAGAATACCAAGACCTCTTTCCCCCCTGTGACACATACAAGTCCGACTTTTGTTTGCGGTACAGGAGGGGGAACTTCAAGACAGACAACCTGGTAAGGAAAGACCTTCTGCTTGCTTGCTGTGGGTGTTGTCTAAGAGGAGATGCTGTGTGTTAAGCAGTGCTCAAAGAAATAGGGTGAGGCAGGTTAGAGCTGGAGGAGAGTTTAAGTTCTGTTCTCACAGGCTCTGGAGTCCTGATTTAGATAGTGGCAAGTAGCCAAGCAATTCAGACTATCACCTATGGCCTCCAGGGAAATGCAGAAACACCAGAAACGATGGCTGGGTCATTCCCAGCCTTGGCTCTTCATGGCTGTACCACCAGCTGACGTGCACTGTGCTGCCCTCTGCAGCGGTGGGCATGGTTTGCCATCCAGAACATCGTCAGGAGCATCTGCAAGTTCCATCGGGAGATGAACAACAACCAGCGCCGTATGGAGTTTGAGGACTTTCTCCGGAGGGAACTAGACAACGAGGACGAAAGTATGGCTAGACTCCTGAAGGCACAAAATGGGCCTGTCTCTTTTAGCTAAGAAGTTCTGGAGGTGGACAGTTAGGCTGGCCCCCTTGGCCACTAATCCTAGTGCTCCCAGACCCTGCACACTGGCACAGAGAAGCCACAGGGATATCAGTGGTGGGGTAGGGAGATGAGGTGCAGAAGCAACATGGCCCTACCTACGGCAGGGAGGTTGGAACTTCCCTTCCAACCCAAGCCATTCTATGATTCTAAGGTAGAAAAGCCCTACAAATCTCCTGTATATGGTAAAGGGAAGCACAGGGGAGGTGAAAGAGGGGGGTATAGCTCAGCATCAGATGCTCACCTACCCTCAAGCAAATGCTATGAGAAGCAAGGCACAACATCTCTTACCCCTCTCACAGACCTGCCCATCACCTCGATGCAAAGCAACGGCACCTCATGTTCCCAAGCATCCTCTGTCAAGGCCCCTTGGGACAAGGACGTGGTGCTGGTGAGGCGAGAGATGTTTAACAACCAGCTCATCACTGTCAACTTCCTTGTTGACGACCTCCGCTTTTACCTGGAGATCGACAAGTAAGCTCCACCAGTGCTCAGGTACCTCTAGTCTCCTTTTCTCAGGCCCAAAACCATCCTGGGAGCAGTCCACACCCCTCAGTAAGGGATAAAGCCTGATGCATGGGTTCCTTTGCTGCCATCCTAAAGCTCCCCTCAGCAAGGCTGCTGGACACCACACTGCAGCGTGAGATGCAACCAAAGTCTCACTCTATAGTTGTCTGCATCTAATCTGCTTGTGGTTACCTGCTCCTAGAGACCCCAAAACCACTGCCCAGAGAGGTGGTGCTGCCCTTTCCCTGCAGTCAGCCAAGGTCAGGCTGGACAGGGCTCTGAGCTGTAGTGGACTCTGTTCACTGCAGGGCAGTTGGATCAGATGGCCTTTAATGATCCCTTCCAGCTCAAACAGCTCTAGGATTCTATGATTCCATGCCTGCCTAACCTACCAGGGCACTTGTCTCAGAGTGACACTCAGACACATGCTTTTGCAGGTTTTCCAAGCTGGCTGATTCAGCTGAAGCACTGGCAGCCCGCAATGTGTGCACCAAGTACGAATTTGACTTTCTCAAAAAGAAAACTGCCATCATCAGCAAGCTCTTCCTGAACTCTGATATTCCCCCCAAACTGCGGGTGAGATGCTGGGTCCCACCCAGGAAGCCTGTAGGCTGTTCATTGCTCAAGACCATGACAGCTATGAGCACATATAGGAAGAAAGAAACCAAAGAGGGGGGTGGATCTGCTCCAAGAATGCTCTGAAGCTTCAGAATGCACTCTGGAGCTTGGGAACCATCCTTGGGCTCCATGGGAACTGATCTATCACCAGGCCCACGCTAGCACTTGATCTGTACCTGCTAAGAACAAGCACATAGACATGGAGATGGTGAAATCCCCTCTCTGCTGGAAGGATGATAGAGCTGAAACACCAGGATGTGCGTTACACTCCGCCAAATCAGTCATTTCAGTCTCCAAAGGTCAATGTCATCGGCATGTCCTCCACACACCCACCTACCTCTTCCCCTGCAGTAGGGATGGTTCTGTCTATCTCCTGTTTAGAAAGCATTTTTCATGGAAATCCAGATTATTCAGCCCTTATGTCCAGGACAGAAATAGTATAACATCATAGGCACAGCCTGCAGTGTGCGGTGGGGTTAGGGAGAGAGACGTGCCTTTAGGGCCCACCAAACTGCTTTGGTTAAACAAGCTCCCTTTTTTGCTCAGGTGAACATCACTGAGAATGAGAGAGATTTAATTTGGAGTATGTCTTCCAAGGGGCTACTGAACCGGCTCCTCTACCACAAAGCCAAGGTGACCATCATCCCCATCCTGATTCACTTCTGGAAGAGGTACGAAGCCCTTCTCTCTGGGTGGCAGAGAGCACACAGATGCCTCTGCTTCTTCCAGCCACCTGGCTCCTCTGGCACAATGTAGATGAAGACATGACACTGCCCAGGAGCTCAGCTGAAGATATCCATTTGTTGTCATTGGTGTTCCTCATGCAGGTTCTGCAACTGGAGGGTGATGAAGAGCTTCCGAACCTACTCAATGGAAAGGAAACCACCAACCTTCGTGACCAGTTCTGAACCATCTGAGATCTACAGCCCAGGTAAGATGAAAACCTGTCCCCCACTCCACATTTACCCTCCCCATTATTACTGCACAGAAGTCTCCAGATCTGGGTTTTTGGTGTCCCACAGTGTTCATGGACCCCCAGATCCCCAGTGATGGTTCCCCTTAGAAGAGCCAACTCCCTCCCATGCAGTGCACATGGCATGCTCCACTAATAGACACAGCTCCATGGGGCTGGAAAATATGGTATGGAGCTGTGGTGTTCCTGTTCATCATGGGGGGAGTTGGACTACACGGCCTTTAAAGGTCCCTTCCAACTCTAAGGATTCTATGATCTCTAGGGAAAAGTTTTTCACTCCCCTCATCCTCTTACTTAGTTTCAATATACTAAACAATGCTCAGCTGGGAAGAAAAAAGAGAAACCCAACAAAGAAAGTGCTGCTAAGCCCTGTCACTCAGCCTGACAACCTGGCTCCTCGACTGAATATTCATTTGGAAATTACCTAATTGATTTTTTGATTAAAGAGGAAACCAAAATAGGCACGTACTAATCTTGCTTTGACGGCCGGGTGGGTGTCTCGCAGCACAGCGTTCCGTTCCCGGTAATTCATCACTGTCAGGCTTTGAGGCTCAGCTCGGCACGGCTGGGAGGTGCGGGGGGTGTGAGCAGGCAGGAGCCGGAGCTGCGGGTTCATCAGCTGGGCTGTGGCTGCGGCCATCTCGCAGCCTGTCACCAGGCGTCACTGTGGCACTGCCGAGCCTCGCTCCGCGGAGCTCAGGGCGGTGATGCTCTCGGGGAGGCCGCCCGGAGCTCGCCGTGCTCGTGTCCGCTGCTCATCTCCTTGCAAGGCAGAGCAGGGCGAGCCACCCCCTCCCTGCAAACGAGGAGGTGTGCAGAGCTCACATCTTTGTGCAAGTGCTCAATGTCACCGCTTCCCCTTCATCTCCCATGCTCTGTAGGAGCCGAAGTGGAGGACACATCCTGCTGTTCCCTCTCCACTTACTGCTCCCTCTCTTCTCCCTCACCAGGCAATAACGCTGTCATCCTGTTCTCACTCCTGCGAGGGATCCAGGTCCTGCTGCCCCGGTCTCATAAGAAGAAAGAATTAGAGGAGGAACACGAGGGTGAGCTTGGAGCCAAAAGGTTGCAAGGATAGGAGTATAGATTTAGGGCTCACTGACTCACTGTGATGGGTTCTGTGCTTTCCACAGAGTCAAAAAATGCTGAGACGTCATCCAGCGGGTCCAGCTCAGAGGAGGTAGGTGGCTGCAAGGCACCTCAGGCTCCACCAGCACAGAGTGGGACAGCCTGCTGGGAGGGATGCTGGGTAGCTGTGCAGGACGCTGCTGGCCCCACAGCCTCCAGGATAGGGTCAGACAGTCACGAGCCATCTCCTTTTGCAGCCCTTCCTGAGTTTATACCACAGATACCAGCATATCCACGTCACTGAAGTGACTGATGCTGTCTCTGGGTGGGCTGTTTCTGGCCCCAGCTCTCTGCAGTCTTTCCCAGTAACACACTCAAAAGACCTGCAGTGGCTGCACTTCTCCCTGCTCTAAGCACATCCCCCACTTGTACATTTCACCCATGCATCCACCATCAGCCACTGATGCAGTGTTTCTCCCCTCCCCACAGGATGAAGAGTCAGAAGACGAGTCAGAAGAAGAGACATCCCAGCAAAACGATGGAGATGTGTAAGGAAGCTGAACAGCCAGGGCATGCTGCATGGCCTGTGCTTAACTTGCAACAAGGCTGAAAAATAAAGCAACTCACAGCATTCTCCATCCTCCTGCTAACACATCACTTGTAACTTAGAGGAACATGCCACTCAGGTGTACCTACCCAAAGAGATACCCATTTTCCAATCAGAGTCAGCTCATGCTGAATTTAGGCCTGTTTGGTTTTGTGTTTTTCCCCTTTTAAAACAACCAAATCCCCACAAACACCTTCATTTTCCTTTTTGAAAAGCAAGGGAGTACGGCTGTGCTGAGCCACCAGGAAGCTGCAGAAATCCGGTGTACTTTGGACATCACCTCATGAAGCAAAGAGCAGAACCTTTAGCACACATTGCTGCTCACAGCTCCCTCCCCGTGCAAACTCCACTGTGTACCTTTACAGCTATTTTCAGCTACATTTTAACCCTCAAATCCTAGAAGCCGCAGCCTGGAAACAGCACAGGTGTATTTAAGACAGGAGATGACGTTTCTTATTTGTCCATTAGGATTAACAACACTTGGCAGGATCAAACAAACCCAAAGTCCAACGTTTTCGTACATGAGTCTTCTCAGGAGCTGCAGCAGCTTCTTACAACCAGCTTCTCAACAGTGCCCTTGTGCTGCAAGCTGGATTTGCCTCAGGCTTCCAGCCCCAAAATGCATTGCCCTTAAGTCACAGCACACACACATAGTGAGCCATGCATGCATCAGTGCCCAGAGCAGCAGCTCAGACACTAGCACGGTGCAAGCACTGCACTGGCAAGTGCTCAGAGCCATTGGATGAGTGCACAGCATGCTGCAAGTTGGGAAGGTGCAGAGATCTGGCTGCACTTTGTATTGGAGAAGGCAGCTCGCAGCCAGGCTCAAAATAACAGATGTGCCTGGATTTTGTGTGTACACACACACACCAAGATGCACAGCAATCAGGCTCACGCACAGCACTGCCTGCTGGTTTGCAAACACGTAAAGATATCAGCACACACAGCTAAACAGATGCATGGGGCCCAGTGATGCATTTTGACAGTCACTCCCTTGTAGAAGAGATGGGTCAAACACACCCACTCTAAATCCTGCATGTACACGGGAGCACGCAAGCACTGATTCATCTTTGCACATCAACTCAGCCATGAAATCCTCACCCCATGAATGCAAAGCAACAATTAGTCCTCCATACAGCCCATCTCCCAAGGGGTGTTATGCACCCAAGGAGAGGAAGCCTTCAGAGCCCAGTACAGCTTCAGGGTGTTTTCCTCTCTCAGGGAGGGATGAGGTACCTCATTCATAGAAGAGCATAGGAAACATCAGTTCTCCAAGAAAGTTTATTCCCAGTTTGGCTCTGCATAGGCTAATAGAACACCAAGCACTTTTTCACAGCATTAAAAACCCATTCAACAGCTAGAAAATATTCTTAAGTGCTTATATAATCATTGTGCCACCTCCTGAAAGCTGTTCACAGAGAAACAAGCAGTCCCTGGGACAATCAAGATGCCACAAGGTCTCCATCTCCAAGGGGTAGTTGAGCCCAGAGGGATGGGGAAGTCACTGAGCTAATACTCAGTGTGGCTCCCCTCCCAAGCCCATGGTTCCTACACCAAACACTTCCATATTCCATTCTCTCAGGCCAAGTCCTCTATGCTCCATCCCTGCCTCATCTCCTTACCCACTTTCTTCAACTCTTTTGCAGCTGAAGGAGGCAGAGAAAGTGGGATCATCCACGGGATGCGAGGCAATGGCCTCCTATGCAGAAGGGTCCGGAATGTCTATGTAGTGACTGTATCTGGGATGCCGGTGTAAACAGTTGTAGATATAAATGATCAGTTTGGGATAAAGCTTCAGGAAATACTCAGCGTAGTCTCCTGCTATTTCACTGATCCTGAGTGAAACAAATAAAGAAAAAGGTTTTTAAAAGTTGGAGTTGATGATCTTAGTGGTCTTTCCAACCTTAATGGTTCTATGATTCAAACTGCCTCAGCTCAGGTAACATCAGTGCTTTGAAAATAGAAGCAAGCAGTAAGGAGGCTTCCTCAAGGCACAAGGAGGGGATGATACAAATCTGGGAGCCAGATGTTGCTTCAAAAACTGAAGTTTAATTCTATGAGCAAAGCTACTCACTCTCACCCTCAGGAAGGCCACGTTACACAACTCTTTATACACTACTATACTGTCAAAGGAAGCAACCACTGAAAAATAAAGAGATTTAATGGGCTTCCTCCCATATCCTGAGCTCCTTTCTGAAGAAGGTTTTGCTCTCAAACTCACTGATACAGATATACAACAATACAACCATGGCAGGGACAAGCATGTGAACATATACCTCTTACTAGGATGTTCATCCAGATTTCTGATGAGCCTCAGTAGGTCTGTGATCTCTGTTGAGTAGAAGAATTTTTTTCCTTTCCAGGGATTCTTCATGATCTTCAGAATCTCTTGATCAATCTAAAATAAGATTACAGATTATTTATTCCCAGCCTTACACACACACCATGAAAGCAGCACATCTGCTTTTACTTATCACAACTCCTGCCTTTCTCCAGAGACACCACCTTGCACGGATACACTCTGTGACACTTATAAGCATACCACCTTGAGCTCTGCAGGACACACCATACAGACTCCCTAGTGCACCAGACTGGCAAGGCATAGCATTCACATTAGGACTGTCAACATGGCACAGTAGACTATGAACATCTACAGGTCCAGAGAGGAGGAGAGAACTCAGAGACTTGGTCCATCTGAATAAAACTTCTGGTTGAAGGTCCAGCTTCAACCTCGTGTCAACCCAAAGAGAAGAGGTTTACCAGCTCAGTCCAGTTGGGGTAAGGAAGAGATTTTCCAGCATTAAGAGTGTCAAGAGCATCCTCTTCATCATCACCAGACAGAACTTTGATTTTATTCCATATATTCTTTAGCACGTTGAACTTCCTGCAGAACAAGGACCTTCATTAGCTGCAACAGCTTACACCATTCCCAGCATTACAGGCAAATCTGCACAAACAACTTTTCTTTGTGCTCCTAGGGCTTACTTCTGTTTGCTCCAGAAATAGGGGTGCTCACTCAGACCTTCCAAGCCACGTTCATCATGAGAAGCCAGGCTATCAATAAGGTCCAAAGCCTCCTCATAATCCATGGAACCTGAAGCCATATCCTCAGTACTGACTTCATTAAGGGGTTTCCTACCCCCTGTTAAAACATACAGCATGAGCTTGCTGAGGTTCTGCAAAGAAACACATCAAGATGCGTGAAGGTTCTTAGCAAATGGAAGAAATGGGACCAGTATTTCTAAATGAGCAGAATGTATATGTCAGCATGGGTCTGTGGGTGTGCACAAGTGTGTAAATATATGTGGATAGGAACTCTGAAAGCTTGTGCACAATGAGATGGGGCAAACACCGTAATCCAGATCCCAGGGTGTCCGTAGGGGTCCCAGCACCAGCCCAAGCCTTACATCCCAATCACTGCCATTCTCATATGTGGTCTACCATGACGTGGGCTTGCTTGCCCCCTTCTAGTTGAAGATGCACAAGAGAGGCCCCTAGAAATCATAGCAAAAGAAAGTATCAGAAATAACCTGAGATCTAAAACCATAAATTGCTTTGGAGAGAAGTTACCTCCAAGTCTTTGTTGATAAGTTCTGTTTTGCCTTCAGTCAGCTTTCTGGTGCCGTCAAAATCTGCCAAGTAAATTTTGCCACCTAAATCTGGGGAAATAAGAGAATGTTAACAAGTGAGGAATGCTGATACAAGCCTGTCACTGCTTCCTTTAGAAAACAGATCTCAGG